>NC_092370.1:177684232-178986107 GCF_030028105.1 Mobula birostris | reverse complement strand
GTTAAACAGCTTACTAACTGATTTGAAATACATTTGGAAAATTTTATCAGCTAGGTTTGAATACCTTTTGTGGTCTTAATGAATTCATCAAAAATCAAGGATAATAATTCAACGTGCTTTGTTACTTGCACTGAAAACATTTGAGAAATTACAATAAATTGCTACTTCTATATTTATAAAAACTAACAACCTGAAATCTATTGAGAGATGTTCATATAATTTATTTCATTATTGAGACCTAATCGACTTTTTGAATTCTCACTATCCTTAAAATAGAACACTGGAACATATAAAATGTTGGGGGAACATTTATGCAAAGCAGATTGACATTCTCTGCTCTCTGTGTTTAAGGGTAAACAATTTTATTTAACCTTCCATAATGCACTTCACACAATGAGACAAACTTTCCACTTTATTAATGTAATTGCTTTACCTTGACTTTGTGGGAGTATCATGCATTATTTAAAGTCGTGCCATCCAGCCCACACAAAAACTAATACCAATGAGTAAAAATAAGAATACTGTAAATCTAGATCTCCAATCAATGTTGAGCATATTAAGTGACTGAAACATAGGAAATTTTCAATATCTATTTCTTACAGTATCTAAGAGGGGACTCCACATACACAAATCACTGAAAATGATCATGCAGGTTCAGCAATCAATTAGGAAAACAAACATCATTGAGTTATATAGCATAAAAATAAAGTCTATGTCAACCAATTTGCCTGCCTGAGCTACTCCCATTTGGCTCATATCCTTTTTAGACTAGGGGTCGCCAACCCATTGATCACGATCGACCGGTCGATCTTTGAGACTTTCCCAGTAGATCCCGAAGAAAAATCAAAAATAAATACACAAATATTGTTGTAATGCGAGCATTATAAAAGTAAGTAATACTAATTAGGTTAATGGTAATATAGCAATATTTTCACTAAAAAGCCGTTTGTAAAGAGCGATTGTTTCTGGGTTGCGGGGGTTTAGTTCCGTTCTGCCTAGTGCGCATGTGTATAGTTCCCCCGCCATGCACCGTAGCCTGTGCTTCATCAAAGTGACCAATTAGATTAGGTAACAGTACAGACCGTCGCAAAAATCCATATACGGCAGTGTCCCCAACCTCCGGGCCGCGAAGCATGCAGGGGTGCAGCGGTAGTTGGGATGCACACAGCACATCTTTAAGAAAAAAAGCCGAAATAAACAAGCTAATTAATTAGGTGAATGTTGGCTCAGATCAGAGGCGACGCAATCAGCACTCGCTTGTGATACCCTGATATCATGGTGGAGGCTCCACGAAAGACGGCAAAAACGTACAAATTCCATCCAGAGTGGGAGGAGGAATTTCTGTTTACCTTGGTGAAAGACAAGTGTGTATGTATGTTGTGCCACCAAACACAAGCACTGACTAAAAGAGGGAATCTGGAGCGGCACCGCAACACCAACCACCAGAAATTTAAAGACACCTACTCCCCAAATAGCGCAATTCGTGCCTGGAAAGTTGAGCTGAAATCGGGGTTGAAGGCCCAGCAATCGTTTTTCACAAAACATGCTGCTCAAAATAAGGCTGCTATTGAAACATCATTTCATGTAAGTCACCTTTTGGCTAAACACAAGAAGCCTTTTACAGATAACGATTTATTCAAGGAAGCAATGGTCATTAGCGCAGAGACTGTTTTTAATGACTTTAAAAACAAAAACGGCATCACAACCGCAATACATAATATACCGCTTGGCCCTGCAACAGTGACAAGAAGGGTAGAGTCACTGTCAAGAGGACGTGGATATTTTTCACTACAGTTCGATGACTCCCTGGGTGTAATGCAAACAGCTCAGCTTGTTGTATTTGTCAGAATGGCTTTCCAGGATTTTACAACAAAAGAGGACCTCCTCACTCTTTTGCAACTAAAGGAAAGAACGAGAGGTGAGGATATTTACAATGAGTTTAAAAAATATGTCCGTGAAAATGACATCCTCATTCATAAACTGGTGGCAATTACTACTGATGGGGCCGAGCAATGCTTCTTCGGCGTAAAGCATTTCAGCACGAAAGGTTTCATAGGAACGCTCTACCCTAGCGGGGGAAATATGGGACAGTTGGCAACCCTACACCTCACAGACTGTCTCAGACTGGCTGTCTGTAGTTATGAGCCAAATTTCAGGGAACTAGCAGAAAGTATTCAGCCCCAGTCATCACACTGAGTGCAACAGTCAATTTTTATTCATTTATTTTTTGTGTTGAAATAAAATTAAATAATGAAACTTAGAATTAAAGGTGTGAAGTATTGTAATATTCTTAAAGAAAGACAGCTATGGCCTGTTTGATAAGTTAGTTACAGTGTTTTCTTGTTTGAATTAATTTGAAAGTTTGACAAAAGTACTTTGTGTAATTCAAATACAATTTGCCCAAATAAAAGGCCTCAAATTGGAAGTACAATCTGAGCTGTTTTTTCTCTAAACGATTTAGTAGGTAGATCTTACCTTTCACTGAGGTCGAGGTAGGGGATCTTGGGCTTAAAAAAGTTGGTGACCACTACTTTAGACCTTTCTTATCCATGTTCTGGTTTAACTATTTCTTCTGCCAACTTGTTCCATGTACACACCTCTCAGGGAAAATGCCTCTCAAGTTTCCTTTAAGTTTCTGCCCCCTCTCACCTTAAATCCATGCCCTCTAACTTTAGAGCCCCCTACTAGAGGGAAAAATACTGTAGCCATTCACTTTATCTATGCCATCATGATTTCAAATATTTCTATAAGATCACTCCTCAACCTCCTTTGCTCCAGGGGGAAAAAAGCCCAGCCTATCCATTCTCTCATTAAATCTCAAGCCCTCCGGTCCTGGCAAGATCTTTGTGGATCTTTTCTGCATCCTTTCCAATGTAATGACATCCATTCTATATCTGGGCCTCCGGAAATGCACACAATACTCCAAGTGCAGTCTCAGCAACATCTTGTACAATTGTAACATGACATCTCAAATCTTGTACTCAGTGTCCAGACCAACAAAAGCAAGCGTCCAAATACTACCCTCACCAACCTGCCTATGTTGCCACTTTCAGGGAACTATGTACTTAGACAGTAAATGTCAGGACCCTGAAAGTGTATTGAACAGCACTGTTGTTCAATACTCTTCAGGACCCTGACATTTACTGCCCAAGTCCTGCTCTGGTTTAACTTCCCAAAATGCAATATTTCACACTTATTCAAGTTAATTTCAGATAAAAAGACAAAAGAAATGTTGCTCCAAATGTAGCGGGCTTGGTGAAATCCATTTCTAAAATACTGTCTACTGTCACTCCTCCCTTCATACTTCTGATAGAGTGCAACAAAGGTTCATAAGACTGATTCTTAGAATGACAGCTATTGAGTTATACAATAGGCAAACAAGCCTTTGGCCTATGTTGTCTATGTCGACCCAGAAGGCACTGAGCGGAATTACTTCTTATCTTCCAATAGTTATCCTTCCATTCCTTGTAAAATTAAGTATTTATTAAGATACTTCCTATATGCTATCAGTGACTCTTCTTTCATGTGAAGTCCAATGGCAGAGCACAGTGACAAATCACTCATTAGCAGCAGGACTTACATGCATTGGAATGGCTGCTGGCCTTAACTTCATCTGGCCCATTATAAATTTTTAAAGTAAAATATAGAAAATAATTGAATGACAATTAGATTAGTTTTGTACTGACACTGTGTTATGTTACATGGATCAATTCAGAGAATTTTTAAAAGGACTTTAATGTGCTAGACTCAGTGATGATTTCTACACAGATTTTTTGTTCAAGGAAGATGAGAACTTCACACATAAAACATAAAATACTGTGAATATTCAGCAGATAAAAGACCTTCAACCTGAAGTATTAACCTTGTTTTGCTTTCCAGAGATGATATACGATTTTGGACCATCATTTTATTTTAGATTTCCAGCAGTCGTAGTTTTTTTATGAGCTTGAAAATTCACGCTTTTACAATTGAGTTACAGTGCTTCTAAATTTCTGCACTTTTTATGGATCAAAAATACTAATTTTGAGAAATTATGCCAATATTTTCTTCTGCGGTTAGGATCAAAATATGTATGTATGTAATTTAAATTCATACTGAGGGAGTTAAATGATGCCACATAGTTTCTTTGATATATATAAACTAATATATAAACTATTATATATATATATATATAAAAAATCAGATTTGAAAAAAAAATTGAGTATGGTGCGACTAATGTCCTGAACTGCATATACTCCAATACAGGTAGTATCACAGGAAAGGCAGATGACCTCAGGTCATGGATCAACACAGGGAACTATGATACTGTAGCCATTAATGAGACTTGGTTGCAGGAGGGGGAGCTCAATATTCCTGGGTTCCATTGATTTAGACGTGACAAAGGCGTAGCTTTACTAGTAAGGAAAATGTCACAGTAGTGCTCAGTCAGGACAGACTGGAGAACTCATCTAGTGAGATGTTATGGGTGGAATTGAGGAATAAGAAAGGTATGACCATGTTACTGGGGCTATATCACAGACCATCCAACAGTCCGTCAGATTTAGAAGAACAAATTTGCAGAGAGACCACAGACTGCTGCAAGAAACATAAGGTTGCTATAAAAGGCGATTTTAACTTTCCACATAATGACTGGGACTCCCTAACTGTGAAGGGACTAGATGAGATAGAGTTTGTCAAATCTGTTCAGGAAAGTTTCCTTAATCAGCACATAGATATCCCACCAAGAAAGTGTGTGATAGTTGATCTGCTATTAAGGAATGAGACAGGGCAGGTGACAGAAGTTTGTGTAGGGAAACACTTTGCATCTGTTGGCCACTATGCCAATGGTTTTAAAGTAAATATGTAAAAAGATAGGTCTGGTCTGCAGGTTGAGATCCTTAATTGGAGGAAGCCCAGTTTTGATAGCAGCAGAAAGGATCTAGCAAGTGTGGACTGGAACAGGCTGTTTTCTGGCAAAGATGTACTTGGTAAGTGGGAGGCTTTCAAAAGTGATTTTTTGAGAGTACAATGCTTGTATGTGCCTGTTAAAATAAAAGGTAAAGATAACAGGTTCAGGGAACCTTGGTTTTTAACGGATATTGAGGCCCTGGTTAAGAAAAAAAAGGTGCTAAGCAGTTATAGGCAGATAGGAACAAATGAGGTGCTCATGGAGTATAAAAAAATGCAAGAGAACACTTAAGAAAGAAATCAAGAGAGCTAAAAGAAGGCATGAGGTTGCCTTAGCAATAAGGTAAAAGAGATTTCCAAGGGATTCTACAAAGATGTAAAGAGCAAAAGGATTGCAAGGGACAAAATTGGTCCTCTGGATGATCAGAACGGTAATCCATTTGTGGAGCCAAAACATATGGGGGAGATCTTAAATGATATTTGCATCTGTATTTACTCAGGAGATTGACGCAGAGTCTATAGAAGTGAGGCAAAGTTGCATGAACTTCATGAACCCTATACAGATTACAGTGTTTTCTGTCCTGAGGCAAATACAGATGGACAAATCCCTAGATCCTGAGAAGGTGTGCCCTCAGACCCTGTGGGAGGTGTGCAGAAGTTGCTGGGGTTCTAGCAGAGATATTTAAATCATCCTTAGTGACAGGTGAGGTACCAGAGGATTAGAAGATAGCCAGCGTTGTTGCATTGCTTAAGAAAGACCAAAAATAAAGCAGGAAATTATAGGCCAGTGAGCCTGACGCCAGTAGTGGAAAGTTATTGGAAAGTCTGCTAAGGGACCAGATATATGAGTATTTGGGCAGACATGGATTGATTAGGGATAGTCAGCATGTATGGTAGATCATGTGTAACCAAACTTATAGAGTTTTTTGAGCAAGTTACCAGGAATGTTGATGAAGGCAAGAGAGTAGATATTGTCTACATGGACCTCAGCAAGGCATTTGACAAGGTCCGCATGAGAAGTTGGTCAGGAAGGTTCAGTCGCTTGGCATTCAAGATGAGGTAATAAGCTGGATTAGACATTGGCTTTGTGGGAGAAGTCAGAGAGTGGTAGCCTTTCTGACTAGAGGAGTGTTGCAGGGATCAGTGCTAGTTCTGTTATTGTTTGTCATCTATATCAGTGATTTGCAGATGACACTACGATGAGGATGCAGTGGACAGCAAGGAAGACTCTCATGGCTTGCAGTAGATCTGGATCAGCTGGAAAAATGGGCTGGAAATGGCAGATGGAATTTAATGCAGACAAGTGTGAGGTGTTGGACTTTGGTAGAACCAAGCAGGGTAGGGCTTACACAGTGAATGCAGGGGCACTGAGGAGTGCTGTAGAACAAAGCGATCTGGGGATACAGGTCCCTTTATTCATTGAAAGTGTACAGGAGTTGGGATGTTATCTTAAAGTTGTATTAGATGTTAGAGGCCTAATTTGGAGTATTGGATGCAGTCTTAGTCACCTTCCTACAGGAAAGATGTAAATAAAGTTGAAAGAGTACAGAGAAAAATTACAATGATGTTGCTTGGACTGGAGGACCTGATTTAGAAGGGAAGATTGGATAGGTTAGGACTTTATTCCTTAGAACCTAGAAGATTGAGGGAACAATAGTTTGAGGTATACAAATTATGAGGGCTATAGGTAAGGTAAATGCAAGCAGTCTTTTTCCCCCACTGAGGTTGTGTGGAACTTCACAAGAGGTCATGGGTTAAGGGTGAAAGGTGAAAAGTCTAAAGGGAACATGGGGGAAACTTCTTCACTCAGAGGGTCGTGAGAGTACGGACTGAGCTGCTGCAAGTGGTGCACGTTGAGCTCAAGTTCAATGTTTAAGGGAAGTTTGGATAGGTATATGGATGGTAGGAATATGGAGGGCTATGTTCCCAGTGCAGGTTGATGGAAGTAGGCAGCGTAAGTGTGTTGGTATGGACTAGATTGGTCAGGGGGTCTGTTTCTGTGCTGTACTTTTCCATGACTCTATGACACTATTGTCAAAAATGCAGGTATGTAAAATGTTAATAATAAAGAAATAGGAGGGGGGAATTAGGGAAGCATAGACAAAGAAAGGTAAGGACTTTCTTTCCTTTAACATACGCAAACTATATTACTGTGAACAACTCCTATTTAATCCTGTTAGGAAAACTCTTGAAAATACTTCCTTGTTTGCAAAGATAATCTGACCCAATTCTAGATTATTTATTCATTCTTCTGCTTCTGCTGTTACTGTGCTGTGGTAAAGATACCATGCTTTCTGGATTCAGTCAGATAATATGACCTTTTCCATATTTGTTTAAGCAGAAGCCTGCAAAGGATATGGGGAAGTCAAAAGATGAAACTAAGTAATTAAAATGTGAGAAGATTGGTACAGGGCATTTAATTTTCCATACATCTGAAATGCTCTTAAATAATTAATAGGTTAAAGAAATTCAATCAAAATGCTAAACTGATTGATAAAGAATAATTTGATAATACTGCTCTAAATTTTAAAAGAAAATATCTTTGATATAGGATTCGTTCATACCAGGCGTTTTACCAGTCCACATGTATCAGTTAATTTAGTTCTCTAATTAAAACTCACCTTCTGAACAAACCTCCACAACACATAGATAAAAATCAATTTCTCAGAATATTGAAACTAAATGTTTTTGATTGACAAAATGAATACTATTTCCCTAGCCTTTGTTGAACTAAATCTCTTGAATCATTAAATAACAGAAATTTATGGCAATGGAAAGAGGCCTTTCAGCACACATCCATGTCTGCCAAAAAGAGCTACTGCATTCCGATCAATAATATTTACCACCTCTTGGTCGAATGCCTTGCTTGTTAGAAAAATAATATCGAATTAGTTGGCGTGCAACGAAGATTTATTAGACTAGTTTCTGGAAAAATGGTCTGCCATTAGGAGAGATCAATTGGACTGGGGTTGTATTTAAAAATGGGCTGGGGAGAAAAAGATATCTGTTCAAAATTTCAAAAAATCTGGGTGCAAGGTGGATGTTTCCCTTCACTGGGGAGAATAGAGGAAGGAGTACTTTTTAAGAATAAGGGACAAGATTGTTTGGGACTGGGATGAGGGAAAATTTCTTCACTTGGAAGGTGATTAATCTTTGGAGTATTTACTTGGACATCTGTGGAAGCTCTGTCATTGCATTAATTCAAAATTGCGATCAACAGACTTCTGGCTTTAAGGCGACCAGAGGAAATGGGAATAATGTTGTGAAATGTCATGGAAATAGAAGTTCAGGCATTATCTTCGTGAATACTGAAGCAGGTTTGAAAGACTAGACAACCAACTCTGTGCTCATTTCTTATGATCAGATATGCTGTATTGGTTGGTAACAGAACAAGGAGAGATCAACTGACTTACAAATAGAAGTTGCTTACTTATGTGTAGAATGATGTCAAGCTATACCATGTGAATGACAAAGGACACTAAGGTGTATCACTGAAGTTACATAGTAGACAACATTGTAATAGTCAACACAATTTAGGACAATAACAGGACAAATGAAAATAGCAGTGACATTCCTTGAGATGGAGCATATAGAAAAAGTGATCAAAGACGACAAAGGATAATAGAAGAACATAAAAGGAATTGATGATTTCAGTCAAAGTAGATTCAATGCTGTAGGCCAGTCAGGATTTAAATTTAATGGAAACAAGTGTCCAGATTTTTCTGAAAGCAGTGAAGATATTTGCCACCAACTTCAAAGAAAAATATCCATTAACATCTGGCAACATCTATAGCATGAAGCTCTCCTTTCCTACAGTGCATTCATTCTGGTGGCAGCAAGATGGGATCTATAGACACAAGAGATTCTCCAGATGCTGGAAAGCCAGAGCAACACACAAAATACTGTAGAATTCAGCAGTCAGGCAGCATCTACGAAAAGGAATAAACAGTTGATATTTCTGGCTGAGACCCTTCATTAGGACTGGTGAAGGGTCTCAGGCCCAAATATGGACTATTCATTCCTTTCCAAAGATTGGCTGTATATTGTTCAGCACCCATGATATTAAGTAGGCCAAACAACTTCAGATGGAAGAGATCTCATTGACCACAATCCAGAAAGTATAAGCTTTAATTTTAAACATACCCATTCAGAGAACTTACTGAGAGAAAAATAAAGACTAAGTCATACAAACAAGGTCAAGTAGAAACTGTAATATCATTAACAAGTTTTCAAATAGATACTTTTAAAAAGTAATTGAAGTTTGATGTCCAATGGAACAGATCATCATGTATAAAATTGCATTTTACAGATAGAAATGACAAGTGGTAATTATAACTTGGTGCTCCATAAAAATCTCAATACCAGCTCATGCAAGTGTAATATTTTCAATGCTATTATTACAGTCAGAAATAGTCAAGAGTGAATTCTAAATACGCAACATCTTTACACATTAGAATTTTTTACAAATCACATGGGAAAAGACTGGCCACTAGGTGACTGATGGGAAATCGTTGACAGCTTCTGATGGTCCACAAGGAACTCTGTGCACATTAAGAAACTACTGTTGTCACATTTCCTGCACAATGACCAGAATGGCTCACCTAAATGAGCTACTAAATCAAACCAATCTCCATCATTGGAATGCGGATTCACCGTGAGCATGGAGATGAGTTATTGTGTATATCTTTTCCACAACTCATCAGTCAAGATCCACAAGCTTATATTTAAAATCCGTTGGTACTTAAGTATTTTGGTAAGCATTTCCAGTTAAAAAAAAATCATTGGGAACAACCTACGGTTTCTATTATTGCCTGAGGATACATCCTTGCAACAGGAAAATTCCAATTTGATTGAGAAAGCTTACTTAATTGTATCCTTCTGTACAATCTTTCTTCCTATTGTGTGTATAGTTTCTTTTTGTCTGGATACTCGAAGTTGGCTGTTTTTTTTTATTTTTGTCTTCTCTTAAAATGATAAACATGGGCTATTTTATGACCATTTGATTTTTAGGACAAATTGGATGTGCAATTGTATGCATTGTTTCAATTAACATGTCTTTATTAAAGTTTATCAAAACTATCTTGATGATTTGAATATTAATACCTGTCAAGCAAACTTGCTCCAAAAGGCGGGATTTCTCGGTGGTCTCCCATTTAAATACCACATCAAATTTTCATTCCAACATTTTGGCCCATGACCTCCTCTACTGCCCAATGAGGCTACGCTCAAAATGGAGTATTAACATCTCATAGTCTGTTTGGGTAGCCTCCAAACTGATGGCATGAAAATCGATTTATTCTGGTAATTTCTCCCCTTACTCCTTTTCTCTTTTTCTATTCACTGTTCTGGGTTTCCTCTCACCCCTTCTCCTCCCCTGCCCATCACCTCCCTCTGGTGCCTTCTCTTGCCCTTTTTTCTCCTCTCCTATCAGATTTCTTCTTCTACTGCCCTTTACCTCTTCCAGCTTCTTGCTTCATCCCCCCCCCCCCCACCCACTCATCTACCCCCTCACATGGTTTCACCTATCACCTGCCAACTGGTACACCCTCCCTTCTCTCCAACCTTCTTATCCTGGCTTCTTCCCCCTTCCTTTCCGGTCCTGATAAAGGGCCTTGACCTGAAATGTTGATTGTTCATTCCTTGTTGTAGATGCTGCCTGACCTCCAGCACTCTGTGTGTATGCGTGTGTGCTGCTTAAGACGTGAAACATCTGCAAAATCTCTCATGTTTATGGTTAATATTTGTATCAAAGATTGGGAGATTATTAAGAAAGTACCATCCTTCTCAACTTAAAAAAAAATTATTTCTCTTCCCACAGTTAGTGCCTGATCTGCTGATATTTACAGGAATTTTGTTTTAATTTTGATCTTGTAAGCTGCTCTGGAAAGGTCAATTGAATGATCCTTTACAGAATTACCAGATACAATATTTCTGATGATTTCATGTTTTGGCTCATTATTGATAAAATGTGGTGTAATTGAAAATTTCTCAGGGGCATTGCTTTATGATGTTAGCTGTGAAAGGACGCATCTCTGGTAGAGCATAATTAGATTGTGCTAAGATTTTTTTTTAAAATAGAGACTAACCTAAGTATCAAGAAAGTCTGAACAACTGGGTTTCCTGCTCAAGAGTGAAAAGACAGTCCACATTCATAAACAACAGGAATTCTGCAGATGCCTGAAACGTCGACTGCACCTCTTCCTACAGATGCTGCCTGGCCTGCCACATTCATAACCTCAATTGTGGGATTTTCCATTTCTGATCTGAGATGTCATAAGGCAGATTGGATAGAGGCTGGCAATAGTGATGTTAATCAGCATGGCTGCTCAACCTAGCAAAATTAACAAGTCTTATAGGAAACCAGGAAGTAAAAACAAAAAATTATATAACCCTTCAAATTAAAAACATACATGCAGATGTTTAAGGCAGGGTCAGAAATGTTATTGGCACATTTCAAAATAAGTAATTATTAATTACTTAAATACAAATAATTTGTTTTTCATGTAGTATAAGGTAGAAGTCTGCTTTACTGACTAAATTCCCAATAGTTCATGATTTAGAATTCCTCTATCACAGGCAGGTCTTTCTGTGCCAGTCTCCTTCTCTGCAATCTGTACAGGGTTCATGAAATTGATGTCGCTTTGACTCACTTCTATAGACTCGGTGTCCATCTCCTGAGTAGATAAAAAAAAATTATTTAAGATCTCCCCCATCTGTTTTGGCTCCACACATGGATTACCATTCTGATCTCCCAGAGGACCAATTTTGTCCCTTGCAATCCTTTTGCTCTTAACATCTTTGTAGAATCCCTTTGGATTCTTCTTTACTTTGCCTGTTAGAGCCTTCTTTTAGCCCTCCTGATAATTTTCTTCAGTGTTCTCTTGCATTTCTTATACTCTGTAAGTGCCTCATCTGTGCTCACTTGCCTACATGACGTCTTTTTTCTCTTAACCAGGGTCTCAATAACTCTTGAAAGCCTGGTATGCTACATTTGTTATCCTTACCTTTTGTTCTGACAGGCACATACATGCTTTGTACTCTCAACATTTCACTTTGGAAGGCCTCACACTTACCAAGTACACCTTTGCCATAATACAGACTTTCCCAAACCACACTTGACGATCATTTCTGATACCATCAAAACTAGCTTTTCTATAATTTAGAATCTCAGCCTGCAGACCAGACCTATCTTTTTGCATATTTACTTTAAATTTAATGGCACTGTGGCCACAAGATGCAAAGCGTTCCCCTACACAAACTTTTGTCACCTGCCCTGTCTCATTCCCTAATAGCAGATCCAGTGTCACACATTCTGTCACTGGGACTCCTATGTACTGATTAAAGAAACTTTCCTGAACACCTTTGACAAATTCTGTCCCATCTAGTCCTTTTCCAGTATGGGAGTCCCAATCAATATGTGAAAGTTAAAATCACCTACTGTAACAACCTTACGTTCCTTGCAACAGTCTGCGATCTCTACAAATTTTGTCCTCTAAATCCCTCGGACTGTTGGGTGATCTGTAACATGGTCACTCCTTTCGTACTTCTCAGTTCCACCCATAATGCCTAACTAGATGAGTTCCCTAGTCTGTCTTGATGGAGCAATGCTGTGATATTTTCTTGACTAGTAATGTCACCCTGCATCCTCTAACCCCTCCACTCTGACACCTCTGAAACAACAAAACCCTGGAATATTGAGCTGGCAGACCTGCCCCTCCTGCAATCAAGTCTCACTAATGGCCACATCATAATTCCAGGTGTTGATCCATGCCCTGAGCTCATCTGCCTGTCCTACGATATTTCTTGCATTGAAATATACACAGCTCAGGACACTAGTCGCACCATCTTCAACCATTTGATTCTTGACTTTGTTTGAGGTCTTACCAAAATCTGTCTCCACAATCCTCTACTAACTGTTCTGGCACTCTGGTTCCCATCCCACTGCAACTCTACTTTAAACCCAACAATTCAGCAAACCTTCCCGTTTTATATTAGTCCCCCTCCAGTTCAGATGCTTCTGTTCTGTACAGGTCCACCTTCCCTGGAAGACAGCCCAATGATCCAAAAACCTTATGCCCTCCCTCCTACACCAACTCCTTAGCCACATATTAAACTGCATAATCTTCCAGTTCTAGCCTCATTAGCACATGGCATGGGTAGCCTGGAGGTCCTGCCATTTAACTTAGCACCTAACTCCCTGAACTCCTTTTGCAAAATCTCGTCACTCATCCTACCCATGTCATTGGTACCTGCATGGATCACCACCTCTGGCTGTTCACCCTCACACGTAAGAATGCTGAGGACTTAATCCAAGACGTTCCGGATCCCAACACCCGGGAGTCAACATACCATCCAGGAATCTCATTCTCGACCATAGAACCTCTTTTCTGTTCCCCTAACTAATGAATCCCTATCACCACAACTTGCCTCTTCTCCCTCCTTCGCTTCTGAGTCACAGAGCCAAACTCAGTACCTGAGACCCAACTGTTGTGACTTTCATCTGCTAGGCAACCCCCCACGGTATCCAAAGAATCCATATACCTGTTGTTGAGAGTGATGACAATTGGGGTATTGTGTACGGGCTCCTTAACCCCTGTCCCCTTCCTGACTGTCTTCCAGTTTCCTGTGTCCTGCAGCTTGGGTGTAATTACCTCTCTATATGTCTTATCTATCACCCCTTCAGCCTGCTGAATGATCTGGAGTTCATCCAGTTCCAGCTTCAACTCCTTAATGTGGATTGCTAGAAGCCGCAGCTGGATGCACTTTTCGTGGGTGTAGTTGTTAGGGACACTGGAGGTCCACTCATCTTCCCACATCACACAAGAGGAGCATTCCACCATCCCGCCTGGCATCTCTACTGTCCTAACTGAGAAAATGTAAAGGGGGGGGGGGAAATCCTCTACCTACAGCATCTGCTTTTGCCTTCTCTGAGTGAAGAGCTAAAGCCTCAAAATCTCCACTCTGTCTCTGTCCACTCCAACGATGGTCGTACTTCTTGCCCACCTTACTCTAATTTGTTTTTGCTAATCAATCCAAACTGCCGATTAGCCGATAGTCAAAGTTCCAAAAAAAAAACCTGCTGTGAGTCACTGCCCTTAATAGTCAGTTACTGAACCTGAGTGAAGTATGTCCTGTCAAGCTTCTGATCTCTCCAATTGGTCACTGGTCAAAGAGACAGGAGAGGTACCAGAGGATTGGAGGATAGCCAATATTGTTCTGCTGTTTAAAAAAGGCTCCAAACATAATCCAGGAAATTATAGGCCAATGAGTCTGACATCAGTTGTGGGCAAGTTATTCTAAGGGACCAGATATATATTTCGATAGACATGGACTGATTAATGATAGTCAGCATGGCTTCGTGCACGATAGGTCATGTCTAACCAATCTTATAGGGTTTTTCGAGGAAGTTACCAGGAAAGTGGATGAAGGCAAGGCAGTGGATGTTATCTAAATGGACTTCAGCAAGGCATGGAGGTTGTTCAAGAAGGTTCAATCACTTGGCATTCAAAGTGAGGTAGTAAATTGGATTAGACATTGGCTTTGTGGGAGAAGCCAAAGAGTGGCAGTAGATGGTTACTTCTTTGACTAGAGGCCCGTGACTCATGGTATGCTGCAGTGATCGGAACTGGGTCCATTGTTGTTTGTCATCTATATCAATGGTTTGGATGATAGTGTGGTTAACTGGATCAGTAAATTTGCACATGACACCAAGATTGGGGTGTAGTGGACAGCAAGGAAAGTTAACATGGCTTGCAGAGGGATCTGCATCAGCTGGAAAAATGGGCTGGAAAGGCAGATGGAATTTAAAGCAGACAAGTGCTAGGTTTGCATGTTGGTAGGACCAACCAGGGTTGGTCTTACACAGTGAAGAGTAGAGCACTGAGGAGTGTAGTAGTACAAAGGGAACAGGGAATACAGGTCTATAATTTGTTGAAAGTGGTGTCACAGGAAGATAGGGTCATAAAGAAAGCTTTTGGCTCATTGGCCTTCATAAATCAATGTACTAAGTACGGAAGATGGGATGTTATGTTAAAGTTGTATAAGAGATTGCTGAGGCCCAATTTGGTGTATTGAAACAGGCTTTTTCCACTGAGGTTGGGTGGGACTACAGCCAGAGGTCATAGGTTAAGGGCAAAAGGTGAAAAGTTTGAGGGGAACTTGAAGGGAAACTTCTTCATTCAGAGGGTCATGAGAGTGTGGAATGAGCTGCCAACACAAGTGGTGCATGCGAGCTTGATTACAATGTTTAAGCAAAGTTTGGATAGGTACATGGATAGTAGGGGCATGGAGGACTATGTTCCCGGTGCAAGTCGAAGGGAGCAGGCAGTTTAAATGGTTCCACAAGGCCTAGTTGGGCTGAAGAGCCTGTTTACAAGCTGTACTCTATGACTCTATCGAATGAGTTCTGATGGGGGAAGTACTCAGCCCATGAAAATGCCATCACAGACAAATCTAACATCTGACAGCTATACAGTTTAATGTTGTAGTAGGGTCTACTATACAAGAATGAAGTACAAAAACTGACGTTTTCTCTACATCACCATCAATACTTAACTGATAATGCAACTTGGGGTTACAGTTCAAAACTTTTATCATGGGTGAACTTAGATTTTGTTTCTGGGTATCATGGTTATAAAATTTTAATATGTACATCAAGTAATTAGAGAATACAATTATTTTTCTTATTTCTCTATGACAAGTTGCATTTTCTTACCAAAGATAGAAACAACACATTTCCTAGCCTCCTCACTTTCAAGAGGCAACGCCTCAAAAAGGCTGCTTCCAACATTAAGAACCCTATAATCCAGCACCTACCCTCTTCTTATTGCTACCTGCAAGGTGGTGGTACAGGAGCCTGAAGACATGCATACACGATGTTTTAGTAGCAGCTTCTTCCCCTCCACCATCAGACTTCTGAATGGGCAATGAATACATCAACACTACCTCACTATTCCATTTCCTCCCTCTTTTTTGCACTACTTTACCTAATTTTTATATATACATCTTATTGAAATTTATAGTTTTTTATTATGTATTGCAATGTACTGCTACTGCAAAACAACAAATTGCACGACAAATACCAGTGATATTAAACCTGATTCTGATTCAATTTGTTGTGCAGTTGCCTTAAAGTTTCATGCATCATGCCATCAAATAGTGTCCTCTCAGACAGGGATGAATTTACTTTTAAATAAAAATGTTAAGGAAAAAACTTAAGGTGAAGTTTGAATTATATTTTCTTACTTAATTTGTGAATGTACCATAAAAATAAAATCACAACAATTTATTTCTCTACAAATCATTTGCCTAGTTCCAGTTCTGTTCCAGTTTGCTTTGATTATTTGATGAGATGCAAATGATTCAGTCATTTACAAATGAATTTATGTTACTGTTAATATCTCTCCACAGCAAGATTATAAATTGACAATATTGAAAGCTATACCGATAAAAGTTTGAAATCTAGCTACTTTCTGCAGTCCGTTGTCCAGAGAGTCATCAAGTTTATTACGCTGCTAAATTTAATTTGCTTTTCTCCACATTCAATTATTTACTTATGAAGGATTTGGATGAGGGTATAAGCAGACAATACTGAACTTATCACCAGTTTACATGCCACTCAATTTTCATTTCAATTGCATAAAAGGAGGAAAATAAAATCAGGTGTATGATGCCCAATCAATGTCAATCATTTCACACTACAAGCTAAAACGGTTAGTTTCTGAAACACAGTGCTTTGTGCACACGCTGCCACTCAGTCTTCACCCGAGTAACAAAGGTTCTGGATAGCATGCACGAGAAGGATGCTAGCTTTTCTTGTTTTCCCTACTCCAAGAAGGCATTGTAGGAATGTTGTGACTGTAATTGAAGTCGCCGGAGAGACTCTGAAGCTGGTGACACAGAAGTCTTTAATTGTCACAACAAGCAGGCATCATTCTGGATTCACTCTTGGTGGAGGCTCATAACCTCAAAGTACATCATATTTTTATACCCTTAAGGTCAATGATAACAGTAGGTGATTCAATACAGTTTCAATAGTTACAATGACATCATTTACTTTAATACAACACACACAAAATGCTGGAGGAACTCAGCAGGCCAAGCAGCATCTATGGGAAACAGTACGCTCAACTGTTTACTCTTTTCTATAGATGCTGCCTGGCCTGCCGAGTTCCTCCAGCGTTTTGTGTGTGTTGCTTGGATTTCCAGCATCTACAGATGTTCTCTTGTTTATGATTGATTTACTTTAATACTTCAGGTTGACAATGTTTCCTTCGAATTATAGATCTACACTGGGAGATCTGAATGTTCAAATACCTTTGCTAATTGCAAGCTTCCCTGAATTTATTTTCAGTAGTGCAAATTACTTAAACACAGAGCTTCCTGGATTGCTACGGGGCAATTAGCATAACCCCATGGTCACCATTTGCAAACCATATATCTTTCTCTTGGTCCAGTTTAACTTCAATTTACTGCTCACTATTTACTATAACAACTGAAGATTGGTTCCACTTTAAGTTAATATCTGCTATATTCATATCACTCCAGAATATTTCCTAACATACTCTCCTCTTGGCCCCTGCATAGAAATTTACTGCAGGAAGGCCAAGCTTTAAGCAGGGTCTAATTAAGTAGGATAGCAAAAATCCCTTCCCCAATACTAACCTATCATGTCCCTATGTGCATCTATATCTACACCATCATCTCTAACTGGCTACCTACAACATTAAACAGAGGTGGCAACATGGCAGACATGTACCCCAGTTGCTGACACACAAAGAAAATACTATGTGTCTTTGCAGCAGGTATATCCACAACAGCTACTTTACAACTTCTCCTCCTCCTCTCCCCAGCCCATGATATTATTGCCGGGTAGGTCAATCCCACCGCCATCCCCAAATCTGACACTTTCAGGAAGACTGGATCATCCCTCCCTGGATTGTCCAACCCTGAGTTTTCCTCATTCCTCAATATTTTTGCTCTGCAATCCATTGCAAGGCTCACCATCTCTCTGAACTACTGACATTATTGTCCTCCAGTTACTCTCACCTCCTCTCAGTCACTGCCTCACTTCACCCTTAAGGAAGTAATATTGCTACTTTGTTACTTCCCAACAAGTTGCCCATGTACCATCCCACATTCCCTGGGCCATACTGCCCCACATATTCCTCTGCATTTCGCTTTTACCAACACTTGCATATCTTTTGGGTCGACTTGGTGAATTTTAATCATTTCTTTGAGCTTACATCAGAATTCTAAATTTCCACCAGTGACTTTAAGTGAGGGCAGCTCTGACAAAATGCTCTGCTTTTTCCAAGGGCTGAAGGGATTGTGAAGGGCTTCATATCCCTGTTGTTTTCCTTCCCATAGGAAAGTTTATTACCCCAAGTTTCAAACTTATTCTTAAAACACACAAAACACATTCACAAACAAATATAATACTGTACTGTATCCTGATCCTACTCGTACCCCTCTGGCATTCCAAACGGTCAGTAAACACCTCTCGCAACTGATGACCCTGTCTCATCAAGCTACTCAAAATTGTCTGGTAGCTGGTCGCTTAAACAAACACGCACACACAGACACACCCCATGTTTATATCTACCAGTTCAGCTCTGTCGTGTTCTTAGATACTTCATGATTCTGTGGTTGTTGACTTGAACAGATCTGAGCATGGGTGCTGCTCTTAAAAATACCCCCTTGGACCGCTCAACTTATTGGCCACACAGTGGGTCACGAATGTATCCCAGACAAGACCTCAAATGTTGTGACTGTGACTGAAGTCACTGAAGAGACACTAAAGCTGATGATACAGAAGCCTTCATTTGTTACAATAAGCAGGCATCATTCTGGAGACATTCAGTAGAGGCTTACAAACCCAAAGTACATCACACTTTTATACCCTTAAGGCCAATGATAACAGAAGGGAATTCAATACTGTTCCAATAGTTACAATGACATCATTTACTTTAATACTTCGGGTTGACAACACTTCTGTTGAATTACATATCTACAGTGGGAGACACCTTTGAATGTTCAAATACTTTTACTAACTGCAAGCTTCCCTGAATTTATTTACAATGGTGCAAATTACTTAAACTCATAGATGCCTGGATTGCTGCAGGGCAATTAACACAACCCCATTGTCAAATGCCAATGCAAGCACCCCATGGTCACCAGTTTGCAAATCATATCTCTTAGTTTGTGAGCTGGTTTAACCTTAATTTACTGTTTACAATTTATAATAAGAACTGAAGAATGGTCTTGCTTGAATTAATATCTGCTATATTAAAGAAAAAACAAGTTTTAAACAAAGTCTGCAAACACAAAAGTCTGGCATCTCCAGCCATTCGGGATTATTGTGGTTAAATAGTTCAAGTGCTCAGAGATCCAATTGGAACCAAAGGTCAAAAAGGCCAGGAGATGCAAGGGAGAGAAATTGCTCAAATGTGTAGCAACAAACAGAATGTTGGAGGAACTCAGCTCAGGCAGCATCTGTGGAGGCTTTCTGATGAATGTATGAAATGACTGGCATTCAAGAATTGATCAAAACCAACATAGCCTCTAGTTTTAATTAGTTATTTACTTTTCATCAGGCCTTGCTAAATGTACTGTCAAAGACGGCACCCCAAATCCCCGATCAGGGATACCTACAATATCAGTATAATGATGCCAAAAGCTGCTGCATTTTAAAACCATACAATCAAAGCACAATGGCTTGATTAAGAACTTATGAAAAATGCACACGAATGTGTACCTAAATCTATTAATGACAGATTATGATGTAACTAGGAATACATTTCATTAAAAGTAGTGTCTGCCAGCTTCTGGGTTTTGGAAAATCATGGCCTTGAGTCCTAAGGATCATACAGTGGGAGAAATAGTGTGTTTAAAAGTGTGGGCCAGTCATGGTGTAGCAGTGAGGGGGGAAGTAAAAATCATTTATCTGAAATTTTGATGCTCAGTGAAGATTACAGGATAAGCAAAGATCATAGGCCATGGGTGCAGCAGAAAACTGTGTGGGTTGTTCAAATGCCAGCAGGTGAATATGGAAATATCATTGGATTATGGAGAATATTAAAAGCAAATGTTGATCATTATCCAATATCAACATTCATATCTTGTGGCAGGGTTTGAATGCCCATAACCTCCTACAAAGTTAAATCAAGGGACATGGTGGACAGCAGAGCTTTGTTTCCAGATGAGCTCAATGCCTTCTATGCTCGCATTGACCACCAGAGCACGGAGGAAGCATTGTGCACATCCACATCTCCCGAAGATCTTTTTGTCTCAGTATCTGAACATGACGTGCGGGCTGACTTCAGGAGGGTGAATCCAAGGAAAGCATCTGGTCCGGGTGGAGTCCCTGACCTAATAGAGAAGACCTGTGCTGACCATCTGGCTGGTGTGTTCGCAGGTATCTTCAGCCTCTCGCTTTGCCAGAGCTTGGCACCCATCTGCTTCAAGTAGGCTTCAATCATACCAGCGCCCTAGAAGAGCGTGGTAACCCGCCCCAATGACTTGCCCAGTAGCACTTACATCCACAGTGATGAAGAGTCTTGAGAGGCTGGGGGTTGAAACATATCAGCTCCTGTCTGAGTGGTGACTTGGATCCACTCTTTATCTGCCTACCGGAGCAACAGGTCCACAGCAGATGCCATGTCATTGGCTCTTCACACAACCCTGGAACATTCGGACAGCAAAGGTGCATACATCAGAATGCTCTTTATCAATTACAGCTCAACATTTAATACCATCACCCGCTCAAAAGTAACCAATAAACTCCAAGCCCCGGGCGTCATACACCCTTGTGCAATTGGATCCTAGATTTCCGCACTTGCAGACCCCAGTCGGCTCGGATTGGCAAAAACATCTCCTCCACAATCTCCATCAGTACTAGTGCACTGCAGGGCTGTGTGCTTGGCCCCTCCTCTACTTGCTCTACACCTGTGACTGTCTGGCTAAGTACAGCTCTGACACCATATTGAAGTTTGCTGATGACACCACTGTTGTGGGCTGTATCAAACCTGGTGATGAATCAGCATACAGGATGGAGATTGAAAATTTGGCTGAGTGGTGTCATAACAACGACCTCTCACTCAACATCAATAAGACTGAGGAACTGATTGTAGACTTCAGGAGAGGGAAACCAGAGGTCCACGAGGATTAGAGGTGGAGGGGATCAGTAATTTTAAATTCCTGTTTGTCACTATCTCAGATGATCTGTCCTGGACACATCATATAAACATAATTGCAAAGAAAGCACAACAGCACCCCTACTTCCTCAGGGGTCTGCGGAGATTCAGCACGTCGTCAAAACCTTGTCAAACTTCTATAGAGGTGTAGTGGAAAGTGCATTGACTGGCTACATTACTGCCTGGTATGGCAAAACCAATGACTTTGAATGAAAAATTCTGCAAAAAGTAGTGGATTTGGCACAGTATATCATAGGTAAAGCCCTCCTAACCATTGAACTGATCTCATGCTCTTTTCTGGCATCAGGTGGAAGGTATGTACCTCAGGACTCACATCACCAGGATCAAGAACAGTTAGCACCCCTCAACCATCAGGCTATTGAACAAAAGAGGATAACTACACATCTATTAAGATGTTCCCACAACCAATGATCTCACTTTAAGGTCTCTTTATCTTGTTATTTCATGCTCTCATTATTTATTGCTATTTATTTATATTTGCACAGTTTATTGTCTTCTACACTTTTGCTTTCATTGATCCTGTTTACAGTTACTATTCTATAGATTTGCTGAGTATGCCCACCAGAAACACAATCACATGTATGTGACATGTATGTATTCTGATAATAAATTTTACTTCAAACTTTTATCCTGGATTTCATTGGGCAGGAAGACTAGGTGTCTTTTTAACAAGGGGAAATGCAGGCATCTACCTTCATGGTTTTATTGAAAGCCCTGTAATGCTACCCCACAGCCATTAAGCATACACATGAAAACAAATGGTGCTGGTGGAACTTATTTGGCCAGCCTTTCAAGATAAATTGCTTCTAAAAATCTAAGGCAGCAGAACTTGTCACATGTCTACAGGGCTCTGTACCCTGTCTGTTTCTTTTTGTGATTATTTTTCAGGGAGTTGGCTTCCACAGGAGAGGCATGATAAAGCCTCTCCTGTCATCATACGAGGAACGTTTGATGGCTCTGGGTCTGTACTCGCGAGAATTCAGAAGGACGAAAGGGGATCTCATTGAAACATTTCGAATGTTGAAAGGCCTAGACAGAGTAGATGTGGAAAGGATGTGTCCCATCGTGGAACAGCCCTCAGGATAGAGGGGCGCCCTTTCAAAACAGACATGCGGAGAAACTTCTTTAGCCAAAGGGTGGTGAATTTGTGGAATTTGTTGCCACATGCAGCTGCGGAGGCCAGGTCATTTGGTGTATTTAAGGCAGAGATTGATAGGTTCTTGATTGAACTTGGCATCAAAAGCTATGGGGAGAAGGCTGGGAATCGGGGTTGAGGAGGAGATTTTTTAAAAAGGATCAGCCATGGTCTTATAAAGCAGCTTATGGTCTTATAAATCAGCTTCAATAAGGTACAAAATATGGCAGTATTTGAAATTCTGAGAACAGCTAAAGACTGCAGAGATCTAAATGGTCCAATCAACTGGGCAGAAAATGTGGCAAAAAGAATTTAAAGCAAAAACTCCGAGCTGGTGCTTTTGAGTGGTGTGATGGAACAAGTGGACCTCTGAGCATATGCCTCGATAACACAGGGCTAAATGTGGTTAAATTGTGCGTGGGATGCTTCCCCTCAACAGTTGAGAAATCAACTAGAAAAGAAGGCAGACTACTTTAACTGAATACAAGACTAATTAGACAACAAATTTAGTACAATGCATAGCCTGTTCATCACACATTGGAAAGATGTGTTTGCACTGGAGGGGATACAAAAGAAGAGATTTGCAGTGATTTTACCAGAACTGAAAAACTGCATCTGTAAGAAAAGATTAGCTATGTCAGACTTCTTTTTAGAACAGTGGAAGCAGAAGGAAAACTGAAATGGTGTGTATTAATCTTTGAACAATTGAAGAGACCCGTTTTCTTTAGTGGGGTGTCTAAGTCAGGCCACAGAGATTTCAACTATCTGGTAGAAGAACGAGAAGGAAGATGATGGGGAAAAATAGCAATAGGTGTCTTGAATTCACAGCCTTGAGCCACATTTCAAAAAGGTGTACTTGTGACCTGAAGGGCTACATACCTCGTGCTGGAAGGAAAGATGAGGATGGATAATTCTTTTGACTAGTATATAAATGGCCACCCAAATGGTCTTCACCATTATAAGTTTTCTATGGTTAATTAAACTTAGACAGAAAAATTAAAACTGGAAATGGTGCAAAAAAGGCTCAGATGAAATATTTTGTGTTACCATCTTGCTGCTTAGCCAAACAAAAGGGCTGCATAAGATTGTCTTTCTTTTTACTTATACCAACATTATATTGTAGCTGGTTGAGTTAAGTTTCTGATTAATAATAACAAAACCAATTAGTTTACCTAGGAAAATTAACAAATTGCAGATGCTGAAAAACTGAATTAAAACAATAAATGCTAAAAACACTCATCAGGTCAGACAATATCAGCAGAAAGAGAAAAATAGAAACAATCTTTTAGGGCGAAGATCTTGATTCTTAATAATTCTTTTGAACAACAGAATTTTCTATATTGTACTGGTATTGTAGCCTGAAATGTCAACTCTGTTTCTCCTTCTATTGAAACTGATCTGTTGAGTGTTTCTACCTTTATTGTCAAGTGCATCAGTAGCCAGTTCCAAACTTCCTCTCAGACTCACCAAATGTGGATAAAAGAGCTAAACTCCAGTTGCAAGTTTCCAAACCCTTGACATCAGAGACAATATTCCATAAATTAGTTCCAATAATTATTTAAACTACTGTGATTCGAATCAAGGGGGAGTACCTCCACTACTGGAATCATATCTCACACACAAGAGTAAAGGACCATGGTTGGCAGAGGCAATTGCTTCATCAAAAGATATTGCTACAACAGTCACTCTCTTAGCAACATCAACGAAATGCTGGAGGAATTCAGGTGAGGCAGCATCTATGGAAAAGAGTAAACAGTCCAAATTTCGGGCTGAGACCCTTCCTCAGGACAGAGAGAAGGGAGGAGATGCTGAACTAAATGTAGAGGGAGGAGGAAGAGGCTGGCTGGAAAGAGATAGGTGAAGCCAGGTGGGTGGGAAAGGTCAAGGGCTAGAAAAGAAAGAATCTGATAGCAGAGAGAGTGAACAATAGGAAAAAGGAAGGAGGAGAGGACCTAGGGGGAAGTAATAGGCAGGTGAGAAGAAGTAGGTCAGAGTGGGGAACAGAGGAAATGGGAGAGGAGGAAATTTGTTCACTGGAAGAAAGAGACCATCAGATGGAGGGTACCCAGGGAATATAAAGTGTTGCTCCTCCACCTGGCCTCTTGACACAAGAGGAGGCCATGGATCAACATGTCAGAATGGGAATGGGAATTAAAATGTTTGGCCACCAGGAAGTCCTGCTTGTGGCGGATAGTGTGGAGGTGCTCGATGAAGCAATCCCCCAATTTATGATGGGTCTCACCAATGCAGAGGAGGTCGCATCGGGAGCACTAAACACAATAGATGACCCAAGCAGATTTGCGAGTGAAGTGTTACCTCACCTGGAAGAAATGTTTGGGGCCCCTGAATGGAGGTGAGGGAGCAGGTGTATGGACAGGTTTAGCACTTGGGCTGCTTGTAGGGATAAGTGCCTGCAAGGAGATCAGTGGGGTAGAGATGAATGGATAATGGAATTATGGAGGGAACAATCCTTCCAGTGGGGTGGGGAGGGGGTGAAGGAGGAAGTAAAGATATGTTCAGTGGTAAGAACCCTTTAGAGATGCCGGAAGTTGTGGAGGATAATGTGTTGCATGTGGAGGCTGATGGGGTGGTAGGTAAGAACAAGAGGGACTCTACTGAGACAGAGGGAAGATGGGGTGAGCACAGATGTATGAGAAATGGAGATGATGTGGGTAAGGACAGCATCAACAGAAGAGGGAAGGAAACCCTGTTCTTTAAAGGAGTATATCTCTGATGTCTTGGGATAGAAAGCCACATCCACAAACCAGTTACTTTGGGTTTCCAGCATCTGCAGAATTGCTTGTAGTTATGATTTGCTACAACTGTTCTTGGTATAGTGATGAATGAAACCATTTTCAGCTGCATTCCTCCATCAGAAATAGCAATTTTAAAAATTGATTAGGAATCATACATCACAAACTATTGTTCACTGATACTTGGGCAGTTCCTGCAGTGGAACCTGAATAACATTCAGCTTAAACAATAAGAAGGACGTCACAGCCATGCCACAGAATACTAGGTAATGATCATCTCCAACAAGTGAGATTGTAATCACCTCTTCTTGACATTCAGCTAGAAAATCAACAAACACATAGGCAATTTAATTTATAAAATGTGATTACAGGAAAAGGAAGAAGCAGAAGATGAGCTGTTTTTATATAGCTTCTTCGTTCAAGGTTTTCCAAAAAGTTTGCAACCACTGATCAGAACAAAATAGCAGGAGTAGGCTATGAGGCCCTTCAAACTTGCCCTGATATTTAAAATGATCATGGCTGATCTATTCTGAACTCAGTTCTTCTGTGCTATTTCTCCATACTCTAACCCTTTTGCCTTCTTAACTACTTGTTGGAAATTCCTGTCAGCTTTTTGTAATTCATGCACGAGAACATCTAGATTACTCGGCACTCATTTCTCTCCATTTAGATAATAATCTGCCTATTGGTTTCTCATAATAAAATGCACAAGCTCATTCATCAAAGTCCATTCCAAATCTTTTGCTCACTCATTCAGTTTAGATATCCCATTGCAGAATCACAGTATCCTTCTCAACATGTTCTTTCATTTATTTTTGTTCCTAGGCAAATTTGGAGACCTTGCATGCTGTTCCTTCTCCCAACTGATTAATCTAAAATATGAACAATTGCAGATCAAGAACTAATCCCTGCAATACACCACCAGTTATCTCCTTCAAATTCAGTTTTTGTGAAAATTGTCAAAAATAAGTCAATTTTTTTACCAACAAACAGCACTTTGAAAATGACCACACAGCTTGTTATGTTACTTAAGAGACAAATATTGCTTAGAACCCAGGGATAACAATCCACTTTTTTTTCTTTGAAGTAGTGTCTTGGGGTCTTATAAATCCACTCCGTCTGAAAGTGGCTGTAAAGAATTTATGTGTGATATGTGCAGAATAAATGCAATTTTATTTGGAGAAAAAAAAGCAGAATAGCTTGAAAATGAAATCTAAATGTTAAATGTACAAAATTGGAAATCCATAAATCTTTAGGTACATAACGATTTTAGGGAAATTGTAGATTCTACAATATTAGACCCCTACCGCAATATTTTCCTCCTGGCCATTAATGCTCACTCAATTGCCCACAGAGTGACTTTCAATCTCTATTCTGCATGTTCTGCAAAGAGAGAGTGCAAGGGAAACCACAGAGGTGGTGCAAGGGGAAGCTCACAGAGGATGGGTGCACACAGGCCTACATCACAAACCAACAAGAGCAGGAAAAATGGCAGACATGAAGGATTTCCTGCAGGGTTTGAATTAGCCTGCCATGCTAATGAGGGATTAAATTTAGCATTGGAGCAATGCCTCCTTCCTACTGAGAGGGAACAAAGCAGCCTTAATCTCTGAGATACCAGTGCTAATGCCTCCCTGCTCAATCCCTAGGCCTCACTCAAGAATGATAGCTAATTGATAAGGAAAGGAGCTGCTCAATCTCTATCATGTGGTTGTGAGTGTTTCTGAATAAAATACGTACAAAATGTTTGAATATCACGATTGAATTTTGTAACTTATCACTGCTTAAGAATGTAAATATCTTCCACAAATTTGTCATTCTTACATTTCAATTGTATTTCATTTTGAATTTCATCTCACAAACTAAATCAGTCAGTAATGCATTTTGAGGCAGAACTAGGGGCATACTCCTTTGCAAAATTATATTTAAGTGATACACTATAGTTGTCTGATATTGCAAAATTAATGTCAAAAATATCTTAGAGTAATAGAGTACTAAAATACAGAAACAGGACCTTCGGCACATGTAGTCTATGCCAAACTGTTATTCTGCCTAGTCTCATCAACTCGCATCTGGACCAGAGCCCTCCATACCCCTCTTATCAATGCACTCATCCAAATTTCTCCTAAATGTTGCAATTGAACCTGCATCCAGCACTCCAACTGGCAGGTCATTCCTCACATACACCGCCCTCTGATTGATGATCCCTTCAGGTTCCCGTTAAATACTTCACCTTTCTCCCTCAACCTACGATCTCCAGTTCTAGTCTCACCTAATCTCCTTGCAGTTATCCTATTGAGACCCCTCATAATATTGTATACCTCTATCAAAGCTCCCTTCATTCTCCTGCGCTCCAGGAATCAAGTCCTAACTTATTCAACCTTTCTGTATAATTTAGGTCATGAAGTCTAGGCAGCATGCTTGTAAATTTTCTGGGTACTCTTTCGATCTTATTGATACCTTTCCTGAAGGAAGGTGAACAGAACTGTGCACAACTTGGCCTCATAAATGTGTTATACTCCTGGATTAAGTACTTTGATTTATATTGGCCAATATGCCAAAAGCTCTTGATATGGCCCTATCTAATTCAGAAGCCATTTTCAAGGAATTATGGATCTGTATTCTCAGATCCTCCTGTTCTTCCACTCTCCTCTTTCCCCACTATTCATTGTGCATGTTCTACCCTGGTTTGTCCTCCCAAAGTGTAACATCTCACACTTGTCTGCATTAAATCCCATCTGTCATTTAACTTAGCCCAACACCCTGAACTCACTTTGCAGAACCTCCTCACCCTTCCTTCTTACGTCATTGGTACTGATGTGGACCACAACTTCTGCCAGCTCCCTCACAGCAGTTACCATCTATCAAAGAAATGACTAGATTCTTCAAGATTCAAGGTTCTTCTTGGCATTGATATCAATTCCTGCTTTCTTTTTTTACTTTGTGTTGGGCACGTGGCCAAGTGGTTAAGGCGTTCGTCTAGTGATCTGAAGGTCGCTAGTTCAAGCCTCAGCTGTGGCAGCATGTTTGTGCCCTTGAGCAAGGCACTTAATCACACATTGCTCTAGTCTGTGCGAGGAGTGGCGCCCCACACAGATTTCCAATCTGCGCCTTCTAAGGCATGAAAATGCCCGACGCGGGCCTCTCATGGTCTGAGTCGACGACCCCCTTTTTTTACTTAACCATCTTCATTTATTCAATTTTTTCCACCACCAGTCATTTTTGCTCTCTTTTACAAGCCAACTGGTCTAACAATGAATTAAGCAGATGCACTACTGCCACAGATTGCCACATCTCTGATGATGATGGAAAGTTCAATTCTGTGAATTCATCTTGGCAGCAAGGGAAGTAATGTAGCCAGTGTATACTGCAAAGCAGTCGACAAGGCTGCCTGCCCGAATGTTCCCTGCTAGGATGGATGATGGACAGATGATATATATTGAGGCAAGTCAAGTTTATAGTCATACAGACATATAGGAGGGAGATTGAAAATCTGGTTGAATAGTGCCACAACAACAATGTCTTTCTTAACCAAAGAGCTAACTATTGAATACTGGAGGAGGAAACTGGAGGTCCTTGAGTCAGTCCTCATCAGAGAATCGAGGAGGATAGGGCCATTAGCTTTAAATTCCACGGTATTACCCTATCAAAGGATCTGTCCTGGGACTAGCATGTAAGTGCCATTACAAAGAAGGCATGGAAGCACCTGTACTTTCTTACAAGTTTGGCATGTCATTTAAAACTCTGACAATCTTTTGTAGATGCACAACGGAGCATATACTGACTGGTTGCATCACGGCCTGGTATGGGAACACCAGTGCCCTTAAACAGAAAAGCTTACACAAAGTCATGGATACAGCCCAGTAGTCCATACAAGGAAAGCCTTCTCCACCATTGGGCACATCTAAAAGGTCACAGAAAGCAGCATCCATTGCCAACAACCTGCACCATCCAGGCATTGTTCTCTTCTCATTGCTGCCATTAGTAAGGAAGTACAGAAGCCTCAGTCCCCATACCACCAGGATCAGTAACAGTTATTACCTCTCAACCATCAGGCTCCTAAACCAGAGTGGGTAACTTCACTCACCCCAACACTGAACTGATTTCACAACCTATGAACTCACTTTCTAGGACTCTATTCTACAACTCATGTTATCAATATTATTGATTATTTATTATAATTATTTTGTTTTTCTTTTTGTATTTGCACAACTTGTTATCTTTTGCACATTGGTTGTCTGTCCATCGTTATTTGTGTGTAGTTCTTCTTGATTCTATTGTGTTTTTTTTGTATCTGTTGTGAATGTCCGCAAGAAAATGAATCTCAGGGTAGTATACGGGTTCATGCTGTATATGTACCTTGATAATAAATTAACTTTTAACATGTATACAGAGGTTCAACGAAAAACTTATTTATAGCAGCATCACAGACACATTACATCATTACAAGCAGCATTCAGAAAGAAAAATAGCAATAACCACATTAGAAAATACAATTAAAACACAAATAGGCCCATTTTAGGGCAGCAATCAGAGTTCTCACTTGGGTTTCTTATTAGAAATTATATTAAGCATGCAGGAAGAAAAGACATTTGGACGCACTGACTGATCTGGTTTTTTTTGGGATGAGTATTTATTTCTTGAAACTGTCCCATTTTATTGGAGACATTGTTCAACTTGTTTTCTTTCATTTTAATAGAACCTGACAAATGTTGCTAATTTAAATTAATAGTGAATTACATATTTAGCAGCACCTTGATGAAAGAGTTAATTTTGCATTGCCCTTACTATCAGTATAGCTAATTGAGAATGGATATTGAAGCTTGTAATTAACTAATGACGAGTTTCATCTGAAAAAAATGGAGCATTCTGCCACCTTGACCTTATCGCTGTTCCACACTACTGATGTTTCTCTCCAAATAGTTGCTGGTATTTTGTATTTTTTGGGCAACAAAGGAGAGGAAAGATCGTTTAAGTAAATGAAACCACAAAAAAATTATTTTCCTTCTCTTTTTCGTCAATATAACCACATGTCATGTATTCAATTAGAATTATGGTCACATAATCGGTATTTATCTTGCTTTTAAGCTTACAGTCTGCCCAACCAATAGTCTTCCAGAGGCAATGAAACACTAACACGAACAGAAGTTGGCATCAGCAGCACATATTGCTGCCATAAGCAACTTTGGTTTGCTCTCCAGTTTAGTGCATTTCTTCTTTCTATACCAGCCAGAGTTAAAAAATACACGTGGACTAAGATGTTAACTGTCCTGTGCTATCACCAGTGGGATCATCAGTTGATCTACCACCAACTGATGATCCCACTGGTGATAGCAGCCAACAGAGAAAAATACAAGTTATGATTCACCTCAGGAATGCACGTAGTCAGTATCTGTACTGGCAACGGGTATAAGACATGTACCATAATGGAGGAATATAGAAATTAAACATTCCAACTTTTGAGCCTTGCCACACCATTAATTGCTCCTTGACCTACCAAGAAACATTTGCTAATGTTTGAGCACAGTGGAACAAAGGACTTCTTGAAACATTGCTAGAATCCAAAAGGGATTATAGTTAGCTGGAGTCACTTGAATAATACTTCTCAATGAGTATTTTCTGTTAAATGTCTGTAAGCTTTTTTTCTGGTTTAAAACAGAAACCAGCAGATTCATTGAATTCATCTTGCAAAAGTTAGATCTCACTTCACAGAATGTGCATTTCTGATCCAGTCACAAAACAGTTTCATCATTGCATTGTTTTAAAAGCCTGCAAAATGTGTTCGATATCAGGACCAACAGATCTCATAATTTCAAACTCAAGGCTATTTTGCCTCCAAAATATGAACAAAAATGCATGTTTAACACTTGGAAATCAAACAGTTTATCAATTCTAATATACACTATGCTACCATCCTTGTAAGTGATATTCACCCAGTTTAAAAGCACACAAGTTCTACATCAGAATGACTCAGTTGCAATTAAACTATCTTCCATAATGAATCAGCCATAGTACTTTAATGAATATAACCAAGCGCAGTCCAGTTTCTTTTCCTCCTCTCTGATAGTAATTTAGTCATTAAGGAATATAACACCTGGACCATTAGCGTTACATTTAACTTCACTATCTCTGATTCTTTTTCAGGATCCAAAAGCCTCTGATTGTGCTCAAGAAAAACAATGAAACAATGACGAAAATCTATGCCCATGACCAAGATTTGACTGCTCTTCCAAAAAATATCTTTCAATGGCACACCTCATTATTAGCATGTTGCTCTTTTACAGCTTTTTGAAATACCTTGGCCCATTTTACTACTTTAAGGCGGCAGCATATGGCTGGTTGCTTTCTTAGAGATTTCGACTGAGCAGTCATTGAATGGCGGGGATCTCCCTAATAACATTTCTAGATAAGTTTCTAACCTTCTAATAACTACCACATAATGTTCAGGTTGTCCTTTAGGCATAATTTCTCACAGTCGATAAAAAAGGGAAATGCTTCTTAAACAGATTATAATTAGAAAATTTAGACAGAGGCCAACAAGGTGCAGAGAGGGAAATGAAGTGCTGCCACCTACTGTTGTGTTTAATATTTCAGTAATATTTGAGTAATATTGTAAATATATTGCTAAAGTACATGAATGGTATATGTTATCATCCCCACATCGTAAGGGTGCACCTCACTAAAAAAGTAGAATAAAGTTGTCACGATTCCTGGGCTCCCATGCCTTTCTTTCAATTGGTTTTATGCTTTGGAGTTACAAAACATAAGAGTGGTGATGAGGAAGTTTTAAAGTGAACCTGAAATGACTACCTATCTGTTGTAATGCAGCACTTTTTATTCTTTGGAGGGGGGATAGAGATGCCCGAGTTTAAAAAAAGTGTAGCATGTTTTTCTTTGGAAGAGGACAAAGATACTTGGTTAAAAAAAGGCAGAAAATACATAAAATTCACAGGTTCATAAGCAGTCAGCACCAGATGATAATAATAATAAATAAAAACAGCAGAAATGGCTGGCTACATTGGAAAGATAGACATGATTGCACAAGAGACAACTGGCTGATATATACTGAAGGAATTGAACAGTTTTTTTAAAGCAAATGGAATAGCCAATAAGGAAAAAGTACCAGTTCTGCTGAGTGCAATTGGTGGAAAAGAATACTGTTTGCTTTGAAGTTTAACTGCCCCAACCAAAACCAGCTGAAGTGAGCTTTGCTGATATTGAGAAAGCAATACAGGAAGATTTAGAACTAAAACCATCGTTGATTGCAGAACACTTTAGCTTTCAATAGCGGAATCAAAAGGAAGGAGAGTCTATTTCAGCATATGTAGTTGAATTGAAGAGATTGTCCGAGCATTGTCAGTTCAATGATGGGCTTAATGATGCACTGAGAGATTGTTTAGTTTGCGGAATCTTACAAGAAAGCATTCAGAAATGGCTCCTAACTGAAGTACAGTTCACAATTAAAAGAGCAGTTGAGATCACTGTATCAATAGAAACAGCAGCCAGAGACGCAACTGAATTGCATCAGGAAGGAAAGTAAGAGTGAACAAATTATAACATCTAAACAGAAACCTCCCTGAACAAACAAATTGTTTTACCATTGAGGCAGGGGCTCACATACACCAGACCAAGCAGGTTTAAAGGTGGAAACTTGCATAAAATGCAACAAAGTAGAGTACATACAAACAGCATGTTGGGCAAAGGAAAGTAAATGCACTGTAGAAGAAAAGAAAAAGATAAAAAGTTGCAGTTTCAAAAAGAGCAGTAACCTGTATGCTGTTGATGAAAAATCTGATAACGATGAGAGTGAAACAGTTCCGGGTAGCCTTCAGAGTTACAGTGCAAAAGCAACAGGAGACAAGCAATATGGCTTACACCAGAACTGAATGTCAAATTCATTAGAATGGAATTGGGCACTGTCTCAGCTGTTTCAGTCATTCTGTAAAATGAGTTTGAACAGCATTTCAAAGATATTGAACTGAAGCCTGGAGATACCCAACTCATAACTTATAAAGTAACTCCTGTGGCAATGGCATTCATAACAGTGAAACAGAACAAGCAACAAGCCACATTGAGCTTATATGTGATATTAAAAAAAAAACCAGGAAGGCCAGCAGTGTGGGACCATGATTGGCTGAGACAGCTACAACTTGATTGGAGATCCGTCCACCATTTGCATGCCACATCCCCTGCAATAGAGTCAACTGAAGGCAAATGAAGAAAGATACTGGATGATGCCACAGCAGTGTTCAAGGTAGCATTGGAAAACTCACACTTATTAAGGGTAAAATAATGTTAAATGAAAATGCCACACCCAAGTTTTGCAAAGCCAATCTGGTTCATTATACCATCCATGATAAAGTAGCCAGTGAACTAGATCGCATAGAAGCTGAAGGAATTCTTTCCAAGGTTGAGTGGTGTCCATGGGTAATGCCAGCTGTCCCAATAGCCAAGAAGATTGGGTCTGTCAGGATCTGTGGTGATTTTAAGGTTACCATCAACTCGGTAGTGAAAATAAATCAATACCCTCTGCCTATGAAAGAGGATATCTTTTCAAACTTTTCTGGAGGTAAACACTTCAGCAAAGTGGACTTAGCTGAGGCCTACCTACAGATGGAGATGGAAGGCTTACTTCGGTACTAGCATCTGCACCTGCACTCTGACAGAAAGCCAGGGACCATAAGACATAGGAGCAGAATTAGGCTATACAGCCCATTGTGTCTGCTCCACCATACCATTATGGCTGATCCCGGATCCCACTCAACGCCATACACCTGCCTTCTTGCCATATCTTTTGATGCCCTGACCAATCAGGAAACTATCAACTTCCACCTTAAATATATCACAGATATGACCTTCACCGCTGTCTGTGACAGAGCATTCCACAGATTCACTACTCTCTGCCTGAAAACTTCGCAACAAAGCTATCAATTCCATCACCCAAATCATTGACATATAACGTAAAAAGAACTGGTCCCAACACAGACCCCTGTGGAACATCACTAGTCATCGCCAGCCAACAAAAAAAGGCTGCCCTTATTCCCACTCTTTACCTTCTGTCAATCAGCCACTGCTTTATCCATGCTAGAATCTTTCCTTTTCTACCATTGGCTCATAGCTTTTTAAGTAGCGTCATGTGTGGCACCTTGTCAAAGCCCTACTGAAAATCTAAGTACATAACATCTACTGATTCTCCCTTGTCTATCCTGCTTGTTATTTCTTCAAAGAATTCCAACAGATTTGTCAGGCAAGATTTTCCCCTTGAAGAAACTATGCTGACTACAGCCTGCTTTATAATGTGCCTCCAAGTACACAGAGGCTTCACCCTTAATAATCGACTCCAACATCTTCCCAACCACTGAGGTTAAACTAACTGGCCTATAGTTTCCTTTCTTCTGCCTCTCTTCCCTCTTGAAGAGTGGAGTGACAGTTGCAATTTTCTAGTCTTCCAGAACCATTCCACAATGATTCAGCCACTTCTTTCAGAACTCTGGAGTGTATACCATCTGGTCCAAGTGACTTATCTTTGTTCAGACCTATCAGTTTCCCAAGAACCTTCTCTCCTGTTGTAGTAATTTCACACACTTCATGCTCCCTGAGACCTGGAACTTTGTTCATGCTGATAGTGTCTTCCACAGTGAAGACTAGTGCAAAATACTTACTCAGTTTATCCGCCATTTGGGATGTATATATCCTGTGCCTTCTGAATTGCTTCAAGAACTTCCTGCCTTTGCTGCTCTGGCATCATCCCTGGCAGTGTACTTTTCCAATCAATTCTGGCCAACTCCTCTTTCATGCCTCTGTAATTCCCTTTACTCCACTGTAATACTGATACATCTGACTTTAGTTTCTCCTCAAATTTCAGGGTGTATTCGATCATATTATGATCATTTGCCCCTAAGGATTATTTTACTTTAAGCTCTCTAATCAATTCTGGTTCATTGCACAACACCAAATCCAGAATAGCTGATCTCCTAGTGGACTCGACCACGAGTTGATCTAAAAAGCCATCTTGCAGCCATTCTAGAAATACCCCCTCCTGGAATCCAGCACCAACCTGAATTTTGCAATCTACCTGCATATTGAAATCCCCCATGACTATTGTAACATTGCTTTTTAGGCATGCATTTTCTATCTCCTGTTGTAATTTGTAGGCTACATCCTTACTACTGTTTGGGGGTCTGTATTCAACTCCCATCAGAGTCTTTTTACACTTGCCATTCTTTAGCTCTATCCACAATGATTCAACACCTGCCAACCCTATATCACCTCTTTCTAATGATTTAATTTCATTTTTTTTTTACCAAAAGAGCAATGCCACCCCCTTTCCCTTCCTACCTGTCCTTTTGATACAATGTGTATCCTTGGAAATTAAGCTCCCGGTTATAATCTTTTTTCAGCTATGATTCAGTGATGCCTACCACATCATAGCTGCAAATCTGCAACTGTACAAGTTCATCAACCTTACTCCATATGCTGTGTGCATTCAAATATAACACCTTTACTTCTGCATTCACCCTTTTTGAATTTGTCCATCTTTTATGTTCCAACTCATCCTGTTGACTGCAATTTTACCCTGTCAACAGCCTTTCCTCACTACACATTGCCTCGGTTTGTAAACCAGCTATATCATCTTCAGCTCTATTATCCACCTTTCCTACGATATTTCTTGCATTGAAACATATGCAGCTCCAGATACAAGTTGCACCATGCTCAACCTTTTGATTCCCAACTTTGTCTGAGACCTTAGCAACATCAGCTTCCACAACCTCTCCACTAACTGGTCTGTCACTCTGATTCCCACCCCCGGCAATTCTAGTTTAAACATCACCATGAAAAATTAGCAAACTTTCACACTAGGATATTAGTCCCCCTCCAGTTCAGGTGCATTTACTGAAGTTCGAGAATTTGATATTCTGTCACCAGGTTGCAGGCAGAATACAAGGTGCTGTACCTATAATTTGCATTTAGCTTTGACCTGACAATGGAGGAGGCCAAAGACAGTCACAGCAGTGAAGGAAGTGAGGACAGGCTTCCCACTGTGGAAATTGGACATGGAATTAAAATGGCTGACCACCGGGAGATCTTGGTTGGCATGGAGGTCAGAGCAAAGCAGTCACCCCATCTGTGTCTGCTCATATAAGCAGAGGAGTTTATAAGCAATCTTTATAGTTGAAAGGAAAGATTGCCAGCTAAAAGCTTTTAAGGAAATTAGGAAAATTGTAGCTATAGCTCAGACCAGCTATGATCTTAATGAGTAGAACAGGTTCACAGGGCTAAATACAGATCATCTTTCCTGTGTTCAAATAACTCCCTCATACAATTTACCAAAGTAGTGATAAACTTTTCTAATAGTATCTGAGTGTCTCTATACCTCTAGTTCACAATTTAACACCGATTAGGAACACCTCTTATGCAATACAGTATACAATTATGTTCATACACCCATCTAGCAGAATTCTGTCTTTATACTACATAGGTTAACAAAAGGTTGGACATGCATTCTGTTGAGGACTGCTCACTCGGTTCCATCTGTATTAAGTCTATTGCCTATTTACATATCCTGACCTGATTTTTGCAGGCATCATTCTTGAAATTATACATCACTTTATAAACTGTCGAAGTAAAGTTTAACTGCATTATCCTAGTCGTTTTTTCTGATGCATCACTTTACTGTCACAAGTGTGCATTAGTACGCATTATAGGTGTTAAATTTCGTTTCCATTTATCAGCACCATCATGGGGTCATTCTGTAAAAATATCATGTGATGCTCAGATTCAATACAAATGGAATATAAACAAGTATTATGATTGATTTGCTGCCACATTTTACAGTTATATAGCTGTGTTCAGGATAAGACTTTTTTTTAAAGGTAGGCAATGAAGACAGGCTTTTACAGAAGTAGGTTTCAGATTCAGGCTTGGTGGGTGGGGGGCAGGGAAGAGGAATATACCAGACATTTCATTTGTATTTTTATCGAAACTAATTATTTCCTCATTGTGAACATCCATTTGGAAAATCAAGTTTCAGATATACTCTGAGTAATATGCAGTAAAGTATATACACTCTAGAGATTCTTAATGCCTATTGAAGCCCACTCTAGAGCGCACACTCTGGTACACACAAGATTAAAGTGCATGTAGTTATTCAGTGGCTCTTCATAGACAATCTAGCAACCTTTAGAAACACTGTTGCAACCAGGAGTTGACCAAGGCTGCCATTGTTATTTTCATAAAATAATGGAAGAATTGAAATAAAAATTATTTGTTCATAATTAATGCTATTTACTAATTACATATTGAACTCTACAATCCCTTCTTAACTAAAAAAGACGGAAGACAATGGCATCATCATTTTTTTTTAAACACAGTTACTTCTATTCGTAAAACATTGCTCATGTAGTACTGGAATATCCACCTCTAATCTTAATATTTCACCTTGACTCACATTAAGCACACATTGGCATCTTTGGAATAACAGCTGAACTTAATTCAGAGGCATATTTGATCAGTTTTCTTTGCTACTTCTTTATGGGTTTCTGGAATATTTAATAGAAGGTCAAGAGCATGGAAAGCTATATTGAGATATTATAACCATTACAGCAATATGGTTAAGGGAGGGACAGGACTGGCAGCAATTTCTTCCTGAGTACGGGAGCTATAGGCAGGATAGAAGTAGAGGAAAGATAGGTGGGAGAGTTGCATTTCTGATTAAGCAGTATGTCATAGCTCTAGTCCAAGATGATATTACTGAGGAATTGTCCAGTGAGGCTTTATGAGTGGAGATGACAAATAAGAGGATAACTTTGTTGCGACCCCAAAGATCAACAGAAATTAAAGGAACAACTATTCAGAGACTGCAGAAAGTTGCAATAATAGGTGTCAGAATAGGGGATTTTAATTTTCCCAATAATAGACTGACACTACCATAAAGCTATTTTTTTTTTTTTTTTTTTTTTTTTTTTTTAAAAAGTATTTTCAGGAAAATTTCCTTGGGTAATATATAGAATGCGCTGCTAAGGAGAGGGCAAAACTTGACCTACCCTTGGAAAATGGATCAGGACAAATAACTGAGGTGTCAATGGGGCATTCTTTTGGACCAGTTCTATTAACTATAAATTAGTATGGAAGGGGACAAATTCAGTCTAGAAGTTAAAGTTGTAAATTGAGACAAAGCAAATTTTGACTGTATTAGTCAGGATCTTGTAAGAGTTGATTGGAGTATGGTATTTACAGACAAAGGGAAATCTAGTGCAGGAGGCTTTCAAAAGTGAGAAAATGAGAATTCAAAGTCTGCATAGTCTTGTTAGAGTAAAGGACAAGGGTGACAGAAGCAGAGAACCATGAGATAGCCTTGACAGATATTCAGTGAAGAGAAGCTAGAGAAGAAATCATGGGTATCCTGGCTAAAGCATCATTGTTAGTGTCAGGTGAAGTACTAGAAGACTGGAGGGTTACCAGTTTTGTGAAGGGCTGCAAGGAAAAACCTAGGAACTATAGAACTACAAGCCTACCATTAGTGGTAGTCAAGTTTCTACAGGAGACAATGGGGAATAAGATTTTCATGCATTTGGCAGGACAGGGGCTGATTAGGGATAGTTAGCATGGATTTATGTTGGGTGGTTATGTCTTTTTTTTTTGAAGTAACCAATGTCAGTGAAGGCAGGACAGTAGATGAAATCTGTATGGACTTCAGCAAGGCCTTTGATAAGGTTCTGCATGGTAGGCTACTATGGAAAGTTAGATCTCATGGGATCTAGGGAAAGCCAACTAATTGACTGCACAATTGGCTAGATGGAAGAAAGCAGAGAGTGATAGTGGAGAATTGTTTCTTGGACAGAAGACCATGATTAATGGTGTCCCCCATGAGACAGTGCTAGGCCCTTTGCCATCTACAGTATATCAGTGACTTGGATGAGAAAATACAAGACACTGTACATTTGTCAGTGATGTTAAAATAGTTAGAGTCATAGATAGTGAAGTTGGTTATCAGGATTCACAGAGGATCTTGATCTGCTGATTAATTGGCCTGTGAAATGGCAATTGGTGTTTAAATGGGATAACTGCAAGGTATTGGATTTTTGGAAGAGTCAAAATAAAATTTATTATCAGGTACATAACATGTCACCGCATACAACCCTGAGATTTTTTTTTCCCCTGCAGGCATACTCAGCAAATCTATAGAACAGTAACTTAAACATGATTAATGAACAAAATGCAAATATAAATAAATGGCAATACGTGATGAGTATGAAATAACAAGATAAAGAGTCCTTAAAGTGAGAATATTGGTTGTTGAAACACCAGAAGAGTGTAGTTATCCCCTTTTGTTTGAAAAGCCTGATGGTTGAGGCGTAGTAACTATTGTTGAACTTTCTCTTTAACCCTCCAAGAGGACCACAACCTTGTCATGGTTTAGAAGCTTGCATTCCTCAATGAACTAGAAAGCTACATTGCCTGGAGTCAGGACTTTATGTTTTGGCCCTTGGTAGGATCACCTATGCTAAACAAGTCAAAGGGTAGAGGGCAAACTAAGAGTGGTCCATCAGTCCTCCAGGTTCAGGGCTTCAGCTCAGGGCTAACAACCCTAAATAGTCAAACAAAATTGTTACAGAAACAGCAATGAAGAATCTTTTGACATCTGAATGCAACAGTATTCCTGAATCTCCACCTGGGTCTTGTATGACTGACAGAAATGAAAAACCAATAGGAAGTTACTGACACAATGAAGGAAGCCCTGAACACTGCCAGAGACGGAGGACCTTCATTGCTGCCCTAAACACCGGCAGCATAACAGGCAGTAAGCAAGTTTCTATTTAACTGATTGCAGTTTACTTCTAACACTAATTTCAAACTACATCTTTTACTTCCTCATGTATGAAAACAGATTTTCTTTGATAAATCTACATAATATTGACAGATATTTAAACAATTTTAAAACTTATGTTAAGGCTAGCCTCATGTTGATGCAATTAGAATATCATCTAGACTGCACAAGTAATGCTGATTTGTTGAAGTACATTATCCACTGTTGTTCAGAATATTTTAGATGATAATTTTACCTTGGACAGTATCTTGAGTATCATATCTCAAGTAATAATGACTCAAAGATCCAGTTGTCAGGGCACATGAAGCAGGGACCCCATTGCACACCAAGTACTGTGCACACTGTGATATTTACTGAGTAGCAAATCCAGGAGGGCACTAAAGTCAGTATTAAAGTTCAGGCAGAGATCAAAACAGCCAGAGAAATCTTTTTATATTAAAAAAAAATCAGAATTAGGAAACAGACAGACTACAGATACAAATGCTGTCCGTCTGTATCTCGTTTTACAGCGGTTGGCATCCAGCTTAATGGTGCATTACCGCCACCCTCTGCTCCAGAATGTGCACTAGACATACATTCTAAATCCACACACACACACCACCCTCCCATCTTTGACCATCCTAGTATCCTATTCCTGTTTATTCATCATATTCTATAAAAAACCCCTGTACCCCTTAAAAATGCTAAAAATACCCGGACTTGTGCTCTCTCACCCATGCCCAGCAACCCTTTTAATGTGAATTCCTGCATCCCCAACTCCCTTAATTTATTTCTCATCATCTCTCTCTGTATCTCATACTTCCTGCAACTCAGAACTACATGTTCTACTGACTCCTCTTCCTGACATTCCTCACACAATCCTGTCTGGTGTTTCCCTATCATTTTCAATGTTTTGTTTAATGCACAGTGCCCCAGCCTTAACCTAGTCTACACAATTTCCTCTCTTCTGTTTCCTTAACCTACCCTAGTAACTGCAACACTTTTGTATTTGATATAAATGCCTCCCTTTCCCATCTTTCTTGCCACATTCAGTTGACTTTTTCCCAGATTACACACTTAACCTCTGCTTTACCAATACTAATGTGCATTTCCACATTTTCTTTCTTTAACACCCTCTTTGCCAACTCATCCACCCTCTCATTCCCCTTCACCCCTACATGTGCTGGAACCCATAGAAATTTTACCTGACCTCCCTGATTTGCAATCCTTGTAACTAACTGAAGGACTTCATAAAGTACATCTTGCCAGCTGTTTGTGTGAAAAGACCTTAAACTTGCTAGAACTGAGGATAAATCTGAACATATCAATGCTTTGACTTGTCTGGCTTTCTGCACTCATTGCAACACAATCAACACCACCAGCATCTCCACTGTAAACACTCCTAACTTATTAGATGTTCTTCTGCTGATTCCAATTTCTTTTGCTGGTATGACCACCCCAAACCCTATCACTCCTGTTTCAGGTTCCTTCGCACCATCCATATAAATGTGAGTATAATCACTATACTTTTCCATCACATGACAGTTAAATGCATTTACCAAATCTGTTTTATATCTTTCTTTCCTTTTTACCTCTAACAAATGCCAGTCTATGTCAGCCCATACAAGCTTCCATAGAGCTACAACCGGATAAACTACTGAAGGACTTATCCTCAGATCAAATACTCCACATTCTTTCGCGATATCATTCCCTACCCGACTAAAGGTATCCCTCTGAAACCTCCTATTTTCCCAGCACTCCTTTAGTAGGTGAGAATCATTGTGCCCCTGCAAGTTAGCCCAGTAGTTTACCATCAGTTGCATCCTTCTTAGTTCCAAAGATACAAGTGCTGGAAAGGCTCAGGAGAATTTATTGGCACAGCTAGCAATAAACAGGTGAAAACACAGGATTGAAATACACTGAGCAATAAACAGAGAGGCAGGTGATAGGTGGAGCACAATGAGACACAGGTGGCTGCAATACAGGTAATAATGAGAAGCAGATGAGAGATGGAGTACTCAGTAATACAAGGGCTGGAGTACAGCAGGAGCACATGGCAATACAAAACCACAGACTGACAGCTAGGGGGGATACACACAAAAAGACAGAATTCAACCAGAGGTACTGACATCAGTTCAGTAAAGACTTCTTTACTCCTGCTAATTCACCATGCAAATCTTGAGGTATGGACAAGGGATAATGCTATATTAATACTTACAAGTGTTGTACAATTTTATTGGTCATGGGTACTATAATGAGAGGTGTAACAAATTAGTTAACTGCACTTCCAGAGGTGCTCCAGAAACTTGAAGACATTGAAAGTTTAATGCAAGTTGAGCTCTCCATTAAATGGTACACTTCTTCAATTAGTACATTAGCCTCATTTACTATTTAAATTAGAAATAATAACTATTAATCAGTACATTTGGTATTAATCTATACTGATAAAAGGTACTATTAATCAGTAATGAATGAAAGCACACCTGAGTCAAACATTTAAAAGGTTGGGAGAGATGGTGGGGAGGGGAGAACTGAAAGGTATATTTTTTTTCCCAAAAGAAGCTCATTAATTCATTTTAGGATATCAGTTAATCCTTTCATAGGATAAACTGGATGCAGCCTTGCATTGTGTGGATGTCAGAGTCCCACCAGAAACCTTATTCTTCTTGAAGGGAGTTTGCTAAATGTTTTCATTATATTGAGTCCAATTTAATGTGTAGGTTTGCTCTGTATGGGCTAAGTAATAAAGAAATGTTAGTCTTTCGATATCAATCAATCCATGGGTATGTTTAAGGTGGAGGTGTTTCTAAAACTCATGCTCACTTCTATGAACATACATATAAAATGCAATGACATTCCCAAATCTGTCTATTGTTGCAGGACAAGTGTTTAGCTGAGGTCTGAGTACTACAACGAATGTTCACCCTGTAGCTCTACAAGATTAAACTACTGCATTATGTATAATCTATTCACATCCAAGACTGAAAGAGCTCTATCCTGGATGGACAGATTTTGTGGAACATGAAACTCTGTTGGGACGATAGTTGGTTCTGTAACTGCTAGATGTCTTGCTATTGCTGGCAGTCAGCCAGGAAATCATCACTACCTTAGCTGAGATTAAGCAATATGAAGTCAAAGATGCAGTATATTGGCTGTTCAAGAGCCATCCTCAGCCTCGACAGGTAAAGACCCTGGCTAAGTTCAAAGTAAATTTATTTTCAAAGTACACATACATCACTATATACAACCCTGATATTCATTTCCTTCTGGACATATTCAATAAATCCATAATAGAATAATAATCATAATAGAATCAATGAAAAACTGCACCAACATGGGTCTTTCAACCACTCTGCAAAAGACAACAAACTGTGCAAGGAAAAAGAAACAATAATAAACAAGAAATATCAAGAACATAAGATGAAGAGTCCATGAAAGAGTCCATAGGTTGTGGTAACGTTTCGATGATGGGGCAAGTGAAGTTATCGCATTTGGTTCAAGAGCCTAATAGTTGAGGGGTAGTATCTGTTCCTGAACCTGGCAGTGTGAGTCCTGAAGCTCCTGTACCTTCTTCCTGATATAGCGAGAAGGGTGCATGTCCTGGGTGGTTGGAGACCCTGATGATGGATGCTGCTTTTCTATGACAATGTTCTATGTAGATGTGCTCAGTGGTAGGGAGAGCTTTACCTGTGATGGACTGGGCCATGTTCACTACTTTTTGTAGGATTTTCCATTCAACGGTATTGGCATTTCCATAACAGACTGCAATTCAACTGGTGAATATACTCTCCACTATAGAAGTTTGTCAGAGTTTTAGATGTCATGCCCAATCTTGGTAAACTACTAAGAAAATGAAGGTTTTGCTATGCTTTGTTTGTAAATCCTAGGACAGGTCCTCCAAAATAATAACATTGAAGAATTTAAATTTGCTGACCCTCTCCACCTCTGATCCTCTGACCAGGATTGGCTTATGGACCTCCTGAAAGTCAATAATCAGCTCCTTGGTCTTGCTGCTGATGATTAAGAGGTTGTTGTTATGGCACCACTCAGCCAGATTTTTAATCTCCCTCCAACATGCTAATTCATTACCATATTGATTCAGCCTATGACAGTGGTGTCATCAGCAAACTTGAATATGGTATTAGAGCTGTACTTAGCCACACGGTCATAAGTGTAAAGCAAGTAGAGCAGGGGGCTAAGCACACAGCCTTGTGGTGCACTTGTACTGATGGAGATTGGGGAGGAGATGTTGTTGTCAATCTAACCTAAATCTAATTGCACAAAGAGGCACTGAGGCCAAGATCTTGGAGCTCATTGATTATTTTTGAGGGGATGATGGTATTGAAAGTTGAGCTGTAATCAATAAATAGCATCCTGATGTACAGAGCCTATAATAAGTACTCACACCCCTTGGAAGTTTTCATTTTTATTGTTTTATAACATTAATTTAGCTTTTTGACACTGATAAACAGAAAAAAAAGACCCTTTCACATCAAAGTAAAAACAGATCTCTACAAAGTAACCTAAATTAATTACAAATATAAAACACAAAATAACTGATTGCATAAGTATTCACTCCCTTTAAATATGACACACCAAATCATCACTAGTGCAGCCAATAGGTTTAGAAGTCACATAATTTGTTAAATGAAGATCACCTGTGTGCATTCAAGGTGTTTCATTTGATTGCAGTAAAAATACACCTATATCTGGAGGGTCCAACTGCTGGTGAGTCAGTATCCTGACAAAAACTACACCATGAAGGCAAAAGAACACTCCAAGCAACTTTGTGAAAAGGTTATTGAAAAGCACAAGCCAGGAGAGGTTCTGGTGACATCATCGTTCAAAATGGCAGCTTAAATCAACAGCTCCTCCGGAAAAATGCATATTTTGCCCCATTATTTCATCAAATATAAGGTCTTTCGAAAATATCTGAATTGATAAGGGGGGGGCAAGAATGGGGAGAAAGAATGGAGATAAAAAAAAGCACCACTGTGGAGCCTATGAAAGAGAGAGGTACAGCGCGTGGTTCTCCTACACGTGCACTTGGCGGCGAGGCTGACGCTGGGCCTAGTGCAGGCGAAGCGGTAAATATGATAAGGATTCTGGAAGAGATGAGAGAAGTCCAAAAAGATATAAAGCAGCAATTCAATGATATAAAGTCATAGCTCGCCAACGTCAATCAGAAAATGGCGGAGGCAGACACTCGAATTGAGAAGATGGAAGATCGTGTGCAAAACGTGGAACAGATACTAAGTAAGACGATAAAAATATTAAATCAACAGGAAAGTAAATTGCTTGACCAGGAGGGAAGATCGCGACGGAAAAATATCAGGATTTGTAATGTTCCCGAAGGAGCGGAGGATTGTCGATGATGGACTTTGTAGACAAGCTGCTGCGGGAAGCGCTGGAGATTCCTCAGACTATGGAGATTGAAATTGAAAGGGCGCACCGTTTGCTTGTCCAGCGGCCTCCCGGAGACAGAGAAGATAAACCGCGCTTCATGGTACTTAGATTCTTTCGAATCAAGAGCAAGGCAGAGATTCTACGAAGGGCCTGGGGTAAGAAGATGGTGTTTTGGAATGGGAAGTTAATATACTTTGATCATGATTACCCCCCAGCGGTCTTACAGAAACAGAAGGAATATTCCAAAGCGGAAAAAAAATATTAAAGCAAGAAAAGATTAAATTCCAAACCCCGTAACCTGATAACTGAGTGTATTTTACCAAGAAGGGATGCTACTGTACCAGACGATGGAGGAGGCGACTACAGACATGAACAACAGAGGACTGTCCATTAGCGTGGTCAAACCAAGGGAAACTCTGGCTGAGCATTTGTCCCAAACTGCTTGGGAAATAGTAAGAGAACCTAGAAAGCAGGGGATGGGAACATGACGAGAGAAGGATTTTGGGAAGAGACTGTCAGTTCTCCCAGGGCAGCCCTCACCTCCTCCAGAAGAGCCATAAGGTTTGGCTAATTGTAAAAGTGCTGATAAACTAAACAGAAGCAAAAATAGACGGTGATATACATATCTCGAGAAATACGTGTTATAATGTGGATTTTATATTAATCCTTTTATCCCACCTAAATGAGAATATATACATGGGAGGAATACACAGGGAAATCATTTCTGTGTAATGGATATAGTTTTTTATACTTACTTTTATAGGTACTGCAGCGGGGGCCCTCAACCCACAGGTAGGAGGGGCTATCCCCCACAGCTAGACTTTTCTTCTAGCCCAATCCAGGGTCATCTAAAGACCCCAGCCTTGGAATCACATCTTCGTTGCCTTTTTTTTTTATCATTCACTTTTCTTGATTCTTATTTGTTCAGGGAGTAGATCGATTAAGTTATATTCTGCAAATTTCAATGATATACTAACAGATAAATACACTTAGAGAGTAAGACCATATATTTTGGGTATATACCTTAAGAATGGTTGAAAAGAGATAAATATAAATTTTTAATGAATGTACTGCTGGTGGCTGGCAAAAAGAGGCTTACCAGGAAATGGTTATCTCAGGAGAGCCCAACTTTAAATGTATGGATGGAAATTACAATGGATATTTACAAAATGGAGAAATAACAACATCTGTTAATCATAAGTTGGAACAATTTTTTTCATACTAGAAAAAATGGTTTAACTACATAACACCTCATAGGCCTGATTTTATTCTCACAATCAAGGAATATGTTGTAAAAAAAACACTCCCTACTCTGTACATAGTTTTCTTTCTCTCGATTGTTCTTTCTTTCCTCTTCTTTCTGTAAGTATATACCTCAGATAAATATTATGTGGAGATTTGTGACAAATATGATATATATGTACAATATCTGAAATAGATCTTATGGAAATATTTATTGATGAAACTCAATAAAAAATAAATTACAAAAAAATAAGAAAAGCATAAGCCAGGAGATGGATACAAGAAAATTGCTAAGTCATTGAATATCCACTAGAGTACAGTTAAGTCAATCATCAAGAAATGGAAAGAGTATGATACAGCTGTAAATCTGCCTAGAGTAGGCTGTCCTCAAAAAACTAGTGACTGTGCAAGAAGGAGATGAGCGAGGGAGGCCACCAAGAGACCTGTGACAACATTGGAGGAATGACAAGCTTCAGTGGCTAAGATGTGAGAGACTGTGCATACAACTGTTGCCTGGGTGCTCCACCTCTTGCAACTTTATGGGAGAATTGCAAAGAGAAAGCCACTGTTGGAAAAAAGCCCACATGAAATCTTGTCCAGAGTTTGCCAGAAGGCTTGTGGGAGACTCTGAAGTCAGCTGGAAGAAGGTTCCATGGTCTGATGAAACCAAAATTAAGCTTTTTGGCTATCAGACTAAATGCTATTTTTGGCATAAACCAAACACCGCACATCATCAAAAACACACCATCCCTACTTTGAATTCTGGTGGTGGTTGCATCATGCTCTGGGATGCCTCATTGCAGCAGACCCTGGAAGGCTTGTGAAGACAGAGGATAAAATGAATGCAGCAAAATACAGGGAAATCCTGGAGGAAAACCTGATGCAGTCTGCAAGAGAACTGTGAGCTTGGGAGAAGATTTGTTTTCCAGCAAGACAATGGTCCCAAGTATCGAGCCAAAGCTACACAAGAATGGCTTAAAAACAACAAAGTTAATCTCCTGGAGTGGCCAGATCAGAGTCTGACCTCAATCCAATTGAGAATTTGTGGCTGGATTTGATAAGGTCTGTTACTCACGATCCCCATGCAATCTAACTGAGCTTAAGCAGTTTTGTAAAGAAGAATGGGGTAAGCAAAGCAAGAGACCTATCCATGCAGACTCAAGGCAGTAATTGCTACCAAAGGTGCACCTACTAAATACAGACATGGGGGGGGTGGGGTGAGTAATTATGCAATCAATTATTTGTTTAAGAATTGTAATAAATTTAGACCAATTTAAAGAAATTTATTTTCACTTTGACACAAAAGAGTCTTCTGATCAGTGTCAAAAAAAAACTAAATTAAATCCACTGTGATTCAATGTGGTAAAACGATAAAACATGAAAACTTCCAAGGGGGGCAAATACTATTTATAGGCACTGTATGCATCTTTGCTGTCCAGATGCTCCAGAACTGAATAAAGAGCCAATGAGATGGCATCTGCTGTGGACCTGTTGGGCCAGTAGGCAAAATGGAGCAGATCCAAGTTGCTTCTCAGGCAGGAGTTGATATGTTTCATCACCAACCTCTCAAAGCACTTCATCACGGTGGATGTTGGTGCTACGGGACGATGGTCATTGAGGCAACTTACCACATTCTTCTTGGGCACTGGTATAGTTGAAGCCTACTTGAAGCAGGTGGGTACCTCAGAATACCGAAGTGAGAAATTAAATATTTCAGTGACACCACATGTTCTGCCCGCAAGGTAAATACTTTTTGTGGCCACCAGAAGAGGCATAGACACACAAGTAGTAGGGTCTATTGAACTGCACAAGGTTGATTAAGTGTGTACATTTTTAAGCAAATGATTTATGTTATTGAATTAGAATTGGTTATTTTGTGATTTTTGCTTTTGCTGGAATGGCAGTGTGATAATAACTAATGGAAGGGTACGAGTGTGGAACTATTGATGAAAGGGAAGTTGGCAGAATCTCATGAATATTTTGATCACCTGTAGCCCAGACAGATACATTCTTCTAACATTGTAGTTTATCTTCTTTTTTGTTCCTACACATCCTGTGGCACTTGGTCCTCTTTCTAATTTTCAGTCATTAGCTACAGCATTGGAAGATAACATCTAACAATATAGTTTCCCTCTCTGGTCACAGAATAGCTGTGCATTAGAGTTAAATCCAATCTGAATGATGTAAATGGACAAGTTGTGATACAGCTTGAATTAAATGCTCCCTGAATTAATGAAAAGCCTGCCACCCTCATACTCTGGTGTCTCCTTATCTCTAGCAGAAAGAGTAAGGTTACCTATCTTTGTATAGTAGACCTCACTATCATCCAATAGTTGCACACAAACCAAGATGTTATCAATATATCTTGCAGTGACTAGAAAAGGGCTAAACAGGGCGTGGAGGTGGGGTGGGGAAGACAGCCACATTCAGGACATTTATTCTCCCTTTAGATTTCTTATTTCAGCATGAACTTCTGAATAACAGGATAGACTTCAGTTCCAACCAAACCACTCTTTAAATTATTCAAACTTAAATTATAAAATGGTAAGGCTACAAAAAGCAACCACAAGAAATAACTAACAACTGCCAGCAGTTCACAATTCCCTTAAATAATTCTAGTTGAAATCCATTTAACCCACCTGAACTGCATGGTCACTGCTGACAGGTGGGTCCGTATGTACAAGTCCCTTAGTCAAGACAGTGGACTTCCCACTGGTACTGTGATCGCACATTTCAGAATTGAATTCCTAGTATTATGGGCATAGGATCCCCAAACAAAAGAACTTTTTCAATTAAATCTCTTGATACGATGTTTGCTGATTGAATACTTTCTGTATGTTCATTATGAATTTATTAACTATTCTGGATGTTATAATCACAAAATCTAATAAAGAAGTGATATAATATAAAAAAAATAGTGCAACCTATCTTTTGTATAATTGTCAGAAACATGGTAAGTTCTTGCATATTTCTCAGTATTTCAATACTAACAATTTTCAAGTTAATTTGTTTCACTGTTTTTATATTATTTAAAATTTGGTAATGTCGTTAGTATAAGATTAAATATCTGACAAATAATTGCATACTGAAACTAGTCTTAATGGGTGCTAAAAATCTTTTAATGGGTGCTAAAGTATGTATTATAGCCATTTAAAAATTATTAAAATTGATCCTGATTTAGTGTCTATCAGCATAGATCTTGCACAAAAACAATGATATCCACCTGTGTAACATTCATTGTAAAACATCACTTCAGCAGGAAAACTTTAACTGTCAATAAATCAGGGAAAAAAATCAAGAGTACAAGGTGAAACCATACAATTCCCCTGACACCCGATGATGACTGGCACTTGGAGATTCATATTCCATTGAAAAATCAATCACTTTTTTTTAAAAGTGGAGCAGGAAGTAAAAGCAATGACAGCATTTCAAATAAAGAATAAAGTTTGATTTTAAGCAGTCATACATTGCATGCTTTTATTTGTAAAGTTGCTGGCCGATAGACTGGTGTGACATTTCAGGTCTCAATACTTATGACCAATCTACTTCACCAAGTAAAGCTACTAAAATAATGATAGATTACCACTTGTGCTACATGTTTTAAGATCAGATTTGGGTCATGAATATGAACTGATGAGAGATTCTCAGATCCCAGACCCAATACACATTAATACTGGCACTTCCTACAAGAAAAATTACACGAAGGTCAAGGGTAAAGACTACATACTGAAGTAAAATCTTGTCCTCTCCCATTCTAAGAGATAAATAACAAGGTTTTGTGAAATAAAGTTAAGCTGTAAGTCAGTTATGATCTGAATGTTTGAATGAACAAGATTCAGTAGCTGATTGTCCTATTTCTGAAGTTACTAATTTCTTAATACATGTGGACTGTAGCTTTAAATTTTATTCAAATAAAACATAACTGTAACAAGCAGAAGGCCTGACCATCCTTTACCGAATTAATAAGCTGTTTTACTGAAAGTAAATACATTTCAAAATGCAATGAGATTAAACTCAAACCAAAATTTAACTTGGATTTGACAGTGTTTAAAACTATATTTTCATTACAAGCATGTTCCCATTTACAGCAGTCTGTGTTTTCTGACATATTATGGACATCATTGTTGAATTTATTTAAAGCAGATCAATATTTTAGCTGCAGTGCATCCATTTTCCACATGTACCTTCTTTCTATTCATTACTGACTATTTTGCTTATAGAAAATTAATGTATCTTCCAAACATTGAAATGTTTCTATATTTCTTAACATTGAAAACTCTGAGTAATGTTTATTGGTTGTTTTGCTTATCTTCACATGCATGTTCTTAACTTTGAACAAGTTCTCATGGAATCCACTTACATCACTATACAAAGGTTATTTAACAAGGAACTGTTAACAGTGATAGAAACAAAGCAGAAGATCCAAGTCATTGTTACAGCCCATTTAAAAATGAAGCTCTCAAGAACAAGTGTTTGGTTTAATAAACTTTAGAGATTTCTTACCTTTACCCCACACTTTATTTTGTCTTTTGCTTTACGTACTCCAATGACTTGCAAAATAAAACTAGTCAGGTGCTGAGTCTGTGGTCAGGCTCTATACTTCTGTGGTCTCAAACTTTGACCTGTGCAAAGTTCCACACCGTTACTTTTTACTCTGTATCGAGACACACCAAATGTAAAATTGAGATGTCTGTAATGTTCAACAGTTGGGTATGGGGAACACTGTTGTTGATTTCCCATGGTTCACTGCGGCTATAATCCAAAGGCTGCTTCTATCATTGAACGTTCCACCCATTCAAGTTATGTGAGTCAACCCCGCCAAACAAGTCAATGCGTAATCATTCGTGACATTAGACTTCAACATTTTTACTGAGGAATAAAATAAGCAGCACTCTCGTGTCACATTACAAAAAAAATCTCAAAACTAAACAAAGCTTTTCTCATGTCAAATATACTGTAGTTATAAATTCAATCATTTAATTGAAACAGGAAGTCAGAAAAGACTGGTGGTCTCTGCCATTTACCACAGGTGCAATGGAAGGTTTACATAACAGGGTGTGTTTTAAATCAGCCAGTGAAGCAGCTGCAAGTATCATGCAGTTAAGTTGCTGTACATTTCCGATCCTTTTATGTGCTTTTTTCTATTTTTGTTGATGTTAAACCATGCTAATATAAAATGAATGAAAATCATACTGTTCCCAATGGTATAGAGAGATAATCATTTATATAGGTTTATAAACAAGAAAATTTAACATCCTAATTTAATAGTGGTGTTGGTGACCCTATCTCGAAATCACTACAGTTAGATTTCTTTAAACTTTGGTTAATCTATGAAGTACGCAGTACAATCACCTAATAATTTAAAATTTGTACAATTTTTTAAAATGAAAGTTTTTAACCTGACAATGGTAACCATGGAAATATCTGATTTTTCTAAAACAAAGCACATCTTTTCACTAATCTCTTTTGGGTAAGGAAGTCTGCCAGTGTTATCTGGTTGGCTTACATATCAGAGCACACCCACAACATGATCAAATCTGAAATGACCTAGTAAGCTATTCAGAGATACAGGACACTGCAGACGCTGGAATTGTAAAGAAATGCACCTTCTTCAACCATAGCTATTGCATCAGTATACTTTATATGGCCTCTACATCAGTGAGATCAAGTTCGGATGAGGTGAACTCTGCTGTGTCATCTAAAGCTCCTGAGAGATGTTCTTATTCTCCTCCCCTTTCCCCACACTGGCCAGTCTGTCCTTGGCCCTGTATGTACACTGATAAGATGCAGCCAAGCGCAACTTGAGAACAAGCAACACATATTCAACCCAAACAAGAGAAAATCTGCAGAAACTGGAAATCCAAGCAACACACACATGTTGGAGGAACTCAGCAGGCCAGGCAGCATCTATGGAAAAGAGTAAACAGCTGACGTTTTGGGCCGAGACCCTTCATCTTGCTGAAGGGTTTCAGCCCGAAATATCGACTGTTTACTCTTTTCCATAGATATGGCCTGGTCTGTTGAGTTTCTCTAGCATTTTGTGTGTGTTGCTCATGTTCAACCCAGTAGTCAATGGTCCCATGATGAGAACATTTAATTCTTCAATTTCAGGAATCTGCTCCTGCACTCTCCTTCTGATCTACCCATGTCTTCCCACACACTCCCTTCTTTACAAAACCACCCTACCCCCCAGCTCCTTATCACAGAGTTTCTACACCTCACCCTCCCACCACACCCACTCCATCTGCCCATCACCCAGACTCACCTCCTATAGTGACTCCTACCCCACCGTTCCCATCTACCTACCATACACTCACCTTACTTTCCTATCAGATTCTATCATCTGCAGCTCTTTGTTGCCTCTATGACTTCTCAGCCTTTGTTCCTATTTCTATCCTTCGAAAGTATTATAGGAAGCATCATGTCCCGATGCATCATGGCTTGGCATAGTTTGCCTGAGACTGTAAGAAACCACAAGAGAGATGAGCACACAGCTGAGCATATTACAGAAATTAGCTTCCCTTCTATGGGCTGTCTATACTTTGGTGGGCTACAATCATCGAGTGTGATGTTTAAAAAGAGCTCTGAGCTTTTCGGGACTATTCAGTGGGCTGCAATCATAATGATCTATTTGGCACTCGGCAAAGGCCAATAAAAAGAAGCAAGGTATAAGCAGGGCAGCCATTGTTGGAGTACGGTGTTGGGCTTTGGCTCAATAGGCTTGAGTGGAACAGGCAGAGGTTCAATGTAAGTGCCTAGGAAGTTTATTTGCTTTTTTGTCTTCTTTTGTCTATCAGTATATTGCTAGTGCAATGAGGATGGGTCTAGGGTTAGTGGTATGTTCTTTGTGTCAGATCTGGGAACTCTGAGAAACATCTAATTTCCCTGATAGCTACAACTGCATGTACTGCAGCTCCTTAGGGACTGTGTTAAGGGACCTGGAGCTACAGCTCAATGACCATTGGCTCATAAAGAAGAATGAGGAGATGATAGATAGAAGCTACAGGGAGGTAGTCACCCCTAAGTTGCTGAAAGAAGGTACCTAGGTAACTGTCAGGATAGGGAAAGGGAATAGACAGCTAGTGCAGAGTATCCCTGTAGCTGTTCCCCTCAATAATAAGTACTGTATACCAATTTGGATACTGTGGGGGGGGGGGGGGCCAGAAGAAGATGATCTACCCGCGGGAATCTGCAGCAACCAGGTCTCTAGCACTAACTTTGACTCTGTGGCTCAGACAGGAATGGGGGAGAAGAGGAGTGCAGTAGTGATAGAGGATTCCACAATTAGAAGAGCAGACAGGAGATTCTGTGGACATGAAAGAGACACCTCTCAGGTGGCAGAGTCAGGGATATTTTGGATTGGGTCCACAGATTTCTAAAGAGGGAGAATGAACAGCCAGAAATCATGGTACATATTGGTACCAATGACATAAGCATGCAAAGGGAGGATGCCCTGAAGAGAGAATCTAGGAAGTTAGGTAGAAAGCTGAAAAACAAGACCTCCGGGGTAGTAATCTCTGGATTGATGCCTGTGCCCCGAGTACGGTACCAGTAAGATAATTTGGCAGATGAATGCATGGCAGAGAATTGTTATGGGCAGGTTTTCTGGAGCTGTTGAGTACTTAAACTAATATGGCAGGGGATGGGAACCACAGTGACGGAGCTGAGGGTGGGGTAGTTGGTATACAAGTAGATGCAGTGTGTAGTGAGACTGTGAGGAAGGACATGGAATGATAGGGCAAAATTGCAGTCACTGGGATGAGATAAAGTGTAACATGGGGGAAAAATAGAAAAGGATGATGAATAGAGGACTGAAGGTGTATATTTAAATGCACCCAATAGAGGGAATAAGGTAGATGTTGGAGCGCAGTTAGAGATTGGCAGATATGATGTTGTGGGCATCACTGAGTAGTAGCTGAAAGAAGATTATGGTTGGGAGCTTAACATGCAAGGATACACACGGTATTGAAAAGTCAAGCAGAAAATGGTTACGCAGGATAGAAAAATGTAGAATCCTTGTGGGTAGAGTTAAGAAACTGCAATGGTAAAATGACGCTGATAAGAATTGTATACAGGCCCCCAAACAGTAGCCAGGATGAGGGATACAAATTACAATGGGAGATAGAAAAGGCATGTAAAAAGGGCAGTGTTATGATAGTCATGGGGGGGGGGGGTAGTTTCAATATGCAGGTAGATTAGGAAGATCAGCTTGGTGCTGGATCCCAAGAGAGGGAGTTTGTAGAATACCCGAGAGATGGCTTTTTTGGAGCAGCTTAGGTTGAGCCCACTAGGGGAAAGGCAATTCTGCATTGGGGTTAGGTGACGAACCAGATTTGATGTAGCAAATTCCTTTAGCAAGCAATGATCATGATAGAACTCATCCGACAGTTTGAAAGGGAGAAGCTAAAGTCAAATGCATCTGTATTACAGTGGAGTAAAGGGTATTACAGTGGAGTAAAGGGAATTACAGAGGCATGAGAAAGGAGCTGGCCAAAGTTGACTGGAAGGGGTCACTAGTAGGGATGATGGCAGAACAGCAATTGTGCAAGTTTCTGGGAGCAATTCAGAAGGCGCAGGATAGATGCATCCCAAAAATGAAGAAGTATTCTAAAAGGAGGATACTGCAAACATGGCTGACAAGGAAACCAAATACAGCATAAAAGCAAGAGATGGCATATGATTTTGCAAGAACTAGAGGGAAGTTAGAGGATTGGGAAACTTTTTAAAATCACAGATGGCAACTAAAAAAAGCTATAAGGAGGGAAACAATGAAATACGAACATAAGCTAGACAACAATATAAAAGAAGATATCAAAAGTTTTTTCAGTATATAAATAGTAAAAGAGAAGTAAGTGGATATCAAACCAATGATGCTGGAGAGGTAGTAAAGGGGGATGAAGAAATGGAAGACGAACTTAAGTATTTTGCATCAGTTTTCACTGAGGAAAACACTCGCAGTATGCCAGAATTTTAAGAGTTCAGCAGGCAAAAGTGAGTGAAATTGCTATTACTAAGGACAAAGTGCCTGGGAAGCTGAAAGATCAGATGGTCTACACCCCAGGGTTCTGAAAGAGATAGATAAAGAGATTGTGAATGCATTAGTAATGATGTTTCAAGAATCTCTAGATTCTGACAACAGTTCTGGAGGACTGGAAAATTCCAAATGTCACGCCACTCTTTAAAAAGGGAGGCAGAAGAAAGTGAGTAATAGGCCATTTAGCCTGACTTCTGCGGTTGGAAAGATGTTGAATGATGAGGTTTTGTGCTAGACACACATGGCAAAATAGGCCAAAGTCAGCTTGGCTTCCTTAGGGAGAAACCTTGCCTGTCAAATCTGTTGGAATTCATTGAGGAATTAACAGGCAGGCCAGACAAAGGAGAGTGAATGGATGTTGCTTACTTGGATTTTTAGAAGCCTTTAAGCATGGAACTGCACGAGGCTATTAAACAAAATAAAAGTCCATGGTATTACAGGAAAGATGATAGCATGGATAAAAGGCCGACAGGAGGCAAACAGTGGGGATAATTGGGGCCTTTTCTGATTAGTGGTATTTGGCAGGATATGAGACCACTCATTTTCTCATTAAATGTCAATAATTTGGATGATGGAATTGATGGCTTCAAATCCTAAACAGTACTCCAGATACTAGCCAAATATGCAGATGATACTAAGTTAGGTGGAGGGGCAGGTGGTGCTGAAGTAGCAGGGAGTCTGCAGAAGGACTTGGACAGATTGGGAGAATGGGTAAGTATGTGGCAGATGTGGGGAAGTTATGGTTATGCACTTTGGAAGAAGGAATAAAGGTGCAGACTATTTTCTAAATGGAGAGAAAATTCAAAAATCAGAGGTGCAAAGGGACTTGGGAGCCCTCGTGCAGGATTCCCTAAAGGTTAGTATTCCTTTTCAGAGAACTAGAATATAAAAGCAAGGATGTAATGCTGAGGTGTTATAAGACATTGATCAGACCGCATTTAGAGTATTGTGAGCAGTTTTGGGCCTCTTATCAAAGAAAAGATGTGCTGGCATTGGAGGGGGTCCAGAGGAAGGTCACGAGAATTATTCTGGGTATGAAAGGGTTAACTTTTTGAGGCACAGCTGTTGGCTGTAGGCTTGGGTTCAGAAGAATGAGAGAGGATCTCATAGAAACCATTGAAAGGCCCAGATAGAGTGGATGTGGAGAGAATGTTTCCTAGGATCAGAGGGCACAGCCTCAAGATAGAGCAACATCTTTTAGAACAGAGATGAGGAGGAATTTTTTTTAGCCAGTGGATAGTGAATCTGTAGAATTCATTGCCACGGACAACTGTGGAGGCCAAGTCATTGGGCATATTTAAAGCAGAGGTTGATAGGTTCTTGATTATTCAAGGTGTCAAAGGTTAAGGGGAGAAGACAAGAGAACGTGGTTGAGAGGGGGCCACGGGGCAGCAGACTTGATGGGCCAAATCTGTTAATTTGCTCTATGTCTTGTGCTGTTATGTACTCGTACAGACGTGGATTTTGTCTGCACACTGTAGATTTTAGTAAGGCAATTTGCATGGTCCCTCATAGAAGGCTCATCCAGAACATTAAAGATGTATTGGATCCATTGTTTTTTGCATTCATGTTTGGCTTGCCCATTGAAGGCAAAGGTAGTGGTTGATGGTATTTATTCTGGCTGGGGTCTGTGACTAGTAGAATTCTGCAGGGATCCTTGATGAGATCTGTGTTTATGATATACAGTATATTACCTGCATGAAAACGTAGATGGGTGGGTTAGTAAGTTTGCAGATGATACGAAGATTGGTGGTGTTAGGGACAGCACAGAAGATGGGCAAAGGATACAGTAGGATATAGATCAGTTGCAGATACGGGCTGAGAAATGGCAGGTAGTGTTTAACCTGGCCAAAGGTGAAGTGTATTTTGGGAGATAAAATATCTAGAGCAGCACTCTGATAATGGCATGACGCTTAACTGTATTGATGTGGAGAGGGATCTTGGGATTCAAGGCCAGAGATCCCTGAAAATGGCTATAGAGAAGACATATAGCATCCTTGCTTTTAATAGTCAAGGACTGAGTTCAAGACACAGGAAGTTATGTTGTAGCTTTACAAAGCTCTAGTTAGGCCACGTCTGCAATATTGCATTCAGTTCTGGTATTCCCATTACAGGAAGGATGCCAAGGCTTTGGAGGGGGTGTGGACATTTACCAGCATGCTACATTGATTAGGGGCATGTGCTATAAAGAGAAGTTGGACAAACTTGTTTTTTTTTCTCTGAGTTGCAGAGGTTGAGGGGAGATCTGATAGAGATTTAGAGTTAACAGCCAGCATCTTTTTCCCATTGTTGAAATATCTAATACTAACATTTAAGGTGAGAGAGGGTAAGTTCAAAGGAGATGTACAGCACAGTTTTTTTCTTCCATATAGAGGGTGATAGGTTTCTGGAAGTTGCTGCTGGGGTGGTAGTAAAGGTGACTATGATAGAGGCATTCAAGAGACTCTTAGATAGGCAAATGAATGTGCAGGAAGTGGAGCCAGATGGGAACTGTGCAGGCAGAAAAGTTTAGTTTAGAAGGGCATTTGATTAATAATTCAATTAGCTTGGCACAACATTCTGAGATGAAGGCCTGGCCTGTTCCTGTGCTGAACTGTTTTATGTTCTACTTATTTTTTCACTTTTTTAATTTAAATACTATTTAAAGTTATTTGTACAAACCCAAAATAAATCACTAACCACAAGTTTATCCTGTTTAACAGTTACAATCTATTGCCAAATATTTTTGGTTTATGTAATTTATAGAAAGTAAAATACGCTATTTTAATTTGTTTTCTGAGAAAATTTGTATTTAAGCTGTGTTGTTTAACTACTTCAGGACTTAATATTAAATACTTCTCAGAATTATGTTCTTTCCTCCATTTTTGAAGGCAAAATGTTACATCTATCCTTTAGGCAAAAGGATGTATTTGAAATAATTCAGCATTTTCTCCCAGTTTCTCTCTCAAGAGCTTAATTCTGGTAAAGACCATTTTTTAACATTTCTTTGGGATTTATTATTGACTTTTATTGTGAAAAGGACAAATGATCAGTAAATGATAAACATTAGGTTTGTCTCTCAATATATTCCAAAGCAGTTACAAAGACTTTCCAAAATAAAAGTTGTATGCAAATACACACACATTTACAAAATTTATTAACAGTATGAATATAGCTTTAATAGCTCTTAAAACTCACCAACTCACGGAAGTTATATTGAAACAAGTCAACTTAAACAACTTGCTATGAACAAGTCATTGAACATGTACAACTGTGGTTTGAGAACTCGAGAAAATATTATCTGCATAGCAAGTTGGTACCAGAGGATCCAACCAAATTGGGAACTTTAAAGACCATACAGAGAAAGGAAAATCAATGAAATGTCTTGTCTAAGTTATACCTCAAGAAGGCTACAGTACTAACTAATTTTAAAGGATGAGATCAGAAAAATCTGCCAAAAATATGCGGAGTGACAAACCAAATTTTACAAACCCCAGATCATAAACTCTCAATCAACTCTGTGGGCTGCAGATTAGTAGACCGCTATTAGATTTTTTAGATGAACAAGAATTGGTGTTAAGCAAAGATTAAATTTAATCAAAGCAGACTTGCTGCACAGAAAGGTTGATACCATATGAAAACTGCTTTGATCAGTAACTGAAAGTGCTTATAAAATGGTAGTTATCCGTTGTATCTGATGATAACAGGAAACCTGTGCAGGGGAGTTTTTAAAGTGGAAAAGTAGTTGCATTGAGGCAGTTCCACTCTCTCAACATCAGAAGTCTGCGTCCAGTGGTACAAGTAGTCATCAGAATTGGGGTCTTCCTTGGTTGCAGTGGATGACCACGATTGCTTCTGTGCTTTGTCATGCCCTTCGTTTTTCACAAAGTGTTGGAGAGCCACCTTACAAGCTATTGGATCTCACCGTTGATCTCATTCGCCCACTGGAGCTGCCTTTGCTTGCTAGGACAGGCATGTCCCTGCTTCACAGGGGTATGAAACCTTCCAGCCTTAACCTTACCTGGTTGAGCCAACCTGTTGAAGCAGTGTGCTAGGATACAACCACTGTTGTATGCAAGCAGCTACTTGGGAGCCAGAGGTGAGAGCTGAGCCATAGGTAGGGACCAAAGGTGAGTGAGCTGCCCCTGAATGGCCATGACAAGCCCTTTCACCAGAAGTGCTACTACTCCCTGAACAGCCCATACACCCTACTTATTAAAAAAAACATAAAAGTGGATTGGTTAAATCATAAACAGTACTCCAGATGTGGCCTTACCAATACCCATTAAAATTGAAATATAAACCGTAAACAACAGGAATTCTGCAGATGCTGGAAATTCAAGCAACACATAAAAGTTGCTGGTGAACGCAGCAGGCCAGGCAGCATCTCTAGGAAGAGGTACAGTCGACGTTTCAGGCCGAGACCCTTCGTCAGGACTAACTGAAGGAAGAGTTAGTAAGAGATTTGAAAGTGGGAGGGGGAGGAGAAGACAGGAGGGGGAGGGATGGAGCCAAGAGCTGGACAGGTGATTGGCAAAGGGGATACGAGAGGATCATGGGACAGGAGATCCGGGGAGAAAGACAAGGTGGGGGGGGAACCCAGAGGATGGGCAAGGGGTATAGTCAGAGGGGCAGAGGGAGAAAAAGGAGAGTGAGAGAAAGAATGTGTGTATAAAAATAATTAACAGATGGAGTACGAGGGGGAGGTGGGGCATTAGCGGAAGTTAGAGAAGTCAATGTTCATGTCATCAGGTTGGAGGCTACCCAGACGGAATATAAGGTGTTGTTCCTCCAACCTGAGTGTGGATTCATCTTTACAGTGGAGGAGGCCATGGATAGACATGTCAGAATAGGAATGGGATGTGGAATTAAAATGTGTGGCCACTGGGAGATCCTGCTTTCTCTGGCGGACAGAGCGTAGGTGTTCAGCAAAGCGGTCTCTCAGTCTGCGTCGGGTCTCGCCAATATATAGAAGGCCACATCGGGAGCACCGGACGCAGTATATCACCCCAGCCGACTCACAGGTGAAATGTGGCCTCACCTGGAAGGACTGTTTGGGGCCCTGAATGGTGGTAAGGGAAGAAGTGTAAGGGCATGTGTAGCACTTGTTCCGCTTACAAGGATAACTGCCAGGAGGGAGATCAGTGGGGAGGGATGGGGGGGGACGAATGAAGAAGGGAGTTGCGTAGGGAGCGATCCCTGCGGAAAGCGGGGGGGGGGGGGGGGAGGGAAAGATGTGCTTAGTGGTGGGATCCCGTGGGAGGTGGCGGAAGTTACGGAGAATAATATGTTGGACCCGGAGGCTGGTGGGATGGTAGGTGAGGACCGGGGAACCCTATTCCTAGTGCGGTGGCGGGAGGATGGAGTGAGAGCAGCTGTACGTGAAATGGGGGAGATGCATTTGAGAGCAGAGTTGATAGTGGAGGAAGGGAAGCCCCTTTCTTTAAAAAAGGACATCTCCCTCGTCCTGGAATGAAAAGCCTCATCCTGAGAGCAGATGAGGCGGAGACGGAGGAACTGCGAGAAGGGGATGGCATTTTTGCAAGAGACAGGGTGAGAAGAGGAATGTGGCCTTCTATATATTGGTGAGACCTGACGCAGACTGGGAGACCGCTTTGCTGAACACCTATGCTCTGTCCGCCAGAGAAAGCAGGATCTCCCAGTGGCCACACATTTTAATTCCACATCCCATTCCCATTCTGACATGTCTACCTACGGCCTCCTCTACTGTAAAGATGAAGCCACACTCAGGTTGGAGGAACAACACCTTATATTCCGTCTGGGTAGCCTCCAACCTGATGGCATGAACATTGACTTCTCTAACTTCCGCTAATGCCCCACCTCCCCCTCGTACCCCATCTGTTAATTATTTTTATACACACATTCTTTCTCTCACTCTCCTTTTTCTCCCTCTGTCCCTCTGACTATACCCCTTGCCATCCTCTGGATTCCGCCCCCTCATCTTTCTCCCTGGACCTCCTGTCCCATGATCCTCTCATATCCCCTTTGCCAATCACCTGTCTAGCTCTTGGCTCCATCCCTCCCCCTTCTGTCTTCTCCTATCATTTTGGATCTCCCCCTCCCCCTCCCACTTTCAAATCTCTTACTAACTCTTCCTTCAGTTAGTCCTGACGAAGGGTCTCAGCCTGAAACGTCGACTGTACCTCTTCCTAGAGATGCTGCCTGGCCTGCTGCGTTCACCAGCAACTTTGAAATATAAACCGCCTTACTTTTGTGTCCAATTCACCTAGCAATAAATTATAGCATTGCAACAGCACAGCACAATCCACGATGTTGTGCTGACCCTTTAACCTACTCTAACATCAATTTAACCCTTTCCTCTCACATTACCCTCCATTTTTCTTTCATCCAAGTGCCTATCTAAGAGTCTCTTAAATGTCCCTAATGTAACTGCCTCTACCACCGCCCCTGGCAGTGTGATCCATATACCTGCCATTCTCTGTGTAATAAACTTAGCTCTGACACCTCCCCCATAATTTCCTCCAAACACTTTAAAATCATGCCCCATCGTATTAGCATTTCCACCCTGGGAAAAAGTCTCTGGCTACCCACTCTATCTATGCCTCTTATCTTATACACCTCTGTATCAATTCACCTCTCATACTCCTTTTCTCCAAAGAGAAAAACGCTAGCTCACTCAACCTATCCTTTTAAGACATGCTCTTTAATTCAGGCAGCTTCCTGTAAATCTCCTCTGCACCATCTCTAAAGCTTCCACATCCCTTCTATAATGAGGTGCCCAGAACTGAACACAATACTACAAGTATGGTCTAACCAAAGTTTTATAGAGCAGCAACATTGCCTTGTGGTTCTTGATCTCAATTCCCTGACTAATGAAGGTCAGCACACCAATCAATCATTCATTTCTGTTTTCTCCATCTCTGCAGCACAGTCTTCAGTTGAAGCAAAATTGGGGTGGGTCACAAATCTCAGACACAGGATTAATTTAATCCGGTATTTAAATAGAACACATTCAATGTGGCAAAAGGGCAGAACTGAGGGATGGCTCACATTCTTCGAAGTATAAAACCAGGTGATTGGACCTGCTCTGAATTATAATGTATGACCTCCTCAAATATTTTTTGAGGGTATGAACAAACCAGAGGGCCCAATGCACATTTTTAATTTGGGTTCCATGGAGAAAAATTGCTGAAAAGAGCATTTTCCAAGTCAAACTAGACAAGGTAGTATTTGGAGCTTAGATCAATAGAAATGGGTTGGCCAGCTACTCCAATCTTTAGAAAATCTGACAATTAATAAATATATAACAGGAAATTAAAACAAAGGGGAAATAAATGCTATTAAAACAAATACCAGAATAAAGGGAGAAACAAAATAGTATGATGGTCTTAAATGTCCAAAATCTGAAGTTAACTAATTGAAACATTATTCAGTGAGTAAAAACTGCAGAGAGGTAGGGAGGTCCGATTTCAAGGAAACTAAGCACAAAATCCCTAGTAATAGTGTTTTTTTTAAAATATGAATAGCTACAGAGCCACAGAGAGCAAATATGCAAAATACAGAGTTCTGAAGGTCCAATTTGCCAAATAAAATTTGCTATTGGAGTTATAGATAGATTTGAGAGCATGTGAATGGTTGGGCAGGAGATTGGTTGGAAAGATGAAACTGTGAGTTTTTCACTTTCGGGCACAGTCAAGGACATGTATTTTAGATATTATCTGAATCTGAAGTTGAGACACAGGAATAAAAGATATAGGATTCTTCCACTGCCACTCACTGCTCCTTAGTGCTATTACACTTTGATTACAGATAACCATTGGATCAATTAAATGTATAATTAATATTATAAATGCCCAAAACTATTATTACAATTTAACAATGTAAATGGTGACTGAGAGACTGGCATGTTTACAAGGAACATTTAAATTAAATCTTGCAAATTCAAGTTGTAACTCAAAAAGCATTTCTAAGTTATTTCTGGCTTAAGAGCTATTATTACCTTACTTTTGTTTTGTATTCTTGCTATATATAGTGGATTCCTGTTAATTGGGCTATCGGTTAATCAGGGTAGCCACTTATTTTGGACAACTCTTATAGAACAAAAACTAGCTGCGATTCCTTTCATTTATTTGGGACACTATGCCACTTAACTGGGACAGGAGACTGTTGCCAAGCAATTTCTAACTAATGTCAGTGGCATGCACTTATGTTGCTATTAGATACTACACCGTGCAGAGAGTGAACAGTTTTTAAATGGCACCAGTTGCGTGCTTTTGCACTCAAATAATAGTGATTTTTGACACTGATGGTGAGGGATAAGCAGTAAGACAATTCAGAACTATTTTGCTCACTGAAGTTGCAAGCATTCCAGCTTGGTGATGTCAGAAATGGCTGGGTGTGAAAATGAAATGAATTAGGAATTATGCAATTTTAAGGTATCAACAATCATCTTGAATATTACAATGAAAATGAAGATTTGGAGGATGCAATCATCAAAAGGATAGTATGAAGGCAACACACACAAAATGCTGGAGGAACTCAAGCAGGCCTGTCAGTATCTATGGAAAAGAGTATAGTTGATGTTTTGGGCTGAGACCCTTCATCAGGACTCTGCTGAGTTCCTCCACTATCTTGTGTGTGTGTTGCTTGGAATTCCAGCACCTGCAGATTATTAGGCCAGGCAGCATCTCTGGGAAGAAGTACAGTCGACATTTCGTCAGGATGAAGGGTCTCGGCCTGAAATGTTGACTGTAACTCTTCCTAGATATGCTGCCTGGCCTGCTGCGTTCACCAGCAACTTTTATGTGTGTTGCTTGAAATTCCAGCATCTGCAGATTTCCTCGTACCTGCAGATTATTTCTTGTTTGTAATATGAAGGCAATCCATGATCTATACCAGATGACTGCACTGATTTTGTTCATTTACAGTCAATCAAAAGAACACAACAGCATACGGTGGATGAATTCCTCCATTGAAAACTATTAGGAACTAATACACAGTTTTGTAGTACTGTAGTAGTATAGGTGATGTTCTAATTTGTTCTCTATTTCAGGTAAATATACAATTTGTTACTCAGTTAAACAGTAGTTTGCCTTTTTTTTATACCTTTTAAACTATTTCCATGAAACTTCAGATAACTTGGGCAACCGCTTAATTGGGCCAAAATGCACTGGCCCAGATGTGTCCTAATTAACCAGAATCCACTGTATTTAAATCATGTATTAGGGAAATCCAAGAGAACGTTATGGGAAAGGAAGAAAAACTAGGTCAAGCAACTTGTAACATTTTAATACAGATTTTCTGCAAAAACTCGAGTTCATAATAAACACATTCACCTCTGAAATTTTGTAATGTGTAACACAATTCATATTGCTTCTGTATCACTCTTTACAGAAGGATTTTGTGTAGCCGCTCTCCTCATACGCAGATGAAAAGATGTTTCCGATATTCTGAAATTTATGTGATTTTGGATTGTACTTTATATTGGTTCCGTTTTTCAGTGTTTTCTTTCTTGTGGCCCATTGGTGGGTGGGTAATCTGCTAATTTTTTTGTGTATAAGAGAGGGGTTTGGGGGTTTTGATGCTACTGTCGACATACTTTTCTGTGAGGAGGTCAGGGATTGTTACTGTTGCAGTTTTTTCCTGAGGATGAGGGGGTTGGGGATTATTATTGTTGCTATTTTCTTTCTGCGGAGAAGGGAATGGGAGATTTTGCAGTCGTGGGGGGTGTTGATGCCTTTTATTTCATCTCCCATGACCTTTCTGTATTTTATGACTATTTGGAGAAGACAAATATCAGAGTTGTACATGCATAATTTGAGAATAAAATGAAACTTTGAACTTATGGAATAGCACAAAACATGACTCAAGATCAACAATTTGTCACAAAGAGAAGGGAAAATTGCTAAATTTCAGATTATTAGATACCATCACAGTAGGTAACATTTCTGTGCAAAATTTAATTAGAGTAATTACTCTTAAGCAAAAGAATGCAAGTGTATTATGTTTTGAACTATCCTGAAAATTGAAAGACCAAAATTCTGGAGTTTTTTTTCCAAAAACCTTCAACTAAACATTTTATCAATATAAAATGAATGCTTCACATCTAATGAAGCCTTTCCCACTGATGCTTCATAGATGACTTTTACTAAGGTGGTCATACCCAAGGTACAGGAGTCAGACCGATAGATGACCTCTAAGAGAGCCTGGTCAAGTAGACAGCAGTGCAAGGGTCCCATGTGGCCTTTCTCCTCAGCAGACTTGATAATTAGGGAGACCGAAAGGAGACTCTATGCCTGCAGAAGAGGTACCAGAATGGTGGGTTGTCTTCCAGATGGTAAGATCAAGGACATCTCTGAGCAGCTGTAGAAAATGCTCCTTGTTTAACATGTTAGCAAGTCGAGGAATAGAAAGATAGGCCAGATGAATGTGTGGTTGAAGAGCTGGTGTAGGGTTTCAGGTTCTTGGATCATTGAGATCCCTACAGGGGCAGAGACGATTTGTACAAGAGGGATAGGTCATACTTGAATGGGGTGTGTGGGGGGGGGAATATTCTAGTAAGGAAATTTCCTTTTGCCATCAGGCAGGACTTAAACTAGTTTGGCAGCAGATGGGATTTGAGAGCATAGTCAGTGAGAAGACATGTAGTTATCAAAGTGTGTAAACCTATCAATCAATATAGCCATGTTTACAAAGAAGAGAGATGTACTGTTTTAAATTGCATCTACAGTATTTCAATGCATGTAGCTTAACAGGCAGAACTGAGGGCATGGATTGCATCTGGGGAATGGAATGTTGGAGCCATAACAGAAATGTGGATAAGGATAGGACTAGCAGCTCAATGTTCTGGGATACTAATGCTTTAGTTGTAACAGAGGAACAGGTAGAAGTGGAGATGTCGCCTTTTCAACAGGAAAATAGTTCTTAGAGAGGGATCTAATGAAACCATTTGGGTAGAACTTATAAGTACGAAGGGGACGGTCACCATGGCAGGGCTGCATTATAGACACACAGCCCAATAGCAGTTGGAGCTTGAGGAGCAGATATATAGTAACAAATTGCACATAGTTGTGAGAATAGTAGGGTACTGCTAGATTTCAGTCTTCCAGGTTTCAACTTGCCACCAGAGTGCAATAGGCCTGGGTGGGGTGGAAATCATGTGGTGCATTCAAGAAAGTTCCTCATGCAATGCTGAAATTACTCTTGGGGAACAAAGTAGCTAAAGTGACAGCTGTTGGTCACTTTGGCTCTGGTGACTATAACTCTATAGCAGAATAGGATAGAGCAAGTCCACAGGTTAGGGCCCTGAACTAGAGCAGGGCAAGCTTTAGACCATAAGAACATGAGACACGGGAGCAGAATTAGGCCATTCAGCCCATCGAGTCTGCTCCACCATTCCATTATGGCCGATCCCAAATCCCACTCAGCTCCATACATCTGCCTTCTCAACACCTCTTTTGATGCCCTGATTGATTAGGAAATGATCAACTTCCACATTAATTATACCCATGGACTTGGCCTCCACTGCTGTCTGTGGCAGAGCATTCCACAGATTCACTACTCTCTGGCTAAAAAAAAATTCCTTCTTACCACAGTTCTAAAAAGTCACCCCTCAATTTTGAGGCTGTGCCCTCTAGTTCTGGATACCCCCACCATAGGAAACTTCCTCTCCACACCCACCCTATTTAGTCCTTTCAACATTCCGAAGGTTTCAGTGAGATTTCACCCCCCCCCCCCCACAACGTTCTTCTAACTTCCACTGACTACAGGCCCAAAGCTGCTAAACTCTCTTCATATGTTAACCCTTCATTCCTGGAATCATCTTTGTGAACCTCCTCTGGACTCTCTCCAATAACAACACATCCTTTCTGAGATACGGGGCCCAAAACTGTTGACAATACTCCAAGTGCAGCCTGACTAGTGTCTTATGAAGGCTCAGCATTATCTCCTTGCTTTAATATTCCATTCCCCTTGAAATAAATGCCAACATTGCATTTGCCTTCTTTACCAGACTCAACCTGTAAAGTAACCTTCTGGGAGTCTTGCATGAGGACTCCCTAAGTTCCTCTGCACCTCTGATGTTTGAACCTTCTCTCCATTTACATGATAGTCCACACTATTGTTCCTTTTACCAAAATGCATTATCATACATTTCCCAACCCTTTTATTCCCATTTGCTGCTCCCTGCCTGTCAGCCATTCCTCTATCTTTGCCAGTATCTTCCCTGTAATGCCATAGGATTTTAGTTTGGTAAGCAGCCTCATGTGTGGCACCTTATCAAATGCCTTCTGAAATCTAAGCAAATGACATCCACTACCTCTCCTTTGTCCACCCTGCTTGTTACTTCCTCGAAGAACACTAACAGACCTGTCAGGCAAGATTTCCCTTCACAGAAACCATGCTGACTTTGACTTATTTTATCATTGGTCTCCAAGTACTCCAAAATCTCATCCTTTATAATAGACTCTAACACTTTCCCAACCACTGCGGTTATGCTAACTGGCCTATAATTTCCTTTCTTTTGCCTTCCTCCCTTCTTAAAGACTGGACTGATATTTGCAATCTTCTAGTCCTCCAGGACCATGCCAGAGTCAAGTGATTCTTGTAAGATCATAAACAACGCATCTGCTGTCTCTTCAGCAACCTCTCTTAGGACTCTGCGATGTAGTCCATCTGGTCAGGTGACTTGTCCATCTTAAGACTTTTGAGTTTGCCTAGCACATTTTCCTTTATTATAGCAATGGCACTCACTCCTGCTCCCTGATACTCACAGATCTCTGGCACACTGCTAGTGTCTTCCACAGTGAAGACAGATGCAAAGTATTCGTTAAGTTCATCTGCCGTTTCTTTGTCCCCCATTATTACCTCAACAGCATCATTTCCCAGTGGTCTAATATCAACTTCTACCTTTCTTTTACTCTTTATATAACTGAAAAACCTTCTGGTATCCTGTTTTATATTAGTGGCTAGTTTGCACTTGTATTGCACCTTTTCCCTTCTTATAGCTTTTTTTTGTTTCCTTTTGTTGGACTATAAAAACTTCCTAATCATACAACTTCCCACTCATTTTTGCTACTTTATATGCCCTTTCCTTGGCTTTTACACAGTCCTTAACTTCCTTTGTCTGCCACTGTTGCCTACTACTGCCATTTGAGAACTTCTTCCTCTGTGGGACATATCTATCCTGCACTTTGTGAGCTATTCCCAGAAACGTCAGCCACCTCTGCTCTGCCATCATCCCCGCCAATATCCTCCTCCAATCCACCCGGGCAAGCTCCTTTCTCATGTCTCTGTAACTCACTTTATTCAATTGCGATACTGATACTTGTGACGTATGATTCTCCCTCTCAAATTGCAGTATGAAATCAATCATATTATGATCACTGCCTCCTAAGGGTTCTTTTGCAATAAGCTCCCTAACAAGATCTGGGTTATTACGCAACATCCAATCTGAGATGGCCTTTCCCCGAGTAGGCTCAAGCACAAGCTACTCTAAAAAGTTATCTTGTAGGCATTCAACAAATCCCTTCTCTTGCCATCTGACACCAATCTGATTTTCCCAATCCCCTTGCATATTGAAGTCACCCTTTACAATTGTGTCATTACCTTTGTTACATGTCTTTTCCACCTCCCTTTGCAATTTCAACCCCATATCTTGGCTACTATTTGGAAGCCTATATATGATTCCCATAATGGTTTTTCTACCCATGCAGTTTCTTATCTCCACCCACAAAGATTCAACATTCTCTGACCCTATGTCACCTCTTTCTAAAGATGTAATTCCATCTCCTACTAACAGAGCCACACCAGCACCTATGCCTTCCTGCCTGTCCTTTCAATACAAAGTATATTCTTTGTTGTTAAGCTCCCAACTACAGCCTTCTTTTAGCCATGACTCAGAGGTGCCCACAATGTCATACCAACCAACCGCTAATTACACCACGAGCTTTTCCACTTTATTCCTAATGCTATGCACATTTAAGTACACTTTGCCCTTTTGAATTTTGCCTGTGTGGTACAATTTAACTCTTTGCTCTGTCTGCATTTGTACCCAATCACTGGCTTATCCTTCCTTACATTCATGTTACATCCATCATCTACTTGTAAACCTGCTGACTCATCCTCAGCTCTATTGTACTGGTTCCCAACCCCTGCCATATTAATTTAAATCATTCCCAACAGCTCCAGTAAAACCTGCCCCCAAGAATATTGGTCCCCCTTTGCATTCAAGTGCAACTCGTCCCTTCTGTACAGGTCCCACCTGCCCAGAAGAGGCCGCAATTATCCAGAAATCTGAATCCCTGACCCCTGCTCTAATTTTTCAGCCACGCATTTGTCTGCCACCTCATTCTATTCCTATCCTTACTGTCACATGGCAAAGGCAGCAATCTAGAGATTACTACCCTTGAGGTCCTGCTTCTCAGATTCTTTCCTAACTTCCTGTTTTCTTTTTCTACCTATGTCATTGGTACCAATATGTACCACGACTTCTGGCTGCTCATCTTCCCTTTTCAGGATATTGTGGACTGTCCAGAAACATCACGGGCCCAGACACCTGGGAGGCAAACTACCATTAGTGTTTCCTTTTTGCGTCCACAGAATCGCCTATCTGTCCTCCTGACTATGGAGCCCGTATTACAGATGCCATCCTCTTCAGTTCCGTACCCTTCTGAGCCACTGGGGCAGATTCGGTGCCAGAGGCACGGTCGCAATTGCTTCCCTCAGCTAGGTCCTTCCACACGCCCCCCCCCCCAAAACAGTACTCAAAATGGAGTACTTATTGTTGAGGGGGAGAGCCATAGGTGTGCTGACGTTCTCCCTTCCCTCTCCTCACAGTCACCCATTTATCTGTCTCATGTAGCCTTGGGGGTGATTACCTCCCTGTAGCTCCTGTCTTTCACTGCTTCACTTTCCCACACAAGCCAAAGGCCATCAAGTTGCAGCTCCAGTTCCCTAACATTGTCTCTAAGGAGCTGCATCTCAATGCACCTTGTGCAGATGTGGCCATCGGGAGGCTGGAAGTCTCTCGGAAATCCCACATCTGACACCCAGAGCAGAACACTGGCTCTGTACACCCTATTCTCTCAAGATTTAAATAAGAAGTAAGGAATGAACTTACCTGCTTACCTTGCCTCCACCTGTTCTCGCTAAAGCCCTGTTGACCCAAAGCCTTACTACTCTACCTCAGACTATTCTGACAACGACCACTCCGCTAGGCAGTACCCCTCTTTTATGGAGTCTGGGTTTTTAAAGATCTTCACCGGACCTGCACGTGAACACTTCTGTTCTGTCTGCGATCAATGACTTCCATCGAAAAGCTTCCTGCTTTTTAAAAATCTTTTACTGCTTTGAGGGCATTAGACAGGATCCAGCCAGGGCTAACTGGGTGAATCTATTTAAAGGCAAAGGAACAGTTGGTAAGTGGGAGGCTTTTAAAAGGGTCATATCAAGAGTCCACAGGCAGCTTGTCCCTGTTAAGGTGAAGGATAGACAGTTCAATGAACCCTAGCTGATGAGAATTGGAGGCTCTGGTCAGGGTAAGAAAAAAGAAAGCGTACATTGCTTTGAGGTAGCTGTGTACAAATAAGTCCCTTGATGAATATAAAAAGTTTAAGAGCAGGCTTAAGAAGGAAATCAGGAGGGCAAAAAAATGATATGAGAAGGATTTAGTGTCGGTTAAAGATTACTCCATGATGTCTTCACAGTAAATGGGTGACAAGCATGAGACGAGATCCTCTTAAAGACCAAAGTGTAGAGCCGTACGAGGTGGCTGAGATTTTTAGTGTTTTTTTTTCTCTCCTCTGTGTTTACTAAGGAGAATATCATGGATGCCAAAAAAATAAGAGAAATAAGTAGTGAAGTGTTGGAACATACACATATCACCAGAAAAGGAGGTAATTGCAAACTTGAGGTGCATTAAAGTGGGCATATCGACAGGGCCTGATCAAATACACTCCTAGACCTTATAGGAGGCCAGGGACAAAAGTAAAATCTTGTGGAGATAGTCCTTCATCGTTAGTCACTTGTGAAGTTCCAGAAAGCTGGAGGGTGGCTAATGTTGTTCCTTTGTACAAAAAGGGTAATAAAGACAAGTCAAGGAGCTGAATTCATTTACAGGGGAGTTACTGAAGGGTATTCTGAGGGACAAAATCTGCTATCATTTGGATAGTCAAGGCCTGATCAGGCATGGTTTTGTACGTGGGAGATCATTTCTGACCAATCCTCTGGAATTCTTTTTAAAGAGGGGAGATAGACGACAGTAGATGTTGTCCACATGGACTTAAGATCCTACATGACAGGCTCATCTGGAAGCTTAGGTCACATGGGAGTTAGGAGGGGCTAGCAAGATGCTCATGCCCTGACCAATCAAGAATCTATCAACCTCTGCTTTAAATATATATAAAGACTTGGCCTCCATGGCTACCTGTGGCAACAAATTCTGCAGATGCATCACTCTCTGGCCAAAGAAATTCCTCCTAATCTCTGTTCTAAAAGGATGCCCCTCTATTCTGACGTTGTGTCCTCTGGTCTTAGACTCTCCCACCATAGGAAACATCCTCTCCACATCCATTCTATAACAGCTTTTCACCATTCAATAGGTTTCAATGAGGTTACCCCTCACTCTTCTGAACTCCAGTGAATACAGGCCCAAAGCCATCAGACGCTCTTCATATGACAAGCCATTCAACCCTGGAATCATTTTCGTGAACCTTCTTTGAACCCTCTCCAGTTTCAGCACATCTCCTCTAAGATAAGGGCCTAAATCTGCTCACAATACTCCAAGTGAGGCCTCACCAGTGCTTCATAACGTTTCAACATTACATTCTTGTTTTTATATTCTAATCTTCTTGAAATGAATGCTAACATTACATTTGCTTTCCTCACCACAGTCTCAACCTTCAAATTAACCTTTACGGAATCCTACACAAGGACTCCCAAGACCCTTTGCGTCTCAGTTTTTTGTACCCTCTCTCCATTTAGAAAATAGGCGATACTTTCATTTCTTGTAGAAAAGTGCATGACTATACACTTCCTGGCACTATATTCCATCTATCATTACCTCGCCCATTCTCCGAATCCGTCTGTAGGGAAGTGTATGGTCACAAACTTTGGTAGAAAGGGTAATGGCAGACACTGTTTTGTACACGGGAGCAAATTCAGAAATCAGGGTGCAAAAGGACTTGGGAGTCCCAGTGCAAGATTTCCTAAAGGTTAACTTTCAGGTTGAGACAGCAGTCAGGAAGGCAAATGCAATGTTAGCATTCAGTTTCAGAGGACCAGAATATAAAAACAAGGATGTAATGCTGAGACATTGTTAAACTACATTTGGAGTATTGTGAGCGATGTTGAGCCCCATATCTAAGAAAGGATGTGCTGGTATTGGAGAGGGTCCAGAAAAGGTTTTCGAGAATATCTCAGGATTGAAAGGGTTAACATTGAAGAACATTTGATTACCCTGGGTATATATTAATTAGAATTTAGAAGAATGCAAGGGGCTGGGAGGGGAATCTCAATGAAACCTGCTGAATATTGAAATACATTAATAGAGTGGATGTGGAGAGGGTGTTTCCATTAGGACCAAATGGCACAGCCTCAAATGTCTCTTTGGAAGAGATGAGGAATTTCTCTGGGCAGAGAGTGGTGAATCTGTAGAATTCATTGCCACAGATGGCTGTGCAGGCCAAGTCATTGGGTACAGTATAGTTAAAGCAGAGGCTGATAGATTCTTGATTAGTAACGGCATCAAAAGTTACGGAGCAAAGCCACAAAAATGAGAAAATAAATCAATCATGATTGAATGGAGGAGTGGACTCAGTGGCCTAATTCTGCTACAATATCTTATGGAATGGCAAAGCATAGGCTGAAGGTCCAAGTTCTGTCCCCGGGGCTGGAAAGGATATACCACAGGTTACACCGGGAAGCAAGTGCACCTTTGGTAACGATCTTTGCATCCTCACTGACCAAAAGAGTAGTACCAAAAATTGGAGGCTGGCAAATGTTATTCCTTCATTCAAGAACGGTGAGAGGGATAATCCTGGGAATTATAGACCAAAGAGCCTTACATCATTGGCAGCCAAATTATTGGAGAGGATTCTTGGAGAGAGGATTTATGAGTATTTGGAGCATAGTATGATTAAGGGTAGTAAGCACGGTCTAGCGAGGAGCTGATCATACCTCTGAACATGATTGACTTTGAGGAAGTGACAAGACAAATTGATAAAGGTAGAGCGGGGTGGATATAATACATGAATTCCAGTAAGGAGATCGACAAGGTTCCCAATAGGAACATTTACAAGGTCGGGCGCATGTTATCTAGGAAAATCTGTATACATGGATTTGGAATTTACTTGTTCACATAAGGCATGGTGTGTATTTTTCCTGGAAATCAATGACTAGGAGTGTTCCACAGTTATTGTTCAGGGAACTCTGCTCTTTGTGATTTTTATTAATGACTTGAAAGAGGGACTGTAAATTTGCAGATGACGCAAAGGTTGGTGGTATTGTGGATGATGAAGAAGATTGTTGTAGGTTATAATGGAATGTAATGGAATATAATACATGCAGAGCTGGGCTGAGAAGTGGCAGATAGCACTCAGATAGAAAAGTGTGAAGTGATACACATTGGAAGGTCAAACGTGAAGGCAGAGTACAAGCTTAACAGCAAAATTTTTAGCAATGTAGAGGATTAGGGGGATTTTTGGGGTCCACATCCATAGATCTCTTGAAGTTGCCATACAAGTTGATAGAGGATTAAGAAGGCATATGTTGCATTGGAACAACGCACACAAACTGCTGGAGGAACTCAGTTCTCCTGAAGGGTCTTGGCCCGAAACATCAACTGTACTCTTTTCCAAAGATGCTGCCTAGTCTGCTCTGTTCCTCTAGCAGTTTGTGTGTGTTCCTTGGATTTCCAGATTTTCTCTTATATGTTGCATTGGCCTTTATTAGGAGAGAAGATAGCGGCGCGCCTGCGTGTGTGCAGCCCTCCGGTGAAAAATGATATCGTATCTGTTAAATAGGGGCTGTGGACAATTCTGATTTGATGGAGGATGGACGTGAAAGCACAGAGGAACATCTGGAGAAATTTCTGAAACGCCCGTTTGCTGCTGTTACTGTGTGGTCGGGAATCTTTCGGAGGGTAGGCCTCAAAATCCCCGGCCTTGCCTGCTTTTGGCAACCGAGAAGGAGGTTGAATCGTACGGACAGAAATGGTGCTCGGTACTCAGTGTCAGAGTTAGTCGGAGCTCGAAGTTTTTGGATGACTCAGAGTCGGATTGTGGTCGGCATGGCAGGGAGAGTTTTTCTTCCTTCTCCCGTCTGCGTAAGATGTGGGACATTTGAGAAACTTTGAATTTTACTGTGCTCATGAACTTCTTCATCAAGTTATGGTATTGTTACACTGTTTGTAACTATATGTTATAATTATGTGGTTTTGTCAGTTTTTTCAGTCTTGGTTTGTCCTGTGTTTTGTGATATCAAACCGGAGGCAATAATGTATCATTTCTTAATGCATGCGTTACTAAATGACAATAAAAGAGGACTGTGTGTCTTCATAATCATATATATATATATTAGTTGTGGATTAAATTCAAGGGCAGTAAAGTAACGCTGCAGCTCTACAAAACTCTGGTTAGACCACACCGACATTGTGTTTAGTTCTGGTCTCTTCATTATAGTAAGGAGGTGGAAGTTTAGAGACTGTGCAGAGGAGATTCACCAGGATGCTGCCTGGATTCGAGACCATGTCTTTTGCCTTATCAGGAAAGGCTGAAAGAGCTCGGACTTTTCTCTTTGGAGTGAAGGTAGATGAGAGGTAACTTGATAAATGTGTGTAAAATGATAAGAGACAAACAGAGTGGACAGTCAGCACCGTTTCTGATAATGACTAATACAAAAGGACATACTATTAAGGTTTTTGGAGGAAAGTGTAGGGGAAATGTCAGAGATAGTATTTTTTTAATACGGAGTGTGGTAAGTGCATGAATGCACTGCAGAGATGGATGAGGGACATTTGAGAGACTCTTAGATAGGCACCTGGATGACAGAAAAATGGAAGGCTAGGTCGGAGGGAAAGGTTAGATTGATTGCAGAGTAGATTAAAGAGTTGGCATAACATCATGAACTGAAGGTCATATAGTGTGCTGTACTGTTCTGTGATGCTGTGCCTGGCATGGATGAGTTGGGCTGAAGCAGCTGTTTGTGCTGTATGACTATGTTAGCTGTACAGTGGCCATCACCAAACTGACCATTGAAATGCAAAATACTGGAAAACTGCAAAATAAACAAAAAAACGTTGGAAATACTTAGCTGATCAGAAAATAGAAACATAGAAACATAGAAAATAGGTGCAGGAGTAGGCCATTTGGCCCTTCGAGCCTGCACCGCCATTTATTATGATCATGGCTGATCATCCAACTCAGGACCCTGTACCAGCCTTCCCTCCATACCCCCTGACCCCCATAGCCACAAGGGCCATATCTAACTCCCTCTTAAATATAGCCAATGAACTGGCCTCAACTGTTTCCTGTGGCAGAGAATTCCACAGATTCACCACTCTCTGTGTGAAGAAGTTTTTCCTAATCTCAGTCCTAAAAGGCTTCCCCCTTATCCTCAAACTGTGACCCCTCGTTCTGGACTTCCCCAACATCGGGAACAATCTTCCTGCATCTAGCCTGTCCAATCCCTTTAGGATTTTATACGTTTCAATCAGATCCCCCTTCAATCTTCTAAATTCCAACGAGTACAAGCCTAATTCATCCAGTCTTTCTTCATATGAAAGTCCTGCCTCCCAGGAATCAATCTGCTGAACCTTCTTTGTACTCCCTCTATGGCAAGGATGTCTTTCCTCAGATTAAGGGACCAAAACTGCACACAATACTCCAGGTGTGGTCTTGTACAACTGCAGTAGTACCTCCCTGCTCCTGTACTCGAATCCTCTCGCTATAAATGCCAGCATACCATTCGCCTTTTTCACCGCCTGCTGTACCTGCATGCCCACTTTCAATGACTGGTGTATAATGACACCCAGGTCTCGTTGCACCTCCCCTTTTCCTAATCGGCCACCATTCAGATAATAATCTGTTTTCCTATTTTTGCCACCAAAGTGGATAACTTCACATTTATCCACATTAAATTGCATCTGCCATGAATTTGCCCACTCACCCAACCTATCCAAGTCACCCTGCATCCTCTTAGCATCCTCCTCACAGCTAACACTGCCGCCCAGCTTCGTGTCATCCGCAAACTTGGAGATGCTGCATTTAATTCCCTCATCCAAGTCATTAATATATATTGTAAACAACTGGGGTCCCAGCACTGAGCCTTGCGGTACCTCACTAGTCACTGCCTGCCATTCTGAGAAGGTCCCGTTTATTCTCACTCTTTGCTTCCTGTCTGCTAACCAATTCTCTATCCACATCAATACCTTACCCCCAATACCGTGTGCTTTAAGTTTGCACACTAACCTCCTGTGTGGGACCTTGTCAAAAGCCTTTTGAAAATCCAAATATACCACATCCACTGGTTCTCCCCTATCCACTCTACTAGTTACATCCTCAAAAAATTCTATGAGATTCGTCAGACATGATTTTCCTTTCACAAATCCATGCTGACTTTGTCCAATCATTTCACCACTTTCCAAATGTGCTGTGATCACATCTTTGATAACTGACTCCAGCAGTTTCCCCACCACCGACGTTAGGCTAACGGGTCTATAATTCCCTGGTTTCTCTCTCCCTCCTTTTTTAAAAAGTGGGGTTACATTAGCCACCCTCCAATCCTCAGGAACTAGTCCAGAATCTAACAAGTTTTGAAAGATTATCACTAATGCATCCACTATTTTTTGGGCTACTTCCTTAAGCACCCTGGGATGCAGACCATCTGGCCCTGGGGATTTATCTGCCTTTAATCCCTTCAATTTACCTAACACCACTTCCCTACTAACATGTATTTCACTCAGTTCCTCTATCTCACTGGACCCTCTGTTCCCTACTATTTCTGGAAGATTATTTATGTCCTCCTTAGTGAAGACAGAACCAAAGTAATTATTCAATTGGTCTGCCATGTCCTTGCTCCCCATAATCAATTCACCTGTTTCTGTCTGTAGAGGACCTACAGTCTTTTCCTTTTTACATATCTATAAAAGCTTTTACAGTCAGTTTTTATGTTCCCTGACAGTTTTCTCTCATAATCTTTTTTCCCTTTCCTAATTAAGCCCTTTGTCCTCCTCTGCTGAACTCTGAATTTCTCCCAGTCCTCAGCTGAGCTACTTTTTCTGGCTAATTTGTACGCTTCTTCTTTGGAATTGATACTATCCCTAATTTCTCTTGTCAGCCACGGGTGCACTACCTTCCTTGATTTATTCTTTTGCCAAACTAGGATGAACAATTGTTGTAGTTCATCCATGCAATCTTTAAATGCTTGCCATTGCATATCCACCGTCAATCCTTTAAGTGTCATTTGCCAGTCTATCTTAGCTAATTCACGTCTCATACCTTCAAAGTTACCCCTCTTTAAGTTCAGAACCTTTGTTTCTGAATTAACTATGTCACTCTCCATCTTAATGAAGAATTCCACCATATTATGGTCACTCTTACCCAAGGGGCCTCTCACGACAAGATTGCTAATTAACCCTTCCTCATTGCTCAAAACCCAGTCTAGAATAGCCTGCTCTCTAGCTGGTTCCTCGACATGTTGGTTCAAAAAACCATCCCGCATACATTCCAAGAAATCCTCTTCCTCAGCACCTTTACCAATTTGGTTCACCCAATCTACATGTAGATTGAAGTCACCCATTATAACTGCTGTTCCTTTATTGCACACATTTCTAATTTCCTGTTTAATACCATCTCCAACCTCACTACTACAGTTAGGTGGCCCGTACACAACTCCCACCAGCGTTTTCTGCCCCTTAGTGTTATGCAGCTCTACCCATATCGATTCCACATCTTCCCGGCTTATGTCCTTCCTTTCTATTGCGCTAATCTCATCTTTAACCAGCAACGCCACCCCACCTCTTTTTCTTTCATGTCTATCCCTCCTGAATATTGAATATCCCTGAACGTTGAGCTCCCATCCTTGGTCACCCTGGGGAAATATCTGGAGAAAGGGAAAACAGTTAATTTTTCAGGTCTAAGGGCCTTTGTCAAAGCTGTGAAGAAAGATAAAGTAAATTTTAAATGCAGAGAGGGGAGGAAAAAATAAAACAATAGAGTACAGGAGAATAGGCTGTTGATTAAGCCTATCTGTTTCATAAAATGGTGAGGGTACTTTGAGAGAAAATAAACAACAGGACAACAGTCAAAGTTTAGAAAATTTCCAGCAGATCAGGCTGGAAATACTGCAAAGAGAAAAAAAGAAGTTAATACCACAGAAATACATAATCTATAGCAGATGAACTTACTGAGACATCATTCAGTGGGGCTTTATGGGTGGAACTGAGGAACAAAAAAGGAAAGAATTGATCACCTTCACAATGCTGGAGGAACTCAGCAAGGCAGGCAGCATCTATGGAAAAGAGTAAACAGTCAATGTTTTGGGTCGAGACCCTTCATTGGGACTGGAGAAAAAAAGATGAGAAGTCAGAGTAAGGAGGTGGGGGGAGGGGAGGAAGAAATACAAGGTAGTAGAAACCGGAAGGGAGGGGCAGTGAAGTAAAGAGCTGGGAAGTTGATTGGTGAAAGAGATAAAGGACTGGAGAAGGGGGAATCTGATAGCAGAGGACAGAAGGCCATGGGCAGGAGCACCAGAGGGAGGTGATGGGCAGGTAAGGAGATAAGGTGAGAGAGGGAATGGGGAATGGTGAAGGAGGGGTTGGATCCATTACCAGAAGTTTGAGAAATCGATGTAAATGCCATCAAGTTGGATGCTACCCAGATGAAATACAAGGTATTGCTCCTCCAACCTGAGTGTGGCCTCATTGTAGCAGCAAAGGAGGCCATGGACTGACATGTCAGACTGGGAATGGGAAGCAGAATTAAAATGGGTTACTTGTACTTCCCATTCCAGTTCTGATAGGTCAATAGGAAGTGAGGTGGTAGAAGCCTGATGATCGAAGCCTGGAGGTCCAGGATTGGAGGGCTGTTCATGTGGATGGAAAGGAGGAAAGGGGCTTGTTTTGTTGCTTGTTCTGTTCTGCTGTGTTTGTGTTCCATATTGTTCTGCTGAGCATCGTAGGCATACTATGTATTTGCTGGGAGCACACATATTCCGGCACCAGCATCTGTGGATGTGTTGGTTGTTAACACAAATGGCATAGTTCACTGTATATTTCAATTTACATGTGATAAACAAATGAATCTGAATCTTTTACATGCCAGCCAAGGTGCCCATCTATGCTAGTTCCTTTGCCCACATTCCTCTAAACCTTTCCTGTCCATGTACCTGTCCAGTAGTTTTTTTTAAATAGTTACTGTACCTGCTTCTATAACTCTCTGGCAGTTTGATCTATAAATGTACCACCTTCTACATGAAGAAGTTTCCTCAGTTCCCTTTTACATACTTCCCTTCTCACATTAAATCTATGCTACCTTGTTTTTGATTCCGGTTCCTGGGAAAAAGACCATGTGCATTCACCCTTTTTCTGTCCCTCATAACTTTATCGACCTCTATAAAAGCTACCCCTCAGTCTCTGACACTCCAGGGATTACAGTCCTAGCTTGCCCAACCTTTCCCAAAAACTCAGGTCCTCAAATCCTGAGAACATTCTTGTAAATCTTCTTTATACTCTTTCCAGCTCAATGACATCTTTCCTGTAAGTGTAAATCAGCCTTTATTTACCTGAAGTTGTACTTGAAGATCAAGAACTCAAATCAAGCATAATGCTGCTAGGTTTATTAGGCAGATCCCATGCTACCGTGTTGGTCCACCTACAGCAACCACCACAAAGCACCAGAAAGATACCATTAAAGCCATCTCTACAAAATCTTCTAAATCCTCTCTTAGGTCAACATCCCTAATATTGAGATCACAATGGCTTTCAGTTAGCTCTAATTAGCAGGGTCACATTATTTACATCCTCAACATCAAATTCCCAAATCAGTCACACTATTCCAAACTCACGCACTCGAAGAGATTGAGCGGAGAAATGATTCAAGGACATTCTCAAATTCCCTTTGAATAAACGTCATACTTCATTCACTGGGGAGACTCCCCGCTCCATGACCACTTAAAACAGAGGAAAAATCCACTATGGCAATTAAAACGGTAGCTCTCTTCATCAACAGAGGCAAGCGAAAATAGGGCACAAGACTTCTCGACAATTTCAGTTTCATGGAGCACCACCTGTCCCAATTAAAGCCGAGACGCGGGGTACTAGTTTTACCACTGTAGAAATGGTCGAGAAGTCTGTTTTCCTTAAACCCAAAGAACGAGTTAATGAGGAAAGGGAACAGTTAACTCATTTTAAATATTGTGATCTAATTCTGATAAATAACCCTGCGAATGTTGTAAAGAGGATTAAAGGTTTGTGGCTGTGTTTTATTGCCTCATTTGGAACTTGGGCACGACTTTCCTCTATGTTTAATACACTCGTACCTCTGAGTTTGGAATGCCCGCCTTTTAAAAACAAGAACAGGATTCCCCCGCTTCGAGCCTCATAGTCAGTCACTCCGCGGCCGTTGGAGAGTTGATAACTGCGCAAGCGCACTACACCTCAGGCAGCATCGAAGACACCCGAACGTGGGAAGACCCCACATTTGAAATAGCTTCAACCAATAAGAGGCGTATTTGGAGAGCGCCACCGTTCGAGTGAAGATCGCGCAAGAGGCAAACGGGTGGGGGAGGGGAAGAGAGGAGGAGAGTGTTGTGGACGGTGTTGGTGGGGCGAAGAGCGGCGGGGGAAGAAGAGGAGGGCATCGAGGGGTGGGGGAAGAAGAGGAGGGCATCGAGGGGTGGGGGAAGAACAGGGAGGGGTAGTGGGAGACAGCGAATGCGTCCGGAGCCAGGAGGGGTGAGAAACAGACGGTGGGTGAAGGGACAGCGGGAGACGGAGAGCGGTGGGTAAAGGGGCAACGGGAGAGCGGTGAGTGAAGGGGCAGAGGGAGAGAGGTGGGTGAAGGGGCAACGGGAGACGGAGAGCGGTGGGTGAAGGGGCAGCGGGTGCCCTGAAGACAGGAGTAGAGCCAGAATGAAGGCTGAAAGAAACATGGTGAGGCTCGCCGTGGTGCAGCACCTCCGAGACTACGGGATAAAAGTGAAACACTGGAACAGGATCAACTCTAACAGTCGGCCACAAGGCCGGGTAAGAGATGCCCAAAACATTACAGTTATATAGTATCATGCTATTTCCATTACGAAAGGTGTGGGTAGGGGAGGTATATGTTGACGTTATATATGTGGGAATATAATGACTATAGTTTACAGAGGTGGGTATTAAATGCACAAAATTGTATTGGGATTCAAAACGAGTTATTTTAAGTGTTCATTTAAGGGATAGGGTCGTTCAGCACTGCTACATTTATTTATTAGGGCATATCCATACAAGCGTATATTTGGGGGGGGGGGGGAATCTGTGCATCGGTGGCAAGACCCTTTAAAAGGTGGTCTTGCAGCGGTAGAGTAGTGTAGCAGTTAGTGCTGCTCCTAAACATTTCCGGCCTCTGCGTTCAATACTGACTTTAAATATGCGCTTGACTTTTTCTTGATGCCCTGGTTTCTTCCTACATCCCAACTTGTGCTGGTAGTTGAAATGATTGTATAAGAATTGTGTCGAGAATGTTAAGAGAATCAGGGTGGAGTTCGTGTCCATGCGGGAGAGAATCAGTTACAAGTTGAGAATGGAAATGCTCTGAGAACCAGGATAGACTTAATGGAATAAATGACCTCTCTCTTCTTGTCAGGAAGTATAAGTACTTTTTGAAGTGAAGTAATGGAAGAATGTCATTATCCAGGTTCTCACTGAAATGCTCAAATTTACTACTTATAACCATGCAATATAATACAACGAGGAATTAAAGGCTGTGTGACTATCTGCAATTTCAATTTTATAGTTCTTTTATGTAACTTGGGTATGACCTTCATAAATTTTCAACGTATTTGTATCTTCCTGAATTTGGATTGCCTGCTTTTTTGAAACGTGAACAGACCTCATCCTGTTTCAAGGGCTTCCTGTTCAGCCTCATATTCTGCAGAATGCATCCTCTGCATTCTGTATTCCTCTACATCTGCTGCCTTTGTCCTTTCTGATGGTACAGACACTTGTATGTTTAGAAGGCAGTTACAATGTGTGCAAGTGCAGTCTTCTAAACTTAAGACTGGATTCTTCAATTTCAGTTAACTTAATTTCTGTCCATCAGTTGTCAATCTGTGATATTGGCTTGGTTTGTTTGTTTCTCTTTCCTCTGGCAGCAGAGGACATCAAGTCAAGTCATTTTTTATTGTCATTTTGACCATAACTGCTGGTACAGTACACAGTAAAAACAACACAAAGTTTTTGAGGACCATGGTGCTACATGAAACAATACAAAAACTATACTGATCTACGTAAAACAACACAAAAACTACACTAGACTACAGACCTGCCCAGGACTGCATAAGTGCACAAGACAGTGCAGGCATTACAATAAATAATAAACAAGACAATAGACACAGTAGAGGGCAGTAGGTTGGTGTCAGTCCAGGCTCAGGGTATTGAGGAATCTGATGGCTTGGGGGAAGAAACTGTTACATAGTCTGGTCGTGAGAGCCCGACTGCTTCGGTGCCTTTTGCCAAATGGCAGGAGGGAGAAGAGTTTGTATGAGGGGTGCGTGGGGTCCTTCATAATGCTATTTGCTTTACAGATGCAGTGTGTGGTGTAAATGTCTGTAATGGTGGGAAGAGAGACCCTGATGATCTTCTCAGCTGATCTCACTATCCGCTGCAGGGTCTTGTGATCCGAGATGGTGCAATTTCTGAACCAGGCAGTGATGCAGCTGCTCAGGATGCTCTCAATACAACCTCTGTAGAATGTGGTGAGGATGGGGTGGTGGGAGATGGACTTTTCTCAGCCTTCGCAGAAAGTAGAGACTCTGCTGGGCTTTCTTTGTTATGGAGCTGGTGTTGAGGGACCAGGTGAGATTCTCTGCCAGGTGAACACCAAGAAATTTGGTGCTATTAACGATCTCTACGGAGGAGTCATCGATGTTCAGCAGAGAGTGGTCGCTCCATGTCCTCCTGAAGTCAACAACCATCTCTTTTGTTTTGTTCACATTCAAAGACAGATTGTTGGCTCTGTACCAGTCCGTTAGCCGCTGCACCTCCTCTCTGTACGCTGACTCAGTGTTCTTGCTGATAAGACCTACTACGGTCATGTCATGGGTGAACTTGATGTGGTTCGAGCTGTGTGTTGCAGCACAGTCATGGGTCATCAGAGTGAACAGCAGTGGACTGAGCACACAGCCCTGGGGGGGCCCTGTGCTCAGTGTGATGGTGTTGGAGATGCTGCTTCCAATCCGGACTGACTAGTCAGGAAGTCTAGGATCCAGTTGCAGAGGGAGGTGTTCAGGCCCAGTAGGCTCAGCTTTCCAATCAGTCTCTGAGTAATGATTGTGTTGAATGCTGAACTGAAGTCTATGAACAGCATTCGAATGTATGTGTCTTTTTTTGTCCAGGTGGAGGGTAATGGCAATGGCATCGTCTGTTGAACGGTTGGGACGGTACGCGAACTGCAGGGGGTCCAGTGAGGGGGGCAGCAGGGTCTTGATGTGCCTCATGATGAGCCTCTCGAAACACTTCATGATGATGGATGTGAGTGCAACGGGACGGTGGTTGTTGAGGCAGAACACTGAAGACTTTTTCGGCATGGGGACGATGGTGGTGGCCTTGAAGCACATAGGAATGATGGCACTGCTCAGGGAGATGTTGAGGATGTCAGTGAGAATCTCTGCTAGCTGGTCTGCACGTCCTCTAAGCACTCTGCGAGGAATACTGTCTGGTCCAGCAGCCTTCCGTGGTTTGACCGTGCACAGGGTTCTCCTCACATCGACCACAGTAAGACACAGCACCTGGTCATTTGGAGGAGGGGTGGTCTTCCTCACCGCCACGTCATTTTCCGCCTCAAAGTCAGCGTAGAAGTTGTTCGACACATCTGGAAAGGAGGCATCACCAGCACAGGCAGGTGGTGTTGCCTTGTAGTTGGTGATGTCCTGAATGCCCTTCCACATGCGCTGCGTGTCACCACTGCCCTGGAATTGGCTGTGGGTTTGCTGGCCGTGTACACGCTTTGCCTCTCTGATGGCCGGGGACAGATTGGCCCTCGCTGTTGTTAGGGCTGCCTTGTCGCCTGCTCTGAAGGCGGAGTCACGGGTCCTCAGCGGAGCTTGCACCTCTGTGGTCTTCCATGGCTTCTGGTTAGTTCATGTAGTGATGGTCTTGGCCACAGTGACGTCATTGATGCATTTGCTGATGTAGGCAGTCACTGATGCCGTGTACTCCTCTAAGTTGGTAGAGTCGCCATCGTTTGCAGCCTCCCTGAACATGTGCCAGTCAGTGTGCTCAAAGCAGTCTTGAAGAGCAGAGAAGGGTCCTGCTGGCCAGGTTTTCACCTGCTTCTGAACTGGTCTGGAGTGCCTGATGAGCGGTCTGTATGCTGGTATTAGCATAACAGATGTGGTCTGAGTAACTGAGGTGGGGGTGGGGCTCCGCCTGGTACACATCAGGAATATTTGTGTAAACAAGGTCCAACGCATTCTCCCCTCTTGTTGCAAAGTCCACGTTCTGATGGAATCTGGGGAGCACTGACTTAAGGTTCGCGTGGTTAAAATCTCCGGCGACAATAAACAGTCCATCAGGGTTGTGATCTGCAGTTCGCTAATAGCCCCATACAGATCACAGAGCGCCTCCTTAGCATTAGCGCTAGGGGGAATGTAGACACTGACTATGAGGACAGTGATGAATTCCCATGGTAAATAAAATGGTCTGCATTTAACAGTCACAAACTCCACTAGCGATGAGCAGTATCTGGAAACCAGCACAGAGTTCCTGCACCATTCCGTATTGATGTAAGCACACAAGCCACCACCGCGAGTCTTACCGGAAAGAGCTGCATCTCTGTCTGCTCAAAACTTGTCGAGCCCATCCAGCAGAATGGTGGCGTCCGGGATTCTGTCGGTGAGCCACGTTTCCGTGAAAACATACGCACAGCAGAACCTGTACTCCCGCTGAGTATTTCGTTGGGGTCGGATGTAGTCCAATTTATTGTCCAAAGAACAGACACTGGAGAGCAGAATGGACGGCAGAGCCCGCCGGCTAGGGTTTGCTTTTTGCCTGGCATGGACTCCTGCCCGCTTGCCTCACTTCCGCTTCCTCGCACACTGCTTACGACGTCCCTACCTCTGGCCACCGGCATCAGGTGACTCCAAGGACTATAGGCCACAAACTTACCTGTTTGGTGCATTTTTTACTCTGCATTTCACAACTCGTATGGTCTTTTGTCTATATTCTCACTGTCTATCTACCACTAATTGACCATGGTCATCCTGGTTTTATCCAGTCTGCAATATCACCCTCCCCCACTCTCCTTGCAGTTTAATAAGTTTATTTAGCCCCATTCCCCGTTCCATTAAAAAGGCTCTTTGACCTGACACAAGCTCTATTTCTCTTCCCATAGATGTAGGCTCAACTGTTTGGTATTTCTAGCATTTTTTATTTTAGATTTACAGCTTCTACAGCTTTTTTCTTTAATTTTGATTTTGTGATTTGTTTAGGAATAGGCTTCAAATTCATTTTAATTTCAAATTGGAACTGTCAATGGCCCACACTTAGTCACAGGCTGAATGTGTACATAATTTTAAAAAAAAAAAATCTATATTGAAGAGGTACAGAGGCCCAGGTTTTGAAGCTTGTTGATGGGTATTGAAGGCCTCTTCTGCATCCTCTCCAACCAAAGATCCCAGCATTGACCCTTGCAGAAAACCACTAGTCATAGACCTCCAGTCAACAGCCCTTACTGCTCCCATTTGACCAAAACCGTTCCAAGTTCAATCTACCAAACCTCTATGGGTCTTGTGCTTTAATTTTCTGGATCGGCACACCATGAGGGTCCCTTGTGTAATGCTTCACTAAATTCCATGCTGATATCATCCACTGTACTACCCAGAATGCCATTTCTTCAAAAAACACTCATTCAAATTTGTAAGATGTGATTTTCACCACATGCTGACTATCCCTAATAAATTTCTGCTTTTCTCAGACTCAAATAAATCCTATTTTAAGAACCTTAATAATTTCCTTACGACTGATGTAAGGGTCACTAGCTTATAACTTGGTTTGTTTCTATTTGCCCTTCTTGAAATGTCGTACTGGCATTTACTAAATTATTACTAATGATATATTAGAGTCCACCATCCTCTAAGGCAGGAATTTTCAACCTTTTTTATGCCATGGACCCTTACCATCAACTGACAGACACATCTCCAAGGGAGTCACCAAAGAAGCCAATACAATGAGCAGGATTTCTTAGCAGTGTACAGAATATAAAAATCCAGATACATGTATGCAGGTTGAAAGTAAAACTTGGCTACTTGTGGTATAAATATGGAAGTATTTTAGGCAGGGCACAATGGCATTTTTTTTTACCCCTCTCTAGTCCATTTCTGAAACAGGGCCTTCAATTTAAAACATGAAAGACAAGTAACAATAGATACTGAATCTAAAACAATAATGGTCATAAAAGAACCAAACTGCTGGAGTAACTCAGCATTTATAGAGGCATTGGGATAATTGACTGTCTCTTTGTCTCCACAATAGATGCCTGACCTACTGAGTTCTTCCAGTAGTCTGCTTCCCCATTCTCCCCCCCCATCCAAATGTTTTTCTTCCCTTATAAATGCTAACCAACCTGCTAAGTGTTTCCAGTGTTTTCTGTTTTTTTTATGTTAGAGATGGTCTTCGGTATGCAGCAAGAACCATCATTGTAAATGGAACTGGTGATAGATCTGATGGCAATACAAGGCCTTACAAGTTCCCACAAACAACTTGAGCAGGCATCAGATTCGTATTAATGATTCATCATGGCTGTTGTAGCCATTTGGTAGAAAAATGTTTTTATGTAGATTATGCATGAACTTCCAGTCAAGATGGCATCTGCACTAAATAAAATTAAAAATATAATTATGACTAGAGTAATCTTAGCCCAATGGTTATTTTGTGGCAATGTATTGTAGTTTTTTTGTTGTTGTCCTTCAAACAATGCTACTAACACAAATCAAATATCATTCTAAATTAGGGGCTAAGTGATGGCTTTATTAGTAATGACTTGAATATGATGTAGGCTTATCTTAGAATCTCAGTTAGTCAGATTTCATTGTGTGCTGTGGCTTTATTAGGAGCTCCTGGCATACAGATTCTTTGATAAGGTAGCACCATCCATCATTTTGGCTTGAATTTCTCAGGTTTGCCTTATTCTGTACAGTTTGTTTTTTTTTGGTGTTCAGTGAACTGTAGTTTTCATTTATCATGACTTGAAGTGTATCCCCTCCATTACCATAGAGTGCAATTGGATCAAATTGATAAGAGTTTGGACTTTATAAACTTATAAATCAGTCTTCAAAATCTTCAGTTACAGATACTTGATTGCAACTTTTTGTTGATCTACCCATTTTGATCAATGGCTTTAGTCTTTGCATTACTTACCATAAATGCAACTCCCTTCACTGTTTACTGTACAGTCGGCCCTCCTTATCCGTGAGGGATTGGTTCTGGGACCCCTCGCGGATGCTCAAGTCCCTTATTCCAGGGCTCCCCAACCTTTTTTTTTGCACTGTGGACCGGTTTAATATTGACAATATTCTTGCGGACCGGCCAACTGGGGGGGGGGGGTGATTTTTTATTGAAGGAATGACACAATACAGAATATATAATGGATTACATTTTCCTCCATTTTGCTTTAGTACCGTACCCCCAAACAAACCTCCCCCCACCCGCCCTCCCCGAACGTATCATGGCAGCTAATATATTTACAACACAACAATTCACAAATACAAGTACGGACATTTCACAACCATACCCCCACACTACTTCGAGACGACGGCTCACGCACATCTGCAACATGTCAGATGATCCAAAATACACTCATATTTACAATTCATCAACCACCCTGTGAGGTAAATTATAAGCGTGTTAAATGGGAGGCAACTTCCCAAGTACAATCAAATGCCCTCAACTAGTAGGTAATTCCTTAAGACTCCCAAAATATGATAAGAAAGGTCCCCATTTCGAATAGAACTTTTTCACAGACCTCCTCAAAGTGAATTTAATCTTTTCTAATTTCAGAAAAAACATTACATCTTCTAACCAAGCAGTAGCAGTTGGGGGAGTGGCAGATTTCCAAACCAGCAAAATTCTCCTACGGGCCAATAGCGATGTAAATGCAATGATATCCGACTGGCTTGCATTTAAACCCAAATCATTATCTGCCACACCAAAACAGCTATAAGTGGGCAAGGTCTCAGTGTCACCCCCAAAACCTCACTGATAATTTTAGAAACCAGTGCCCAATAGTCATCAAGGTGAGGGCATGACCAAAATGCATGTATTAAACCAGCCAGAGAGAAGGAACACCTGTCACAGCCAGCGTCTGTCCCAGGGTATGTGTCTGCAAGTTTGGCTTTACTTAAATGTACCCTGTGTAAAACTTTAAATTGCATGAGCCCCAGTCTAGCACATGATGAGAAATGAACCCTATTCAATACTTTTGCCCAGTATTCCTCAGCCAGATCCATACCGAGGTCATCCTCCCACCTACTCTTAGTTTTGTTTAGATCTTGAACTCCCAAAGACATCAGCTGAGAGTATAGTTCAGAGATCAGCCCTTTATTGTTAAAGCTAAGAGTGAGCTTTTCCCATAACATAGTAGGTGGTAGATCAGGAAAAGAGGGACATTTTTCCTTGACAAAGTGGCGAATCTGCAGGTATTTAAATAAATAAATAAATAAAAATGATTATGCGGAAGGCCATACTTACCGTGCAGGTTATCAAAACTATCAAATATGTTATTAGTATACAAATCCTTAATGCATGTAAGACCGTTCAAACCCCATTGTCTGAAAGCTGAATCAAATGTGGAGTGAGGAAATAATTGGTTTTTATGAATGGGGCCCAAAACTGAAGCTGATATGAACTTATAGTGGCGGCGAAATTGATTAAAAATTTTGAGGGTGGAGAGCACGACTGGGTTAGATGTAAATTGAGAGGATTTCAATGGTAAGGAAGAATACACCAAAGCTGGGAGAGACAAGGTGTGGCAAGACCGTGACTCAAGCAGGCACCAGACTATATCTGGCCGGTGGAGCCAAAATAATACTTTTTGAATGTTCAATGCCCAGTAATAATGAATAAAGCTGGGAAGACCCATTCCACCTACGTCACGACCTCTTTGGAGAGTGTGCTTATTAACCCTTGGGACCTTATTTTCCCAAATAAAGGAGATTATAGCTTGGTCGACTGATTTAAAAAATAACTTAGATAAGAAAACTGGCAAACACTGAAAGAAATAAAGAAATTTAGTCATTTTCACTGATTGAATTCTCCCAGCTATAGTAAGGGGTAAACTGTGCCATCTCTCGAAATCAGTCTTCATTTGGCTAACCTGAGGCCTGTAGTTAACTTCAAACAGAGATGTAAAAGAGCGAGTAATATGTATTCCTAGGTATAAAAAACCATCTTGAGACAAAGGAAAAGGCAAAGATTCCTGTTGGATCTGTAAGACCAAGTTATTAATGGGAAAGCATTTGCTTTTTTGAAAGTTCAGTTTATAGCCAGAGAAGGCTCCAAATTGACCTAATAATGACACAATAGCAGGACTACTACCTACAGGGTCGCTAACATAAAGTAAGAGGTCATCAGCATATAGGGATACACGGTGTTCCATGTCCCCTTTTCTAACACCTTGAAATAATGTTGGCTTAAGTGTAATAGAAAGAGGCTCAATTGCAATTGCAAAAAGAAGAGGGGACAATGGGTAGCTTTGGTGAGTGCCACATGTTAATGGGGAAATAGTCAGATCGAAAATAATTTGTCTGTATACATGCTAAAGGCGAGTGGTATAATAGCTTAAGCCAAGCTACAAATATTCTGCCAAATCCAAATTTCTCCAAAACACTAAACAAGTATACCCACTCCACTCTATCAAATGTCTTCTCCACGTCCAAAAAGATAACAACCTCCGGACTTGGAGAATCACTGGGTGAATAAACCACATCAGCCAGTCGACGGACATTAAAAAAAGAATAGCGATTTTTAATAAAACCTGTTTGATTGTGTGAAATTATCTTGGGAAGGGGACATTCTAAACGGTATGCAAGCACTTTAGCCAAAATTTTCACATCTACATTCAAAAGTGAGATGGGGCGATATGATCCACATTGAGTCGGGTCCTTGTCCTTTTTAAGAAGTAGTGAAATAGCTGCCTGTGAAAGGGAAGGGGATAAGGAGCTGTTCTCCAAAGATTCCTGAAACACTTCTAGAAGGACCGGTATGAGCTCATCCTTAAATTTCTTATAAAATTCTATTGGATAACCATCAGGACCTGGGGACTTGCCACTCTGCATAGCCATAATGGCATTATTCATCTCATCCTGCCCAAGGGCCCGATCTAGGTTCTCCACCTCCTCTGGTTCAAGAGTTGGTATTTCCAAATTATCTTAAAAAAAATGTTCCATATTTGTTTTATCTGAGGGGAACTCTGAGGCATACAGAGAGGAATAAAAAGTTGCAAAGATGTTATTAATCTCTTTTGGATTGCTTGTCAAGTTTTGGTGTGTGTCTCTTATCTGGCGAATAAGTCGTGATGCAGCTTGACGTTTCAACTGATGAGCCATAAGACGGCTCGCCTTGTCACCATATTCATAATAGAGGCCACGTGTCTTAAGAATTAATTGTTCTGATAGGTTTGTAGATAGAAGACTAAACTTTGCTTGCAAATCAACCCAGCTTTTATATAATTCCACAGTGGGTGCCTCAGAGTATTTTCTATCCAGGTCCAAAATAGATTGCAATAACACTTGCATTTCCTTCCTACGCTCTTTATTGGCGTGTGAAGTATAAGATATTATTTGACCCCTCAAGTAAGCTTTTAAAGTTTCCCAAAGTAAAGAGTACAATACTGACTCAGTTTTGTTAGTCTCGAAGAATGTGTCAATGTTAGCCGATGTATAACTACAAAATTTCTCATTAGAAAGCAAAAGGGGGTTAAGCCTCCACAGAGGCCGTTCTCTAACGTTTAAAGGAAAACATAGGTCCAGTTTCATGGGCGAGTGATCAGATATAACTATAGCAGTGTATTCAATTTGTCTAATCATTGGTATCAAGGAGTTACCTATAAAGAAATAGTCTAGCCTGGAATAGGAGTGGTGAACATGAGGAAAGAAAGAGAATTGCCTAACTGATGGATTCAAAAATCTCCAAGGATCCATATAACCATTTTGTTGCATAAACATCGAGAAGGCCTTTGCCATACCAGAAAATGTTTCCCTAGGGCAAAACCTATCAAGCAGTGGGTCAATAGCACAGTTCAAATCTCTGGAAAAGATTAGCTTATGTGTATTCAGGTTAGGTATTAATGATAAAACCTTATTTGCGAATTGGACATCGTCCCAATTAGGGGCATAAACATTTACCAAAATAAAAGGTATCTGAAAGAGAGAGCCAGAAACTATAATAAAGCGACCATTAGGATCACTGATTACATCAGATGGTGTGAACTGCATTCTTTTGGTGATTAATATTGCCACCCCCCCCCACCCCCCCCGGACCTACTATTAAATCTGGAATGAAAAACCTGACTAATCCATGCTTTACGAAGTCTATTATGGTCCTCCACTCTTAAATCTGTCTCTTGTAGAAATAGTATATCTGCTTTTAATTGTTTCAGATGAGAGAAAACTTTAGCTCTTTTAACCAGACCATTTGAGCCCCTTTACATTCCAAGAAATAAACCTCACAGGGTGGCCTCCATCAGCAGCACTCACGTTAACCATATTAAAAGACACACAGGGCTTACAATCCAAAACAGTGCGAGGGCATAAATTGCACACAATAACGCACAATGAAAAGAAAGTCTGATCAATCTGTAACACACAAAAGAATAAACTGCCATGGTAATCCCCCAAAACACTTCCCCCACCCCTTTACGCATACAACAAAAAAACCCAATTAACCCCCAAAACCTAGATCTACCTCCCCAATTGAGGATGATCGCAGGCAGTACCCAACAAAAAACTTCCAAGGCGTTCTCCGTACAGCCCAACTTTCAATCTAGTATAGGGTGGCTCCCCTCCTTAAAATTTATCCTATCACTTATACTACATTTAATATAACATATAGGCTAAAGATGACACAGGTCAAGCTAAGCATTAAAGACAAAAAAAAAAACACTAGGCAACTTTAACGCCCTAGATACAAATCCCAGATATTTACATTTTGCTGGTTGAAAGTTTTTGTTAATCAGTTTCGGCAGCATAGCAGTTCAACCCCATCGCGTTCCACAAATTAAACTGGAAAAAATGAACAAAGAAGTGGATTGTGAAAATTAACAGTTTGCCTTGGCATGAAGCACCTTCAATGCTGCGTGAATAACCTAAAAATAAAGTTATTGCTCTTCTCGTTCTTCTCCTCCCCAGCGCGCATGGTAAAGCTCTTTGGCCGCCTCTGGTGTTTCGAAATAATGCTTTTTACCTTCATACATGACCTGGAGCTGGGCAGGATACAAGAGGTCAAACCTGACCCCTTTCTTGTAAAGCAGGGATTTCACCTCCTTGAAAGCTGCTTGTTTTTTACCCAGCTCCGCACTAAAATCTTCATTAAAAAACACGCGGTGTCCGCGGAAATATAGCTCCTGCTTCCGTCTATTGATGATGCGTTGCTTATCTTGAAAGGAGTGAAAGCAAACCAGGAACGTTCTTGGTCTCATTTGCTTGGCTTCAGAGACACCGGATGGGTTACATCCGACTCGGTGAGCACGTGAAAGTACAAGAGGCCTTGGGAAAAAATTTGTCCCCAGCACTTCGTCAAAAAACTCGGTCATAGATTTAACAGGGTCTGAACCTTCCAAATTTTCAGGAATACCGACCACTCTCAAATTGGATCTCCGCGACCGATTTTCGAGATCATCTAGCTTTCCCTTCAGAAATGTGTTTTCGCTCTGCAACGCTGCAATGGCGGCTTCGGCGCTCACCAGTCGGTCACTGTAATCATTCAGGCCGTCTTCAACCTCACGAATGCGTTCGTCGTGCGACTCGTAAGAAGACATAATTTGTTCCATGGTAGCATTCACTGGTGATAAAGCATCTTCAAAGTTCTCTTTTTAGGGCAGAATGCACCACTTGCGTCATGTCAATAATAAGCACTAAACGAAGCCTCTCCAAGTCATCGGGTAGCACAGGTCCGGGTCCAGGTCCAGCAGCGTGCAACGGCGCCATTACTGTAACATCAGCCTTCTTGCTCGAGGCTTTGCTATCTTATTCCCCAGTTTTACTTCGAAGGTACATTCTACTTGCCATTTCAATGTCCAGCTATGTCCCGCATTGTTCACAATGGTAAATATTCAGTTATCTTGAGCATACAGCAAAGATAAACAGGTAGATTTTCAATAAAAATCGTGAGCCACACTCACATGCACCGACTCACGCCATAGTCAACCCCAGAAGTCAACATGTCTTTTACAGTTAGGGTTGCCAACTTTCTCACTCCCAAATAAGGGACAAAAGTAGCAGTCAAATCCCGGGACACTTTACCTCAGGAAAGACTACCATAACCATGAAGCCTTGCGCGGGCACCTGTGTGCACATGCGTGATGTGCGCATGCACGTACGTGCCAATTTTTCCTCCCACAAATCGGTTTTGCCTTCATCTTCCCAACTATAGTGTACATACATTATTTCTACTTTATATAGGCTGTGTATTTATATTATTCCTGCTTTTACTGTATGTTAGTGTTATTTATTTTCGGTTTTATGTGTTATTTGATATGATATGTTAGGTTTTTTTGGGTCTGAGAACGCTCAGAAATTTTTCCCATATAAATTAATGGTAATTGCTTCTTCGCTTCATGCCATTTTGGCACGAAAAGTTTCATAGGAATGTTCTACCATAGCGGGGGAAATACAGGACAAACCAATATAGCCCAATATATGGGATGTCCCGGCAAATACAGGACAGTTGGCAACCGTATGTTCAAGTTCAACAGTGCGTGACAGGGAATGAGGAAAGGTGCAGCTGACTCGTATCGTTTCCTCATGGCCCGGTAGCACATGCTTTGCAGCCCAGTGGTTGGGGACCGCTGCCTTATTCAACCTGTCTAAATGCAGTGGACCTTAGGATCCAGTGGAACCCCGGACCTTATTTAACTTTTCTCAGTGTGGTGGACATTAGGACTCAGCGGCGGAGCTCTGAATCAGCAGTATTTCTGTTCACGAAAATAATCACGATCGCAATTTAAAATAAAGTGGAAATAATAAAGCGATCGGAAAGGGGTGAAACACCATCAGTCATTGGAAAAGCGTTAGGCTACAGTTGGTCAATGATCGGAACAATTTTAAAGAACAAAGTGAGAAAAGCCCTGCCCCGATTAAAGCTACAATTATTACTAAGCAACGCAGTAGTTTAGTTATTGGGTTTTGGGTTTTTGAATCTCCACATCAACCCGGCACGGATGGAGAGTGTGCTCGGAAACGGTCTGTCACTGGATCAAACTCAGGAATTTCCGTTCCCGAGCCCAGTGCTGAAACATACGTTTCTTAAGTGTCTTATATGCATAGAAAGGTAAAATATATACTATATACTATGACAAATGTTTGACTAACTGACGCTAAATAATACCGTATGTACCTGTTCCCACTTACTGAGTAAGAGAACTTCTGATTTTTTTTCGATCCCAACCCGTGATAACCTGCTCACATCCTCCCGTATACTTTAAATCATCTCCAGATAATTTATAATACCTAATACAATGTAAATGCTATGTAAAATAGTTGTTATACTGCATTGTTTAGGGAATGATGAGAAAAAAAAGTCTGTACGTGTTCGAACAACAAGTGCTGGAAGAGCACTTCCAGGTTTTTCCGATTCGTGGTTGGTTGAATTCGCGCATGCAGAACTCGCGGATAAGGAGGGCCGACTGTACTTGTCAAGTAAAGCAACTTAAAGTCCTATGGGCTAGCGCATAATTTTTTTTCCATAGACTATGCTCAAAATCTTAGGAGTTTGCAAATCAAATGCATTGTCAAGTGTGTAAAGGAATACACCTGGAATTTAACCAGAGTTATAATTTTGTATGTTATGTGTTTTTTTTATTATACGTGCTATCTTGGGGAATTTTGGTATTCAGTAATATTTAATTTGAAGCAAATTGTGGAATCAGTTTATTTTTGTTTTGGACTTAGGACAAGAAAATAACGTACAGTGGTGTGTTTGGTACCCCTCTGCATGCTCTTCCACAATGCATTCTCCTTGAACGTGCCAGCATTCCTCAGTAAGTAGTCAGGTCTAAATGATTCTTCACATTGTTGAAAGGCTTAGAGTATTAATTTTTTTGATTTTGTTTGATGTTTGAAACTGGAAGAGCAGTAAACTAGGATACTTTGGATCAAACTTTTTCTGCTTTGGACTACGCCTTTAAAAATCAATTTTAATTTAAATTACTAGGTATTTAAGGTATTTTAGCCTAGCTTCCCATTATTCACTTGGATAATTCAGTGTATTGAGCAACAATGACTGAAATATGAGTGAGTAAAACATGATTTTTTCAGATTCATTGATCTATCACATGTACATTGAAACATAGAGTGAAATGTGTCGTTTGCTTCAACAAACAATGCAGCCTAAGGGTGTGCTGGCAGCTGAGAGTAGCCCACATTTGTCTGAAGGATCTGTTAATCTTGGAGGAACTTTAATAGTCAAATGAGAGTTGATCTAGTACTTTTAGTGCAAGGCACAAGCTATTGCCCTGCTTGGAGTACAAGAATTGAAACAGTTGATAAATAATCATTGTTAATATAAGCTAGCTTATAACTTCTATGATAAGTTGCTAGAGCATATGAGTTTTCAATTGAATGTGGTATATTGGAGATGTTTAGCTATATTTTCTTTGGTTACAAAGGTAAAATACATTTGGATGGATTTAGTAAGTTGCTTTTATTCCTAAGGATTTAATGGTTTGTTCAGTACGAAGTGCAGTTGAGTCATAGAGAATTATGAAGATGTGCAGCAGAGAAATGGGCCCTTCCACTAATTTCATGCTGATCTCCTCTCTTACACCTTAAACCTCCTATGCCTGCTCGTTTTTAACACACCTACCATAGAAAAGATTCTGATCCTATTTATAATTATAATTTCATATAGTCTTATCATGTCACCCCTGAACTTCCTTCCTTTCATGGGAAAAAAATCCCCGGCTTATCTAGTCTCAGTAAATCTAAAGTCCTCCAACATCCTAGTGAAGCGCTCTGCACCTTCTGCTGCAAAATCACATCCTTCCTTGGAGTGACACGGTGGCCTAGCAGTTAGCACAGTCACTTTTTAGTGCTTACAATTACCAGTTGGTGTTAGATTCTTACCGCTGTCTGTAACGCATTCATGTGTTCTCCCCATGGCTGCATGAGTTTTTTCTGGGTGCTCTGGTTTCCTGTCGCATTCTAAAGACATGTAGTAAGGTTATTAAGTTTTGGGTATGCTATGTTGGCACTGGAAACGTGGTGACACTCGCAGGCAGCCCCAACATAATCGTCAGATCTTGTGTCATTGACGCAAAACCACAAGTTTCACTATGTTTCAATGTACATGTGGCAAATTCCTTTACTATAGTGACCAGTATTTTATAAAGCTGCTGCATTGAACATAGAAAGGCAGAGCACAGGAACAGGCCCATGATGTTGTGTTGAACTAATTAAGTTAATGATGCCTAATTAAACTAATTACTTCTGCCTACACATTCATGCACCCAAGAGCCTCCTAAGTGCTTTTATCACATCTGCCTCCACCTACCATCCCTGGCAGCAGTTCCAAGCATCCACCACACACTGCTTCTTTTTCAAAAAAATTTTGCCCCGCATTTCTATTTTGAATTTTCCCTTTTGCTTTAAATATTCGCTCCCTAGTGTTGAACATGTTGACCCTGGGACAAAAATACCAGCTGTCTATTCTGTTTTTGCCGTTCATTATTTTATGAACTTCAGTCAGGCCTCCGTCACTCCCAGGGAAAACAGCTCTGGTTTATCCAACCTCTCCTTGTAGCACAAACGCTGTTATCCAGGTAGCAACCTAGTAGACCTGCACACTCTCCAAAACCTCTGCATCCTTCCTGTACTGGGGTGATGAGATTTCTATAGAATATTCCTGATGAGGCCTCACTACAGCTTTATAAAACTGTAGCATTATTTCCTAACACTTGAACTCAGTGCCTCTACTAATAAAAACAAGCATGCCATACGCTTTCTTTACCACCCTATCAACTGTGTGGCCATTTATAGAGAACTATGAACTTGGATCCCAAGTCCATTTACATTAGATTTCCTGAAGTGCATCACCTTAAATATGCCCAGAGTAAACTTCATCTGCCATCTTTCTACCCATATCTGAAGTTGATCTATATCCCGCTGATTCTTAAGTAATTTTCTATACTATCCTCAATGTCACCAATCTTTGTGTCATCTGCAAACTAACAATCTATTCATTCAATTTTTCATATCCAATAGCTGATTCCATATGTGGTTGTACCTTACTTTGAGTTCTAGTCATACAGAGGCAATTGATGGGCCCTCCACTATGTCCTTTCTAAGTTAGCTGTGATAGTATCACTAATTAGCAGTATGACTCATCACCCTCTTTTACTTCCCTCTCTATCTACTAAAGCATCTCTATAATGTCCACAGTATCATAGTTCCATATATTGATTCATCCTCTAAGTTCACCTCCCTTACCCTTAATACTTCTTACATGAAAATAAACACATTTAAACCGTACATTCTGCACCAGCTCCTCAGCCGCTCATTTATCGTTTTATCTTTCTATTCCTGTCCACATTCGCATGTAATATTGGGAGTAATCTAGAGATTATTACCCTTGTGGCTCTGCTTTTCAGCCTCTTCTAATTCCCTATATTCAATGCACAGGACATCCTTCTTTCTAACATGCACCATGACTTCCAAGATGTTCTTGACCCTGGCACATGGAAAGCAACACACCGTCTAAATCTACTGTCTCCCCCCCATCACTGCTAACATGCCCTTCCCTGCTGAGCCTCAGAGCAAGCCACACTGCTGGCTTGCCTGCTGTTGCTATGCCCAAAAATGTCAATTCCACCCCCTCCTCTCTCCCCCCCCCCCCCCCCCACCTCCACCAAGAGAATATACCTGTTAACTAAAGGGAATGACTCAGGGGAACCCTATGTTGTCTGGTTATTCCTTTTGTCTTTCACCTAACAACCTACTGCCTGCACCTTAGGTGTGACCACTTCAGTGAAATTCTCCAATCATGTTTATCTCAACGTCCTGGATGGTCCTAAGTACGTCCAACTCCAGTTCTTTAATGCAGCCAGTCAAGAGCTGTAGCTGGGCACACTTCCCACTTGCTAGGAGTTTCCCTGATCTCCCACATGATACCCTATCTTGTATTTTATACCGAGCTAATGAAGGTAAATGTGTCATATTCCTTCACTGGCCTTTTGACTTTTATTGCTATTTTCAAGGAACAATGCACTTGGACCCCTCAGTCTCTTTGTTTATCAGCATTCTTCAATGCCTATTTGTTTACTGTGCATGTCCTACCCCTATTTCACTTTTCCCAAATGCACCTTGCACTTACCAGGATTAAATTTACTTGCTCTGTTCAACTTCCCAGTTGTAGCCTATCTTCTTGACTATTTACGGCATCACTGATTTTTGTTTTGCTTGCAAACTTGCTATTCATCCCTCCTACACTTGCTTCCAAGGTGATAGTATTAATTCACAAACAACTAATTGGTCTGGTTGACTATTTTTGAAATAAATATTGTAAAATATATAACATCAGATATCAAGTCTCGAACTGAACCTGATACATAATATTTTAATCATAGTCTCCTAATGGTAACCTTTCAGTGAAAATTGTTCTGTTACACCACTTTCACACTGGTTGTAGCTCATTTAAATGTTAAGCCAGAGCTAACCGTACATTATTTTAATAGATTAGAAATAATTAAATTATTAACCAACATCTAACTGACATTTTGTTCATGATCTGCACTTTTAGGTTTCTTGTTGATGCCTGCAGCTACTTAGAAAAGCACATTCACACAGAAGGACTCTTCAGAAAATCAGGATCTGTGACTCGTCTTAAAATTTTAAAGGTACTGAGCAATACTTAATTTCTGTTGTTAACCCTGAGTCTCTATTACTGTGACATGAGGATAGTTTCACTTTCCTCATTGCTTCATAGAAGTGGATTGTTGGCACCACAAATGCTACCTTCGTGGCACATTTTTCTATTATTCTCAATGGAATATCCAAAGAATCCAGATGTCACAATAGTTTGTAGTGTTGTAGAGCGAACTCATTCTGCTCATTTGTTGATTCTGAATATAATTTGATTGGTTATCATGTAAATTATTACTTCATCTGGTACTGGTTTGTTATGGAGAACTTCAAATTTTTAACATCTTCATCCTCATTTTAATGTTCTTCCACCACCATTGATCCCTGCCACATAAAATTCTACATTCCCTTTACCCTTGAGATTCCTACTTTCTAAAAATTATGACCTCTTGAAGTTGTCTTTGCAAGTCAACTTTGCTCCATTGTTTGCTGTACTTTGGATTTTAAGGCAAACTCTGGAGTTTTGTCTTTGAATTTATCCACCCCCACCCCTCAACCTGCCTATTTAGAGTTAAAATTCTAATATCTCCTTATACCACCCAGAGTCAAAATTAAGGCAACTATCAAGCACATTGGGATATTTACTTAGTTACTTAAGTTATGTAAAAGGCATCTTGCTGTCACAACATCAATTGTTTCATGTTCTCCACTCCCCTCACCCACTTCTGCCACATCCTGTCTGAATGTTCAACACTACTTGTTTTGTATCAATCGCAATCTAGTCAACAAACCTGCAGACAAGGGTGAAGCTGTTGTAGTCTGATGGACTGATTTCTACCTTGCAGAGGCCAGGTGGCAGCACTTGGACACCACCTCATTCCCCTGGGCTATGACCCCACCAATGTACACCAGGCCACTTTCTCACATGCCATCACGGATCTCTCCTGAGCCTTGCACTTGATACTGCCTCAAACCCACACTTCCCACTTTTATTTCCTACCCAAGATCTATAAACTGAACTGTCCTGGTATGTCCATTATTTCTGCCTGCTGTAGCTCCACTGAACTTGTATCTTCATACTTTGACCTGATCCTATTTGGCTGGTTCCTTCCCACCTATATCCTGGACACCACATGTGCAATCCACCATTTTGTCAACATTTAATTTGCTGTCCCATCTGCCTCACCTTCACTTTGAATGCCCAATTTTTGTATACCTCTCTCCCCCCATCAGGTTGAAACTGAGGAGATGACACTTGTCTTTACACTTTTTTATGTTTCCTCCTTTTCTTGCATTTAGTTCTACTTGTTGCTTTTTAAAGAGTAATGAATTTTCCTTTGTTAAACTCCAAGCTTTTTTTTTGTAAAAATATAGCCTGCTAATTGAATGTCAGGTGCATTTATTTTGGTAGACAATATTTAAAATGGATAGATTAATTTTGATAAGTGATTAACTTTTTTCACATTTTTCAAATCATATTAATACCGGTCAGTCTTGCTGTCAAAGGAAGTAATAAACTGATGAAATTAAAGCTTGCATTTAGTTCTTTCACTGGATGTAATATTTTCAAACACAGCCTTTTTAAAATTTTTCGCATGTTTAAGAAGTTTGCTCTAATCTGAGGGGTTGTGCTGTATGATTTTGGTAGGGTATCATGAGGGTTGTTCTGCATTTATATCTATTGACATCCCTGTCTGGAGTGTACACTACTAATGTGAATGCAATATGTTTGTTTCTCTAGGCCAAAGTGGATCAGGGTGAAAAATGGCTTACTCTGTCGCCACCCTGTGATGTGGCAGGTTTGGTTAAACAATTTTTTCGGGAGCTGCCTGAGCCCGTACTTCCACTGGAATTGCATGAAGCTTTCTTCAGAGCACAACAGCTGCAAAATGATGAGAAGATTTCTGCCACAATTCTTCTTTCCTGTTTGCTCCCTGAGAAAACTATTGATACATTGCACTATTTCCTGAAGTTCCTTAATAACGTGTCCCTCAGGTTCGTATTCTGGTCTATTGTGTGGTAAATTGCTGACAAATAGATTAATTTATATTTGTATCAAAATTGTTTTCAATGTATCAAAAATATGTAATTTAATCTCGAAAGGGGGTTGCAGACCTGAAACATTCACTGTTTCTCTTTCCACAGATGTTTCTTGACCCACAGAGTTATTTTCAGCATTTTCTGTCATTATTTCAGATTTCCAGCGCCTGAAGTTTTTTTTAATCTTCATTATATAGATTTTAGGGAATATATGGTATATATTTGTTCACAAAAAAGGAAGTGTCTTTAGCTCATTCTGTTGCTTATTTGTGTCTAATTTGTCTTGATTTTCGTGTTTTTTTAACCTTATCCTAAAATAGTTTCTGCATTTTTATTTAGCTATTTTCTATTGAGGTAAATAATTACATAATTTTCAAGAATGTGTGCAAGATGAAAATTTTTTACAAGTTTTCTAACTTGTGTATGAACATTTTGTAAGATGCTATGTTTAGAAGCATGTAACTCAGAACCGCACATTCCAATCCAATGGTGAGTAGGTTTATATTATTTCCACTTGCACTGACTACCTTGAAAATGTTGTCTGGAATTCCAGAACCTTGCAGCATAAAAACAGGGCATTTGTCAAATCAAATCGATGATTTTGTTTATTCATTTTCTTATATTTTGAGGTTTAATTCATTTTCTCTTCCTTATCCCATGTTTTTAGTTTGGGTACTTGTGATGTCGCTACTTCAAAAGTTCCATTATTTCTGCCTAGCTACAATAAGGTAGATTGTCTGAGTCATTGTCAGCAATCTGTCCAGTCCCCAGTTATTTTGCTTTATCTAAGTGGAACTTTTTTGAGGGCAGTTAGGTATTGATCACCTTGATGTGGATCTGGAGACATGCAGGCCAGACTTGAATTATGAAAGATTTGCTTCCCTGAGGAATAGTAGAGGGACAAATTGTTTTAACTTCAATAGTTTCTTGGTTACTGTTAGTAAGACTAATCGTCATTTAATTCCAGATTTATTAAATTCCTAGCTTTTATGCGAACTCATAGAACATAAATGTGTATCCCTTTATGAATGGCTGTGTGAGAGCTTTCCAGTCCAGTCTCGTACCTTGTTCTGCATATATTGCATTTCTATTTCTTCATTTATTTTGAAATACCTTTTCAAATGATCAAATTTAAAGCAATTTCACTTAAGTAACAGCATGTATAACTATATGCTACCCTTTTCATTCCAGTTCTGTATTTATGATGTTTTAATTTCTTCCTTTGTTCTACCTCAGTTCCCTTTATTTTCATTAAAAATTATTTGCTGTATTCCTACTAGTAAACTATTATTTGGTGTGAAAGTGAGCCTAGCTTAAGGCCAAATTCAAAATATTGTACATGCTGAAAACCTGGAATTAAACAAAAATTGCTGGAAATATTTAGCACTTGGGGATGGAGTTAATGTTTCAGGTAAGTTTGAATGAAGGACTTGAAATGTTAACTCTGTTTCCTTCTCCAATAATGTGTACTCTCTTAAATATTTGTCACCATTCAGATTTTTGGCAACTGCACTTGGCTTTTTTTAAATTACTGGATATGCTGTATTCAGGACAGTCAACAAATGCAGCAGGGTAAATAGAGTTATTGTTCTGGTTTGATGGTCTTTTATAAGAATTAGTAACTTAAGATGCAAAGACAGTGGAGAATACAAAAGACTGATGGACAGATGAGATTAAATGGCTGATGGAAGTAAATGGGGCAGCATGAAAGGGTAGTAAAAGCAAAAAAATGAAATGTAAGTTAGGAAGAGACATAAATAGGAGATAATGAATAACTATCTGAAATTGCTAGCTGAAAGGAAAAAACAACAATACTGGAGGTACAAGACACAAAGACTGCAACCAATGATTTTCTGAAGTTGTTGAGTGCCAAGTTGGAAAATGAGATGGTGTCTCTTGGGCTTAAATTGGGCTTTGTCGGAAGAGTGTGATATGGGAAAGGAGCTCAGAATGGGCAGAGGTATGAGGTGAAAAATTAATGTTGCAGGCAACTGGATGAGTGTGCTTGTGCTTGCCAACAGAACGGAGATACTCCGTGAAGTGGCCAGTAGTTTAGTTTCTCCAGTATGGAAGAGATTGTTTTAAAGTCACCAAATGTCTAAAATGGAATACTTGCAGTTAAGAGTATTTTGATCTCCAATGGGGGGAAAAGAGAGAAGGGGAGAAGGTTGGGCAGTTTCTTCTGATGCTTAGAATGGTGTCATGAGAAGGGAGTGGAAAATGAACAGCTGGACTAGCAGAAATGGTTTCAAAGTGGGAATATTGCAGGTGTTGGTAATTATGGAGGATGACTTGTTAAATGCGGAGGCTGATATAGAAAGATTAGTATTGGGGGACGTGAGCAGGAGGCAAAGTAATTACACAACACCAGGTAATGGAACAGATGTGGTTGTCTACAATGGTGGAAAGTCATTCACGGTGAATACAAGTTTCAAACTATATTTTTTAATTCCTTAAGTTTTTACTGCCCTTTTTTTTCTGGTTTCTTTATTTTTGTAAACATCCTTGTGGTTTTTCTTCTCCTCTAGCCCTTCGTGTCTTAAAATAATTTTACTCTAACTTTTCCTATTTCTGAAATGAAATGTTAAAGTGATCTAAATTCTGTTATCACTCAGTGGATACCTTGAGACCTGCTCAACATTTCTAGTGTTTTCTTCTTTCATTTATAATTAGTCAAGCATCTTTGACTATTGGCTCTCTTGCTATTTCATTGGTAAATTATTCCTGTTAATTTTAACATCCCTTGTGGGATGGGGTGACTAGAATTATGGTTAGTACTTCCCTAGGACAAAAGTAAATTTGATGAATAAACTCTTCGTAGAGTATCGAAACGTCTGTTATAATAGACAGCCATACTTGGCTGTAAGCCCAAGAAAAGTTTATTTGTTATATATGCTGGGAAAATGCTAGATCCTTTTTTTTTTTAAAAGCAAAATTGATCTTTAAATTCTTTATCTTTATTTCCTGAAATAATTAACTGAGAAATCTTATATTTTGTTGTGATTTGTACAGGAAAAAAAATAAAATTGCCTATGTGAATCCATAAGAGAAATAGAGCCTTCATAGTGTACGGCAGTTACTGATGCAAAAGAGGTGTTTTTCTGACATCAGGGCAAAATACTAAGTATTTTGATATGCTCTAAGGTTGGTACATTGTGTTCCCAATGAATGCCTGATGTTACAACTGGGCATCAAGATTTTATACCTCTAAGTGTGAGGTATTAAGGTGAATTGAATGCTCGTTAGCAACAGCAATTCTGGTTCATTTGGATAATGGTACAATTTGTGTGCCCTTACTTTTGTTCTATACTTGGGCTTCTGATTTCTCCCAATAAGTTAATCCTCTGCCTTTTGTTGAGTATTATTGAGAACTCCATTAATAAAATGAATCAGCATCATGCTCTGATAGGGAGTGATGATAAAATTGCTTTAACAATAGGCAAGAGCATATATCCTGAAAAGGAGCCCCTTACTAAATCAGTCTTTGTTGTAAATAATGAGAGAATAAATTATAGCCATTCTACATTACAAGTTTTCAGCTGTATATCTATTCCTTTGGACATGTAGCGATAGCAGTAGAATAAAGCAGCTATTTCATTATAATCATATAACAATTACAGCACGGAAACAGGCCATCTTGGCCCTTATAGCATTTAGTAACTAATCTAGATTCCTTGAATGATCTCTGGAGTTCTATGGGTAACTCTAGAAATTAAAATACAATAGTGTACAACTATTTTGCTGGAAAGACAAAGTTTAAAATTCAATATTCTTCTAAGGGTTGATCAAAAGAAATGTTTTAATTTTAATTGTACAAAACCAAGCACTGATATTTCTAACAATGCTTAATGGCATGTGAGCAAGAATCAGCTTTATTATCACTGGAAAACTTGTATACAAATTAAATAAATGGTGCAGAAAGAAGGGAAGAACTATCGAGGTAATGTTCGTGGGTTCACTGTCCATTCAGAAATCTGATGGTGGAAGGGAAGAAGCTGTTCCTGATGCATTCAGTGTGTCATTAGATTAGATTATTGAACCAAGTACAGATGCAAAGCCAATGAAATGCAGTTAGCATCTAACCAGAAGTGCAAAGAATAGTGTTATTTACCACTATTAGGTTCCTGTATCACCAGTATGATGGTAGCAATGAGAAGAGGGCAGTTGGAGTCCTTGAGGATGGATACTACCTTTTGAAGGTGTCCTCCATGCTGGGGAGTCTACTGCCCCTATGGAGATAGCTGAGCTTACATAGAAAAAAAGCAAACCTGCAGCACAATACAGGCCCCTCGGCCTGCGAAGCTGTGCCGAACATGTCCTTACCTTAGACCTACCTAGGCTTACCCATAGCCCTCTATTCTTCTAAGCTCCATGTACCCATCCAGGAGTCTCTTAAAAGACCCTATCATTTCTGCCTCCAGCACCGCTGCTGGCAGCCCATTCCATGCACTTACCATTCTGCATTTTTTAAAAAAAAACTTACACCAGACATCTCCTCTGTACCTACTTCCAAGCACTTTAAAACTATGCCCTCTTGTGCTAGCCATTTCAGCCCTGGGAAAAAGCCTGACTATCCACACGATCAATGCCTCTCACTATCTTGTACAGTTCTATCAGGTCACATCTCATTCTTCGTCACTCCAATGAGAAAAGGCCGAGTTCACTCAACCTATTCTCATAAGACATGCTCCTCAATCCAGGCAACGTCCTTGTAAATCTCCCCTGGTTTCCACATCCTTCCTGTATTGAGGCGACCAGAACTGAGCACAGTACTCCAAGTGGGGTCTGACCAGGGTCCTATGCAGCTGCAACATTACCTCTCTGCTCCTAACCTCAATCCCACGATTGATGACTTCTTAACCACAGAGTCAACAGGAGCACCAGCTTTGAGTGTCCTATGGACTCTGACCCCTAGATCCCTCTGATCCTCCACACTGCCAAGAGTCTTGCCATTAATGCTATATTCTGCCATCATATTTGACCTACCGAAATGAACCATCTCACACTTATCTGGGTTGAACTCCATCTGCCACTTCTCAGCCCAGTTTTGCATCCTATCAATGTCCCGCTGTAATCTCTGACAGCCCTCCACACTATCCACAACACCCCCAGCCTTTATGCCATCAGCAAATTTACTAATCGATTTCCTTATACAAGTCATTGATAAAAATCACAAAGAGCAGGGGCCCCAGAACAGATCCCTGAGGCACTGCACTAGTCACTGGCCTCCATGCAGAATATGACCCGCCTACAACCACTTTGTCTTCTGTGGGCAAGCCAGTTCTGGATGCACAAAGCAATGTCCCCTCGGATCCCAGGCCTCTTTACTTTCTCAATAAGCCTTGCATGGGGTACCTTATCAAAGGCCTTGCTAAAATCCATATACACTACATCTATGGCTCTACCTTCATCAATGTGTTGAGTCACATCCTCAAAAAATTCAATCAGACTCGTAAAGCTTGACCTGCCTTTGACAAAGCCATGCTGACTATTCCTAATCATATTATGCCTCTCCAAATGTTCATAAATCCTGCCTCTCAGGATCTTCTCCATCAACTTACCAATTACTGAAGTAAGACTCACTGGTCTATAATTTCCTGGGCTATCCCTACTCCCCTTCTAGAATAAGGAAACAACATTCACAACCCTCCGATCCTCCGGAACCTCTCCTGTCCTCATTCATGATACAAAGATCATTGCCAGAGGCTCAGCAATCTCCTCCCTCGCTTCCCACAGTAACCTGGGGTACATCCCGTCTGGTCCTGGTGACTTATCCAACTTGATGCTTTCCAAAAGCTCCAGCACATCCTCTTCCTTAATATCTACATGCTCAAGCTTTTCAGTCCACTGCAAGTCATCCCTACAATCACCAAGATCCTTTTCCGTAGTGAATACTGAAGCAAAGTATTCATTAAGTACCTGTGCCATCTCCTGAGGTTCCATACACACTTTTCCACTGTCACACTTGATTGGTCCTATTCTCTCATGTCTTACCCTCTTGCTCTTCACACACTTGTAGAATGCCTTGGGGTTTTCCTTAATCCTGTCTGCCAAGGCCTTCTCATGGCCCCTTCTGGCTCTCCTAATTTCATTCTTAAGCTCCTTCCTGCTAGGCTTATAATCTTCTATATCTATCATTACCTAGGTTTTTGAACCTTTTGTAAGCTCTTCTTTTCTTCTTGACTAGATTTACAGCAGCCTTTGTACACCACAGTTCCTGTACCCTACCATCCTTTCCCCATCTCATTGAAACGTACCTATGCAGAACCTCATGCAAATATCCCCTGGACATTTGCCGCATTTCTTCCGTATGTTTCCCTGAGAACACCTGTTTCCAGTTTATGTTTCCAAGTTCCTGCCCGATAGCCTCATATTTCCCCTTACTCCAATTAAACGTTTCCGTAACTTGTCTGTTCCTATCCCTCTCCAATGCTATGGTAAAGGAGATGGCATTGTGATCACTATCTCCAAAATGCTCTCTGACTGAAAGACCTGACACCAGGCGAGGTTCATTTCCCAATACCAGATCAAGTACAGCCTCTCTTGTAGGCTTATTTACATAAATTGTGAAACCTTCCTGAACACACCTAACAAATTCCAACCCATCTAAACCCAGGACATGTCAATCGCTATTTGGGAAATTAAAATCTAACACAACAACTCCTTTCTGGAATCTGTCTCCCTATCTGCTCCTCGATGTCCCTGTTACTATTGGGTGGCCTATATATATTTTTTAAAAAAACACCCAGTAGAGTTATTGACCCTTCCTATTCTTAACTTCCACCCACAGAGACTCCATATACAACCCCTCCATGACTTCCTCCTTTTCTGCAGCTGTGACACTATCTCTGATCAACAGTGCCATGCCCCCACCTCTTTTGCCTCCCTCCATCCTTTCTGAAACATATAAAGCCTGGTACTTGAAATAGCCATTCCTGCGCCTGCACCATCCCACTCTCTGTAATGGCCACAACATCATAGCTCCAAATGCTGATCCACACTCTAACCTCATCCGCTTTGTTCATAATACTCCTCACATTAAGATAGACACATCTCAAACCATCGGTCTGAGTGCGTCCCTTCTCTATCACCTGCCTATGCTCCCTTTCTCACTGTCTCCAAGCTTCCTCTATTTGTGAGCCAACCTCCCTTTCCTCTGTCACTTCAGTTCGGTTCCCACCCCCTAGCAATTCTAGTTTAAACTCTCCCCAATAGCCCTTGCATACCTCCCCGCCAGGATATTGGTCCCCCTCAGATTCAAGTGCAACCTGTCCTTTTTGTACAGGTTGCTTCTGCCAAAGAAGTCCCAATGATCCAGAAATCTGAATCCCTGCTCCCTGCTCCAATCCCTCAGCCACGCATTTATTCTCCACCTCATTCTACTCCTATACTCACTGTCATGTGGCACAGGCAGTAATCCCGAGATTACTACCTTTGAGGTCCTGCTTCTCAACTTTCTTCCTAACTCCCTGTAGTCTGTTTTCAGGACCTCCTCCCTTTTCCTACCTATGTTGTTGGTACCAATATGTACTACGCCCTCTGGCTGTTCTCCTTCCCACTTCAGGATATCGTGGACGCGATCAGAAACATCCTGGGCCCTGGCACCTGGGAGGCAAACTACCATCCATGCTTCGTTCCTGCGTCCACAGAATTGCCTGTCTGACCCTATCGCTGCTGCCATCCTCTTCCTTTACCTACTCTTCTGAGCCACAGGACCAGACTCTGTGCCAGAGGTGCGACCACTATAGCTTCTCCCAGGTAGGCTGTCTCCCCCCACAACAGTACTCAAACAGGAGTACTTATTATTAAGGGGGTCAGCCACTGGGGTACTCTATAGTATCTGCTTCTTGCCCTTCTCTCTCCTGACTGTTACCCACTTCTGTCTCCCGTGGCCCTGGAGTGACTACCTGCCTATAGCTCTTCTCTATCACCTCAGTCTCCCTGACCAGACGAAAGTCATCGAACTGCATCTCCAGCTCCCTAACATGGTCCCTAAGGTGCTGCAGCTCGACGCACCTGGCGCAGATGTGGCTGTCTGGGAGGCTGGGAGTCTTCAGGACCTCCCACATCTGACACTGAGCACAGAAAATCAGCCTCTCTCACACACATTGTCTGTATTCTAAACAGATAACCAACCTCCAGTTATCACCAAAGCCCTTCTTCTCTGCAGCTTTTTCTGTGCAGTGGCCCCTCTGTACCGGACAGTGATGCAACCAGTCAGAATGCTCTCCATCATATCTTTAAAAATTTGCAAGTGTCTTTGGTGACGTAACATGTCTCCTCAGACTCCTAATGAAATATGGCCACTCCCATTCCTTCTTTGTAATTGCATCAGGATGTTGGGCTCAGGATATATTCTTCAGAGATGTTGACACCCAGGAGTTGAAGCTGCTCACCCTTTCCACTGCTGATCCCTCGATGAGGATTGGTGTGTGTTCCCTTGACTTCCCTTTCCTGAAGTCCATAATCATTCCCTGGTCTTACTGACATTATGTGCGAGGTTGTTGTTGTGACACCACTCAGCTGATCTATCTTGCTTCTGTGCTCTTCCTTGTCACCATCTGAAATTCTGCCAATGGTAATTGTGTCATTGGCAAATTTCTAGATGGCATTTTGGGTATGCTTGGCCACGGAGTTGTGGTTATAGACAGCAGAGCAGTGGGCTAAGCACACACCCTTGAGATGCACCAGTGTTGATTGTCAGTGAGGAGATGTTATTTCTCACCAGGAGACCACACACTGCAAATCAGCAAGTCAAGGATCCAGTTACAGAGGGAGGTACAGTGGCCCAGGTTTTGGAGCTTGTCAATTAGAACTGAGGGTATAATTACACAAAATGCTGGAGGAACTCTGGGGGGGAGGGGGGGAGAGAGAGGCAGGGAGGGGGAGAGGGAGAGACACTTTGATTTCCAGCATCTGCAGATCTTCTTTTGTTTGTGAGGGTATAGAATGCTGAGCTGTAATCAATAAACAGCAGCTTGACATACAGTACTGTGCAAAAGTCTTGTATGTGTCTTTTTTTTATATAAAGTTTTTGCACAGTACTATAGTAATTTTATGTACTGCACTATACCACTGCTGCTGGAGGGGAAAAAAAAAACAACTTCATGACATGAGTGATAATAAGCCTGATTCTGATATGGCTCTGTATTGCAGACTGAGAGTGGGAAGAGGGAAATCATGGTGGGAGAGGGGAGGGAGTGGGAAGCACCAGAGAGAGATTCTTTAATGATCAATAAACCGATTGTTTGGAATTAAATGATCTTGCCTGGTGTCTCAGGGCTGGGTTTATCTGCATACATGCCACCTTTTGCCCCTCGCATTCCCCTCTACTACTTGTCCCATGCCCCTCCAGCACTCCATCCTTGCCATTTCCAACATCCTCTGCTCCTGCCAGATTTACAAACTCCCTCTCTGCTCCTTGTTGACAGATACAGTACTGTGCATCAGTCTTGGCCACCGTAGCTATATATGTGCCTAAGATTTTTGCACAGTACTGTAGGTATTACTATTGTGCAGGTGATCCAAGATGGAGTGGAGAGTCAGTAAAACTGAAATTGCTACAGACCTATGGTCTGCTTTCAAGGTAATTGCCAATGCCTTCAGATCCTTTGTAATTCTTATTGAAGTAATGAAATTGTTTCATTTTCATTCCCGACTCTTGCTGGCATCTCCAATCCTGAATGTTTGAAAGTGCAGTGAGCAAAACAATTCTGAATTGTCTTGCTGCTTATTTCTCGCTAACTATCTGGGGCGGTGGGGGGGGGGGTAATATCACTGTTTTTTGAACACCAACACACCCAACTGATGTTATTTTAAAAACTGTTCACTCTAATCACAGTGTGCTGTCTAATGGTCACACATGTTCACTCGACAGATGCTAGTTAGAAACTGTTTGGCAACAGTTTCCTGTCCGAATTAAGCAGCATAGTGTCCCAAATAAGCATAGGGAATCTCGGGTAATTTCTTGATCGGTTTTTGTTGTCTAAGAGTTGTCCCAAATAAGTGGCTGCCCTGATTAATTGATGGCCCAGTTAACCAGAATACACATCTTTACATGTCAGAGATGCAACAACTCTTATTATACATGAAAATAATTTAAAATATTAAAGCAAATGAAGACATAAACACGCTTGTTCTCCATCTAAAAGCACTAAATTTGTGTAAAATGTAAGGAATGTTCCTTCCACTGCTGGTAGGGGTTTGCTCACACAGCCTCCACTGAAAGAAATGGAGTTTCCAATTGTGGGCTTGCCTTAAGCTTGTGAAAGATGTAATTAAACTGGGACACCTTAGCAAGATCATTTTCTACATGGAGTTCAGTAGATGAATGACCTGCCAGACTTGACAATCAGTGAATAGTACAGAGGTTAAAAAAACAAACTGCTGTGGAAACTCTGGGTCAAGCATCATTTGTGGAGGTAAAGGGGTAGCCAGTGTTTTGAGTCAAGAGCTGTATCAAGGCTCTTGGAACCTCAAATGTTGACTACCCTTTTGCCTCTACAGATGTATCTTGACTCACTCAGTTCCTCCAGCAGTTTATTTTTTGCCTTGGGTTTCATTACTTGCATTCACTTTTTCTTTCAGAAAGTCAAAGCACTAGGTACTGGAAATCTGAAAAACATCGTTGGAAACAGTCATTAAGTTAGGCTGCATTGGTAGGAAGATAAACCATTTCAGTTTAAAGATCCTTCATTAGAGCCAAGATGTTTATGTTCAACAGCATGTATCGACAGTTATGTTTGAAGCTGTTGCTGGAAGTCAGCAAATTCTAGCCCATTGAGTATAAAGATAACAGTTAGAATATGTCATCTTTTCTGTGGTCACTTGTATCGTGGATCAATTTGCACAATTGCACAAATTGAGGAAAACTCACTATATTATTCTGTAAAACATAAAAATTGGGATTATGCACAATTATATGTAGTTGGTGCATTGGCATCTATTTTTCCAATAATTCTTGATTTCTATGTATGAGTGTATGCCGCAATTAAATAAGGGAAGGCACATTAGACTGGATTTTCTCTATCTTATTGTGAACAGTTATGAAGTATTATCTGTTGTGAGACTACTTGACATTTGCTCTCTCAAATTTAAGTTACAGTTGTGGAGAGGTAATCAGTCATAAATACCGAAGCGCATAAATATAGTAGAGGTGAAAAGAACTTTTAAAGTCAATATAGTGAGTTGAAATTTATTCCCTGCTCCCACTTAGGTCAAAGGATAATAAAATGGATGCTAATAACCTTGCTGTGGTGTTTGCCCCCAATCTATTCCATTCTGGAGATGGAAGTGAAAAAGTAACTTCATTGGCAGAGAAGCAACTTCATCTTCAAGCTGCAACAGTGCACACACTGATTGAAAACTTTGAAGGCATTGGTATGTAATTTGTGTTTTATTGTGATTTTCTTTTAATTTTATTACCATCGGATTTTTCAGTCAATGTTATTTTGTCTTGACTGTGAGTGGTGCTGCTGCTGACTTCTCATTACTGTAGCTGGGAACAGACACAATGTGGCTGACTCCTGGCATGCCATGTCAGTGTTTCTTTTTTGTAATCCACTAAAAAGCTAACAAAGGTAACACTGATACTTGTAACCAATAAACAGAAGCTAGGAACTGTTTGTTTAATTTGAAATTAATTATATCTATATTTTTATTCTGGTATCTTTCCCCTTCCTTTTCAGTCCTGAAGAAGGGTCTTTGCCCAAAACGTCGACTTTATTCATTTCCATGGATGTTGCCTGACCTGAGTTTCTTTAGTATTTTGTGTGTGTTGCTTTGGATTTCCAGCATCTGCAGACTTTCTCGTTTTTAAAATCTATATAAAGTTTTATTTTAAAAAAAATTAACCAACTTGATGTTAGGAATCTTTTCCATGTAAATCATGTACTATGATAAATTCATATTGGCTTGCAGTATTCCATTGAAGCCAATTTCTTTTTTTATAGACCTCTTCCAAACCCATAGTTCTGGATCAAAATGTCAAATATTTCTAAGCCACTGAAAAATAAAATCTGAAGCTATTTGAACATTTTAGATGATCTGGCTGAACTACTAATGGTCTTTCAAGAGCAGTTTACCATGCTGTTCACTGTTTCCACAGAGAATAAAAATGCAGAATGCAGATTTTTAACCAAATGAATGTTATATTTCAGTCAAAAACATTAAGAATCCCAAATACAAGAGATTCTGCAGACGCTGGAAATCCAGAGTAACATATACAAAATGCTAGAGGAACTCAGCAGGTCGGGCAGCATCTATTGAAATGAGTAAAGGGGAAGCAGGTGGGGGGAGAAGAAATACAAGCTTGAAGGTAATTGGTGAAACAGGTGGGTGAGGGAGGGGCAATGAAGCAAGAAGCTGGAAGGTATTAGATGGAAATGGCAAAGGGCTGAAGAAGTGGTTCATGGTAGGAGGGGAAGAAGGAGGGGTACCAGGGGGCAATGATGGGCAGGTTGAAAAGAAGCGAGGAGGGAAGTCAAGAGTGGAGAATAGGGGAAGGGGGAAAATTACCGGAAGTTAGAGAAATAGATGTTCATGCCATCAGATTGGACATAACCAGATGGAATATGAGAGATTAAGAATCCAGCTGGCATCTGTTCTCTGAATGTTAGTCATACTTTATTGATCCCGGGGGAAATTGGTTTTCATTACAGTTGCACCATAAATAATAAATAGTAATAAAACCATAAATAGTTAAATAGTAGTATGTAAATTATGCCAGGAAATTATGAAATAAGTCCAGGACCAGCCTATTGGCTCAGGGTGTCTGACCCTCCAAGGGAGGAGTTGTAAAGTTTGATGGCCACAAGCAGGAATAACTTCCTATGATGCTCTGTTTTGCATCTCGGTGGAATGAGTCTCTGGCTGAATGTACTCCTGTGCCCACCCAGTACATTATGTAGTGGATGGGAGACTGTCCAAGATGGCATGCAACTTAGACAGCATCCTCTTTTCAGACACCACCGTGAGAGAGTCCAGTTCCATCCCCACAACATCACTGGCCTTACAAATGAGTTTGTTGGTTCTGTTGGTGTCTGCTACCCTCAGCCTGCTGCCCCAGCACACAACAGCAAACATGATAGCACTGGCCACCACAGACTCGAAGAACATCCTCGGCATCGTCCGGCAGATGTTAAAGGACCTCAGTCTCCTCAGGAAATAGAGACGGCTCTGACCCTTCTTGTAGACAGCCTCAGTGCTCTTTGACCAGTCCAGTTTATTGTCAATTCGTATCCCCAGGTATTTGTAATCCTCCACCATGTCCACACTGACCCCCTGGATGGAAACAGGGGTCACTGGTACCTTAGCTCTCCTCAGGTCTACCACCAGCTCCTTAGTCTTTTTCACATTAAGCTGCAGATAATTCTGCTCACACCATGTAACAAAGTTTCCTACCGTAGCTCTGTACTCAGCCTCATCTCCCCTGCTGATGCATCCAACTATGGCAGAGTCATCAGAAAACTTCTGAAGATGACAAGACTCTGTGCAGTAGTTGAAGTCCGAGGTGTAAATGGTGAAGAGAAAGGGAGACAAGACAGTCCCCTGTGGAGCCCCAGTGCAGCTGATCACTCTGTCGGACACACAGTGTTGCAAGCGCATGTACTGTGGTCTGCCAGTCAGGTAATCAAGGATCCATGCACCAGGGAAGCATCCACCTGCATCGCTGTCAGCTTCTCCCCCAGCAGAGCAGGGTGGATGGTGTTGAACGCACTGGAGAAGTCAAAAAACATGACCCTCACAGTGCTCGCTGGCTTGTCCAGGTGGGCGTAGACACGGTTCAGGAGGTAGACGATTGTATCCTCAACTCCTAGTCGGGGCTGGTAGGTGAACTGGAGGGGATCTAAGTGTGGCCTGACCATAGGCCGGAGCAGCTCCAGAACAAGTCTCTAGGGTCTTCATGATGTGGGAGGTCAATGCCACCAGTCTGTAGTCATTGAGGCCGCTGGGAAATGTTATAGGGGTTTCAAATTGAGAACTCAACTTTGCATTTTGTGAATCACTTGACACAACTGCCGAAGTAAATTTTATTATCAAAGTGCATTTAATGTCACCATATACAACTCTGAGATATACTTTCTTCTGGGCCATCTCAAGAAACACAATAGAATCAATGAGAAACCACAACCAGCAGGGTGGACAACAGCAATGTGCAAAAAAAAAAACCAAAACTATATAAATACAAAAAGAAATGATAATAAGTAAGCAATAATTATTGAGAGCATGAAGTAAAAAGTACTAGAAATAATGTATTTTAATAATAAGCACTTGAGACCAATTATTGTTAGCTCCTCACCGGATCAGCAGAAAAGTAGTACTATTGAAGAGCCATTAACACCTGAATTGTTTGATCCTACATATGTTTGTGTATATAATTTATGTTTTAATGTTTGTGCTCTACCATTGGACAAGAAGAATTCATTAAATTCTTCACTGGTGGTATCAATCATTTGCTTTCTTCTGGAATGTGTGCATGAGGGAACTTCATTGAAGAAAGTTCAAAGCTTTGGTGCTTTTTTTCCCTCTAGTAATGTTTTTACTCTGGTTATATAATCAGTTTTTAGTTTGTTTAATAAATTAACTCATGAACTAGTTTTTGGAGGAATTTTTAAAGAAAAAAATGGATTTTTGTCTTATCCTAAATTGTACTTAATATAGTAATAATTACAAATAGTTGCCTTGTATGTTTCATTTAAACAAGAAGAGCTTGCTTGATTAAAATCACTTCAAACAAGTTTCCTTACATAATAGAGTTAGGTTTATAATCAGACTCAAATGTAACTCTTTTCCATTCCACCTGTAGAAAAGTATCTTGGCTTTTCTCGGTTAACCTTCTATTAATTCAGAACTGTCAGAATTCTGCATTTCTATGACCATTTTAAGTCCCACTGTAGTATTTTTTTCATATTTGTAGTTAGTTTAAAAAGAGCATAAAATTTGTCACATGTTGACTATTTTCTTGAAATACGTATTCTAGTATATGTGCTTCATCATTATGGTGGTATTATGTCACCCTTTAAATCTCAATATTTTGTATATTTAATATACGTTTGTATATACCTGCATCAAGAGCAAGAGTATAACCAGGGAGATGGTAGGGCCACAGAAGGATAAAGAAGGGAACATTTCCTTGGATGTGGGGAATGTGAGTGAGGTACTTGAATACTTTGCTTCAGTTTTTACCAAGGAAAATGACATGGAGGGCCAAGAGATCAGTGCTGAATGTATAAATATGTTATGGCACTTAGAGGTCAAAGAGGAGGAAGCATTGGGTCTCCTAATGAGTATTAAGGTGGATAAGCCCCAGGGGCTTACGGAATTTACCCCAGGTCACTGAAGGATACAAACGACTCGACTGCTGGGGTCTTGACTAATATCTTTTGTGACCTGTCTAGGCATAGGTGAGGACTGGGGAGTGGCTAATGTATCTCTATTTAAGAAAGGAACCAGGGAAAATCCTGGAAACTATAAACGTGAGTCTCACATTAGTATGGGGAAATTGCTGGAGAAAATTCTTAGGGATAGGATGTAAGAGCATTTGGAAACTCATGGCCTAATTGGGGAGAGCCAGCACGGTGTTGTGCAGGTCAGAGCGTGTCCGACCAACTTGATTTTTTTTGACAAGGTGATGAGAGAGATTGATGAAGGTCGAGCAGTGGATGTTGTTCATATGGATTTTAGTAAGGTGTTTGATAAAGTCCATCAGGGGGACTAATCCAGAATATTTAAGATGAAATGGGGTCTGCTGCGAATTGAGTGTTTGGATTCTGAACTGGCTTGCATGTAGAAGACAGTGTAGTGGTCAAAGGGACTTATATGAGCTGGAGGTCTGTAATTAGTGGTGTTCTGCAGGGATCTGTGCTAGTACTTCTGCTGTTTCTGATGTATATAAATAATCTTGATGACAATGTAGATGGGTGGGTTAGTAAGTTTGGAGATGATACCAAGATTGATGGAATTGTGGATGGTGTAGAAGACTGGGGAAGAATACAGTGCGATTTAGATCAGTTGCAGATATGAGCAGAGAAATAGCAGATGAAGTTTAACCCAGATAAACGTGAGGTGTTGAACCTTGGTAGAGCAAATGCAAGGATACCCTTAACAGTGTTGCTGAGCAGAGAGGTCTTGATGTCCAAGTTCATAGCTCCATGGAAGTGGCTACACAGGTCGATAAGGTAGTTAAGAAAGCTTACGGAATGCTTGTTTTTATTAATCAAGACATTGAGCTAAAAAGACAAGAGGTTATGTTGCAACTTTATAAAACTGGTTAGGGCACATCTGGAGTACTGCGTAGTTCTGGTTGCCCCACTATAGGAAAGATGTTGTGGCTTTGGGGAGGGTGCAGAAGAGGTTTACTAGGATACTATCTGATTTAGAGGGCATGTACTTTCATGAGAGGCGAGACAAATGTGGGTTGATTTCTTTGGTGGGGAGATCTGATAGAGGTTTGTAAGATTGAGTGGTGTGAATATAGTAGACACAGAGTATCTGTTTCCAGGGTAAAAATGCTTAATATCAGGGCAGGTGTTAAAGGTGAGAGTTAGATTCAAAGTGGATGTGAAGGGTAGACCAGGCAGCCAACATTTTATGAATGATATCTATTCCTGAGGGTTCACTTAGACTTTTAGTGATTTTGCTATTAAGCTAGTATAGGTCCTTCTCCAGCTTATGTATAGCCCAGGGGTAGGCCAGATATGGCCTGCGAGCAAATATTGAAATACTATGCTTATCCGGCCTGCGAGCGGTTTTTTCCTTATTCTGAGTGTTTCATGTGACCACACTGATGGACATGCATGGCGTCTTGTTACACTGGTCCCAGGTTCCGTTTTGTTCCAAACCAAACACTGATATATACAAATAATGGGAAGACAGACTACCTTATTAATATGTATTAGATACTCTCCATGCACGCGCAGGTTTTCAGATGGGATTGTTCAAATTTGTAAACAGAAACAACGTCACTGTGTTTTAACAAGAAATCCACGCTAAATATCCAGATATATTTACATGTGCTACGATACTTGTTGAATAACTCGCGTTTCAAAATAAAATCAAAGAAAAAAATTCCAATGGCAATGAATGCAAAACGCAGGAAGGTAGACGCTGAATGCCAAAAAAGCAGTGAAAATGAAGGAAATACCCATGCCAGCTACGAAGTCTCAAAATGTATTGCAGAAAAGATGAAGCCTTTTACAAATGGAGAATTTATCAAAGAATGTTTACTGGCAGTAGTGGATATTGTTTGTCCTGAAATCTTTATTTGCATCTATCAGCGTGTCAGCAAGAACGATCACACGGCAAGTTGAAGAAATGTCAGCAGGTGTTAAGAGTTGTTTAAGGGATGCCTGCAAGGAATTGCATTTTTTTTTCAATTGCGCTTGATGAGAGTACAGACTTGAGAGACACTGCTCAACTTGCAGTGTTCGTGTGAGAAGTGACCTCAACTTTTCAAATTTTTGAAGATTTTATTCAATTAGTTCCTATGAAGGACACAGTTACTGGAGCAGACGTTTCAGCTTTGCTGAAAATAATGTCAGAAATGCAATTTAATGTGTTGAAGCTAATTGGCATCACAACTGATGGGGCACCAGCAGTGGTGGGACAGCAAAACTAAACTGAGTTCTTTGATTACTAATTGGCATCCTTGGTTAAGCACAAATGATTTTCTAGCATGTGTTATTCATTAATTTGAGGCAAAACATAACTAGATGTATTTAAATGGATAATTCCCATATTTCAAGTTTTTTTTGATGGCATTTATCTGGCCCACAGAGGCAAAAAGGTTGCCGACCCCTGGTATAGCCTGTACATACAAGGGAAAGTATAGAAGATTAGCGGTATGGATTTGTCAGCTGCTGTGGGGCTGTGAGCATCTTCTGCCACCTGAGAACTCAGTTTGTGGCTGCATTTCTGACTTGCAAACTATTCGGGTTATGAGCATTTCCCAGGTTTGTAATCTAGTCATTACTTGAGACGGCCTGTATTGGAAGTCAAGTTCCAACAATTATCATTTAACCAATTTATCTTTAAGAAATGAGACTTTCTTTTCAATCTGACCCCCAAAATAAAATGCAGTTGTAAGTTTAGCTGCTGAAGCTTCCATCCCAAGTTTGTACAGGTTTCACCCGCCATCCAAAGGTAAAGCGTTCCTATGAAACGGTTGGTAAGCTGGAATGTCGTAAAGTGAAGAAGCAATTACCATTTATTTATATGGGAAAAATTTGTGAATGTTCGCAGACCCAAAAAATAACCTACCAAATCATACCAAATAACACACAAAACCTAAAACAACAGTAACATATAGTAAAAGCAGGAATGATATGGTAAATACACAGCCTATATAAAGTAGAAATACTTTTCTACAATCATTGCCGCACTGCTCTCCATAGCGAAAATCTCACACAAGCGCTCTCGGCGGAAACATTCTCTCCAGTAACCTTTAAGCTGTGAAGCTGCCAAATCATACCAAATAACCAATAAAAATACACAGCCTATATAAAGTAGAAATAACGTATGTACAGTGTAGTATCACTTATGGGAATCTGGAAGTCAGCGCCGAGCACACTGATGATGGTGTGTTAGGCTGAGTCATCGGAGGTTGGGGTGGTGCAGTGGTACCCAACCTCCGGGCAGCGAACCGATACCGATCACAATCACCTCTGATCTGGGCCCACATTTAGGTGCTGGGGGGCACCTAATTAATTAGCTTGTTTCTTTTGGTTTTTCTCTTAAAGATGTGCTGGGTGTGTCCCGGCTACTGCTGCATTCTCTGCGGCCCGGGGTTGGGGTGGTGGGACACTGGGGTGTCAGCTCATCGTCATCTGTTTCCATCAGGGCAGGCAAGTCATCATCTTCTATGTCTGCCTGCCTTGATGTCGAAGGTCGAGGTTCGTCGGCTGATGTGGAAGGCTTGAGAAACGACAGTATGCTTGTCTGTTAGCCTCGCGTATTTTTCTATCATCTCATGCAGTTACATCATGCTCAGTTCTTAGACAACTTCACTTTTGGTCAGTTTGCTACTGCATTCAGTTTCGATTGTTATCCTTTCCTCTTCCAATTGTATCAGCTCTTCATCTATCAGTTCTTGGTCATAGGATGCCAAAACCTCTTCAACATCATCTTCCTCAGCTTCCACAAGCCAAACTCACTTTGTCCTTACTTCGTTCATCACGATTGAAATGCTTAATTTTACGCTAAGTGTAACACCCTTATGAGCTCTTTCAGGATTTTCTGATACCTTAGAACTCATCTTGCTAATGGCTGCTTACAGGCACATGTTTGAACAATGCCGGCTAGAATGCAGTTCTGGGGGAGGAGTTTGGCTGCCCGGGGCGCGAGCTTTTTTTCGCGCGCTGTCTTTTTTTTGTAACAGTGAAGACACCTTCTGTTAGCAAATACAGGTAGCTAATGTAGGTCTTTCGTAACAGCGATATTTCATAAAGCGAATATTCGAAAAGTGGGGGACACCTGTACTACAAAATTAAAAAGAGCAATTCTTATAAATTTGTGGAAATTTGCCATCCTTAAGTTTACTTGTTCTCTTTATTGTATCTTACCTTATTTAGGGATTATTTTTCTACAAGAATATCATTTAAAATAGTTATTGTGGTTATTAATTCAGAAGTTATGATCTCTTTAAATGCTTCTAAATATAAAACACAACCTGTTATTAGTTGTATATAACAGTTGTTATAGCAAAAGCCTAGCTAATGTTGAGTAGTCTGGTCTGCTTCATGGAAGAGCTATAATAGTGAAGACTGGAACTCACTTTGACCTGTGAAGCTGCAGAAGGTTCAGCATGATTACCACGAGCACAGGTAGCCTTGCAGATAATCATAAACATCAAGCTTTTATTACTTTGTTATTAACTATCAGGCCAACTGAAGTATTGTTTAATTGAACCATACTGCTTACAAGAAATTTGGTTGCTCAAATCTTTTTACTTGGTTTGCTGCTTATCAGTGTAACCACCTCCTCACAACAGACTAACCTCCAATTCGGAACTCAACTAACTCTCAACTCTTTTTTTCCATTCAATTGTGCCTCCCAAAGCCCCTTTTCCTGGCATTTGATTCATATCATGCCTTTATTTGCCTCTTTTCTATTTTTTTTAACTTCAAACTCACCTCTTCAACTCGGTAGTTAGTCATCCTTCCAAAATACACTCTTATCTCTAGTGGGTTTTTTTTTTGCCGGTTCAGGTTTTTGCTAAGTGCCCTGCCCCATTTTAACGTGTTCTTTAAATAATATTGAAAACTGACATTAAAATTTGCAAATGCATGCCATAAACACTTTGAATTATCACAAAGGTGTTCACAAGTTGACATTTTTAAATGCATTGAAACTTTATGCAAATATGGTAGTCATTCTGGCATCATGTATGTAACATTATACATGCTGGTCCATTTGGGGCTTCATTTTGCACTTTATTGTCTTTTATATGTTAATCTGGAAAAATAATGTGATTGTCACAAAGTCAATAATATACACTGCTAACAACACAGACACACAAAATGCTGGAGGAACTCAGCAGGTCAGTCAGCATCTCTGGAAAAGAATATAGTTGATCTTTCAGTCCAAGATCCTTCATCAGGACTAATGATAGATCTCAGCCCGAAACATCAACTGTACACTTTTTTCCATAGATACTGCCTGGCCTGCTGAGTTTCTCCAGCATTTTGTGTGTGTCGTTTGGATTTCCAGCATCTGCAGATTTTCTCTTATTTGTGATTGAGCATACACTCCTATTTCTTCAGGTTGTGTTCCAGAGTTTATCTTGGAAAAAATTCCAGCAATGCTTGGTGATTGTGTAGCATCTAAAACGCCTTCATTAGAAACCTTGGAAGATGGAGATGGTTCAAGAGTGGAAGAGAGCAAAAGAAGAAGGCGTCGAAGTGTTGGAGGTTAATAAAATTTTTTCTATGTCATTTATTTTCTAAATGTTTTCATATTATTTTGTAGATTATTGTAAATCTATCTTTTATAGCCTACAATATTTAATGGAATGTTTTTGACACTTAATTCTGTTAATCATAATCTGTTTTCCATGCACATTACTGTTACAGCCCTTGGCAGTGAATACAGCATTTAAAAATGCTCTGAAGTCTTACTTGAACATATTGAATAGAAAGTTAAGGCTGATAATTTTCTATCTTTTATTTTTAATTCTGAGTCATATGTGTCTTTTCAAACCTTTATTTTTCTCTGTCCATGATAAAAATAGAAATAGAAATGTTGTATCATTTCTTAATGCATGCATTACTAAATGACAATAAAAGAGGACTGTGTGTGTCTTCATAATCTAATCTAATAAAAATATAATTGAAAGATATAATGCGGTTTAAGCAAAGGATGTTTCCGTGTATTTTCCTGCTTTCCATTTTGTGCAATTATTAGCAAGGTGACCAAAAAAGTTCTTTAATTTGCTGCCAACCTCAACTACCTGTCAATAGACTACACACAAGCCATTAAAAGTAACATGTTACTGCTTGGTTATGCAGTTCTTTGGCTTTTTCTAAAATATATGAAAACCTATCTTTAAGTAATCTGAATTGATTCATTTTATGGTGTTTGTTAATGAATAAATGTTTTTGTGTTAAATGGCAATACCTTTGTAGAGATAACTGGAGCTTTTGCATTTTTGTCTGAAGTATGGCTGGATATGTTGTTTGACTGTCTACAACAGACCTTGAATCAAGTTGGCCATAACAAGTAGTTCTTGGCTAAAGCATTTCTTGTGAATACCTTGCTTTATCAGTACCCTTGGACAGGAGTGCATAGAATATCAAAGGGCTGGCATACTGTTAGTTGTCTCCAGTAGAACCTTCCCTAAATTGAGAACAGATGTCTGTCAGTTGGCCATTGAAAAAGAAATGAAATTTGTGATGAAAAATGCCAGATGGTAATTCTCAGTTTGAGTGAATAGGCTTTTTTTAAAAAAAAAAAATACAAGTTCATTGGCATAATTAAAAAAGATGCATTTAATTTTCTTTGAATCTATTTTGATGGAATTTATACTGGCTAAGTATACTTCGCTAATAACATTGTAAAATAGTTACCACGCACTTACATATTTTAGAGTACATTACATTTTTCAGCATTCAACCCTCTGTGTTTGGTATTTATATTCTTAATATTCTTGCCTTCTGTGGAGAGCTGAAATTCAAACTTGTCAGTTATCCAGTGATGATTTTTAAAAAAATTTCTCAGCAGTGGTCATTATTAGAATCTTTGGTGGCTCCGAATCCTCATGGAAAATTGGACCCAGGTGCTTCCTCTAGCAAATACTTGATAGTCAGTTTGGACATGGTGGGCCAAAAGGCCTGATTCTGTGATTGTACATTCTTGACTTGATATCTGATTTGGCAGATTTACTACATTTTCCCATGTTAATATGAATCATTCTATCCAATTACAATAAGTGTAGGGCTACACACAGGAAATGCTGGAGGAACTCAGCAGTTCAGCCACCATCTATGGAGGGAAATATTTAACATTTCATTGGGTAAGACTATGTGAAATTGGTCAAAGGTACAAAAATTAATAGACACTCTCCAGGACATTTAAACTAAATCTCTGGAAAGAAAAATATTTGATCAAAGTTCACAAACCATTGAGTAATAGGCTACGGAATGAAAACCCAATTCACTAAACATAGCTTGCTGTTTCCCCCAAACTTTGTATACAGTGTTTGTAGCCATCAAGCAGTAACCTCATTGAAAGTCCAGATTTGAACCAAGATAAAAGCCCAGTGACTAAATTTGTGCAAACTATTGTGGGTATGGCCAAGAAATCTTTTCTAGTATAGAGTAAATTTTGAATACAAATACAATATGAATATATTCTTAAGATGTTTAATTGTTTAATCCCGGATTTCAAGTAAACTTAGTAAAGTTCAGACGTGCAGTTTGGGATATATTTGTGCTTAGCTGTTCAAATTCTTTTATTTCCTAAAGCTATTAAACATTATTAAATACAAGGAAAAGTACAGACCATTTTATTGACAAGTGAATTGTTTTGGAATGAACTGTGAATCTGCCAAATTGGAAATTCATATCAGTTAAAAATGTGTGTGGATTTTAATTTCTCTCCCTCTCTTGCATTTCAGATATCGTCAGTGGAGCACTAAGTAAACTTAAATCAAATAGAACACCTGCTACTTCTCACACCGATACATCTGGTAGGTGGAACAAGAACTGTAATCGTGACCTATTTGTACAAAATCCTAAGCAATGTACAAAAAAAAGTTACTTCCAGGAAAAGCAAACTATTAAGATTTAGTAATTTTTTTAAAGTCTATCTGTTAATATTGTATCTTGTCCCTTTGCTCCAAACCAAATTCACTGAAATAATGAATGGATAATAACTAAACTTATTATTTTAAATGGTTGCTGGATTTGCTTCAATGGTATCAAAAGAAATATAAAAATAAATACAAATACATTTAAAATAGAGGTATTTATGGAAGAACAGAGAAATCATATACTTGTGTTATTATTAGGTTAACAGCCAAACACATGTACTTCTCATTCAGGGATGTGGTTTGGCTTTTACCCAGGCTACTCTATCTAAGATTTAAGAAGCAGATTTATTATTGCTACATGGATTAAGATACAGTGAAAAGCTTGTCTTGCGTACTGTTCATACAGATCAAATCGTTACACAGTGCACTGAAGTAGAACAAGGTAAAACAATAGCAATGTAGAATAAAATGGAAAGACTGTAGAGAAAGTGCAGTGTATTTAAATAATAAATTGCAATGTCATGACAAGATTGATGTGAAGTATCCATCTTGTATAAGAGGTCTGTTCAAGTCTCTGATAACAGTGGGTTAGAAGCTGACCTTGAGCCTGATAAACATGCTTTCGGGCTTTTCTATCTTCTGCCCAATGGGAGGAGGAGGAATATGTGGGGTGGGTGGGGACTTTGACTATGGTGGCTGAGTTACTGAGACAGGGAGTACATAGAGGGGAGGTTGGTTTCTGTGATGTGCTGAACAGCATCCAGAACTTGACACTTTTGTTGGCGTCACAGGCAGAGCAGTTGCTCTACCAAATTGTAATGTATTCAGATAAAAATTGGTGAGGGTCAGAGAGGACATGCCAAATTTATTTAGCGGCCTGAGGAAGTAGAGGCGTTGGTGAACTTTCTTGGCCATGGTATCAGCCTTTTTGGACTGGGCAGGCTGTTGTTGATGTTCACTCCTTGGAAGTTGAAGCTTTCAATCCTCTCAACCTCAGTAGTAGTGTTGTAAACATGAGCATGGGCACTGCCCTGCTTCAAGTCAGTGACCATCTCTTGTTTTGCTGACATTAAGGGCAAGATTGTTGTCAAGACACCAAGTCACAAGGTTCTGTTTCCTTCATGTACTCTGACTCATCATTATTACGATATCCAAGTTCAGTGGGTGAGAATCATATGGAATGGTGGGGGGGGGGCTATAAACTGGATAATAGTGGGGCTGGGTGGTTGAAAAGAAGGCATAATTGAGAGAACCTGAGTGGATTAGGAGAGAGAAATATAGAGAAGGTGGAAGGAAGCCATGCCCGGCGGCAGAGGACACTGAATGAGATTGATTGGCAAAAGAACCAAAGCTAACATGAGAACTACTTTTATACAGCAGGTGAATAAAGTCTGAAATACATTACCAAAGTAGTGGAGCCAGATTTAATTTTAGCGGCTCAAAAGGGAATGAATAATTTGCAGAGTTGGGGAGGGGGAAATGAGACTAACCAAATGGCTCTTGTGTAGAACAAGTTGAACTCAAATGATTCTATGGCTTCCTTCTCTGCTCCAAACACTTCGTGATTCTGCAAATAAGTTGCAGAAAAAAAGCAGTGAAGGAGCCTTACTACTTAATTAAATGAAAAGTAATAAGTCTGATTTAATTAACAATCTGGCTGCGTCAATATTTATTTTAGCAGTCATTATATGGTTGAGTTCTATGAAATGTTTGATAGTTTTGCACGTAAATTTAGATCCAGATTTGAGTACATAAGAAATAAGAGCAGGAGTAGGCAATCTGGCCTATCTAGCCTGTTCCGCCATTCTATAAGATCATGGCTGATCTGACTATGATCTCCACCTACCTGCCTTTTCCCCAAAACCCTTAATTCCCCTATTATGCAAAAATCTATCCAACCTTAAGTATATTTCCTGAGGTAGTTTTCACTGCTTCATCAGGCAGAGAATTCCACAGATTCACCACTCTTTCAGAAAAGCAGTTCCTTCTCATTTCCATCCTAAATCCCCAAAATCTTGAGGCTATGTCCCTGGTTCTAGTCTCACCTACCAGTAGAAACAACTTTCCTGCCTCTATCTTATCCATCCCTTTCATAATTTTATGTTTCTATAAGATCTCTCATCCTTCTGAATTCCAGTGAGTACAGTCCCAGGTGACTCAATCTCTTCTCATAGTCTAACCACCTCATCTCTGGAATCCTCCTGGTGAACCTCCTCTGCACCACCTCCAAAGCCAGTATATCCTTCTTCAAGTAAGGAGACCAGTACTGCATGCAGTACTCCAGATACGGCCTCACCAGTACCCTGTACAATTGCAGCATACCCTCCCTGCTCTTAAATTCAATCCCTCTAGCAATGAAGGCCAGCATTCCGTTACCCCACTTCAACTCTGCTTCCCATTCCCATTCAGATATGTCCATACATGGCCTCCTCTACTGCCATGATGAGGCTAAACTCAGGATGGAGGAGCAACACCTCATATACCGTCTAGGTAGTCTCCAGCCCCTTGGTATGAACGTAGAATTCTCCAACTTCCGGTAACTCCCTCCCCCACCCCCCCATCCCTATTTCACTCTACCCCCCCCCCCCTGCACCAGCTCCCTCATGGTTCCACCTCCTTCTTCTACTACCCATTGTTTTCAGGGCTATGACATCAATGCTTCCCCTCCCCCACCCCTTTGTCTTTCAAATTACTGGTCTTTCAACTGAAGCTACAAGCATTCTTAAAATCCTTCCCCATCTTTCGTTCTTCAGTCCTGACGAAGGGTTCCGGCCCGAAACGTCAACTCATCATTTCTAACTGATGCTGCCCGACCTGCTGAGTTCATCCAGCATACTGAAAGTGTTGCTTTGATCACAGCGTCTGCAGATTATTTTGTATATATAAAGTTTAGTACAACTCAGACTTTTGGAACTCAATTCACTTAAAGTAGGCAGGCATTCAGTTCATCCTTAACTCTTAACGACTTTGCATTTAACTTTTCTCATTTGCTGTTTATTTATATTGAACCACAAAATCTCGTGGGTAATTAGATGTAATGCATAGAAGATGAACTGGCCAGGCTCAATTCAGTGGGTTGTAGCCTGCCTTGTATTCCAAATTCAGGGTCCTCTTTTTATTATTGTTGTTTTTGGGTTATTATTGCTCATGACCTTAAGTGTTTTGTATAATTTCTCCTAATCTTTAGTCATATTCTATTCTCATATCCCAATTAAGCCCATTAAAAAGGTGAAGATTCAGCAATTTGCATGTATGGAATTTGTACTGTATAGCCTACATTATAATAAGGGACTACTTTATGTTGTAGTAACATGCCGTTGCATGCGGTATTAGGCACATATAGATCTGTATGTGTGTGAGTAAAACTTCAGACTCTACCAGTAAAGAACCATGAAACTTAGTTCCCGTCTCCAGTGTTTTTATTAACAACTTAGTTGTGTAAACAGGCCACATACACAACGGAATTGTTCTGTCATCATGCCAGGCTGGTTTTTTTGCCTTCCTCTTCATTTCTGGATGGTCAGCAGGCTCACTATCTCTACCTGACTCTTTTTTTGCATTTGGTTTTAAGCCAAGGCCGTTGTCATGGGCTTCATCTGGTTATACAATTCCTACCTCTGGCAGGCCCTAGACCACAATCATTTCTCCAAGGGTCAGATTATCAGGTTACATTTCTTCCATAGTTCTCTTACCTATACTTAATCTAGTCACCTTTATGACCACAGAAACTATAAGTTCCTTAACATCAAGAGTCTGTTCATTCTGCCGTTTGGCTTACTGAAGTCTTGTAAATTGGTACACACAAAGTTGGACAACTTTTTGCATCAATTTTAGAGATCCTAATGTTAGCCAGTAATGGTATTTTTTCTAGCAATTTGAGTGGTAGAGAGGTTTCTAATGATTCGGAAGTATATTGTTTATATTGATTGCTTTAAATAATTAAATTGAACTTAATTGTTCAATAAACCTGTATTATGATTTATAGAATAGCATTAAGACAACAGCATTGTATACAGCAAATTGATCAAATTCCAAGTCTCTTTAAAATCACAAGCTGAGCAGTTAAAGGCATCCTTGGGTACTTAGTGAGTATGAATCGCTGATAGGTAGGGTAGGTATTACTGAAGTAAAATAAAATACTCTGTAAAAACATTATAAATGGGGTATCAAAATAAGAAAAATGGAGTAGAGTACTTTTTTATATTCAATGCATTCTTCGCCCCTCTCTAAACCATTTAATTTTATATTGATGTTTATTTAGAATCATATAGCACTACAGCACAGAAGCAGATCATACAGTCTATGCTTTTCTGCCTAGTCCCATCAACCCACAACTGGACCTTCCTACCCCTCCAATCCATGTACTTATCCGAACTTCTCTTAAATGTTACAACTGAACCCACAATTACTGCTTCCATTGGTAGTTTGTTCCATTCTCTGAGTGAAACCATTCCCCTTCAGGTTTCCCCTTAAATATTTAATCTCTCACCCTTAGCCTCTTGTTCCAGTCTCACCAAAGCTCAGTGGGGGGAGAGGGGGAGAACCCTATCTGTACCACTCATAGTTTTGTATACCTGCATCAAAACTTCCCTTATTTCTCCTGTGCCAGGGAATAAAGTCAACCTATTCAACTTTTCCCTATAATTTAGGCATTCATGTCTGGCAACATCATTGTAAGTTTTCTGTGTACGCTTTCAATCTTATTGATGTCTTTTCTGTAGCTAAGTAAGCAAAACTGTACACAATATTCCATATTTCCCCTCACCAATGTCTTATGCAACTTCGGCATAACACCCCAACACCTGTACTCAATACTCTGATATGTACTTGTATCTACCTCATTACTGGGATAATTCATGAAATCAATGAGATGTTCAGGAATTGTACCATTGGAGCTCACAAAAAACAAAGCTGCAAGTTATTATATGAAGTTTCCAAATGGCACATTGCTGTAAAGCTGAGAGGATATTGACTTGGCCAGTCTTCAGTTAAAATGAGGTCTGTCCAAACATTTTTGTTTTCTTCTGAACTGATAAGCCATTTCAGATAAACTCTCCAACAGATTTCCTATGACCTTAAATGTCTGAAACAGCATCTTTTTTTTGTATTCTATATCATCTGATAAAATTCATTATTAGAGCTTTAAACTTATTTTGATTTTTTGGTGTGTTTACATATCAAATAAACAGCGATATAATTTTTTTTATATAAACTTGATTAGAAACATCTTCGGGAACGCCGGTAATTAAAACTCCAACATGGAAACGGAAACTACTGGTAGATTCTTCACAAAGCCTTGGATTTTCAAACAAAAAAAGGTACATTTCCCCCTATAGTATACTGCTGAGGAGAGGAGAGGAGGGGCTTCAAAATCAAGGTATTTTCATTCTTGAAGATACATGATTGAGAAACTGATCACTTTTAAAAAAGAATGCTGGATAAGTCCATAAACAGTGAGGGCTGCAGGAATGAATGTATTTTTATAATTTACAACTACCAATACAGGACTGTGCAAAAGTCTTAGGCACATGTAAAATAATTATGTAAAGCAAAGATGCTTTCAAATAATGTCTCTCCAGGTAATCCCAGACAGCCTTGATAATGTTGAGATTAGGGCTCTGTGGAGGCCATACCATATGTAAAATCTAGGATGCCTAAGATTTGCTCAGTACTGTAGGTTTTTCATTGATCTTTCAAAAATATTAAAATTTGTCTGAGATTATAAACCTAAGATTTAAATGCTAAGTGCGTGGATTGGTATCATTCTTCTGACTTCTAATCAAATCTGAACTGATTTAGTGCTATAAAGAGGAAAATTCATTTTGAGAGTTTTGCTCCAATAAACCACAGGCTTCTGCTGAATATTTATTTCACTGCTGATGCAAACTGATCAAATCATAGATCTCAGATATTTCTAAGTGTCATTGGTATCATTTGATGCATTTGAGCATTATGACAAAAAAAGCTATGGATTAGACTTCAGGTCAATTATTTCTTATTTTCCATTGAAGTCTGGATAAGAATTTCTGTTCACTACAGAGGTTAACATCAAAAAACATTAAATATGTCGTAATAAACACAAAAGCGCAGGAGTTCCCAATCTGGGGTCAAATGGATGCCTCGGTTGATGGTAGGAGTCCATGGCATAAAAAGGTTCAGAGCTCCTGGGCCAGAGGAACTCAGCTGGTTATATAGCATTTATGGAGGAGATTGAGCAGTCAACTTTGGGCTGAGACCCTTCTGAACTGGAAAGGAGTCAGAATAAGGTTGGGGGAGGGAACGAATACAAGCTAGCAGGTGATGGGTGAAATCAGGTGATGAGAATGGTGGGTGGGGGAGGTGGGTATGAAGTGAGAAGCCAGGATTTGATAGGTGGAAGAGATATAAAGGACTGAAGGAGGAATCTGATGGAGAGGAGAATGGACCATGTGAGAAAGGGAAGGAGGCGGGTCATTAGAGGGAGGTCATGGGCAAGTGAGAAGAGAAGGGGTTAAGATGGGAGCTGTAATGGGGGGGAGGGAAGGGGAAAAATTATTGGAAGTAAGAGAAATTGATGTTCATGCCATCAAGTTGGAGGTTATCCAGATGGAAGATGGGGTATTCCTCCAACATGAGTGTGCCTTCATCTTGGCAGTAGAGAAGGCTATGGGATAGGGAAGTAGAATTAAAATGGGAGCAGTGGGAAATTCAGCTTTTAATGTCGGATGGAGCAAAGGTGTTCAATGAAGTGGTTCCCTAATATTTTATATAACAAGTTATACAAGAAGGGTAATGGAGAGTCCATCAGAATGGAAGCAGGTAATTCAGCCTGCCGCTTTCAGCTGACTAGTTAGCATGTATGCTCATTGATCCTATCTTCCAGTACATGTCCTTAAGCCTTCTACGCCTAGCCAATTTAAGTGTTTTAAGATGCTTTTTAAATACTGATAGTGAATCAGCTTCCACACACTCTCCAGCAGTACAGTACAGGTACTCATTGCTCCTGAAGTGTAAAAGGACCCCCTCAGATCTCTTCTACCTCTCATACCCCTTATCCTAAGTATGTCCTCTCACTTAATTTATCTCTGATAATGGAAAACATTTCCTGCATACTAACTGATCTACACCCCTCAATTTTATATGTCTTAATCACGTTCCCTCTAACCTCCTCTGTCCAGAGAAACATACCTAGTCTCTCCAGTCTCTCCTCAAATCTGCCACATCCATATCAGGCAACATCCTGGTGAATTTTCTTAGCGCCTTCGCCAGTGTTATAACATTCTTTTTCTATAATATGGTACCTAAGGATTTTCACAAGTGTCTTGTTATGTAAAATTCATAATGTAATATAATCCTGTTTTCTCTTCATCTTTATCCTTTCCAGGGGAATTCTATGTATCAGGCAGCTTGCATTTAAAATCTGTTTTGTTAAGTGTTCATTTATTTAGAATTATCATTGTTTGATTGCAAACAGTATCCATACTTGGCTTTCTGAAAAACAATGATCAGACATTCATGGAATGCTCTTTTGCAAATTTTATTGAACCAATCAATCATCTTCTTGTCGTTTTGCTTGTGTAACAATATTAATATCAGACCAAAAATAATCGTGATCAGTAAATTTTATAATGTTTGACAGCTGAAATTCTTTGTCACAATTTTGTTTCTTCTGATATTACTTTAAACCTTACTCTGATTTCTGAATCTCATGCATGTCAACTTTAATAGAGGAAAAAAAAATGAGTGTAACACTAATATTCTGGAATAATCTTTATACCATCTTATGAAATCTGTCAGATAAAGTTGTATCTTGCATCATTAATATAGTCCTGCATCCTGTTGAATTACATGAAGTAAAGGCAGACTGTCACTTCCCACCAAGCTGATAATTTTGCTTTCCCATCTAGTTCTTGTCCCACCACACCCCACAAAAATATAATTAGGAATTCATGAACTTTCTGAGTCGGACCTTAAGAAGGCCAACATCCTTCATACTTTTAAAAATATGGAAACTAGTTTCCCAATTAATTTATCAATTTCAATGACAATTTAATTTGCTGGTCTATATTAATGTTTCAATATTTTTGACTTTTGAAGTTGAAATTGCCCTTGTAAAATTTGCAAAGTGAAAATTACTTCCTCTTCACAGGCGATCACTCAGACACAATATAGCTTTGGAATTATTACCCAGTGGCTTTCTTAGCCAGAATTGTACACCATCATCTGTTGGAACCAAGAGGAATGATGGTAAAAATGAAGTTTACAAGTCTATTTTTAAAGCAGTTGTTCAGTGTCATTTAGCGTCTGGTGTAAACCCATGCTTTTTATCAAGTAAGGTGATGAAGAGAGTATAATACAAATTTTAATGCTGTTTCAAAGGATTTGCAGGAAATAGTCATTTTGTCCTTCTGGCCTGTTGTCTGGCCAGTTTCTATTTCCCAACCAATTGTCTTTACAAAACTCTAGTTTCTTCCTTAAACTGTTGAGATCCTACTTAATTCTTGCTACTTTGACTAAGGTTTCTCCCATTATCGCCTTGTATGGTTGTCAAATTTTGTTGGTAATATTTTATCACACCTTTTAATTTGTTAAAGGCTGGGTGTCCTGAAAAAAGTGACATTCCTCAGACACCCAGAGTCTTTCCATCCATCTATAATATATACATATGTCAGTGTAATGAAATATTCTTTGCTGAGATAACAGCAAGTCCAACGATATTCAAAGCTTCACACCATTTGAGGACAAAACAGCCACCTAGATTGGCACGCTTATCCACCATGAACTTAATCTGTTCATATCTGCTTTTGTTATAGGCACTTGCTGACCTTTTAAAAAATTTTACAGTAATCAGATATGTTTGTAATGAACTTAATAAAGCTTTAAGCTTTAAGATTTAGTTAGATTTATGATGTCATGCACTTGCTTAATTTGTGACAAGATACAATGTGTTTTTGTTTAAGGTAGCCCTCAAGTGTCGCTGGAATCATTGCAAGGTCCACTGTTGTTATCTACTGGAAGTGCTACAGTTAAGTCATCTGCATCAACTAATCGACGAAAAAGTAAAAGACTAGAAAACAAAAGGCTGGAAAGGTATTTGTCAAATGCTTGAAACAGTCCCATTGTTAATGTTCCTGAGGTTTTTACTAAATTAATTCACAGATCTGTTTCACATGTATTTGACATGACCTAAAATACAAAGGGAGTGCAGTATAAAAGTGCAAAGTCTTGCTATAATCATCCAGCCATTTACAAGGCACCTTAAACATTGTGTGGTTTTGTTTTCCTTATTGAAACAGAGATAAACCTGCAACAGCGGCAGTTCAGAAAACAAATTGTAAATTTGTTGAAATAAAGGTATTTACTAATGAGGAAAGGTTGAGCTTTTTGGGTCAATAACTTCTGGATTTGGAGAAAGAGTGCAATGTCTGGCAAGGCTTCACAAGGGTAAATGCTGAGAGAATATTTTTCTTGTTGGGACAATTTAGAACCAGGTTGCATGGTTTCAGAGGATAGGGGCTACTACATTAAGATAGAAATAAGTTTTTTTTTTATTTGCTAGGCTCCTGGAATTGAAATAGCTTTGTCACATATATGAAGGAAAGGGAAAAGCTTGATGTGTATACTATTTATACACATTAATTCATTACACAATGCATTGAAAATACTACAATGTAAAACAATAACAGAGTGCAAAATAAAATGTACCATCTACAGAGAAAGTGTAATGTAGATAGGCAATAAGGTGCAAGATCAGAATGAGTTAGATTGTGAAATCCATGTATAGTAAATAGTAAATAACTTAACACTACAACGCAAAACAATATAGCAAATAATCATTACTTTTTTTTTAAGAGTGTATTTTGACAAGTTAATATACTTTGTTTTATATTTATTCTTTTAAAAAAACTGTGGGGTAGATTTTTGTAAAGTTGGATTTCCTAAGTCACCTATAACATTAGGAGCTCCTGTATTTTCTCCATCTACACCCACTTTCTGTGAATACTCAATACTAATATTTTATTTTGCTCTGATCCATATCTCATCTGTGTAACAAGGTTCTGACCCAGAAATATGGTCTGCAACTTTTAAGGAAAATTTGGACAAAAGCATGAGAAAAGTGCTGTTGCCGTTTCCAATATAACAATTACATCCAGAGTCATCCAAGGTCTGTGACAGCTTAAAATATTTAGAAATCATTTGTCTTCCAGGTTGGAATCAGGAAAAACTAGTTGCTTTTCTCCTAAACTTAATCGCAAAGAAATTGTCCGTAAGTCCCTGCGTTTGAGATTTAGCCTTGGAAAAGGCAAAGACACAGTAAGTCGACATTGCAATAGTTTAAAATTTGAAATGTATTTATAGTTGAATATTCTTCTTCATTTGGAAATGTCACACCCAACCTGATACTGCTACACTTTGAGTTTTTGATTTTTTTTACTGTGCTGTGAATATGCACCTTGATGCTCCTCCCTCTGCTATCTTCTCTTCAGTACTTTGACACTGCACTTAAAACAGAAGTGTTATTTACATCCCATTTAACATCTTTTGTAAACTGTAATCTGCATAATGATGCATGTTTCTATTAGCACCTTCGATTGCTGTTATTTAAAGATTTAATTAAAATTGCTTTGGTGGAAGTTGTGGGATTAAATATAGAGCTTCGTTAGATCATATTATTAATGCCATTTTTCACTAATTGAAAAGTAGAACTTAAATGTCAGTCAAATTGTGAAATAAGAACTTGTCTGCAGTTTTATAGCATTGTCTTTCAGTTGGTTTATTTTGTTTGATTATAGCAGTAAAATGAAACAGCTTGCCATTTTTGGTTTTGTTTTCCTGGCTAATCACCCTCCCTCCATATTACACCACTCTTCATACAAACTTGTTCCTCTTGCCTACAAATACTCAGTGTTTTGAATTCAGAAAATAAAGGTCTAGATGGTTGAAGGGAATTGCCAGAATTTTAAGATAGATTACTTGATTAGTTGAAGATTTTCTCAGCTATTGGAAACAACTGGAGGTTTTGAGGCATCGCAAATCTCCTGGTTATTAACTAAAAATTTGAGTTTTTAATCATATGTAATTAAAACTTGGTGAAATCATAGTTTGCCAAAATAGGCATGTTTTTGGATTATGTGCCCTCACACAAAAAGTTCTATAATCCAAGAATTGAAATACAAGTTTATATGATGAACTGGCAACAAATATCTCTGAACCCATTTCTGGGTTTATTTGTACATGCTTGGCCATCAAAAGCTAATGTCCAAATTACTCTAACAACAAGAACTTTTAACTTTTTCATTATAACTCAGTCTGGATCAAAATATCCTTTTGTGTATTAATGTAAATTACAATTCTGTTTTATTGGTGTACATGTTCAATGTTTGACATGGCAACTAAAACTTTGACAAACTTCCATAGACGTGTGGCGCAGATTACATAGACTGGTTGCATCACAGCCTGGTGTAGAAACACCAATGCCTTTGAATAGAAAATCCTACAAAAAGTAGTGGATACAGCCCAGCACATCATGGGTAAAGTCCTCCCAGCTGTTGAGCAAATCTACATGGTGTGCTGTTGCGAGAAAGTCATACTCTTCTCACTCCTGCTGCCGTAAGGAAGGAGGAGCCTCAGGACCACACTACCAGATTCAGGAACAGATAATACCTCTTAACTACCAGATCCTTGGCCAGTGGAGATAACTTCACTCAACTTCACCTGTCCCGTCACTGAACTGTTCCCACAAACTATGGATTTTCTTTCAAGCACTTTTCATCTCATGTTCTTGATATTTATTGCTTATTTATTATATTTAGTAGTTTTTTTGTATTTGCGGTTTGTTGTCTTTTGCACATTGTCTGTCCTGTTGAGTGTAGTCTTTTATTGACTCTATTGTTTCTTGGATTTATTGTGTATGCTTGCAAGGAAATGAATCTCAGGGTTGTATATGGTGACAAATATGTACTTTGGTAATAAATTTACTTTGAACAAGGTAATTTGAACCTATTGTCTCAAATCAAGTTTTCTTTTCACATTTTTATGCTTCTGTGCAGAATACCTTCTCCTTTGGAGTCCCAGCACCAAATGGTTCAGAAAACATTGGCTGCCGACTTGCAAATCAAGGTGAAGGTCACAGCCACAACTGGTTCTCAGTCGATCCCCCATTTACCTCAGATGAGAAGGACAGTAGTGCAAAGGGTAAATATTAATAATGTTCTGCTATTTAATAAGCCACTTCTATCCACACAACATGCATTTTAAGAATATCATGTTCAAACTATATAAATGAAAACGTGATTGCAGAGAAGTGGTTCTAAATGTTGCTATTATACACAAGTCCCAGAACTGTATATTAGCATCTTGTAGCTCCGAGATTTAAATGTTGCTTTTTTTGCCAAAATAACTGCAAAGAATTCAGACTTAAAGTAGTAAAATAACAAATTACTTCTCCATTTGCTTTTTATGTTAATTGAAGAATAATGGAAAATAGGAATTGATGTTGAAAATATTGCTTAATATGAGAGAGCAATAAATGTTAAGAATATCTATTCCTCCATCTTTTGAACTAACTCATTTTTCAGACCAAAACTAGATGATCTTTGGTTAAAAAGGTTCATTAACCAGTTACTGATATGTGTATATTTGAAATATAAAGATGAAAAACCTTTCTTGACTTTTGTACTCAGTTACAATTTAATAAAGAAAAATTCAAATTGAAAGCGTATAGGGGAACAGCACTCCATACTTTATAAACAACCTATAAAACCTCTCAATACTTGTCTTTTTTTGTGTTTGTGATAACATTACATTCATCAAAACCACAGTAGCATAGCGGGTGGCACGATGCTTTTACAGCTCAATGCATTCCAGAGTTCAATTCCTGCTCCACCTGTACGTCCTCCCTGTCGAATGCATGGGTTTTTTCTGGGTACTCCAGTTTCCGTCTGCAGTTCAAAGATGTACTGGTCAGTTAATTGGTCATTGTAAGTTGCCCCATGATTAGGCTAGGGTTAAATCGGGGGTTGCTGGGTGGCACGACTCGAGGGCCTCTTCTGGGCTGTAACTCAATAAATAAATAAATAATCCAACACGCTTTCCACTGGATTGAAAATAACCTGATGGGTTAAATGGAACTGTTCCCTTAAGGTGCCTACACTGCATACTAACCTGAGTAGTAAAGGTTCATTATGCAGACAAACATTGCTCAAAGCTCATGGCCTTCTAGAGAACAGTGATCCCTGCCCATGTATACAAGCGTTAAGACTTGAACAGCTTAAAGTGGAAAGGATGCTGCAAATATTTCTCCTCAAAATAAACAAACTCGACAGCAAATTCTTGAAATTGACACTGTATCAACAACGCATTCTCAGACAGATGGAGTAAACTTGAGGTTTGCCCTCAAAGACATTTTGGGAAGGGGGGGGAATGTTTATTAAAGCTTGCAAAATAATCTGGACCATCTGGGGAAAAAATGGGCTGAAAAATGGCAGATGGAATTTAATGCAGACAATTGTGAGGAGTTGCAGTTTGGGAGGACAAACCAGGGTAAGGTTCACACAGTGACTGGTAGGGCATTAAGGAGTGTGGTAGAACAGAGATCTGGGAATGTAGATCCATAACTCCTTGAAAGTGACAATACAGGTAGATACAGAGAGCTTTTGGCAAGTTGGCTTTCATAATGCAGAGTATTGAGTATAGGAGATTGTGTAGTGTTCTCGTGCAGTGTGTTGAAACTCTTGACTAAACACCAAGTTAAACCGGAGCCAATGAAGACAAAGTCGTAGTAAGGTTAACCATTTACTGTTCACTCTTCCACATTAACATCGTATGGTGAAAACTGTTGATTTAAAAAAAAAATACAAACATATACAGCATCTGTTTCATCCTGGAGACCACACGTACTCTCTTTTAGCGAGTGTCTCCAGCTGCCCCGAGTAGCGGGCGAGGGGGGGGGGGGGTCCCGTCAAACCGCCGTCGGGCTCGAGCCGACCCCGCGTTTGAAATTGAAAAGGCGGCACACGTGTGCCACCCCAACCGCCACTTCCTTAACAGAAACCGCGTTAATATTTTTACTTCAAATACATTCTTATGAACTTGCAGCGTTGCTTCTACAATGTTGCCTCGTGGGTAGAAACGGAGCTCTTCACGGTCATGCTGCATGCATGGCACCCACCTTCACACCTCCGAACCGGAGGTTACACATAAGACGCGGCAAAACTGGAGGTGGCGTCATCACATGCCGCGATATACCATAGACAATGAATTTACCTTTGTTAAACTGTAACTTAATTATTAACCTTTAACTAGAAAGTAATTACAAACAAATCATTTAAAATGTAGACCCAACAAAGTCAAATAAATGCCTTAAGGGCAACACAGATAGGATGTTATGTTGAATGAGACTTTGAGGCCAAATTTGGAGTAATGTGTGCAGTTCTGGTCACCTACGTACAGGAAAGATTTCAATAAGATTGAAAGAGTACAGAGAAAATTTACAAGGATGTTGCCAGAACTTGAGGATTTGAGTTAGGGAAAAGTTGAATAGGTTAGGACTTGACTCCCTGGAATGTAGGTGAATGAGGGGAGATTTGATAGAGGTATACAAAATTATATGGGGCATAGATAGGTAAATTTTCCCTTCAGGTTGGATGAGAATAGGACTAGAGGTCCTATGTTTAGAGTAAAAAGGGAATTTGAGGGGTAGCTTCACTCAGAGGATGGTACAAGTGTGTGGAATGAGCTGCCAGTTTGATTAAGTGCATGGATGGGAGGATTATGGAGGGCTATAGTCCAGGTGCGGGTTGATGGAACTTGCAAAGTAACATTTTGGCATGAGCTAGATGGGTCAAAGAGCCTGTCTCTGTGTTGTAGTGTTCTATGACTTTCTAACTAACTTTAAAAGTGAGATATTGAAACAACCAGTGATCCAGAAAATCTGCCAGACTATTGGACTTTTGTTCTATCCAGTCAGTCAGCCCATCAAATACTGTACCTCCTACCCAAATGTGGATGAATTTGTGGTTACATCGTTAACCTCAGAACTCTCAGCACAAGAGTGGAAACAAATCATTCTTTATCAGCAGGCACTGCCAAAGAAGAAAATGGTGGCCAGCGCGTGGCTTGAATTCCATGTGTGCTGAGGTAAAAATAAAACCTGATTTTATTGAATTACAAATAGGTGCAAGCTGCTTAACAGCCGCTTCTTTAGAGCTGATAAGTCTGTATTCCTGTGGAATAGATGGCAAAGCACAAGAAAACATACTTGCACTAACCACTGTATATTCTGCTAAATAAACAAAGACCTGAGAGATATCCTGCTGTCTTGTAGAAAATTAAGTTGCTCATGCTATCAGGAGAGGAGGAGGAAAAGTGATGCCTTCCCTCTTGAATACTAGTTCCTCTGTTCTCATACCTATCTTAGTTTCAAGTCACTGATGTGCTTCATAAGACAGTAACCTTCAAAGTTAACAGTGTTAGTTCTCTGCTTCATTTTGTACTGATTTGAAATTGATTTTGTTTATTCTATTTATTTCCTTTTCAGGTTGGAAGCGCCGAAGTAAATCAGAAGAAAATCTTATTTCTCCAGTGTGCAAAAATGATTCTCATCGAAAATCTTGGAATTGTGCTAGTCCTACAGAGCCCCTAATAACATGTGACCATTTGGAAGTGGGAACCACATTAGAGAGTTATCTAAATTCCAGAAGCTGTCAATCAGAACCTGCACTAATTGTAGGAAAGCCACCCGCTGTGCCAGGGGAATTGCACAATCGGAATGTTGCTCAGAACAACAGCATCAAAAAATGTGGTGGTTCTTTCAACGAGGATGGTCAGACTGGAGAAACTGTATTGAAAATTAAAAAAGCATTTTCTGAATCAGGATGTAACCTCTGTTCATTGATTGCTGGCCACAAATGTTCCACTGGAAATGATTTATGTGGAAGTAATTTGCTTTCTCAGCAAGTTCCCAGTACATCTACCCTTAAAGCTGATCAACCATTAGAAGGGCAATCTGATTGGTCATCCTCTGAATTGCCAGCTCAACCTGTTACAAATATACTACTCGCAAATGGCAAAATAAATCCCTGCCCAACTGACATGAGCAGAACATCTAAGAAGAGCAATAATCAAAATTGCATTAGTAGTTCAGATCAGCAAGAGAAAAATGGAATTGTAGTTCCTCAAAGCAAGAATACATCTTCGCCTTCAGTTAAAGATCCTACTAACACTGACAAAAATTGTGCTACAGTATTTTCGTTACCAGGACTGGTGTCTGAGCAAGTAACATCAAGCTATAAACAAAAAGAGCAGGATGAAAATTGTGATCCTGGTGAGTTAACTGCCCCAACATCTTCAGGCATATATGGTGGTCATCCTCCCTTTGAATTGCACCAGTCTGTATTCCTGGCTAATGAATTGGGTGTTACTTTCAATAAGAAGGGTGACAGCTCAGCTTCTACGGATGGAACTTCAGTTTTAGAATTTTCTGCAAAGTTGCCTACTTTGGACATTCCTCTGAGAAATATTTCAGTAGAAGAGCTGCCAGACACTGAACATGGTCATCACTTCAAAGTGGTTGAACATATTCAGCGATTTAATAGTCTTTCATTAAATGATCAAACTCCAAAATATAAAACTGTGCGGTCACCTTTAAAGTTCAAACGTACTCCAGTCCGTCAGTCTGTTAGAAGGATGAATGCACTGTCGTCTGGCAATGAAAAGTTAGTAGCAAGCAGGAACAGAATGTGTAAAATTTCATTTGGTTCTCCAAAAATTAAGCCATTAAGTCATGAAAGTGGTTTGTCATTTAATCAAAATTCGTTAGCGTTGAAACAAAATTTTAATATAAAACAAAATAAGCTCAGAGACAATGCTTGTCAAAATGATTTATCTACTGAAGGATTCTGGAAAACTGAATTAGCAATACATACAAAACATACTGCTGAGTTTAAAGAAAAGAATTTGGGCAGCAAACCGAAGAACTCTGCTCAAAATGTCAACCAGTCCATTTCTCAGGATTGGACTAGTAAGACAATATCAGGAGTTTACCAAGCCGACTGTGTGCTGCCAAAGCATAATCTAGTTACTAAAATGTCTGCTGCAACTCCAGAAAAATCCTTTTCTAATGTTATACTGCATAAAGTTTCAGAGAAAGAAAAACATCAATACAAAGGTTCACCAAAGTGCCCCATATCAACAAAATTAACGACTAAAGCCATAGACCTATAAATATATGAGAAAACCTTTTTTTTCTTCAATTTGCATTGCTGCTGTTCAATACTTCCAATTGCACAAAATATTTTCCTTAAGTTAATTTTATTGTTGACTTTCAGGTATAATTACTTGGAATGCTGGAATTCCCTGAATTTTAATTGTATAAGTATTTTCTGAAAATAATGATTCACAATATGTGTATTTGGGTAATACCTTTTTGAAACTATTTCAAAATATGCTATAGACTTACGGCAAACTACTTCAATAGCTTATAGTCAGCTAATAGTTTTATTCAGTTTTCTGTTGATAGCTTTACACTTTTTAACTTGCTGAGTAAAATTCTAGGATTTTATGAACATTTGTCAATAAAATTATGTGAAAATTTGGGGGAAAAAAAAACAAATTCAACTGCTTAGTTGGATCCAAAATGATACTAATATATATAGCTCGTTGACCAGCTGGGCTTTCTGTCATGCCATTCTGATTCTATTTAAAAGTACATTTTGCTGGTTTTGAAATCTTCTCATCCAGAAATCCTGTTAAGCACTTTTAGTATACTGTAGTTTTGATGCAATTTATTGTATTGTAGCTTTGAATAGAATAAGTACTCCATAAGCAGTATTGTGTTCAAGAAAAGCACATGCAATAATCTTTCAAATTTTTACAGCCAGTTCTGTTGGGTTTGACTTTATTTTAATACTGTAATAATTCTAGTATGATTGGTGCAAGTTGATTGTGAACGAATGTAAACAGTAAGAATCTTATGAAGATAAAAGTAAATTATGGTATGGAAGTGTTTACAACATTTGACATGAAGCAGAATTTGAAATAAAATATGCTTTATTATTTACTATGCTGTTGTATTCCCAAGGTGGAAATAAATGGCTAATTCATATGGGCATAATTTTAAGGTGATTGGGAGAAAGTATAGAAGGGGGTATTAGGAGTAAGCCTTTTACACTGTGACGGTTGCGTGGAACATACTGCTGGGGGTGGTAGTGAAAGATACATTAGGGGCTTGGATGAAAGAAAATGGAGGGCTATGAGGGGAGAGGGTTATAATGAACTTAGAGTAGGTTAAAAGGTTGGCACATCATGCTGTGCTGTGCTGTACTGTTCCATATGGAACTACAATGAAAAATTATATCAAACACATTTATTTCATTGGCTTCTGAAGAAGTGAAATAAAGGCAATGTGTGTCAGCCAGTGTTATTACTGTTCAAAAGGAGGAAACAAAATCCCAACAGAAAAATATAGTGAGATTATAATGCTAATAAACTGCATCAGATGAAATCTTTGGAAAATGGGTGGAAAGTAGAAAGAGATCATGCATGAATAGTGAATGATTTGCAAAGTGCTTTTCTGACAACGTATAATACTGACAGCTGAACTTTGATTTCATCTGCTCCCTTAGCTATGTGTTAAAGGTCATGTGGTACTACTCTGAAGAGCAAATGGTGTTCTTACCAATACCCTGATCATTATTGATCACTCAATCATGAATCACTATCTGCAGTTTGTGTAAAATTTTGCTACAGTTCACTTTCTGTTAAAGGGGGAAATACATTTCTAAAGTATTTTAACTGTAAAATGCTTAAGATGGTGTCTTTCAGAATCTCAGTTCATTTAACAGTTCTTTTCATTTATACAAACAAAGTTGCCTGTATATTGGAAAATAAATGATTCATTTAATTAAGCCTCAGAAGCCACATTCTGGTGTTTTTAATAATTGACCTACTATGTAGCTTGATGCACACCCATAATCCATACTGTGATTTCTCTCCTACGTACTTAATTATTTACAAAAGAAATGGTTGCCAGGATGGTATTAAGTAGTAGAAAGTGATGAGAAGGTGGGGATATTCAAGCAATAGTGCATGAATAGCAAAAGATTATTCAAGCACAATTTGTTGTAAGACTACCTTGATAAAATAGAAACATAGAAAACCTACAGCACAATACAGGCCCTTTGGCCCACAAAACTGTGCCAAACATGTCCCTACCTTAGAAGTACCTAGGCTTTACCCACAGCCCTCTATTTTTCTAAGCTCCATGTAGCCATCCAGGAGTCTCTTAAAAGACCCTATCATTTCCGCCTCCGCCGGCAGCCCATTCCACGCACTCAGCACTCTCTGCTTGTAAAAAAAAACTTTACACCTGACATCTCTTCTGTACCTACTTCCAAGCACCTTAAAACTATGCTCTCTCGTGCTAGCTATTCCTACCCTGGGGAAAAGCCTCTGACTATCCACACGATCAATGCCTCTCATTATCTTGTACACTTCTATCAGGTCACTTCTTATCTGTCATTCCAAGGAGAAAAGGCTGAGTTCACTCCACCTATTTTCATAAGGCATGCTCCCCAATCCAGGCAACATCCTTGTAAAATCTCCTCTGCACCCTTTCTATGGTTTCCACATCCTTCCTGTAGTGAGGTGCCCAGAATTGAGCACAGTAGTCCAAGTGGGGTCTGACCAAGGGCCTATATAGCTGCAACATTACCACTTGGCTCAGAACTCAATCCCACGATTGATGAAGGCCAATGCACCATATGCTTTCTTAACCACAGAGTCAAGCTGCATAGCAGCTTTGAGTGTCCTATGGACTCGGACCCCAAGATCTCTCTGATCCTCCACACTGCCAAGAGTCTTACCATTAATGCTATATTCTGCCATCAAATTTGACCTACCAAAATGAACCATCTCACAGTTATCTGGGTTGAACTCCATCTGCCACTTCTCAGCCCAGTTTTGCATCCTATCAATGTCTTGTCGTAACCTCTGACAGCCATTCACACTATCCACAACACCGCCAGCCTTTGTGTTATCAGCAAATTTACTAACACATCCCTCCACTTCCTCCTCCAGGTCATTTATAAAACTCTCAAAGAGTAGAGAAAAGTGTTTAGTTTTTCAGAAATTCCTGTGTTGTCAAAGTTTTATAAAGATATTAATTCTAATGTTTAATATACTTAAACAAAATCCTGAAAAATGACCCAGTAGATTTTCTCTTAGCCTGTCATACATGTATTTAAGATGTAGCATCCTGAAGAAGGGTCTTGGTCTGAAGTGTCGACTGTTTATTCATTTCTATAGATGTTGCTTGACCTGCTGAGGTCCTCCAGCTTTTTGTGTGTATTGCTCTTGATCTCCAGCATCTGCAGATCCAAAACCCGGGCTTTTGTACCTCCCTCTACAAATGGGTCTTTGACTTCACTGGGAGACCACAGTCAGTATAGATTGGTAACAGAATCGCCTTCTTGCTGATAATCAACACTGGCACACCTCAAGGATGCCTATAGGGGTGAGATAGATCTGTATCACACTAATCATCTTGCACTCAACACCAGTAAGACCAAACAATTGATTAGGGACTTCAGGAGGGGAAAGTCGAGAACACACACACCAAGGAGGTGATACAGGAACCTGAAGACACACTCAACGTTTTAGGAACGGCTTCCTCCCCTCTGCCATCAGATGTCTGAATGGACAATTAACCCATGGACACTACCTCAGTATTTTGTCCCAAGTCCTGAACATGGGTCTCTGCCCGAAACGTCAACTACTTATTCTTTTCCATAGACCTGCTGAGTTTCTCCAGTTTGTGTTTGATGCTCAGTATTTTTTCCTCTCTTTTTGCACTAGTTAAAAATATACTTACTATGTATTGAAATGTACTGCTGCCACAAAACAACAACTTTTATGACATATGTCAGTGATATTTAGCCTATTATGTCTGGGCTAACCATGATGCCAATTAAACCTAATCCCATAGTCTATATCACAACATTTTCAGCATTTTCATTGCTGGGAAAGTCTAAAGTGAAAAACTCACATCCTGAATCTTGTTTATAAAAGAAGAAACAATTTCAGTTCGCAAACACGAGGAAATCTGCAGATGCTGGAATTTCAAGCAACACACATAAAAATTGCTGGTGAATGCAGCAGGCCAGGCAGCATCTATAGGAAGCGGTACAGTCGACGTTTTGGGCCGAGACCCATCGTCAGGACTAACTGAAAGATAGTAGGAGATTTGAAAGTGGGAGGAGGAGATCTGAAAATAATTTCAGTTTTTGGGTTTATATTTTCAAGTTACTCTCCTGCAGACCATTAGAAGGCGCACAGTAAAACATGTGATTCTATGTTTTAGTTTTGGAGATATGCTTATCATTGGCAAGGTCAGAATTTATTGTTAATTCCAATTTGTCCTTAAAGCACTGATAGGTCATCAGTTTAAACTAGTTCTTTATTCTATTTAAATTTTATGATCAACTGGTAGCACGGTAGCATAGTGGTTAGCTTAATGCTTTATAGCACCAATGACTTGTATTCAATTTCTGCCACTGTCTGTAAGGTGTTTGTATGTTCTCCCTGTGACCACGTGGGATCCCTCTGCCTATTCCAAAGACGTATGGATTAATATGTGGTGTGGGCTCATTGGGCCAGAAGGCCTCAAATGTGCTGTACCTCTAAAATAAAGAAAATTAAAAATAAACTCTTGGCTTGCACCCACTGAAATACTGAGGTCAATGTTGGTTGACAAATTTGATGCTCTATTGTGTTTTAATAAGTGAGGTGGTAGTTACACTGATTTTTTTTTAAGGGACACTGGTTAGACTTGGCCTTTTTAAAGAAAATATTCGCCTGTTATTTATGTGATGTATGTCACCCCGTAAACAAATAAAACCTGAATGTTGTCTGAGACTTGCTTTGCTTGAGTATAGATCTCAAACTTGTCTTAAGGAGATTGGGGGGGGGGGTGGAGTTCAAAGGTGGCACTAATAACCACAGGACAGTTTGAAGCTTAAGAGCTGTAAGTCATGGTTCACACCGATTTTGATGACCAAAGAGGGATAAAATTCTGCAGGTACAGTTTGGGAAGATGGACTAAAAAGTATGATATCAAAAGCTAATAATCTTTGGATTATTGCTCACCACATGTTACTGAAAATGAAGCAATAAAATAGTTAACGTACTGAATGAGGGGATGTATTAGGGCAGGCTTTGGATTCCTGGGGACCTGGGACCATTTCTGGTGGAGATGAGCTAGATAGCAGTTCAACAGGAAAGGAACCTGTAACCTCACAAACGATCTGGTTTCTGGTGTGGGGGAAGATTTAAACTAACTTGACAAGGGAATGAGATCTTGAAGGCAAAATCAGAAGAGAAAAAATCTGCAAACAAGGGAGTGTAGTCTGATGATGGATGCTGCATTCCTGCGACAGCACAAAATGTAGATGTGCACGATGGTGGGAAGGGCTTTATCTGTGATGGGGTTGGCTGTACCCACTGCTTTCTGTAAGCTTTTCTGTTCAAGGGCATTGGTGTTTCCATACCAGGCCATGATGCAACCAGTCAGTATGCTCTCCACAGCACAGCTTTAGATGTTCATTGATGTTTTAGATGACATGCCAAATCTTTGCAAACTTCTAAGAAAGTGGAGGCACTACCATGCCTTCTTTGTAATGACACTTACATGCTGGACCCAGGCCAGATCCTCCGAAATGGTAATACTGAGTAGGCTAATTGGTCATTGTAAATTGCCCTGTAATTAGGCTAATGTTAAATAGGTGCGTTGCCTGATGATGCGGCTTGTTGTGCCAGAAGGGCCTGTTCAGAGCCTTATCATTAAATAAATAAACACCTAAAACACTCAGAAATGTAATGGGAATCAGGGTTATTATTACTGACTTACGCTGTGAATGTTGTTGTTTTGTGGCAGCAGTACACAGCAATACATTTTTAAAATGTACTGTAAGTTGCAATATGAAATATATAGAAAAATAAATAAGTAGTGCAAGATGAGAGAAGAATTGTGAAGTAGTGTCCATGGACTATTCAGAAATCTGATGGAAAAGGGGAAGAAGCTGTTCCTGAAAGACTGAGTGTATTTTTTCAGGCCTCTGTACCTCCTCTCCGATGGTAATAGTGAGAAGTAGGAATGTCCTGGGTGATGAGGTCCTTTAACGAAGGATGCCACTTTCTTGAGGCACTGCCTTCTAAAGATGTTCTTGATGATGTTTAAGCTGTGCCTAGCCATACAGCCATGAGTATAGAGAGAGTAGAGCAGTATCCATGTACCAGTGTTGACTGAGGTCTCCTGATGAGAAAACCAAAGATCCATCGCAGAGGAAGGTACAGAGGCCCAGGTTTTGAAGTTTGTTTATGAGTACTGATTGGATGATGGCATTGAACACTGAACTGTAATCAGTTAAAAGCAGCCTGAAGCAGGTATTACTGATGTTCAGCTGATCCAAGGCCAGTGAGACTGTGTCTATTGTAGCGATCGGCAAATTGCAGCGGTCCAGGTCCGGGCTTAGGCAGGAATTAATTCTAGAGTCGGCCAGCCGCTCAAAGCTCTTCAACAAAGTAGATGTGAGTGCTACTGGGTGACAGACACTAAGGCAGCTCACCATGCTCTTCTTAAGCACTAGTATCATTAATGCTCTTTTGAAACAGGTGGAACCTCTGACTGCAACAATGAAAGATTGACGATGACCTTGAACATTCCAGCCAGTTGGTCAGCACAGATTTTTGGTGCCCTGCCAGATACACCATTGGGGCCTTTCACATTGCAGCCTCTTGAAAAGTGTTTTGACGTCAGCCTCGGAGACAGATATCACATGGTAGCTAGATGCAGCAGGAATTCGCATAATATAGTTTATTCTGCCTTTTAAAGCTTACATTAAAGGCATTCAGCTCATCAGGAAAGGCAACATCACAGCCATTTATGATGTTAGATGTTGACTTGTTGGAAGTAATAGCCTGCAAACTCTCCTATAACTGTCATGCATCCAATTTCATCTCTGACTTCACTCAGAATTGCTTTTTCACACTTAAGGTAGCCTTCCATAGGTTATACCTAGACTTCCTGTAGTGTTCTTGATCATTGGTCTTGAACGCTTCAAATCTAGCCCCCAGCAGGCCATGAAGTTCATCTAGAGCTTCTGGGTTTATGTCCAGTATGTTCTTGAAGGCACACACTAATCCACTGAAGTTGCTGACGGCTGTGGCATAGTCATTCAGATCTGAAGACAAATCCCTGAATATGGTACAGTCTACTGATTCAAAGCAGTCCTGAAAACACTCTTCCACCTCCCTTGACCATACCTTCATGATCTTCACCACTGGTGCTGCTGACCTAGTCTCTGTATGTCAGGAGTAGAAGTACAGCCAGGTGATCAGATTTGCAAAAATGAGGGCATGGCAGAGCAAGGTAAGTGCTCTTGTGGTGGCATAACAGTGGGCATGTGTGTTGCTCCTCTGGTTCCACATATAACATATTGGTGGTGGTTTGGTAAGAGACTTCCTCGAGGTGGCCTGGTTGAACTTCCCTACAATGATGAGGAAGACATCAGGGTGTGCTGTCTTGACTGCCTGTCATGGTGCTCAGCTCCTTGAATGCCAGCCTGATGTTGACCAGGGGTGGAATATACACTGAAACCAGGAAGATGGTGGAAAACTCCCTCAGCCGATACAATGGCTGATACTTGACTGCAGATGTTCCAGGTCAGGGAAGTATCTGTGGTAAGACTGACACCTTATTTACAAGTTCAATCGGTATTTCCATGCTCCAGCTCAGTTTATAGTGGAACAGCACCAGTAGATGGTAACGTCTCCTTCAGAAGTGTTCTCTGTCACTACATTAACTTCAAAAGCAGCTAGGAACCTTCCAGACTAGCATATCCTCATTTACTTGGAAATGACAATCTCAGGTTCCAGTCTAAGTGGTTCCTTCTCCTTAGCAAATTTGCAGCACAAAGCAGCAGTATATTCTGGTGAAACAAATCTAAATTTGTTATGATATGCCTGTCCATCATTAATGCAGCAGGCGCACAAATTTATGTGCTTTCTTAAGAGGTGAAATTAAAAAGAAACTGCAAATTTGGTCAGAATTCTCCACATTTCATCTCCTCTGGTCCACTTTTGAGTCTGAAATAACTTAATGCTATTTAAGGAGAAGCACTACAATAACCTTTTAAGAGACAAGGGATCAAAAAGCAAAAGAGAAAAAAAACTGCATATCGTGGAACTCTGAAAGAAAACCAAAAATTGTAGAAATACTCGACAGGTCAGGCATCACCTGTGGAGAGGGAAAGGGAGTTTGCATTTCAGCTGATGAAACTCTTTCATTTTATTTTTGCTTCATGTTGGTAGTTACTTTCCTGTAACTTTTCCAAACTCATGCTAATGAATGTTCCACGGAACCAGCCAGGCTGAAAGGCAGGGTAGGAACCAGGGTCCTGTTGTGTTTAAAGGAGTGTGATAACCAGGGCCCCAGTGAGCAAAATGGAGTGCAGGAACTCATGTCTGCGGGAGAAAAACAGTTCAGCAAACACTGCCTGATGAGCCAGATGCAATTCTTTGCAATTCTTAAAAAAGAATTGTCAGAGTTTTACTATATTGGATATAAACAAATATCTTCCTTGTATTATTCATCACTTATTTTCCTTCCAGATGTAACAATAATCTTTCAGTGTTTGTCACCATTCTCTGCTGCCTACTTGTGACTTATTTTCCCAGAACTCAATTTGTTTTACTCCCTGCTAGCTCAGCCATGGTCAAGATCTCAAGAACTGAGAAAGCTGATGGGAGTAGGATGCAATCTTGGGTGTACCAGGCCTAAGATCTTTGAGGTCAACAACTTGGATGGGTACAAATTAGAACCGAATCTGATGACAGACAATCTGAATCCAATCTAAGCTTGAGAACTTAACAATTTTTCCACCTATCATGACTTGATCATCATTGGAAATATAATTATCTCAAATATGTTGTCCATAATCTTCCACTCAACCCAGCATGTTAGGGCCTCATATGTAACCAAAATATAAATCCTTCAGGCATGTGCTTTTTCTTATAGTTCTCTTCCTCCAGTTCAGCTCATCCCAGAGACATCCTCAGTTTGAGTCACAAGAGAATAGAAACAGCATAGGTCACCTGACCCCTCAAACCAACACACCATTCAATATGATCATCTCTTCAGATCCCTCTGTCCTTTCAGCAGCACCTTTCCTCAGCACTCGTCTGTTAACAGGTAACACTATCAGGAATCAATGGACGGACAAGGAAGAGCAAGTAACCAAGGGTGCAACCATCGGTTGTTCGGAATTAATTAGAGCAAGAGCAGGAAGTGAGCTGGGGCCAATTAAAGTGGAAAATATCTCATTAAGGAGGGAGGAAACATGAAAATGTCAAAGTATTTTAATTCACCGCTCACAAATGCATAATAGTGAAAATAAAATGCATTAATTTCAATATGGATGAATTAAATAGATTCTTAAAGATCAGAGACTAGAACTGATGTTGTTGAGAGTTAAAATAAAAAAATCACTGACCTCTACGTACCCGCATCTTAGTGTTCTGAGGAAAGCAGAGGAGAAACAGTAGAAGTTTTGACATCCCACCCTCCAACCATTCAACCATTGATTTTGAAAATGGATAGCACTGTTGCTCCCTCATGACCCCAGTGACCTGGGTCCGATATTGATCATGAGTGCTGTGTGGAACTTGCAACTCTTCCCCATGACTGTGTGTGTTTTGGCCACATGTTTTTGGTTTCTTCGCCTTACCCCACAGATATGAAGATTGGCAATTTCACTGGCCTCAGTAAATAGGCCTTAGATGCAGGCAAGCTTCAATGTACAGTCCCATCAACTAAGGAGACTGTGAAGAGAACAAAATGGAATGGGAGAAGGACAGATAGGCGCCTGAGGGTTAGCGTGGACTTAGTGGGCCTAAGGCCCTTTTTCGTACAATTGGTAAGCTGTCAAAATGAACCTCTGTTTAAAAAAAGGTAAAATTCCAAATACTGTAACTAGATGGTAAACATCCGAAAAACAAGATAAAGTGAAATCTTACTTAGGAAGATGTGGGTTATTTAAGAACATTTATGAGCAGCATAGCTCATAGAGATATTATCTCACTATGCCAGAGACATATGTGCAATCCTGACCTCGGGTGTTGTGTCTCTGTGTGTGTGTGTGTGTGGAGTTTGCACATTCACCTTGTGACCATATAGATTGCATTAGTATAGGTTAATGTAAAATGGGTGGTTGACGATCAGTGCAGACTCAATGGGCCAAAGGATCTGTTTCTATGTAGCATCTCTCTATGACACTACACAGCACAAAGAGGTAAATTGTTTCTCACTATCTTCCAAGTCCTACCATAACAGGAACTGCAGAGCATGTTGATGTATGGATATTCCAAAACATTTGATAAGATACTGATGGTAGCTTTGTTGACAAAGTTGAGTCAGCATAGATATGAAGTTAGTTTTAGAACAGTAAAACAGGCAGCACATAATGCATTTTCCAGTCTGGAACTGATTTAAATAGCAGTATTGAGACAACTGTTGTTATAAAGTAGAGAAATAGAATGAAAAAAAAATTAAAATTTGGCTAATGGGCCTGATCAAAGCTTAAAAATAACATAAGTGAGTGCAGTTTAATTTATAATTTCTGGAAGTCAGCCAGGTTAATACAGTGGGCTGAAAGTTAGTCCTAAAAACACTGAGAAGATTAAAAGGAAATGATTAATTTATATTTATAACTTTAAAAGGAATTGAAAAGTGTAGAGACTCAAACACTTAAATGCATACATTTTCAAAGTTTGTGGAACATTTTCAATACATATAAAGGGAAAGAGTACAAAAGCAAAGTTAACAGTAAGTCATTAAAATCACTGGTTAAACCATTGTTAGAATACTGTTAACGGTTTTAGATGTCCTTTTGGTCATGGCTATTAAGGCGATCCAGGAAAAAGACTTACTAATCTTACCGAGTTTAATCATGTAGAGAAGCTAGGTAAACAGCAGGGATGGTTAAGAGAACATGCAACAGAAAAATGATTGGCTTTGAGGTCAATCAGAACAAAAATGAATTTCTCCAGGTATAATTGTTAAATAATGATCAATAATTACCATTTCCACCCACCCTCACCCCCCACACACATATTCACTTTTGGGAGACACGATACCTTCCTGTGACAATGGTGGAAGCAGAATAAGAAATAGTCACTTCAGAAATGACGCACATAAAGAAAGAGGAAAGGAAAGAAAATAGATCAAAATACAGCAGGTGTCAGACTTGGCAAGCAGCAGTTAATCAAATATGCCAACGAACTTGATGTCCAGGGTGCTCACTCCTAAATGCAAATTAATAGTTTTCTGGTTAGTAAAGTTTCAGATGGCTGAGCCTTGACTTTGTTCCCAGAGAGAGACTGTTGGAATAAAAACAAACCATACAAGTTTGTTAGCTAGTTGGGGCCTGTAACGCCACTAAGGTTTAGGGTAGCAAAAACCATACAAAAGAACAATGGAATTAGTTTCCATTTAAATGAACAATCAGTATATCGTCAATAAAGCATTTTAACCTTCATCAGTACAACTGGTGTCACTGTACTGGAACACAACTAGTTAGTAATCAATGACTTTTGGGGGAAACATTTATCAAATAAATCTGGTCTAACAATGGACTGGGTGGAGCTCAGTCCAAAGCACGGCCTGCGATGGCTCTGTGTGGTGGAGAAGTGGGGTGTGCTGGAGATTCTCTGTCCGCCACCCTGCAGCTGGGCTCACCAGAGCACCGCTAGAGTTCACGCCTCAAGTTGCGCAACCCGAAGCCTTCCGCCAAGGACTTCTTTCAAAGTTCAATGGAGCTTAGAGAAATTTCATTGATAATTCTACAGTAAATTAATGGTTGTTCGTTTGATTTTGCAATTGCTGATGCATCCTCCAAGGTCCCAGCACAACTGTGTGGCTTGACGTGTAATGGGTGAGTGGTGGGTGCGGGGAATGCACTCCCAGCGAAGGTGGTAGAGGCGGATACAATAGGGTCTTTTAAGAGACTCTTAGATAGGTACATGGAGCTTAGAAAAATAGAGGCTATGCTGTAGGGTAATTCTAGACAGCTTCTCGAGTGGGTTACATGGTTGGCACAATATTGTGGGCTGTAGGGGCTATAATGTGCTGTGAATTTTCTATGTTCCATGTTCTATGTTTGACACATCCCTTGTAGTCAAATAGAATATGTTAAAAACAAAAGTGGGTTACAAAGGTAGTTCGGTGATACATTCACATATAACAACGATTATCTAATTGAAATAAATCTATACTTAAATACAAAACTTAGCTAAGATAACCTTTTATTGTGTGTCCCATCCCTCAGGAGATAGGTTTCAGTACGAATGCTGGACTCAGTTGGATTCAGCGCTCACACCCTCCTTTACGTCAGTAGCATAGCAGTGGAAACTGCAAGTGAAGGGAGAGCACATCTTGCACAACCTCTCGTTGTCCCAGAACGTATCTTACAGAGTCAGGAAAGCTCACCAATGCCTTTACTTTCTGAGGAGGCTGAGTGAGAGCTGGACTTGGCACATCCATACTCACGTCATTCTAGAGAAGCACAGTAGAGAGTATACTACAAGCTGCATCACTACTTGGTACGGAAGCTGCGCTGTGGTGGACAGGAAGACTCTACAACGGGTAGTCAAAGCAGTGCAATGCATCAACAGCACCAGCCTACCTGCCATCAAGGACATACTGTATGTACAGAAAGGTGTTGGGAAAAGGCCAGTAATATCATGAAGGATCCCACCCACCCTGCTCATGGACTGCTTGTCACACTCCTATCAGTGAGGAGGCTATGTAGCATCCACACCAATACCACCAGACTCAAAACCAGTTACCTTCCCCAAGCAGTAAAGCTGATCAACCCCTCCTCATACTAATCCACCCTTTCATGGCCCCAAGCATCACTGCTTTATTATTTCCTGTCAGTCACCTTATGTACTTATACTCCTGTGCCAAGTGGCACCTTATGGCCATCCAATCAATCTATGTATATAAGCTATCTTATGTATTTATGTGTATTGTGTTTTTGTAATACTATATTGTATATTTATCTTTTGTGTTTCTTTTTGTGCTGCATCGGATCCAGATTTTGTTCGACTTTACACTTGTGTACAGGAAATGACATTAAACATCCTGAATCTAGAATTCAGGGTGTTTAATGTTTAATGAAGGGCAGGTGATGACATCCAGCTTCTGTACTGTTCTGATGTAAGGTCATCACCCACAACATTAACTACACTTCTCTCTGTAGATGCTACCTGACCTGTTGAGTATTTCTCCAGCATTTCTGTCCTTGCTACATTATGATAATTTGTATTAGTAGCATTCAGTATTAATATGTTGGTACAGGGTAATAGGCATTTGTGGCTACAATTAAGGTATTTGTATTACTTTAAAACATACATTTTAGCAACTTATTACTCAGGTATAATGCTTTATATACTTGTAAATGCATAGCAACAAAGCTCAGGTTTGCAGTTATTCAGGTTCCTAAAATCATTGATGAAGGTAACCTAATGAGAACTTATTAGGAACCTTTCATTGAAAAGTCAATTTTATTCAATTTAAAATCAACTCATAGGAGCTCTTAACAACTTTAGACATATTGCATAAGACTTGTTTTAAGAAAAAAGTGCTTGAAAAATAAAGAAAAAGACAATACTTTTCAGATTTTGGCAGAAATACAATCCATTGAAGAACCACACATTTGATTTGAAATGACTTCAAACATTGCCTAGTCTTGCACCTTAACACGTTAGATTTGATATAAATTTAAGAAATGGGAGTATTTTGAAAGCCTTGTCTGTAAGACAGTGCATGTAACTAAACAACATCGGTAGCAATGTTCTGTTTTTCTTTGCTGTCAGTATTGGCTTATTATAATCAAAAACAGGTTTTATAGAATATCAGTACCTTTTTTAGACCAGTGTTGAAATGAACCTAAGCAGACTATTACATCAATTTTGCCATACATGCAGATTGCAGCTTGTACACATCCATAATTTACTGTAGGGGGCAGCAACTGTGAGATTACAAAATATTTTCAATAAGAATAACTACACTTGTGTAATTTTGTATTAATAATGGATTCCAGATGGAACAATGTAATTATGCATTATTTTGAAAGGTTAAAGTCAAGTTAACTGCTTTAAAGATGAAATTACATGATCTCTGATTACTAAAACAATCGACAAGATTTTTAAAACATTTAGAATATATGAAATGCATTTGCAGTACACTCCATTAAAACATGCCTAGGCATCATCCTTTATGAAGCAGGCAGAGACTGCCATCCAAACATCAGTTTAAATTGACACCTTGACACAGCTGAAAGCCTGAGAAGGGTTTATGTGTAGCAAATTATGTATTTAAATGAAATACGGAACAAATTAGAACATTACCCATACTACCAGAGTACTATAAAACTGTGTATTGTTTCCTAATAGTTAGCGATGGAGGAATTCACCCAGTGTATGCTGCCCTGTTCTTTTGATTGATTCTAAATAAACAAAATCAGTGCAGACACTTACAGCAGATAATGGACTGCCTTCATACAATGCTTTCGACGAATGCATCCTCCAAATCTTCATTTTCATTGTAACTTTCAAGATGATTGTTGATACCTTCAAATTCTTCATAGTTCCTAACTTAATGAAGTAGTGAAATTATTTCAATTTCACTCCCAGCTGTTTCTTCCATGTCCAAGCCTGAACGCTTGAAATCACAGTGAGCAAAACAATTCTGAAAATGTCTTACTGCTTATATCTCGCCAATTATCAGTGACAAAACCCACTGTTTTTTGAACACACACAAATACATGCAGCTATTTACAAATGGGTTGCTCTAAGCATAGTGAACTGTCTAACTGCCATGCAAGTGCATTCAAATCACTCCAGTTAGAAACTGTTCAGCAACAGTCCACTATCCCAATCGGGTCGCATAACGTCCCAAATAAACAAAGGGAATCCTGACCATTTTCTCAATTAGGTTTTGTTCTTTAAGAATTGTCCCAAAATAAGTGGATGCACCAATTATCTGTTGGCTCAATTAATCAAAATCCACTGTACTTCTATCTCCTGGTCTCCGTTCTACAACACCTCCCAGGGCTTTGCCAAACTTTGTAAATTCCCTTCCCAAAACATAGCATTTTGCAATCGTCCAAGTTAAATTCCATCTGCCATTCCTTGGCCCATTTTCCCAGTTGATCTTGATTCTGTTTTAACCTTGCACAACGTTCTTCACTGTCCACCACACCAATAATTTTGGTGTAATCTGCAAACCTAGATTTTCATCAAATTGCAAAGTATCTGTCAAGTCGGTTTGGACCCTTGAAATTATATCAAATTCAATTATTTAAATCAATATTTATACATTGAGCAGTGATTCTCTAAATAATTCTAACACATATGCAACAGAGCTTATTTTAAAATCCCTTCATTAATTATGTTGGTATTGTACTTAGAGCATAATAATACACATTTCTGTTTTCTTTTTAGGTATGTTCTCCAGTGACACCGGCCACAAACATATTTAAGTGGAGCACTTACTTTTATGGGCATAACACACTGTTTACTTTCAAAGACAGGAGCGTTACACAAGGATTGTCTGATGATACGAACTGTAAATTGCAGATACTGAAATTGGTCAAGGTTCTACCCATTGTAAAACAGACAAATTACTCCTTGAATTTAGTTACATTGATTCTGTTGCTAAATCCAAGGGGAATGGTTTTAAGGCATTCCTTTGCAGGATTTTTTTTACAATCCCAAAAGGAATTTTAATCTCCTCTGATTATTCATTCTATTCTAAAAGAATCTTTTCTAACTTTGAGGGGCAAATTAAGGAAGGTAGAAAATTGCCAATTTTGGGGCAGACCCAAACAGGAAAAATTAAAATGGTCTTAGAAAATAATGTGTGTAGAGACCAACTTAAAGGTCAACAAAATTCAAATGTACCAACAAGCCTGATTCAAAATCATGTGGAAAAATAACTGGCAAAAGTACATTGAAAATGTTGGATGAGAAAGTAGTCCAATTTAAAAAAACTATTTTTGTATATATAATTAAACCATAAAACACAAACTGATATGATTCCTCTCTCCCTGAGGCTGTTTCATACTTCACAGCATGCTGATTATTTTATAGTTACGAAAAAAAACATTTTCCATTGGTTACAAACGTATACCACAGCAAGAAGAAACAGGAAATGTTACACCTATGTTGCAAATCTGGGGACCTTTTTAGTAAATCACTTACAAACACAGTCTACAGCATTTGATTTGAACTGAAAGAATAAGGAACATACTAAATTGATACATGGATATACAAACTGACCAGTGTCAGAAAAGATTAAACAAAATTTTAATGATTATTGTGAATTACATTTTGGATAGTCAATTAGGGGTAGAACATATACAATAAATAGTAGGGTAATAAGAAATATTGATGAACAGTAGGGACCAAGGGCCGAGGTCGACATTTGTCTGATAATGTGGCCATGTTTGTGGATGATACAAAGATGGGTAGATGGGGCAGGGAGACTGCAGAACGACTTAAGATTAAGGGAATGGGCAAAGAATTAGCAGATGGAATACAGTGTAGGGAGGTGTATGGTTATGTACTGTAGTAGAAGGACTACAGGTGTAGACTATGTACTAAACAAGAAGCAAATTCAGAAATCAGAGGTGAAAAAGAGACTCGTGAGTCCTTGTGCAGGATTCCCTAAAGGTTAACTTAAAGACTGAGTGAGTGGTAAGGAAGGCAATCGTAAAGTTAACATTCATTTTGAGAGGACAGGAATATAAAAGCAAGAATGTAATGCTGACCCTTTATGAGGCATGAGTCAGATGGCATGTGGAGAATTGTGAGCAGTTTTGGGCCCTTTATCTTAGAAGAAATGTGCTGGCATTGGTGAAGTTTCAGAGGAGGTTCACAAGAATGATCCAGGGAATGACAGGGTTAATGTATGAGGAGCATTTGATGGCTCTAGGCCCGTCCTTGCTGGTGTTTAGAAGAACTGGGGAGACAGTGGGGCGGGGGGGCTTATCGAAACCTATTGAATATTGAAAAGTCTAGATAGAGTGGCTCTGACAAGGGTGTTTCCTATAGCAGGGGAGTCTAGAACCAGAGGGCACAGCCTCAGAATAGAAGGATGCTTCTTTAGGACGGAAGTGAAGAGCAGGGGCTCCCAAACGTTTTATACTGTGAACCAGACTATTAAGCAAGGGGTCCATGGAACCCAGGTATGGAACCCCTACTTTGGAGGCTGGCAAATCTGTGGAATTTATTCCTGCACAACATGGTGGAAGCTAAGTCATTTAGTCATAGTCATATTTATATTGATCCCGGGGGAAATTGGTTTTCGTTACAGTTGCACCATAAATAATTAAATAGTAATAAAACCATAAATAGTTAAATAGTAATATGTAAATTATGCCAGAAAATAAGTCCAGGACCAGCCTATTGGCTCAGGGTGTCTGACCTCCAAGGGAGGAGTTGTAAAGTTTGATGGCCACAGGCAGGAATGACCTCCTATGACGCTCTGTGTTGCATCTCAGTGGAATGAGTCTCTGGCTGAATGTACTCCTGTGCCCACCCAGTACATTATGTAGTGGATGGGAGACATTGTCCAAGATGGCATGCAACTTGGACAGCATCCTCTTTTCAGACACCACCGTCAGAGAGTCCAGTTCCATCCCCACAACATTACCGGCCTTACGAAAGAGTTTGTTGATTCTGTTGGTATCTGCTACCCTCAGCCTGCTGCCCCAGCACACAACAGCAAATATGATCGCACTGGCCACCACAGACTATATTTAAAATAGATTTTGATAAATTCTTGATTAGTAAGAGTATCAAAAGTTACTGGGGGAATAGGGTTAAATGCAAAAATTAATGAGCCTTGATGGAATGGCAGAGCAGACTCAACAGGACGAATGACCTAATTCTCTCCTATGTGGATAGAATAGTGAAGAACATACACTCACTCAGAGGTTCCTCCTGTACCTAATAAAGTGGCCACTGAGTGTATGTTCATGGGTTTCAATGTTCGAGGTGTGTGTTCAGAGATGTTCTTCTGCACACCACTGTTGTAACATGTGGTTGCTTGAATTACTGGCACCTTCCTGTCAGTTTGAACCAGTCTGGGCATTCTCCTCTAACCTCTCTCATTAACAAGGAGTTTTCACCCACAGAGCTCTCACTCACTGGATGTTTTTTTTTGCACCATTCTCTGTAAGCTCCAGAGAGAAATGTGTATGAAAATCCCAGGACATCAGCAGTTTCTGAGATACTTAAACCACCCTGTTTGGCACCCACAATCAATCCACGGTCAAAGTCACTTACATCACATTTCTTCCCCATTCTGATGTTTGCTCTGAACAACAACTGAACCTCTTGACCATGTCTGCATGCTTTTATGAATTGAGTTCTGGCCACAGGAGAAAATTTTCAACAAAATGTTCAACTTGACAATAATGGGCTAGTAAGTGCAAATAATATGTCTTCAGTATTAAAAAAGGTCTTGATACTGGATTCAGTGCACGTGGGCATTTTCTTTCATTTCACGAGCAGTGATTGCTTCGGCTGGAATTTGGGTTCTTGGTTGGTAGGGATTTCAAGAGGAAGCTGAGATGGTGCTTCAGCATTCATGTGACAGACAGCAGTCCTCTGAAGAATACTGGTGATCCACATGGTTTTGTTAAATGATTTTTATGGTCATGATTATGAAAATTAATTCACTCCACCCCCCCCCCAACCCATCCTCTCACCCGCCACCAAAACATATTATTGTCTAAAGTAAAATTTGGTAACTACTGTGGTGGGATTTGAGGTATTGTAATCTAACTCTTGCATCTGGACGAGCAGCCTGCAACTTAGCTAATTAAAATATCACCAAGGGGGAAAAATTACAATGACAGAGAATCAACTGGGAATGGAAATAGAGGGAGCAGCCACTGAGCAATTAACCACCTAAATCTGTTCAAATGAACAGATCTCTCCATAGGAGAAATTTTGCAAGGCACTATTCTAGCCTTGAGGTTTGGTGGGGGGTGGACGTGAGTGTGAAATGTAGCAGGTGAGAACAGGTTTTGTGTCTGTTTTGCACTTCCGCCTTCAAAAGTTCTCACGCTGGTTACACTGCGACAAAATAATTCTTTGTGTTCCAACTTGCTGTGCCTAACAGCTGTGATTAAGTTCCAGTTTCAATTTGTCAGCTCTTATCAAAATTCCCATTTTCAGTTTTACATAGAAACATGGAACACCTACAGCACAATACAGGCCCGTCAGCCCACAAAGCTGTGCCGAACATGTCCCTACCCTAGACCTACCTAGGCTTTACCCATAGCCCTCTATTTTTCTAAGCTCCGTGTAGCCATCTAGGAGTCTCTTAAAAGACCTTATCGTTTCCGCCTCCACCACCGTCGCCGGCAGCCTATTCCACACACTCACCACTCTCTGTGTAAAAAACCTACCCCTGACATCTCCTCTGTATCTACATCCAAGCACCTTAAAACTATGCCCTCTCATGCTAGCCATTTCAGCCCTGGGGAAAAGCCTCTGACTATCCACACGATCAATGCCTATCATTATCTTGAACACATCTATCAGGTCACCTCTTACCCTCTGTCACTCCAAGGAGAAAAGGTTATGTTTACTAAGTTACTGAATGTTGTGATCTATACCTTGTAGCTAATTGAGAGAAAAGCATCTATTTATTCTGCTGTAGTCCACAGGCATTGATTCGGGCAGTGTACAATTGTATGTTTTGTTTCCAATAGGACATACTCTGCAGTACTTGTGCATGGAGATACATTACAAAATAAAATGCGAAAATGTACAGTAATTAATTTTTTATAATCTTGATTGGGTGTAGAAAAATAGTTGGGCCCCCTTCGAAGAATCGTCCCTGGTATAAAAGGATGACTTGTAACGTAACAGTGTGGTGATCTCAGTGAACGAAGAACATGGAACAGTATGGCACAATACAGGCCTTTCAGCCCATGATGTTGTGTTGATCTGCATTAAGAGAACAAGTGATCAGAGTTAATAAATTCTGCTGTATACTCACTTGGATAATTTTGGAGTTGGAGGATGGAGGGGGTTGATTTTAAGCATGCTCTATGAGGTCACACAATCTCCTGTGTCTGACTAACGTGGTATGCACCATCTTTGACTTATTGATGGAGAGGATTGCAATGAGGATAACCATCACAATGTGCATGAATACCCAAGTGTTGTCAAAATTGTTTGCAATCTGAACATCTAATGTCCATCACGCAATCATCCAAGAATGGAGAAGAACTTGTCAAGGTCAGGGTGGGTGCTACTGCTCACCAGAGAGTTTACTTTGAGTTCAACCCTCTATCCAACATCTGCCGCTGTCTCAATGCTGGTCTGGCCTGATGAGAAGCTGAAAAAGCCACCCAACAGTTCAAAAATAACAGAACAGATGAAATCCCACACGATAGATTAAAATGTGGCAAATTATTATTTTCATGATCTCATTTCCCTCAGCCTGGGACAGAACATCATGCCAGGGAACTCTTGGCATGGCATATTAAATTTCGAAGGATGGGGATGGTGTTTGCATGTAGTCTGTCATGAGGAAGATCCTCAACATCCTCTTCCCAGTAGCTGAATTACTCCTCCCAGAATCACAATGTGGACTCTGCTCATCGAAGGGCAAAATGGGTAAGATTTTCACAATGCAAAAAGAACATGGAAAATATAGCAAAATGCCTTTAACTCAATCAGCTAAATAGGATCATCCAAAAACCTGCCTTTCCTCAGAAATTTAACACCATTTAGCATCTGCTGCACACTTTCTTACAAGTACTCTGTCCCAAATTGAACACAATAATTTTCGCCCCCTCAGGCAACTGCTCAAAGTTAATCATCTTCACTCCAAAGACAGACATGCTTGTTTATGGACAGTTGGTGATGCATTTCAAGTCATCATTGATTCCGTCACCAAAGTTGAGAAATGGATGGGTCTATATTGATTGTCTACCACATAAAAGATCACTACCAATCTGTCCTCACCACACAACATCTCAATACCCCCTTTGCACATAACAATAATGAAGACCTTTAGGAGCCAGCTCACAGTGAAGGCAGAATCAATGACAAAATTCACCACTGACCAAATGAGAAAAAGATCATTTAAAAGGTAACGTTCTGAGCCTGGCAGTAAGCTCCTAGTTTACCAAGTACCACTGATTCATCTCTGACCTGTATGCAGTTAAGACACAGAAAACCCACCCACGGTAACTGAGGCACTGGGATATTATGATCAATGTTAACTTCACATAATCCTCCAAATCCATGGGCAGGAAAGAAGAACCAATATTGGTGTCCTTCCTAGATCAGCTTCCTGAACATCAAGGCAGTAACCCCGCTTGAACAATTCTGGTGCATGAGACACTCTGCTTGCACCCCTGTCACAAGACAATCAAGTACCTACTTTGAGTTCCTCATAGGAAGGGATTTTGAGGATAATGGAGAAGATGCTTCATACATGTTCAGAAAGGCTACTTAAACAAATGCAACTTCCACAGGCCTTTCAGAGTCCCTCAAAATGGAGGAAGGATATCTGAAACGCACCTCAAGTCTTCGAGCAAAATGAAAGGGGACAATCTGTAAACAGCCCATCCATTGTCCTACCAAACTACTCCCACTTTATCTGTAAAGGAGAGCACAGACCCTCTAAAGATCACTCAATCACTTCAGAACTCATAGAAATAAGTCCCAACTGACTGACTGTGTGGGCTTAATTTCTATATGTCACTAAAAAGACCAACACCACTCAAACAAGTTGAAATATTTTGCCAAATGTAAGCTAATCATCATTGAGTGTAAACCTACATGACCGATTTAATAATTTGTATTTCATTAAACGCATTGATGTGTTAATCGTAGAAGGGCCTGGAATGTCCTATTCTGCACAGTAGTTCTAAATACATCAGTACATTGATAGATAGATAGATTGTACATTATTCTTTATGATTTTATTGTTAAATATCTTGTCTAATATGAGGGGTGATTGATAAGTTCGTGGCCTAAGGTAGAAGGAGTCAATTTTAGAAAACCTAGCACATTTATTTTTCAACATAGTGCCCTCCTACATTTACATATTTAGTCCAGCAGTCGTGGAGCATACGGATCCCTTCTTTGTAGAAGTCGGCGTCTTGGACCTCCAGAAAGTGGTCCACAGCAGGGGTGACTGATAAGTTCATGGTTTAGGGTAGAAGGAGATGAGTTATTAACTTCAAACTTTCTGCATAATCACTCAAAGAGTTGCACTGTATGTGCATGTAACGACAGCTGTAGAACTCATCTCCTGCTACCTTAGGCCACGAACTTATCAATCACCCAATGCTGTGGACCACTTCTGGAGGTCCAAGACAGCAACTTCTACAAAGAAGGGATCTGTATGCTCCACGACCGCTGGACTAAGTGTGTAAATGTAGGAGGAGACTATGTTGGACTGTCTAAATGTAAGAGGGGACTATGTTGAAAAATAAATGTGCTAAGTTTTCTAAAGTTGACTCCTTCTACCTTGGGCCACAAACTTATCAATCACCCCTAGTATATGCTTTGTTGCTCATTATTTCAGAGTTCACATTAAAATATATCTCAAGATATATATTTATACAATACCATATCTGTTAGCACAACATTATTTTACAGCTCGGGTTGTTGGAGTTCAGAGTTCATTCCCAGCGTCCCCTGTAAGGAATTTCTATCTCCTCACTGTGGAATGCATGGATTTCCTCTGGGTGCTCTGGCTTCCTCCCACAGTCCAAAGATGTACCTATCTACTTATTTATTTGTTTGTATTTATTTCTTACATCCAATGGAGTAAAAACCTTTATGTTGCATCGCCATTGCAATGTACAAGCAGTAGAGAGGGGAAATGTTGGAGGACATTGCTCAAACACTAAGGCTACATCCACACTAGACGAGATAAATCCATAACCAAAGCTTTCTCTCTTTGTTTTGACCCTCCGTCCACACTGAAACGGCATTTTCCTCCCCTGAAAATGGAGCTTTTCTAAAACACTCTCCAGAGTGTGTAAATCTGAAACCACTGGTTGGCCATTGTAGTGTGTACAGGGTAACCTGCTAATTAAAAAACGCTATCATGACGTGCCAGAACAAATGGTGGCGGCAGCGCGACATTTCATTGTTTTCTTGAACGCAACCTCCAACACCACAACAACAATATCTGACAATAGATGTGTAACATCCTAATGTAACATTGTATGGAAATACAAGATAACACTGATGCAGACATGTTTTATACATTTAACAAGGTACTTTATTAACATACTGCTTGTGCAAACATACAATAGATGCAATTGTCACTTTTGCCCAGTAACTCATTTTATTGCACATGTAAATACAACAAAATAATACAGAAAGACATGGCAAAAGTAAAGGCAATCAAATGAGGTTAACAGCAAATTTCACTTTTGCTCAGTAACAAGCCTTATTGCATTTAGTTGTAGCTGTTGTCCCTTTCATCGGTGAAGAGACTATGGCTGTAGGAAATGTTTCTGGACAAACGTGCACCAAGTCTTTCATCTGGCAATTTCCTTTTAAGTTTTTCTAGTCTGTAACTGGACAAACGCGCACCAAGGATACTGTTTCGTCTTCGCTTGTTTTCTGTGTGTCCTGCGCATGCCCAGTAGAAGGAGATTCACCCAAATATCCCTTTTAATGTGGACAGAGGTATTTTCAAAAACGCCTGGTGTGGGCGCCTATTATTTTTACGCAAATATGGCGTTTTCAAAATTATCCGGTCTAGTGTGGATGTAGCCTAAGACTCTATACATAATTGTTTTGTGGACATGTATGTACAGTACCAATTAGTAGGTTAATTGGTCGTTGTAAACTGGCCTGTGATTAGGTTAGGGCAAAATCGCGGGTTGCTGGCAGTGCCGCTTGAAAGGCTGGAAGGCCTATTCTGCACTGCAGTTCGAAATAAATCAATACATTGATAGATAGACAGATAAATTAATAAATAAACTGAAGTATATATAGATAGATAAATTAATTAAGTAATTGATAAATAAATAAAATAAGTAAGAAAGAAAGAGTACTGGAAAAGTTTAACCATACTTTGGTTCCTTTCTCAGGAAGAAGATGAATATCAAATCCAATTTCTTTACAATGTTAAGGCTGGGGATAGTGAAGAAACATTGTCATCATTATACTGGTGTTTACAATGTGTGGATTTTTAAATACATGTTTAAAATCAATAGTTCCTTTTCTGCAGTATTCAGCAAAAGGTTTGGCGATCACTCACATTTATTACATTGCTTGCATCAAATGGCAGCTCTCCATTGTGTCCTTTTGCTTTAAGAAACTTTAAGTTATATATTCCCCATATTGCTTCACTAAAACATGCAGCTCAGTCTCACAGTATTTACCACTTTCTGTTATTTACCACTGTTTCCTGTCAATGTGCCATAATGCATTTCATTTGTCAGAGCAATAAATATGAATTATTAAAGTATCAGGAGAGTTAAAGCAGTGTGTATACTGCATGTTTTGCACAAATAACGCCCAGTAACTCACCAAACATATCTTTATGTCTGCAAGTCGAAAATATAACAACCTTTTTATTTGAAATTTAAAAAGTGATGATGCAACCAATCTTTGAATTCTTTTGGGTGTCTTTTAAAAAAGCGAAATCCTTTTGGTCACTGTTTAAAACAAGCTGTATAATAATTTTAACTTGTATATCTGTTTTCTTACTCACGGGCACAAATGAATATGAATGCCATTAGAAGTCCACATTGCTTGAGTTAAACATATTTCATTGTTAGCAACCAGTAGTTTAGAAAATAATAATGAATTCCCTTAGGAGTGCAGGTGACCAAATCAATCATCAGTACAAATATCCTTGAATCTGCTACCATTTTTAATGAAATATTTGTGTGAAACATGTATTAAAAAACTGAAAGTTTCTACATCCCAATCAACCAATGTATATAACGTTATTTGTAATACACATAATCGATGAATAATGTATCAAAAAAAGGAATACATTCAAGTCCAGTTAATCGGGGCATCAGTTAAGCAGGGCATCTGATTACTTATCTCTTAAAGAACAAAAACAAATCAAGAAAATAGATGGGATTCCATTCATTTATTTGGGACAATATGCCACTTAGATGGGATAGGAGAACTTCGCTGAACATTTTAAACTAGCATCAGTCACGTGCGCATTGTGTTGCAGTTAGACACTATATTCTGCTTGGAGTGCACAGTTTTTAAATAGCATCACTTGTGTATTTGTGTTCAAAAAAGCAGTGAACTTTGTCACTGATACTCGGTGAGTAATAAACAGCAAGACAATTCAGAACTGTTTTGCTCACTGTGGCTTCAAACATTCAGGCTTGGAGATGCCAAAAATGGCCGGGAGTGAAAATGAAATGATTTCACTACTTCAACAAGTTAGGAACTTCAAAATATTTGAAAGCATTGACAGTCATCTTGAAAATTACAATTGAAATGCAGATTTAGAGGATCCAACTGTCGGAAGCACTGTTTGAAGTCAGTATACTATCTGCACTAGGTTTCTGCGCTGATTTTGTTCATTTACAGTCAATAAACAGAACCTGTCAGCATGTACTGAATGTATACCTCCATCAGTAACTTGTAGGAACTAATACAGAGTTTTATAGTACTGTAGTAATTTTGGTAATGTTCTAATATATTCTGCATTTTATTTACATACATAATTTGTTACATAGTTAAATGGTAGTTCGTCTTTTTTATACATTTTTAACTATTTCCGTAAAACTCAGCTAATTGGGGCAACCAGTTAATTGGGCCAAAATGCACAGGTCCTGATGTGTCCCAATTAACCGGAATCTACTGTATATCCTCAGAGGGAAGATGCAAATAGGTCATACAAAATAGTTCAATTACATTTATCAGTATTCTAAACTTGGCTTCTCTGAGAATTTTATTCATCCTACACTTTCTACGGATATATCAGTATGCAGGAGAAAGTTCAGTTTACAAGCACTCTCTCTACAAACTCTGTGTACTATAAGACTTCCTCTGTTAATCAGAAATTGCATTGTGAATTGCATCCAGAAAATGGTTTCTCTCATTAATAAAGATAGTTTGCGATATAAACAAAATTGCAAAGCACAAGTATGTTGGTCATCAGTTCCTACTGCCTTGGGAAAACAGCTAACATAATCAGAGACCCCTCCCACCCCAGTCATTCTCTCTTCTCTTCTTATCCCATTGGTCAGAGGATACAAAAACTTGAGAGTAAGTTCAAACAGAGCCAAGGAGAGCTTCCATCCCATTGTTATCAGACTCTTGAAAGGTCCTCTCATTCACCAAAAGATGAACTCCTGATCTCCCACTCTACTTCGCTGTGAACCTTGCACTCTATTTGTCTATTTGAACTGTACTTTCTCTGTAACTGCAACAATACTTCCTGAATTCTGTATTCCTGTTACCACCTTGATGCAATCATGTATGGCATTAGCTGTCTGAATGGTTCACAAAACAAATTTCTTTGTTGTATCTTGGTACATGTTAGAATAATAAACCAATACCAGTTTTACAGTTATGCTTAATAATAGTGTTGTATGGTGTTGTAAGCATAGTCACTATTAGTGGCTGTCCTGTTTAGCGATGAATTGCCAAATTCTATCAATTATTGCTTCAGAGTCAGTTTCTTCTTCCTCTATTGGTTGCCATAAAAACATATAAACTAGAAGCAAGAATGCTTGATTCATCACTCACTGAATCTGTGGCTGATCTGATCTTAGTCTGAATTGAAATTTCCATCCTGATCCTCAGTAAAACTCATTTTTTTCTATAGTTCAAAACTCTGTCCCAGCTTTGAAAGCATGAATATTCGATGACTCAACCTGCACTGATGCCTTGGGTACAAAATTCCAGAGATTCATGACACTCATGGAATTCCTTCTCAACCCTGTCCAAAATGTGCCTTCCTGGAAAACATCATGATTTTCTGCACTGTGAAGCTGTATCATCTGCATGTACATCAAGAATCACAAGTTTACAAATGTGTGTTTACCTTATTCACTTTTCCCCATGTAAATTCCATGACAGCATACTTTATTCTGTATCACAATGCTTTGGGGAGTGATTTCTGAATTCTACAAGGATGAATTTCCATTTACTGAATGACTTTAATGCGGGTTAACCTGTAATAACTGTCTCTATTTGCTATGAATAGTTTTAAACTCTTGATTGTTTTTTTCCAAAATTTGAAATTAGAAGCAGTGCAATCCACACTTCCTTCATGACCTTTTTCTCCTTGTAACCTTTGTATCAAAGGTGAGATTGTGCTTCCACGAATTTTTACTGAACATCTTGTCTTGGTAACTACAGTGAGTTTATGACTTTTCCCACCATTGGTTAGTTGTTCAGGTGTACAGTCAGTTAGAGTTGAAAATGTTGAGTGATAAGGACTTGTTAATAAAGCAATTTACAGTCTTAACATGTTACTCAATGCTGGAGTCTCAGAAAATAAGCAAGCAAAACACACACACACACACACTTTGATGCTTCACTCTTGCAGTTAGTGAATTGTTGCTAGAACTTTTTAAATTTTAGTTGTTTCAATTTTTTTGCTTTGACTTCCAATTTCTTTTCTTAATCCAATTTTCATTTTCTTTATTTACTTTGCTAATTCTAATTTTATTCCAATTTATCCAGTTTCTTCCTCTGTCATATACTCTAGTTTCTCTTCTAAACTAAAATATTGACCCTACCATTCACCAGGATCCCAGCTGCCTTGCTGCCAACTCCAGCTAACTTATACTGTACTACATAAAAAAAACTAGAAGAAAATATATCTATGTGTTTCTCTGTCCAAAATGTGTATATAAAATTCATACCATACCACTGATTGGAAAAATCTTCCTAATCCCAGAATTATTGATAGCCTCTGTAAATTTACACATGGTTAATACTTTAAATGCACAATATACTATACTTTATTTTACAAATATACTTCTCCATATACTTACTCTTTCTGATACACTTGTTAGTAGCTCTCCATATTGCAAAACTGATACACCAATTTAATATATAAAGAGCTTCAGAGCTTTCAACTAATTGATGTATATAGCTTAAAACATTTTAATTACTTGACTTTGACAGAGCGTTACAATGCAAAATATTTGTATACAAGTTAAAAAGTAAAAGTCGTTTGTATAAGTCGTTTTACTTTTAAATTATTGATCTGCATAATTCGAGTTCTACGTTTTTTGTAGAACCCATTTGGTTACGATTATACAAGGGTCATAATCGAACGTCAAATGTCCGTAATTCAGAACGGTTCGACCATGCTTAGTACATTTTTAATGACGGCTCCACTAGACCATATAAATACCCATCGCGATCAGCATCCTGGGCATATGTTGAGCACATGGGAACAATAAAATTGTTAATCTGATACGATTGTTGCAGGCAGTAGCCCAGATCATTGATGATTGACGGCACTTTTGTGTAGAATACGTGTTTAAGCTAAAACATGGGGCTGTATGTCTGCTTCCAGTGGCTGATAAATACGCATCAAGGTGAATAGACATTCAAAATTTATCCTTCTCTACGACACACGGGTAATCAGCCATAAATTGATATCGTCAGTTCTGTTTCAGTTACCCTGTAACAGAAATCCGCCGACCTGTTTCAACCTTAATAGTCAATTTATAACCAGCGGCGCGACTACTAAAGATAGCCTGCTTTTTAAAGAGTCAATTTAATAAATGTTCTAACTTCCACCCTAAGATAGAAATTTTCAAGAAAGCGCCAGTTCTCATTGGGATAACAATCTCGTTTCATTATAATAAAAATCGATCTACGACATATGAATTCGCTAGTTAGAGGAACTGCGGGGCACTTACTAACAAACTGACATCAATTTCACCGGATTCCAGGTACCGCAAGAGCTATCGTGCGTCGAATGCATTTATTTCAGGGAATCACTGCGAAAGTTAAACTAAGAGACACTAAGAACGCATACAAGTCACACAGCCATTCAAAAAGGACTGTACAGTTGGATGTATGCCATCAAGAAGCGCAAATGCTGAAAATATCAGCATTTTCATGTGATGTGTTTGCATCAGTTAAAGACACAAATTTGTTGCACTCGTACAAATGTATCGGAGAGCTTGTACATGTAATACAAAGTTTGCCGAATAATGCACACGCACACACACACGCGCGCGCGCGCACACACACCCACACGCAAACACATACGGGAGCGCTTTTAAAAAGTAAATAAACAAAACGCATGCTAACAAAAACAGAAATTAACAAATCAGATAGCATCCCTGGACAGAAAATTAGCTTCACGTAGGAGGTTTTTCTAAAAAAACAGAATGCAACAGCCTACAAGGTAAAGATACAACATCTGTTCAGATTTAATCATATCCATTCCAACATCTCTCACACAAGGCAAATCATCCTGATTTCGTTTTTCTTGGGATAAAATACAAATTCGTGTGGATGATTCAATTTCTGGTGGTTTGTATGTGATAGTTCCATCATTATTATCTTAAAATTAAGTTATTTAAGTTTCGTTGAAGTGTACGAAGTTTTACAGATTGGTTACAGGTTACTTATACTTTATTGTCGCCAAACAATTGATACTAGAACGTACAATCATCACAGCGATATTTGATTCTGCGCTTCCCGCTCCATGTTTACTGTGAACCATTTCAAATCTCAGAGGGGAACTATACAAAATAGTGCTGAAAGTTTAAATAAGTTGGATTGTAGGATAGATTCGAATATGTACAGCAGGATAAAATAATATGTAGGGTAAGATTGGATTAGTGAGGGGTAAACAGCAAAAAGAGAAAGCATCAGCATCAGAACAGGGTTTATTATAACTGACATGCTGTGAAATTTGTTGTTTTGCGGCAGCAGTATGGAGCAAAACATACACATTTACTTTGTTACAATAAAACATAAATAGTACAAACGAGGAATAACGATATAATGTTCGTGAGTTCATGAGTCGTTCAGAAATCTTTTGGCCGAGGGGAAAAAAGCTGTCTCTGAATCGCTAAATGAATCGTCAGTCTCCTGTACCCCCTCCCTGACTGTTGTAACGAGAAGGGACATGTCCTGGATTGTAAGGGTCTTTAATGATAGATGCCTCCTTCTTGCGACACTGCCCCTTGAAAACGTCCTCGATGTTGGGGAGGTTTGTGCCCGAGATGGAGTTGGTATAAAAATCTTGCACAGATTGAGGAAAACGTGGAGGATGATCTTCTAAAAACGTTTATGCAATTGGGGAAACTTGCCTTGCGAATGCGTTCAAAAATAAGCTTCCAATCAAACTATAACAGCATTTTCAGTGATTTTGAAACGAGCTTGCTGCAGATTTCCCTTGTTTAAAACGCAGGTTATTTGGGAAATCGATGGTTGTGAAGAATGAAGTGCAGAATGTTTATTTGGCAGCTGATATCATCAACCTATAAAATCAATCACAACACAAATGTATCGAGTGTATTCATGTATCATAAGAATATATTTTCTATGAAAATTTTCCCGGGGTAGGCACGTTGCTTCTCATCAGTGGGTCAAAACTCGTTAAAGGCGGCTGCTTTAAATGATCAGAGAAGTCACCGAATCAACCCTTACCATTTTATCCATGTGAGATTGACTACAATATCAGTTTTACGTCGACAAGATTATTTTGACCGTCTGCAGAAGAAATTATCAAATAAAATATATATTATTTACGTAGATTCACAGCAAGTTTCAGTTTTAGATTGTTTTTTTTAACCACAGGTACATCGAAACACACAGTGAAGTGTATCACTTGCGTTAATCTCCAACAGACCCAAGGATGTGCTGGAGGTAGCTGGCAACTGTCGCCACACATTCCAACAACATCATAGCATGTCCACAATGGGAAATATGTATTGGTTTCAATTCGTTCTAATCGATATCGTACTATTTGTTTAGGGAAATCCGATGATTTGGTATCCCCGTAAAAAATATGCAACTTAGGATGCAACTTCATACTTTTGTTTCCAGGGATTTCAACGAGTAGGTGAAAGTAATAGATAGCGAAAATATAGTCATACAAATACCAAAAAATACATAATCAGTTGAGTTTGCAATGTATGTCAAATGAATTAATTTCGTTTCGTAATCAGTTGCAATAAATGGGATACAGATCATGCAAACCCGACAATGCTTTCAGAGTTTGAACAGTGGCAACAAATGGGACTGACTGTAGTGTGAAACTAATCCAGAACCTGATTTCAATCAGTGGGCGGATTAATTCTGGTGCAATTCCAAACTTTCTGGCCAATGATCGCGAGAGGGTTTGGAGACTTCCTGGCTTTTAAATATGACTGCTCGACTCGGGAAGAAATTGTACCGCAAATCAGCGGTTCATTCTATGGAGACATCAGTATTCAGAGTTTTCCTTTATTTTCTATAGCATCCCGGCTTTCGCGTGGAACATCAGCCAGCAGTGTACGTGACTGTACAGAGAACGCTGGGCAGGTAAGTCTGAAGTTGGTGCATTGTACATCCACTGTGAATTTCGTGTGTTCAGCTGGAAGTCTACAGCGGAGAGCACCGGCTTGGGAATTGGTTTGGGAGCTTATTTTTGACTCCGACACCGCCAGGTCTTTGCTATTGTCGACCAGTTTCATTTTATATAAGCGCTTAGTATCATTCCCCTATCCTGTATGCTTTTGAACTCTTTTCATCTCTCTTTCTCTCTCCCTACACCCTTGACCGATTCAAGTCGATCGTTGCGCGCTGTGTATATTTCTCCTTGAATTACCATCAGCTTGTATCGCCTGGGAGAGGAAGAGCCTGTGTGGGCCAGTGTAGCCGCGGTGGGCGATGCTGTGCGTAGACTATTACCTGCTCGGCGGCAGCGGAGCCAAACAGCCTTTACCCAACTCTTCTTGGTTGTAAACTAGCTGGGCATTTGAACGCAGCTTTCAAACACCGAATCACAGTCAAACGCACCTAGTGGACTAACCTGACGCAGCGCCGAGTATCACTTTGGTACTTATTTATTAACACAAGTTAGTGGGGTACGGTTTAGTATTTATGTTGACTAATTTGCATTCGCTAGGTTTCAAAACACCGTGGTCCTAACCTACCGGGCGGTATTCCGCAACAGTTCATTTTGCCTTCTCTCTCTCTGGGTCCTAAACTTCAAGTAGCATTACATTTACTTTCTCCTAGAGGTCAGGTATAATCGGCAGACACATGGATATAAACTGCGGGAGTTCACAAAGCCAATGACCCGTGTGGTCGTCGGTTCGTTGTTTTTCGCACGTTGATTTACGCCGGCCTCCTTCATCTGACGCTTTATATGCTCAATTCTGATACTTGAAATCTTTCACAGCTTTCCTTGTATAAGCTAACCCCCTTTATACCTCCCAGTTTCTTGTCCCGTGCTGTGTTTTCCGTTTTATTTTCCCTTTCTACATCTCTGCTTCTTGTGTTGTGTTCTGAATCCTGGTTTCGTTCTCGCGGGTATTTGGAATTCCTGTCGCTGCTACCAATCCCGCCCACACTCTCTGCGATGACATGAATGGTGTCCGTGGTGGGACATCAGGCGCGGTTCACGCCATAGTCTAAAATGACTTGAACTGCAAATGTACTGCTTGGAAGGCCTGATGCCATACGGCGTAGTGTTCAGAATGGCGGGGTTTCGAAGTTTCATTTGCGTCTTCAGTTGTTATCGAGCCGGGGAGACTAGGGAAGGGGAATCGCAGAGACAGTAGCAACTATGGGGAGGAAGCGTAGGATCTGCCTTACATTGGCCGTCAGGGGGAAGGAGCAGTCAACACCCAGGGGGCGAGTGATTCTGCCGTCAAAATTCAAGCCGTGCACGACCTGAACATCCCAAAGCGTTTAAAGAAACATTACAACACAATTTTAAGACCGCTCTTCTTTGAAGGAATATTATTCAGTGTCGATGCTACTTTACGTTATCCTGATCAGATTTAGATTTTCAATTCTGAAGATCTCCAAGTATTTGAGAGAAAACATCCTTTATTTTTTTTTATTCGGTTATGTAGTGTACTCAAATTACAAAGCAGAACGATTCAATTCATAATAGTTTGCCTTTTGCGATTCGCGAACGATGTTGCCCAAAATACAAACGGCTTCTGCTGCTGTACTAATTCACAAAATCTGTAAAGGCATGCCAGCACGGAAAAGTTCAAAGGAAAAGTGAACCATCTCCCACCAGACGGGGATTGCGTAGATTAGATCAGTATAAAGCTACGGCTTTAGTTCTTTGCAGCTCAGCGTAAACTTTACAGGCTGCCTGACTTCAGTAACCAAAATATTTCTAGGAGATATCCGATTTTGCTCTAGAATTCGTCAGCAAAGTAGTAACAAAAGTAATTGATCACTATCTTAAAAACAAAATCACGTGATTGTTATAGTTTAGGCTATCAAGATGTAAAATAGGATGTAGATTAATGGTGCATTGGACAACACTTAAAATGTAAAAACACAGTCGCACAGGATCAAAGTCTCAATCCCAGCCCTAAATTACAAAACATTAATTACCGTTAAAATGTTAGCGCAAACAAGCGCTGCATTGTGTGTATACGTTTTAAATGTTGAAATTCCAAAAGTTTTATGCGACAATAACATATAGTAAATAAGTTTTAAATATATTCAAGTTGCGTCTGTACCTGGGAAGTTATCCCTTTCCTGCCCAAATCTACTTGTTGGCAATATATTACTCTATGACAATAGAAAAAAATCAGTAAAAAATATCAGCTTTTAGGGATTCTATGCTATGATTTTATTATTTATATCAGTCTTTCTATAATATTATTTTCTTTTCTTTTGGAAATTTTATGTTAAATGGACTTTACGCAAAATAAGACGGAATAAGAAACATCTTAAATGTGTTTACTCCACGAGCAGCATTTTATAAAAAAAAGTAAGCAGGTAATAGAGGAATTTAATGGAAGTATTTTCTGGCTTCGTCAAAATCTTGTCAGAGATATCCTGATGCTTTAAACTTGGATTTGGTTTGTTAGAGTATTAGTTATGACGTAGATGGATAAATTTCCCTTTCATTAAATATAAAGTCTCAGACTCTGGAAAATGTGTTGGAAGATATATGGCATAGGAGCTGAAGTTAATATTTCATCTTTCAAAATCAAGATTATCAATACTTCTAGTAATAAGAATGGATGCACCAACAGAGGTGTCGTTTCTTCACAATTTTATCAAACCCAGTAACTCATATTTTGAATTTTTTAGAGCTGAAGCATTCTTTTTATCATTTAATGAAGGAATTTATTTACTTTAAATTTAAATCATTAATCCAAAGAACAAGCAAGATTACAGAGCCATGTAATGATTTCTGAAAATTTGGTCAGAATAATTTCATTTCTCCTTCCAACCCATCACAGTGCAGTTCCATTTATTGTGTAATTTCAATAAGCTGCAACTAATCCATTCCAATTACAATAAACATCTTTAAAATCACATGTTTGCTGTAAATTCCTCACCCTTTAGATCCTACTCTCCTAAAAATACACAAAACATTATAGCTTGGAAACTTCTGCAAGCAATTTTACTGCCCAAAAATTCTTTAAATTTCATATCAGATATTCCTCTGATTTGGCAGAACTTTTAAATTAGCTTTTAATATCAAAATGGACTAATATTGTTAAGATATGTGGATATGAATTTGGTAATATTTAAATCTGTGTGAAAATTACTTTAGTTTCAAGCCTCAAAGGTTAAAATATTTGGAAAACTGTTATAATCTACAGTTCTATTTATGAAATCAAACATGTTGCTATCAATAGGATATGATGAGTGCCATTCATATCAATATTATAAGGTAAAAGAATCAATATTCATCTGGACTGATTGAATATTGTGGAGGATTTACTGTGGTTTAATATACAGTAGCTGCCAGTCAGGGCTGATGTGTAACAGGTGGAAACATCCCCAGTGTTGATTTTAAATACATTGTGTACCCAATAACTTTTGCAAGAGAATCTTGTTACTTTTTTTTTGTAAGTCGCACAAGCCTGCAGTAAAATGCTGTCAACCTGTTTGAGATTATTATATTTAGTTATTTAAAAAAAATTGCACACATTGCCAATGCTATGCTGAATGATGTGCAAGACAAATTTAAAGGTATTATAGTAGAGTGACATTTATTGATGACTTAAAATATCATAGAAACCAGGCTTCAACCAATTTAAGTCACTCCATATGATAGTTAAAAATGGCTGAGCGCTGGATACCTCAAAGATTATAGGATTTTATTTTACTCTTGGGTTTCATAACTTAATTCTGAAATTGGAGACTTGTTATATCAATTCAATATTAAATAATTCCATTTTAAATAGCCTTCAAAAATGGGCCCATTAAATTTAGTGGTGAGTCAGATACCTGCAAAGAATTTGATAGTAATCTATTCCACTATTAAAGTGGTTTGTTTTAGAACCAGAATCAGAATCAGATTCAGGTTTAGTATCACTGGCATATATTATGAAATTTGTTAACACCACATATGCATTGTATACTGACTTCTTCCCCACAATTTTTAATGACTAGAATTGGGAAAGTAATAATTATTCTTTAAACTTAAAATTCAATAATATTTGGCCTCCTTTATGATATCCTATTCAATTTGCAACTGAACTGCAGACAGCACTCAAGGAAGATTTCTTGTTTTGCCTTGTTCTTTCAGCAGTCACCTAGCATAAAGTTCATAGCCTTTTCTGAGAAGCAACCCAGTGGGGCATATGGATGAAGAACTCGGACAATTTATCTTTTTGATTAACTCCTCAGTATAATGTCAACTCCATCCATACTTTTTCGAATGGTTAGCACTTACTTGGTGGTACTTTTACTGCTGCACTGAAACAGTGAAAGAATAAAACACGATGGACCACTCACCATCAACCACAAAACAAAGGAAGCGAATGTTCCTTCTCCCCTTAGCTGTCCATGGCCATTCATGATTGGATGTAATGGCTTTGCAGAACTTTGATATGATCTATTGGTTTTAAGATTATTTAAGATTTCTGAGATTATTATTTTAGACTACCTACCACATTCTGCTTTTGCTACCTAGTGCACGTGCAGTTCTTCATTAATCTGACAGTTCATTTGAGGGACATAGCAGTGTTGGCCCCAGCCATTTGATCTTACAATATCTTCCTTACAAACTGATGGGAACTGGTGTAAGATTGGGGGAGTTGTCCTACAGACCAGACAAACAACACCTTACAGACAATGTGTCTCCACCACAGGACAGACCACTGTGGGCTAGAGAAAAGGGATGGTGAGTTAGATCTATGGCAGCCTCAGATCACATGTGGGCAAGGAAATCTCTTTTGGTTCTTGCTTCCTCAGACAGCTGATGAATCAGTGGTCCTCCTTTGTGAGCAACACTTGGAAGAAGCACAGAATGTAGCAGGGTACAGAACTTCCTCTGGATGGCAGACTTCAATGTCCATCACAAAGAGTGGTTTGGTAGCTCTAGCACTGACTGAACAAGTTAAACTCTCAAGGACTAGGGAGCCAGACTGGTGGTGTGGCAGGTATGAGTGAACTAACAAGAGTGATAAACCTTCTTGACTTTGTCTTTGCAAAACTACCTATGGCAGGTGCATTGGAGTGCCATAGCATTTGTAGAAGTAGTCACTGTGTGGTCCTCATGGAGACAAAGGCCTAGGTTTGTAACAAGTACACCTGCTGTAACAAGTGTTCCAGACTGGAATCAAGACAGGTTTGACAGATTAAAATTGAGCATCCATGATTGGAAGCAGTAGCATTATGATTGAATGCTGGATAAAGCATAGAACCAGACCATATCCCAGGTGTAATATTAAAGAAATGTGCTTCAGAAGCAACTGCATCTCTGAAAAATCATCTCACAACATGGGTATCTTTCAAACATGTAAAAAAATTCCCAGCCATGCCCCATTCTGAAAAAGTAAGGTGGACCCAATAATTGCCAGTCTGTCCACCCTGTTATTAACATTGTGCGGGAAGGTGACATTAACAGTGATATAAAGCGACAGTTACTCAACAATAACCTGCTCATCCACACTTGCTTTGGGTTCCAATAGGGCCATTCAACACCAAACATCATCACAGCCTTGGTCCATAATGGATCAAAAAACTGAACTAACATCAGGGAAGCATTTGTCCGAATGCCTGAGTAATGCTTGACACTGGGTATCAAGGGCAAACATGAGTGAGTGCAGTCTTGCAGTTCTTGGAGGTCATTCACTGCCCCTCTGGAATTCACAGCAGGAGTCCAAGGTGCAAACGTCTTCAGCTGCTTTACCAATGACCTTCCTGCCACCATACTATCACAGTTAGGGATGTCTGCTGATGACTCTATAATATTCCATTCTACTTGTAAGCCTTCAGCAACTGAAGCAATGCACACCTGCACATAGAAGGACCCAGACAATATTCAGGTATGGCATTCACTTACTCAGACCACAGAACTGCTTGACAATCTCTAATGAAACAATCTAATCACATACCCTTGACATTCAAAAATATTATCATTATTGTCTGCCACATATTTTCAATGACACCTGCCACAATAATATTATAAAAGAAAGGGTAGAAGCCAGATAATGTCAGGTGGCTCACTCCCGACACCCAAGCCTCTGCAAAAACTATAAGGTTGAAGTCAGTAGTGTGATGATGTGGCCTGGATGACAGCAGTTCTAACAACATCTTGGATCCTTCAGACCATCCGGGATAAAGCAGTTGATTTGAATAGTATATTCATCCATTACCCAAAGCATTTAATCCCCTCACTTTCAGCCCACAGTGGCTGCAGTATGAATCATCTACAAAAGACACTGCAGTTACTTATCTCAGCTTGTCCAATGAAAATCCTGTTGTCCAGACTTCCTTTTTCTTCCGCTAAGGACAAGGACTTCTGCCCATTGGAACACTACCATCTATAAGAGAAACACTACCGCCTACCATAGGAAGAGGGTAGACACAAGAGACGGCACTTGTTGGAATCTGGAGCAATAAAAAAATCTGCTCGAAGATCTCAGCAGGTTGATCAACATCTGTGGGACGAAAGGAAATGTCAGTTGTTTCCACAACAATTCATTTCCTCCCATGGATGCTGCTTGAACTGCTGAGTTCTTCCAGCAGATTGATAGAAATACATTTGTAAACTGGCTGTTGTAAATATATACTGTTACAAGTTTAAGAGCTTTGATTCATGATTGTAGCTAACCCAAGGAGTAAAATGTGTCTTGGGTCTATGCTTTTGGAGTAACATTATTAGAATGTGTAATAATGAAAGGCAACGTACTGTATCTGTAATGAGCATTTAGTTGCCAAACAAGCAATCAGTAGAAAAATGAGTGCCATTTTGAAAGTGTATGTTCATTATAATTTTATTTGGGAATTGATTGAAAAATCTTGGTTACATGCCAATATCCCATTGTTCTATGGATACACATGTAAATATGAAAAAAACATGTATAATGTGTCTAAATCTGTCAGCAGCAAGGTGTGATGTCAGCAAAGTGTAATGTTCAATATGTCCTATTAATATATTATTTTAGCATACTTGTCAAAATTGGCTGGGGGCTGATCAGTAATCCTGTTTCTTATAACTAGTGTTCACGCAGAGAGAGCAGGATTTTCCCTTTGCCAACAGCATTTTAAGAAATATTTTTTAAGTAGGCTATTTATGAGCAGTCCAAAGTTGCAGCGAAGTATGCTTCAGAAAGGAAATGTGGAGTGCATTTTTGTAATCACAGCTTCATCATAATGGCAATTATTATTCCATTTACTGATCTTGGTTTAATAGACCATAATACAGTTGATTAGTAAACATCTCTTCAGTTTTGATCTTGCATGATGGATTATTGACAGAAAGAGATTTTAAGTTACACTTTATTTAACATCACTCGGGAATATACCATCTATAATTTTACAATTATGCCCCTTGTTCTAGACAAATGGAAATGGTTTATCCTTATCTGCCCTTTAATCCCTTAATCATCTTAAACATTTCACTTAGCTCATTCTCTAATCTCCCGTGTTCAAGAGAACACAGACTCAGTCTATGCAACCTGTACTCAACATTAAAACCACTTAACACTGATAACTTTCTGGTGAAGTCTGTGGATTATGCTTCCAGTTCACTAGTCGAATACAATTGTATCCAATGAACCTCTGACAGTAATTTTTATAGGTACAGAGAATAATTAATGCAAAGGTAATCACAATTTTTTGCACTTGATAACAATAAAAAAGTGTATCTTCAGTTTTGATTATATTTTTATGGTGTATTGATAGCAAAACCAAAAGTCAATCAATAACATCATTTGCTTTTATGGACTGACATTTATCCATGTTTAAAAATAAAAGTCAGGAAAATTTCCTATCAGGACTCATACCCACAAAAAGACTCATTGATCAGTAAAATGGTAATAGGCCCACGCTATAGAGAGCTCATATAAGAAACTGGTCATGTTACTTATGTACATGACAATAAGCTTGACCCCACCTCACTATTTTATCATTTGCTGCCGGTCACCTTATGTATAGAGACTCCTGTGCCTAGTGTCACTTTATGGACAGACAATCAATTTATGTATGTAAGCTATCTTATGTATTTTTATTTATTGTGTTTTTTAATTATTGCACTCTTTATCCTATTGTGTCTCTTTGTGCTGCGTTGGATCCTGAGGAACAATTATTTCATTCTCCTTTACACTTGTGTACTGGAAATGATACTAAACAATCTCGAATCTTGAATCTTAAATTGGTATAAGCTAGTAAATACTAGTATGTAGTTGAAGATTGCTACATGAACATTTTCTACTTAATATTGATACCTACTCTTTGGTTCTACGTGATATATAGAATGGAATCAATAAGCAATGAATAAAAAGCTAACCATCATAAAGGGCAGAAAACAAAATAAAGGTTTAGAATTCTTACCAAATCAAAAAATGTGACAATTCAGAAGTTGAAAAATATCTTTGAATATCTTATGCTACAATCGCCCTGCAGGAAAGTTGAATATTGGCTGGCAATATAATTCATTCAGACTCATTTTAGGGACCCAGTTCACATGATATGTAATTGAAAACAATAAGTAGTTCAAGAGGGTAATAAATTTTTTTCTAACGCATCTGGATTGTGTCTCCCATTGAAATCAATCAGAGCTCAAGGGGGCAATAAATGCACGCATTGCCTCAGGCAATACATGTTTCTCACACTTCGGCCTCCAAAAGTGTTCAATGGTAACATTTTCTTAGAAATACTTCATTTATTCATATTCATTCACATGATCCCTGAGCAAAATAACAGTGGTTTCCAGTTATAGATCCTGAAATAGTGAAAAACATAATTTGCATTTGAAATACCTTAATTTCATTGTGAAGGAAGAATATAAATATTTGCGTACCACTTTCAAATATGGAATGAAACAATACAAACTACATTACAGTGTTAATCTAATAATGACTGCAAAAGTAATGCAAGTGTAATATACTGTATAATGCTATAATAATCAAAATCTCTTTGCCTATGTTTTCTTTCTTTCTTTTCAACTAACATTGTTTCTTTTGATAGGTCCAACTATTCCATCTGTGCAAGTATTCATGTATACTTCAATTTATAAAATATAACAGGGAGTTAATTTTCCACCCTTTGGCCAATGCATCGCAAAATACTGGTAAATTACCCCCAATCTCATGGAGAAACAAAAAGAAGCGTCTAAATTTGAACCAAAGTTTTAACTGGAATCAAATAAGCATGAGTTGATATTGCTAATCTTCATCTGAAAAGTCCATGAAAGGAAGCGTTAATCCTTAAAAATGTTTAAGAGGCAATTCTTTTGCTATAATTTTAAAGATGTAAAACAATCTGAAAGATATTATACATATTGCATCACCTGAAATGATTGCGCATCAGATATAATGCTTCCTGATCTCAGGAAGCACCTCTCAATTTCAAAGAATGATCATTATATGAAGTACTGAGCTAAACAGGGAGGTGAAAGTAAAATACAACACTGCTGAAGACAGCCGGACAGAATGAAACGATGAGCCTGATTATCCTGTGGTCTCATGTATCTGTAGTTATCTTTACAACTTGTCCTGTGGTATATAAAATCAGTATAACATCAATATGTAGAAGCTTATTTTGTTAATCCAGGACATCATTTATTTTGACAAAGGGAAAAGAATAGATAACTTCTAAATAATGAAAGTGTCCAAATAAGTTTGTGTCAAACACAACACTAGAAATTCCAATACTTAAACAACAGGAATTCTGCAGATGCTGGAAATCCAAGCAACACACGTCAAAGTTGCTGGTGAACGCAGCAGGCCGGGCAGCATCTCTATGAAGAGGTACAGTCGACATTACAGTCCTGACGAAGGGTCTCAGCCTAAAACATCGACTGTACCTCTTCCTAGGGATGCTGCCTGGACTGCCAAATTCCAATACTTGTTACTTTCATTCCTATTTCCTGTATTTTTTGGCAGTTCAGTAACTCATGTGTGGATTTCAGAGTTACTTCCCTGAGTTTATTCTAGGATACAGACAATTATGCCAAACAGGAAAGATACTAGCATGGACAGAAGACTGGCTGACTGGCAGGAGGCAAAGTGTCAGAATAAAAGGAATCTATTCTGGTTGGCTGCCAGTGACTAGTGGTGTTCAGCAGGGATTGTTATTGGGATTGCTTCTTTTCACATTATATATCAATGATTTGAATGATGGAATTGATGGCTTTGTGGTCAAGTTTTCAGACTTCACAAAGGTAATTGGAGGGGCACGTAGTGTTGATAAAGCAGGGAGTCTGCAGAATGACTTGGATAGATTGGGAGAATGGGCAAAGAAACGACCGGTGGGATATAGTGTAAGAAAGTGTACAGTCATGCACTGTAGAAGGAATAAAAGCATAGACTATTTTCTAAAATTCAAAAATCAGAGGTGCAAAGGGTCTTGGGGGTTCTTGTGCAGAATTCCCTAAAGGTTAATTTGCAGTTTGAGTTGGTGGTAGGGAAGGAAAGTGCAAAGTTAGCATTCATTTCAAGAAGACTAGAATATAAGAGCAAGGAAGTGATGATGAGGCTTTATAAGACCCCACTTGGAGTATTGTGAACAGTTTTGGGCTCCTTATCTAAGAAAGATTTGAAACTTATTGAATGTTCAAAGGCCTTTCTAGAGTGGATGTGGAGAGGAAATTTCCTATAGTGGGGGAATCCAGGACCAAAGAGCACAGCCTCAGAATAGAGGGCCATCCATTTAGAACAGAAAAGGAATTTCAGAGAGTTGTGAATCTGTGGAATTCATTGCCATGGATGGCTGTGCAGGACAAGACATTGGGTATATTTAAAGGTGAGTTGATAAGATCTTGGTTCGTCAAGGCATCAAAAGCTAGGGGTGAAGGCAGGAGAATGAGGATGAGAACGATAATAAATTAGGTTAGATGAGCGAGTGAATGTTTGGCAGAAAGAGTGCAATGTGGGGAAAGTGAAGTGGTTGATTTTGGAGAGAAAAACTGCAAAAAGGTGCAGCACAAAGGGATTTGGGGAAACCTGTACGTGAAACGTAGAAAGCGAGCAAAGAACTACGCATGTAAGCAAAGGATAATAGAATGTTGGTTATAATAAAATATAATGCCCCCCTCCCTCCTTTACCACTCTCTCATCTTATCTCCTTATCTGCCCATCATCTCCATCTAGTGCTGCTCTCCCTTCCCTTTCTTCCATGGCCTTCTGTCCTCTCCTATCAGACTTCCCCTTCTCCAGCCCTGTATCTCTTTCACCAATCAACTTCACAACTCTTCATCCCTTCCCTTCCTGGTTTCACCTATCACCTTGTGTTCTCTCTCCCCTACACCCACCTTTGAAATCTACTCCTCAGCTTTTTTCTCCAGTCCTGCTGAAGGGTCTCGGCCCAAAACGTCGACTGTACCTTTTTCCATAGATGTTGCCTGGCCTGCTGTGTTCCTCCAGCATTTTGAGTGTGTTGCATAGAATGTTACTGCTTATTTTAAGTGGGTTAGCATAGAAAAGTAGGGAAGCGTTACTGTAACTGTATAAAGTACAAGATACACCATATCTACAGCACTGGAAATAATTTTAATGTTCTCTATTTAAGGCAAGATATTTTATTAGAGGCAGTTCAGAGAACATTCATCAGTATAATCCCAGATTAGCTGGCTGGTGGCGTAGTGGTATCAGCGCTGGACTTCGGAGCGAAGGCTCCCGAGTTTGAATCCAACCGGCTCCCTTGCATGCTTTCCATCCATGCTGGGTTGAGCGTCGTTACAACTCGGCCTCGTAAAAATAAGAAAGCCTGCTAAAAAAAACGTCGTCATGACAGCGTCCTGATGACTCCACTCAGAGTTAAGGGCTTTCTTCTTCTTCTATAATCCCAGATATGTACTATGAGGAAGGGCTGAACAAGATGGTACTCTACTCAATGGGGTTTAGAAGAATGAGAAGCTACTTTATTAAAACAGATAAATTTCTTAGGAGGCTGGGAAGAGACCAGAACCTGAGGGTTGGTCTGAAGATAAAGAGGGCCTATGAAAACAGAGATAAAGAAAAACTTTCTCTGTTAGTGAGTTTTTAAAACTTCTGGGCATAGAGAAGTGGGGGCAGTTTTCTTATGTTTAGGATAATTGGATTTCTAATCAGTTAAGGAATCAAGGATTTTGGGGAACAGATAATGAAGAATACTTAAGGAATATTGGGTCAGCCATAGTCGTATTGAATGGTGGAGCAGGTTGAAAGGGCTGAGTAGCCAACTCCTGTTCCCAGTTCTTCTGGTCTAATGGTTATGAAACAGATTCGCAGATAATGTGAATAACTGGAGAAAGCGCAGAGAAGATTCCCCATAATATTGTCTAGAGTGGAGGATTTTAGTTATTGGATGGGCTCAGTTTATTTTCTTTGGAGCAAAGAGACTGAGGGGTGACCTGATAGAGGTAAATAAAGTTATACGATGCATAGATAGAATCTTTTTTCAATTGTAGTGGTATCAAAATGAAAATGAAATAAGCTTAAACTGTGAGGAAAGAATTTAAAGAGGATTTGGTGGGGGAATTTTATTTTACATAGAGAATGGTTAATAGCTAGAAGACTCTGCCAGAAAATGTTTAAAATCAGTATGTTTATGAGACAATTAGACTGATACTTGAATCTTTCATGCATCAAAGAATATTAATCCAATGCAGCAAACGGAATTAACTGACTAATTGGAATAAGAGAAGATATATTCCTGATCTAAACAGTATAATAGATCTCCAAATGTCCAGCAACATTGCAGCCAGCTCTTTAAGAAGGTCTTTACATTTCTTAAATAATTAATCAAATGATCCCCAAAATATTTTTCAATTGGCCTTAAGTCATTTTCACTTGGGGGATGTTTTCACTTTCACTGAATACTCTGTTGTGTACAGATTACTTTCAATAATTCTGGGCTCAACTTACTTACAGTTTCAGCCAGGCAGAACATGTTTTGATTGACTATATTCAAACTGGCTTGAAACGGGACACCTCTGCCCAACAGAGTAAGCTTGAGTTTAAGGGTGGAAGTAGCTCTCCTCTGTCATTTACAATATAAACATTTTGAAACATATCGAACATAGAACAGTACAGCACAGTACAGGCCCTTCCGCCCACAATGTTGTGCCGATCCTTAAACCCTGCCTCCCATATAACCCCCCACCTTAAATATAGAACATAGAACAGTACAGCACAGTACAGGCCAAAACAATGGGAAGAGAATTGACTTCCGAAGAATTTAGGTTGTAGACTCCTCAGCACTTTTTAAACCAGGTTTCATACTGCACCAGATTCATACGTAGCATTAAAACAAAGCAAAGTGATATGAGGGAACAACTTTGTAGAATATAATTCATTTATGAGTCAGATCATTCCCTGATGCTGGTCTTGGATGGCCAGTGTAGTGTTTGTTTCAAAGGAAGATTATTTTACAGCAAAACTAAGCTAGTAGTGCAAATGAATCCTTAGATAAGATTCTGTTAGGATATGTTGTGTACCTGTCAGGGTTTCACTTCAATTCAGATGATGCACTTGACTATTAATATTATCTTATAGGATCAGTATTGAAGGGACTGACAAATCATTTCAGGAAGATAACAGTGAAAGAGTAAATGATAGTAAAGATTTGAGCAAGGTATATGATACGTAATTTTCAAAATTAAAAATGTGACATTATTAACTTTGGTGGAGAATAATTATTTGATTACATTTTGTATGATGGTTCTCTACCTAAATGCTGACTTTCTCCTCAATGAACTGACTGCAACTTGGGATTTCTGTGTAAATATAACAATCACTAAGTTGTGGTCAATTGTTCACTATGATTCTTCTGACTGGCCTGGTTGAGGAAAAGGATTAAAAGTGATGAAATTAATGTGAAATCAGAAAAACTGAATAAATAAAGAACATATTTAAATATCAGAAACAAAATAAACAAAGAGCTGCAAAAACGAAGAACCCATTGTTGGTGCAGTTGTTCCATTTATTTCAATGAAAGGAAATGGCTAAAACGAACAAAAGTAAATTAAGATGTTTAGTTAAATGTATTTACTTCACTAACTTTTTTGGATTTATATTTTTTTTAGTTTGAATTGTTACTTACAGCTGCAAATCAATTAAAATAATCACAATTAATGACACAAATAATAATCAAGCTAATTGTCCTTTTTGTTAATAATAGAATACTAACATTTCAGAGTTGTCTAATGGTAGGTACCCTCTTTGTTTTTAAGTTCAAAAGATTCCACTAAAAGTTTTTTTTTACTTTTAAACCTACGTCACAAATGATTCACCTCTAAGCTCCCAAACACTTTCAAACATCAAAATTAAGATTCCAGAGAATGATCTTCATTTGGTTGAAGAAGTGCACTCCACACAATGCAGAAGTTGTTAACGCAGAACAAGGCAAGGCAGGTTGGTCCGTTAAACACCACCATTGCACGGCAGTTGCAGGTGTACCACATATACATTTGCAGCAATTCCTTAAGACTTTTTTAACTGTAGCTATCAATAAACAGTTTGCCACAAAAGAAAGAGGTTTACATAAGAAAATGGTTGAAATGTATAAACATAAATATTACCTTCCATTCATGAGTCTAATAGTTTTCAGCCATGTTTACTACTCAGATCGATTTTAACCAATTTTAGTTCAGCTAAATCAAAGATAACACAGACATTTTATGAAGCCGCAGGATTTGCACTTAAAGAAGATAGGGAACATCGTCTCAGAAGCCTCTGATGGGCATTTTCATGCCTTACAAGGCACAGGTTGGAAGTCTGTGTGGGGCGCCACTCCTCGCACAGACACTAGAGCAGTGTGTGATTAAGTGCCTTGCTCAAGGACACAAACACGCTGCCACAGCTGAGGCTTGAACCAGCGACCTTGAGATCACTAGACAAACGCCTTAACCACTTGGCCACGTGCCTAATTATCTTAAAGAAGATAATTAAAGTAAAAAACAGTTGAAGCAAACAGCAAAACAAAAGGTAAATTAGAATAAGGTAAAACTGAGTACTATGTATGGAAAAGAACACAAGAGAAACAGAGCTAAGAACAATTAAGATAGATTTCACACATATCTATCCAAATAATTGAATGAACTTAAAGATAAATAATTGAAAATGGTGAAATGAGTTAGCTAGTTAATGTTATTCCATGTCTTCACTTTCATGCTGTCATTGAAAACATTGTCCTTTAGCTATGCAATTAAAAAGAACATAGATATGTTGTAAAATAACATAAGCTTGACTTGTACTGTTCCACTGGGCTGGCTGCCAGAATGAAGGGAAGTGCTGTCGACCAGCTGTTTGCAGCTTAGTGCCCCAGGTCTGTGTATGCAAGATGCATGGCCGCACATGTGAGTGCCCTGTCCTTCAAGGAGTGACTTGCTGATAAGCAGCTCCAGGTTCACCTTCACCATGTGCGTGAATGCCAACCACTCCGTTGAAAAGAACTTTTGCAAAAGGTGTGTTTGACATACTTCCGTGCTGTAAATTATTTGATAGTTGGTAATAAATGGTTTAAATTCATTTAAATCACATTTGGATGATTTCAGAGTTTGATGAAGTACCTAAGATGCATTACCTGAGTTTTTTCCCCCTACAGGATGGAGCTTTCCCCACCCTGCTGGACAAATATTGGGGGTTTGGTCAACTTATCCAGCTCACTGCATCTTGAAATACTAGTGAGTCTGGGTAGTCCTGAGTCACTGCATCTGTATAAATGTCAATAAGGAGATGCTGGTTTGGAGGTCAACATTCCTCTACCTGTGCTACAGCCTATTTTCATGACATTTTAATTAGTGATTATTTTGTGTATAAGTATTGAGAAACATATCACCATTATTTAACTTTTCAGTTTAGGTTATTGGAGTATTTGCTAAGTGTTACCAAACTGACCACAATGTATATCACTAGTAAGATGATCAATAAGGGTAGAAATCTCATTTCTTGATTCCCATTATACAGATGAAAAACATGAAAAACAAAACAAAAAAAATCACGTCCTAAGTGGCAATATCATGAACCCCCAAAGACCTCTGAATGGCATATGACCTGGTTACAATTTGAGCTAATTTTTTGATATTCCTAGTGGCCATCTGAAACAAGTGTTTGGACTCTTGTAATAGAATCAGACTTAATCGGTTCCGGAATCAACAGCAGCTGCTGTGGCCAAAGTAAATGGAGAGAAAAAGATACTGCAGGAGTCTGGGGATCATTAGACATTTCTACTCGTCCCTCATCTTGGGAGAATTGCTGCAAAGATTGGCATGTGCCCAGCAAAATGCTCAAAGACCCTGAGGCCCAATTTCAAACTAAGAAGGTGCTCTTGCTTGCTGCGATCACTTATTGTATATAAGACTGTTTGATAAAAATAATAATTATTCCACATTTATTTTAATTGATTTATTGTCAACAAAAATATCCAGAAGGATAATTTTCCTTTGATTGATGGCTGGCATATACTTGAGTGCATTTAAAGATGCGAACAGTTCCTAAATGGCAGTCTACCATAACTGTGTGGGTTTAAAATTGTAGACCATGATCTAATTGCTAAATTACCTCACTCTGTACCCTCGGTGCAAAAGGATACTGGCAACCCACTCCTGTCAACTATTTATCATAACTAGATATTTCCAGTAGATGCGTCATTGCCTAAAGAACAATGTGTGGTCAACCATGTCACAAATATGTGTTGTTAAAACTTTATAAATGGTTATACTGACTGAAGGCACTTTGCTGTCTTTCTCCAGGATGACCCGAACCCTGTGTGCGCTCTGCATTTTTCTGTTACTATGGTGTTTTCTGCTATGTACCAGCGAGGGAGCTGGGAAGAAGAGAAATCGTAGCTCCCAAGGAGCAATTCCCTCACCAGACAAAGGCCAGCCAAACACCTCGGAGCAGGCGGGAAACCGGAGCAATGTGGATGAGGTCTTGGAGTCGAGTCATGAGGCACTTCACGTCACTGAGAGGAAGTACCTGAAGCGGGACTGGTGCAAAACACAGCCCCTCAAGCAAACCATCCACGAAGAAGGCTGCAACAGCCGCACCATCATCAATAGGTTCTGCTATGGCCAGTGCAATTCTTTTTACATACCAAGGCACGTCCACAAGGAAGAGGGCTCTTTTCAGTCCTGCTCCTTCTGTAAGCCTAAGAGATTCACCACCATGACAGTCACCCTAAATTGCCCTGACCTGCAGCCTCCCATTAAGAAGAAAAGAATCCAGAGAGTTAAACAGTGTCGCTGTATTTCCATCGATCTCAACTAAAGTGAGAAGAATACCATCATCACAATTTGACAACCTGCAACGTAATGAACCACAGTCATAACTCTGGGACAAATGCATTTAAGTATGTTTGTATCCTCAATTACCTTTATCTGTTTAAGGACTTGGATTCAGATCCAATCCCCGAGTAGATAATTTCCACTGTGTGGAGTGTGAATAGTCAGAGAGAAGGATATGAATATTTAAATAATTATTTCAAAGCTCTTGTTCAGAACATTGTGGGTATTTAATAATTAATTTCCGTTTCATTATGTGAGATTGTATTCAACTTAATTTTGCCCATAATACTACAATGCTAACCAAAAGGGAGGTAATTCTGGTATTCATGAAGTTTACTGAACAATTACTTTACAATTAACATCATGCATAACTCATTGTAAGAGGCTTGACTTTAAAATATATTTGAACTAATAAAATATCTAGTAGTTTACTTTGTAATTGGCTGGTCATTCACAAATATGCTTCCAATGATTGCCATTAGAAGTGCGAGTGGGCAGGAAAAGCAATCATCTAAGCAAGAAATGCATTCTTGGACATGCTTGTCTTTTGATTGCTTTAGCAGCAGTACAAAGTGCCTCTGTAACCAACTGCTGGATGTGCACAAAAGCTTCGAACTTCAAAATACAAGTACAGTATCATTTGTAAACCACTTAGATGCACTAAGCATCCAACTTGATATGTTGTTTAAAAAAAGCATTTTTAATGGGCTTATTATACACCCTGAAGAGCACAATTATGGGAATAATTAACACCTTTGCCAGCTACATGATAGAGAATGGCAGGATTGATCCTAGATCCTTCATACAACTTTACTGATTTCTTTATTTTTCCGCTGAGATGGTTGTATAGAGAGGGTACTATTGCTGCTACATATATATTAAGTATATGATGAATGCAGAGATCAAACCTTGTGTCATTCACTTACCATTATAATTACATGTTGATATTTCCCCTGAGGCTGTTTCTTTATGACATGCTTGAAATATCTCCTTATGCAGACCAAAGAAAGAACAAAAGTGGTACTTGTGAATATATTTGTAGAAAGCAACAGTATTTTGGCTTTTAATTTAATGCCCTTAGCGTAAGTGTGTATTATACTTGCTGCTTTTTACTGTAAAAAAGTATATTATACGTTTATTTCAGTTACTGCTGTTAAGTATTAAATTGTTGGGTTGAACAGGTAGCACTGTGATGGAGCATCATTGCACAGTAACATAAATTGGTGGGATATAAAGTTACAATACCTAGTGCTTCAATGCTGAGCATCTCATTTTGAATAGATTACTAGATGCGGGAAAGAGAATGCAACGTGAATGAGAATTAACTTTGGACCTTCCTCATGCAGATAAAGCATGTATAGAAGTAGCTCATATGTACTCAATGGCACTCAGGAGAGTGCAGGGAAAGAGAGGATGGTGAATGACAAAGATAAATGAAAATAAATGGGTAACCACATGTGTTTTTGTTTGGTTATTGGAGAATGATCTTCATTTTGGAATAAATGTATGGAATCATCTGTAATTCATTACAAAATGTAAGCTATTCATATTGAAATGATGGACATATCAATATCAGAATAATGCTGTCAGATCTCTGATCACTACAGTTCATAAAAAAAATTCTGATCTGAGATTCAAAATAATACTACCCATACTGAATATAATGAAGTGAATCCACCTGGATCTGATGACTTTGAAAACATCCCTTTGAATTCCAGTAGCAAGTTTTTTTAAGATTGTGAAGAGGAACCAGTTCATCTCTTCCCTACTCTCTTAGGGAGTGTCAAATCATGAAAAGAAGCAGGAGTAACCAATGCATTGTTATTCTATTGGATAATTCTGCAACTCTTATGCTTCAGCAGCATTACACACTGAATGAAAACGCGATTGCATGATCATGGTGCTCTCCTGTATAGTGTAAGCATGATGATTCTGCTTGGTATAGCCAGGCATCATTAGTAGCAATTAATTAGATTGACTCAGTAATATTAAACGATGAACAATGTATGTATTTATGCTTACTTGTGCATTGTAATATTTGTACTCATTTTACTGCATGTACTGCAGATTATTTCGTTGTTGAGCTAGCTTATCTTCACTGTCTCATCCAGATGTGGTAAGTTTAAAAAAAACAAGACGTCATAAAAAGATTGTAATTAAGCAAAATAAGATCTCATTCCAAGCATTTTATATGCCATGTTAAATGTTAGTACACAAATAAAAACTACCTTCCGAAGCACTGCATTCCATTTTATTCTCGCTAGGAATTTGCTCCTTGCTGTGATTTTAATACATTGCTCACCCCTGTGGTTCCTTTTCATCATAAAATATACTGAATTACGACTAAGGGACTCAAATCTGTAATTCATTGTGGGTACTTCAAAACACATTGTATAATTGTGTTTCAATCAAGTATGTTTGGTACATATATTAATGGTGATTAAATCACAGATTTTCATGCATTCATCCATCAATTCCTTCCAGAAAATTAAGAGTAATTTCTACAGATGAATTCTACATTATCAATGATGAAATCTTGTACTCTCCAATAGCTGTTAAATAGGTGTAGTATTATCAAAAATACAAAGACTTTAAAACATTAAATGAATGTAACCAACCTTAAATTATTTCTATTAATGAAGGGTCTCCTTTATAAAAGGTATTTTAAATGATGAACACAAAGCCATCAATCATGTCATTACAGCATTTACAAAGTGATTTTTATTAGTTTTCCAGAAATTTGAGATGCCAATAAAGTCATCACTGTCACTGATATACATACACCAGAGAGAGTAATATCAAGCATTTAATCATTTTAATTTGTAATTAAATTGACTTAGTAGAAAACAATAAATAGGACACAAAAATAATTCTGCTGAAAGAAGGGAATGTATATTGAGGTTATGGTATTATGGAGGGCCCACATTATCACCACACGACAGAAGAACCAACAATAATTTAAAAAAATAACTCTAAAAATCTTATCTCAATGTCTCAATTGGAGCATCAAAACACAATTCCAACAAAACATTATTTCTCAGACTCAAGTTTGGCCAAATCAGTATTCTGACCTGATTTTTACATTATGCAGATAATACAATTTCTCCAAGATGAAATCATCAATTCTTGGCCAAACCTCTAAGTTGCCACATCAGTTACGAGTTCAGTGGCCTGCTAACTTGTATTGCTAATAGCATCTTGTCTTTCTAAACTCACAGAAGGCACTTGCATATGTTCATAGACGATCGGATGATACAGGCACTTAGCAACAATGTTGGATCAGTCAATTTCCAGTTACTGGTCCAAAAGAACGTGAGGACATGAGGTTTTGATTTGGTTTCTAATAATAGTTTCAAAGGTTCTTTACCCTGTTTATTTGCAAAATAATTTATTGCATTTGTTATGGGGTTGAGAACAAAGTATCATATTCTTAGTTCACTTATATGTTGAAGATGCTTACGTAAGAACTTCGGAATGATCAACCTCACCAAAAGCAAATGCAATAGCTCCCTGAATTGGATGGAGCAGGTAGGAAAAATTAAACATCATATCCATAATGTATAATATCCTACACAAACTTATTTTTATGCAATAGTTTTTTCCAAAGTAAATCTTTTAAATCTGCAGAGGCTTTGCTGCAAATCCATATCCTTTTTAGTTATATGAATCTAAAGAGGCATGGATAAGTGATTAAGATAACAGATTATTTGCTACATATTTCCACATTTTTAGCTTTAAGTGGTCTGTAAATCTGATCAGCTATGTGACACTGTATAATTAGAGTTATTGTTTTTGAACAATGTAACAGGGATACATAATCATCAATCTTCTTCTTACTCTTAGAAAGTTCCATTCTTACTCCTATGTTAACCATAACAAAAACATAAATTGATCAGTAAAGTTCAATGACAAATTAGTCATTTTATTTGTAAAGTGCAACTAGAAATAAAGCCTATTATGCACAAGCTGAGCATATGCATAAATTCAAGACAAATTCCCATAAAATAAAATAGTTTACTCTGTTGTTCACAGAAGTACCCAGCGCTAAAGGTTGTAATTTCAATTCTATTAATTTTTCAGAACATTTATTGAAACATGTCACACTAGTTATGTAAACATCCCACTACGTTGCTTAAATAAACCAATATTAAAATGAACAGCACATTTTAACAAACACTTCTTAATATATTCAGCAAATGATAAGGAATTATTTCATGTGCTTGTGTGCTTGTTGACTAAAATAACAAACAGTTCATAAATTACTTCTAATTTTGCTATACACTGCACATACTGCATATGCAAGCCTCTCCAATACTGCCAAATTATATCTCACAGTTTACATTGATTACGTACATTGATTATTGGTGTTCTGTTGAGAAGCACTTAAACAATGTGCTAACAAACTGCTTTAGCAAACATGCAAATTTCACAACCCATCCACCCACACCCACCATCCTTTTACCTGGTTATAAAGACTTGACATTATTTTCATGAACACGTAATTTCAAACTAAATTTAGAAGTTCAAGTGAAATAAGCAATTTACATTAGAATAGAGTTTCAAATAAGATGAAAACCCTTTTTAGACTGCATTTTTTATTTCAATAAAACAACAATAAAATTCTTTTCATTAATGAATCATGTTCTATAAATATCTGGTGTAAAATGAAAAAAAATCTAATTGATAAAGGAATATGCTTATGCCTTAGTTACCTAACTATATAGCATTTATCACCCTTCGCTAGAAATAAATTTCAGGAGAATTTTCATGACAAACCTTTATTTATAATTTTCTTGCAGAACTTTAAGTACATAACTCACTGTCATTCTGATGTCATTATGCTTTAAGTGCAAATCCAGTCTACAAAAGGTGGCAGATTATTTGTTAATGAGAGGGAACACAGTTGATTCCAATCATCCTCTTACTTAGCCTCCGTGCATTCAAGTTGGGTTCATCAATATGTGGTAGATCAGTCCCTCTTGCCAATTTAAACACACTGAAAGGCAGCTCTCCTACTCTTTCTGAGATCTGCTAAAGCAGCATAGGTGAAGAATTAAATCTGATTCTTTCTTGTTCTCTCTCTGGCTTTAAACACCACACTTCACCATGAATGGAATTCTTTTGACTATAAAGCCATTATAGTGAACAACACTTAGGACTATTATTTTTTCATGAAAATATTTCCTATTTCAATAACTGTCAAAAGGAACATTCAAATGCTAAAATTAAAAGTTTAATAAAATACAATATTAATGAAGAATATTGAATATTAAGAATAAACCTATAACTTATTCACATAATATTCTGTATAAAAATATTTTCTGAAGAAATCTGTTGAAGAAATATTTCTGCAGATGACTGAATGGACTCTGCTAAAAATGTAAGCATGATATATTTGAAAGCTCTTTGGAAATTGTAGATGTTTAGAAAAAATTGAGATCAAGATTATAATAAGTTACTGGAAGAATGGAGTAAAATAAGTTATTAGTGACTGAAAAGGTTTGATTATGTCAATTATATTTGCTCCTGTATGATGAACATTGAGAAACATAAAGCATTCATGAAAAGAGAAAAACTGACAAAATATATTAACAAGACTGATATATTTGAGAGAAAAAGATAAATGGGGAGAGTGGTAATCATATATTTAATTATTGCTATGAATTTATTATGGATTTTTGCCAGTAGTTAAATCTGACTTCTCCAAAATTCTTAGCTTTCTCCTCAAGAATGCATTGATGAAACTTCCCCACAGATGCCATTTTCTTTCATTGTTGCCAGGAAACAAAAAAGAACCATGTCCTAATGAGGGATGGGGAAGGGGCAGCATTCAGACTTGGTCACAGCAAAAACTTTTACAGGAATGGCAGACAAAAACCAAGTTTACAGCAGGTCTACAGAGAATAAAAATTGGGTGGTGTGATGGTAGCAAAGCTTTTGGCGCTTAGCCAGACCCCGGAGGTTACTGTGTATCACCTTTATTTGAGGTACAGAGCAATGGTCAAGTTTGTAAGGTACCAAGCAATATTTTGCAATGACATTGGATACTGCTAAGGGAAAAATAATTTGCATTATTTCTTTGCAGAGATAAAAGAAAGCTAAATATTACCAGGTCATTGTCTTCTTCTGAATCTTCTACAAGTTTATATTTTTCTAACAAGTGTCTAAATGTCCAGTGAAACAATTTATTGGTGGGCGGGGCTGAGGGAGGCTGAGAAATCCAATGGTATTTAAGACAGCTTGTGCCATGTTTTATAGAAGGGCAGAAAGTATAGAATGGAATGTGTATATGAAAATCAAAGTTTATATTGTGACTGAATTCTCCGGCGACCACGGATATTCTAGTATATTTCTAGAGTAGTATACTGTATTGTAATGGACCTTAGTTTCAGTTCAGAGTATCTTCCTAGAATAACCACCTACCGAGCTTTAATTTTTAGGATCTCCTTTACTTTGCTTCCTTAGGATATGCAACTTAAACCAAATACCTAAACCTCTCTTGTGTGTGAGCTGAAATACATACTTGCTGTCCCAATTACGAACAAGAAATGCTGCTGTTGTTTGGAATGAATACAACTCTTTTGATGTTAATGTGCAAGTTTAAAGGCTCATTTGCAAGTTTTAAGGAGATAAGCAATGCAAAGTTATGTGGCTCTTTCAATAAAACATTCCCCAAATTGTGGCTGTATACAAAGCATCAAGTCATAGTATTCTTCCTCTCATTGGTTTTCTTCAGTTGGTGGTCACACTTGCTTCCCTCTGGCGTAGTCTTTCTTTCTGTTTTTAAAACAAAATAAGCTTATTGTCATTCAAAGCTTTTGTATTTTGACTGCTTTTGAATTCCAAAATCCACATGAGTTTGCTTAACAAGGCTAATTTGTAGATTTTGGAAGAAAAAGGTACATTTTAAATCCTGAATTCTATCTGCTCTCAAATCTACAATGAACTTCTATCAAAAACAAATCTTAATTTGCTTTTCTTGCTTAGTTCTTTCTTTTGCTCCTTCTATTTTGCTCTCTTTTTTTAAGACAAGGTAATGGGGAGCATGTTCTCCACACTAGTGGTTCAAATACTCTCCATTTTGAAGATTTCAGGACTTAAATTGGTGAGGTTATCAAATTAGGATAATTATTTGTACGTCCAATCATAAAGAAGAGAAAATCTGCAGTTGCTTGAAATCTGCAGATGCAATCAACACACACAAAATGCTGGAAGAACTCAGCAGACTAGGCAGCATCTAGGGAAAAGAGTACAGTCAACGTTCTGGGCTGAGACACTTCATCAGAATGGGGGAAAAAAAGATGAGTAATCAAAATAAGAAGGTGAGGGGAGGGGTGGAAGAAACACAAGGTGATAGGTGAAATCGAGAAGATGGGGGCGAAGTAAAGAGCTGGGAAGTTGAGAGGTTAAAGAGATCTGATAGAAAGGAAAAGGGGGAATCTGACAGGAGAGGACAGCAGGCCATGGAAGAAAGCAAGGTGGGAGGAGCACCAGAGATGGGCAGATAAGGAGAGAAAGTGAGAGAGGGAAATGGAAATGGAGAATGGTGAAGGAGAGAGGGGTGGGGTTTTACTGGAAGTTCAAGAAATCGATGTTCATGCCATCAGGTTGGAGGCTACTCAGATGGAATATAAGGTATTGCTCCTCCAACCTGAATGCGGCCTCACCCTGACAGTAGAGGACGCCATGGACTGATATGTTGGAATGGGAAGTGGAATTAAAATGGGTGGCCTCTGGGAGATCTCGTCTTTTCTGGCGGACTTGTGCTGATGGAGATTGTGGAGGAGATGCTGCCAATCTGAACTGACTGGAGTCTGTAGATGAGGAAATTGAGGATCCAATTGCACAGGGATGTACTGAGGCCAAGATCTTAAAGCTCACTGATTAGTTTTGAGGGGATGATAGTGTTGAATGCTGAGCTGTAGTCGATAAAGTGCATCCTGACGTATAGTGCATCCAGATGTTCCAGGGTTGAGTGAAGAATTAGTGAGATGGCACCTGGTGTGGACCTGTTGCTCCAGTAGGTAAATTGGAGCAGATGCAAGTCACTTCTTAGGCAGCAGTTAATAGGTTTCACCAAACTCTCAAAATACTTCATCACTGTGGATGCAAGTGGTACTGGACAATAGTCATTGAGGCATGTTATCATGCTTTTCTTAGGCACTGGTATAATTGAAGCCTGCTTGAAACAGATAAGTACCTCAGACTGCTGAAGTGAGAGGTTAAAGACTTCAGTGAACACTCCAGCCAGTTGATCAGCACAGATCTTTAGTACTCAGCCAGGTACTAGATCTGGGCCAGATGCCTTTTACTGAGTTATCAATCATAAAAACAACATTACTCTCTTTGTTCCATCAAAAGCTTTGTAATTCTGAGGAAGTTCATTATAGCTTCCTTTCAGTTTGTTTGTACCAGTCAAGGAATCTTCACTAGGTACTTTATAATAACTTCTGATAGGGGTAACCTATTTGGCATATCTTGCTTAAAGAAACTTGACACTAGCTCTTTGCTTTAAATATCACAATATATGAAATGTACAAATAAATAACCAGTAAGTATATTTAGCACTCTGTGAGCTGCAATTATTAAATAGTTAAAAGAAATGTACAGTGTATAGATATCGACAGAAAACAGACTGCTAATAAAAACAATATTACCAGGCTGTTAGGGTTTTTTTTCTTTGTTTCAACTTTCTTTTCTTCAGTTATCTTCTTTACTGATAGTTGAGCTTCTTTCAATCTGAAAAATGATAATATTTTACATTTCAATTTATTGTATATGGGGTTTATTTATCTTTTATAATCACATCCAAATTGCATATACTTATATAATGCTTATGCAAACAGTTTTGCTTTAAATAATTGTGATCTCCCTCTTCAAATCTTTAAAATGCAGGATGATTACAATTTGCTATATCTGAGTGTCCTTAAAAGGTAAACTGACCAATCTTCTGACCCTTAATCATCCTTGATACATGGCAAAAGCAAGGCTTATCATTTTATTAAAAAGCACCTAAGAGCCTTTGAACTTACATCACTGAGAAATCAGAGTGGGTGAACAAATTTCACTGCTTCCTCATTTATGACATCTAAGGTTTATGCCATCAGTTTGCCCTACTTTATCATGGGTAGCAAACCAATGGCATGCATGCCCAAGATAGTACACACAAATAATTTTAATGGCACATGGCCTGAAGTGCTGCCTCTTCATTCTTTAAACCCACCCAATATTTAAAGATACACAATGAACAGCAGATTTTTTTGAAGGTATTGTTTCCTCAGAATTTTTTTGTAGTTATGATAGACCACTTTAAACCAAACACAAATATAATTACAGACTACTTGTATCATGTAGGAATTTGGAGTAACAAGAAGTTAACTTTTATTAAGTACAATGCATTTAAGCGTTTAATGACACTGATGCTTTGCAATAGTTCAACTAAGCTGAAAGTGTTTTGTTGGTGATTTTCATTCATAGTGTCTGAGGCTTCTTGCTTTAATGTCCAAGAATATGTCCTGAGGAAACCATTCACCATGCTCATCACTGACAGTACCAAGATGTGCAGGGGAGAAGTCTAAATGGGAATGCATAAAATAAATCTTCAGTGACTTGTTGCACTCATGGTTTTGTATGCTGGAAGCATGTTGTCAACCATGTAGAAGCATGCAGCTTGGTGCTCTGTAGTTGCCAAAAAAAAATTTCAACAACATCCGTGAATGCCTTCCATGAAATTTTCTCTGGTCCCACTAGAAATTCTTCCAATTGTCTGTCACTGCTGACCTGTTTGACTTGTGGACCAATAAAAATGCCTTCCTTAATTTTGGTATCAGTTACTCAGGGAAACATCTGTCTAAAGTATCAAAATCTTTCACCTTCCTTGTTTATTGCTTACACAAAAATTTTCATAAGCTCCAGTTTTACAGGAAGAGGAGGCAAAAATATCTTTATTGAGTCTACAAGTGGCTTACAATTTTCTTCTTGGTGGCTTTGAAAGACAGAAATTTTTGTGCCTGCTGACAGCAGATTCCATCCTTGCAGTCTTGAACCTAGTAATTCTGCTTTTGACTTTGACAAAGCCAAGTCTCAGAGCACATCATTTCACTCAGATTGAGTTATCAGAGGAGTCTCACTTGACATAACGGGTTCAAAATCTGTATCAGTATCAGTGTCATTTTCCATTCCTGCCTCATGCATCATGGCGTCGTTTCCTGCCTCCTCTAGACTCATGTCTCTGGTGGCTTCAGTACTGGAAGGCTATCATCATGCGGCACAGCCCTCATGGCTGAAGTTGGGTTATTCAATGGGCTTCTTGTTTTTAGCAGAGAAACCAGACACACTGGTCAGACAGAAGTAGCAGTCTGTCACATGATCTGCTCTCGCTATATCATCGGGACTGCAAATGGCATTGATTTCTGAGTACCTCTGAGCCAAGCTCTAAGATCGACAATGCATGTTGCACAACAAATGTGAGGAGCCCAGGCTTTGTCTTGGTCGCCAATTTTACACCCAAAGTAGAGCTCATAGGCTTTCTTAATAAGAGAAGTCATGCTCCATCTTTGAAATTAAGCAAATACTTGCCAAAAATATTACAGAAAGTATCATGCCTGTTGCAACATTGGCAAGACATTCTGCTATCACAAATTCTCCTGAAAATGCAATTACTTTATTATAGTGAGTACACAAAATATGGTATGCATGTAGAGCATGCACATCAATATGATCGTAAACTGATATACATGTAAACACAATGCATAGAGCGGTGTGTGTGTGTGTGTGTGATGCTTTTATAGCCTTTCTAAAACCTGTGCTGCCATGCAGCATCCACCCTGCCTAAGCATGCCCAGACATAACTGAACAAAATAGAAAACTTTCCAGCTTACATTGTGGGCAACATTTTAATTGACTTGAATTATGAATTGAAACAACAAATATAAATGATTTCAAAAGAAATGGAGTGTGATAGGGGAATTTCATGGTGATTTTCCTGATCAGCAGCCCAAACTTCATAAGATACATCTGAAAGTATTCAGGAAGTAAAACCTTTGTTGTCTAGTGTTATGTTTACGACCAAGTAAAGCAGAGAATGCTTTTTAACAACCCAAGATCAAGGAGAAATTTTCACAGGAAACATTGCATGTCAGCTTGGCGTTAGCTAGACGGTTGCAAAAACATATGATGTAGATGATAGATTTTGAAATACTCGCAGATTTATTGTACACATCAGTGCTTGGATAATAAACCGTTTGGCCAGTTGGCTTTGTCTTTGCTTTGCTTAACTCTTTTCTTCCGTCATTTGTGAGTGCACAATGGATATTTGGTGATAACAGTGAAAGCTGTATTTTGTTTAGTGCTTCCATGAAATTTGTTTGCAATAAACATATTTTATATATATATATATATAAATAATTTAAGTTTATCTGTGAGACATGTCTAAATTATATTTATGCTTCTTAGTTTGTACAGAATGTCAGATATATCACCAAAGAAGCAAAAATGTTCAAATGATGGAAAAACAACAGAGATTTTCAAGAGTGGTGGAATAAGAGTTTTGGCACGATTAAAAAGCGTGATAAAGTATTATGCATCCTATATTCTGAATCAGTGGTCTGCAGGACTTCCTCCATAAAGGAACATTCTGAAACTATTCATAAATGGCTCTGCAATGCAAGTAAGCAAGAACAGAAAATGTATTTTTTGAGAAATCAGCAAGAAAAAAATCCGGTCAAATTATTTTGATGACCTCTATTTCAGGTAAAGCCTTTATTACTCAATTTTGTAGGGGAAATGAAATATGCAAAGAACTGGTTAACTTGCTAATATTAACTGAACACACCACTGGGGTTGAAGTATGTAAGGCAGTTAGTAAAAGAATTGTCTGGTAGACAAGTTAATCTTTCAAAAATAGTTTCCCTGACATCTGTTGGTGCATCTAGCATGATTGATAAGGAGGCAGGTTTTGACAATCTGTTTGCAAAATCTGTTGGACATCCATTGATCAGCTTTCATTGTATATTGCACGAGGAGGCTTTTTGTGAAAAAGCTGGCCTCAAGCAGCTTGAAGAAGCGATGAAAACTGAAACTAAGGTAACTAATTTTATTTGAAAAGTACACAATTTCAGAATTTACTGAGTGAGGTGAATTCAGAGTACGCAGGACAACTTATGTACAGCAATGGTCATTCGCTTAGTAGAAGATCGGTCCTTACACCATTCGTTGATTGTTTGGATGAAATTTATCTGTTTTTGATGAATGAAAATTTTTCTTGTCACAGAAATGTGATGTTGTGTAGATTTATAGATTGATGCTTTTGCAGAAACCTCTTCACATTTACATGACTGGAACACCAAATTACAGGGATTGACAAACGACTTGATGCTATGTCTGATAATATATAAGCCTCTGGGAAGGAGATCCCTTATTTACTCTCTAACCATGTGATCATGGTGGTACAGATCCACTAATATTAATATTGCAGTATGACCAGCATGAGCTTCAAAGTGATTTGATACCACTTTTGGCTCCTGAGCAACGGAGTTCACCACAATTGTAAAGATATCCACTTTTCATACACTTTTTTTTACATCCCAGAATTAGAAAGAAGAGTTTCATGCAGCAAAATAATTTCAGATTAAATAAGTATCAACTTGAAATAAGAATATTGGTCTAACTCACATTTCAGAATGCTTTCTACATTTGATTAAATATGATAATAATTAAGCCAGCAGTATGAAAATTATGAAAAGCATACACCATTGAAAAATGCAGCTCCAACAATTTGCTCAATATAAACTCTGATGATAAAGTGTAAGCTGTGATCATTAAGTACAGAATGAATACTATTAAGTTTAAAAGTATTATTAATCAAACCTCAAAACAGAACAAGAGGAAAATTTCTGTTTATGACCATCACCAAATCTGCTTATAAGTTACCAATATCCTTATATAATAAACACACATCAAAGTTGCTGGTGAACGCAGCAGGCCAGGCAGCATCTCTAGGAAGAGGTACAGTCGACGTTTCAGGCCGAGACCCTTCGTCAGGACTAACTGAAGGAAAAAATAGTAAGAGATTTGAAAGTGGGAGGGGGAGGGGGAGGGGGAGATCCAAAATGATAGGAGAAGACAGGAGGGGGAGGGTTGGAGCCAAGAGCTGGACAGCCTTATATAATAAACTTGATCTAATCAATGCATAAAATTGCTTTAAATGCTTGTTTTTATTTACCTGAATTAAGTTAAAGAGCAAGAAATCTGAAGAAAGTTGTGTATCTGAGAAAATTTATAATCAAGTTAACATATGGAGAAGAAAAAATGTCCAACAAAGAAAACCTGCTGACTTTGACAGTTATGTATGGAGGAAGAACAGACAATTGAAATACAGTGGATGGACAATCTCTGATAGCTATACAAAACACACTTCTGTGGAGATTGTAAAAAAACCAGATGTTAATTCATTGCTCTAACATATTCAGATGTTATACCTTTATGGGTAATTTCCTTAGAGCATTACTATATTTATAATGTAGAGTAGTCTAAGATAAGGGAAATTAAATTTAAGCAACACACATCAAAGATGCTGGTGAACGCAGCAGGCTAGGCAGCATCTCTAGGAAGAAGTACAGTCCACGTTTCGGGCCAAGACCCTTCATCAGGACTAACTGAAAGAAGAGATAGTAAGAGATTTGAAAGTGGGAGAGGGAGGGGGGAGATCCAAAATGATAGGAGAAGACAGGAGGGGGAAGGGATGGAGCTAAGAGCTGGAAAGTTGATTGGCAAAAGGGATATGAGAGGATCATGGAACAGACGGGAGACCTAGGGAGAAAGAAAGGGAGGGGGGGAAGCCCAGAGGATGGGCAAGGAGTATAGTGAGAGGGACAGAGGGAGAAAAAGGAGAGAGAGAAAAAAATATTAATAATAATAAAAGATAAATAAATAATGGATGGGGTACGAAGGGGAGGTGGGGCATTAACGGAAGTTAGAGAGGTCAATGTTCATGCCATCAGGTTGGAGGCTACCCAGACGGAATATAAGGTGTTGTTCCTCCAACCTGAGTGTGGCTTCATCTTGACAGTAGAGGAGGCCGTGGATAGATATATCAGAATGGGAATGGGACGTGGAATTAAAATGTGTGGCCACTGAGAGATCCTGCTTTTTCTGGCGGACAGAGCATAGGCGTTCAGCGAAATGATCTCCCAGCCTGCGTTGGGTCTCGCCAGTATATAGAAGGCTACATCAGGAGCACTGGGCGCAGTATATCACCCCAGCCGACTCACAAGTGAAGTGTCGCCTCACCTGGAAGGACTGTTTGGGGCCCTGAATGGTGGTGAGGGAGGAAGTGTAAGGGTATGTGTAGCACTTGTTCCGCTTACAAGGATAAGTGCCAGGAGGGAGATCGGTGGGGAGGGATGGGGGGATGAATGGACAAGGGAGTCGCGTAGGGAGCAATCCCTGTGGAAAGCGGGGGGGGGGGAGGAAAGATGTGCTAGGTCAAATTTAAAATAATTACAGAGCTTGAATTTTAAGAAATTGATTTTTTAAAAGTCTACACAAAAGTCAAATTTGCCTTTTTTCAATATATGTTAAGGAACCAAAAGATGATGTGCACATCTGCCTTCCCGTGTTATGTAGGTCTATGCAATGTTTTTTCTCAAACCATTTATTGCTACCATCTGCTAGTGCAAAAGCCACAATACTTGAAATTGTTGTTGAAAAAAACATGTTTTTGTATACTTTTGTCATCTATTTTATCTCCGATCAAATTCCAAATAGAGATTTTGAAAATTACACGTGTCCCTTCCCCCACATATGCCCGAATAGTAATAATTTGCAAACCATTTGTTTAATCTGTTGTTCATGTACAAAATTAGTTTCCAAATCATTTAAAATCCTTCCTCATATTCTAAGTCTGATAGTGGCAGTTTTTGGCTAGAAAATTTCTTAGAAGGGGAAAATATATAAATAGTGTTCAATATGCTGTGCAATGGGGGGACACCCCTATGACTTGTCCAAGGACAAAATAATCAATAATCCAGTGGTCAGAAGTTATTTCACAGATCTTAAGATTGGCCTTAATTTTCAATTTTAGAATTTCAGGTTGTAAATTCTGAGCTGCAAATATTTTTCATCAATTATCTTCCTTTACACCTAATTACATACATCAGACGCCCCAAAACAATCATTGTCCTCAGTTAATGCACACATGAATATTTATTTACTGTATTGAGGTACAGTGTGGAACAGGCCATTCTGGCCCTTCGAGCCACACCTCCCAGCAAACCCCTGATTTAATCCTAGCCTAATCGAGGGACAATTTACAATAACTGATTAACCCACCAACTGATGGACTGTAGTGGGAAATCTGAGCACCTGGAGGAAACCAGTGTGGTCACGGGGAGAACATACAACTCCTCAAGAGGCAGTGGCGGGAATCAAATCTGTGTCGCTGGTACTGCAATGCATTGTGCAAACCACTAGGCTATAACTTTGATGCAAGTAAAACTAGATTGCATATTAGCTTGGCTTTGAGTGTGTGCATTGCTAAGACCTTTTACTGGAATGCAGTTGGCAGTCAATGACATCTACTTGTGTGCAATGTTAGTATGAAACCAATGCAATGAAAATGAAATAAATATTCTAGTTTGTATCCTCTCTTAACAGTGTGCAGCAGAACACTAACTCAGCAGCAGGAAAAATGATCATCTACTTGCAAGTTAATTATTAATTAATTCTTACTGGTTGCTCTTATGATCTACAAAGGTTTGGCACGTTCAACATTTTTTATAACCTTTAAAATATATTGGAAATGATATGCCAGATGTTGTTTTGACTAAGCTTCTACATGAAAGTACTACTAGACATCCAACTACGAACATAAGAAGAATGAACGAAGGTTATACACAGCAGGAAAAATTGCTTGAAGAGTGGAGGAGAATGCAGAGCATGGCTCCTAGTGGAAGGCCAAATCCACACAAGGTGTTCATGGAGTATTTTCCCCATTGGAATCTCAGCATTGAATAGTCAGTGAGATTTCCGGTTTTCAGTAGGAATAACCCCATTGAATTATACCTCCTGCTACTGCCCAAACTATAATCATTTCATTGGATGAGGCTGTCAAAGCTACTGTGGGCTGAGCTGGAGAAATTTGAGACATCTCACAATTTGCCATCTACCTTTGGGTAAAGTCAGTTATTCAATATAACAAAATACAACAAATTCTCATTTGTCATTGTCGCCTGGGGGAGCAACCCAGAAGATTATCGATTCTCCTTTGGAGCAGGATACTACTGACTATTCCACCTGGATAGTCTGCAGTCCCACAGCTTGAAGATTAAATTCTCCATCTTCTGGTGAACTGTTCCCACAATGACCCTTTCTTTCTCCTCCTGATCTACAGAGATTGTTTCGCACTCACGAAGCCACCAATACCCTATTTCTTTTTCATCTTCCACCCACTCCATTTGCCCATCACCCATGCACTCCTCCCACCGATTCTCCTCCTGCAATGTTCCCATTGGCCCTTTTCCCCATCTTCACTTGGTTCATTTCATGCTCTACTTCTTCTCCTATCAGATTCATTATCTTCAGACCTCCACCTATCACTTCCCAGCTTCTGCTGATATTTCCATTCTTCCCTCTCCCATCGCACCCCTCCTCTGGATTCACCTATTATTTAAAAGTTAATGTCTCGCCCCTCTTCTTTCCCCTTTAATCAGGCTACATCCCCTCTATCCTTCAATCCAGTGAACATCTTGACCCAAACTGTTCACTGTCCATTTCATTCACTGGTAACTGCCTGACCTAATGAGTTCTTCCAAAATATTGTGACAAGTTTTGTTGTCTTCATTCTGCAGCAGCTTGTTGTGCTAATGTCTTTTGACCTACAAAACCAGTCAAGACGTGTTTGTCGGGCCACAAAGACAAGCTGACAACGACATGGTTTCTGATTCAAACATACCCAGAAACATGCAAGTCATGACTGCCACTCTGCAAAATAAATGTGACCAAACAGATTACTGGTGCACTGAGACAACAAATTGCACTCTGGAGCATGGTGGCGGAACTCTGGAATACTCTGACTGGTTAATTCAAGATTCCTGGTGGTCTGTGCAACTTTGTCATCATTAATGATCAGACCCTGCCTGTAGAAGATAAATAGAAAGTAACCACACAGCAGGAAAAGGAGTAGGAAATAGCTGCACACTTTCCCTAGAGCCTGGTCTGCATCCATTGAGATCTTAGCTTATCCCACCCGGTCTCTCGATACCTTGATTCCCTCAGTGTTCAAAAAATTGTTCTAACCTCTCTGTTGAACTCATTCAATGAATGACCAAGCACTCAATACTGAGGGAGAGGATTTCAAAGAATTATAATCTTATAAGTAAAACACCTCCCTCATCTTAGTTGTAAAACGTTAACCCTCTTCTGCTTTGATGGATCCCTAAATTCTAGACAGCTAGTTAAAATTAGTGTCTCAGCAATTAATCTGCTGATTTCTTACAAAATCTTTTGTTAAACAATGATATACACTCACTTTTCTAAACTCTAGTCAATATGCTGTCACAAGACAACATTATCTCATAATTCAAACCTAGTGAACTGCACAGCATTGAATCTATGACAAGAATATCTTCCTTATGTGTTGAGGGCAAAGCTACATGCAAAATTCCAGGTGTCCCCCTCACCTAGCCATGAATAACTCGTGCTCCAAATCTCTTATAATAGAGGCTATTTTCATTCCTAACAACTTGTTATTTATACTCTTCTTACAGAATAAATAACCTCAGACTTCCCACATTATAATCTTTCTGACATTTTCTTGTAGACTTATTTAACCTATCTATATCATTTTGGGAATCAAAGTTGGCAATGAAAATATCAATAATTTCAGATATGCAGATGACACTGTGTTAATTGCAAGTATGGAGGAAGAACTACAAAATTTAATTGATATAATTGTTGAAGAAAGTGCAAAAATGGGTCTATCTATCAATTGCAAAAAGACAGAATGTATGGTGATATCCAAAAAGAAGGAGAATCCCATCTGCAGGCTGAGAATAAATGGGGAAGACATAAAACAAGTACAGAACTTTTGCTACTTAGGAAGCTGGGTAACATCAGATGGCAGGTGTGATATGGATATCAAAAGAAGAATAGGGATGGCAAAAGACACCTTTACGAGAATGAAGACTATACTGACCAATACTAAACTAGGCATGACAACCCGCCTCAGAGCACTGAAATGTTATGTTTATCCGGTTATATGGCTCAGAATGTTGGGCAATATCTAGTAACATGAGGAAACGAATTGAAGCAGCAGAGATACAGTTTTTGAGGAGGATGGAAAGAATATCATAGATGAAATGAATATCTAACGAGGATGTCATGAACAGAGCAAACACAAAAAGAGAAACAATGTATGAGATCATGAAAAGGCAATGTAACTTCATTGGACATGTGATTAGGAAAGAGGAGTTAGAATGCACTGTAATTATGGGAAATATTGAAAGGAAGAAAGCAAGAGGAAGACAAAGACAAATGATGATGGAGACAGCAGCCAGAGAACTGGAAATGAATACCAATGAATTGATCCACTTGACCCGAAACAGGAGTGTATAGGCCACGGCAGTCAAAGCTCAAACTGGGCATGGCACCTGATGATGATGATGATGAAGATGAAGATGATGTCATTTTGTAATCATGCTTTGTGTTCTACCTAAGAGTCAGTTTACCACCTAGATTTGCATGTCAGTAAACTTGAGTCTGTCACACTGTTCTTCCCTTTAATTTATCAATGTACCAAATATCCAGACCTTCTCGGTTTTTTTGCACTACCTTACTTTCCTTTTTCTATTTTCTATTTATGGTTTATAATTTAAATTTTTAATATTTACTATCGATTTGTACTCCAGGGAGCGCGAAGTGCAGAATCAAATATCGCCGTGATGATTGTAAGCTCTAGTATTAATTGTTTGGCGACAATAAAATGGTAAAGTAACGTTGTTCAGGGCCCATTGCTAACAAGATCGATAATAATGTGTTAAACTGAAAACCATATTCCTTCTGTTGTCTTTCTTTAACCAATCTTTGAACTCTTATTTTAGTGTGATTCCCATCATATGGTTCTGAAGATTCAAATATACCATAGCCACTTTCCTACTTGCTCACCTTTCCAATTTCATCTTCTAAATACACCATGATATTCATGACAAATTATTTTCTCTTAATAAAACCATTCTGACTGCATATTTATATTTTTTATTTTCTAAGCGGTCTATATGTATGTTAATAATAACGGATTTCAGCATTTCCCCCACATTGACGTCAAGACTACTAGTAAAAAATTCAGTGTTTTCTCTTTCCCTTCATTCTTGAATAGCAGTTACATTTGACACCTTCTGGGCTATTGCAAAATCTTGGCAATTTTGGAATATCATCAATAAAGAATGCAATTCCTTTGCTCAGATGCAGACCACCAGGTGCAAGAGACAAGATAGATTTCGGTCCAATGAGTTTTGACTGCACTCTGCTAATACCGATTAATTCCTGAGAGTGGAAGTGGAGGAAGGAAGAGGATGAAGATATGGAGGGGGTGTTCTTGACCAGCGGTCCCCAACCGCTGGGCCGTGGACCGGTACTGGACCGCAAAGCATGTGCTACCGGGCCGCAAGGAAACAACATGATTTGGCGATATGAGTCAGCTGCATCTTTCCTCATTCCCTGTCACGCCCACTGTTGAGCTTGAACGCACACGAGGTTATTACGCACGCGTCATCCATGTCAGCACGGGAAGGAGATCAACTCCTCGAGCTTGCAAATGACGGCGGACTGAAAAGTATGTTTGACATAACATCTCTGCCAGCATTCTGGATCAAAGTCAAGGCTAAGTATCCTGAGACAGTCACGAAAGCACTGAAAACGTTGCTTCCATTTCCAACATCATATCGCTGCGAGTGGAGTTTTCTGCAATGAATGCAATGAAAACTAAATTGCGGAATAAACTGGACATAAGGAACCCCCTTCAAGTATCGCTGTCTTCCATCACCCCTCGATAGGACCGTCTGGTTGCAGGGAAACAAGTATTCAGCCCAGGGCTCCCACTGATTCAGTGATACTGGTGCGTTGCAATGATTTTATATGTTCATATGGGGAAAATATGTGCTGTGTGTTTAATATCCAAACGTTACTTAAAATGTTATGATGCTATTGACTTATAAGTGACTAATATAACCATATAATAATTACAGCACGGAAACAGACGACCGCGGCCCTTCTAGTCCGGTTCGAACGCTACTCTCACCTAGTCCTGCCGACCTGCACTCAGCCCATAACCCTCCATTTCTTTGATATACCTATCCAATTTTTCTTTAAATAATAATATCGAACCTGCCTCCACCACTTCTACTGGAAGTTCGTTCAACGCTTACTTCAAGCTCCCCTGTTAATTGACTTATCACTATATTCATGGGAGGAAAATATGCGCTGTGCTTAATATTAAATTCGTTAGATAAACCCTTTTAGAAATGAAATTGAGTGTATTAGCCACTTATCACCTATATTCCGGTCGTGATTAACACCCACCACCCCCCCAACAGAATCGCCAAAAACGATTTGTAGAAAATAATCGGCACATACACACATACGCAAGTCACGCATGCACACTGGGTCCCGCGCAAGGCTTCATGGTCATTGTAGTCTTTCTTGGGGTAAACAAAACGTAATCAACTGCTACTCTTGTCCATCGGCAACCCTACCTCCGCCCCCCCCAAGAGTTGGCCGGTCCGCAAGAATATTGTCAATAAAAAACTGGTCCGCGTTGCGAAAAAGGTTGGGGACCCCTGTTCTTGACAATCGCATTCTGGCTCGACTATCCATGATCAACTCTTCCAAGTGTGCTAATAATAAACAGAACCTCAGTTTCCAATTCATCAACAATTTGAAGTCCTGTGCAGCCAATGCTGTTGATACGCAGAACATTCATTTGGCCACAATCCCAAAATAATAGCCATTACATAATACACATTCCAGCTCACACTTATAAATACCATGCCACTGATGAATTAAGCTTCTGCATTTATTTCACACCATCTTCTCCTTCGGCCTTTGAGTGATTTTTCTGTGCGAGGGCACACCAGTAACTGCAGTTGACTGGGGGAAAGCTGGTGACATGATATTGAGAGCTTCTGGATCTTGGAGACCCAGTTGCAGACTGCCGATTCCCAGGTGCACAGCAGCAGTTTGGGTTGCCTGGTTGACAGGCAGTGATGGAAATAGTGGAGTGGATATGGAGGGATCATTGATGTCATGGGCCTGGGAGAGGACAACAAGTGCCTCCAGGCTGGTGTCACTAATTGCCAGTCATGATCAGATTGCTGGCCTGCAGTGACTTTCTGCAGACACTTTTCAGTGTGAACACAGACAGCTTCCTTGGGTCCACCACTGCATGGAGTTAGGCATGGGCAGTGAAAGCTGAGACTTGTCTCTCCAAAGCTGCAGTATGGATGGGACCACAATGGCACTACAGGAATATTTGGGCTTCAATAAGCTTTTCAAAACATCTCGTCCAAAATTAATGATTGACTCCTCCAGGTTTATTGACACAGAAGGCTTTCTAATGATCTCTCAAAATAACAAGCACATTTCCGTCAGTCACCTTCTTTTGGCTCCTTCACTGAAATCTCATTGGAATCCTGCACAGCAAAACAGGAATAAAACTCAGTTCTTTTCAAGATGCCAGCAATAATCAGGCGTGCTAACTGCATCAGGTCAGAGGGACACAGGTAAACATCATATCATGATCCCCATGTCCATTTTTTCAGCTATCCAATGTGGGGCCCTGTGGCAGTAATTCTACTTTCAGACGTATGCTGTGATGGTACTGAATGGATTTTAACATTAATTGCTAAGTTTCAGCAACTCACACAGTTTTATTAAAGCAACTCATCAAATCACTTCATATTCAATCAATATTCTTTATATGGGAATAGATATTTGATTAATGAGGAGTGTTGAAAAAACTTACTGGTTTGTACTTTTCTGTGAGATTTTGCCATTCATTTCACACACAAACGCCCAGAGAATTTTAACACTGGTGGAAATTCTGTCGATCTAGCAGAAATTTTGCTCTCTCTCTCTACATATATATTATATATACACTTCTTCCGCTGTCCATCGATTTTCGATGTTGACTGAGGCCTAGGCAAGATTGTATGGAAGATCGGCAGTTGCCCATGCTGCAAGTCTCCCCTCTCCACGCCACTGATGTTGTCCAAGGGAAGGGCACTAGGACCCATACAGCTTGGCACCAGTGTCGTCGCACAGCAATGTGTGGTTAAGTGCCTTGCTCAAGGACACAACACGCTGCCTCAGCTGGGGCTCGAACTCACAACCTTCAGATCATTAGACTGACGCCTTAACCACGCGCCACACATATATACACACACACATACATAGGACTGAAATAAACCAAAAAACTCCAAAAACTTCATGTGGCAAAATTGGGCCACCATCTTTAAAGCTTTCTAAAATCAATTACTGAGAAATCCACGTTGGTAGAATTTCTATTTGCTTATTATGGAATATTCTTTCTCTTTGTAAAATGAACCTCACTTAACCAAACTCATGAAATTTAGGTATACATTGATATGAATTGAGATTCACTGACTCCAACACACCTAAAGGGTATTGCAGATGTTTTTCTACAAAAGGTTTAACATTACAGAGCATCACTGGGATTCCATTTGCTTTTTCAGCTAGCGCCACAATACCCATCAGGGTCCTGGCAAGTAGTATCATGTCAAGTCAAGTGGTAAGATCCCAGACAGCAGTGTCAGTGATACCAGTGACCTTCAGTTCTCATCAATATGCTTGGTTGGTGGTTAATCAACAACAGTGTTCCGAACACTAACTTGACCTCAAAGGGACTCTGATTACAAAGGAAACTGAACTAATATGGGAAGATTCACTCCTTACTGTGTTAGCAGCATACGGAAGGAAATAAAGCAGGCAGGTTACACTCAACCCACTCTCTCTACAACAAATTCTTCCAATAAAAGATTTAAAAAAATGATGGCTCTGTCCCTGGCACATCCTGTCTGATTTTATTCTTCATGAGTTATTCAGACAACTAATACCCCAAGTTTGACAATGAGAATTTCTACCCCTACATGCACAAATTAAATATTCATAAAGTTAAAACTATAATTACACGAAGAGCTTTTATACTCATATTCAGATCATTTGAATGTGAAAAGGTAGAAATCATCTTCAAGGGCTGCTTCTAACTCAGAACATATTTAGCTGTACTTATTCAACACTGATGGTAACATTGCCTGCCAATCTATGATGAATTTAGCAAATTGTGAAAAAGAAGTTACACCTCAGCACTGAGCATTTAATATAAGACATTGTGTTTGAAAGTAAAGACAGATACATGCTGTCAAAACAACAGCAGTTTGAAGCAAACATATTGACCATTAATAAAATAGAAAGACTGTCTCAAACTGTGAAAAAGATTTATAGCTTTGATATAAAACTGTGGTGGCTCTAAAAATCCAGATAACGCAACAAAATACTTTAAGAATATGGTTAAATTCAGTAAATAAAACTCAATACTTTGGCTACTGATTATCTTTAAACTAAAACAATCAGATTTCCATGCAGAGGAGCAAAGATGATCAAGATTTATAGTGAGGTGGACTTTGCTATAAACAATCTAATCTTGATGAAGACTGTTTACTCAATACCCTTTTATAACACTGTTTGCTATATTGCTATCAAGAGGCTATTTGACAAGAAATTTATCCAGCCCAGTTGTGCCAAATACAACTACGTCTTGTTATTTAGCCAATGACTTTGTATTCTCAGCACAGTTATGATCTCTACTGTCATTTTGAAAACATTTACTTATTTGTTAAGGATGGAAATCGACTTGCAATTCAAATTGAAGATATAACACTTATTGTTGAAAGGCTAGAAGGGAGAATTAGCACTTTTTGCCTTCCTGGTAAATATATCACTAAGGAATACAAAGAGGTTTGCAACAGGGAGAAAGGATGTTTAATCTAACCAATCTGTCCCTGTGCTTATGCTTCGTTTCTTTTATTATTCATGCACAGGGTGTACACATTGCTAGCAAAGCCGGCATTTAAAGGCACATCTTTATTTCTTTCAAATTAAAGAGAAGGAGAATGTTGACATAAGATGAGACTAACACCTTTATAAGCAGCTTCCAATATGCCGGGTGATCAGTCACAAGAAGTGAAGTTCTTATCAGGTTCAGGAAAGGACCTGACTGGTATGTAACATATCATCACAACAGATCTATAGAGTCCTTGAGTAAATAGGCTGAATAGTCTCCATTTCAGCCATAATTTTATCAGCAATTCTATCACGTCACCATAAGTCTTGTGGTGACTTATTTTTGGATAAACCAGGCTTCACATTGAAAGTGATGGCTCCTGGGAGCACGTCAACATAACTTTAACTGCATTATTTAAGCTTGAGACCATCTCCGAAAATATAACTGGTGTCACTGTGAGGTTATTACTATGTCCCTCCAGTCCAATTAAGTTCTACTAATGTTTAAAAGGCATTTATAACCTAATTTAGAAGATATTTGGATAAGTACATGGATTGGAAAGGTTTGAAGAATACAGTCCAAATCTGGGCAAATGGGACTATCTTAGGTGGCATGGGTGAACTGGGGAGAAGGGCTTGGTTCTGTGTTATATTACTCGGTCTCTATAACAAGCAGAGTAACCCCCTCTATCCTGCTTGGCACTCCTCCACTGTTACATTGTTCCAGCATCTTGCTTCTCCAGTGTCAGCACTCACAGGTATGATTTCTGCTGTACTTATTATCACTAGAAATGTATACCCCTGTGGTGGGAATATGGCACAAATGCCTACCTTCCCAATTGCTTTGCCAGTCAGCTGGTGGAAATCCTTGCTCTCTGCTGATATTCTTGCAGCCTGAGACGGAGACTGCTTTTAGGACTGGTGTTGAGTGGGCTGACACAAGTTGTGTGGCTGCTCATATGTGGAGCTGAGAACCAATGGACATGAAGGCTGTTGTCCCTCCCCCTGCTCACTCTCTGTTTGGTTGCACAAGATCAAAGGTCAGAGATCACTGATGAGCTTGCTACCAGAGCCTAATCTCTGGGCCGAGGAGAGTTAATACAGCCCAACAAAGAGAGGGAATTACAGCAGATTCCATCATATCCACCACGTGGTGCTAAAACACATCAAAGGTGTGTGGGCAGGCTGTCAACACATGGAGCAGGTGCTACCAGCCCCAATAATGGCCTACATCTCAGCACCGAACAGCCACTCCACTCACACTGGTCTGTCCAACCCGGTATCTTTGGGCAGCCCCTGCAAACCATGTCATGGGTGATTAAGTGAGTGACGGAAGCAGGGTGAAGATGCTGGAGTCATGCCAGGTTCCTAGTACACTGATTTCTGACAACAACAATGAGCAGCAGTGGTGAAATCCGAACTTCACAGCAGGTTCCCTGTGTAGCAGCATTGTCAGTAACACATCCTTCCATATATACTCACTTTAGCCCCCGATCCAATTAACTCTCATTCCTGGAAATGTATTCTGAGCATCAGTTTAGGAATCCAAAGATAATGATAAATCAGAAGCCATACAAACACATCTATGTAGTAAATAGGCATCTGTTAGTCTCATGAGACCATGGCTTTGTGCCTTGGAAGGTTTCCAGGGCACAGGCCTGGGCAAGGTTGTATAGAAGACTGGCAGGTGCCCATGCTGCAAGTCTCCCCTCTCCACGCCACCGATGTTGTCCAAGGGAAGGGCACTAGGGTTGATACAGCTTGGCATCGGTGTCGTCGCAGAGCAATGTGTGGTTAAGTGCCTTGCTCAAAGACACAACACGTTGCCTTAGCTGAGGCTCGAACTAGCGACCTTCAGATCACTAGACCAACGCCTTAACCACTTGGCCACATGGCAATATTTGAAGAAGCTGCTGCTTAGCATTCCAAGGATGTGCATCATTTTATATAATTTATTAACTTCTGTCTTTTTATGCAACATGCAAAGTTAGCGCGTATCATCTGTAAAATCTTTAGTCTTGTATAAAATTTAAGAACTGTCATGGAAAAATCTGCTCTTATTTTTAAGAATTTGAGGTTTATTATTTATAAATATATGTTTCAAATACATAGTTTAGGATCTAAACTGAAGAGAAGATGAAATATGTAGGAGTAGTAATTCATCCTTGGTGATAAGGACAAACACCACAAAACTTAAATATATCCATTTTATACACCAATTCAAAATTTGACTTTAATAGAACTAAATTTTGGGAAATGAAGCACAATATGCAGAAACCACAAAATTGCTCATCTAGAACAAGATGATAAGAAGTATAGATCGAGTGGATAGCAGAAGACTATTTTGCCATGGTGGAAATGGCTAATACGAGAAGGCATAATTTTAAGGTGATTGGAGTAGTGTATAGAGGAGAAGTCAGAGGTAAGCATTTTATGCAGAGAATGGTGGGTGTGTGGAATGCTCTGCTGAGGTGTTGGTAGAGGCAGGTACATTAAGGACATTTAAGAAACTCCTAGATAAGCACATGGATGAGAGAAAAATGGAAAAAAAAGTGTTATATTGATCTTAGTGTAGGTTAAAAAGTCTGCACAACATTGTGGGCTGAAAGGCCTGTGCTGTGGTGGAATGTTCCATGTTCTGTTTTCTAGACCAGGTGACAAAGGATAATTTTCTACCTTATTTTCTAGTTCACAGAAAAAAAAATAAGGGATCAAGATTCAGTTCATCAGTTTGATATATGAACTGTTTCTCTCTCTACAGATTAAATGGTTCAATTTAAGATCAGAAATGTATAGCGTATACAAACTGAAATACAACACAGTATACAACATACGTGCTGAGCATTTCACAGTTTTCTGTTTTTACTTCAAAGTTTCACGGTACTTTGCACTTGTACAATAAACTTGGACTTGTGTTTGAAATAGCTTTCCCAAAATAGGACCACTAGAATGCAAAACAAGTGGGAGGGAAAACCTAGAAAATATTTCTTGTAAACTTGTGCAATTAAATAATTTAAAATTGCAGATGTAAATTTATGGAATAGACTTACATTTAATGGCATCACTGGTATTGTTCATTCATTTGCAGTACTATACTAGTATTTTGTTTTATTCAAATGCAGTTTGGTCTCTGACTTACGTTTATTATGGGTGAGTTAATACAGCTAGTTGTTGCAATCTATTCAGTTGATTGAAGGCATATGTGGATATAGAACTCTGTTGTGAAAACACCAGGTATATAAAATCCTGGACTACTTGAATTTGTTTAACATGCACTATGACCAGGGTACTTAAAAAATTATATAAATATGTGCTCTGAATTTAGTTTCAAGTGATTAACGTTTGCTTTCTGGCCCACTTTTGAGTAATGGAGAACTAAATACAAGTGCAGGTTTCCTAAAATTATCCACTTAATCTTGTTATTTGATCTTTCTTGTTAGTCAAGTGTTAAATTGAGCACGCAGTATGTGGAACCGACAGATCAAAAGACCTTCGGGGCAGTCAGAAAATAATTAGATCAGTTGAATAAGGAGTTCCATGTGGCACTACGTCTTGTTTCTATGATCGTTGGGATTGTAAATAGAGAGCACACTAAAAATCAAATCTGATATGAACTGGTTCCAATCAGGAACATACTTGATGCAAGCATCTATTTCCAAGGGCTTTTGACAGGATCACATCAATGTGGTTGAATTTACTGGAAGAACAAATGTGACTAACAATACTCAATTAAAATAGGACAGAAATTTCAGGTGAGGTAACAGAAATGAAAATCCAGGACATAAACTCAAGAGATTCTGCAGATGCTGGGAATCTGGAACAACGCACACAAAATGCTGGAGGAACTCAGCATGTCGGGCAGTATCTAAGAAGGTGAATTAACTGTTGATGCTTTGGGCTGAAGCACCTTAATCAGGGCTGGAAAGGAAGGGGGCAGAAGTTAGAAATCTTTCCCCTCACCTGGTCTCACCTATCACCTGCTAACTTGCTCTCCTTCCCCTACCCCTACCTTCTTATTCTGTCTTCTGCTCCATTCCTTTCAGTTCTGAAGAAGGGCCTCAGCCTAAAACACTTACTGCTTTTTCCCCTCCATAGATGCTGCCTGACTTGCTGAGTTTCTCCAGCATTTTGTATGTGTTGCTCTAAAAATCCAGAACATGTTGCCTATATGCACTGCTTTTCTTCAAATTGCTAGAAATTAGTATTTTACTTCATATGCACTGAATCATATAGCTATGTAGACAATTGTGTCCATGCTGACCACTGTGCACCAGTGTACATTAATTCTATCCTAACCCTACTTGTACCATCACCTTCCAATCCTCATCCCCTGATTCAATCACTTACATACCAGAACAAATTACAGCAGCCAGTTTATTCACCAACCAATGCATCTTTGGGATCTTGATGGAAATTTCCAGGATGAAATTTATGCAAAGTCGGAACAACCCTACACAGATAGCACCAGAGGTTAGGATTGAACTGAGGCTGCAGGAGATATGAGGTAGCAGCTCCACTAGTTGTAAACTTACACGCTGACCATGGAGAAAGGGACTAAAACTAAACTAACCATCAGTCCTAGCAAAGGCCAAACCATCTTCCTGGTGCTGAAAATTAACTTTTTATAAAATGCAGCCCTTGAGTTCAACCTTTATTTGTAGTTAGAGATATCAAAAGTTTCAGCATAATTTTTTTCTGCATACTCTCATTCCCTTTTAACCTAAACTTCCTTTTCTTTTTTTCCCAAATTTTAAATCTGATTTGGCTATGAAGCCCCTGTTCTAATTGACAATTTCTGTTTTAGATCTTGTGCTGTTCAACCCTCAGTTGTTCAATTTGAATGTTTAAGTAGATGCAACGTTTCTTGACCTGTTCGCAGACGTCGATACTCCGTGGAGGACATCACACCATTTGAGTTTCTAACTTACAGGAAATTTCAGTGCAAAAGGTCATAGCAATTAAATGGGCTAGGGCAAGTCTAATGAACAATGGGTGCAGTTCGTTCACTAGCTACAGGAAATTCTGGAAAAATTATGTTTATAAGCTATTCCTTTTAGTTACAATGCACTCCACTAATCTAAACTGCCCTCTTACCCTTTTGTACTGTAGTTCAGTGCAATTAATCATTCATTAATAACATAGCCATGTAGCAAAAGCCTTAAAATGTGTTAATAGTTGAGTCATAAAGGTGAGAATAAACTGATGTGCCTTTTTACTTCAATAGCATATATTGTTCTGCTCAGGGTTTCCCCAGTGAGATGCATGCCAGTTGCCTGATACGTATATATTTTATTTGTTTTTGATGAATAGTGTATGGTACTGTGCTTCACCCGTTTCTCACCAAATAAGTAAAGCAAATAATAACTTAAAATAATTTTATTCTGAATGATCAACATACAGATCAATCAACAAGATTGAGAAGAATTTCTGACAAATAGAAATTTAAATAAATATGCATTTTGTTGCGCCTTTCTGCACAGAACTAAAGAAACTGAAGAAGTCATTACAGGGAGATAGTTATGTAAACCACCAAAGCTATCGTTTGCCAAGAAACAGAAATCTACTTTGTCATTTGTCACTATTCTTAATGAATACATCAAGATCAAATAATCTACTACATTTAATTCATGAGGGGTGGACATGTAAACCCAACACAACCAGATGTTTTCTCCAATCAAAGAAGAGAGTTCTGAATGTAGGATCAAATCCAATAGTGGAACTGATTATTCAATCTCACACTGGTATGATTAACAACAGCATCTAACAGTCCGCACACAGTAAATACATACAGATATTAATCAACAGTACTGGACTGAGAGCACATACTTTACTTATGTTTATCCGAGCCAGGTTCCATGTACATCCCATATGAGGCCAGCCAGGACTTCCCATGTGGCCCCAAAAAAAGAAACTGGTTTCAGAGAATTGTTATGGGGCGAAAGGAAGTTGATAAGCCCAATGAGGTCATATGTGATGTGTCAAGAAAAACATTTCTGATCTTTGTCCACATCTCTACCTATCCAATTTCATCTTGAAACGATTGATTGACTCTGTCCCCACTGCCCTTAAAGGCAAGGAATTCTAGACCTTAGCTGTCTCTCATTTTCATCACGTTCTCTGCTTCAACCAGTACGGAGGTGTAGGTGTTCCAGCTATTTGAAATCAATTAGTTAGGCTCCAGATCATATTAATTCCTCTCAAGGGCCTTTCCTACTTGATCCACAACAACAAAAAACTATAAGTCTACCTTCAAATAAAGTAAACAGTTGTTACAAAGCATGCTTTGCTTTTCACAGCCATCATGTAGATCTGAATATTCTTATCACCTGAGTAAAGACAGGGTCCAAAACTTCTTTGGAGCAGCCCATTATCCATGCTTGTCAACCACCTGACAGCAAAACCTCAAGATCTGATCTTAAGTGGTCCAGTAACACAAATTTCCTCAGCAAAGCTGTGTCTAGTTTGATCAATGAGCCTCAAAATAGCAAGGGCTCTCTGACTGTAAATCCCCCAGACAGAACCAACTTGTAAAGCTGTTACATACAGCTTAAATGTTTGTAAATATCTCTGGCATTAATATGACCAGAAGTGAAACATGTTGAAAATAAGGTAAAGCAATTAGACTAAAATACTAGAAGGTACAAATACCATTAAAATGAACTCAAGTAAATTAAAAATATATATTTTTGAAAACTATCTCTTCTACTTGCCAGTATTCCTCTCATTGAAATGCAAAGTCACAGTGCTGTGTCAGATCGAATCAGCAGGCTGAACGACAGTGGAAATCTACAAATATTTGTATTCCATGTGCAGTCCAGCACTCAAACACAGTAGTTTTATCTACAATGATCAGCTGTACTTTGGTGTTTGTGCATGCTTATCTGGGGGTGGGTGGGGGGGGGCGTACTGCTCATGTTTATATTAGAAATGCTGGATTGTTTTCGTGGAAGATTTGGGCCACATCATTTCTGCAGCTGCCTTTTACGTGAGAACATTCTCTTCTCGGTTGATTCCTTTATATTGATTATTCCCATTTGTACATTTGTATTCAAGCATATTAGGGTGGATTATGCAACATTGAATAATCTCCCGCACGACTGATGATCTACATGATCTATGTAAAAGTTGAGTGGCCTCAGTTTAGCTGCTAAAATTAATTTTGCATCCACATTTATGTAATAGATAAAATTTATTAATTAAACTTAAAAGTTAAATAAAATTTTATTCATTATGAAGAATATTCATTATCAATGTTTATTTGGTTATTTTATATATTTTAATGCATCTGAAGCACATAGCTTGGGATGACAAATTAAATTAGCTATGATGAGTAAATCAAACCACAACAAGAAATAAACATTTTGAGGAGGATGAGAACAATTATTAGCAAAAATTGAGATTAGGGAATCTAGAGTTGTTAAATTTTAACATCTTTGTTTCCTGTCACCTCCCTTCCAACTAAAAGTTATGTGAAATACAGGAAAGCCTTTATGCTATCATTAATAACATCTGTTTTTGCATTTCTTGGGTTAAAATGTTTAGAAGAATCTATTTTGCATTAGAAATACATTATACCATTACAAAAATGCAAAGTTTTTTTTGTAAAAGGTGAAATTTACGTTCCTTCATTTTACACAATTATTTTTAAAGTTTAAGCTTTGTGTTAGTTAATCACTGAAAGTTTACTAATCTCTCCTACTCTCTTCAGTTTTGATGGTCTTTTGTATATTTCTTAATTCTCTGCCGAGTCTCAATTTATTTAATTGAAAATTTATGCAGAACAACAAAGGTTAATTTAATTCTTGTCACTTCAAAATGAGAAAGAAATAATCATAAAAGAATCTATGAAAATGGAGAACAATTAATCTTGGAACTGTTTTAACAGATCCACACAGGGAAATGAAAACGATTTTCTTGGTTTATCTGAGGAACACATGTGGAGGAAGGCCTAAGAAATGTGCAACAGAGTATATTAAGTGTCATTAAATCATGAATGAACATATCAAATCCTTTACAGGCCAATGCATAATAGTAATTTATTTCTTTGTAACACAGAATTTGATACCTGCTGTATTTAGAGTAGGAATATTAAGGAATAAGAGAATCAAAATAACATCACCTTGAAGTTCAGAAACAGCAGAAGAGAAATACTTGATTGCAGGTCAGTAGAGCAGTCAATATAAAATAATGAAAATATATGTACTTTCATGCATTTCAGGAAAAAGAGAAAACAGATATCAAGAAAACAAACCAGAAAAAAAAAACGCAAACACGAGGAAATCTAATCCCGGTAAAAGTAATTTGCTAATAAACCTGCATAATTCCTCTTCTGTTCATAAAATATGAAATTTCTTATTAAAACTGCAAGACAGACCTAACGTAATTTAAGAGCCATGACGTTGCTGAAGTTTCAGGAGTACTGTGACTACACTTATAATGAGGAGGAGTCTATTTATACACATTATTCTGCACAACACAAAACCCTGACTTAAATACGACTTATAAAACAAAAAACAAACGCTAAAATTGCACTCACCATTACAATGATTTAACATGAATCATAATTAAAACCACATTAATCTGCCCCTTAAATGTTTCATGCTGTTGAATTCATTCACTGCTATCAAAGGAAGATTGGATTTTGGAGACATAAAACTTTATTGTATGATCTCTTAAAAAAACACAGGAGTCATTTTAATTATGCCAATCCACTAAATAGATACTTAAGTAACTAATGTTAAAATACATAAAAGGTCTATAATACTTACCTCTGGCATGTGGTTCTGCAGTGAACTACTGGTAATGTCTTCTCTAAGGGTCAGCTCATCTCTGACTCCTGCAACTACACTTTGAAATGCAGAAGGTAGAGATGAGCAGTGTAGGCAAACATATTCATTTGAATGGTGTAGCTGGCTGGATTTTAACACTTGTATTTTATTTAATGCCTTCAAATAATTTCAAGTGGTTTAAGCTACACTTAAGCAAATTTCTTTTTAACTCAAAAAATGTATGTATTCAAGTGATTTAAAATATAGCTCATTATTAATCTTCAAGGTAGACTGGTAGTATAGGGCCACAAGAGGTAGATATGATCACAGGAAAAGAGTGGGTGAAGGGTAAGCTCGCCATGCTGAGTGGTCAGAAATCCTGCAAGCTACAGATTTAGCAGTTGTGCTAGATATTGCACTCTGCTGCAGTCTCTAGCGCTGATGTAACAAACTCACCAGTGAGGGGAAGCTCACGAACATGGGTTGGCTGGGTCCATCTCAATGGTTCACCGGCTCATTTGAACTACTCCATATTTGCAGTTATTGCATGCACCTGACATTCCCTCTCCTCAAGGCTCCATGCACCTCTTTAACCCTCGTGTTTGGAACTTGACGCAGGTGAGTTCTAATCTTTCTCTCAGCTCTGTGTTGTTTTCATTAGGTGGAATCTCTCTTCTCATTGCTAGGTTCCATCTTGTGGATACCTAGTTAAGTGGCTCCCCAAAATATATTGAACCTTTGAAAACAAGATCATCCCAGTGTAGGCAAGCCTGCTCCCAGTTATATCTTCTAAAATCCTGACAACACCAGAGATCCTAGTTGCTTTATTCAGGACAAAATCCTCATTTTTCTTTCACAAAGTTGGCAATGAGCTCCTGTTATTTCTGTTGTGTTTCAAAACGAATCCATAGGCGTTTTGAGGAAATTTAGGATTAAGGTCTTGATAGGAGTTCAGAGCAATCCAAAAGGGTGCAGGGAAGTTGAGCATCAAGACCCCAATGAATTTGAGGACAGGAACTTATTTAGGTCCTTCAATCTCCTGTTCAGCAATCTTCCAAATTTACATGTTGTCCAGTGTTGGTCAGCATAATCAGTGCAAGAGAACCACAACTGAAGAACGTTGGGATAGAAACAGTGAGAGGAGAGGTGGGAGTATAAATTATGGTTTGGCAGGCAGTGGTTAGTGGAGAACGGGACTGCCCATAGGGAAAGAGAAAACAGGAAATTGGAGCTTGGGAGAGAGAATGTAGAATGGAGGGAGGTAAAGGTAGGGTTATGTGATGGAACAAAGATTCATAGTCATAGCACTGTTAATAGGTGGACTTAAATCTCTTAAGAAAATACCTGCCTTTGCACATCTCTATCACTATAAATATGGTGGCTGGTTGAAGATCTCAGCTGCTTAAAACGTTTTAGTACTTTAGAATTATGGGGCTTAAAATTTAATAACAAGTTTGGAAGTTACACTACTCTAGTTAAGTTCAGACATTACATAAAATTTTGTACACTTACACTTCTGTAATTTTCTTTTGCTATTTTTAACTACATGTTTGTATTGTTTGAAAAACAGGATCATTTTATAGCTTTCTTACTCACAACAAAATAATGCTTCAGCAATTAGCTATTGTTAAAAGCAAAAACAGGATGAAACAAATACCGTACATTGGCCGTCTGTCAGACTATGATTAAGCAAAGTATGCTCAAAGTAGAAGATTTATTTCTGTGTTTAACTTTTGGGGCATCCCTTATAAAATATTTCATTCAATAAATGGAGGTTATTGCAGGAAGGTTGTTAAAATGGGAAGTGGTACTAGAGACGATAAAATGGATCAGGCTGAGATGAGTTTGGTGTGGCAGTGGACGTCAGATTAGATGGCAACCTCTTTGACATCAGGAGGCTTCACACAACTACCAAACTCCGAAGAGAGCGGGTCCTGGAGCTGCAGTATGCAGACGACTGTGCTCTTGTGGCCCATACTCTGGAGGATCTTCAGACTGTCCTTGCTGTGGCGGTGAGAGCGTACAGCAGGATGGGACTGACTGTCAATACCACCAAGACAGAAGTGGTTTGGCAAAGGAGTACCAGTGTCCCACCCACTCTACCTGCCTTCACTGTTGGTGATGAAAAGCTGTCAGTAGTGCCATCTTTCACATACCTGGGGAGCATTCTCTCTGAGGATAGCGGCATTGGCAATGACATCCAGAGCCGCATTAAACAGGCATCAGCTGCCTTTGGGAGACTTCAGCATAGAGTCTTTCAGAACAGGAGCCTTCGTCCCTCCACAAAGGTCGCCGTATACCAAGTGGTCTGTGTCACCATCCTCCTTCATAGCTGTGAAACTTGGGTAACCTGCAGCCATCACATCAAGTCCGTGGAGCGCTTCCACATAAGCTGCCTCCAGCGCATCCCGGGAATTACCTGGCGTGAGCGGGTGCCTCACACTGAAATACTTGTAAAGACCAACTGCAGAGGTATTGAGGCCATGATCACCCAGCGTCAGCTGCAGTGGCTGGGGCACATGATAAGGATGCCCCCATGTCGGCTACACCGCAGAGTGTTATACGGCCAGCTACATCATGGTCGATGCTCAGCTGGAAGTCTGAAGAAGCGCTATAAGGATCAGATGAAGAATGCTTTAAGGAAGTACAAGATCAGATCTGAGAACCTGGAGGATGTTGCTGCTGACCGTACCACTTGGCGACAGCTGTGTAGGGACAGGGTTTGTATTCTGGAGATGGAAAGAACAACCAGAAGACAGCACAAGAGAGCCAGGAGAAATGCAGCCATGGTTGCCACCACTACTACATATACATGTCCCACCTGCAATAGAGCTTGTGGGTCCAGGATGGGACTGTGTAGTCATCAAAGATCTCACCATTAAAGGAGTGGACATTGTCATCAGATTTCGATGGACAACTGAATAAGAACCACAACTGAAAACAATGAATCTTATAACACATTTAGCAATCTGCTTCTTCTAGCATTTGCACAATTCTAGAATTTAGCACGGAGGCAAAACCAAACTGTCCTCCTGCTCATACTAACCAGGAGACACAAAATCAATCTGAAATAAAGCCGATCCATTGGATTGTTTCACTAATTAATCAGGCCCTGACTTAGGAATGGGTTAAAAGTACATTGAGTTAGCTGATTTCTAAGCAAATGTTAATTGCACATTTAACTTCTATTATAGATTTAATGGTTCATTAAGCCTAGTATACAGTACTTTTTATACATGAAAGAAATATACTTCCGTCGATGTTTGAGAGTCCAGAAAGATTCTGTGTTTTATTTGGAGCAATATTTAATCTTTCTTGGCATAAGTATTGCAGTTACTTACACAGTAGTTCTTACCTTGGTCTTATATTAAGGTATTATGTTCTTATCCTCCTCTCTATTTCACCTTATTCTAATTATCCACATGTAATGCCACTAAGCAAGACACCCAGCTAACAAAACTCTGGCCTAGACTAGGAAAATACAGCATGCTACTTAGTGAAACAGTGGGTGCTGAGGTCATGGAAAACAAAGAAATTATGAACTAAACATGCTGATGTATTTTAATATGACTTTTGAAAACCAAATTACATACATCATCGTATTTAATTTGATTGGACTAATAGTCACCTCACCTGCAAAAATCTGCAATAAAAACTATTCGGACATCAACAGATGCCAATTCATAGTATTAAAAAGAGAGTTTATATGTTTAATCTGTTTAAAATAAGCAAGCAAAAAGAAAGCAACAATGTATGCAAGACCGTAAGACATAAGAATAGAATTAAGCCATTTGGCCCTTACAGTCTGCAGAACTATTCAATCATGGCTGATTTATTTTCCTTCTCAGCCCCATTCTCCTGTCTCTTCTCCATAAACTTTGATGCACTTGCTAATCAAGAACCTATCAATCTCCTCTTTAAATATATCCAATGATTTGGCCTCCACAACCATCTGTGGCAATGAATTCCACAGGTTCCCCACCCTCTGGCAAAAGAAATTTCTCCTTATCTCTGTTCTAAAGGGAAGTCCCTTTATTTCGAGGCTGTGCTTCCTGGTTCCAATATTGGAAACATCCTCCCCATGTGCGATATAAGATGGGTGATTGATAAGTTTGTGGCCTAAGGTAGAAGTATGTAAATGTAGGAAAAATGTAGTAAATGTATTTTTCTTACATTTACACACTTAGTCCAGCAGTCTTGGAGCATACGGATCCCTTCTCTGTAGAAGTTGGCATCTTGGTCCTCAAGAAAGTGGTCCACAGCAGGGGTGATTGATAAGTTTGTGTCCTAAGGTAGAAGGAGATGAGTTATTAACTTCAAACTTTCTGCATTTTCACTCAAAGAGTTGAACTGCATGTGCATGTAACAAGAGCGATATAACTCATCTCCTTCTGCCTTAGGCCATGAACTTATTAATTGCCCCTGCTATGGACCACCTGGAGGTCCAAGACGCTCTTGTTACATGCACATGTAGGTCAACTCTTTGAGTGATAATGCAGGAAGTTTGAAGTTAATAACTCATCTCCTTCTACCTTAGGCCACAAACTTATCAATCACCCCTGCTGTGGACCACTTCTACAAAGAAGGGATCCGTTATGCTCCAAGACTGCTGGACTAAGTGTGTAAATGTAAGAAAAATACATTTACTACATTTTTCCTATATTTACATACTTCTACCTTAGGCCACAAACTTATCAAAGAAGGGATCCGTTACGACCGCTGGACTAAAAGCTGATTTATACTTCTGCGTCAAATCTACGCCATAGGTATGGTGTTGCCGCGAACCCTATGCAGAGGCTGCGCGGATCCCTACGCCGTAGCCTGACATGCACCTCACCCAAAATGTAACTACGTGTCGTGGCAACGCAGAACGCAACAACTGTGATTGGTCCGCCTGGGAGCATCGTATTTCCTCCTACGCTGCAATAGCTTCCCATTGGCCGACTGAAGGGCAGGGAAGGAACTCTGTCTGCAATGCTTTCCATAAAACTTTACAGACCTCCGAAATTATGGAGGACACATTTCGCTTTTACGAAAAAAAGACGCACGCTTTAAACTTGTTTATCCCGAGAAAGACTACCATGACCATGAAGCCTTGCACGGGCAGGTGTGTGCGCATGCCGACGTGCCCGAATTGCAGAGCGACGCAGACACACCAACGCACAAGTATAAATGCTTACAACGTGCATTGGTCACTTGTGCAGGTTACGGCATCGAGTTGACGCATAAGTATAAATCAGCCTTAAGTGTGTACATGTAGGAGGGGACTATGTTGAAAAATAAATGTGCTAGGTTTTCTAAAATTGACTCCTTCTACCTTAGGCCACAAACTTATCAATCACCCCTCATATCTCTGGTTTTCAATATTTGGTAGGCTTCAATGAGATCCCTCCTTATTCTTATGAACTCCAGCAAGTACAGACCCAGAGCCAATAAATGCTCCTCATACTTTAACCCTTTCATTCCCAGAATAGTTCTTGTGAACATCCTCTGGACCCTCTCCAATGTCAGCACATTCCTTCTTAGATATGGGGCCCAAAACTGCTCACAATACTCCAGATGTAGTCTGAGCAATGCCTTAGCATTACATCCTTGCTTTTATAGTTTTGTCCTCACGAAAAGAATGTGAACATTGCATTTGCCTTCCTTACTACTGATACTGTCTGCAAAGTAACCTTTAATGAATCTTGCACTAGGACACCCAAGTCCTGGTGCAGTATTCACAGGTAGGTAGGGACATAAAGCTTTTGGCACGTTGATCTTCATAGATCAAATTATTGAGTACAGGAGATGGGACGTTATGTTGAGGTTGTAAAAGACATTGGTGAGGCCTAATTTGGAGTATTTTGTGCAGTTTTGCTCACCTCTTTACAGGAAAGATGCAAATAAGATCTGAGCAGTACAGAAAAAATTGACAAGGATTTGGGACTAGAGGACCTGAACTATAAGGAAAGATTGAATAGGTTAGAACTTTATTCCCTAGAATGCAGAAGACTGAGCGGAGATTTGATAGAGGTATACAAAACCATGAGGAGTATAGACAGGGTAAGTGTAAGCAGCCATTTTCTATTGAGGTTGGGTGAGACTACAATCAAAGGTCATGGATTAAGGGTGAAAGGTGAAAAGTTTAAAGGGAACATAAGGGGAAACCTATTTGCTCAGAGGGTGCTGAGAGTGTGGAACAAGCTTCCATGCAATTGGTGGATGTGATTTTGTTTTCAATGTTTAAAAGAAGTTTGGATGGGAGGTGTATGGAGGGCTATGGTCTGGTTGCAGGTTTATTGGATAGCCAGTTTAAATGGTTTGGCATGGACTAGATAGGCCACAGGGCCTGTTTCTGTGCTGTAGTTTTTATGACTCTATGGCTCCTTTTGCAACTCTGATTTCTGAATTTGCTCCCTGTTTAGTCTAAGCCTTTATTCATTCTATCAAAGTGCATGACCATACACTTCTCTGCACTATATTTCATCTACCACTTTCTTGCTCATTCTCCTAATCTATCTAAAACCTTCTGCAGACTACCTGCTTCCTTAAAACTACCTGCCCTTCCACCTATCTTTGTATCATCACAAACTTGGCTACAAAGCCATCAATTCCATCATCCATTCATTACACATAATGTGAAAAGTCCCTGCAGAACACCACTAGTCACTGGTGATAATACCATGAGCTGTTATCTTGTTTAGCAGTTTCATGTGCAGCATCTTGGAAAAAAGCCCTCTGAAAATCCAAGTAATCAACATCCACTGACTCTCCTTTGTCTGTCTTGCCTGTTATTTCCTCAAGGAAGTTCAACATATTTGTCAGGCAAGATTTCCCCCTAAGGAAACCATGCTGATTTCAGCCTGCTTTATTCGATGCCTCCAAGCACCCTGAAAACTCTCTCTTAATAATGGTCTCTAACATCTTGCCACCACGGAGGTCAAGCTAATTGCCCTATAATCTTCTGTCTTGTGCCTCCCTCCCTTATTAAAGAGTGGAGGGACCATTGCAATTTTCCAGTCTTTCTGAAGTATCCCGGAGTCTAGTGATTCTTGAAGAATCACTTCTAATGCCTCCAGAATGTCTTCAGTATCTCATTCACAACATTGGGGTGTAGTCCATCTGGTCCAGATGACTAACCTACCTTCAGACCCTTCAGCTTTCTTAACATTTTCTCTTTAGTAATAGTGAATACACTCACTGAGATTCAGTGCACCCTGAAATTCTCGAATTTTTGGCATGCTTCTGGTGTCTTCTACGGTGATGCAAATTACTTGTTAAGTTCATCCACTATTTCTTTGTCCCCCATTTCTACTTCTCCAGCATCAGTTTCCAGCAGTCTGATGTGCAGTCTTGCCTCTCCTTCACTCTTTATAAATCTTTTGGCATCCTCTTACAATCAAGTATTTCAAGTGTTTTGTCCTTGACTTCATTCAAGTGTAATGCCCTTGTTCATATTTTTACTGTTGTGTTGTATGTATTTAATTTTGGCAGTTCTATAAGAGCACCTTGTTTTCAGCTTGATTGGGTTATTGTTGAAGATATGAGGAGAAATGTGTGCCATCGAATTGGGTTGGTCGAATGAAGGGAGGTTTCTCTGATGAGGTTGGGCTTGGGGCCTTTGTTTGAGAGGAGATGAAGAGAGAAGATGCTGGGGAGAACTGGTTGTAGCATATGATCTGGTGCGAGACACATTTGTTTAAGATGGATTGCGAGTGACGTTCGGAAGGTGGTGTGTGCTTTCATGTTGACCGAGGGCCCAGCGCATGATTGACAGAGAAGTTCAAGGTGAGCTCCAGCTTGTGCACATTTGACAATTAGAATGGGCCCTTTTCTTTTTGTTTTTCTTTACTAACCCTTTAGTTAAGATTCATAAATATAATTCCTTTAACCGTACTCAGTGTGCTGTCTGTTATTCTGTGGCACTAATTTGTAACAGGGTAGCAAATTACACAGCATCCCCACAGACGAAGGTTTGGGGTGGGATCGAGCCGTTTCAATCTCACGAGTTTGGCGGGACTTGAGAGTGTCTTCCCTAGGCTTACGCAGCCAAGGAAAACAGGATGTTTCACAAGAAATGTGATAGTAACATTTACTAAGCTCTCATTTAAAATTAATGTCACATACTGTACTTTAGAGACTGAAGAAAATGATAATTTGAACCAACTGTCTGTATAAGTCCACATAGCTTTAAATGATGCAGTCTGAAAATACTGATTAAGTCTTTAATTTTCTCATTCTCATTACAAATTCAAGGAGATTATTTTTAATATAACAATAAAATAGCATCCACTGAATTTTCACACCTCAGAAATTTGCCATTCAGTAATCAGAGCACTACATATATTCAAGCATATACAGATATTTTTCCTTGCTACTTGTCCTTATCTTGGAAGTACGAGTGTAGTACTATCAATTGGACATCACACACAACAGACACATGTGTCCAGTACTATCAGCTTTGGTCACAAAGTGATAATAGATGAGGTGCGGTTAGAGAAAATGTGAAATGTCAAGAGATTTAAAAAAGTTCTAATATCAGAATGACTTAAAATAGTTTCTGTTATCTGTTCATTGATATTTTACTAAAATGATGAATGTTTAAAGTATCACACACAAAATGCTGTTGGACGCAGCAGGCCAGACAGTATCCATAGGAAGAAGCACAGTCGACGTTTTGGGCCGAGACCCTTCAGTCCTGATGAAACGTCGACTGTGCTTCTTCCTATGGGTGCTGTCTGGCCTGCTGCATTCCACCAGCATTTTGTGTGTGTTGCTTGTATTTCCAGTATCTGCATATTTCCTGGTGTTTGAATGTTTGAAGTATGATTTTCTTGAGTACAAAATACGAATCACGGTGGAGGATTAGTAAGCCTTTTATGTTCACTCATTACAAAGAATCACAAGTAGTTCAGCACTCAGTAGCTGCCATCTCAGTTGCCACCCAGACTTAGACCTTGCTGACCCTTTGGTCTGATTGTGTTGGGGCACTTGCAGCCGTACGTTTACTGTGGGATGGTGGTGTCCCTATGCCTCTGGCTTAGCTCTGTTTTCTCCTGACGGCTTTGTGAAAACTCACTTCTTTTAAATGTCCCTGATGATTATCAACATTTAAGAGCAGTCAAATGGATTTAAACGACTTATAAAAATAAGAACATTACTGAAAAATAAAATTACTTAAAAACACTTTAAAGGGCTGAAACTTAATTAAAAACATAAAGGACAACTGCTTACTCAAAACTCCCTTTTCGATCAAGCTTGATGATCCCATTCAAACAGATGGGTCCTGTCAAATTCTAGGCACTTGTGTTCTGCCCATGGATAGTGCTGAGATCACCAACTAAGCAGATCAGATGTGTCAACATCTGACCTTCGGCTCACTCCTGACATCCAGGTTATAAAGTACGATCATGACAGTCAGGAGCAAGCTGAGCCATGCAAGGCAAGCAAATCATCATGTGGACCTGCTGCTGTTGGCATGTGATTGATGACAGTACCCCATGTAAGGCTGCACACTTTCTCCTCTGTACTTTACCAACACTCCTTGTGTTGACATCTTTTACATTTCCCATCTGGTGTTCAGCATAGGGTTGGTCTGAGCTGTACATTTAACACACATGGCCAAAACATTCCTATCTTCTCTCTTTTGCCAAAAGGACAATAGTTTTAAAGTTTATCCTCTGGCGGTGCCTCTGGTTCCTCTTATCCAGAAAAATGTGGTCCTGAGGATCTTCTGGAAGTCTCTAACTGCGCTGATATCTTACAGCACTCAAAGCCATACAGCACAATGAAGACATTGAATTTGAAGGTCATTCAGATTTGCTTTTGTTTTAGTTTACTTTGATAATTATTAACTCGTCAGGATGTAAAGGACAAGTCAGTCTCGCTCATAACTTTGTAGACTTCTCTATGATACTGTTGGTTACTATTTTCTTCCTGGGTAGTTGGAATCACTAGATTTTTCCTTGTGTTCTCGTTGATAGAGAGCTTGTGATGGGTTAAAGTTTAAAACATGGTAATGGTGGTAAATTTATACCACTTTTACAATTGATATTTAATCCACTTGTGATAGGAAAGGTATCACTTAACTTTGTAGCATCTATCTGAATAAAGATTTATTTTAAAAACATCATTGCATTCTTTCATATTACCCAAATTGTTTTGATGAACTGCAAGAATTTATGTTATTATTGACAGCTAAGAGATAAAGTGAAAAACATACTTTGTTGCTGTTTATTTCTCATATTATTCATTGATTTCTGTTTTAAAACATAAAGATCGAAGCGCTCAAACAAACTTTTCTGCAAAAGCTGGCTGTTGATTGTTAAAACCAGTTAAGGGCTTTTTAATGAGTCGTCACTAGAAGGTTGTGTTATGTTTTCAGCTGGTTGGGATGAATGTGACCAGGGCACACTATGCTTACCCTCTGAGCTGTCACCAGTTCAAGGAGCATCAGTAATGATAAAATGAACATTCTGGGAAAGAGGTGCATCAAGTTAAAAAGCATGACGACAGGAACATGCTGCATAAACAAACTATGTGCAGTCTTTGTACTTATTTAGGTTCAGATAGATTGGCACCTTCGCCTGAGGCATTTTGTTTTAAAAATGAATGCAATTAAAACAATTACCTCTGCCTTTATGACATATGATATGGTCTCTACTGTGAAGGGGATAAGAGAAAAACCCTTTTAAACTTCTGCTAAAGATTTTGTGAGAAATTATTAATAAAGAACCTAAAAAAAACAACTTTCTGTAAAATTGGCTGTGTTCTGGAGATAAAACACAAGAAAAAGTGATTAATTTACTTCATGGTTAAACCACTGCATGTTTGACTAAACACATTTGACAAAATACTCTTAATGAAGAAAGTATGAAAAACATAAAATAGAACTATTTAGTTGAATTTACCCCCACTATTAGCATAGTGCACATGATAGGGAACAACTTGGCAGGGGAACACAATGTGCATGACAGGAAAGTTTATAGGATTGGGAGTGACTGCAAACCATCATGTTAACACATTCCCAGCAAACAATTTCATTTGTATGGGGCCACAAGCAATGCTCCCTTGCTATAAAATTAATGGCCCGGAATTTGCGGTGAGAATAATAGCGAGGCTTTCAGTCGTCACTGTTATAAATAGAGGAAATCTGACAGCGACTTCTGAAGTGCACACGTTTAGTTAAATGTAGAAATCCAGAGGCTGTTCAGAAAGTGAGCTGTTTTGAAGCCTTCTCAAGTGGAAGCGAATGACTGAGTGCACTAATATTCTATATATAAACAATAAGTTCCCTAGAAATGTCACCTGTTTGAGATGTAAGATTTTGTAATAGTTCACTATTCCAAAGTTATTGCTCTCTGATTCTAAATCCAGTTTTAAATATGGAGACCAACATTCTCATATCTACATAGTTTAAAATTCCACATTTGTTCAAAATTAGAAAAAAATCTTCTGATATTTCAACTTCACATATATATGTTTCAGTCTTTATTCTCCACCCTGTACAATTCTTAAAATATTAATTAAATTGTGCTTTTTACTTTCTGGTTTGCAGAATATGGGAATTCCTCAATGTGACGAGAGAGGATTAGGCTGTTTATGACATCACTGTTGTTGCATGCTAGGATTCGCCAAAGATAACCCCTGATATCAACTGATGTCAGAAAAGGTGAAATAGAGGTCACAGAGAATAAAATGTGGACAGGTTGCTTTGAGATCATTAGCAAATGCTTTAATTTCACTGTTGACCATGAAACCTAGGCCACTTGTTACTACATTCAGAATGTTGTAATCCCAGTTGTTGCAGGGTCTGTTCATGTAAAGAACCATTAAGCAGTTTAAGAGAGACAACTGTCCCTTTGGGTACTTATTTAAGGTAGTGAAAATTGCAATTTACATTGTTCTTTCGCTCCCCAACGTAAAATGATCTGCAAAAATGTGTTTCTGTAGCATAAATTACATTGAAAGAGCATTCTGACCTCAATAATGGTTGCAATTTTTTACTTCTTATAATAAGCGCATTCACGTTTGTAATAAGCAATAAGTTATAGTCTGTGTTTGTAATTGAATCAGAGCCCTCTATCCTATTTTAAGAGTGTGTGCAAAGAGATCAAAAGATGGATAAAGTTGAGGAAGATCATTCAGTCCATTTTACTCATTCATCTATAATAACATTGCAGTTCAGCATACGTCGCATTTGTTAGTGCTTAAATCTCATTTCATCACACTAAATATAAATCTAATCATTGATTAGTCATACTTGGCATGAATAATTTCTGGACATAGCCTTTTATTTGGCTTTTATTATCAAGAACTTTTGTCTCTTTAAATCAAAGGATTGGATTGCCCTGGATCTGAACTCACCACTCATATGCCTTCCCTCTGTTAAATGGCTAAAAGTGGACCAGCCTTACCTGATAGTTGTCTCATGAGATGGAGCACATCATGTGTAGTGGCTAAATCTCAGGAGGTGTCGTCTGATATCTTGCTTCGAAAACATCTTCAGATTAAATGCCTTTGAATTGTTTTTAGATGTCTCCCATTATCTCTCCCAGTTCCATTTAGATTCATAATAACCACCTCACATATCTGCTTTTCCAGGGCTGCCCAAATTACTACAATTCCTCTTTTGGCTAAATCTCATCATTCATTTTGTTTCTTGCATTCTTCATTAATTTTGCCACACACTCATATCCCTCTCAGTCTCCCATTTATTATTCTTGCTTTCTTCATTTTGTCCTATATTATACTTTAGTTTATTTTGTCCCTGGTTGTATTACTAAGTTAGCTCCGAACAGATTCGTACCAAGGTTGGTATTCTTCCTTCATTCAATGCCACTCATTCCTATATCCTATAATTCATTTCACAATTTCCTTTCATCCCATTGGCTCCACATCACGCTTTTATAACCCTAGTGTCTACCACACTCTGATTTGAGGCTTGAATTATCACCAAACTAGAAATTACAAGGGGTTAAAACACAATACAAACTGTAATTAAAAACAGTTAACTAAATTTTATTTATCAAAAGGCAATTAGTACAATGAGAGGTGGACTTGATTGTGACCTGTGATAAAGCCTTACTTTGATGAGATTAAAATTCATGTATTTATTTAAGAGATAAATTATTACCATTTGTTTAAAAGTTTGTGACAGCAAGACATTAAAGTTGTTCATAACTTGCCCTTTTCAAGACATTATTAACTTTGCTTTCGTTAAAGTATTTCTTCTCTGGTGAATGCCTGGACTTGCCAAGGTCAGCAAGGGTGACCCAAAGAATCTACAGATTGTGCAAAGTTATCTGAATAAAACATCTCTAGGCCAAATACTGCATATGTAAAATGAAGACTGAATATCTGTTTACATTCTCCTAATCCAACTTCAGGACAGTTTCCAATGCTGGTTGAGTGCAAAATTAGTATTTTCAAAAAAGGGTTTTTTAAAGTCCTTGCAAGAAACATCACCAACTGAGAACTAAATTGTGGTCCATTGTAAGCATTTTCAGGATTTTATCATCATTAAGAACTTGTTCAAGCAAGTATAAATTTTTTGCACCATGAAGGATCACATTATTTAATCCAGTACTCTGGGCCAATTTCAAACTTTGTTGCTATTCATTAAGGGTCAGTAGTCTGACTTGTTATATTTCTTTTACCTTCTTTGGATAGACTGAAGAAAGCAAAATAAGACAATCTTTTATTTTCATTGGGAAGATCCCATTTGTGTTCATGATCTTTAAAAGGTTTTGCAATTATTTGTATATCATCATTGAATGAAATTATTGGTCAATGAGTTTTATGGAATGTTAGCAACATGGCCAATATCCTGATAGTTTTGAAATAAGAATGATGCAAATACTACGCAATGCTCTGATTAAGTTGTCAGAAACAACTAGTAAAACTATTTTAAATGGAAAGGGTCAGAAATTCATTGAGGGGAAATGTGAAATCTGACTATAATAGCTGTAAAATGCATCTCTTCAAAAGAAGACTGATATCATCATTCATCACTTGAGATGGCGAGGCTCATGAACCCATGCAAATTCAGTGTGACTAATGAGAGAAGTAAAACATTTAGAATTTGTGCTAATGACCTTTGAAGCTAATACATACATTATCTTCCAAGAGAAACATGTTAGCCATTTACATTGAGGTTACACAAACATTAACATTTCTCTCTCATAATAAACTGCTTATTTTACACTAGGTATTTGTTTTATTACACGGTAGTTTTGAGCATATATTACTGGCTTTGATATATTAAAATGAGTGTTGCTTAAAGCATAGACACTGCTGAATAAATAGAATAGTGAACACAAGCATGAATGTACAACAGGTTTAGGAAATGAATTACTAAATAAAATGGGCTATCTGATACGGATTTCTAAAAAGCAACAGCAGAGATTTTAATTTTAAAAAATAACATTTATTCCCGGAGTATGCTACTTTAAATGTATTGTTCCTTAAATCTGGTCATGAATTCAAGGTAGTAAAAGAGTACGATGAAAGATCATTAGCACCGTCTGATCTGCCAGACATGTCCTCCTGTTCTGCACTGCATGACTTTAACATTTTTGTGTGTTCTCAATCGCAACCTGCCCTCATTTCAATACTTTTATGTCTGTTTATTCAGATTTTCTCTAACTGGCCCTGCTAACTCATTGACAGGATGAACTCATTTACTGCTCATCATCAGAACTATAACCGTAACCTCACCTTATCAGAGATATTTCCACTCACCCCATCTTGTGAAGCTTTCTGTAATTTATAACTAGCTTCCTTTCTCTAATGAAGGATTCTTGACCTGAAATATTAACTGTTTCTCTTTTCACAGATGCTACCTAACCTGCAATGAAAAATCAGGTGTAATTATTAAACTCATTTAGAATGGAATATAGTGTAGTATGTCAAAATAAAATTGGCATATCAATGCTTATAAGCTCCAAAGTCAAATTTTTGTTGACAAGTTTAGCCTAGAAATTATTTGATAGCTGGAAGAGCATGTTAAATGTGTGAGTCATCAGGGAAGGAAATAGGTGATGTGGTTTCCTGGTTGGTGCCTTAAGGGGTGGTGAGATGCTGAGTGAGTACAGGGCATGGTATGGACATCACTCTGAACTGGGTCCTGGTCCGGACATTCAAAGGTCATGTGGGAGGAGGCATCAGCTGACCTCAGGGGTGGGGAGAGGTGCGAATGTCCAATTGTGATAGGAAATAGTAGGCATTATAACTTAAGGAGAGGAGTAGGTTGGCTGGGCAGGGCGAGTACTGGTTTTCAAGCCCAATTAGACTTGCAAACCAAATCTCTCTTCATTTTATGAAGCTGGGAGAAGTTATTATGCATATTCCTACCCCCCAAAAATCTAGCCAGAGCTCCTAGATCAATAATTTTGATACTCCTCTTCTCCATTGAGGGTTTTGCTGTGATTTTTCCTTCCTAGCATGAGGTCATACTTATAGAAATTGGACTGAACATTGGCCCACAATTTTCTGATGAGCATTTCCTGAGAGTTATTGATAGTAGTATAGGTGTGTAGAATCAAAATTGCCATGCCCTTTTGAATGATTATTTTAAAGATTTCCCAATTATAATAAACCCCAGCATAACATATAAAAGATATTGAAATGGATTATAAAGTTAAGTATTGATAAGATATTTTGCTGCAAAATTAACAACAAGCCTTCATCTGTACAAATGGTACAGATCAGTTTACTATTGTTTCCATTTATTCACTCTATTCAATAAATGTATACAGTAATTGATTTATTTATTATTATTTTATTTTTTTCTCTTCTATATTATGTATTGCATTGAACTGCTGCTGCTAAGTTAACAAATTTCATGTCACATGCCAGTGATAATAAACCTGATTCTGATTCATTTAAAATTAACATATTCCCAGTGTATAGAAGTCTTTCATAAGTCCAGCTTAACACAGACATGAATCAATTCACCTTTCACATTTCAAATACTTTCCCAGAGAGACAGTAATCAGGTCCTTTGGCAGCTTGCTTTTCATTCAGGCTCTATAAAATCAAGTGAAATGTCTACTGTGTGACGCCTACTTTCTCATGTATGAAATGACTGGTTGCATTTCATCACAGTCTCCTTAAGACAACCCTTATTACACACCATTTGTTTTACCTATTAGTGTTGCTTGTTTCTCTTGTAGTTTAATTGTGTGATTTAGCTCAGCTTGAGTTAACAGCAACTGAAATTATTTTCTGCATAATATCCCAGGCAGTTCTGATTTATTCAGACCTGAATCCCATCTTTGTTAGTGAAGCCCCTTTGGTTTTTTTATTTCTTATAACTCTGACCTCACAGATGGGATTGAAAAGTCTTTACTAGAACATAAAAAATTGCTAAGAATATGCAAGTTTGTCTTCAAAATATGTAAGTTATTAAATAGAATTTCTATGACTAAATTATGTAAAACCATATCAAATTGAGACGAAAGCAGATAAAAGCTACACTTTTTCACCTTAGAATAAATATTGTTATCATGGTATAGTTAATAAGTTGTTAAAATGAATTGTGATTAATGTTGTGAGGCTATTTCTTTGAGTCAGTTTATATATTTTGTTTTAAATGTTGATTTCTGTTTTGAAACTTGGAATTCAATTGCATTACAGACCTTTTCGCTAAATGCAATTGACACCTTCATGTGCATATAGCGCACAATGGAACACTCAGTCACGGGTTACTAAGTGCAAAACACTCCTGGCTTGGCATCCATTAATGATGTCAATTAGCATGCAACACTATTAGTGCACATGCCAACACTGAACTCGACATACTGGACCTTGAATTAAAAAAAAGCAGAACTTAACATGAATCTGCTTGCTCTAGGCTGAGGGGACAGACCTTACCTGAGTTGCTATTAAAGAGTTTGCCATTGAAAATGACTATATAATTATCTCTGTGTGATTAAATTTCTCCAATATGCTAAATGAGATCTTCTTTCTTTGTTAGAGACAATGCTTCCACTGTGTGTCTATCTCTGTCACCATGAAGCCCGATCATCTGTTGAAAACGTGCAATGACTGCTCTTGATTCCTACCTGCCACTCTTGGTTTGGTTCCTGTTGAGAGCCATTGCTTTTAAAGCTGCTATCACAGCAGGAGAGTATGGTTGTACGTTTGCGCTTATAGTATGCTCTTGAAATTGCACTAAGTTACGATGTGTAACCATGCTGAAGGTCTGGAATTCTGAATGCCTGTTTGCATGGGGCCTTATACATTCATGCACATAAGAAATTTGTTCCCTTGTGGCCAAGAAAGAATCTGGCTAGATGCCCTCTGCACAACATAATTTCGCGGATGTTTCTATGTGCATTAGAATCTCTAGTTTCTGCTATCCATCAGTGTCAAAGAACTGAATTTCCGTGCACATTTGAAATATAAGAACATCAAACCAATGATCATTTGATTATGGTATCTCCTTTTTGAATTAATAATATTGCAGAGTCATGCTCTCCAACCTTTAATATCATGGTAAGTGGAACTTTTTCAACAAAAAATACTTATTCCAACAATCCCTATTTATTTGTTTACATAAAATTATTTTTAAACCCAATTACGAAGGAATGAATTTCTGCAGGGAGTTTCTTACTCGTCTGTTGTAACTTTGGTGGGAGAACTCCAAAACTGAGGAAAACCCTGATGACTGTTATCTGAGATTCTGCTGTTTGAGATTTATCTTGTTGCTAAATTACAGTTGAACAGTTGGAAATCCTCAGCAGAAATCTATTATTTTTTTTTGTGTTGATATCTGAAGATGCATTATGTGGCAGAGTCAAGGTCAGGAGTGGGGCCGTTATTGAGGGCTGTCAATTGACTATTCATGGGTATCTTTTCTACTAGTAGAAGAGTAAAACTTAGCACACAAAAATTCATTAACCCTAGCTGATTTTCAACTCCAAAAGTAAAACTCTCAGATAAACTGTAGCATCCTATTGTGCTCCTTATACGAGACTTGCCATTCAATTATTGCATGTTCTTTGCTCATTTTGCTCACAGCCATACCTTTGATGAACTTATCTATTGTAATACTGTGGGAATATTTGACAGAATTTGAAAATCTTTCAATGGATTCAATCTTGAAGCAAACTTAATAGCAACTCCTCAACAGGTGAATGTGTGACAAACTTGAAATTTCATATTTGCAGCTTCAGTTTTAATTAAATGAAGCAAAAATTGGGGGTCAAAGACTACAAAGTCAGTGGGATACAATTATTTATAAAGTGCCAGAATTTGCTTTTAGTCTCGTCTGTGAGGCAGAATATTTACATCTTAGAATGAATATAATCAGGCTGATTATTCTGATCCTTGCCTTCAGAAAGATCGGAATAAAAGGGACAGACTTTCAAGTTGCCAGGTCTTCAATCCTCTTCCTTCAAGGATTCTACTGCTTTTCACATGTCAGTACATGGAGTTTATCCTAGACTTTCATCAGGTGCAGGGCTGGTTCAAATGAGCGAAAGTGCTGCAAATGTTTGGTGGACATCCTAGCTCAGGGATGTCACTGACTGCAGCAAAACAAAGTCTATTGCAACTGTGAGGGATTGACCACAGGCTGTATGGTGTTAGGTTTCAAGTCTCCATCCCCTGCAAACCTTCCCTATCACTCATTCTTAAGAACAAAGGAGGACTACGTGGGAGAGAAGCGTTAGATTGATTTTGGAGTAGGTTAAAATGTCAGCACAACATCATGAGCTGAAAGGCCTGTACTGAGCTGTACTGTTCTATGTTTTATAACTTAAACATTTTGGAGAATGATCTTCAAAACAGGCTGAAGATCCCAATCTCCACATCCCGATAAATACCTGTAGGGTTTACTACTTATATTTGGGCTATGTTGGATGTGCCACTGGGTTAATTGCCTGGGACACAAAATCGCATGCTCTTGATCATGCTGTAGACCGCAGCTTCAATACAATGTTAGCACAGGGGCAGTGGGTTGGAAAATATGCCCTAATAAGTCTCTGTCTCTTTGTCAATGAATGCCTTTCCCTATTTGTGAGTCGGTTCTTCTTTGTGTAAATAAATCCACAGTTCCTGTTTTCTCTGTCTGGAGAACGAATACAAACTAACAACATCTGAGTGTTGGTAAAAATCTAACACAATAAGATTTAAAGGCACATGTATCTAAAGTACTTACATGAGATAAACAGAAAAAAATTAACATAACAATATTAACAGCTACATCAGCAAGTGCATCGATGAGGTCACTGTGGCCAAGACCATCACTACACGCGCTAACCAGAGGCCGCGGAGGTGTGTGCGCTGCTGAGGACCTGTGACACCGCCTTCAGAGCGGGCGATAAGGCAGCCCTAACAACAGCGAGGGCCAATCTGTCCCGGGCCATCAGAGAGGCAAAGCTTGCACACGCCCAATGAATCCACGGCAGCTTCCAGGACAGTGACGACACGCGGCGCATGTGGAAGGGCATTCAGGACATCCAGGACATCACCAACTACAAGACAACACCACCTGCCTGTGCTGGTAATGCCTCCCTCCCAGTTGCATTGAACAACTTTTACGCTCATTTTGAGGCGGAAAATGATGTGGCGGCGAGGAAGACCACCCCTCCTCACAGGTGCTGTGTCTTACCGTGGTTGAAGTGAGGAGAACCCTATGCAGGGTCAACCCACGGAAGGCTGCTGGACCAGGCAATATTCCTGGCAGAGTGCTCAGAGGATGTGCAGACCAGCTAGCAGAGATTCTCACTGACATCCTCAACATCTCCCTGAGCAGCACCATCGTTCCTACGTGCTTCAAGGCCGCCACCATCGTCCCCGTGCTGAAGAATTCTTCAGTGTCCTGCCTCATCAACTATCGTCCCGTTGCACTCACATCCATCATCATGAAGTGTTTCGAGAGGCTCGTCATGAGGCACATCAAGACTCTGCTGCCCCCCTCACTGGATCCCCTGCAGTTCGTGTACCGTCCCAACCATTCAACAGATGATGCCATTGCCATCACCCTCCACCTGGCCCTAACCCACCCAGACAAAGAAGACATGTACGTTCGAATGCTGTTCATAGACTTCAGTTCAGCATTCAACACAATTATTACTCAGAAACTGATTGGAAAGCTGAGCCTACTGGGCCTAAACACCTCCCTCTGCAACTGGATCCTAGATTTCCTGACCGAGAGATCTCAGTCAGTCCGGATTGGAAGCAGCATCTCCAACACCGTCACACTGAGCACAGGGGCACCCCAGGGCTGTGTGCTCAGTCCACTGCTGTGCACTCTGCTGACCCACGACTGTGCTGCAACACACAGCTCGAACCACATCATCAAGTTCACCGATGACACGACCGTGGTGGGTCTCATCAGCAAGAATGATGAGTCAGCATACAGAGAGGAGGTGCAGCAGCTAACAAACTGGTGCAGAGCCAACATCCTGTCTCTGACTGTGAACAAAACAAAAGAGATGATTGTTGACTTCAGGAGGACACGGAGAGACCACTCTCCGCTGAACATCAACGACTCCTCTGTAGAGATTGTTAACAGCACCAAATTTCTTGGTGCTCACCCGGCGGAGAATCTCACCTGGTCCTTCAGCACCATCTCCATAGCAAAGAAAGCCCAGCAGCGTCTGTACTTTCTGCGAAGGCTGAGAAAAGTCCATCTCCCACCCTCCATCCTCACCACATTCTACAGAGGTTGTATTGAGAGCATCCTGAGCAGCTGCATCACTGCCTGGTTCGGAAATTGCACCATCTCGGATCACAAGACCCTGCAGCGGATAGTGAGGTCAGCTGAGGAGATCATTGGGATCTCTCTTCCTGCCATTACAGACATTTACACCACCTGCTGCATCCGTAAAACGAACAGTATTATGAAGGATCCTACGCACCCCTCATACAAACTCTTCTCCCTCCTGCCATCTGGCAAAAGGCACCGAAGCTTTCGGGCTCTCACGACCAGACTATGTAACAGTTTCTTCCCCCAGGCCATCGGACTCCTCAATACCCAGAGCCTGGACTGACACCAACCTACTGCCCTCTACTGTGCCTATTGTCTTGTTTATTATTTATTGTAATGCCTGCACTGTTTTGTGCACTTTATGCAGTCCTGGGTAGTCTGTAGTCTAGTGTAGTTTTTGTGTTGTTTTACGTAGATCAGTATAGCTTTTGTATTGTTTCATGTAGCACCATGGTCCTGAAAAATGTTGTCTCATTTTTACTGTGTACTGTACCAGCAGTTATGGTCGAAATGACAATAAAAATTGACTTGACTTGACTTGATCATGTACCTGAGCTCAATGTCATTTAATATTGGATCAGAAACTTAATAGTCCTTCTTTGTTGACATTATAACACCTTATAATTTCAATTTTAAGTTAATTTTCTTAGGCCGAGTTGCATCCGGATATTGTGCACTGGTGTAAAATGCTTAGATGTGAATTGACAGCGTGATTTACAATTTATCACCCATTTTATATTATTGCACCAAGTCAACCCTATTGATTGGATACCACACTGGAGGATAAATGTAGCAATGTGCATGGCTGAAAAATATTAGACAAATAATGCTTCATAATATTGATCAATATCGATAGAGTTGGAATCGGAAGAGAACCACAAGACTAGAAAACCTAGAATTATATCAATTAACTTGATTCGGATCTACTTCTAGTAAACTGGGTGGTAAATCAACGGTTTCACACTTAGGAAAACAGTGTCACTAAGGGTCATGACTTTACAAGACATTCTAGATGTGGATGTTTTTTCTGCTGTTCCATTTTACAACATTTCAAGGAACTCCCAATTTTGGTTATATATCTTAATGGATTCCTTCTGTTTTTGATTAAAATCCAACTTTAACCCTAAAGTAGCAGTTGAACATAAGATTCTTATTATCATTACAGCACAGTATCATGAAGAAAACTTAATTTCTTATTTCATCCAGCACAGAAGGCAGTGATACATTAGTAAGTCTATGAATAATTATCAGCAATGATGTGATTTTGAACCCACTGAGTTAACTTTGTGGCATTGTGTTATATTACCTAAATGTTCTTCATTTTCATTACTTTCCCCAAGAGTATCGGTAGAATCAGATATTAAACATTTGATATTCACCTGGCTTTTCTTGAATAGTATTTAAGTAGTACTATTAATAGTATTAATAGTAATTATGACATAAAAGTTAGTCAAATAATTTTAGTAGAATAATATGTTTACATTGTCACCTAAACTGAGTTAATTCAAGAAAACTGCCAGGCAGCTGTACTAAGTTGTTTGAGAAGTATCATATATGTCATTTTTCTTTGTAATACATAGTAATCTTAGAGCAAAGATGTTGGCTAAAATATTTCACGACTGTAAGCGTAGACAACTTTCTGAATACAAGTTTCTAAATAGATTGGACTCTGATGCAATGGTTTAACTTTGGGAAAAGGCAGAAGATATAAAAAATCTTTCTTTCTTTCCTCCATAGTTGCTTAAAAACCTCAGTATATAAAAATCACAACTTAGTGATTTCACCATTTACTTTGATAGATAATTGAGATACTGAATCAGAGCATATAACCCAGGACCACAAAATAAGCACAGGACTGAGAAATGCCAATCTTTAAGTTGTAATGTAGCTCTCACATAAAAACTTCCTTCATGAAACCTTACCTAAAAGCAAATATGGGATAAGGTTATTCTTTCTCAAACCAATAAAATCAGGAGACTGTTGCGAGAAGCAGTGTCACGCAGTTTGATGTCCCCAGCAGGGTACTTGGGGTCATATGTGGTGCCGTAAATTCAGTGTGGGGCTCTGACATTGTGCTAAGTGTGGCCTAGGTCTGGGGGGTTTTTCTTTGATGCAAGTGAAGTTTAATAACTGGAAAAGCATTTGCTTTTATTTGCCTGTACTTTCTGCAACAATAATATCAGCTCATTTAGGCTGTTTCAACATAAAAATGCACTAGTGAAGCAATCTGTTACAAATTAGCACTGCTCTCATTCCACTTTATTAGCAGGTAATTGAAAAGAGTTGGGAAAGTGTAATTTATCAGATTATGTGTGTTTATCTTCCTTGTGGGTAAAGCAGATTTTGGCAACTTCTTCAACCTACCCTGAGGGAATCAAACTTCTTTAAGACAAGCTCACAAAAAAAACCCCAAGGAAAATATAGTTTGATGGTACAGTAAAAATGTTCAAATTAAAGAAGAATACTTTCCAAAATAATTAAAAGTTTTCCATGGAAGATTTTATCTCCTTCTTACCTTTCTTTTGAGATATTTTTGCTCTCGCGTTTCCAAGTATTCTTAAAATCCGTACAGAACTCAAACCACAACATGAATATGTAGTTTGGAGTAATCTCTTTCTCCCCAGATTTTGGCTTCACCCCAAAGAATCTTACTGTATTTTCGAAGCTAAGAGGAAAAGAAAAAAAAACTGTCAACACGCAAACCTGCTGGTGGCTGTAGTTTCCCTGAGGGCTTGTTCCAAAGTCAGTAGCCAAGATTCTGTAATTATTGTGACTTCCCTGTGCTTCAACATTCATGGCAGTAACACTTGTCATGTATAATGTAACCTTCAAACACCTACAGTCTTCCCAAAAGGGGATATTTATAATTGCCATATAACCATGTCCACATGCATGCATAAATATTGAAATACTGAATGCCTTTATAGAAAAATAATGGGGTATCAATATCGTCATTTAAAACTATACTGTATCACCAATTCCAACCCCACAAATTAAAATAAAACTGGGTAAAGAATGAAATCAAGTTCACATTAGGCTACAAAAGTGAGGGGTTGCAGGCACATAACATAAATAAGTACAGACACATAAAATCTGAACTGCACACTTTATTTTCATTCATGCACTTCAAATGGTTCGTATCTGTTTAAAATCATGTTCTTTCTGACAACTAAGGTGCCATTCAGTTGAAATGCAATGAAATCCAATATTGTGTTACTGATCTCAACAACATATCTACATAAAAGTCAGACATGGATTTAATGTAATGACATGAAATAATGCATCAAATTGTTTTCCTGCTCTGTTATTATTTAGAATTTTGGTAACTACAAGCCCATGTTCCACACACAGTCACAGGTACAATTGGCCCAGAATAGCTATTTTGTATATTTCTGTTTTAATTATGCTTTGAGTTTATGTATTTCTGTTCTTATTTATATTTTTCAGGTTTCCCATGGCTATTTGATGCCACAGACATTCTTTTAAAACTATTAATCCTTCATTCTTATCAATGCGGCAAGCATTCTCTAAAGAAATGAAAATAACTTTTCTCACACCGTTTTAACTAATGAACATAGTGATGGACCTTCCTGGCTTTTTTGTCTTTGAGAAATATTTAAATTCTGAAGTTAATATTTAACAAGAGAGGAGTGTAACTTCTAGAACCCTGCAGATTATTCACCTTTCTTCCATCATCAAAGTTTAGGATCAAGAGGATAGGATAAACATTTTAAGCAGCTTAATTTTCACTAGCTGTGATGAGCCTTGGTCCCTTGAGCACACATTAGTCTTTAACTGAACAATGATTATTTTACTGCCCCTCAAGAGAATAGCACATCAAACATTTACACATAGATCTACATCATTTTAATGGAAACCATCAGGATTGGTTTATACAGCAGTAAAATTACAAAAAAAATTATTGAAATGAACCTTTAATTTGCAGTAAAAAGTGTTTCAAAGAGTTCCCCATAGTAAAAATGTCCATATAAACACTAGGGTGCATTAATTAGTCACTTCTGTTGTCAACTTAAAATTCTTTACATAACCATTGTGATCATGTTAATAATTTAAATAAAATTACATGAAAGAACACCTTGTTTTATCACCAATCACTTTTAACAATGGAAAGTCTCCAGGTAACTGTGATGAGTAGACCTCTATTTCAATCTTAATAAAGAAACATTTAAGAGGATGCTGAATGTTTCACACAATTATCTGTATTTGGATCTACTCAAGAGTTCATCCTTTAAGCATAACTTCATATTATATTACAATACTCCTATTTAATTTATCAACAAAAATAATTAATGCCTTTAGAATTGAACGTTAAAGAATTACATCATATCTTGTGCACAATCCTAGCTAGGTACCTTCATTCAAGCTTGTCATCCAAAACTCTTCTATCCACATTCTAAGACAGTCCCATTCCCCCTCTCTCTTGTTTTTTGATGCTTTACAGTAGCCCCTGGTTAAAGAAACCCTCAGTTTTCAAACTTGCATTCTGATTGGTTTTTAAATCCCTCTGTAGGCTCTCTCCTCCATACCTCTACAATCTCCTCCATTTCTTTAACAATCATGACATCATGACATCTTTGCCTTTTAAAGTTTGGCACCACCGCTTTCTTTCTGATTTTGAGGTCATAAGGTCTGGAAAGCACTCCTAAACTTCTTCAGTTCACTTGCTTCCTTTAAGATGCTTCTTAAAGCATAACCCATTTACCAAGCTCCAATATCTTACATAGGTATCTCACATTTGATGATATTTCTGTGAAGAGCTCTGATATGTTTTGCTGCAATGAAGCTGGTGTATAAATGGAAGTTAAATGTTGTTTATTATAATATAAATGCTGTTAATTAAAACTTCCATTTGTCAGCATGTACACAATAATTTACAGTTCAAACCATGCCTTCAGAGGCATTGCATCCTAAGAGTCCTACCTCTAAAGTGTCCATGAGTATACAAATGATTGAAGATGCAAAAGGTCTATCCTGATACACTCCATATAATTCAACATTCAAAATTCCAGTCCAACTACTTACCCTTGACCACATCTAAACTTACAGTTTATGCTCTCACCACCACTGCCTCCATCAATGCTCATCCCCCACATCACAGGCCTCATTGGGCCTTTGGCCATGCTGAATACAATCTCCAAAGGAGTACATGAAGAGCAATTTTTCTGGGCCAAAAATATGCAACATCTGGTCAGTCATATATGGGAAGTTGGGCACTGGGTAATTTGAGAGTTCAGCTGAATTTCAACTCAATTACAACATTTAGTTTAAGTAGAAATGATAAAGCTGATAATTTGGGCCTTTAGTAGGTCAAACTGTCAATACAAGGGAACAAAATAACTAACATCAGCTTCCAGGATCTTGGCAAGATGATACTGTGGGATTGTCTCTGCTTGTCTCTTGGAATTGTACTCATACATCAACACGGAAAACTCACCTTTGTCACAAACAAAAGTAGATAATCTGGTTGCCTAAACTTTTGCACCTAGTCTCAGAATTGACCAAATAATATTTGTTATTAGAGATATTGATCAAAGAGTTGATCAAGATGTAAGGTAATACAATTCTGCTAGCTCACAAGCCCACTCTACCAAACCACCAGCTCACATCTGCACACTGTCATTACCATCTCATATCTGTCTCTTACAACCTAGAAGAAACTATAATGATATTATTAACCATGAGTAATTTAAATGGGCAGCGGGAGATTGAGGATGAAATGGGGTATCCAACAATGCATTAATGAAGCTTCTTTCCTTAATCACTAGCAAATCACCCGTGATAGTGATCACAAACACTTAATGGTATAGAATTGCATACTAAATGCAAAATTTTAATAAATTGTTATTTTTATTGTATGTGAAAGACAATAATACTTTACTTTTTTGAAGAAGTCTCACCATGCAGTGAGTGAAGTTGCAAATACTGTGCAAATTCTAAACTTGTGAAAATTTAAGTGCAGATTTCCTGGCGTAAAAGCTTGAGAAGTATCAGGAAGCATCTGCTCCACTGTTGAACCCCAGTGTTACAGTGCAATAAGTAAATAAACTGTTACAGCTGGGTCAGCATGTTTGAGACATCTGCATTTGTGTGGGAGTCCTGAACTTGCTGGAATGCAATGGAACATACAGTTTCATGCAAAAATCTTAGTCACCCTAGATTTTTTAAAATATAAATTTTGCTCTAGATGTTTATTTTTTGTCTTCTGCATTTGTATGTCAGTACAAAAGAGCAAATTTTAGATATCCAAACATTCATTTTCCAGAAAAAAGTTGGAGAGAAATTTTTGTATTAAGTAATAAGACCACTTTTCAAATAAAAACTTGATTACTTTGTAGATAGGTATATAGCCCAGTGTATGATTAAACAAAGATAACAAACAGGTACTAATGATCAACGGTATAATGAGTTGAATGAACTAAACTGACTAACTGAAACAGAAAACGGCGTAGAAGGATAACCAAACTAAAAGGTGAGGGTGTGGCAGATGTGACCGTTGACCTTCATATCAATTTTTACAGCATGACAAGAGTGAGCATAGCAACAAGACACAAGCTGGTCATCCTGGATCAGGAAGGTCTCTCCCAAACAGAAATTTTGCGGCAGACAGGATTTTCAAGATGTACTGTCTAAACTCTTCAGAAGAAGCACAAAGAAACAGGCAAGGTTGAGGACCAGAAATGCAGTGGTCAGTCACAGAAACAGAGTGCAGCATGCAGCAGACGAGAGATACATCAAACTGACTTCCCTAGGTGTCCACATACGTCCATCTACAGTCCACAGGAGTCTTGTCAGAAGTGGTCTTCATGGAAGAATTGCTGCCTAAAAGCCATTCCTCTGAAGCGGAATCAAAGCCAAGAGACTCACCAATGCACAAAAACACAGGGACTGGGGTGCTGAACAATGGCAGCAAGTGCTCTGGACTGATGAGGCAAAATTTGAAATTTTTGACTCAAACAGGAGGCAGTTTGTTCAAAGAGGAGTTGGGGTCCTCTACATGGATGCATGTCTGCAGCCAGTGAAGCACAGCAGGGGTTCCCTGCAGGTTCTGCAAATGGAGTTGGTGATCTGGTTAGAATTAATGGAATATGCAATGCTGAGAAGTACAAGCAGATTCTCCTCCATCACGCAACACCATCAGGGAGGTGTCTAATTGGTCCCAACTTCACTCTGCAGTAAGACATTGACCCCAAACACATGGCTGAGGTCATAAAGAACTCCCAGCTGATTTTCTTATAACGCTTCATGATTGTGTACCTAAAGGAACTGATGCAGTTTTAAAGGCAAAGGGTGGTCGCACCAAATATTGATTTGATTTAGATTTCTACTGTTTACTGATCTTTATAGTAGTTTTTCTGATACTTAGAAACTTCTCATTTCATTTTTTTGAAAGCATCTTCTCTTTACAGAATTTTTTTTACACGTGCCTAAGATTTTTGCACGATATTGTAGGCAGGCAAAAAAACAGGCCATTGATTTTAGTTGACTTGCACTGAAAGTAGCACGCTTTTATTTTAGTCTTGTGGTAATATTTATTTTGTGTTATCTTGTAATATTTTAAAAATATTTTCTTGCAATTTTTAATACTGACAACCATGTGATCTAAATCTGTGATTTCTGCAATACTTAGTCAAATAGTTTAAGATTAATTTTGTATCATTTTCATGAAGGTAATAGGAATCAAAAGTTTGCTATGAAAATCCAATTACCATTGAAAATGTGTGAACTCATAAGGAGATGAAATTTACTTCGAGAGGCATTTTGGAAAGAGGCGGAAGACTACATTTCTACATATAGTCCTCGGCCCAAAATGTCAACTCTATTCTTCTCTATAGATGCTACTTGACCTGTTGAGTTCCTTCATCATTTTGTGGAATTCTACATATACTTAATAATGTATTTACATATATTTACAATGCCTTGAATAGTGAAAGATGAAGGGCAAAGGTAGAGATTTGAATGTTTTATTCCCCTTGTTTAACAGGATGAATTGAATAAACAGCACTAAAATCATTAGCAGCAATTTGGAATGTAGAACCAAATATAATTCTGAGGAATGATATTGGTCCAATTTTAGAATGTTTTATTTGAAAGCATCTGGGCCTATGACCTTGATATTGCTTGCAAATAGAAGCAGTTACAAGACTACAGTTCATTTGTCACTAAAAATTGTAGTCCTGAACCTATTAGGTATAGCAGGCAACATGGTTGTCCGTATGTTCCATCACAGGGCCTCCATTGCAGTGCAGCAGCAGAGTGTGGTCTTGCTAAGATTTCCAACTATTTATGCAAGAGAATTAGTATTTAAACCTTGTTATGGGTTAGATCTAGTGCAAGATCCACATCCTTCATTTCTCTCTCTTTCATTGTAAGACAAAAGTGAAGAAAATAAGGGAGAATGAATTTTAAATTATTGTAACATTAAGCATTTTAATTTTGCTTAATGTTACAATAATTTCTAATCATTTCAGCTAATTTAGCAATTAATTTTTTAACAAATATTTAGTTAATTGCTGATATTGCTCCTTCTAGCTTTGACAGCCAGTAATGCTGAGCAAAAGGGATTCCCACTTGTCAAAGCTCTCAGTGTCATTTCAGGACAGAACTCTGTGCTACTGGAGTCACTGGTGCTATTCAAACCACAGTGTTGGAATTCAGGAAGGTTTGGGTCTGTAGTTTTAACCCAGTTGAAGTATATGGGTAGCTGAAGGGTCAACAAAGACGTGACTTTCAATTTTAAAGTAACTTTCAGAAGATATCCTATCTCATTTAACCATCTTCAGTGTGAACCACTGTGTTTGCCACAACATCTTACATAACACTGAACTAAGCTTCTGTACCATATGTACTCCATCACAAATGCTGCTAGTTCTACCTTGGTAATATTGCCAGTCTTCACCTATACTTCAGTTCACATGCTGCCAAACTCCCTGTACATCGCTTATTGATTTCCAGCTTCTATTTCAATTCCTCCTTGATAGCTGTCCTACGCTTCTGCTCTCCCAAGCCATTGTCCATTATTCATCTAAATCCCACTCTTAGCAAGTTCTATTTGTTCATCACTCCTCAGCTTGTTGACCTATATTGGCTCCTGTTCCCCAACATTTCAAATTCATAAATATCCTCATATTCAAATATCTTCATGGCTTTGTTAATAGAGGTATGGTATGTATGGCTACCTTTGCCCTTTCAAAGAAATTCATGTTGCATCATAAAGTTTTTATTTGTTCATTTTTCTGGACGAGGGCATTGCAGGTGAGGCCAGTATTTATTGGCCATTCTGTGGGTTTCTAGCTCAAAGGTAGTATGGCAACAGAATAGACCTATACTGAAAACCACAAATTGTAATGTGTGAGCTTGGCACCACAATCCACATTCATCAAGTTATTGTTATCAATTGCTATGTTCTGAAGAGGAATCCAAATGAGAACAACAATCTATCAAAAGGAGATGAAGAAAAACTGCCCTGAGGTGCTCCAGTAAAACATCTAGCCATCATTTCTGTTCACTTCTCTTTTGTAATTCTGAAAGTTCCAAGATTTTTGAACTTGCCAATTTTATTTTAAAATAATTGCAATTATATGAAGATCTATCACATTTTAAATTATAAGGGGCATCCGATGTAAAGAATATACTCAAGAATTTCATACTTCTGACATAAATCTTCCATAATATTTCCTTTACAATGGTATATGCTTTTATTATAAAACATGGAAGAGATTAGCTATGCATGTCAATTGTATGACACCAATAATTTTGGATTAATTTTCTTTAAACCAGTTTTCACAGCAGTCCAATATAGGAATAAGTATTTGTGGATCACTTGCAGGTGCCAGAACTGACTGCAATAATGACAGCAGAATACAGAATTTATTACTTCAAAATCCATCTCTAATCATACTCATTGAGTCAAAGGACACCAGGCATTTACATTTAAACTCAGGCTTTAGTGGTCAGTAACCAGCCTGGAAGGACAGGAGCAATAAATGTACTTTTTTTTATAGGGCTGGGGGAGCAGACCTTGATTACCTCCATAGGTCTCCATAAACATCCCTACAACATACAATTCCATTGCCTGAAACTTCTTCACTTCCTCTGTATTCACTGATGGCTTGGTTAAAATTTCCTCACTGAGATGACTGATGTCATTTTGTTTGAGTGCATTTTGTTGCCTCATTCTTCATAACTTCCACAATTATCACGCCAGATTGAGTAAGGCTGCTCAAAATGTCACAGATTCTTAGCTGAATTATCAATCCGATATCCTCTCCATCACTTCTCCCCTTTCAACCCTCATCCAATCTTTTGTTACATCTTGTTTTGCTCAAAGTGTGTCTCCTACTTTCAACCTTCTGTAAACTCCAGTGTAAGTAAAGCTTTTCCATATGTATTGTGTTCCGAAGACAGGTCTCACTCACGTAACACTATTGTTGTTGCCAAGCCACATTGAGCCCTTGTCTTCAAACACTCTATAATCCCCAAGCTTATATCTAAATCTCTGTTCAATAACCTGTATTATTATACAATATTATTTCTCTACCCTTGGCCTCTCAATTTACTCTTTCCTCCTTCACTCACTACAGGCAGCTGTTCCTTTTACTCTCTGAGCTTATAGTTATGGAATCTTTACATAAACAACTTCATGTCCTGTCTTCTTTAAGTATCTTCCGCATAAAATGTACCTTACGACTCTTCCTAATATGTGCTCTTCGTATTGACTTCTGTTTTTGTCTGATTGCGCCTTTAAGAAGCTCTCTGGGATGCTTTTCCATGTGGAGCCGCTGACATCTATTTTACCTATCTGCAGGGAACCACTAAAATAAAATATGTTTTATAAATGTGGCTCTTCAACTGTATACTTCACAGACATCTATTGTCTTTTGGATAGATCCCATCCGTGAATTCCTAATGTGCCAGCGGGTGAAGCTCTTTACTTGTAATATGCCATCATTAAACTGGTCCTGTCCTCTCTATCTGCAACCTGCTTATTTGATGTGTGAACAACCCTAGTAACTACAGGAATGAGTGAACAACATTTACACTTTAGGGAAAAATTGGAGTTCATTTCACAGCATTCAGCTTTAGTTTCCCCCTCTGCATTTCATCCTGTGTGATTGAATCCTTTGTTTGATTGACCACAAGTTCCTTTAGATTTTTTTTCTATTCTGTTAGCTTTCAAATCATATTTATTGTGTGCTGATGTGGGTTTCCAAAATATTACTTAAGTCCTATTAAGAAATATTATTCAGTTTGAGCTATAACACCAGCAATTCATCCTTTTGATAGAAGTAGAGCATTACCTGATGGGGAGATAAAGGCATGGCACCCTTTCTAGGTGAAGCAGCAATTTAATTTACATCTTCCAAATTAGTGTCCTGCTACTGGTGCTCACAATGTGGATTCTTAAGCATTGAAAATACGTAAATAGCTGATTATCTAAAATTGCTGAAATCAGCATGGAGAATGGAAGGCTATTATGTGCCTAGTTAGAAGATGAAGAGCTGTACTTCAAATATTGAGCTTGAATGTAATGGTAAATGATCAAAGAAAAAGAGGTCTGAGTGGGAGAGGAATATTAAAGTAATAAACAAATGGAAGCTCAGGGTCAAACAATCTGCCAAGAGGTTAACTAATTTGCATATGGTGTCCCCATTGAAGAGGAGAGCACAGAGTGAGCATCAAATATAGGACATTAATCTGGAAGAAGTATAAGTAAATGGCTGTTTCACATGGAAACAGTTCCATATCTCTGATCAAGAGACTTTCCTGGCTGGAAGTGCAGAATGAATTAGCTTAGATTTGTTTAGAATCCAGAAAATCTGCTTCTTACAAATACTGGAGAGGACATGGGAGGTATGATTCAAGGCTTTTTTTAAATCATCAAAGAAAGTGACAAAATGGAGGTTCCTGTCTTGTTGATTACTACAAACTAAAAAAAACCCACAAAGGAAACAACATAAGTAGGTGCAATGGTATGGCCAGTATTTAAGTGGATGCAGACTCATTTGAAAGGTTATGCACCATGAAGCAGCTGAATAATGAATGTGAACATACTGTACATTTAATTGACAATGCAAGTGAAATGAGTTGCAACTCCTTATTGTTCCATATTTATATTTTCTTAAGACATGAAAGCACCAGCCTTTAATTCAAAAAATGTCTAATGGAGATTTTTATATGTTTTTTTACAGCTATACTTTCAATGGAGAAAATGGGGTATTCAAACACTAATGTTGGGATGTGAAATTAAATGGGCTGTATTGCATTGCTTGAGAAGAACTGTCAGCTAGCTGCAGTGCACAGTCACTGTATATGCCTCCGCATTGCAATATGGAAGGCTGGAACGTGCTGATGGGCAGACGCTGGTGCATTTGATTGATCTCCCACTCTGCCACTGGACTCAAATGTCACTCAGTGATGTATTCCTCCCCTCAGTCTTGGCTGACACCGGGGCACAATCCCATTCATCTGAATGGGTTCACTGATTTGGATGGAAAGACATGTACAAGTAACTTATGTTTTCCTCAGCATTCTTAGCTATTTCCTAATTCCTGAAAGCCTGTTAAATTCTTAGGACAATCTTGGTTAGGGGTGGGCTATGCTGCAGTACCCAGTTGCTGTTTATATACCGCTTGACTTTGGGAAACAACCCTGGAGCTTCTCTGATTTGCAGCACTGCAGAGAGTTGGTGTGTCCACATGACTAATATATTAGCTGTGAGGAGGTATTCAGTTGGTGGTGTTCAAGCATGAGGACAGGGCCTGGTCAAGTTCAGTCTGGACCAATGTAAAAGTATCTTGCATAACCTTACTTCCTCTAAATTCTGTACTTCCTTAAAGGCAGTTAACATTATGTCAAATATAAACAACGGAGTTTAAAAGACTACCTTATCAAGAAGGATTTCTGGAAGTCCAGTAACTTGCTTGTTTTTCCAAAGACATTTTTTTACCACCTGATTTTCGTTTATCAACTTGTAAATTAGCTTGTGAAGAACACCTTTATACCACATCATTCACTATTGGTCCCATTGTGAAGTTTGTGTGTATCACCATCATTCTTGTTGTTAGCATTCAGTCTGAACATTCTTTAGTTTCAGTGGCAGGAATGTATTAAATATTTTAAGCCCATTTAAAATATACAACCTGAATAAAAAACTTCAGTTTGTCTTCCAATACCAGGAATAATGAAGTTGTGACATGCTGCAGAAAACTGTTTTTGAAATTCTTATATACTAATGAACAGTCTGAAACAGAGATCCAGAGCAAAAAAGGGGCCAACAGTTTATGTTCACAATGCAGTTTAACAGAGCAAACCACTCCCAAGTGCTTCATAAAAAAAGCAGGGCAAGAGGAAAACCAGACAAGGTATATACAATAATGCCCGCCATTTATTTTTTTTTAAAGCATAGATCACTTAACTTCTAAAATCCAGACAAGGTAAAAGAAAATATATAAAAAAATGAAGGGTTACTTTCAAAACTAGAAGGATCTGTTGGAAGATGAGAATATTTATGGAAAAGACTGTTGACATCTGGCCACGGTGACTAAAGGCCCTGGCATTCAGGTGAAATACAGGGAGAAGGGAAATGCTTAGTTCAGAGTTAGGTGAGTCTGTCAGGTACAACATCCGTTGCAATGCATTGATATAATAATAGAAATTATTAATCAAATATACAATAGTTTACTTATTGATATTGGTTTATTATTGTCACAGGTACTGACATATAGGGAAAAGCTTTGCCCTTCCTTTCAGTTCTGAAGAAGGGGCTTGGCTTAAAACGTCAACTTCTTATTGATTTCCATAGATGCTACCTGACCTGCTGTGTTTCTCCAGCATTTTGTGTGTTACTCTGGGTTTCCAGTACCTGCAGTATCTCTTGTGTTTGAGAAAAGCTTTCGTTTGTATGCTCCCTGGACAGATCATTACACATGTACATCAAGAAAGTAAAAAGGAAAACAGAATGTAAAATCTAGTGTTATAGTGCAGAGAAGTTGCAGAGTGGGTACTGCAAGGACCACTACAAGATAGATTAGGAGATCAAGAGTTCATCTTTTAGCATATATGTGGTCCACTCAGGAGTCCAATAACAGCGGGATAGATGTACAACCAGGGAGGAAGTGGTCCTTGATCCTTGCTGTTGTTTTCCAGATGCAGCAGGAAGTGTAGACAAGAGGGGAGGCTGGTTTGTAAAATGGATGGGACTGCAAAGTTGGTGCTGGCAAAGGCAGCATTTATTGCCTGTCTATAACTGCTGCGAGCTACCTTCCTGAAATTTCGAAGTTCATCTGGTGAAAGTACTCCCACAATATTGTTGGGCAGGGAGTTCCAGAGCTTAGATTCAGTGACAAAGATGGATGAGCTCGCTATCTCCAACTTGGAGTGGAACCTATAGGTGGTGGTGATCCCATGTGGTGTGACCCTCATCTTTCTTGGGAATTGAGATAGGAGTAGCCAGGACAAGAGTCTGCAGTGCATGTTTTAGGTCTGAAGTTGGTGATCTGGAACAGGAAATCACAAAAGTCAGTGGGAATTATGTTAATATGTAAATAGACTTAATACAGATTAATGTGCATTTGAATGGGTTCTAAATATATGCTTGAATTTCTGTGGAGTGTATTTTATTAGGTCAGTTAGGAGAGCATTGGAAACATTTATAATGTTAAGGACATAGCTGAAGGTTTAAGTGATGGGGTGAGAGAAGAACGGAGATGAGTGATGTTTGGGTATAAAAGTCTAAAGGCAATCAACTACCCTGCGGATTGAGCTTCTGCCTACATCACTGCAGGAACTCTGGCATTGATGGCATTGACCTGATGGAAATTTTCAATCAAAAACACCTTTTTGAATAAGTTGCTGACTGGAAAACAGCACTTTGCCTTCTGGATATTCGCCACATGCAAATAATAGTGGCAGCCTGACCAACTTATGTTCTAAATTAACGGAAACATTTAACTTGTCTTAGTGATATTGAAAATAAGAAAGGATGGAATTTATGTACACCTTTTATGACCTCAGTATACTGCAAAGCATTTTTACATCCAATTAAGTACTTCTGAAGTGTACCATTTGTAATACAGGGAGACGTGGTAGTCCCTATGCTTACACTTCCACAAACACTAATGAAACAAGCATTGATCAAAATCAGAAAGTATCCCCTTGTTCTTTTTCTTCTTATAGTACTACATGAAACTTAAAGTAAACGTAGATTAAAATCTCATTTAAGTGAGATTGTGAATTAATGACAGATTTTCCCCTCAAAATATAAATTTACAGTTCTTAATTATTAAATAGTTATTATTGAATTTTGATGATTAGTTCTTCATTCAGAAGTCCTCACATGAGTGCCATCTGATTCTGTCTGCAAAATCAAACATAAATTAACTAATTGTCTATTGCTTTAAGGTAACCAAAATCTCTTTAAAAATTTTCCCTGGAATATATTACAATGAATGATTCTGATAAATAAATTTGATCTTAAGTTATTTATCATTAAGAAATATGATATGTTTTATCATTTAAAATAAATAAGAAATAAGTCAAAACACCATAAGGGTTGAAGAGCTAAGATAATAGTCGTGAAGAAAAAGTTATTGGAATTGAAGAAAACAATGTGTAATGAAACCAGAATCCAATCTGATCATGGTGTCTACATTTAATGCATTTTGAATAAAACTAAATAATTAAAATGGGAAAGAATTCTTCAAGTTAACTCTATGTATTAACATCATAAATCCTTTCAGATTTATAATATCATACTGAGGTCACAACAATTCTTGCATATAAACCTTTATTGATTGCATTATTTCCACATTAGGTTACATGCCACTGAAATATTTTTACTTCAGCTCACTTAGAAATTGTATTTGTACTAGCTTCAAATCTTTTATTTCTTTTATATTTGGCCTGTTTTAATACTATTTCAATTTTGCTTCTTGTTAGAGCTCCTTAGCAATTTCTTTTATTAAGTGGTTCACAGATTGGAATGCACTTTCAATATTTTAGCTACCTTAATTTTTCTTTAGAAGAGAACAACGCAAAAAAGAACTTTGATCTTATGGAAACACAGCAATGAAATAAATTTGAGCTTTGCTGTTTCAAGATGTGACCTAACATTTTTCATGTATGACATGAAAGCAACAAAAATGCCTTTAAACTAATAACACTCAAATTCTCACAATGGAAATTTATGTTCTCAATAACCCCAAGTTCATTTGGCTGTATAACTAAAGTACACCTGCATGTCATATAGAGGTGAACATCATAAATGCAGAAGTGTAGTGACCCATAAAATTTTGATATATTTAGAAGCTACTGAAAAATAACAAATTGCAAGTGCATGTTAGGATAAAAAGATCATTTAGATCTGGATATTCGTTCTGAAATTATGTGCATGTAACCAAAAGGATCAAAGGATGTTTGGTCAACTTAAAGGCTGTATTCAAATTTGTGATAAATGAATACAGTAGCTGTTCACTATGACACATGCTTTGATATCATATGCATTGTTTATGGCTCATTAATAAGCAAGACCCTATAAATCATCCTCTCTATAACATCCTCTTCACTTCCATAAAGATTGTGTAACCTCAGTGACAACTTTATTATAAGGATATAATGCAGTAAAATACAATTCAATTGATGTCACATGGACACTCTGGAACTTGAAGGCACAATGCGAGAACAAGGCATAAACCAAAAAGCAAATTGATCATATTTTTAAAGAACTTAATTCATGTGATTTCTAATGTTAAATTTAAATAATGTCCCTAGGGTGTTTTTTTACATGGAAATGTTATGGTGTGGATGACAGAAAAATAATATGAAGGGTACATTACTGAAGTAGAGTGAATGAAATAGCGTTATTTTCACCGACAGAGCAGTTTACCTGCCTGAAAGAAAAGCAGTGCACAGGAATTTCACAATACCTAGTAATTTGGAGACAATTACAGTTTTCCAGCTTATATTGAAAATTAGCACATAAAAAGAACATAAGAATTTGAAGAAGTAGTGGGCCATTTGGAACCTTACTTCTATTCCACCAGTCAATAGGATTATACTTCAGCATCACCTTCAGCACTAAACCTACAGTACGTTATTGATTTGCTTAAAATATTTAAAATTTTTTCCAATCTCTGTCATTGAATATACTCAGCGATGGAGCCTCTACAGACCTCTTGGGTGGTGAATTCTAAAGACTCACCACCCACTAAAGGAAGACATTTCTCATATCTGTTCATATTTTGAGATTGTGATCTCTGCCTTTATGCACACCAGCTAGGAGAAGCATTAACTCTGGATCCACCCTATCAAGTCCCTTAAGAATTTCTTTACGTACCAATGAGATCATCTCTCAATCTTCTAAACTCAAGAGAGGCCTAGTGTGCTTCATCTCTCCTTGTACATCAAAACTATCATCCTGGGGGTAAACTGGGGAATCTTCGCTGCACTCTCTCTACACTAAAGTATATCCTTCCTTATGTAGGGAGATCAGAACAGGACATAATGTTCCAGATGAGGTCTCCCTAGGAGTCTCCATAATTGGACCAGGCTGTCTCTACTTATGAACACAAATCCTCTTGCAATATAGTCCAAACCACCATTTGCTTTCCTAACAGCTTGTCAAACTTGCATGCTAACTTTCAGTGATTCATGCATCAGGCACTTGGGTCTGGCTGAACAACAATACTTTTCAATTTATCACTCTGTAGAAATAATCTATTGTTTCAATCAAAGTGGATGATGCCGCATTTTTCCACATTATATTCCATATGCCATGTCCTTGACCAGTCACAGCCTGACCTTCTCTTCGCCCACCCCCCTGCAACTCCCACCTGAATCTTCTCTGTATCTTCCTCAATACCCATGTTGCCACCCAAGTTTGTATCATTAGCAAACATGAACATGTTACAACTAAATGCCTTATGAAAATCATTCATATATAATTGTTAACAGTTGAGGTTCCAGCAAAGATCCCTACCTCACTGTACCAGTCAAAACCTCCTTTCTGGAAAAAGACCCTTTTTTCCAACTTTGTTGTTTGTCTCTTCACCAATCCTCAATCCACACCAGAATACTTGCTTTAATTTTGTTTAATAATTTCTTGTATGGCACTTCATTGAATGTCCCAAGTACACAACACCATCATCCTGCAAATATCAAACTCAAAATCTATGATTTTGTCAGCCATAAATCTATGTTGACTCTGACCAATCCTAATCTTATTTTGCAAGTGCCCTATTACAACTTCCTTAAAAAAGATTCCCTCATTTTCCTTATGAGGCCAGCCTAACTAGTCTATTCTTCCCTATTTTCTCTCATCCTCCTCTCTTAAGTAGTGGGATTAAATTTCATACATTCCAATCTGTGAAAACTATTCTAGAATCCATGGAATTTTGTAAGATGATAATTAGTGTACCCATTATGTACTTAATTTCTCTGAAACCAAGATGCAGGTTATCAGATTCTGGGGATCTATGAAGCCTTCAATTCAATTGCTTTCTCAAAGGCTAGATTTTTACATGTTAATTTCTCAAACTCTTCATTTGTTCCAAAAATGTATTAACTCTCCACTATTGCTGGAAAATTTTCTATGACTTCATCTGTGAAGACAGATGCAAAATTTTTGTTTAATTTCTCTGTCACTTTCCTATTCCCTAATAAGTCAGCCTGTAAAGAACATAAATTAACTTTTACTAATTTGCTCTTGTTTTATGTTACTAGAAGTTCTTACAATCCTCTTTTATGTTTCTCACTACCTTACTATTGTATTCTATTTTCTTTTCCTATTTGAATTCTTGATAATTTTTTGCTAAGATCTGAAATGTTTTCAATTCCTATGTTCAGACCATAAGACATAGGAGCAGAATTAGGCCATTTGGCCCATTGAGTCTGCTCCACCACTCAATTATGCCTGATCCTATTTTTTTCCCTCTTCAGCACCACTCCGTCCTTCTCCCCGTAACCTTTGATGTTGTGTTCAATCAAAAACCTATCAAACTCTGCTTTAAATACACCAAATGACCTGACCTCCACAGCTGCCAGTGGTAATAAATTCCACAAATTCACCACCCTCTGGATAAAGAAACTTCTCTGCATCTCTGTTTTAAATGGGCACCCCTCTATCCTGTGGCTGTGCCCTCTTGCCCCAGACTCCTCCACCATGGGAAACATCCTTTCCACATCTACTCTGCCTAGACCTTTCAACATTCAACATTCAAAAGGTTTCCTTCTAAATTCCAGTGGGCACAGACCCAGAGCCATCAAAAGATCCTTGCATAATAACCCTTTCATTCACAGAATCATTCTTGTGAACCTCCTCTGAACCCTCTCCAATGACAGCACATGAGGAGCCCAAAACTGTTGACAATACTCAAGATGAGACCTCACCAGTGCCTTATAAAGCCTTAGCGTCACATCCTGCTCTTGTATTCTATGCCTCTTGAAATGAATGCTAACGTTGCATTTGCCTTCCTCACCAGCAACTCAGCCTGTAAGCTAGCCTTTCAGGGAGTTCTGCACAAGCACTCCTAAGTCCCATTGCATCTCAGATTTTTGGATTTTCTCTCCATTTAGAAAATAGTCTGCACATTTATTTCTTCATGTGGCAATGTATTTCATTTGCCACTTTCTTGTCCGTTTTCCTAATCTGTCTAAGTCCTTCTGCAGCCTACCTGTTTCGTCAGCATTACCTACCCCTCCACCAATCTTCATATCATCTGCAAAACTGGCAACAAAGCCATCTATTCCATCATTTGAATCATTGATATACAGCATAAAAAGCAGTCCCAATACCGATGCGTGCAAAACACCACTAGTTATTAGCAGCAAACCAGCAAAGGATCCTTTTTTTCCCATTGGCTGCCTCCTACCAATCAGTCAAAACTCTAACCATGCCAGTAACTTTCCTGTAATACCATGGGCTCTTAACTTGGTAAGCAGCCTCATGTGTGGCACCTTGTCAAAGGCCTTCTGAAAGTCCAAATATACAACATTCACTACATCCCCTTTATCTATCCTACTTGTAATCTCCTCAAAGAATTCCAACAGGTTTGTCAGGCTAGATTTTCCCCTAAGGAAACCATGCTGACTTTGTCCTATCTTGTCCTGTGTCACCAAGTACTCCATAACCTCATCCTTAATAATTGACTCCAACATCTTCCCAACCACTGAGGTGAGGCTAACTGTTCTACGATTTCCTTTCTGCTGCCTTCTTCCTTTCTTAAAGAGTGGAATGTTTTTGTCATTGGCTGTCATTCTCATTGATTTAATACTATTTTAAACTTTTCTCAATGGCCAAAGCTGCACAAATTTCCAATTGAGATTTTTTTTGCCTTGAGGGATATATATGATGTGTAAATTTTGTAATAACTGTGTGCATCGATGTTTGATTGTCATACTGTTTCATGTCATTTCCCTATCTATCAAAACCCACTCATATGTTACACATTTGCACTTTGAGCAAAGTATCCAGGTAAACTTCCCCTCTCTGATTTATCATAATAGAGTCATAGAACAATACAGCACTAATATAGGCATTTTGGTCCAACACAATACACTCAACTTGTCCAATTTCCTGCATTCAGCCTATATCCCTCTAAGTCCCACCCCTTCATGTACCTATCCCAGTGCTTCTTAAGTGATACTATAGTACCTGATTTTACTGGCTCCTCATTCTATATTATTATGTTTTATATACTCACCACCTTCTACATGAACAAGTTGCCCCTCAGGTCCCCTTTAAATCGTTCCCCTCTTACTCTAAATCCATACCCCCTTGTTTTGGTGTTCCCTATTGACTTGTCTATGCCTTTATAGTTCTAATGAGTTCATCCCTCATTCTCCTACGTTCCAAGGAACAAATAACTAGTCTGACCAATACCTCCCGATAACTTAGGCCTCTAATCCTGGCAACATTGTTGTAAATCTTTTCTGAACTCTTTCCAGTTTAACCACATCATCCTATAATAGGGGTGACTAAAACTGTACACAGTACTCGAAGTGCAGCCTAACTTACACAACTGCAACATAGTGTCCAACTCAATACCCTGACTGATGAAGACCAGTATACTAAGTGCCCTTTTCACCACTCTCTCTACCTGTAATGCCACTTTTAACAAACTCTGCACTTGCACCCCTAAGCCTTTCTATTCCATTACACTTCCAGTGCCCCACCATTCATAGTACAAGCCCTCTACTGTTTTTATGTCCAAATCTTGGACTCCAGATCCTCAGCTCTGAGTTGGCATCCTCTAGCAGCCAGCACTGTTATTTACAACAGATGTCGTTGCCATGGATCCCAATGGTTTCCATCAACTCCTAATTTCTACTTTGTCCACTTGCGCAAAATCTGTAGCAGTTGATAAATGATACGAATATTTTCAGCAGATTGGAATTTTTCTGTACGAGAGCCAGAATTAAATTTTATGTTTTGTGCCACTGACTGAGGACAAATTTATTCCTCAATATATCTTACCTCCTGGGTGAAAGCAAGCACAATGAAAAGAACAACGAAAATATTTCTGGAGAAATTAATGGCTAGATATATTCTCTACTTCAGGTATATCACCTTTTTCCCCTTTAGTGTCCACCCATTAGCTCAATCACTGTAGATACTTGTAAATACTAAAAGTAAACTTGCTTTAAATGGGAATTTGGAAAGTACAGCTGCAAATCAGTTTATTGTTGAATAGTCTCTTTAATGTATACAAAACTCATGAAAAGGTTAGAATATGGTTATTTTTGTAAAGTCCCTTTCAGTCAATGTTACAAGTTTATAGGAGGAGACAATTTGTAGATGTCCTGCTAGAGGTTCAGGGGTTTAGCTGCTTTGATTTCCTTTTGTATTGGAATTGTGGCAAAACAGGATTTCTGCTGCTGCTCAAAGATCAGTATACCCTTAATCCATCTTCTTTGGAAGTGGGGTGGGGGGGTGGGCGTCAGTCCTCGTGGAATGAGGTTCGGGTGATATTCCCACCACAAAAGGGACTTTACTGCTGCTGTTGTTAGCAAATGCAGTCGTGTAACTATGCGACTGCCATCACAACAGACTAGAGGCAAGAGACCCCAAATGGACAGCAGATTGAAAAACTTTCTCATTTACGTTGCCTCAGTGAACAGTGCAGGATAAAGAAATAGTTGGTGGGAGGTGATTTCAATTGATGGGGGAGAGCAGGGAGCTTATCCTGGGCCTTGTCAACCATTCAGCAGGCTTCTCAGGAAAGATAGGCAGGAAACCTACCAGCAGCAAGACCTTGTTCTGGCTGTGGTAGGTGGAAAGATTGATAAGACAAAGTTAATGCCAACTGCTAAGTGCAGAACAGCAATTGCCCCTTTACATCGTTGTACAGCAGCAGATGGCCAAGGGCTTTCTCACCCTTCACTGCCTGCTTAATTTCTAATCCTCAAAATGGTCATTCTTAGATTTGTCCCATTTTCCTTTAGTTTCCGAGGAAGAGAGATTAATTGAATATTTGAATAAAGAGAAGACAAATGCAAAATGGGCTGAATGGCTTCCTTATCTGCTGCTCCATTCTATGACCTTCTGCCTGATGACACTCTGCAGGTTTGATCCTACCACAGTTTGACAGAAATCACTCAAGCCTTTCATATTTCTATTGAAGTATCATTCTGACACGGTCAGTTCTGTGAGTAACAGGTAATACAGGCATCCCTCTGTCTACTGTACTTCAGTTACAATAATATGAATGCACTGATGTTGAATGATTGACTGGTGTCACTTATCCCCCAGAATATTCATAACATCTAACATCTCCACTTCACTGATAATCTACACTGGATCACCTTAAGGATGTGTGCTTAGCTCACTGCTCAACTCTTTTTACATCCATGACTCTGGCTAGATGGTGATGAGAAGGCGTACAGGACTGATATGTATCAGATAGTTGAGCGGTGTTGTAGCAACAAACTTGCATTCAATGTCAGCAAGACCAAATAATTGATTGTGGACTTCAGAAAGGGTAAAGTGAGGGAACACACACCAATCCTCATAGAGGGATCAAGAGTGGAAAGAGTGAGCAGTTTCAAGTTCCTGGGTGTCAAGATCTCTGAGGATCTATTTTGGGCCCAACATATTGATGCAGTTACAAAGAAGACACAATAGCAGCTATACTTCATTAAGAGTTTGAGGTGATTTGGTATGTCACCAAAAACACTGGCAAATTTCTGCAGATGGACCGTGGAGAACATTATAACTGGCTGTATCACCATCTGGGATAGGAGGACCATTACACAGGATCAAAATAACCCACAGAATGTTGTAAACACAGTCAGCTCTATCATGGGCACTAGCCTCCCCAGCATCCAGGACGTCTTCGAGGAGAAATGCCTCAAATAGGAGGCATCCATCAGTAAAGATCCCCATCACTCAGGTCATGCCCTCTCCTCATTGCTACCATTAGGGAGGAGGTACAGAAGCCTTAAGGCACAAACTCAACAATTCAGGAATAGCTTCTTCCTTTCTGCCATCAGATTTCTGAATGGACATTGAACCCATGAACACTACCTCAGTAGTTTTTCTTTTTTTTCCCTCTTTTTGCACTACTTATTTCAATTAACTTTTTAAATATATCAGCATACTTACTGTAATTTACAGTTTTTATTATGCATTGTACTGCTGCCGCACAACAAATTTCACGACATATGCCTGCAATATTAAACCTGATTGTGATGCTGATATTCTGTACGATTAAGAGAAATGTTTAATCAGACACAACTCTCCATTTACCTTCATTTGGGATTCTGTATTTCTAAGCAATATCTATCTAGAAAAATGCTCTTAACTTAAAAGTAAAAAAGTGAAAGCAGCACAGAGAGACGGAATAGTCTTAATTGGTCTGTCTTCACCGAGCGATGGATTCCGAAGTATTGGAAATAATCCATCTAATTACAGTAGGTTGGTTGAGGATCATCGTTTTACAAATGCCGGATATATCCTCTCATTTGTTTCAGTGATTGAGTTGCTGTCTTGAAAATGCAAGCGTTGTCTGCTGTGTTGTATTGCAGCTTCATTACTGAATTTTGGTGACCTAAATTCTGAAGTAGGGTGACACCTTATAAGCAGATTACCAGAGAATAGCTTGTTGGATGGGTAGCATTGTATCAGGAAAGAAAAAAAGTATTGGGCAATGACACAGCTTTTCTTGGCACCAATCTACATTCCATGATGATGATGCCGATGAATTTGTGCTTCAGCTTCACCTTTAGTGCTCCATCAATTGTCTTTGGTTGTCTGTGGGAAAGTGTGTTTGATTATTAAGGACTCAAAATGGGCACTAAATTCACCGACAACCAGGCTGCAGTAATCTCTGCCTCTGACACCTGCATTATAGCATGCATTGCAAAGCACTGCAGAGAGATCACTAAACTTAACTCCCCAAAATCATGCAAATGCACAGGTGAGGTAATTGAATTAGCATTAGTGTTCTCTCCCAGGCAAGTACAGTACCCCCTGCAATAGTTACATTCTGTCACCAGGTTAGGGAGGCTGAATCATTTGCAGGTTTAACGTTAGACTCCTGAAATAGACACTCTCTTCCAAGATCTGTCACAACAGGTTATCAGGCAAACAAAGAAAAAGATATAACAATGTTCTCAAGGATTCTTGATAATTGCAGTTATCTCTGGTGACTCCTAAGAATCTCTGGTCCTGGAGAATCCAAATTGGAGGAAGGCCATTTTGAATGACACTGAGAACCACAGTCCACATGCCTGGAGGACGTGGAAGTCTGACATAAGTGGCAGAAGAAGCCCATCAGCTCAAAACTACCCAGTGTCTATCCCATCAGGCCCTTCCCACCTTATCTGTCCCACAATGGCCATCAGTCACCAGTAAAAGCAAGTCATGGATTTGTGAAAGGAATATCATGTCTGACGAATCTCATAGAATTTTTTGAGGATGTAACTAGTAGAGTGGATAGGGGAGAACCTGTGGATGTGGTATATTTGGATTTTCAGAAGGCTTTTGACAAGGTCCCACACAGGAGATTAGTGTGCAAACTTAAAGCACACGGTATTGGGGGTAAGGTATTGGTGTGGATGGAGAGTTGGTTAGCAGACAGGAAGCAAAGAATGGGAATAAACGGGACCTTTTCAGAATGGCAGGCGGTGACTAGTGGGGTACCGCAAGGCTCAGTGCTGGGACCCCAGTTGTTTACAATATATATTAATGACTTGGATGAGGGAATTAAATGCAGCATCTCCAAGTTTGCGGATGACACGAAGCTGGGGGGCAGTGTTAGCTGTGAGGAGGATGCTAAGAGGATGCAGGGTGACTTGGATAGGTTGGGTGAGTGGGCAAATTCATGGCAGATGCAATTTAATGTGGATAAATGTGAAGTTATCCACTTTGGTGGCAAAAATAGGAAAACAGATTATTATCTGAATGGTGGCCGATTAGGAAAAGGGGAGGTGCAACAAGACCTGGGTGTCATTATACACCAGTCATTGAAAGTGGGCATGCAGGTACAGCAGGCGGTGAAAAAGGCGAATGGTATGCTGGCATTTATAGCGAGAGGATTCGAGTACAGGAGCAGGGAGGTACTACTGCAGTTGTACAAGGCCTTGGTGAGACCACACCTGGAGTATTGTGTGCAGTTTTGGTCCCCTAATCTGAGGAAAGACATCCTTGCCATAGAGGGAGTACAAAGAAGGTTCACCAGATTGATTCCTGGGATGGCAGGACTTTCATATGAAGAAAGACTGGATGAACTGGGCTTGTACTCGTTGGAATTTAGAAGATTGAAGGGGGATCTGATTGAAACGTATAAAATCCTAAAGGGATTGGACAGGCTAGATGCAGGAAGATTGTTCCCGATGTTGGGGAAGTCCAGAACGAGGGGCCACAGTTTGAGGATAGAGGGGAAGCCTTTTAGGACCGAGATTAGGAAAAACTTCTTCACACAGAGATTGGTGAATCTGTGGAATTCTCTGCCACAGGAAGCAGTTGAGGCCAGTTCATTGGCTATATTCAAGAGGGAGTTAGATATGGCCCTTGTGGCTACGGGGGTCAGGGGGTATGGAGGGAAGGCTGGGGTGGGGTTCTGAGTTGGATGATCAGCCATGATCATAATAAATGGCGGTGCAGGCTCGAAGGGCCGAATGGCCTACTCCTGCACCTATTTTCTATGTTTCTATGTTTCTATCTTCAAGAGTGGAGGGACCATCTAAATAAAATAGTAATCAGTGTACCTTAATAACATGCTGCTTATTATTTATGACTGTAGTGTGATTATTTTATTTTTAATCACCGTACAATATGTCACTGTATTCTTCAGTTTTTGATGTGGGCTGATATACCCTTTGAGAAACTTAATAAGTAATTATGATAAGGTGCCCACTGGCTGACATGGACAATTTAGGCCAAATGACTGCTTCCATATGATACAATTCTATGACTCTTTGATAGGTACAAGTTGTGTCTATTTCCAGAATGTCAGGTCATGAACAAGAATGTACTTCTGCCTTCAATTTACTGTCAAAGCTATTCAGTACATATCTATGTGAGACAGATAACCATAAATCATTGTCATAAATAGGATTCATCTCCCAGCTGTAGGTGGAATTTCAATCAAGCGAATTTTACTTCTGGATTCCATCACTAGGACTGACCTGTTAGGGCCAACATTTTTTATTCCACTTGAGATTCCATCAAGCCATAGGGACACATTGGCAGATACCCAAATAACATTCATACATTTATGAATTAACATAACACATAAAGGTTTAATAAATCAAGTCCACCATCCCAAAATCCCATTTAATCTATTCTACAGGAAGCAACTGGGACAAACAAAGAGATCAATTAAATACTGGCACTGATTTGACAGCAGATTACAAACTATCTTAATAATTAAAGTAAATCATATTAATTGTTATCCTGCATTTAAATCTAAAAGGGGGGAAAACCCAGAAAAGCAACTGTTTACCATGAGGATGTGATTGGGATGACAACTGATTATCTGCTAACTAATTCAGTATCCCACTTTGTGTGCCATGATATCAACCATATTATTGACAAATTATCAATACAATGATTGAATCAAGGACAGTGGCAAAAAAGGAAGATAATAACTTGCATATCATAGAAGCAATTATTATTGATAAAGTACGTTGAAGGATATTATAATTTTGGTTTTGTAGCAATTTCCTTCATTTTTCATGGAATTGGAGGCTATATAAGGTTTAGCTCATGCAAATTAATTTAGTTGTAATGTAAAATCAACCTAGTGGGCACGTGGCCAAGTGGTTAAAGCATTGGACTAGCTACCTGAAGGTTGTGAGTTCGAGCCCCAGCCGGGGGAACGTGTTGTGTCCTTGAGCAAGGCACTTAATCACACATTGCTCTGCGACGACACTGGTGCCAAGCTGTATAGTTCCTAATATCCTTCCCTTAGACAACATTGGTGTCGTGGAGAGGGGAGACTTGCAGCATGGGCAACTGCTGGTCTTCCATACAACCTTGCCCAGGCCTGCACCCTGGAGAGTGAAGACTTTCCAGGCACAGATCCATGGTCTTGCAAGACTAACGGATGCCTTTATTAAAGTCAACCTAAATCAGTCTAATAATTTATTATTTATAATAATCTTCAAGTAAGTGCAAATTGGCATAATAGCTTGGCATGATGATACCCAGTTAATTCACACCAAGCCATTATGCCAGTTTGCATATTTAGATCAGAAGTCCAGATTAATATTGGAGAGAGACATGGGGAAATTCAATAACAATAAAAAGGAGGAGGCTCGCTTCAATGGAATGAGAAGGATAAGGTGAGGATAAAGCTGAATCAAATATCAATAGTTAAAACTGTAACAAATCCTTTTAATGAGCAGATATTACAGGTAAAAGCTAAATCTGTTCCCATAAGGAGGAAAGTAAAGGCCACAAACTCAGTGCTCTTTTGGTAGCAAAGGAGATGGGGAAAAATGATGAAAATGAAAATTTAAGTGTCTTATGTCTGTCTAGTGAATAATTCAAATGAAAACTAGGCTTGTATGTAAAAAGCTGAGAGAGAAAATGAAAAGGAAAACAGGACAAGCAAAGAGAGATTATATGAAGAGAATAACAGTCTACATAAAAAGGGAATCCAGACATTTTTCATTGCCACAAGTGTTAAGCAGGTGGGAAGAAGAGGGATGTCACCAATTAGGGATAAAGAGGGGCAATACTTAGAAGCAAAAAGTACAGCTGGAATGCCAATTCAGGAATTTGTAGCGGTGCTTAGCAAAATGAAAAAGAGAGGATACTCTCAAAACCTGGGTTAAAAAAAGGCTATTGAAATAATGTATGTGGTGAAAAGTGATAAGGAGAGGTACATACAATGAATATTGACCATGCTTAAAGTAAAGATATCACCAGGATGAGATGAAATGCACTCAATGTTTCTTGAGGAAGCATGGCAGGTGATTTCAGAGATCCTGCCATAACTCTTCCAATTGTCCTTGGATGCAGGGTAGGTGTGGTGCTAATAACCATATTAGAATAGGGATCACCATTTGGAATGTGTGTGCAGATGACGCAGATCTTGGAAATATGGCAAATAGTGAGGATTGCACAGATTGCATAAATACATAGCCAGGGCAGACAAAAGGGAAATAAAATTTAATACGAGATAGTGAAGGAAACAGCAGAGAAAACATGGCACACCTGCAGAAGAGACAGTACACATGTGCGTATATCTTTGAAAGTGGAGAGAATAGTTATTGAAGCATATGGGATTCCTGTGTTCATAAACTAAAACATGGAATCCAAAAACATCAAAGTTACATTGAACCAGTGCAAAACATTCTGATTGCCACTCTTTTGGAAGAATGTGAGTCTTGGAGAGAGTGCAGAAAATAATTACTGCAATAGGTGTAGGTTTGAGGGATTTCAGTTACAAGGCTAGACAGGAAAAACTGGGGTCATGTCACTTTGGAGAGAAAGAGGTTGAAAAGATATCTGACAGAGTTGTAAAACATCATGGCTGGCTGTGATACTGTAAATAGAGAGATATTACTGCCATAGCAAATGTTCAAGCATCCAGAAACAGAAATTTAAAGTAAAGAGCAACTTATATGAAATGGAATTTGAAGGAAAAATTGCTTGTATTCAAGAGTAAGATCCAAACTTCACTGCCTTTAAGGGAAGTGGAAACTAAGTCAATCATTGCCTTCAAAAGAGAGATGGATAAGCATGAGAGAAAATAATTTGTAGGACTCTGGAAAAGGAGAGGCACCATGATCTCTCTCTCTATTATATATATATATATATAAGAGAGATGGGGGTGGGCGGGTGGGGAGGGGAGGGGGGAGGAAGAGAGAGAGAGAGAGAGAGAGAGAGAGAGAGAGAGAGAGAGAGAGAAGAAATAAAAATAAATGAGATTGAGTGGGAAAATAAATCAGCCATGATTGAATGGCAGAGCAGACTTGATGGCATGCATGACCTAATTTTGCTCTTATGTCTTGAGGCCTTATAGCTTTTCTTCCTTTCTTTTACTCCTGTGTGAATCTGTTACATCTGACTGATTCTGTCCTTCAGGTATAATTAAAAATTATATGGATCATATCATTAACTTTGGGACTGGACTTCACATATTATTTCTTAACATATTGAAGGCAAAATCACTTCTACAGCAAGTCCATCTACTGTATAACAGCAATTAAAGTTTGTAGACATACAGTACTAAAATATCTTGAAAGCTACCTTATGAATTTGTAAATCTTTAAGTTCAATATGAATCTATAAATTATTGGGAATAAATTTTGGCAATTTTAGTTCCAAAGTGTTCTGTAGACAGTAAGAATAATCTGTTAAAATATGTCTCATTTGCAGAAAAAACAAAGTATGTAAGAAAATCAAACAAATGCTGTTTTTAAGAAATTGTGTGGGGAATAGAGCTAGAACTTGAAACTGATGCAAAGCTGAAACCACCAAACACATCAGTCCATATACATGGGAACTAATACATATTTTCAGTGAGTATCAGGAACATAAATGCTTTCCGTAATCTAATACTGGATGCATTTCTGCTGCTATCCAGTTGCAGGCAATATTAAATATTTCATACCTCTAGATGATCTTCTTGCATACCTAAATTGTATACGTATATAGAATGAATTGAAACATGCTTTCCAATCCATTAAAATTCTGGTTGTCAGGCCTGAAAAATATAGCTTTCCCCTTGCTTTAAAGTATATTCTCACCGAATAGAGTATAAGCAAAATCAAACAGAACAGGAAATCACTGGATATCCGGCCAACAAAATCAACCCCCCAATATCTCCAGTGGGATAGTGGCTAAACGTCCTGGAAAATAGCAAAGACCCAACTGGCCAGCCATACACCTAAAAAAGGGTTGCAAATACTGTCTGCAAGATAATGAGATGTTCTCCAGTAACATTGCAAACTTAAGAATTGTCAGAACTGAAGGACTCCAACTGAGCATTTGCATTATTTTCATTTCTTATTTCAAATTTCGAGCATCTGCTCTTTCATTACTTTCCAGCAGCATATTTTCCTACTGGCCCTATCTATGTTCCCTCCTGTTTCTCAATTTTTTATTGATTTATTACTGTAATGTATGTATGAATGTGTGTTGGCACGCATGTGCATCTCAGTTAATTCTAGTCAAGGTTATGCCTGAATGTATGTGAGAAAACTTCAAGATTATTTTTATTGCATATAAGATATAAATCAAAAAGAAGGGCATAAATAACAATGCAGAAATGTTTGGACTGCTTTATATCAGTTTCTCCTGCTAACTCACTTGAAAAGTGTATTATAAACAAAAATTGTCAGGAAAATTTAATAAAATTATTTTTTTCTTCTGAAATATTAGATGATAAGGTGCCTGATGTTAAAAAAAACAGATTTATGTAAAACGAAGTAGGCAACAATGCAAGTCAAGTACCTTTTCTGTGACTCTTCAAGATGTGTTTCTTCCGCCTTATGTTCATTTTTTGCTGGAAGTAAAATAAAAATATTAATTTACTGTAAAGTTGACAAACTCACAATGCATTCTTTAGCCAAAACAGAAACAAATCACAGTTTTTTCTTTTAGCGTGTCGCACCAGGCAGTCAGCCATTTTCCTCTGGCGCGTGGTGACAGGATTGGTCTCCTTTTGGATTAACCCGGTCACAATATGAACGTTCCTGGCTCGATGCTCAACCTGGCACGGATGGAAAGCACACTCGGGGGGACGGCCACCAGCCGGCCATTGAGCAGTAAGATGGGTTCAAATTCAACAATACAATTTCATGTATGCTTTCAGAATAGTGGTCGATTTTGTGAGCAGTAATTGGGAGAAAAAGACTTCTACTTTTTTTGTTCTTACAGTTTATCTGCCAACTGAACATAATATTCAGAAAACTCACTTCCAACCATTCACAAGCAATTTCTTCCATTTCATGAATTGTACCTGATTTCTGCCTTTTATATACATCTGCAAATTGAATACTTACAGCAAACATCTCAAGGCATAGCAAAAATATCACCAGTGCTATCTGCAAATTCACTGGAGGGATAAGCAAACCAACATAAATGCCCTCTCCTAGGCCAGAATCCCCAGTATAGAGGCCCTGCTTACAGCGGTAGGACATGTCATTTGTATTCCCATTGTCAGAGTCCTGAAACAAACACACTATTTCCAGAGCACTGTCATTCAAATAAATTACAAGCTAGACAGTGGGAAAAATTCTATGCTCAAAAACACTACCGTAAACTCTAGGGAATCTCTAGCCCCTAGCTCCTCTGCATTTGGTTTGGTACGGAGAACCTTGAGGTGGCAGAGAGGGAGCACATAGAGGCTCTGGCAAGCAGCAGAAGAAGTGGGCTACTTCACAAACTACTCACTTTCTTGCCCTTGGAAGATGCTGTTTCATTAGTCACATCAGAAGCCACAAACTGGATCCTGATTGACTGCCTATGAACGAAAGATTATGTAGTATTGTGTGGATAAGGAGTTGACATCGTATAGAGAAGTTTTAATGAAAATCAACTTATTAAAGTTTTCCACTGATCCAACATTAAGATTTCAGAAAATTCTTGAACAAAAGAGGCTATTTTATAATAATCAATACTTAACACATTATTGTGCTCAGCCAAGCATCAGCACTGTAGTACTACTGTGTCCAGAGACACAAGGGCAAAATGCAACACACTTCATCAAACAACGCACATGAAAATTGCTGGTGGACACAGCAGGCCAGGCAGCATCTATAGGAAGAGGTACAATCGACGTTTTGGGCCGAGACCCTTCGTCAGGACTAACTGAAAGAAGAAATAGTAAGAGATTTGAAAGTGGGAGGGGGAGGGGAAGATCTGAAATCATAGGAGAAGACAGGAGGGGGAGGGATGGAGCCAAGAGCTGGACAGTTGATTGGCAAAAGGGACATGAGAGAATCATGGGACGGACGGGAGGCCTAGGGAGAAAGCAGAGGGGTGGGGAAGCCCAGAGGATAGGCAAGGAGTTATAGTGAGAGGGACAGAGGGAGAAAAAGGAGAGAGAGGAAAAAATATATAACAATAAAAGATAAATAAATAATGGATGGGGTACGAAGGGGAGGTGGGGCATTAACGGAAGTTAGAGAAGACAATGTTCATGCCATCAGGTTGGAGGCTACCCAGACGGAATATAAGGTGTTGTTCCTCCAACCTGAGTGTGGCTGCACCTTGACAGTAGAGGAGGCCGTGGATAGACATATCAGAATGGGAATCAACTATTTTGTACAATTATAAAACTAGTACTTAACCTCCAATAACATCCTAAATATGGTGAAAATTCCTAATTTACGTCGGTCTACTTCCATCAGGATGTTAGAAATTAAGGCCAGAAATTCCTGGGAAGTACTTAGCAAAGTATAAAGTCTCTACCTAAATTTCTAGTTTATCATAGTTCTTCTAGCAGTGATCTTGGGACATCTGGCCCAAAGTAGATTTAGACCTGAAGTCTGCAATTGAGCAGCCAAAGCGATACAGCATGGAAACAAGCCTTTCCGCCTGCTGAGACCACACTGATCATCAATCCCATTTTATTCTTCCTGCTTTCAGTACTCATCTTCACGTTTGAGGCAATTTACAGTAGCTAATTAATTTGCCAAACTGCACATCCTTGAGACATGGGGAGGAAACGTACATGGTGACAGGAAGAATCTAGAAACTTCACAGAGATATCATTGAGGTCAGCATTGAATCCAGGCTGCTGGAAATATGAAGCAGCTGCTCTACCAGCTGAGTCACTAAGATGCTGGTTTGCATAGTCACATCAACTGCCAATGATCTAAGGTTGCATTCTATGGCACATAAAATAGGCCTTGAACATCTAGAGTATAGGATATTGGAAGCTCTGGAATAATTATTTATTTGCAAATTATTTTTTATTCTTTCAATAGCTTATATCTTCTTCCATCTGAAGCTCCTGCAAGCAATCATTCCAAATTTTAGCTCTTCAACCAAAAATAATTTTTGTCTTTCCTGTATTGCGTTTTTCCCTTTCACCCAAATCCTTCTTTACCAATAAAATGCTGAAGTGTTATAAAGAACATCCATTATCTACTGCTGAGATTTTTCTACTACTTCTCAGTGAATGAATTCACTTGATTGCCATTGACTTCATTCAGATTGTTCATCTTTCTACCTGATTCAGAACTGTGATGATCAGTAGCAAAGGAATTTTTGCACCTAGTGGCCACTTTATTAGGTACACCTGCTTGTTAATGCAAATATCTAATCTGCATAAAAGCATGCAGATCTGGTCAAGAGGTTCAGTAGTTGTTCCGACCAGAATGAGGAAGAAATGTGATCTCAGTGACTTTGACTGTGGAACGATTGTTAGCACCAGATGGGGTGTTTTTTTTCTCTGAAACTCCTGATCTTCCAGGATTTTGACACACAACAGTCCCTAGAGTTTACAGAGGATGGTGCAAAAGACAAAAAAAAATCAACCAGCGAATGGCAGTTCTGTGGGTGAAGATACCTTGCTAATGATAGAGGTCAGAGGAGAACGGCCAGACTGGTTCAAGCTGCCAGTAACTGAAGTAACCCCTTACTAAAAGAGTGGAGTGCAGAAGAGGATCTCTGAATGCACAACACATCAAACCTTGAGTGGATAGGCTATCACAGTAGAAGATTATGAAAATACACTCAATGGCCACTTTATTAGATACAGACATTTATGCTCATCTTCCTTGATGAATGTTTCTCTTCACAATGTAAAATTCATTCATTATTTTCATTAATTTTTAGTATCTTGATGAACTCTCCTTTCCATCTTGATCTCAGTGCATTAATTGGTACCTTTATCTGTGTATGCCTCAAGCTTGAGAAGGGGCTAATGTGTATTGCTATCTATAATAGTGTTAACATTCATGGTCATGTGTACACCATACCTTGATGTATGATTCATTAAAAAGCTGGTTGAAGTGATAACCTGCTGTTGTAATAAGGATGGTGCTCAAGGACGTATTCAGCCTGGTTTGTTTAAACAATAACTATACAAGTTAAAGGGATGAATGACTATATGAGTGGCTTTGAGGATCAATGACCGGTAGAGTGAAAAATGCAGAAATCATTATCATTTTTAAAACACAATTCTTTTGTAGCTTAGACACGGAGAACTTTTGCTGTGATATCTGTGATGTATAAAATATATTGTGGTTATCTTTATACTAAATTCCTTTATTACACCTTCTTATCCACCTGACATCAACAATAATTACACCAAATTAATGTGACCTTTACAAAACAACAAGGCGTTCTTTCAAAGAAAATACCTTTCAAATAAAGACATACTTTCAAGGAAATATTTGGACAGATAAATGTTAATTGGACTAGATCATCAAATTTTAACTTGGTCTAATTTTAATTGAATCTCCATATGAATTAACCAAAGGATCAATGTCCAGTGAGCATGTTAACGTTAGTTAAATAGTACCACTATCAATTCTGGAAAATACAAATAATCATGTTAGGATGACAAATAGGCTTACAGAGACTTATAGTATGTCTGGTAAATACACGAAAACACAAAAGCTCAATAATTAAAGCAACATTGAGATATAAGGTACCTCTGAAGTTCTCTGCATTGAGAAAATTGCAGTAAACTTGACAGAACTAAAATTAACAAATTCCTGGTTGTATTTCAATAGAAACAAGAGTCCTGCTGAAAGGTCTCAGCCCAAAACATCAACTGCATTTTTTCCATAGATACTGCCTGGCTTGCTGAGTTCCTCCAGCATTGTGTGTGTGTGTGTTGCCTTGCATTTCAATATGATATGGCTTGTATTTTAAGAATTCTGTTCATTCCTTTGAAACCATAAATCCTGCTGCTTCTCTGCCATATATTCTTTATATTCATGACTGCTTGCTGAATCACTGCCTTAACTTCCTGGATCTTGAAGGTTTGATCTACCAGCTGCTGCAGAGGTGATAGATGCACTGGGCGAGTCAGTAATTGCATGGAATACATAAGTGTGATTATGCAGTTAGAAAATATAAGGGTGACTGACTTGACAAATGAAAAATCAAATGAGTCATTGGTCACAAACAAGAGAAAGTCTGCAGATGCTGGAAATCCAAAGCAACACACACAAAATGCTGGAGGAACTCAGCAGGTCAGGCAGCATCAATGGAAAAGAGTCAACAGCTGAGAAGGCGGTCCTGAAACATTGACTGTACTCTTTTCCATAGATATTGCCTGGCCTGCTGAGTTCTTCCAGCGTTTTGTGAGCGTTGTTTGGATTTCCAGCTTCTGCAGATTTTCTCTTGTTCGAATTTTATGTGATAAAATTTTTTAAATAAATATAGATGAATATATGACTTTTGCTGTATTTTTTGTTGGAGGTTGGCATTACTCTTTGAACCATGCTCCACTCATTATTTAATTAATGCATAGTCACTACTCAATTCTCTCCACACTCATGACCATGTGGCTAAGCACTGCTCAGACACTACAAATTTGCAGATGACACCTGTGTTGTTGGTAAAATTTCAGGTGGCAAAGAGGAGGCTTATAGGAGTGAGAGAGATCAGTTGCTTGAGTGGTGTCACAATAGCAACCTTGCATTCAAAGTCAGCTAGACCAAAGGAGTGTATGTGGACTTCAGGAAAGGAAAGTTAAAAGAACAAGCCACCAGTCCTCACTGAGGGGTCAGCAATGAAAAGGGTGAGCAGCTGCAAGTTCCTGGGCATCAACATCTCCAAGGATCTATCCTGGACCCAACATACTGATGCAATTACACCAGCAGTTCTAATTCAATAGGATTTTAATGGGATTAAGTATTCAAGAATGCCACATCCATCCAAAGACCTTCATCATCCAGGACCTGCCACTTTCTCATTACCACCATCAGGAAGGAGGTACAAGAATCAGAAGACCTGCATTCAACAATTTAGGAAAAGCTTCTTCCCCTCTATCATCAGTGGTCCATGCTTCTATGAACACTACTTCATTATTCAAGCTTTTGCACTATTTATTTATTTTGTATTGTAATTTTATGTCCTTGAACTGTACTGTTGCCAAAAATAAACTACACATCAGATAAGGCAGTGATAATAAATCTGATTCTGATTCAGAAAGAAATAACCACAAGATGTAGAAGAATCATGAATGGTTCTAGGTATACATTTAAATTTCTACTGTCATCTTTAATTCTGCATAAGACAAATGTGTTGGAAAGACAATCTGTGAAACTAAATTCCATGTCAAATGCAATCTTCCACACTGAAAGAAGACTGGCGCCAAATTTAAGTACCCAGACCTTTAAGAACACAAGGTAGCTCAAAGAGCTGTATTTTGCCATTATGTTTTCTAATAGTATTCTTTATAATAAACAAATTCAGATAACAGGACATCAGCTATACAAGTATTATTAATGTGATACATGATACAGTAAGTAATAATGATCAGCAGAATATCAAACCTTTCAAAGTTGCAAATTCTTTATTTTTGAAGTACTATCAAGTTTTGGAGGAGTAGGGTTAGGTATGGTTGAGAGAGAAGTTGGCAGAATTATTTATTGACAAGCTTCCCTTGTCACAGATTGATCTATAAATATGAATACATTATTTCACAAGTATTATGATCCGCTTTTATTTTTAAAGATGTTTGCTTAAAACATTGTTGCATTTCAGAATGGATGGTTGGAATTGTAAGAGGAATTGCAAGTACAGATAATATTATACATCAAAATTTAGCAAAATAGTCATGGTTAGGAGGTAGAATATTTAGCATAAAAACAATTTTGAAGTTCAAATGTAAGGCTAAGATCTTTCCCAATTGATTAACTATTGCACCTACTCTCATATCAAGAGTTACATTTAACACCTCAGTGTTAATACTGTGACAATAAAGTCATCTGCATATGAATAATACTACTGCTACATTATTAACAATTATTCCAGCAGTAGCAAGTGCAAACGGAAAATAAACAAAATTAGCTGAGCTGGAAGAAAGTTCAAGCAGTCTTAATTGATTTTTACTGATGATTCATGATATTCACATACATAAGCACTAATGCTATCTGTTGTTTTTGTCCCTTTCAAAATGAAAACTCAATAATTTGAGATAGAAGAGCTGCCCATGAATTACACATACAGGAGTAACTAGAAAAATGGTGCATTAAATTACCAGAGGAAAATCTAGTACAAGGACAATTATGTAATGAATTTTGTTCTTGGCACTGATGAATAGATTCCAAACAATAGATAAACAAATAAAGTTGGTATAACCCAGATAACCCAGTAAGAAACAGACTGAATTAAAAAAAAAACAAGAATCACAGAAACTATTAATTTAAGCAATACTTCCCATAAAAAGTTCAAATCTATTAAAAACATCTCAGTATATTTAGTTTGAGTAGAACTTAAATGAATAGTGGTTGATTTGCTACAACTTTTTGTTGCCAGCATAAGAAGGATTTGTTATGTCTAGTACACTGGAGATTATTATTTATTGGGATTTTTAGTGTGCAAAATTAATAGGAGACTTTTCTGTCTTAAACTGCAGGTTTTTAATCTGAAAGATATATAAACACATATGACATTGGTATTGTTATCATTTTGGTTGCATAAAGTTTCTCTCTTTATTTTTAAAATAAATGGCTTCCAGCTCCTGTTAATTTAACAGAGAGGAACTAACATGAGAATAACTTTTGTTCCATAACTGATACTAATTCCGACAATTTGAATTGTTTAAGTATTAGCACTTCTAGATTTTTACTCTAAGTGAAGTTACAACTGATGGCCTTTCTCCACCCTCCTAGTTTCACTCAGAAAGTTGTGACAATGACTCTATTATTTCACATTAGGTACATTTTAGTGTATAACATTCTCTTCTCTCAGTCAGATATTGTGGTGGTGAGGGAAGAGGACCAGGTCAAGACAACAGAGGCTTTTGGAGAAGAGAAGTTATAAGCGCGTCTCCCCTTTCTTATCATGGGAAATGTGAGATCGCTGGGGAATAAAATGGACGAACTGACTGCGCTTGTCAGGAGTCAGAGAACATTTCGGGAGAGCAGTGTCATGTGCTTTACTGAGACGTGGCTGCATGAGGACATACCTGATCAAAGTGTTTCCATAGAGGGCTTCCAGACCATTTGAGCTGACCAGAATTGCACTGAGAGCGGTAAGCGTAAAGGAGGGGGGCTGGCGGTTCTGGTAAATAACAGATGGTGCAATCCTGGGCATATTACGATCAAGGAACGGGTCTGTAGCCCGGATATTGAACTTTTTGCTGTTGGACTCCGGCCATATTATTTGCCAAGGGAAATCTCGCATGCAATTATGGTTGTTGTGTACATCCCTCCCTCTGCCAACCCGACGTCGGCGTGTAACATCATTTACACCGTCATAGCCAGACTACAAACACAGCACCCGAGTGCCCTCATTACCATCTCGGGTGACTTAAACCAGGTTACCATGGCTAGAACACTGCCCAACCACGCAGTATATGAGCTGTACAACCAGAGGTGAGAGGACTCTGGATTTGATGTACACTAACGTTAAGGATGCATACAGCTCCTCTCCCCTCCCCCCACTGGGAAGGTCAGATCACAACCTGGTGCATCTAAAACCCTGCTACGTGCCTCTGGTGAAGAGTAAACCTGCAACCTCGAAGAGAGTGAGAAAATGGTAGGAGGAGGCTTATGAAGCGCTCCAGGGTTGTTTTGAGGTGACAGACAGGCAGGCACTCTGTGAGCCACATGGAGAGGATATTGATCAGCTCACAGAGTGCATCACTGATTACATCAACTTCTGTGTGGACTGCAATGTTCCGACAAGAACTGTCCTTTATTATTCAAATAACAAGCCATGGGTGACAAAGGACATTAAGGACATCCTGAACGCTAAAAAGAGGGCGTTTAGAGAGGGAAATAGGGAGGAGCTGAGGGCAATACAGAGGGACCTGAAAGCCAGGATCAGGGAGGCTAAAGACAGGTACAGGAGGAAGCTTGAGTGGAAACTCCAGCAGAATAACATGAGAGAGGTCTGAAGGGGGATGAGGACCATCGCTGGGTTCTGGCAAACTAGCAACAGAGGAGCGGAAGGCAGTGTGGACAGGGCCAATGAACTTAACCTGTCCTTTAACAGATTTGACAGTGTGGCCCCTGCCCATCCCACACATGAGCCATCTGTTGTCGGCCCCCAACCAACACATATTCTACTCTCCCATCCTACCCCTCCTCACAGTTCCCCAACCTTGCTCTCATGACTATACCACTTCCCCACACGAAACCACCATGGTGGGCTTCAGAGCTGAACAGGTGAGAAGACAGCTGAAACGTCTCAACCCAAGCAAGGCAGCAGGACCGGATGATGTCACTACCAGGGTGCTCAAAGCCTCTGCCCCTCAGCTATGTGGAGTACTTCGCCATGTATTCAACCTGAGCCTGAGGCTCTGGAGGGTTCCTGTATTGTGAAAGTCGTCCTGCCTCATCCCTGTGCCGAAGACGTCGCGCCCCAGCGGCCTCAATGACTACAGACCGGTGGCATTGACCTCCCACATCATGAAGACCCTGGAGAGACTTGTTCTGGAGCTGCTCCAGCCTATGGTCAGGCCACACTTAGATCCCCTCCAGCTTTCCTACCAGCCCCGACTAGGAGTTGAGGATGCCATCGTTTTCCTGCTGAACCGTGTCTACGCCCACCTGGACAAGCCAGCGAGCACTGTGAGGGTCATGTTTTTTGACTTCTCCAGTGCATTCAACACCATCCACCCTGCTCTGCTGGGGGAGAAGCTGACAGCGATGCAGGTGGATGCTTCCCTGGTATCATGGATTCTTGATTACCTGACTGGCAGACCACAGTACATGTGCTTGCAACACTGTGTGTCCAACAGAGTGATCAGCAGCACTGGGGCTCCACAGGGGACTGTCTTGTCTCCCTTTCTCTTCACCATTTACACCTCGGACTTCAACTACTGCACAGAGTCTTGTCATCTTCAGAAGTTTTCGGATGACTCTGCCATAGTTGGATGCATCAGCAAGGGAGATGAGGCTGAGTACAGGGCTACGGTAGGAAACTTTGTCACATGGTGTGAGCAGAATTATCTGCAGCTTAATGTGAAAAAGACTAAGGAGCTGGTGGTAGACATGAGGAGAGCTAAGGTACTGGTGACCCCTGTTTCCATCCAGGGGGTCAGTGTGGACATGGTGGAGGATTACAAATACCTGGGGATACGAATTGACAATAAACTGGACTGGTCAAAGAACATTGAGGCTGTCTACAAGAAGGGCCAGAGCCGTCTCTATTTCCTGAGGAGACTGAGGTCCTTTAACATCTGCCGGACGATGCTGAGGATGTTCTACGAGTCTGTGGTGGCCAGTGCTATCATGTTTGCTGTTGTGTGCTGGGGCAGCAGGCTGAGGGTGGCAGACACTAACAGGATCAACAAACTCATTCGTAAGGCCAGTGATGTTGTGGGGATGGAACTGGACTCTCTGATGGTGGAGTCTGAAAAGAGGATGTTGTCTAAGTTGCATGCCATCTTGGTCAATGTCTCCCATCCACTACATAACGTACTGGGTGGGCACAGGAGTACATTCAGCCAGAGAATCATTCCACCGAGATGTAGCACTGAGCGTCATAGGAAGTCATTCCTGCCTGTGGCCGTCAAACTTTACAACTCCTCCCTTGGAGGGTCAGACATCCTGAGCCGATAGGCTGGTCCTGGACTTATTCCATAATTTACTGGCATAATTTACATATTACTATTTAACTATTTATGGTTCTATTACTATTTTTTATTTATGGAGCAACTGTAACGAAAACCAATTTCCCCCGGGATTAATAATGTATGACTATGACTATGGTGACAATGCCCAAGCTAAAGGGCGGTGTATGGATACCATACTTCAGGAAGGATCTAGTAGCAATAGAGTACAGAAAAAATTCACCTGGGAAGGAGGTAATTTTAAGGATAAATTAGATAGGCAGGGTTTATTCATACTGGAATGTAGGATACTGATGGGAGACCTTATATAGGCTTATAAAATTCTGAGAACCAAAGGTGGGGTTTATAAGAGACTGCAGATGCTGAAATCTAATCTAGATAAGGTTGACTGCCCATTTCCTATGTCCATATGTACTTTTCACGATAGTATTAACACACGTCTTCTCGAACTTACAGTAATTTCACTCCCACCTTCACCATTCCTGTTTCCCTTTCTTACCTTATCGCCTTACCTGCCCATCACCTCCCTCTAGTTCTCCTCCCCCTTCCCTTTCTTCCATGGTCTTCTAAACTCTCCTATCGGATTCCCCCTTCTCCAGCCCTTTATCTCTTTCTGCTATCAACTTCCCAGCTCTTTACTTCACTCCTCCCCCTCTCCCAGTTTCACCTATCACTTACCACATTGTACTTCTTCCTCCCCTCCTCCCACTTTCTTGCTCTAACTTCTCATCTTTTTTTGCAGTCCTGATGAAGGATCTTGGACCAAAATGTTGACTGTTTTCTCTTTTCCACAGAAACTGCCTGGCCTGTTGAGTTCCTCCAGAATTTTGTGTGTGTTGCTTAGATCTCCAGCATCTGCAGATTTTCTAGCCTTTCTGTCCATTTCCCTCTACAGATGCTGCCTCATTCACTAATATGATAAATAGTCAGAGTCTTCATCCCAGAAAGGGGAATCTAGAACTAGAGGCCACAAGTTTATGGTCAGATAGATGATATTTAAGGGAGACCTTCTGGGTAGTTTTTCCCACAGATGGTGATAGTTATTTGGAACAACTTGCCAGAGGAAGTGGTAGAGGCAGATACAATTACATTGTTCAAATCATACTTGCACAAATACTTAGATGGGAAAGGTCAGAGGATTATAGGCCTAATGTAGGCAAGTGGGATTCACATTGATAGGCGTCACAGTGGACATTCATGAGATGGGACAAAAGATCCATTTTTGCTGCTGTATAATTCTATGACAAATTGTCAAATCAATTTCACATTAGTGTTGGAACTTACTATGCCTGCTTCTGGGTTGGAAGATTATTTGACTTCCTTAGTGGCAGCTGGAAGGAGACTGGAGAATGTAAGGTCACCTCAGTGTAACCTTCACATAAGAGAAGAGGTCTTATTGAAAAAGCATGACTTTCTTGCTCTGCTCCTCAATCAGTTTAAGAAAGGTGATCCTTAGCTTGTATACTCTGATGGAGTGTTTGTACCCCCTGCACATTCAAAGTTGTTCAGCAGCTCCTCTCCATCCTCCTTGAATATACAGCTGGAACACCAGCTACTGTTCTTGTAGGTGTGTTCTCAGAATCTCATTAAAGCGTAAAGCAAATTATTACAAGATCAGTGATACATAAAGTACCACGTCCCAAAACAAGAAGTTCACATATAACAAAGGAACTAATTCAGCTTTTAGTCCACTGAGGAACAACATTCAGTTGCTACAAATCCAGAACAAAACAAAGTATATTAATATGCTATTAATATTCCATTAGAACTAACTTTGGGTCATTTACCTGAAATTTGGATTCTGTATTTCTCCCAACAGCTGAGCAAATGACATGCTGAATGTTTCCAGCATATTTCTGTTTAAATTTTTAGGCACTATCACCTGCCTTTTTCCCCCCAAAGGCCTAATAATGGGCAAGATATGCTTGTAAAGTAGCCGTGGAAGTCTTAGCTGTATCAAGACAATGATGGCTCTTTACTTAAAAAAATGATTTCAGAACAGTACTGGGAAAAGAAGTGAAAGCATTTATTCCTTCCAATCTGACCAGTAGATTTTGAAGCATCCCTGCTGCATCTATTGAGCTTAGGAGTCCATTTTATTTGCACAGAATAGCGGCGCCTCATTTTGTCTTGTCTTTGGAGAACTGGCTCTAGAGTGCAAACCTGCTAAGAGGGTCTGTTGGACCTTCAATTTTTTTGTGGCACTGCCTCAACTTTAGAGAACAAGAATTCTCCAGTTCTTACATTAAAATCATCTGATTCTTTAATGTGGGAGTGAGCTGGGTACAGGCAGGAATGCATCAAGCTCCATAGTAGACATGACAGTTCATAATTCCAGCCAGGCAGGAGCCACACATTACAAACAAAACCTCGCCAAGTTGGAAACCAAATGACAGCTACATTGCTAAAGCAGCCTTACTGGACAGCAACATCCTTTCAAAATATATTAGTTAAATGATTTGTGAAAAGCGTACAAGGAGCAAAAAGATTTTGAATATTATATTCAATTTGTATCTGTATGGCTAAGTTGCATGGAATTAAAACTCATGAGTTGCAAACAGGCTACACTTTTTCTTTGATTGCATACTTCTGCACAGCAGCCTCAATGAGCTTTAAATGACTCCTCAGAGTGAAAACGGAAATGAGCTGAGCTTTCTTCACCGTCTATTCATTTCATCAGAAAGTGTTGGGACTGGGGTCAGTCTTCAGTGAAACTTTTGCCAATCGATGGAAAAGCATATTATCTTTGGGAAGTTTCCAACCCATGTCCTCATGGGATGCTCCGCTCATTGACTTCTATAGCTCGTATATGAACTCATAATAGTCAAGTGCTAAGATAGGCCTTCTAAGACCTGTAAAAGGATTTATTAGCAATAGACAAAAATTCAAGGAGGTTCAGTTATCTTCTACAAGAGCTTAGTGTTTCCTCAGGAAGCAAACAAACAACATCAACTTTTCCTTCCTTCTCTGGGAGGTCAGGGCAGTGCTCTACTATGGCCTACAAGGACACTACTGTGCCCTTGTAATGCAGGCAGCTCACGTTGTCGAGAAGCATCCTGTACATTTGATTGGATATTTGACTTGGGTGAAGCATTGGTAACAGTTGTGTTTGACTCACTTGCACCTGTGAGAAGATCACTAAGACTTCAGGTACACTCAGAGTTTATTTAGTTGAATGCATACCAAGGATTATGACAATGGGAAAAGTCATCAGTGATATAAGGAAGCTTGCAGGCAGTGAGTGAAAGAAAAATAGAGAACAAGTATGAAAAGGAAGAAATTTAAAAGATCTTATGGAAAGTGAGAGCAGCATACAACTTGTCAGTACAATAAGTCAAATTTAAGAATTCAGAATGATCAAAGACCAAATGGAAACAAGTCAATGGATGTGATTGTTATACAAAAGGCATGAAATCAACCTGCTCTTTCGAGTTGCTTACAATGGTAAAAAAAATGTGAAAAGTTATTTCTTGTGGTTTTAAAACAACTCCCATATTTGTGCCCAAGGCCAGTTAAGTTTCAAACAGAAGCTACAACCGTGATCCTGAGAGGTGCGGAAAAGAAATTCGATGGAGTGCTGACAGAATTTTTAATTTCAGAATTTATTTATTTGATTGAACTCTTATAACTTAATGGTCCTGGTTGGATCTTATTTCATGTCTCAGTTTCATCCAGACTTCTAGTCCAATAAATTAATAATTATGCTACCATATCATCCTAAAGTCTGCTGAAATTTCTATTGAAGTGTCATTGATCTGAAGTGCTTATGCTATTTCTATCTCCAAAGGAGTGTGAGAATGGAGTTTGGAATTATACAATAAAGCCTGTGGTGAATGCCCTATCTCCTGATTTTTTTAAAAACTTTTGGGTGGGATAACAGACCGCCCCACTCTTTAATAATCCATACAAAATCACTGATAAAAGTATGTGTAACATTGGTTTATGTAGTTAAGTGCTTCTGTGGATAGTCCTATTTAAGATGATACCTCAATTTTTACTAATTCATCTAAATAAATTAAATCAAGGTTAAACATTTCTGAAATACATTACAGTATTTGATCATTATGAGTAATAAAGGCATAACGAAAATAATAATGGAGGTACACTATCTACATTTAAAACTCATTGATGAGGAAGCTGGCATCTCAGGGCTTTCTGATCAGCCAATTGCTTATTCATCTCTATCAGAAAGAATATTAGTTAATAGTTATTTATTGATTACTCGAATACCAAGCTAGTTCTGAAAAAGACAGAAAAACTTGGTTGTCAACATTGTCTGCAGTATTACTCTCCATTATCTATCATTTTACCTTGGCTGAAACTTTCAATTGTGTTCATATTGTTACAGATCAATAAATAAATGTATTTACATTCTTCTTATGTGTCCTATCCTGTGCAGTTTTACAAAACTTTTTCAGCACCACTCCTCTTCTAAATGGATGCGCAAATAACTAAGTGAAATTATACCTTATCAGGTAAAAGTGGTAACAGAAATAGCCTAACATAATTGTTTAATTTGAATTTGTACCTGCAGGATTGTGACCATTTCCCTTTCCTGCTTCCACTCTGCATGGTACCTAAATACTTCCCATTTTAATCTTACCACTAATCATGGGAGTTTGGCATTGGGAAACCACAGGCATAAACACAGGTAAAATTTAAAAAGAAATGAAGCAGTCAATCAAGCATTGTTTATTTTTGCTTACTGATCCAAACTGCAAACAGGAATAAATTTAGAATCTTGCTTGGTTAGTTTTAAAGTGCTGAAGCAGAGAGATCATTCTGAGCACTGTGCTGGCATTGCATTTTCAGATTATTTCTTGGCAACGACTAGTAATAATAATTTGCATCAACAAGTGTCAGAGTATTACACAATAATGCAGTAACAAGAGATCAGAGACGATAACAATTAAAGCTTGTTTTAGCTTAAAATATACATAAATTGCATTTATTTCCTTTTCAACACGAATCTTTATTTTGGGTATTTGCTTTTATTTGTCAGCTGTTTACTTCATGGTTCTTTAGTCATGAGTTTCCATGACACTAATCTATGAGATCTTGCCTTGATCAACACGGTAATTTTTTAAAATCCCACACAAATTTGCAGATGGAATTCAGATGTCTGGCTTTTGTTGTGAATCAAATCCACTGGTAAATTCAGTTAGTGAGTGGAAATTACCTTAGTTAGTGCAAACCCAAAATTCAGCATGCTTATTCAACATATGTGGAACTATGCAGTTCAGGGAATCAAAATGCCCGATTTCAAAGGCATAGTAAAGCTTGAAGTACACTATTTTTGAGGATAACCTGAAGTTCAAAGTGGAAGCACTATGTTATTATAAATCTCCATCACCAACTCTGAAAATTACAGCTAAGCTCAGAGACAATGATTAATTAGCTGTCAAAGATTCTTTCTTTATTCTTTTTTTAATGGGTAGGACTTATTCTCTCTCACAGCATATACACGCGTGCGCAAACACACACACGCACACACACTCTCACAGTAACTGTGCAAGACATTGGTGTTGAGGTTAAGATGTTGCGCTATTTCACCTTGCTGGTTCCACTAGACAATGGGCTTGTACTACCAATTTAAACGAAAACTGCAAATACTAAGCCAATATGAAGTACTTGCCTAGAAATATGCAACAATAACAACACTAGCATAACGTATGTGATAGAAGAATCAATAGTTAGGGGATGGACAGGAGATTCTGTGCCTGTGAAAGAGACACTAGGATGGTGTGTTGCTCCCAGTTGCTAGGGTCCAGGATGTCTCCAAGAGGCTGCAGAAGATTCTCAAGATGGAGGGTGAGCAACCAGAGGTTGTGGTGCACATTGGTACCAATGGTATAAGTAAAGAGGGGAAAACGTCCTGCGCAATGAGTATAGGGAGTTAGGAAAAGGGGCTGAAGAACAGGACCTCTAAGGTAGAAATTTCTGGGTTTCTCCCAGTGACGCTTGCTAGTCAGGGCAGGAATAGATGTACAGATGAATGAGTAGCTTAGGAATTGGTGCTGAGGGCAGTGTTTCAGGTTCTTGGTTAATTGGAACCTTTTCTAGGGCAGAGGTGATGTGTACAAGGGGGACAGTTTGCACCTTAGCTGGAGGGGAATCAAAATCCTGGCAGGGAGGTTCGCAGGTGCTGCTCAGGTGGGTGATGTCAGGGCCAGTAATAACACGCAGGAGCAAAGTTATAGAAACAATGGGATGGATAGTTTGAAGTGTGCATATTTTAAAATGAGGAATATTATGGGTAAAAGCCATGAACGTAGAGCATGGATCAGTCCATGGAACTATGATGTGTGGCCAGTACAGAGACTTTGTTGAGAGAGGGACAGGAATGGATGCTTAATGTCCCAGGGTTTCAATGTTTTAGAAAAGATAGAGAGGAAGATAAAAGAGGTGGGGAGGTTGTACTACTGATCAGGGACAATAATGCACTATAGTGCAAGTGGTGCATGCAAGCTCAATTTTGATGTTTAAGAGAAGTTTGGATAGGTACATGGATGGTAGGAGTATGGAGAGCTGTGCTCCAGGTGCAGGTCAATGGGACTAGGCAATTTAAATGGTTTGGCACGGAACAGAGGCACTGAAGGGTCTGTTTCTGTGTGATCATTTTCTATGACTCTATGACCATAAGGCTTTTTTGGGATTCATTCTGAAAACTGCATAACATAGCACTCTGATAAAAATACTAAATGTAGATGGAAAATTATCACCTCAATGAAATCACCTTTAATCTGCTTGAAATTTGCTGGTCTTCCGGAGCGAAAGAGCTGTCCACCATCAAATGTGGAACTCTATAGTGAAGGACATCCTGAAGCTTGGTACTTTAAAAGGAAAGGCCACTGTTTAAGGAATTATTGTCATTGCATATTGAGGATTTGGAACTCACATAAAGTGAAATGTATATAAAGGTGCAAAATTCATGCTGAAGTAAATGGAATGATATAGCATGTAATGAGAATGCTGAAATGTGAATGCACTGTGCTGTATATTTGTAAATTTTATAGGGTATATATTTTCAAATAATAAAGGCCCAGATTTTGCAACTAGATGACAGTGCTTTACATTAACCCAAAGAAAATTATCTTCTACAATCCAGAAATTATTGTAATGTAGTTTTCTCCTCCTGGTCGACAGGGGCTACCATACAGAATCTGGGGTGTCAAACAGTAATAACATTAAGCAAATTAAGCAGCCAATCACACCATAAAATTTTCAAGACAGTAAACCAATAGATTGAAAGATCTAAACTTTATGCAAGAGGCTAATAGAAATATTGGGACATACATGTGAGATTAAGGTGACTTTTTTTTATTATAAAGTACTATAAAATAATTTAGTTTCAGAAAGCATGGAATATGAAAATAATTATTAGAGGGAATAATAACCCATTTACAAAAAGTTATTTTGGAGCCAGCTGCTAAACAACAGTGCTAGCTGAGTATGCCACTCAAACACATCTTATTCCAGCAAGCATAACATGTTCAATGCTATGCTTACTGAAATTAGTTGAAGTTCTGGTCAGTTCACTGATTGCAACAGAGAAAGCTACAGCAACACACTGCAGAAAGAAAGTTTGGATGTCAACAATCAAAACAAAATGCAGTTTACTAAAAATGCTTGCTTACACATATAATGTTGAAACTAATTAGCTTGCAGTTAAAATTAAAAACATGAACACATCATTAATTTCTGCAATCCCAGGAACCCAGTGATTGAAGCATTAAAAAAAATGCTATAAAAAGATGTATGAATTCAGCATTCTAAGCCTGCCATACTCATGATGGACCAATTTTAGATTATGCAGGGATTATTAAACTGTATAGTGGCAACAGATGTTTAGATACCACAATTATACAAAACAGTGATCCCTGAGCCAAACTGGCCAAAATAAGTTTTCAACTAAGTATAATCAATCATGAACAAAGAATTGTGAAAATTACTGAAGACAGACAAAATCATTAGATTAAATGTACATCTAACATAGGGGAGAGGGGTGGTAATTATTCATGATAAGTCAGATATGTTTAATGCATGATGTAGTTGGGATTGAATTATTTTCTGATTCTTAAATTAAGTTCTAACTTTATAATGGAATCAAAATGTGGAAGCATAAGCAATTATGTAAGTTCAAAATTCAAAGTAAATTTTTATTATCAAAATACATACATGTCAACACATACAACCCTGCAATTCATTTTCTTGAGGGCATACTCAGCAAATCTATAGAATATTAACTATAACCGGATCAATGAAAGATCAACTAGAGTGCAGGAGACAACAAACTGTGCAAATGTGAATATAAATAAATGGTATTAAATAATGAGAACATTCTATAGCAAGATAAAGAGTCCCTAAAGTGAGATCATTGGTTGTGGGAACATCTCAATGGATGGGTAAGTGAGCATTTAGCATATGTGACAGAGGATTAAATACTAGACCTTGATGTTCTGTTGCTCTCCACTGGTAATAAACATGAAAAGCTCTTTAAGTACAGATTGCCACATTTCTTTCTCTTGAAAGAAACCAGCTTAAATTTGCAATAATTATTGGACTTCAATTAACAACAAGATTAACAATAATTTTTAAATTTCCCTAAAAAATAGATTGAAATGAAAAATTAGGGGAAAAACACCAAAAGAAACATAGATGTTAGCAGTATGCACAAGGACTGAAATTCAGACTAGACAGAGTCATGCCAAACCTTCAATTTTAATACTGTAATTTCAATTTTTGGATTGAATTCAAAGTATATAGATTGGCATAAAAATACAGACAACATGAAGAGCATGAAGTGTTCATTGTTTCCACATAGGCGTTAGCACTAGGTAATAATCAATTCCTTAGTGCACAAGATAATAAATGACTTTCACTGATTAAATAAACACCAGCCATCAAAATTAATTATTTATTAGCATGTACAAGCTATATTTGGCTAAATAAAGTTATTCCTGAATTTATTAATGGATCAAATTGCTGATTCAAGTTTTACAAAGAAGCACTAAAATAAAAATATTATAATTGGAGCAGCCAACAGAAAGTGAGCCTCTAGTGGAATACTTTGCATTATAATCTGTACTTGTACAAAGTACCGTAACGCAACTTCAATTATGCTTGGATTTCACTAAAGTATAGAAAGGTTTCCATAGTTTACTTACGGAGTCACAGAGCAATATAGCATGGAATCAGGCCCTTCAGACCGACTCATTCATGTTGACCATGGTGCCCACCAGGCTAGTCCCATTTGCTCCATATTCCTCTAAATCCCTCCTATCTCTGTAGTTATCCAAATGTCTTCTAAATGTTATTATTGTACCTGCCTCAATCATATCCTTTGAGAGCTCACTCCGTATGCACCACCCTCTGTGTAAAGAAGTTACCTCTCAGGTTATTTTTAAGTCATTCACCTTTCATCTTAAACCTGTACTCTCCAGTTTTTAGCTCCCCTTCACTGGGGAAAAAAAGACTGTGTCCATTCAGCCTATCTAAACCCTTCATGATTTTTATACACCTCTATAATGTCACCCTTCGATCTCCAATGTTCCAAGGAATAAATTCAAAGTCGTTTGATATCAACAAGTCCATGAGTGCACAGGTGCAATGAAAAACTAATTTATAGCAGCGACCACTCCCTATAACTCAAGCCCTTGAGACCTGGCAGCACCCTTATTAATCTTCTCAGCACTCTTTCCAGCTTAATTATGTCTTTCTTATAGCAATACTCCAAGATTCTTTTCACCGATGTCTTGTATAACTGGAACATGGCATCCTGACTCTTATAAGTAATGTACCCTGACGGAATAAGGGCAGTGTCAAACACTTACGTTACCAGCTTGTCTTCTTGTGACACTGCTTTCAGCGAACCACTGTTTGCACATGTACTCCTAGGTCTCTTCGTTACATAATACTCCTAACCATTCACTGTGCAACGTTCTACCCAAATCTGACTTCACAAAATGCAAAACTTTACACTTATCCAAAGTGTAAGCCATTTGCCAATTTTTGGTCCACTTACCTTGCTGATCAAGATCTCCCTGAAATTTTTGATAACAGTTATCACTATGATACATGTATTTTAGAATCATTTGCAAACTTACCAATCATGCCTTGTACTTTCTCATCCAAATTGTTTGCATAAATAATGGAAAACCACAGCACTGACGTTCCAGGATGAAAAGCCTTATCCTGAGAAAAGACGCAGTGAAGGGATGGGAACTGAAAACCCTTCCTTTCTCAAAGAAGGGGTTTCTCTTCCACCACTGCCAATACTGCCCTCACCTGGATTTCTTCCATTTCCCACTTATCTGCCCTCAGTTCATCTTCTCACCACAATAGAGATAGGGTTTCCTTTGTCATTACCTACCACCCCATGAACCCATGTTTTCAACCCTGTAACTTCCAATATCCACAATCTGATCTTTCCCTCCCCCCACTCACTGCTTTCCATAGGGATTGCTCTCCATGTGACTCACTTGTCTATTTGTCCTTCTCTGCTTATCTCCCTCCTGGTACTTATCCCTGCAAGCCTGACAGTGCTACTCCTGTTCTTACGTCTCCTCCCTCACCGCCAGTCAGGGCCCCAAACAACTCTTTCAGGTGAGGCAACATTTTAGCTGTGAGTCTATCAGGGTCATTTACTAGATCTGGTGCTCCCGGTACAGCCAACTCTATATTAGTGGTGCCCAACTGGAGGAATGCTTTGTCGAGTACCTTTGCTCTGTATGTCACAAAAGATGGGTTTTTCCAGTGGTCACCTATTCCTATTCCCATTCTCGTGCGTCAAGCTGCGGCCTCCCTGACTGCAGCGATGAGGCCACACTCTGGCTAGAGGAGCAACACCTCATATTTTGACTGTGCAGTCTCCAATCTGATGGCATGAACATTGATTCCTCATACTTCTGGTAATCTCTGCCCACTCCCCCTTCTCTATTTTTCCATTCCCCATTCTGGATCCCCTCTCAGCACGGATTTCCTCCTCACCTGCCCATTACCTCCCTCTGGTCCACTCCCATCAGATTCCTTCGCCGTTTGCCCTTTACCTCTTCCTCCTATCACATCCTGGCTTTGTACTTCACCCCCCCCACACCCCATTTACCTTCCTTCCCCCTCACCTGGCTTCACCTATCCAGCTTGCACTCCTTCCCATCCTTCTAATTCTGCCTTCTGGCTCCTTCCTTTCCAATCCTGATGAAGGGCTCTGTCCAAAACTTCAATTGTTTACTCCTTTCCATAAATGCTGTCTGACTTGCTGAGTCCCTCAGGTATTTTGTGTGTGTTACTCAAGTGTTCTGGCATCTGCAGAAGTTCCTGTGTTTAGGTTTATGTCATGCTTGTCATTGATCGGGATACTGAGTGTAAGAGTTTGGAAGTCATGTTGCAGCTATAGAAAACGTATAACTTTCCTGCCTGTACCCAACATCCCCCGACCCTGTCCCATCTTCATGTCGCTGAGTAAAAGGAATGTTAGCTCATCTCACATATTAAGCTGAGGCAAGTATTTAGAGAGGCAGATTCTGGAATAGCTTAATTTTCTTCCAGCTCAGAACTGCGAAGGAAATAAACATTATCATTAAACTCCATGCTGCTGATACTGTTCTATTCTATTGCCCAGCTTGGTCATTCTCTCAGATTCAATCTGACTATTCATGCTGTTGGTCATTTGATCTCATCTTATGCCTTAACCATATAACTTATCCTTCAGCAACTGCCCATTTTGTCAGTCAGCACATCTCTGCTGGAGTAGTTACCTACTTTGCTTGTTAAACTTAAAATCCTTCTCTTAAATCCTCATTGACTTTATTCCACCCAATCTTTTTAAGCTTCTTTCATCAAATATCTTTTCTGAATGCTCTTCTCCTTGAATTCTGACACTCTATTCATTCACTTCTATTTGCCCTGTCATTGTGATAGACTTGCTCCATTGGGCTTGCTTCTCTGGAGTTCTATCCTGAAATCATTGTATGTTTATGGATTCTCACAAAATCCATCTTTGAACCATATCTCCCCATTTAATTTCTTAATGTGCTTTGCCCTTCCACAGTTTTCAAAATGCCTTTCTGGATTGGCATACTGGGGAAGACCCCTGAAATTTGACATTAATGGAATTATGAACAGTGTAGAGGCAATCAATGGATACAGTAGGATATAGGGTAGATCAGTTACAGAATTGGTGGAGAAATACAAGGAAGTGTGAAGTGATACACTTTAGGAGGTCAAATACAAGGGGAAAGTATACATTTAATCACAGGACCCTTAACAGCATTAAGGTTCCTGTGACTCAAGTTCATATCTCACTGAAAGGAGGGAGGGGGGTAAAGATGGATTATGGCACATTTGTCTTCCTTGATCGGGACATTAAGTACAAGAGTGAGAAAATCATGTTGCAGCAATATAAAACTTCTGTAGGCCGCACTTGAAGTATTGTATGTAATTCTGGGTGCCTCATCATTGGAGGATTTGAAGAAGAGGTTTACTAAGATGCTGCCTGGATTAGCAGGTATGTGCAATAAAGAGACGCTAGGTAAACCTAGGTTGCTTTCTCTGAAGTATCAGAAGCTGAGGGGAAACCTGAAACAAGTTTATAAGATTATGAAAGGTATTGATAGGGCAGACAGTCAGAATACTTTCCCCAAGGTAGAAGATATGAATTTAAGATGAGAAGAGAAAATTCAAGTGAGTAGCAAGTTTTTTTTTACACAGAGAGTACTTTCAACAAGCTGCCAGGTTAAGAGGCCTTTAGATGAATGTGCAAGGAATGGTGGGACATGGATCATGAAAAGATTTAGTTAATTTAGCACTATTTTCAGTGCAGTCATTGTGAGCCGAAGGGCCTGTTCCTGTGTTGTGCTGTTCTATGTTCTATTCATTTGTACTACAACAAGCCACTGAGATAGCTAATGTCAACTTTTTGCATTTCCAGAGGGTGATCTAGTAGTACCAATGTACATCCCGGTTATTAAGTTTTGTCAGCTGATCTTCATGTTAGTGCCCCAGGTTTGCTGGTTAGTATCTTTTGGAAGCAGGTTTTGTTCACTGGCAGCATCACTGAGCTATTCTGTCTGTTGCTGATGCTCAGAATACTCAAGAACACTCAAAATACTACCACTGTGGTTCCAATTCCTGATGGTCACTGATCATAAAACATTTAGCTGAATTTTGAAAGATAGAATAAAAGTAAAAAGCATAGACGTTAGGCTGCTCCAGACAATATGCTGTACAGTAAATGAAAACCAATTTGAAATTTCAGCTACAGAGACACAAATGCCATATTTATGAATTATGTGTTAGCTGGATAATGATTACTTTCCATAGGCCTCTTGATCTGGTAACTAGTGTAGACCCACCAGCTGGAGCAGATTATTTTGTGTTTAACAGTTTGTCTAAACATAATAATTGTAAAAAGATATTTTTCAAAACAAAAAAAATCTTCATAATAGTTCTGTTCAACATACATTCCTTCTTTCATTACTATCATGCCAAACATGTCAGGAGTTAAATTGGTGCATTAAGGTCCTTTTTATTGAAGTGCAACAGGGCCAAGTGAAACTGAAAAAGGGTGTCTGAGAAACATCTGCACATTTTCAATGGGAAGAATCTAGGTTTATGTATTGTAAGCTGGTGTTGCAATGCATGTAGTATGCAATGCACTAAAATAATCTTGTGATTTAATATGCATAGTTGATTTGAATCTGTCTCTACTATTTTACAAATTAACATTCCAGTAATTGTTGTGTTAATACTGCAGAGCTGAACATGTATACCTGTTTACCTCGGACTTTAGATACAACACTGAATCATGTCATCGGCAGAAACTTTCTGACGACTTAGCAATAGTTGGGTATATAAAGGGAGGTCAAAAGGATGCATACAGGGTCCCAGTGGAGAAATTTGTTGGATGGTGCAGGCTGAATCATCTGCAGCTATACATCGGTAAGACAAAGGAGATGGTGACAGACTTTAGGAAGACCAAACCTGCACCGCTCCCTGTTACTATTGATGGTGAGGACGTGGATGTGGTGAGGACCTACAGGTACCTGGATTGTACCTGGATGACAGACTTGACTGGAGCACCAACACAAAGGCTGTGTACAAGAAGGGCCAGAGTCGCCTCTACTTCCTGAAGAGACTGAGGTCCTTTGAAGTATGCAGGCCTCTCCTTCACATGTTCTACCAATCTGTTGTCCACCAGTACAATCTTCTATGTCGTGGAGTGCTGGGGCAATGGCATCAACACGGATGATGCCAACAGGCTCAATGATTAGAAAGGCTGGCTCTGTTATAAGAATCAAACTGGACACACTGGAAGCTATGCTAGAACAAAGGACCCTCTGGAAAATCCTGGCAATTCAGGACAATGTTTCTCACCCTCTGCATACCACCTTGGCTGAACAGAGGAGCACTTTAGTAGTAGACTAAGACAACTGTGCTGCTCCAAAGAGTACCGTATGAGGTCATTTTTACTTTTGGCTATTAGGCTCCATTCTGAGTCAACCTACAGCCGGGGAAGTGATGACCCTCTCCTGTTAGAGGTAACTTATTTTTTATTCTTTCTTACTTTTCTAATATTTGTATATCTGTGACATTGTAATTTCCTTTGGGGTCAATAAAATATCTATCTATCTATGTAAATTGGAATGATGCGACCGTATCAATTCACGGGATCTTAACAATTTTATAGGAGAGTGACAGGATCTTTCTGGCAACTGCAGGTATTTTTGGAAGGCTTCTATGCTGGAAAAAATGCACAAAAATGGACCTTGATTAATCAACTTTCCAGATCCATTTTCATGGATTTATAATATACTATGTTATTTTTTATTTATTTTCTTTGAAGATACGTAGGTTGACCTTGGGCTTCAAGTTTAAGCAATAGTTCAGAGGAATTGTAGAAGGTGTTCAGAAGAATTCAGAAGGTGTTGTCTTTGCATGCAACCAGTATACTGAATAAGGTAGATGAATTTGTAGCACACTTACAGATTGCCCTGTAAGATGTTGTGGGCATCACTGAATCAAGGCTGAAAGAAGATTATAGCTGGGGCCTTAATGTCCAAGGATACACATTGTGTAAAAAGGACAGGAATGCAGAGATGGTGGGGCGGCTCTGTTAGCAAACAAAATGAAATCAAATCATTAAAAAGAGGTGACATAGGATTGGAAGGTATAGGATCAATGTGGGTCGAGTGAAGAAGCTGCAAGGGTAAAAAGATCCTGATGTGAGTTAAATACAGACTTCCAAATGGTGGCAGAGATGTGGTTTACAATTTACAATGGGAGATAGAAAATGCATATCAAAAGCACTATGTTATGATAGTCATGGGGGATTTCAACATGCAGGTCGTTTGGGAAAGTCAGGTCAGCGCTGAATCCCAAGAGGAGAAATTTGTAGAATGCCTAAGAGACGGCTTTTTAGAACAGCCTGTGCATCAGCCCACTAGGGGATCAGCTATTCTGGATTGGCTGTTGTGCAATGAATTGATTTGAGAGCTTAAGGTAAAAGAACTCTTAGGAGATAGTGATCGTAGTATGATAGAATTCACCCTGCAATTGGGACAGAGAACTAAAGTCAGATGAATCAGTATTACAGTGGAGTAAAGGGAATTACAGAGGCATGAGAGAGAACCTGGCCAACATTGATTTGAAGGGAATACTAGCAGGGATGATGGTAGAGCAGCAACGGTTGGAGCTTTTGGATGCAATTCAGTAAGTGTAGGATAATTACATCCCAAAGAAGAAGAAGTTTTCTAAAGGCAAGATGACACAACCATGGCTGACAAGAGAAGTCAAAGCCAACAGAAAAGCTAAAAAGATGGAGTTGTTTATTAAGGATGGGATTTCATGATACTTGGAGCACATGACAAAATAGGTCAAAGTAAGTATGGGTTCCTTAAGGGAAAATCTTGCTTGATAAATCTGTAGGAATTCTTTGAAGAAGTAGCAAACAGGATAGACAAAGGAGAGTCAAGATGCCAAACATGAGGCTACTTAACACGTTAACAAGGATTACAGGGAAGATACTAGCATGGATAGAGCATTGGCTGATTGACAGGAGAAAAAGGGTGGGAATAAAGGGAGATTTTTCTGGTTGACTGCTGGTGACTAGTGGTGTTCCACAGGGGTCTGTGTTGGGACCACTTCTTTTTACATTATTTGTCAATTAGTTGTATGAAGGAATTGATGGTTTTGTGGCCAAGCTTACAGATGATACAAAGATAGGTGGAGAGGCAGGTGGTATTGAGGAAGCAGGGCTACAGAAGGATTTAAACTGATTAGGAGAATGGGCAAAGAAGTGGCAGACAGAATATAGTGTCAGTAATTGTATGGTCATGCACTTTGGTAGAAGAAATAAAAGTATATACTATTTTCTAAATAGAGAGAAAATTCAAAAATTTGAGGTGCAAAGGGAATCCGGAGTCCTCATGCAGAATTCCCTAAAAGTTAAATTGCATGTTGAGTCAATGGTGAGGAAGGCAAACACAATTCATTTTGAGAGAATTAGGATATAAAAGCAAGGATGTAATCTTAAAGCTTCGTAAGGCACTGGTGAGGCCTCACCTGGAGTACTGTGAACAGTTTTGGGGAAGAAAGGATGTGCTGACATTGGATAGCATTCAAAGGAGATTCATGAAAATCATTCTCGGTTTGAGAGAGAGACAGAGAGATAGAGACACAGATGGAGACAAAGACAGAGACAGACTTAGAGATACAGTTAGAGTTAGAGTGAGATAGAGAGAGAGAGAGAGTCTGAGATGCTGAACTGTTGGGATGCACAATTGTTCTTTGATGGAACTAGATCATGGTTTCTGGGGAGCTTTGCTATTGCTTACATGGTGGTTGGTGGGGGTTAATGCTTTTGCTGAAGCAAGTGGGGGGAGGGAGGGTTAATGCTTGTTGCTGCTTGTGTGTGGGAAGGGGATGGGGAGCTTTGTGTTTCTAACATTTTCTGTCACTTATCCTTTGGGGTTTTTCTTCTGTTTCATGGATTGTCTGTGAAGAGTAAGGATTTTAGCTTGTATACTATAAACATTCTCTGATATTGAATTGAACCATTGAAGCACTGAAAGGTTTATCATGAAAAGCATTTGATGGCTCTAGTCCTGTACTTACTGGAATTCAGAAGAATAAGGGGGGATCTCATTGAAACGTATAAGATGTTAAAAGACCTCAATAGAATTGATGTGGAGATCATGTTTCCTCTGCTGGAGGAGTCTAAGACCAGAGGACACAGCTTCAGAATACAGCGATGTCCATTTACAATGGAGATGAGGGTGAATTGCTTTAGCCAGAGCGTGGTGAATCTGTGGAATTCATTGCTGCAGGCAGCTGTGGAGGTCAAATCATTGGGTATATTTAAGGCAGAGGCTGACAGATTCTTGATTAGTCAGTGTATGAAGGAATATGGGGAGAAGGCAGGAGATTGGGACTGAGAGGGAAATATACCAGTCATGATGAATGGCAGAGAAGACCTGATGGGCCTAATGTCCTAATTCTGCTCCTATATCTTATTGTCTTATGGTTTAAAACATGTTAACCTGAACTTCCTCCATCCGTTGTTCCTACGATCTTTCATATATACTGTATCTCAGCAAATATTACATAATTGTGCATTCATCACTCACACTGTAAATATTAAAAATTTAACTTATAATCTTTTTGTCTTTCTAATGTTGGTGGTCTGTAGAGATGATGATATTTGTATTAGCATATCTTGTAATTCACTGATCTTTTTCATGTGAATTAGATCTCACTGAAGTTTAAAGGCCTGCTTTTAAAATCAATTGAATCAGTTAAATACATATAATTTATATATTATCGTGCAAAACCTCTACGTGATATTGTACCTATTTATGAACAATATTTATACTTTGTCATTTGGTACCTAGGAAAGCTACAGCCCATTTGCTACCTAACAGCAGGTAACATTTTCAATATGTGAAGGAAGATGATTGTGTATTTGCCCATCACAGGACAGATATATGGTTGCAGGCACAAAATCTGTGATGCAGTAGTAAATGCTGCTTGTATTTTATTTCTGAAAGTTGTTTTCAATGAAGTCAATAGGGAGTGGAACTGAATACACAAACATTATTATTAACGCATGCATTTAAAAACAAATTTCTATTAAGCAGATTTAAAGAGTTATATTAGTTAAATACCAGAAGGATCCTAAGCCAAGAATGTCAGCAAAACAACAGTGACTGGTACTCTGGGCAAATACATTAGAATTAGTTTTCTGAAGCTTCTTGGCCAACAGATGTGATGGCCATTAGATCTGGTTTTGTCATTTTGCCATCTGTATTTGAAGTGATAACACAGTTACTGATTTTATGAGTCTCGAAAATATTTTTTTAAGTTTGCCATTGCTTTATCAGCACTTTCATAACTGGGGAAATCAGAATTATTTCATTGTCAAGGTGATTAATCAGAATCAGAATCAGGTTTAATATCACTGGACAGTATATGATCCAGTAAAGACCATAGAACCAGACAATATACTGTTTGTAGTGTACTCCAGAATTAGTGCCTCTGACTAAACAATTCCACTACATCTACAACATGGCATCCAGCTAACAATGCAGCTACGTTATATCCTCAAGAGTGATCAGAAATCCCATCTAGCTACTAAACATTTTAAGTACGTAGTCAATCATCTGTAAAGTGGTGGAAAGTGAGTGGTCTTGCCAAGTGGCACCTACGCACAGAGAGCTAAGTCAACAGCAAGATGGCATGCCTTTCACTTAGCTGAATGCGTGCAGCTCAGATGACATTTAATAAACTCAACAACACTCAGGACATATTTGATCGCTACCTCATCAGGCACCACCTGTGAGACACTTGCCATCTTGATTAGAAAATGCATCGCCATTTCTTCATTGTACCCTCACCAGAAGGACAGTTATCAGACTGTTTCATTAAGGCAGCTCATCAGCACTATCTCAAGGCCAATTAATAATGAGAAATAAATGCTGGCATTGCCAATGGAACTCATATCTCCTCCCCAAAGAAAGCTGCCAGCCATACGGAAATTCAGTTAGGTATAATGTCATGGAAGGAAGACATCAGGAATGGCTAGCAATCCTGTGCAGGGTCTTTATCACAGATCCTGTGGTCAGGAATTACTGGTGGACAATGGCAGGATGGTCTAAGCATCATTTCTGCAAGCTGCTGGTACAAAGTTAAGTATACTTTAAGTCTATTGTAAATGCCTCAGGGCTGATAAGCAAGGAGCTCAAGGCAGCAGGTGACCATACTTCTGTATTTACCAAAGAGAATGCTTCGTGGGAAGGAGAGTTTCTTTTACTTGTACTTTGGAGGAGTTTCACTGGTGAGGTACTTACAGCAGGGTAGGAGCAGATTTAAATATTATGGGGGCCCACGTACTTATGCGAAGTATGTCCAAGGATATAAACGCAGCATTGGTTCTAAAGCTGAATTGAAAAATAAAACTAAAAGTTACCTTGTGCTGCTTTTGGATTCATCATGTGTTCTTCTGACTGGTTGTTCATATGAAACAATGTTATACTTGAATTATGATCATAACTTTAAATGTTACCTTTGTTAACGTATGTACTGGAAAAAGCTGTTACTGGCAAGGTCAGTGTTTACTGGGCACCTTTAAATTCCTTTAATTTTGCTGCAAGTCATCTGCTGAAGGTACTCCCAAATATAGTTATGTCCCAGAGCTGGAAATTTCAGGGATCTGTACCAGGCTTCAAGGCCTGATGTTACCACATCCAGATCTGGTGGTTGATTTTGCTGGCTGAGACCGTCCAGGAGTCAGATGGTGAAAGTCCTATGTGGTATGTCTTTTGATATAATCAGCCTGGGTGATCTAGACCTACCCAGTAAATTCGTTTGGAATCAAATGATGGGAAATAAAACTCACTTCGCAATCTATCAATGCTTCATATTTTTTTCAAAGCTTCTGAATGTTCCTGACATTCTATAAGATTTGAAAATATTAAAAATGAAATAAACAAGAAAACTTGAAATCTTAAAATTAAGCACCTAAGAACGCTTTTTTTTACATAATTAAAACATTAAAGCAAACATAAATGACTGAAGAAATAAAACTTACCTTTTTTTAAAAAAATTCTTCTTTGTGGCCATGCAAACCTCATTTGACTGGTGCAGAATCTGAGAATAGATTCCCCAGTAAAAGTGCTGGCGAACATCTGCCAACTTGCGCTTCACTGTTGGACAGCAGTGAGGCACAGCTGGGATATTGCTGGCAGTGCTCAGAACTTCTGAATTCGTAGGTGGGTCCTGAAAGTTGCAAGCATTTGTTTGGGTAAATGTGAGCAGTTCCATGTGGAACTGCCAGAAATAAAGAAAAAACTCCAACAAAATCCAGGCAATAATCTATAACAATTGTAGAAACCAATGAGGACTTTCTAACTTTCAATTTTCAGGTCCAAAATGCCACACTGAATATGGAAATTTGATTTATATTTCGCTACATAAGTTGTGTAAAAATATACTTGCCATTTTGAATAAATGCTTCCATTTTTTCTTTGAAAGGCTGGAGTTCTTGCTCTGATGAATGTTGGCATACAAGGAGTGTTTCTTTCTCACATGCTGAAAATACATAAATCACCAAAAGAAAGTCTAAGTTTTCAAAACACAACCATTTATCAAGGTTACAATATTTACTCTACAACTCACAAACTTATTAAAGGTATGCTGAACAGGAGTCCAAGAAATATTAAACCCATAGCCAGAAGAATTAAAACCTGAGTCTTTATTAATAAACACAGAATGCTGGAGGAGCTCAGCAGGTCAGGCAGAACCTAGGGAAATGAATAAACAGTTGGAAAAATCCATGTTCATGCCATCAGGTTGGAGTTACTGAGATGAAAAATTACGTGTTGCTCCTCCAACCTGAGAGTGCCCTCATCATGGCAGAAGAGGAGGCTATGGACTGATACGTCTGAATGTGATAGGGGTTAGGAATTGAAATGGTTGACCATCGGGAAATTCCGCTTTTTGCAGATGGCGCTGAGTTGCTCGATAAAGCGGTCCCCCAGTCTATGACAGCTCTCACAAATGTAGAGAAAGCAGCATTGGGAGCACTGAATACAGCAGACAAACCCAACAGATTGGCAGGTGAAGTGTTGCCACACCTGGAAGGATAGTTTGAGGTTCTGAATGGAGGTGAAGAAGGTGAATGAACAAGTGTAGTACTTAATTAATAGGGTGTTATTAATGTATAATGCAATTTTTAATAATTTGTACAAGTAGTTAAGCTACGTGATTATGGTTTCTAAAGCCAAAAAGGGTAAATTTTACCTTGCTGACTAAAGGTAAGTTTCTTTGTGAATATCATTACCAACACTGCATGTATTTTTACCAAAATAACACACACAAAATGCTGGAGGAACTCAGCAGGTCAGGCAACGTCTATGGAAAAGAGTAAACCGTCAATGTTTCAGGCCAAAACCCTTCAGGAGTGAAAGGGAAGGGCGGAGATGCCTGAATTAAAAGATGGAGGGGAGGGGAGAGAGGTTAGCTGCAAGATGATAGGTGAGGCCAGGTTGGTGGTAAAGGTGAAGGGCTGGAGAAGGACGAATCTGATAGGAGAGGAGAGTGGACAATAGGAGAAAGGGAAGGGGGAGGGGTCCCGGGGGAAGTAATAGGCAGATGAGAAGAAATAAAATTTCAGAGTGGAGAATAGAGGAAGAGGGAGGAGAACTTTGTTCACCGGAAGGAGATATCGATATTTATCCCATCATGCTGGAGGGAATATAAGGTGTTGCTCCTCCACCCCGAGCAACATGAGGAGGCCATGGATCAGCATGTTGGAATGGGAATGGGAATGGGAACTAAAATGTTTGGCCACCGGGAAGTCCCGCTTGTGGTAAATTGTTTGGAGGTGCACAAAGAAGCTGTCCCCCAACTTACAACGGGTCCCACCAATATAGAGGAGGCTGCTTCGGGAGTACTGGACATGATAGATGACCCCAACAGATTTGCAGGTGAAGTGTTGCATCACCTGTTTGGCGCCCTGAACGGAAGTGAGGGAGGAATTGTAGAGGCAGGTGTAGCACTTAAGCCGTTTCCATGAGTAAGTGCCCAGAGGGAGATTAATGGGGAGGGACGCATGGACAAGGGAATTGCAGATCCATGCAGAAAGCGATAGGGGTGGGGGAGGTAAAAATATATTTAGTGGTGGGGTCCCTTTGGAGATGGCAGAAGTTGTGGAGGATGTGTTGGATGCGGAGGCTGATGGGTTGGCAAGTAAAGACAAGAGAGGCTCTATCACTATTGTGACGGAGGGAAGATGGGGTGAGTGCAGATTTACGGGAAATGGAGGAGATGCAGGTGAAAGCAGCATCAATAGTAGAGGGAGGGAAATAAAATCCTTTACAGAAGGAAGACATCACTGATGTCCTGGAATGGAAAGCCACATCCTGAGAGCAGATATATGGAGGCAAAGAAAATGAGAAAAAGGAATAGCATTTTTACAGGAGATTGGGTGGGAAGAGGCATAGTCACGATAATTAGGGAAATCAGTAGGTCTATAAAATATGTTGTTTGACAGATTGTCTCCAGAGATGGAGACAGAGAGATCAAGAAAGGGGAAGGAGGTGTCCAAGATGGACCCAGTGACTTCAAGTGCAGGGTGGAAGTGAGAGGCATATAGGGACTGAACATAGTGAAGATGGGGAGGTCACCTTATATTTTGCCTGGGTACCTTCCAGCCTGAAGGAATGAATATCAATTTCTCCTTCTGGTAAACAAAATTCCCTCTCCCCCCCCCAATTATTCTCCACACTGACCTTTTACTTCTCACCTGTCTATTACTTCCTCCTTCCCTTTCTCCTATTGTCCACTTTCCTCTCCTATTAGATCCTTCCTCCTCTAGCCCTTGACCTTTCCCACCCACCTGGTTCCACCCATCATCTTCCAGATAACATCTCTCCCCTCTCCCCATCTTTTAATTCAGGCATCTCCCCTCTTCCCTCTCAGTCCTGAAGAAGGGTCTTGACCTGAAACACCGACTGTTTACTCTTTTCCATAGATATTGCCTCACCGACTGAGTTTCTCCAGCATTTTGTGTGTGTTGTTTTGGACTTCCAGCACCTGCAGACATTCCCAAATTTACATTTTTATCATATTCTTTTAAATATGTATTGCTTAAAAAAACTAACAATGTTGAATTGTTCAGTACAAATTACCCACATTTGCAACTTTCAATCAGGCAAAAAATTTACTAACAATTTTTACAGTTGTAAATACTTCAGATGTGTAAGAAACCTTCATCTTTTAAATACCTCACTTCTGTGGTTACATGAGGGCCATCTATCTATTATTAGATCATTAGGTATAGGAGAAGAATTAGGCCATTTGGCTCACTGATTCTGCTCTGTCATTCCATCATGGATGATCTATTATCTCTCTCAACTCCATTCTTCTGCCTTCTGCCCATAACCTTTAACCCCCTTAGTAATCAAGAACCTAACAACTGCCCCTTTAAATACAGACAGTCCCCGAGTTATGAACATCCGACTTACGAACAACTCGTCCTCACGAGCAGCCTGCCATAAAGCCTATTATATTAAAAATTCATCGGCGTCCGCCATTTTAAGTCAGATCACGTTGCTGTTAACACTGTATTGAGTGTGTAACTTTGTATTTGGATTAACTATTTCTTAGCAAGATTCACCCTGCCCACCCCCCCCACCCTTTTCCAGTCAGCACTGTCCCCACTTGTGCCATTTAACCTGTCTCAGTGTGGGTGGACTTTAGGACCCAGGGGAGCTTGGGACCTGCCACCCGTGGCTGCTGCTGAATCTGCAGTGTTTCTGTTCCGTTGACGGAAAACGATCAGGATTGAAAATAAAGTGGAAATAATAAAGCCAGCTGAAAGAGGTGAAACGCCGTCGGTCACTGGAAAAGCGTTAGGCTACAGTCAGTCAACGATCGGAACAATTTAAAGGATAAACGCTAAAGTGAGAATAATGGAGCATGTGAAAGGCCCTGCCTCGATGAAAGCTACAATTATTACTAAGCAACGCAGCGGTTTAATTATTGAAATACATATATTTCTTAAGTGTTTTAGAAAGGTAAAATATATACTATATACTAAGACAAACATTTGACTGACTGACGCTAAATAATACCGGATGTACCTGTTCCAACTTACGTACAAATCCGACTTAAGGACGGACTCAGGAACGGAACTCGGTTCGTAACCCCGGGTCTGCCTGTATACTCAATGATGACCTCCACAGCTGTTCGTAGCAATGAATTCCAGAGATTCACCCATACACTGGTGAATGGGTGTCTAAATGAGTGTTTTCTATCCCAGGGGTTTCTAACCTGGGGTCCATGGAATTCATTGCATAAAAAAAGGAGGTGAACCCCTGCTCTTTTCTGTGGCTGTACCCCCTGGTCCTAGACTCACCAACTAGAGGAAACATCCTCTCCACATCTACTCTATCTAGGACTTTCAATATTCAATAGGTCTCAATGGGATCCCTCCTCATTTGTCTAAACTCCAGCTGCTACAGACCCAGAGCCATTAAATATTCCTCCTATGTTAACCCTTTTCATTCCCAGAATCATTCTCATGAACCACCCTCTGGACCCTCTCCAATACTAGCATATCCTTTCTTAGAAAAGAGGTCCAAATCTGCTCACAATACTCCAAGTGTGGGCTGACCAATACCTTATAAAGCCTCAGCATTACATTCTTGCTCTTGTATTCTTGTCCTCAAAATGAATGCTAACCTTGCATTTGCTTTCCTTACTAGCGACTCAACCTGCAAATTAACCTTTGGGGAATCTCCTACACAAGGACTCCCAAGTCCCTTTGTATCACTGATTTTAGAATTTTCACTCAGTTTGGAAAATAATCTACACCTTTATTACTTCTACCAAACTGCATGACCATACACTTTCTTACACTATATTCCACCTGCCCATTCTTTGCCCATTCTCCCAATCTGTCTAAGTTCTTCTGCTGACTCTCTGCTTCCTCAACACTACTTGCTCCTCCACCTACCTTTGTATCACCTGCAAATCTGGCCACAAAGCCATCAGTTCTGTTATCCAAATCGGTGACATATAATGTGAAAAGAAGCAGTCCCAACACTGACCTCCATGGATTACTACTGTCACTGTCAGCCAAACAGAATATGCCCCCTTTATTTTCACACTTTGTCTCCTGCCAGACAGGCAATCTTCTATTCATGCTAGTATCTTTCCTGTAATACCATGGGCTCTTATCTTTCTAAGCAGCCTCATGTGCAGCACCTTATCAAAGGCCTTCTGAAAATCCAAGTAACAATATTCACTGACTCTCCTTTGTCAATCCTGCTTGTTATTTCCTCAAAGGAATCCAACAGATTTGTCAGGCAAGATTTCCTCTGAAGGAAACCATGCTGACTTTGGCCTGCTTTATTGTGTGCCTCTAAGTATTCTGAAGGTAAGGGTTCCCATACCCTAAGTTCCCTAATCATTATCATCCTAAATATTGAATTCCAATATTAGACCAGCCAATGAAGTCAGGCTAACTGGCCTGTAATTTCCTTTCTTCTACCTCCCTCCCTTCTTGAAGAGTGGAGTGACACTTGCACTTTTACAGTTCTCTGGAACCATTCCAGAATCTAGGGATTTTTTAAAAATCATTATTACTACTTTCAGGAACCTGAGTTGTAGTCCATGCGGTCCAGCCGACTTATCTTCCTTCAGAGCTTTCAGCTTCCCAAGCAGCTTCTCCTTTGTAATAGCAACTACAGTCACTTGTGCCCCCGACAGTCTCGAATTTCTGGCATACTGCTAGTGTCTTTCAAATGAAGACATTCGCAAAATACTTATTAGGTTTGTCTGCCATTTCTTTGTCCCCCATTACTATTACTCCAGTGTCTTTTTCCAGCAGTTCCATATCCACTCTCATCTCTTTTACTCTTTATGTATCTGAAAAAAAACTTTTGGTACCTTTTTTATATATTATTGGCCAGTTTACCTTCATATTTCATCTTTTCCCTCCTTATGGATTTTTAATTGCCTTCAGTTGGTTTTAAGAGTTTTCCAGTCCTCTAACTTCCTACTAATTTTTGCTATATGATATGCCCTCTCTTTTGCTCTTATGCTGTCTTTGACTGTACTTATCCGCTACAGTGCCTCATCCTCCCTTTAGAATACTTCATCTTTGGGATGTATGTATCTTGTGCCTTCTGAATTGCCTGCAAAAACTCCAGGCTTTGCTGTTCTGCCATTATCCCTGCTAGTGTTCCCTTCCAATCAACTTTGGCCAGCTCCTCTCTCATGCCTCTGTATTACTCCATTGTAATACTGATATATCTAACTTTATCTTCTCCCTCTCAAATACCAGGGTGAATTCCATCATATTATGATCACTGTCTTCAAAGGGTTCCCATACCTTAAACTCCTTAATTAAATCTGTTTCATAATACAATACCCAATCCAGAAATGCCTTTCTGCTAGTGAGGCTCAACCACAAACTGCTCTAAAAAGCCATCTCATGGGCATTCTACAAATTTCCTCGCTTTGGATTCAGCACCAAACTACCTGCCTTTTGAAATCCCCCTTAACTATTGTAACATTGCCCTTTTTACATGTTATTTGTCCCCCATTGTAATTTACATCTGACATTCTGGCTACTGTTCAGACACCTGTATAATGCTCCCATCAGGGTCTTTTTACTCTTGCAGTTTCTTAACTCACAACTCTCTATGGATTTGATTTCATTTTTGCCCATACAGCCACCTCCACCCCCACCTACCTGCCTCTCCTTTTGGTACGATGTATAAGAAAATACAAAACTCCAAACTATGATCTTCTTTCAGTGATACCCACAACGTCATACCTACCAATCTCTAGCTGTGCTACAAGATCACCTATCTTATTCTACATACTGCGTGCATTCAAATATACCACCTTCAGTCCTGTATTCATTAGTATTTTCAAATTTACTCCCATGTTACACTTTAACTCATCCCACTGACAGCAATTTTGCCTTTTCATCTGCCTGTCTTTCGTCACAGTCTTACTACACAATGCATTGGCTCGTTGCATTGACTCGTATTCCAACTATCCTATCGTCAGCCTTCTCACTCTGGTTCCTATCCTGCTGCCAAATTAGTTTAAATCTTTCCCAACAGCTCTAGCAAACCTGTTCAAAAGGATAATGCCCCCCCCCCCCCCGGTTCAAGTGTAACTAGTCCTTCTTGAATTGGTTATACCTTCCCTAGAAGACATCCCAATGAGATAGGAATCTGAAACACTGCCCCTTGCATCAATTCCTCAGTCCCTCATTCACCTGTACTATCATCCTATTTCTGCCCAGAATAGCACATAGTAATGGGAGTAATTCAGAGATTACTGCCTTGGAGGTCCTGTTCTTCAGCCTCCTCTCTAATCCTCTAGACTCACTGTGCAGTATCTCTTCCCAGTTTCTACCTACATCACTGGTGCCAATGTGCACCATGACCTTTGGCTGCTCATCTTCCCTCTTGAGAATCTTCTGTAGCCACTCTGAAACATCCTGAACCCTTTCTGGAAATCTCCTGTTAAAACTCTTGAATAACCTTAGATGGGGTCCTCAACTGACCAATTTTAAGTTAATGATTCTTTGTTTTATCTACCAGACTAAAGAATATAGTATCTTTTTGTTTCTTCAATGAAAATCAAAATGATATCAAAATTTATTTTAAAAGTGCCCATCTAAGGGAATAATCACAATATTTAAGTCTAAATTTGTATTTAATTTCCTGGCAAGTTCAATGTTCTCCATTGGCTTTGTGTCTTTTTAAATTTAGGGTTCTCAAAATTACATTGAGACAGCTTATCTATGAGACACCCAATGTACACTTATAAACATAATTTTTCCCTTTTATTTCTGGACTGATTCCTAAACTAGGAAATTCTCAAAATCTTTTAACTTTCTTTCTCAGGATTATACATTTGATTGGAAAGGTAAAAACAGAATGCTGGAGGAACTCAGCATCTGTGCTGGGAATAAACAGTCCACATGGATAGGGTTCACAGAGGTGGCTTCTTGGAGACAGCACAAGCAGCTCCAATATACAGCAGAATATCTTGGGAGCAGCACTAATTCAAAGGATTGAACTGCCTCCTCCAACTGCAGACATACTCTTCTACAACCATCTTGCGCTATTGATGATTAGTGATGTAAAATATTAGTCCATAGGAACCTAGGCACCAGAAAAGAACATAAGTAAATCATCTACCCCAATAGTGTTGCCTGTGTCTGCTTGTGCTGTAGTTGACAAAAGCCTCATCCACGCTTTTGGTCCCTTGAAATTCAATTGCACGAATTGGCATCTTAGTGACCTCACAATTTTTACTTTAAGATCACTGAAAACCATTTCCTGCATCCCATTCAACGCAGCTTTGTTTACTAGGTTACATTGACCTAGGTTCTCATTCTTTTTTTTTGCTTATTGTATCATGTAAGTTTGCACAATGTAGGTTAATTTAAGGTTACAAATTTACACTATGTTTATTACATTTGTAACATGCCATGTTGCTGAAGCAAAAAGCTAATTTTCACGGCATTCATACCCCAGGTATGTGGACCTGTGTTAACAAACTTGTACTTGTGCTACAATTCCTCAAAAACCACCCCTATCCTCGAACCTTCTTCCAAAAACTCTGTGATGCTCAAATCTGCATTTGCCCTTCACTTCCTCATATGCCTGAAGCTGCTACTTTCAGCTCTAACACTTTCACCTTCAGCCTTCATCTCTTTTCTCCTCACCTCTTCACCCTTAAGAGCATCGCCTTGACCAAGTGTCAGATTAGCTATCCTCTTTTTCACTCTTTCGCTCAGAGTCAAGCTTTGTCTGAAGATAATCCTGTGAAATGGCCTGTGATGTTTTAAAATATTAAAAAGTACTGAATAAATGCAAATATTTGCTGTTACTGTCTTCATATACATGTCTACAGCTATCAGTATCTGGCCAAAAAGTAAGGAAACATTTCATGTCAGAGACCCTCCATAGCCATCTGAATTGTCATTCCGCCCTCACCCAAAGTATGTTGTACACCACTGCAGAAGAGACTACCCCAGGCTCCCTAAGATAAGAACACCAGGAAAGGGAACAAGGACAGAGCTCTTGGTCCATCAACATGATCATGGTCAATCTATTTTCAAACATTTTCTATCATTATCCCCACATCAGTTAATTATTTTAATGCATATTAGTCTCATTTTGAATAGAACCAGTGATTGAGCCTCCACAACTCTGTATTTTCACCCTTTCAGTGAGGATATTTCTTCTTATTTCAGTCCTAAAAGTCTAGTTATAGACGCCAATGCCAGGGGAATCATCCTCCCTGAATCCACCTTGTTGAGACCTTGAAGAATTTTGTCAGTGAAGTCGTCTCTCTTTCTTCTAAACACTAAAGGAGAGGCTTGGCCAATTTTTTTCTTTATGACAGACCTATTACCCTATTAACCAATTTGGTGGTTCTTCACAGCATTTCATTTAGAATGCAAGTACATCCTTGAACAAAAGACCAATATTGTACATTGTACTCCTAGTGTGGCCTCACCAAAGCCTCATATTAATAAAATATATGTACTCAAATTCTTTCATAATAAAGACCATCTTATGATTTGCCTTTCAAATTATCTACTGCACATGCATGTTGCCCTTCAATAAATTGTATAAAAGAAAACACACACATTCAAAAGTAATTGTAATTGCTGTGATTTTCCTCCCACCTAGATAACCTCATTTCTTTCCACATTACACTCCATCTGCCATGCTGTCATTTAACTTCTCCAAATATATCTAAAGCCTCTTTGGAATCTCAGCAATACTCACAGTTTTACTTTGTATTACCTCATCAGCAAAGAGAGAACATTTCATATGTCCTGCATTGGTATAACTGAGGACTAAGTACTGAATCCATTGTTTATAGCCTACCGATTGTGCAGCACTATTTATTTATGTATTAAAAAATTAACCAACACTACAACCCACATTTATGTATCGCCCCCCCAATTCCAAGAATATTCCAATTTTGCATAGTTTCATGTTAGAAGCTTTCTAAAAATCTAAATTTGTCACATCATCTAGTGATTTACTCCAATTAGATACGTTCACAAGGAATTCCAACATCATAACTCCTCGGTAATTCTGTCCAACTATGTTATTATTTTCATACCTGGATGAATGTAAGCAAGTACGAAAACAATTGGAATGAGGGGGATGAGCTGCAACCCATTTACCACTATCTTTCTGACACTTATCACTAACTCTTTCTACGCATTCATTCATTTAATACGCAGCCATGCCACCTTCAAACATTCTCGTCTCTGACCATAGGCAAATGAACAATTTAAAACTGTAGCAGGGAGAATTGTTGCAAGTAACAAATATATTTAACAGATTGCATTCTTAAGTATTTACTAATTTTCCCTGGACTGGCAAAGTCAATCAGAATTCATTCACAATGCTGCTGCTAGAGTCCTTACTAAGACCAAGGATGTAGAACATATCAGCCAATACCTGCCAAAAGAACATCCGCAAGCATTCTGACCTCTGCAAGGGCCTGGCAGCTGTTGGTGGACCTCAAAGGGCAGCTGAAGTTCCCCAACCATATCGCAGCCACCACCCTGCAACCAGACATTGTCCTAGTGTCTGAGTCGACTAAGCAAGTGGTGCTGCTGGAGCTGACAGTCCCATGGGAAGGTAGCTCGGAGGAGGCCTTTGAAAGGAAGCTCTCCAAGTACGCAGGACTGGTTAGCAACTGTCAGCAGGCTGGATGGAGAGCGAGGTGTCTCCCAGTGGAGGTTGGTTGTAGGGGATTCGTAGCCCGTTCTTTAGTTAGAGCCTTCAGCATTTTGGGCATCGAGGGAGGGAGGAAGAGGAGAGCCATCCGCAGTACCACCGATGCGGCAGAAAGGGCCTCAAGATGGCTATGGCTCAAAGGAGGGGAGCCATGGAATCATAAGTAGCTAGCCATCTGGACACAAGCTGGGGTCTGATCAGCCCCGGCCGGGTCACCTGGAGGAGGTTGTATGATGTTGAAAGACCCGAAACACCCGGTGATTCCAGGAACATCACTGAAGATGTGTCCAGAAGCATCAATAGATGTTTGTACACAGCTAATTTTCCCTGGATGGGCAAAGTCAATCAGAATTCATTCAGAATGTTGCTGCTAGAGTCCTCACTAAGACCAAGGATGTAGAACATATTACCAGTTCTCAGATTGCCACATTGGCTTTCTGTCCATCATTGTCTTTAAAATATTACTACTGGCTTATAAAGAGCTGAATGGTCCAGGACATCTCCGATCTCTTGCTGCATTATGAACCTTCCTGAGCTCTCGGGTCACCTGGGGGCGGGTCTGCTTACCGTCTCCAGGGTCAAAACTAAACATGGTGAAGCAGCTTTTGGTTACTATGCTCCACATATCTGGAATAACCTTCCAGATGACCTAAAGTCTAACCCAACTTTCAGCTCTTTTAAATCAAGGATTAAAACTTCTCTTCCTGCTGTAGCTTTTAATTGGAATCCCTGCACTGTAACTTCCATTTATCATATCTACTTCTTGTGTGATTTTATTCTGTTGTATATTGTCTGAATTTAGTTGTTTGATTTTTATATTTTCTTCTTTGAACTGCCTTGTATTTAAAAAGTGCTATACAAATAAACTTGCTTGCTTGCTTGTTACTTTGGGAAACAATATTTGTGGTTATTGAGTGAAAATTAAATTGCTGCTTTAATGCTGTTTCACCTTAGTCAGTCAGTCAGTGGGTGCCGTCCCGAATCTGGGGTTGGTGGCTATGCACCTCCATCTTCTTCGATCTTGTGCTCTTTTTCTGGCCTCAGCATAACTCAACCCAGTCCATTGCCTCACATTATCGTACCAAGTGGTTCGCTGCCTTCCTCTTTCCCTCTTTCCTTCTATCATCCCTTCCAGTAACAATTTCTGCAGTCCACCACCTCTTAACAAGTGCCCGGCATATTCCAGCTTCCTTTTCTGCACATTCTTCAGCAATTCCTTTTCTCTCCTCACTCTCTTCAACACTTCCATATTACTGACCTTCATCATCCATCCAATTTTCTGCATTGTCCTTAAACACCACATTTCAAATGCCTCCAGTCACCTTAGTCATTATGATATTGTTCTGAAGGACTGTGCTTTTAAGGGAATGATTTCTTGTCTGCACTGGGAACAAGAGGAGACCTGTTCCTGAGACATATACACAGATATTTCACACAGTATTTGATGCAGGTATTTATAATGGTTACTAACAAGAATTCTACTAATGCAAGATCAAGATTGGCATCATCAGTGGTGAGGACAAAGAAAGTATGTTTAAGGGAGGCGGAGGAATGTTCACAGGACTGCCTTATGTTGGTGGACTGGACAATATTTAGGGATTCATCTTCAAATCTGAATAAATACACGACAGTTGTCACAGACTTTGTCAAGTCTTGTGTGGATGAGTGTGTGCCTTTGAAAACATACTGGACATATCCAAATCAAGAGATGTTTGATGAACCAGGAGATTAATAGTCTGCTGCAGGCAAGATCTGTGGCATTCAAGATGGGGATCAAAAATTATATAAGAAGTCCAGGTATGATCTCGGAAAGGCTATTTTAAGAGCGAAGAAACAATTCTGATTAAAATTAGAGACAGAATTGAATTCATGTCACTCTGGCAGGTTTTGCAGGCCATCACTTCCTAACATCATGAATAGCTGTGATGTTTCACGCCCAGATGAGCTCAATAACTTTTATGCATGCTTTGAAAGGGAGAATAAGACTGCACCTGTGTGAATCCTTGCAGCATCTAGTAATCTTGTGATCTACGTGTCAGAATCCAATGGCAGAACATCTTTCAAAAGGGTGAACCCTTGCAAGGCGACAGGCCCTGATGGTGTATCTGGTCGGGCACTGAAAACCTGTACCAACCAACTTTCGGGAATGTTCAAGAACATCTTCATTCTCTCATTGCACAAGTTGGAGGTTCTCACCAACTTCAGAAGGCCGACAATCATACCAGTGTCCAAGAAAAGCAGGGTGAGCTGCGTCAATGACTATCACCCAGTTCCACATATATTTACTGTAATGAAGTGCTTTGAGAGGTTAGTCATGGTCAGAATCAACTCCTGTTTAAGCTAAAATCTGGACCTGCTGCAAATTGACTATTTCCACAATGCAATTTCACTGACGCTTCACTTGGCCTTGGATCACCTAGACAATAGCAATACCTACATCAGGCTGCTGTTTATTGATTACAGCTCAGTGTTAAACACAATTATACCCTCAGTACTAATCAACAAGCTCTGAAACCTGGGTCTTTGTACCTCCCTCTGCAACTGGATCCTTGACTTCCTCACTGGGAGACCGCAGTCATTGCGGACCAGAAATAACATCTCCTCCTTGTTAACAATCAACATTGACGCACCTCAAGGATGCATACTTAGTCTACCACTCTACTCTCTCTTTAATCATGATTGTGTGACTAGGCACTGCTCAAACACCACCTACGAATTTTTCATGCCACACCTAGTATTGGCAGGATTTCAGAAGTTGATGAGGAAAGGTACAGGAGAAAGATAGATCAGCTGGTTGAATGGTGTCACAACAACAACCTTGCACACAATGTCAGTAACACTAAGGAATTGATTATGGACTTCAGGAAGGGGAAATCGAATAAACACAAACAAGTCCTCATCAAGTGATCAGCACTTTCAAGTTCCTGGATCAGTATTTCTCAAGATACAATTACAAAGAAGGTACAGCTATATTTCATTAGGAGTTTGAAGAGACTTGGTATGTCATCAAAGACACTCGCAAATTTCTACAGATGTACCATGGAGAGCATTCTAACTGAGGTGCCATTGCACAGGATTGGAAAAAGCTGCAGAAAATTGTAAACTCTGCCTGCTGCATCATAGGCATTAGCCTTCCCAGCATCCAGGACACATTCAAAAGGCAACGCCTTGAAAAGATGGCATCAAGGACCTCCATCATGCAGGACGTGCCTTCCTCTCATGCTATCACCAAGAATGATGTACAGGTGCCTGAAGATACGCACTCAAAATTTCAGGAGCAGCTTCTTCCTCTCCACCATCACACTTCTGTATGGACAATGAATCCATGAACAATTTTTTTGGCTCTGTTTTTGCATTACTTATTTAATTTAATTTTTAATATACCTATTGCAATATATCATTTTATTATGTATTGCAATGTACTGCTGCTGCAAAACAATGAATTTTACAACATATGCCAGTGATATTAAACCTGATTGTGATTCTGATTGGTGGCGTAGTGGACAGTGAAGAAGATTGTCCAAGGTAATGGTCACATGGGAAAATGGGAAAAGGAATGGCAGATGGAATTTAACTCAATGTTCCTTCTTCAATGTTTGGCCAAAGTGTCTAATTTCCTAACCAGCCATATTGAAAGTCATAGAATTAAACAGTATGGGAACAGCCCTTAGGCCCGTCATGTTCATGATTTCTGCTCCACCCATTCACACTCATGTCAGTTACTACAATTCAATTGCTTGTCTCAGTGTTTCATCACTATTCTGGGAATATCTGAATTCACTGACACTTCAAGCAGAGTATTCCAGATACAAATCACGCTTTGTATGAAAAAAGCCCTCAGATCCACTCTAAACTTCCTACTGCTCACCTTACACCTATGTCCTATACACCACCCACAAGAGAAAAATTCTTACTATTTTATTTATCCCCTCATAATTTTATATAGTTCTTGTAATGAGCTCATTGGTCCTGTGTGGGGTGCCGAGAGTATTGGGTTCTGAGGTTTTTAACAGCACCTGAAATGGTTAATGGTTGTTTTACAAGAGTGACTAATCATATGAAGTTCCTTGTGCTTTTTTTTTTGAGCAACCTGATTAATATGGTTTCCTGGTGCTTTTGTTAGGCTCAGGGATCCTGTGTTACTTGCTACTTGCGTTTTGACACTGGTTGGGTTTAGGTGAGAATGCCATCTATTCTCAAGCCTACATTCTGAGTTCCTCAAGTTTATGTTCCAAGCGTTTTAGTCTAGGTTTCAAGGTTCTCAAGTCCACATTCCAACCTACTCTAATCTACTTTCTGAGTTTTCCGAGTCTAAGTGTCTCTGCCTAAGCATCCAAGGTTCTTAAAGTTGTCAAAGCTCTCCAAGTTTCTCATGGCCCTCCAGGTCTCCATGGACTTTTTAAGATTTTTAAGGTCTTTTTCAAAGTTCCCAAGGTTTTTTCAATATTTTCCCTGTCTTGAGGACTCCCAAGTCTCTCCTGAGGATCCCCAGGTCTCCCTCATCATCCCTGAATCTCGAGTTTTTAGGTCTCCCTGAACCATCAGTTGCCAGCCATAGGGAAGGGGGTACTGTAATAACCTCTTTGGGGCTGTGCAGGGCACTGGGAGCTTTGGGCTCTGAAGTTTTTAGAGCACTTGAAATGGTTAATTATTGTTTAATGTGAATCGTTAATCCTTTGGAATTCCTTCTGTTTTTCTTGAGCGACTAGCTGTTTGAAATGCGGTCTCCTGGTGCTTTCTATTTAAGCTTGTTAAATTTATTTTGATAGGCTCAGGAATTCTGCATTACTTGTTACTTGTATTATTTAAGTGGATGCTTTATTAGCGCTAATCGTGGGGTCCCAGATTTGAGAATGTTACTTCTCACAGTGTCGCTTGGCTGAGCCACAGATGTTCATTCGGAATCATTATGAATAAACCCTGGTCGCTATCCCTACATTGGAGTCTATCTTTCCTCCATACTTGCATGCCGATATGGCCAGTGCACACCATGACACCTCTAGCTGGTCACTCCTCTGCCTCAGAGAAAATAAATTGTGCCTACCTAGACTGACGTAATAACTATAATGTTCTAGTCTGTGGAACATCCTGATGAATCTCTTCTGCATTCTCAAAAGTTCAAAGTTCAAAGTAAGTTTATTATCTAGGTACACATATATATATTACAGTAAATACAAGAAACACAACAGAAACAATGAAAGACCACACCCAACAGGAGAGACAACCAAGCAATGTGCAAATGCAAAAAGAAATATAATAATAAATAAATAAACAATAAATATCAAGAGCATGAGATGATGAGACGCTGAAAGCCCACAGGTTCAGCGATGGGCTGAATGAAGTTATCCCCTCTGGTTCAAGAGCCTGGTGGTTGCTTCTGAATCTGGTGGTGTGGGTCTTGAGGCTACTGTAGCTTCTTCCTGATGGCAGCAGTGAGAAAGAGAGCATGGCCTGGATGGTGGGGGTCCGTGATGATTGATGCTACTCTCCTGCGACTGTACTCTGTGTAGAGGGCTCTACCGGTGAGGGCCGTATCCACTACATTTTGAAGGCTTTTCTGTTCAAGGATATTGGTGTTTCCATACCAGGCTCTCCAGCACCATCTCATGTTTTCCTAAGTGCTGTGACCAGAACTGGCCTAACCATTATTTTATAAAGTTGTAACATGACATTTTAAGTCATATATTCTATATCAGGACTAATGAAGGCAACTCCCATATATCTTCTTCACCACCTTGTACATTCTGCAACTTTCAAGGATCTATGGGCTCATACCCTGACATCCCTCTGTTTATCAATATACCTCTATGATTTACCGTAAATGTCCTTCCCTTGTTTGCCTTCTCAAAATGAACCAACCTGCACTTGACAGTAGAGAGCATGCTCATTCCACAAATGCAGTCTACTCAAAATAAAGCTTGTAATTAGAAACAAGTGCAAGTATGAACAAAAAATAGAAAAGAAGGCTGCGGCAGTTCGTTGCTTAATGGTCATGAGCTGGCAAATTCCTATCAATAGCATTTCCAGTGCTCAAAGATCACGTGCATTTTTAATGAGGTTAATACTAGAACGATGATTCCCAAAGTGGGGGATATTACCCCGCTGGAGGCAGTGTGGGTGATAAAAAGATAAAGGGGGTGCTTGCTAGCAAGGGAGGCAGCCGAGGGATTACAGGCTTACATTAAGAAATGAATTATTTTTAATAAGCATTTGATCCTTAGTGCCTCACAATTGATTATAATATTCATGTAATCACCTCATCTCTTGCTAATCCATTGTTCTCTTAGACTTTGCTCGAAACAAGTTATAGTCGTTAAGAAGCAATGTGACACTTCTGTATCTGTCATACCATGAGAAACCTGGACTGAAAAAATTGTGTTATTTCCAGGCTCAGCCCATGCATTCACTACTGTAGTACAGTGAAAGCTAGTACGATTCCTATACTCTATTCACTCAGTGACACAATTCCTGTGAATAAGAGTAAGGCGTTCAATGGGGTGAAGTTCAGAACCTGCCCTTTTGAACGGTCTTGATCACATTACTCTACCCACGGCCCACTTTTTGTATTTTCAGACAGAGAGTCAAGATTTGCCTGAACTATCACAACATCATAACTTCTCCTTTATTGATCACGGTGCTTGAGATTGGACTTAAGCAATAGGTGATTGACTGTGGTCGTCACTCCATAAAGAAAATGACAAAAGCAGATCAAATAAAAAAAGTGTGGACAGAATAATGTGGTGTATCTGAAATATAGATTTATACCAGCACCAAGCAACTAACAGCAGCCAATGTGTCTGTTATGTGAAAAAGTTTTTTCACATGAGGAAGTGAAACAGTCCAGGCTCCTTGAACACTTGAAGAGAATGCACTCTGATAAAGCAAACAAGAACTTGGCTTTATTTTCAGTCACTTTGTGAAAACTTTCAAAAATGGAAAACATTGCAAAACATGTTTGCCAATACTTCACACCAAAACAATGATGGTTTGTGTGCTTCATACAATGTTTTACTGCTAAATCTGAAAAGCTGCATACAATTGGAGAAGAACTGATTCTGCCAACAGTAATCGAGGTTCTGAGTACAGTTTTACATGAGTTACCAAACCAAATAATTAAAGTGATTAATATTTCAGTTCATTGGGCAATTGTTCAAAGAAAGGGAAATTCCACTCAGTATCCTTGCTTGGGCAACAGATGGGCATCATCAATGACAGATTGCTACTATGTGTTTATTACTTTCTTGAAGAAAACTGTAACAAACATATTCATCATTCACTGTGTAATTCACAGACACCTTGACAGAATATAAACCTGTGATCGGCTGCACAAGTCATTAAATACTGTTATTACAGTGGTAAATAAAATCAAGTCCTATGCACTGAATTCTTGAGTATATGGAGAGCTTTGTATTGAGAATGATGAACAGTTTGAACACTTGCTGTTGCGCACAAAAATAAGATGGCTGTCAAAAGAAAACTGCCTGAGATGCTTTTATGCACTTTTTGAATCTGTGATAAAAATCTTTGAAGATTCAAAGGCTTCATTCAGTAATAAACTCAAGAATATATTGCATAACATTGCTTATTTGTCAGAATTATAGTATTTGCAAAGTTTCATGAAAATAGTCTTCAATTGCAAGGAACTGATGTGAACCTTATCAATGTCAAATCAGTCGTCTCCGTGTTTCTGTCCAAGTTAGCCCTATTTAAGTGCAACATTGGCCACTGTGACCTTTTCCAATTCCTGAGCTTCTCAGAGTTGGAAGAGAAAGAAAGAATACCAGATGATGATCTTCAAGTATATTGTGCCCACCAGTGTGAGCTGCATTGAGACATGTCAGACAGCTTTCAGGATCTTCTCTCGATCCAAATTCCAGATTGGGTAATAAATCCATTCCTTTAGCACTTGTAATGAGGAAGTAGGATGGATTTATCCCAAGGAAAGGAAGGATGGAGGAAGAACTGATCTTGCTACAAAGTGACTTTGAGCAGAAGCAGAGGTTCAAAAAATCGTATCACGACTTTAGGTTGCAGAAAGAATTCTCTGAATGCTATACTGCACTGCGGAAAAATGTCAAGATGTTCATTATTGTCCTTCCAACAATTTAGTGGAGTGCAGTTGCTCAAATTCTTTCAAAGCAATGAAACAGACAGCAAATTACTGAACATGGGGATCTGAGACTCCTTCTGAATGACATTGTCTGATGTTGAGAAGCTGCTATCACTGCCCCAAGCCCATCCACCTCATTGAAAGGTGAAAAAGCAATGAAGTAGTGGACTACTAATGTACACTCTAAAATAGTTGAGAAAATTGTATTTATTATGATTAAAGAAATAATTTTATTTGTAGCTTTAAATAGATTTGAATATTTTTTGCAATTATTTGTCACTGCTTTGAATTTGCAGTTCCTATTTTCTTTCACTGTGCGTCACAATCAAGATTCTTTATAGCTTTTATGTAATGGCCAGAAATGGGGAGAGGGGCACTGGGGATGTTGTTTGGAAGCCAAGGGGGCAGTAACCAAAAAAGTTTGGGAACCACTGTTCTAGAAGATGCAGAGGGGATTAATGTTGCTGAATGGAGGTCCTAACTAAGGATAATGCCTCTATGGAAAATCCAGACTACAAAGCCAAACTGCAACAGACAGGATCACCATAGTAGTGGGTCCTTTCAGGTTTCACTGGAAACATGGTTTTCTTTAGCACCTTTAAAAATACCACTGTTAAATCTGAAACACTGTCTTCTAACACTATAACATTAGTTTTTTCTGACACCCAATAAACCAAAGCCATAAAATGTTGAAATTATGCAGCCCCTGTCTTGTACGGCCATGGCAACAAATAGATTTCACATCATGTTCAGTTTCCAAGCTATTTATGATTTCCCTCGTGTACCTATCAGAGTGAAGATAGTGCTTACCTCCTACAGAGCTAGCTCGGAATACTAACGGCTGAGAATAATTAAACAGCCCGTGGTGCACTACTGACATAATGTATCTTTAGCACGTGGCTCCAGTATGACTACATATACATAGTACTCCATATAGTGAAAATGCTCACATTTTCTTGCTTAACTCTCACACTTTACTACAACTCACAATTTAAAACACCATATACTTCAAACTCAAGTGTATAGCAGTTTTTGCCGTGTGTTCACTTTTACAGGTAAATCAACTAACTGGGACTGCATAAAGTTACATTCCTTTCATCTGTGTAAAAAGAGAATATTCTAATATCAATCTGTAAGGAACATACAGCCACGGATATTTTTAAAAAGTATCTGGACAAGTTTCAGCAAGAAAAAGTAGTGTGTTAGAAATGTCTATTAATGTAAGTTATTATTCTGTCTGTAGTGTTTTGAATTTAAAAAAAGTTACAGAGAGCTGAGCTTAATCAGGCATACTAAGTAAACATTAACACTGACATTATATTTTAAATTTGTAATGCTTTTAAAGATATTAACAATGTATCCTAATATACAATTAAATGTTAACATGCTGTTATGAGTGCATCTAACATTGCATTGCATAATTTGTCTGGTTTCTGGAAACTGTAGTCCTTCAGTCTCTCTTAATCCTTGAGAGTTGTATATTTTCAATTAGCATTTTGGGGGTTTGTTGGTTCAGACCAGACACAGTATTGATAATAATGAAGAAGACGCCCAGATGTTCATTTCCAATTAACCTATACTCTGTGTAACTAAGTCACATGGTAGCAACTTCCTGTAGTGTAATAGATCAATCAGGTACATTAAAGCTTTTTATTGCCGTCACGCCTTTTGGAAGAGCTTATTTCAATTGTTACTTGCAGATCCACTGGGATGGCAGTGGGTGAAACACGAGCAGCAATAGTGCTACTATGGACCAAATGGGTTTTGGTCAGTTATATTATGAGGATTCTACAAAAGTCTGTCAGATGTCATAGCACAAAAACAGGCCCTTCTGTCCATCTAGTCCTTGCTGAAATCATTTAAACTGCCTCCTCCTATTGACCTGCACCAGGACCATAGCCCTCCATACCACTACCATCCATGTACCCATCCAAACTTCTCTTAAACATTGAAATTGAGCTCACATGCACCACTTGCGCCGGCAGCTCATTCCTCACTCTCGCGACCCTCTGACTGAAGTTTCCCCTTGTGTTCCTGTTAAGCCTCTCACCTTTCACTTTTAACCCATGACCTCAACAAATATTTTGTACTGAGATGTAACAAAAATAATGCAGTACGCGTAATAAAAGAAAATACCCATTCAAGAAGAAAAATTGCCTTTCAAACATTTCAGTAAGTTTTAATGGTCATTAATTTTCACAGCAAATTCCCATGGAATAACACAGCAAGCATGCCTTTAATTTGATATAAATAATGTCAATCCATAATGAAGTTTCTGAATGTTTAGTGCTGTGTCTCCACAAGGTACAATTTATCCTGGTCACGCACTGAACAAATCAGATTTGAAAAAGTTTGCAACTTAAAAAAAAAATCTTTGCAGTACCAGTATCACATCTAAAAAGAGCTGATTCCATGTAAAGGTCCAGGTAGAATGATAAGCTGAATTTCTAAATAAAGCCTTCATTCCTTGACTACCCATCCAAAGATAGAGAGGGATTCAGTAGAAATTCTGGAAATATATGATCCATGGAGCTGAATAAAATATGACAGATGATCTCCGGATAGCTATTCAACAATATTCTGCTGCTCCTGGTACATTGTTCAATGATGGGCAGTTTGTAAAAGCAGAGTGCCACAAAATACCATTCAGCAGCAATGAATGAAGAGCCTCTAGTTAGCAAAGAGAAAGCCAGGAAGTGAATGAAGTAGAGTGGGTTTACACTGAAAGGTTGTTTTAGTTTTTGGATTATCTTAAATATTATCGGTAACCAAATTCTGTTGTAACTCCCCCAAAAATGATCCTTAGAAAGTGGCCACACATTTTAATTCCACATCCCATTCCCATTCTGATATGTCTATCCATGGCCTCCTCTACTGTAAAGATGAAGCCACACTCAGGTTGGAGGAACAACACCTTATATTCTGTCTGGGTAGCCTCCAACCTGATGGCATGAACATTGACTTCTCTAACTTCTGCTAATGCCCCACCTCCCCCTTGTACCCCATCCGTTATTTATTTATATACACACATTCTTTCTCTCTCTCTCCTTTTTCCCCCCTCTGTTCCTCTCACTATACCCCTTGCCCATCCTCTGGGATTTTCCCCCTCCCCCTTTTCCTTCTCCCCAGGCCTCCTGTCCCATGATCCTCTCATATCCCTTTTGCCAATCAACTGTCCAGCTCTTGGCTCCATTCCTCCCCCTCCTGTCTTCTCCTATCATTTTGGATCTCCCCCTCCCCCTCTCACTTTCAAATCTCTTACTAGCTCTTCCTTCAGTTAGTTCTGACGGAGGGTCTCGGTCCGAAACGTCAACTGTACCTCTTCCTAGAGATGCTCCCTGGCCTGCTGCGTTTACCAGCAACTTTGATGTGTATCCCTTAGAAAGCAGTGTATTTTCACTTTTATTTAAATACAAGGGCATGTTTGTTTGTTTCTGACCCACTAAAGTATCTGAGTTTGGAATAAATCAACAAGTTTAAGTACCAGTATAGACAGACCAGCCATTTGAAAGCTCCTGAATAATGTGTCACTGTCAATCCATTTCCATGTTGGTGATGTTCCATTTACAATTTCTTTTTGCCTTGCCCATTGACCCATTTATAAGCGGATCAAGCCAACAATTTGCTAGGAGATCAATCTAGGTTTCAAACATGATTCAAACACGAGGAAATCTGCAGATGCTGGAAATTCAAGCAACACACATGCTACCTGGCCTGCTGCGTTCCACCAGCATTTTGTGTGTGTTGCATAAATATGTCCCACCTCTGTCAGTTCAAGTACTGCTATCTTGGGTACAATCCATTTTATGGCATACCAATTAGAAACCAGAAAAACAAAAGGTAACAGATATGGAAATTCTGTCCCTCACCTCTAAAATGTCATGAATCTCACTTAGCGTGGAAGGAGGTTACATTTCAATTGAACTTCAGGCAGTGATTTGCTGAGCACTTGCTGAACTTCTGCTTTTTCCACTGCAATCCTTGTACCATCTTAGGTGAAATGCTAAATATCAAAGATCACTTCAAGCTTTTGAATACACACCGTAGTTCAATTGTTCCTCTTACTTATTCTAATATGGCTACAATCAGAAACATTTTGAGCAGCTGTCGCCATCTGTAGACATAATACTTCCATTATCTTATGCCAAATTGAAGGCATGGCCTATCAGGATCAAACTGATAATTATTCTATTACTGTATAAACTTAGAGTGGATATTGTGTGCAAAATGGGTATTGTGTGCAAACAATAAACAAAGACTCAAAGTGCTGTAAACTAACATTATACTGCGTGCTCGTGGAACTGACTTAAATCCCGTTCCTTGCCACTTCTAATGGACAGTAATGTGGTGATCTAACTTGAATTACAAACTAAAAAAATAACATTTTCCTAAATAATTAAATACATATTCAGGCAGACATCAGAAATCTTCAAAGTCCAATTTGATACGGAAATATCAATGATCTTAAGAAGCTTTATGATTGTAAATGCTATATAAAAACAAAAACAAAAACAGGAATGTACAGTTTCTGAGCAGTATAACAGCACTGATTTAGATATGAACAAATCTTTCATCTGCATTTGTTGAAAACTCTGCTTACTATAAACAGATGATTCATTTCCTAATGTATCGCTTACATCATAGAGTGCTGATTATAGGGCATTATTCTTTGTTCTGTACAACTTTATTTGGGAGATCCTTAACATTGCAATATCAGATTTACTTGCATAAATCCAATTTTACAGGCGCCAGTTCAGCTTTTATCAAAGTGAGAACAGTGAAATACTGGCAAGTCCCAATGCGAAACAATATCAAAGAAGACAACGAAAGCAGTGTTTTGAAAACATGGTGAATAGTCTTAAAAAGATTTTTCAGCATTACTAACAAAGAATTTGGTGCATTGCATGATAGCTATTTTTGGGATTAAAATGGGCTTTTTGCAGTAGATTTTTAAGATACTATTTGATATTTAGGAATCAAAAGTCAAGTCCTCCGGTTTTGTCACTCTGATAAGTGCACTGGATAAACTTTTGGGACACTTGTCGGTGTAGCTCCTAGAGCTGAACACGCTTTCTATGCATGGAGGACCCCCACTAGTAATCCTTAAAGAGATCAAGAACTACTTAAATATTAGCTGCTGGATTATTTCTTCATGCAGCTGGTGCAATTCTATGATTTTTGGAGCTTTCCCATATTTGTCTAGAGTTTCAACAGTCTACAAGGTGTGGTCTGGCTGATGTTTGATGGTTTAAAGGTTTGTTCTGAGACAAGTTCCTTCAACTCATGGGTGGCCTGGTAGACTTTGCTCTTAGAAATAAATATAATTGTATAAAGAGAGATGTTAGAGAACAAAACAAGATGCTAGGAGAACAAGGCAAAGGGAAAGAAGGGCTCTCAGCAGAAGCTACACCATACAGGGCCTTCAGGAAGAGTGCCTCTTACCAAAACTTCAATGAAAGAATGGCTGGGACCAACAACAGAAAATTACATGATTATAATTTCTTTAATGCTGTACTATATTGTGAGGTGATTAACAGAAGCATTTCCATTTTTTTGCAGCACTGTGTCCCTGTGAATGTCACAAAGTAGAATTACGAAAAATAATGGGGCACCATCATGGCTCAAAATTTCCCTGTTAATTCACAATTACCACGATTTTTCCAACTTGGAAATTCAGTTAACTTAAAGGGGTCTGTAAATCATTATTACAGAATCAATTTAACTTATACAGTGGAATTAAGTTCTTGCAGCATTGAAATTCTTTAAACATTCTGCACCCTCTCTGTGAAAGGAAAACTTGTGTAAGATTGAGACCTCAAAACTGTAGAAGTGGCATCATTGAAAACGCAAAGTTCTCACAGAACTTTTATATACAGTGTATATAAAAGGCTTTAATAAATATGGTACATCACATTATTCCGGCACCTAGCAACAGCATCTCAGAGCCTATACCTAGAGCTAGTTGCAAACAATGACCGCAGCTATTGCTGCCTCACTAGGGAATAGCAACACTTCCACATAAGTGCTTCAATCATGGCCCTGGAATATCTACTCTTCTGTGTCACATGATGCTCCCCCGGAACCATCACCCACTCACCTGGGAAGCCACTTTCAGAACCCTTGATTAAGAACTAAAACTAGCAAGCTGCTACAGAGAATAGGTATAGTATAAGGAAATAGTTACCAATAAATGTAGGGACTTTTTTTTTGTCCCTTTGGGAGATTATTATAATAGGAATTAAATTAACATTCCAGAACCTGGAAACAATCCTTGAACATCTCACTAAAAGAAATGTTTGATTGTCTTTTCCTTTTGCAATTGGACAAATGTCTGCTGAATTGACACTCAAATGGCTCACACCATCAAACCATAAAATAAATCTGTGCACCCTATAACAGGGGCAACACTAGTTAATATTACTTAAATCATTCACATCTGAAGCCAGTGGGTCTGTCTGGATAGTTGAGCCTGATGCTTCTTGGGAGTCAGTCTCTAATCACATCTGGTTTAGCTTTAAACTTTCACTGATATTTTGCCAGCAGCCACAACCTTTTAATAGCCACAATAAATTAAAATGACTGTAAAATGTGAAAATAGTACACTAACCTAAACCTAAATCTGGTATAATTTAAGGTTCTTTACAGAACATGACATGTATACAAATAGCTTCATATTGCCAATTAAAACATTTGCATTTTTCAACCTAATTTCATTGAATTTTGTAAAGGCACCATTATACTTTCAAACCATTAAAATTAATTTAAAGCAAAAAAAATGCATTTTACCAAAAGGTAAAGCATTTTATCAATTATACCCATTTATCTCTTTGAATTATAATTTATTGTGGCACACATGTAGGTCTGAAAGACACAGTAGCTCGACTTAATGCTGGAAACCTGCTGACAGAGAAGAGGAGATCAAACACAGATCATGTTTCTGCACAAACTACTAATACAGAGGGCAGGGCAAGGGTTCTATGAGAGCCAAGGGATGAGAAATGACAAGAGTACTTCAGTGTCCTGGGGTTGAACAAACAACAACTGATACTTTCTCAATACTTTGTTTTGGGATCTACATAAATGTGTTTTTTGACTGACACTATCCTTTTTTTTTTACACATGCTGCTTCATACGTGAGCTAACTCAAAAACATTCACTGGCTTAAAAGATAAGAAGTCATTACAAGTGAACAAATATTTCTAATTTTAGTTTTGATTAGCTAATCATCATCATCTCATTCAAAGCAAAGGTCATAACAATATTTTAATACTCTAATTGATGATCACAATGGTGTAACTGAGAACTTGCTTCTATTTGTACACCCAATTTGCTAATGTCACTTTAATCTTAAAATTTCCATCAATTTTTGAGCATATCCCAATTACAAAGTCAAGATAAATTAGTGGTAATCTTTGGAAACAATTAGGGTTTAAGGAAAATTATAAACTTAAGAATGAAAATTAAATTTTAAGGCCATAAATACCTGCACGGCAAATTCACAGCCTTAAAAATGCAAATTTTTACAGTCTCTATTTCACACAAACTAATGCCCAATGTCTTAAAATTACATTCAGGGATACATATAAACCAGTGTAATTTTTAGTGAAGATAATTTGAAACTTATTTCAAAAATTGCTACAAATTACCATAAATATGACTGTGTCCAAAATGGTAGACATCATTTAAACTCTATTTGGAAAAGAACAACTTGCAAAAATTAACTTATACTCTATTGAAAGGGCAAGATTATTTTCTTTGATTAAAGATGTGATTGGACCAAAAATATCAAGGGAATTGCAGGTGTAATTCTCTGTTCCTTTATTTCTTCATTCTCAATTACACCATTTATGTAATTTGTTTTGATCTGACAACACAGTTAGGTGCAAATACACAGGAAATGTTATACTCCTGAAAATAATTATGTTTAATCCGGCCTGAATCCAAAACAACTATTTCATATATTTGAAAGCTTCAATACCTGCAAGGTCTTTTTTCAACTTCCTGAGATCCTTCATGAGATCCTCAAACTTAACTTGTGAAGCTCGCAGTAATTCCTGGGGTTCTGGTAAAGGATATATACTTTTTTCCGTTCCTGCATCCTGTTACATGAGAAAAGAAAATGTTAATATCTGGTTCAGATACCAGTGAAGATTAAGCCCCAATTTTCCTCACTAATGTCACATGAAAATATGTGTGTATTCTACCCTGATGGAAATGAAGTGGGTTTCTCTGGTCAAAATTCCAGAAGCAGATTCAGTGTGTTGCAAACCTGTGTTTCAAACATGAATTCCTCAGTTTTAATATTTATTTGAATCTGTTTTGGTACCACTTTATCTGCAATCATGACGTATATGGCTTCTGATGTAAAATAAGACCCATCTAAAACACATGTCTAGTATTAGAAGTTATCCATCAGTTCACGAAAAGAACATAGAATTATGCAATCGGTCGTCAGCAGAACTCTCAGCTTTGACCCCCACACCTTATCATATTGAATTTCAAGCTTGGATTATGCAGATAAAAGAGCTTAACTGCCCCTTAGAAACCACATTATTTCACGTTTCCTTCGTTCCACCCATTGTCCTCCTCGACTTCTCCGCGACCTAGTTTTTATTTTCTCTTTAAATTTGCTTTCCTCCTGTTGTCATTTGTATTGTAATAATTGGCTGTAGCAACTGATGTAGTGTATTTTCCTCCAGTGTCACCAGTGCAACTATATAGTTTCTTACTGAACAACTCCCCCTCTTAATACAGCTGGCTGTCAATTGTAACGTGCTCCCAGATACACAGGGAAACATGTGTCTGTTGACATGATATCTGTTGACTACCATATAGACCAGGCAATTCATTGTGCCTCGTGCTCCTGATGAGGCAGTTGCATTACAGCATGTGGATGTGGCAGTCTGGGCACTTGGCAACAAGTATATTTGTTCACTCTTCATCAGTGTTGATGATTTAAGGCATGAATACCTGATTATCTGCTTCCTCCGAAGCACCAACCACAATTTTTATTGTTCTTTCAGCAGCTCTTAACAGAAGCCAACATGCCAGGATGATCAGAGTAAAAACAGACAATACTGCAAGCACACAGATACATCAATACCAGTGGAAAGAGAAACAGAAGCTCTTGGTCAAAGAGTCTCCAACTTGAAATGTTAACTCTTTTCCACAGAGGCTGCTTGACCTGTTGAACTTTTCCCCCAGCATCTCCTGCTTTTATTTCTAATTTCCAGCAACTGCACGCCTTTTGATTTTCAAGGGTGATCAGAAGTTATTTTGTTCAAATGAATACACTGCCAGGTCCACATGTGCGTGCAACAGCTTCATGATAATCAAGTTAACTGGACTCAATTACCACCCACCATGGAGCTGGTGAAAGCAATGACATTCAGTTATTAAGTTTGAAACAGATTTCCCTAGCTGAAAGCCATGCTGAGTATCCCTAATCAGTTCTTATCTATCAAAATGTTGACTGGGGTGGCACAGTAGTGTAGTAGTTGGCACAATGATCTACAGTACTTGCGACCCAAGTTCAATTCCCGCCACTGCCCGTAAGGCATTTGTGCATGCTCCCCATGACTGCATGTGTTTCATCTGTGTGCTCCAGTTTCCTCCCACAGTCCAAAGATGTAACGATTGGTAGGTTAATTGGTCAGTGTAAATTGTCCCATGATTAGGCTAGGATTAAATCGGGGCCTGCTGGGCAGCACAGCTCGAAAGGCCAGAAGGGCCCATTCGGTGCTGTAGCTCAATAAAATAAATAAATTAATTAACTAAAACATTACTGCATTTCCTTATAAACACACTACAATGTTGACCTACTGGGATTGTAACGTGGAGAAAATATCTCAGTGATATTATCCTTCATAGTTCTAGATTCATGCCCACATTTAGATCTCCCTTCCCTTCATTGTTGATTCTTATATTCCGTATCTGTAGAATGGTAATGGGTTGAAAAGGAGCTTGATATTGTCTCAAGACTCAGATCCGATCCACCCTCTTTTAATTGACTTAATCTCTCAAATTTGACTCAGCTACAAATCTGCTGCTTTACCACCCCTCATCTTCTAGTTCCCTGAAAATATTCAACCAAATTAATGCTAAAAACTGATGAGGGAGAAAAAAAATTGACTGCAGATGTCCTTTAAGTTTGTCCATAAAAGACACATAGACATTCTGGAGGCAAATGCGGCAAGAAAGGAAAATCTTTGTCATGAATGTTTAACTGAAAATCAACTCAAAAGAAATCAAATCAATTTTATAATGTCAGCTATATCAAAACAATTTATCTTTTTTAAAATTTACATTTGAAACAAACTGATATTTATGAAAATGCCTTTCTGATAGATTTAAAATCTTAGATAATTTTGTCAAGAGTATATTCATAAAATATGATAGTAAATAAGTTAAATTCCAAGGGAAGCTAATTTGAATAACTATTTTGTTTAACTTAGATGTGCAAGTTTGTGTGACAGAAATGCAAATAAAAGTCCATTAATTACCTTGTCAAAATGGAGCAAGTAATACGATGCAACAAAATCCAAAAGACTGATCTGATTATCCTAAAAGAAAAAAATAATTTATTGTAAATGATTACTCTGAATATTAAATACAAAGCAAAGTATCTTTGTGCTCTTTTAATTTTCTGTTGACTAATGGACGACCACTAGCCATATTTCATTCGAGGTTAGAAACAGCAAAGAGGAAATAACCCTGTATTTCATTTTTAACAAATTGGCACCAGTATAATTATTTCCTCCAGATTTTAATTAGCCTACTTTTCCATTTAACAAAATATAAACTAACATAGAAACTGAGATCATGTCAAATGTATGTGCTTATCCGAACTTCCTCTCTATAAATTCAGCAAAGGAATTAACAGCTCTGAAAACCATACAGATTTCTGCCATGGATCTTCCTAAAGTTGAAGGGGCCAGAAGTCCATGACTTAAATGTCTTCATTGAGCTCGGGGCACTTTGTCTTCCTCCCTCAGTTAACTGTGAAAGATTATCCAATTGCTTAATTGACAAGTGGCAATGAGACTCGCATGACAAATTTTAAAATGCCAGGTAGCCAGGTCTAGACTTAAACTCATGGGAGGGTTTCAGAATTACTAATGGATTGGTCAGTTTGCACGGTGTAATCTAGGTATCTGAGTGAGTGACATAACACATTTTAAAGGACCAAAATTCACTATCCCATCTTTGGTCCCAGTGTTAGTTGTTTGGATGGATTATGGAAGGAGCTAGGCAGAACATCTGATGGGCATCCTATACATTGAGGTGAAATGGCAGCTCCCACACTAGTCTTCTGGCTCCCATGACAGAGATCTGCCAAAGTTATAGCAGCTGGCCACAGCAACATTAATCAATATTCAGGGTGGACAGTGTTTAAAATAAATTGCTTAATAACTTCAGCTAAACACAGAATAACAATATAAAATACTGACATGCTCTCCTTATGAATTCCTATTCCTCATGGCTTTGTTTGTGCAATTTAAACAGAGAATTAGTAGAAATGCATGAGCAGATAAAAAGCTGAAAATTCAGTATATGCAGCAAAAAGAATTAAGATACCAAGAGGCAGTGCACTAAAATCTCATAGTAAATATTAAAATATATGAAAAATGTGATAATTATGTAGCAGAAATTTCCCTGAACTTGAGAAGTTCAAATTTCAGGATTACCATTATCTATGCAGAGATAATTCGGAAAACAGGTTTAAACATTTCCACATTGAAGGTTCCTTTGACTCAATAAATTGCAAGTCACGACTGAAATGCATAGCAGCCCCGGTAACAAAACTATGTGGCTCATGCCTTAATCTTGCCCATCACAAGCAGGGCTCTGCGTAATTGGTCTGTTTCACTGAATTTTACAACTTATAAACTTCACCAATGAGATGTAACAAAATCCCAAACTGTTTGAATATTTGTACTCCTGAAACAGTTGACCAGTAATTTTCTTGTTTTACTAAAGTCTGATGAAATTATAAATGAAGAAAAAAATCCTTATTTCCTTTAACTTCTATAAAAGCTGGTTTTAATCTGAGACAACTATTTGATTTTCTTCTATTTTAGCTAACAATGACAAATAGCTTACAATATTATCATTTTTGTTTTAAACCACATGTCATTTCACAAAACTGTGAATGCAATTAATTATAACTTGGCATTGGTTCCTTACATCTCTGTATGGAATGAACAAAACCTTACAAAAAAACAATATTTGGTTAATGCTTGCGAACTTTCTCAACATAAGTAAGCTGCATACTTACAAAATTACTTATATTGAATGTTTAAATGTGATTAAAACCAGTTAAACACATTTCTGGAATTCTTGTTAAATTTAATCTTTTAGTAAAAGTCATAAAATAACTTACAAATCATTTCAAAAGGTTCTTTCAAATCCCACTGCAGTAAGATTAGAATGGTCTGCCAAACCATTTTGCATTGACCTTTTATTATTTCTGTAGTTTGCATGTTAGAAACAGACTCTTGGTCCCACAAATTTATTCAGTAAATTACCTTTAAGTTATTTCTGAAGTATTTAAGTCAATCACATTGCACCTGATATTTGTTTTACACTGCTAAGGCTGAAATGAATATCTCAGCTAAAGAATATGTTGTTTCCTATGTCATGAAATCTTTTAATATAAAAAGTAAAAGAGCGTTTGAAATCTTCTCTTCCTGAATTATACAATATCATGAAGAAGTTTTGCACTTTTATTCTTTTACTTTGGCATAAAGGTTTCAATAATCGATTCAGCAAATTTTGACACTAATTAGCATATGTCATATTTTACTACTGAGAACAATGTTTTAATACTATTGCACCCAAATATACATATCCTTTGCTGTAATCATTGTGCTTCGACAAGGTGACTAAATAGTGTGACGAGCATTGTAACAGGCAAAGTAAAACAAGGATTGCAAGGTATAAAAAGTGTTGAGACAGTATTGACTTTTGAGCAGTTCTATCCCACTACAGAGTTCATGTGCACCCTACTTCAGCAAGCATTTTATTATGTACCAGCTTACAAACAGGGGCGAATTCTTATTAGAGACGAGTCAAATGGCTACTTAGAACATAGGACATCGAACATTTCAGCACAGTACAGGCCCTTCGGCTCACAATGGTGTGCCGACCTTTTAACCTTCTTTAATCCTAACCATCCTAAAGCCAGAAGGCCCATTTATTATTTCCACAGGAAACATACTTTAGAAAAAAAAATCACAAATTAAGGACAAAGCACAGAGCAAAACCTGCAGGAAGAATGACTAACTGCACCTACATTACAGGGAGGCAATTTATGGCTACATATCCAAACACAACCTGAAAGAAATAAGGCTCTGTGCAAATTGTGAGGATATAGAGAAAAAGAAGAGAAAGAGAGGGGTGTGATTTGATTGTTTATGAGCTTATTTTCTATCTGACCTATACAGCAAAAATATTCATACTGTCATAAAATAGAGGCTCCATGCTGGTAGTTTTGTCCTGGAAGACATAGCAATGCTGAAAGTCTAAAACTACTTAGTTGAAAGCCATCAGAAAAATGCTGAAGAATTTATCATTTCACTTATGAAACAGGATTTATGATGTTTTAAAATTTTGTATTCCTATTTAAAATGTAACTCCATTGCAAATGGACCCCACACTCAACGTCAGTAAGATCAAAGAATTGATTGCGGACTTCAGAAAGGGCAAGACAAGGGGACATACACCAGTCCTCAGAGAGAGATCAGAAGTGGAAAGAGTGAGCAACTTCAATTTCTGGGTGTCAATATCTCTGAGGATCTAACCTCGACCAACATATCGATGCAGCTGCAAAGAAGGCACAACAGCGGCTATATTTCATTAGGAGTTTGAGGAGATTTGGTTTGTTAAGAAAAACAATCGAAAAATTCTATAGATGTACAGTGGATAGCATTCTGACTGGCTGCATCATCATCTTGTATGGGGATGGGAGGGGGGTAGCTACTGCACAGGATCAAAGTAAGCTGCAGAGAGTTGTAAACATAGTTAGCTCCATCAAGAGCACTAGCCTCCATAGAATCCAGGACACCTTCAAGGAGCGTTCCCTCAAAAAGGCGGTGTCCATCATTAAGGACATCTATCATCCATGTCTTGCCTTGCTACCATCAGGAAGGAGGTACTGAAGTAAGAAGGCACACACTCAATGATTCAGGAACAGCTTCTTCCCATCTGCCATCTGATTTCTGAATGGACATTGAACCCATGAACACTACCTTAATACTTTCTTTTGACTCCTATTTTTGCACTACTTAATTAATTTAACTCTCTCTCTCTCCCTATATATATATATATATATATATATATATATATATACACACACACACATACACATATACTCACTGTAATTCAGTTTCTTTCTCTATTATTATATATTGCTGCCACACAGTCAACTAATTTCATGATATATACCGGCAATATTAAACCTGATTCTGATATACAATTCTAATCGAACTACCTTCCCACTCGAAACCCTATTGAAGTGAGGTAACCCAGATATGACCATTGAAATTAATTTGACCACCTGGAATGTTATTTAGAAATGTGACTTTGTAAATTCTAAAATTTGTATCAAACATCTGACACTGATAGCAGATAGGAGGGGGAAGGAGCTTATCCCCATTTGCTCTGTTCAGGAGAAAGGACAGTGTTAGATCAAAGTGAAAACTGTTGGTCTTCCGACGTTCATGGCAAGAAGTGCTTTAGCTGAAAGGCATACTCTGTCAGCCATAGGGATACTACAGGTGGGGAAGTATGTTCTGATCAGTTACCAAAAACCAATCACTGGGTCATCAGCAGACTGACCTCAGCAACACTAGTGAAGACACATAGACTTCAGCTCATAGATAGAAGGGTAGAGAGGAAGGATTTCCTTATGTCATCATGTTAAGATCACTGTAATGGCTCAAACTTGAGTAAGGGAATGTCATTACAAAAATAAAGGATTTGTTTAATTGTTTTATTTACTAAAACTATTTAATCAAGATTTCTGCACAGATAGCAAGTAAGCTTAAATGTGTGTGGGAGGAGCTATCCTATAGCCAACTCATAGGCTGCAATAAGACAAGCACGATCAGAAAATTCACTAACATCGCTTATGTATGGAAATAAACCAAATAACAAAGTTACTACATACTTGATGGACTTTGTTTACATGCAGCATCACAGCAAGATGTTAGATAAAGGCAGTTATTTTACTTGACAAAAGGCACTGAGTTGTTGCAGAAGTCATGCCACTCTACCGATTGGACATGCACAAGTTCATTCTAGCCGCAAGTTAGGGAATTGCTCCAATTACATCATAAAACATACCCTGCTTTTGACGTCTTTTAACTTTGGAAGAATTTCTAAGCCAAATCCATCTGCTTGGCCACGAGTCCTGTTCCCACCATTCATATGATTTCCAAAGGCTAGGATGAGACCTAGCACAATCTTCACACTTTCTTGGTCTTTTAAACTCTGAATAAAATATATCTTGGTGAATGAGTGAATCTCCTTTTAAACATTCAAGCAACAGAATCATAGCCGGTTAACCAACAATATTGCAATTCTTATTCTTGGTTCGTCGAGGATCCAAACTGGAACTCTTTGAGAGTACAGATAAACTCAATGGTTGTTAATAAACTTTGGAGCAAATTCAACTCATTTTAAACATAATACTAAATATTCTAGTATATATTCACAAAGATGTCATGAAACTATTTAAATGAATCATTTACAGATCATTTGTAAAGATAGTTGGAACAAGGTCTGCAGGACAGAAGTTGGTGTGAACCAAGTTAGTTTCTCTGCAATTACAGATTAAAATAAATTTAGATTTGGCATTATCAACCTCTTCCCAATATCAATACCAAATAAAATAAATCTTAGCAGACTATGAATGGCACTGAGATCATTGTTATTACTTACTTAGCGAAAAAGCATGAAGTAGGCCCTTCAAGCTACTCCGCCCCAGCAACTTCACAACCCTAATTAACCCCAAACTAATTACTGGACAATTTACAATGACCAATTAAACTACCCAGTATGTCTTTGGACTGTGGGAGGAAACCGAAGCACTCGGCAAAACCCATGCATTGCACGTGGAGGGCGGACAGAGTCTCCTTAACGAATAGTGTGAGAATTCAACTCCTAACTGCTTGGCTACTGTGGTGCCCAAAACTGATTCTACTAAAGTTGCAATACATAATGAATCAGACCTTGCTTAGGTGGAGAACATTCTCTGCTTTGCGGCGCACTGTGGAGATTCCTTCCATGAAGTTAGATTGGAATATGATGCAATTTGCACGTTCAGTAAAGTTAGAAATCTGTGACAATTCATACAAGAACCTTTTGGGGAAGAAAAACAAAGTTAATGTGAATCAGATTTAACCATTTAATCCATTTCCAATAAACAAACCTATTAATCTGAAATCACTACAAATAAAAATAATGAAAATCATATTTTCTTGAAGATATTAACAGAACACTTCTGATTTGACTTCCAGTAGGTTCATTATAAGTCTTAAAAAGCCAAAATAAATGATCCAGCAGGGGAGAGATGAAGTGATAATTAAACTACAAGGTAACAGCCAGCACTCTAATTAATTCAAGCTGCTCTATTACTTGAACAGGCAGCCAAAAAGTCAAGTTTAATATTAGTATTAGCTATTACATTGAGAATTTCATACGCAATCCTGTGTTGTTACTGTATTGAAACAGCACTAAACTTAACATTGCTGTAACTGCTTAATGTTACACATACAATTAATTTAGCAGGACAGACTGGAATGGCTAGTCAACCCTTTCACTAAATGGTCCAGGGGTACTCTTGAAATAAATAGAAGCCTTATTTCAATATTCTAGTACATTTCCTGTGGTCTCTGCATATTGTCCCAGCCTGACTTTGTGACCATTTGCAACTCTGGCTTCAGCAGTCCAACTGAAGACCAGTGATAGCAATCATAAACACGGTTCAGCATCAGACGAATTAGGAGCACAAAAATGTGCTGCCATCCCGTTCTCCTGGCCTGCCACCCACTCATCATCCCAATTCTAAATTCAGCACTGGCAACACGGTATCATAGTGGTTAGCATGACATCGTTATAGCACCAGAGACCCAGATTCAGTCCTGCTTATCTGATATAGACTACTTGATTCAGTCCATGGGTGACCTGGTCCCAGGATACTATCACTGCACAATGTTTATAGCAAAATATCTTGTAATTTCTGGATTATAGATTTTAAAAGATGTCATTTATGAGGACTTGCTGACCTTCATACCAAATATACTCTTATTGAGCTACCTGCTTTTCCTACCCTGCTTTGATTTTGCTGTTCTTTTAGAGAGGCTACGGTCCTTAGGACTAATCACTTCATCCATCTTGCACATTTAGCGTGTTGAACACTTACCGGATTTGTGGAAGGGGAATCCAACCAGTCCCATTGCCCCACCTTGTCCCCAAACCTTGCAAGTCCATTCTTTCTAGCTCCCTTTTGAAAGTGACTTATGCTGCAGCTGCCCCAGTCTTCCAAACTTTTACAATAATTCAAACGTAGAAAGTGAAATAAAAAATAAAAGCTCCTTGTGGTCAGATGAATAATGTGTAATTCTAGAGATTTAAGAGCAATACTGTAGGACTGGCAACTTTATCCACCACAAAATGGATGTATAAGATGCTGCCTGGCTGGATCTTTGGAAACTGTTAGAATTCAGCTCTAAAGAAGGATCTTAGTGGGGAGAAAATGAGCAAGTTAGGGACAGCTAACTTGAAAGGGTGAAAAATGAATTCACTTGTATGATTTTGATTGTATATATGTTTTAAACACATGTAGTCAACTACATCCAGTTTCAAATTATTAAGAACAATGTTTACTTCAATTTTACTAGTTCTTCCAATCTCTTTGAATGTCAGAGATACCACTTAAAAAACAAAAATACCTAATTACCTAGCTGCACACCAAGGTGAAGGCGGCCAGTGAGACCCACCACATTTTGAGGCAAGTAAGCCTTGATATTGAGGCCAGCATTCATTCTTTGCTGCTCGTCTGTTTCATCTGTCACCCTCCTGAAACATTTATATTGGATCTTTTGTCCTTCAGTTGACTTCTCCTGTTAGAGCTCAATGGATTCCAATTTACCCTTCTTTCAGGTTATTGGTTCCACTGATTTCTGAATATATTCTAGGGCCAACTTTTACATTTTTATTTCTGTCTCCTTTGATCTTTCTCACCATTATTTCACCTCTTCTAATAAGCTTCCATCTGGAAGCACTGTTTTTCCCTTCTTCCATTTCAACTAGTACAACAAGAGAAACTCCTTACTGTTCTGGTTTATCCAGTAACTTTCTCTCTTCCTCTGTTGACTTTTCGTAATATTTGGATATGGTCACCAACTCGTCAGGTTGTGCCCTCTGTAATGCAGAGAACAATTAAATGTTCATTCAAAAAATTGCACTATTTCAGCGCAGCACTAAAAAAATCAATTAAAGATAAAGATGGCTGATGTTCAAACCTGGAATGTAATCAACATCCTCTCAAAACTGTCAGCATTTTCCAGAAGTCATCAATACAAAATATTGATATATATCTGATAATATGATAACATTCTGTATGCTTACTTCTGAACCATGGACCAAACTCTAGTGATTCCAAAATTATACTTCCAGCCAGAATTTTGTGTGGTGTCATATCAGCTGAACAGCCAGAGATTCAAAAGAGTAATGATATTATAAACTCATTTGTGTATTGCAATAGCAAAGTCCAAAATCATTAAATTGGATATTCATCATGATGTAATGTCCTATAAAAATAGGGATTGTGGCATTACTTCCTTCATCCAACTGTCATGTTGATAAAGTAAGTCCTTCTGCTACTGTAGGTTAGAGTACAGTCATGCTTCAAGTTTTCTCTTAATTCACTCTCAAGGACATAATGTATTCTGGAGACAAGTGGTCTTAGTAGGGCCACTGCTTCTGGGTTGGTAGAAAACAGAGGTTTCTTGCAGGTCTTACAAACAGAGTAAATGCCTTCTGCTACACCAATAGCACATCATCTTTGCATTAATGAAAATCCTTGGAATAACATTCAGGCCTGTAGTTCTCACACTATTCCTCTGTGTGCTGTTGTGTCAGGCACATACAGAACCCACAAGGAAAGCTATGAACATTGCACAAGTCTTCACTTATTTATGTTTCATTTTTCAACAAAATTGAATCATTCAATGCAACAAAAACATGGTGCAATGCAAGCCGATTTTTTGGAACAATCTTCCCTCTAGGCCCTAATAGCCATCACAATTTTAATCTATTCCTCATTAACCTATTTAACTACCCATATTATTTCCATTCTTTATACCATACCATTAGCAAAGGTATACTATATTATTAGTAAAGTTAGATAATCGATGGTCAGCAGAAACATGTGGGCTGAAAGGCCTGCTTATGTTCCTATTCAGACTTCATGATATCCTCTTTGTTCTTCTAACATTCACTTTTCCCTCAATCCTAAAACCCTATCACCATGATCCCACTTCCATCTTTCCTTTTTCTATCTCTGTTTAGTCCATTTCCCTCAGAACTCTTTATAATTACCTTAAGATAAAAACAAAGTAATTATTAAAATAATTTGACTTGGAATGTGAAAACAAACTATTCGCAGCAAATCTGAGATCCACCACATGAATCCACACAAGATCCAGTTTAATCTCTTCTTTTCCTCTTGTCCCTTTCTCTTAGCTTTATAATTCTATTGCTGTGGCAGATTAGAAAAGTTCCAGCCAGAAAACAGTTTCACTGTCCCCTCACCATGTATATTTAGTGTCATTCTCACAGGTTCTTCCTTGGACCAGATTTCATCATTTGCCTCAATGGTAAAAGAAGAGTAAAGGATGTGTTGGCCAAATACATTGAAGATTGTGATACAATCCAGCTGCAGGCTCTCATCAGCATCTCAAAACATCAACAATTTCTTTCTCTCCCTCAGATGCTGCTCAATGCTGAGTTCCTTCAGAAGATTGTTTGTTGCTCCAAGTTCCAGCATCTGCAGTCTCTTGTGTCCCTGTGATACATCCACTCAACAACCACTTTATTAGGTACCTCCTGTGTTATGTTTTGTAACTCCAAAACATAACACTAATTGGAAGAAAAACAAGGGAGCTGGGAATGTGAGTCCAACAAACGCTTTTTGTAGCCAGCTAAGAGTTTTTCAATTCTTGTTTGGGGGATTTTAACCCATTCTTCCTTGCAAAATGCTTCTAGTTCTGTGAGATACTTGGGCTGTCTTGCATGCACTGCTCTTTTGAGGTCTATCCATAGATTCTTGATAATGTTTAGGTCAGGGGACTGTGAGGGCCGTGGCAAAACCTTCAGCTTGCACCTCTTGAGGTAGTCCATTGTGGATTTTGAGGTATGTTTAGGATCATTATCCTGTTGTAGAAGCCATCCTCTTTTCATCTTCGGCTTTTTTTTTACAGATGGTGTGATGTTTGCTTCCAGAATTTGCTGGTATTTAATTGAATTCATTTTTCCTTCTACCAGTAAATGTTCCCCGTGCCATTGGCTGGAACACAAGCCCAAAGCATGATCGATCCACCCCCTTGCTTAACAGTTGGAGAGGGGTCTTTTCATGAAATTCTGCACCCTTTTTTCTCCAAACGTACCTTTGCTCACTACGGCCAAAAAGTTCTATTTTAACTTCAACGGTCCACAGGACTTGTTTCTAAAATGCATCAGGCTTGTTTAGATGTTCCTTTGAACCTTTTGAATAGAACTCTTTGGCCGCAATGAGCAAAGGTATGTTTGGTATATATAAAATTTTATTTCCTGTGGAGCATCAAGAAAGCTCACCTCTGTCCCAGGATACTGACGGACTATTACCGCTGTACCATTGAGAGCATACTCACCAACTGCATCTCAGTGTGGTATGGCAGTTGTCCCGTATCGGACTGCAAAGCACTCCAGCGTGTGGTGAAAACTGCCCAGCGGATTATTGGTACCTAATTGCCCACCATTGAGAACATCTACCATAAACACTGCCTGGGCAGGGCGAAAAGCATTATCAAAGAAGCATCTCACCCTAACCATGGACTTTTAACTCTCCTCCCATCCGTAGGTGCTACAGGAGCCTCTGCTCTCGCACCAGCAGGCACAGAAAGAGCTTCTTCCTTGAGGCTGTGACCCTGCTGAACCTCACATCACAGCGCTAAGCAGTATTGCACCCATATTGTACTGTCTCAGTATTTCTATATTTGTGTGCTGTAGCACTTACTTTTTATTCGCAGTTATTTTGTAAATAACACTATTCTTTGCATTTCTGGTTAGATGCTAACTGCATTTCATTGGCTTTGTATCTGTACTCAGCACAATGACAATAAAGTTGAATCTAATCTAAATACACACACACACACACACACACACACAGTATACTATAAAATCAAACTAGTATATAGACCAGGGGTTGGCAACCTTTTTGCCTCTGTGGGCCGGATCACGTATTAATGAGCGGACGGTGGGCCAGATAAATGCTATAAAAAACTTGAGATATGGGAATTATCCATTTAAATACATCTAGTTATGTTTTGCCTCAAATTAATGAATAATGCATGCTAGAAAATCATTTGTGCTTAACCAAGGATGCCAATTAGTAATCAAAGAACTCAGTTTAGTTGCAATTTATTTCAATCAAGGCATCTTTTGAATTTAATAAAATGACACAAAGAATCTTTAAACATAAAACGTATGAACATGATGCATTGAACGGTGGTAAATTAAGTATAATAAAAAATAAAATTTTAATGCAAACAGTCGATAAATCAGTGTGAAACTTGCTGCTGTTTGTTCCGAAACTAGCCTTCATTCACTCAACTTCATCTTTCCTTGCTTGCCCAGTAAACTTGTTCAAATTTCCACTATGGTGTGCCTTGTAATATCTGCTGATATTTGCCACCTTCTTCACAGCAACATTTTCTAGGTAAATGAGACAAACTGGTTTCCCAGCTTGCTCGATGAAGAAGTAATCTAGTCTTCAAGTGTCTTGGAAATTTCGGCACTCAGTGTCTACCCTCCCGCATTTTGCATTCATTCCCATTGGAATTTTTTTCTTTGATTTTATTTCAAAACATGAGTTATTCAACAAGTATCGTAGCACATGCAAATATCTGGATATTTAGTGTGGATTTCTTGTTAAAACACAGTGACGCTGTTTCTGTTTACAAATTTGAACGATCCCATCTGAAAACCTGCACGTGTACAGAGAGTATCTAATACATATTATTAAGATAGTCTGCCTTCCCGTCATTCATATATACCAGAGTTTGGTTTGGAACAAAATAGAACCCGAGGCCAGTGTAACAAGACGCCATGCATGTCCATCAGTGTGGTCGCGTGAAACACTCAGAATAAGGAAAAAAAAAATTGCTCGCGGGCCAGATAAGCATAGTATACCAATATTTGCTCATGGGCCGGATTTGGCCCGCAGGCCGTAGGTTGCCTACCCCTGAAATAGACACCTACAGCATAGTAGCATAGTAAATTTTAAGTTGTCCCATTTGGGCCTAAAGATTTAATTTGCATGAAGGATTTCTTACTCTTGTGGGATAACATCTTTCCTGATAGCAGGGAGGAGGGGGTCACTCTGCTTGGCAGGAGAGACTTATGGTTGTCAAGCAATCTCAGGTTCTAGGGCTTCCTCCATTGTGATTGTTGGAGTTGACTCTGGGACTGCAAGAAGTGGTTCTGACAGCTCTGGACCCTTTTTTCCCTGGATGTGTTGGCATCCTGAACAATGCATGTCAAGCTTCACTGGACGATGTGGATCGTAATGTGTGAGTACAGTGTCTGACATCACAATTTGTTTTTACTTTTGAAAGCCATCTCACACCGCTTTGCCCATGGCCATTTCTTCTTGATCTGTAGTAATGAGTTCAAAGGGTGGAGCACCTTCGCCAGATTTGGTAGGAACCTGTTGTAGTATTTTACAGATCCTAAAAGGGGCTGCAACTGTGACATGTCCTTTGGCCTTGGGGTATCTGCCACTGGTTGCATTTTCTCAGCACATGTGTAACCCTTGTGTGTCCACAGTGTGACCACAGTATGTGATGCTCGGTTTAAAGAACATAGAACATAGAAAACCTACAGCACAATACAGGCACCTGGGCCCACATGTTGTGCCGAACATATAACCATATAACGATTACAGCATGAAAACAGGCCATCTCGGCCCTTCTAGTCCGAGCTGAACTCTTACTCTCACCTAGTTCCACCGACCTGAACTCACCCTCCATTTCTTTCCTGTCCATATATCTACCCAATTTAACTTTAAATGACAACATCAAACCTGCCTCAACCACTTCTGCTGGAAGCTCGTTCCACACAGCTACCACTCTCTGAGTAAAGAAGTTCCCTCTCATGTTACCCCTAAACTTTTGCTCTTTAAATCTCAACTCATGTCCTCTTGTTTGAATCTCCTCCACTCTCAATGGAAAAAGCCTATCCATGTCAACTCTATCTATCCTACTCATAATTTTAAATACCTCTATCAAGTCCCCCCCTCAACCTTCTACGCTCCAAAGCATAAAGACCCAACTTGCTCAACCTTTCTCTGTAACTTAGGAGATGAAACCCAGGCAACATTCTAGTAAATCTCTTCTGTACTCTCTCAATTTTATTGACATCCTTCCTATATTTCGGTGACAAGAACTGTACACAATACTCCACATTTGGCCTTACCAATGCCTTATACTATTTCAACATTACATCCCAGCTCCTATACTCAATGCTCTGATTTATAAAGGCCGGCATACCAAAAGCTTTCTTCACCACCCTATCCACATGAGATTCCACTTTCAGGGAACTATGCACCATTATTCCTAGATCCCTCTGTTCTAAAGCATTCTTCAATGCCTTACCATTTACCATGTATGTCCTATTTTGATTAGTCCTACCAAAATGTAGCATCTCACATTTATCAGCATTAAACTCCATCTGCCATCTTTCAGCCCACTCTTCTAAGTGGTCTAAATCTCTCTGCAAGCTTTGAAGACCTACTTCATTATCCACAACTCCACCTATCTTAGTATCATCTGCATACTTACTAATCCAATTTACCACACTATCATCCAGATCATTAATATATATGACAAACAACATTGGACCCAGTACAGATCCCTGAGGCACACCACTAGACACCGTCCTCCAATCTGACACACAGTTACCCACCACTACTCTCTGGCGTCTCCCATCTAGCCACTGCTGAATCCATTTTACTACTTCGATATTAACACCTAACGATTGAATCTTCCTAACTAACCTTCCGTGTGGAACCTTGTCAAAGGCCTTACTGAAGTCCATATAGACAACATCCACCGCTTTACCCTCTTCAACTTTCCTAGTAACCTCTTCAAAAAATTCAATAAGATTTGTCAAACATGGCCTTCCACACACAAATCCATGTTGACTGTTCCTAATCAGACCCTGTCTATCCAGATAATTATATATACCATCTCTAAGAATACTTTCCATCAATTTACCCACCAATGACATCAAACTCGGGCTGATAATTGCTAGGTTTACTCTTAGAACCCTTTTTAAACAATGGAACCACATGAGCAATACGCCAATCCTCCGGCACCATTTCTGTTTCTAATGACATTTGAAATATTTCTGTCAGAGCCCCTGCTATTTCTACGCTAACTTTCCTCAAAGTCCCGAGGAATATCCTGTCTGGACCTGGAGACTTATCCACTTCTATATTCCTTAAAAGCGCCAGTACTTCCTCTTCTTTAATCATCATACTTTCTATAACTACTCTTCTTGTTTCCCTTACCTTACACAATTCAATATCCTTCTCCTTAGCGAATACCGAAGAAAAGAAATTGTTCAAAAATTGTTCCCCACCCCAGAAATTACTAGGCCTACCTATAGCCGTATATTTTACTAAGCTCCATGTACTGGGAATAGGTACAGAGGAGATGTCAGGGGTAAGTTTCTTACTCAGAGAGTGGTGAGTGCGTGGAGTGGGCTGCCATAAGAATTCACACTTGTTGCATTGTGCTCTGAGGCCAAATCTTCCAATCTTTTTAACACAGTCTTGAGATTTTGGAGATGTTCCTCGTTATCCTTACTGGTAACAATGATATCATCCAGGTAACACTGAGTGCCTGGGCAGCCTTGCAGCACCTGGTCCATAGTTATCTGCCAGAGCGAAGGTACAGATGCTACATGATAAATAATCCCACTATGGTGATAAAGCCCTCTGTGAGTGGTTATGGTGAGGAACCCTTTGGACTCTTGCCATTCTCCTCTGATGTCTCTCATTAACAAGATATTTTTGCCCACATCCAGTGAGTGGCAGTTATGCTTTTTTTTGTTTTCCCACACCTTTCTCTCAAAACTCTAGAGACTGTTCTGTGTGAAAATATCTGGCGATCAGCAGATTCTGAGAAACTCAAACGACGCTGTCTGGCACTAGCAATCATTCCATAGTCAAAGTCACTTAGATCATATTTCTTCCCCATTCTGATGTTTGGTCTGAACAACAAATGAACCTCTTGACCATATCTACATGCTTTTATGTATTGAGTACCACCACAAGATTGTCTGATTAGATATTTGCATTAACAAGCAGGTATACCTCATAAAAGTACACCTATATGCCTAGTATATAGTTCTGTTACTAATTATAGATCACAGGTCCTTAAATTCTGAACAGTTAGATCTGATCCTCATCTGTCCTCTGTATCACAATGATAATCTGGCACAACAGATTGTGTCCACAATGTGGAGATTGAAATTAGACTCTGTAGCCTGTGGAATGTTCACTAATGCTGCTTTGGATAAGTGCACCCGTGACACGTAGACCATGTGGAATTTTCCTTCTTGCCAATGTTCCCATTGTAACCTGCAAGGCTAATGTGAAAACTGCACCTCTCAATATCTGGCTTACTCAGCCAGGGGTATTACTGGTGAGCCACTCTTTATGCTTCACATTCAAGTCCTCTATATTTTGCGTCATAGAATCACAGAGAAATACAGCATTGAAATAGGTCCTTTTCCTCTCCCAGTACACACCACCCAACAACCATCATTTTTACGTTAACTCTACCCTAACCATTTCTTTTCTCCCTACCCTCTCAACAACTCCTCCTACCTCACTGTGCACTGATTAAAGCATACAGTGGCCAATTAATCAAATAAATTGCATTTTTGAGATGTGGGCGGAAAATAGGTAACATGGAGGAATACCATGTGTTACAGGGAGAATGTGTAAACTGTGCACATATAGTGTAATTGCTTCCCTCAGTGACTCCACCAAACAGTATTAAGTATATATGGAATTATGGATTTAATTGCTGGATGGAGTATGGCATAGTATTCTCCTTGATAGCACTTTGTCCATATTTGTTGTTAAATCAAGAAACCAATGCAAAATCAAATCTGAAGTCCCAGACCAGTCTCCCACATTTTCCCGCATCAACAACCCTGACGGGTTTGTCCAGTTTGAGAGATAGTAGTGATGGTATGAAATATTTTGATATTTATTGAAATTTATTAAACTGTAAATACTATTATTTCAAGCTGCTGCTCATTTATTTTGTTAGACAACTTGTCCCAAGTGCTAGCAGGAAGCACTGGACAGAGATGAGCATAGATTAGTCATGTCAAAGTGTAATCTTTGGGTCTTGCCAAATAGTTCCATCAATTTTATTTTGTGAATGAAGACGACAACTCACAAAGGTTCTCTTTCCCTTGTATAGCAACAATTAAGGCACAAACTGTAAAGTTATGCATGTTTCCTTTTAGCAATAAAATATCATGTTTAATTTATAAAACACTATTTTACTGTAAACAGAACGGAAACTTTGGTTGGTTTTAACTTACCCATAAATTTCATATCCTTTTTTTTAGCCTAAAGGTGACCAAAAATGAAAGACTTGAGTGGATTTTGAGTCACTTTTTTAAATAAAGTTTGCAAAGTCATGTTCAAATTAACATTTTGCAGTACTGCATATTTGCCATATCATGGAATACATCAGACTGCACTGGTTCAACAATCATTAGTTGTTTTTTTCCAGTAAGGAGGACAAAGATTTCCTTCTATTGGTAACCATAACAACATTGGTTCCCTGACTGATAGAATCTTATCACAATCATCAAAAACCAGCTATTTGAATGTACCACACGCAGCTTCTAAGCAAAATCCCAGTCACAAAGTAAAATATACATACCATTGTTCATTTTTGCTTTAGGTTCTGTATGAAATAGTAAATGCCAGAATTCAGTTATCATTTTAGTTTATTTCTCTACAATGTTGTCAGTAATAAGAATTGTTTATGAATGTCTTGCAAAACCTCCGATTAAACTTCATTCTTTAATTAAATCAGCGTGACGACAACAAATATTTTCATTGGGTTGTTCAAAGACTTCTTTTCACATTCTCATTCCTGCAACAGTAATCTGAATCTCTCATATATAATAATAAATTCTGGTCTCAACACACTGCCAACAGGACTGCACTGGAGTACTCTTATTTGTCAGCCCAAGTGTGCCCACATAATTTAATGCAGATTGGTCCAGGTGTAAAGAGTGCATATAACTAGTGACAGGATAAATAATCAGCCAGCAACCGCAACGATTTAAAATGATGTTGGGTAGAGAGCTGGTGAACAGGTTTAAGTTGCAGAAGAATGGAAGGAAAAGGCAAAGAACAGAACTAACATTTTGGAAGTTTTCACAAACTAACAATGATGGTTTGATTGGCAGATTATAAAGTGTAGATCTATGGGAGGGTTCTGATAGTGGATGGGTTACCAGCGTAATTTGTTGGTTCGAGAAGAAGCAATCCTACTTGTGGTAAACCATATATATATATGTTGTAACTGGGTTAACTGTCTGGACACACCCCTCTGCTGACTGCCCCTGTGGCTCCTCCCACAGATTCCTGTATAAAGGTGTCTCACCTTGCCCCTCCCCCTCAGTCCGGGGCAGACACTCACCGTGGAGGTCGTACTGTACAGCGAATAAAAACCTTTTAGTATTTTACCAAACCTCAGTCTTTTGGAGTTATTGAAGGTGCTTCACTACTCTTCCCATCCTATTTCCATCACTACAGAGGCATTTTATTTCTTCATGGATTCAGCATGAACAGGCTGTTTTCAGCTGCTGACTTTTGAGAAGATTAGATAACCCAGTGACCTTTGCTTTGTACAATAGCTGGTAGTTTCATGATATCATTTAAATAAAGAACCATTTGCCACATAAACATTGGTTTCCTGTTCCTCACTTTTCCTCCATTTAAAACTGTATGTGGGTTGGTTCATGATCCAGAATAATTAAATCTCTGACACAATTGCCACTTAGCTGTTTTTTGCAATCACAAAGTTCTCACAGAAATTTGGTGACCTGTGCGAATATAAGGAATGTCCAGGATAGCAATCCTGAAATGCAATGGGTCAAAGCAATCTCTGCAGTAAGAACATAAGGAATGGAGGAACAAGGAATCCAGAATAACCCACCTACTTCTCAAGCTAGCTTTGACCTAACAGCCAAACCAATACCTCAAGTCATCTTTTCACAACCAATTATAGTACTTCTTGATTCCCTGTTATCCAAAAACCTACTGTTTTCAGTTTGGAATGCAACCCGACCTAAAATAAAAGTTACAAAGGCTTACTAACTGAGCAACTAACTTTCTTGTCATCAGTGTTAAATGGCTGAGTCCTTTCACTCACGATATGCACGGTAGCAGAGTGGTAGCACATTGCTTTACAGTACCAGTGACCTGGGTTCAACTCCCACTGCTGCCTGCAAGGAATCTGCATGCTCCTCCTGTGACAGCATGGGTTTCCTCCCACAGTCCAAAGATATAATGGTTGGTAGGTTAATTGGTCATTGTAAATTGTCCCGTGATTAGGCCAGGGTTAAATCGGGGGTTGCTGGCTGGTATGGCTCAAAGGACTGGAAGGGCCAACTGTGCTGTATCTCAATTCTGAGACAATGGGCCCAACTGTGCTGGATCCAGCCCACTATTCAGGTTCATGTTATTGCATTCATCTGCCTGTCTCTGTACCTAGAATATTACTAGCTCTTTACTTTTTTAAATATTCAGTTTATCTCTTTGAGAGATACAGCACAGAATAGGCCCTTCCAGCAATCCCCGACAACCCCGATTTAACCCTAACCTAATCATGAGACAATTTACAATAAACAATTACGTCTTTGGACTGTGGGAGAAAACCCACGCACTAGCAGGGGAGGATGTACAGAGACTCCTTACAGAGGATGCCAGGATTGAATTTTGAATTCTGATGTCCTGAGCTATAATAGCATCATGCTGACCGCCATGCTACCGTAGCACCGTAGTTTGGTGCAGTGATGTCCTAGAGGTAGTGACTCTGCCCCAGTATGCTGGCAGCCTTTGATAGGAGTCAAAGCTGGGAATGAACTTTGTTTTCAGTTTAATCTTGTGGGATTATATTTTTGTGCTTAAACGTCTTTGACATTAAGGTAAATAGTCTTAATTAAATAAATTAACATTAGAATAAAGTAAAATGCTTTCTAAAAGATAATTCTCGAAATGAAATATGCAAGTTTTGGATCCCATACAGAGGCCAATTCACCAGCATCATGCTGTGGAGTTCCATCAGGACAGTGCTCTTGGTCACGTAATCAAAGTGGTGTCCACCATGGAGCAGAGTGACAAGTGCACACGATCAGTCCCTGAGTTTCAGCAGTCTGTGCAAGTTTCACACTTTTGTGGTACCAACTGAATTCCTGTTAGTCCAAAGCTGTAGTCATCATTAGCACAACTCAACCCACTGTCTCCTAAACTGCTGTTATTAATTAACCTGCAAGTGTTAATGTATTATACTCTCAATTACCCTATAATTATTTTCTGTTTTTTTTGCCTATTTCTCTACTCTCAAGTACATTACACACATAACAAGTCAATCAAACAACGTCACTGTCTGGCCTATGGAAACAACCTCAATAATTACTCTGTCAGTTCTTTTCAGGTTCTTATATCTCAATGAGATTAGCTGTCATTCTCTGAAACAGTAGTGAAAATAGACAAACCTTAATCTTTCTGCAATGAACAATGCTTACATCCTTCAATCTAAAGAATCTATGTTACAGAGTCTCAAAGATAAACATATACTGTCCTAGATATAGAAACCAAGGCTGCATACAGTACTTCCACGTGTGGTCTCAAGAAGCCCCTATGTCCATTAAAAAATTAGAATTGCCCTATTGATAGATACAATGTTGTTGAAACAGATTACTCACAAGAGTAAACACAAGGGATTCTGTAGATTCTGGAAATCTAGAGCAACATACACAAAATACTGGAGGAACACAGCAGGTCAGGCAACAGCTATGGAATTGAATAAGCAGTCAATGTTCTGAGGGCAAGATCCTTCATCAGGACCGTCCTGCAGAGTCCCTCCAGCATTTTGTGTGTTCTACTCACAGGAGTAACCTGTCAATGAAATCATAATAGAAACAGAAAATATAAGAAGCACTCAGCAATGTCAGACTGTATCTGTTGCAGAGAGAAACAGACTTAATATTTCTGAAATGTTAACTGTTTCTTTTTCCACAAGTACTGCTGGACTTGCTGTTTTGAGAACTTTCTGTTTTCACTTCAGACTTCCAGCAGTCTATTTGAATTTCATACTATATCTTTTGTTGGGAAAAACTAAAAATAAACAAATATTGCAATAAAATTTCAATTTTTTCTCAATATAATCTTCTTGACAGGGAAACGCTGGATAGAGCTTTGGACCCCTTCCATAACCCAGTCCATACCTCTGGATCAGAATCAGAATTAATACTGCGGCATATGTCATAAAATTTGTTGTTTGTGGCACCAGTAATTCCGATACATAACAATAATAAACCTAAAAATCACAATTTAAAAAATCAGTACATTCGTTATGTATAAGTAGTGCAAAAAGAGAGCAAGAAAATAAAGTGAGATAATGCACATTCAGAAATCTGATGGCAGAGAGAAGACGCTGCTCCTAGAACTTGGAGTGTGTGCCTTCAAGCTCCTATACCACGTCCGAGATGGTAGCAGTGAGAAGGCAGCATGTTCTGGGTGATGGGATTCCTTAATGATGGATGCTGCCTTTTGAGGCGTCATCTTTTGAAGATGTCCTCGATGCTGGAGAGGCTAGTGCCCATGAGTTTGCAACTCTCTGCAGATTTTTCCATTCCTGTGCAGTGGTCCAGATGGTGATGAGTTAGAATGCTGTCCACGGTACATCTGTAGAAATTTGAGAGAGTCTTGGTGACGTACCAAGTCTCATCAAATTCCTAGTGAAATATAGCTGCTGTCATGTCTGTATGCTTACTGTATAACTGGGGTTCAACTGTTCCAGAATGCTTTGTCAGTAATGTAGCAGGACCACAGAGCAGGATGCAACATCTGCATCTCAAGGGGAAATTAAATTTTCTACAAGGGAAAGTCATGGAATAGAAACTGGGATGAGAATGTAAAGGAAGACATCAGCCCAGTTTTGCAGCATTTACTGCTATTATTATATTTTAAAAATATCCATCTTAAAGTGCTTCTGATAGTCTTAAACACTTTTTACAGGCGCCATACAAGGAAAGCATACTTAAATGCTTGTCTGAATTATTTGTATAATTTTTGATCAACTTACAAGCACAAAAATGGATAAAAGTACAAAATGAATGCTGAAAATAACTTAATGTGTCAAACTTCCTAGGAGCTTTGGCAATGGAAATTAAATCAATGACACTGAAGTATAAGGATGAAGAGCACGCAATAAAAGATTGCATCTAATCTGTTCAATAAAAGCTAGATTTCTTTAGAATTATGAACAATTTTTCACTGGAAAACAGAACTTATAGTGCACATAATCAGCTTTTGATGATAGGTTATCAACCTTGATGCATTAAATCTGTAACTTCACAAATGCTCAGTATTTCTAGCATTTTGTTTTATTGTTTGAGGTACAATTTTTCAAGATATGTTAAACTGACGTACACTTAAAAGATTACTCAGAGTAAAGTCAAGAGGATCTTCCATATCCTGCCCAATAATTAACTCTCAATAAGGCAAATTAGAAAGACTCATCTGAAAAATTAAAAAACCTAATTTATCTTGTAAGTAGTTACCATATACAGTGGGGCTAATACTTGCCTTCCCTTGGACAAAACTTTGTACTTCAGGACTTTTCAGATGCTATTTTTATATATCTCTTATATTTAATTTATATTCTTATTTTGAAGTTGTGGCTGTTATAATGGCAGCTTGTTCAGCAGTTTCATACCTTTAAATATCGTAAGAAATTGTCTACATACAGTGGATTCCAGTGAATTGGGACACATTGGGACCCGTACATTTTGGCCCAATTAAGCAACTGCCCCAATTAGCCAAAGGTTGATGGAAGTAGTTAAAAAGGAATAAAAAAGACAAACTACTATTTAACCGAGTAACAAATTAAGTATTTAAATAAAATACCGAACAAATTAGAACACTATCAAATCTACTAAGTACTATAAACCTGTGTATTACTTCCTAATGGTTTTCAGCAGAGGAATTCAGCGTACACTGCCATGTTCTTTTGATTGACTGTAATTGAACAAAATCAGTGCAGACATCCTGTGTAGAGCACACAACGCTATTGACAATTGCATTTTCCATATCTTCATTTTCATTGTAAGATTCAAAGTGAATTATCGATCCCTTCAGGTTGTTCATAGTTTCCAACTTGAAGAACAGTTCTGAATTGTCTGACTGCTTATTTCCCATCAATTATCAGTGATCAAAATCCCTGCTTTTTGAACACAAGCATATACAATTGATGCTATTTTAAAACTGTTCACTCTAAGCACGGTGAGCTGTCTAATAGCCTCATGAGTGCGTGCATATAATGCTAGTTAGAAACTGTTTGGCAATTAAGTGGCATAGTGTCCCAAATAAACAAAATGAATCTGGCTATTTTCGAGAGGAGTTTTGGTTTTTTAAGAGTTGGCCCAAATAAGCAGCTGCCCTAATTAACCAATGGCCCCATGAACCAGAATACACAGTATACTTTATTGTATTCATATATAACCAATACTTTGGTTTTCATCCAAAAGCAACAAGTAACTGGAAGTATATGTAATTGTTCAGCTGCCGCTAACAAGTAAGTTGGATTGCTGCTGAATTCGGTATCTTACTCTTCATCAGCTTAGAACAATAAAGGTCTTGGAGTTTGACCTACTTGGGTGCCACTTTATCAGGTACACTTGGATACCTGCTTGTAAATGCAAATATTTAATCAGCCAATCATGTGGCAGCAACTCAATGTATAAAAACATGCAGACATGGTCAAGTGGTTCAGTTGTTAGTCAAACTAAATATCCAAATGGGTAAGAAATGTGATCTAAGTGACTTTGACTGTGGAATGATTGTTGGTGCCATACGGGGTCACTTGAGGATCTCAGAAACTGCTGATCTCCTGGGATTTTCATGCACAACAGTCTCTAGAGTTCAGAAAGAATGGTGTGAAAAACGAAAAAACATCCAGTGAGTGGCAGCTCTGCAGCAAAAATGCCTTGTTAATGGGAGAGGTCAGAGGAAAATGGCCAGACTGGTTCAAGCTGACAGGAAGGTAACAGTAACTGAAATATCTACACTTTATAACAGTAGTGAATATCTCTGAATGCAGAACATGTCAAGCCTTGAGGTAGATGGGCTACAGCAGCAGATGACCATGAACATACACTCAGTGGCCACGTTATTAGGTTCTTGAGGTATCTAATAAAGTGGCCATTAAGTATATATGATGACTTTGACAGAAGACTGAGATCTTTGAGTATTGAACGCAGATATAGAGCTTACAAAAAGCCTAGGAAAGCCAAAGATTTCGGCAGCAGCCTGGTGCTTGTCAGCGTCAGTTGCAGATATTTTCCAAGCACAAGCTAATTAAGACATATCATAATAGATGATTCATGGCAGATTTTGTGTCACTTCTGAAGAATATCTTCCAGTGGAAAGACATGCAGAAGCAGCCAAAAAACTAAAGCTGAGGACAGGAAGGAGACAGAAATCCCAAAATTTTAATCCAAAATTTGGATGAAAGGAGCAGATAGCTTGGAAAAGAAGCTCATGCATGGAAATAGTGCTGTGCTGATTTTTTTTTGTATTAGTGCAGACCATTGCCAGAAAAAGTTTAATGACCTGACATGGCAGAAAGAGCGGCAGACTGGCCACTGGCCACCTTTTTTGTTTGCATCATAGATACCAACATATGAATAACACACATAAAGGATAGCAAAAACCCAGTTGTTATAGGATAAGTTTGTGGACAATTATACAAACATAGCAGGTCACAAGTGACATTCCAGACTTGAGGGAGGGTCCAGAACAGGTTGGGAGCCATATAGAACCAGCTACAGAAAGTTAGTGGATCTATAAAGGCTGAGATTAAGTGATATATTTCTCAAAATCAGCAATGGCTAGCCATCTGGCTCACAAATATCCTAAACGAGTTCTGGCCTATATGTGACTCCAGACACACATCATGTGCTTGACTTTTAATGCACTAGCAAACCACTTGCGTGTATCCTTAACCAGAGAGCTCAAAGAAAGAAAGAATAAAACTGGACAGACTATCTTGGGGACAATAAGCTGTCCAGTTTTGACCCTGTAAAGCCCATATCACAAGTGTCTAAAATCAGAGATTTGTTTCAAAGTTAATTAACAGTCTGATCTAGTCCTACTCACAAAAACACCCACACCTTGCAGCATGCTAGCCTTTGTTAAAATCACATTTTCTGGATAAATTACGGCATTATTTGTTCAGAAAAGAGATCAACAGATTTCTGGATGTTAATGGAATCAGGGCTACAATGATGGTGCTGATGAATGGCAGAACAGGCTTAAGGGGCAGAAGGCCTACTTGTGTTCCTACTTATGTCCATACTGCTATGACAAGTGCAAGGAAATCTTGACACTGGCTCCAGAAACCATGAACTCTCAAAGTATTAGATCAATATGGGCAAGAAAATCTACTTATTACCATATCTTACCCCACCTCAGCCGATGAATTAATAAGAACATAAGACATAGGAGCAGAATTAGGCCATTCAGCCCATCACGTCTGCTCCGCCATTCCATCGTGGCTAATCCTGGATCCCACTCAACCCCATACACTTGCCTTCTTGCCATATTCTTCGAAACCCTGACCGATCAGGAAACAATTAACTTCTGCCTTAAATACACACACAGACTTGCCTCCACTGCAGTTTCTGGCACAGCATTCCACAGACTCACTACTCTCTGGCAAAAAAAAAATCCTCCTTACCTCCTTTCTAAAAGGTTGCCCCTCAATTTTGAGGTTGTACCCTCTAGTTCTGAATACCCACACCACAGGAAACATCCTTTACACATCTACCCTATCTGGTCCTTTCAACATTTGGCAGGTTTCAATGAGATCCCCCAGCATTCTTCTAAATTCCAGTGAGTACAGGCCCAAAGCTGCAAAACGCTCCTCATATGTTAACCCATTCATTCCTGGAATCAGCCTCGTGAACCTCCTCTGGACTCTCTCCAATGACAACACATCTTTTCTGACAAATGGGACCCAAAACTGTTGACAATACTCCAAGGGTGGCCTGACTAGTGTCTTATAAAGGCTCAGCATTATCCCTTTGCTTTTATATTCTATTCTCCTTGAAATAAATGCCAACATTGCATTTGCCTTTTTTTTTACCACAGACTCAACCTGCAAATTAACTTTTGGGAGTCTTGCACGAGGACTCCTAAGTCCCTCTGCACCTCTGATGTTTGAACCTTCACCCCATTTAGATAATAGTCCACACTATTGTTCCTTTTACCAAAAATGCATTATCATACATTTCCTAACGCTGTATTTCACCTGCCACTTTTTTGCCCATTCTTCCAATTTGTCTAAGTCCTGCTGCAATTGCATTGCTTCTTCAGCACTACCTATCCCTCCACCTATTGTTGTATCATCCGCAAACTTTGCCACAAGGCTATCAATTCCATTATCCAAATCACTGACAAATAAAGTGAAAAGTAGCGTTCCTAACACTGACCCCCGAGGAACACCAGTAGCCACTGGCAGCCAGCCAGAAAAAGCTCCTTTTATTCGTACTCACTGCCTCCTCCTGTCAGCCATTCCTCTATGCATGCCAGTATCCTTCCTGTAACGTCATAGGATTTTATCTTTTTAAGAAGCCTCATGTGTGGCACCTTATCAAATGCCTTCTAAAAATCCAAGTAAATGACATCTACTGCCTCTCCTTTGTCCACCCTGCTTGTTACTTCCTTGAAGGACTCAAAAAGATTTGTCAGCAAGATTTCACTTCACAGAAACCATGCTGCCTTTTATTTATTTAATATTAGTCTCCAAGTACCTCGAAACCTCATCCTTCATAGTAGACTCCAACACTTTCTCGTTAGGCTAACCGGCCTGTAATTTTCCTTTCCTTTGCCTTCCTTCCTTCTTAAAGAGTGGAGTGACATTTACAATTTTCCAGTCCTCTGCCACCATGCCAGAATCAAGTGATTCTTGAAAGATCATGATCAATGGATCCGTTATCTCTTCAGCAACCTCTCTCAGGACACTGGGATGTAGTCCATCTGGTCCAGGTGACTTATCCACCTTAAGACCTTTGACTTTGCCTCACACTTTTTCCTTTGTAATAGCAATGGCAGTCCCTGCTGCTCCCTGACACTTGCAAACCTCTAGCATACTGCTAATGTCTTCCACAGTGAAGACTGATGCAATGTACCCATTGCTTATCAGCAATTTCTTTGCCTCCATTACTACCTAACCAGCATGATTTTACAGTGGTCTTATATCAACTCTCTCCTCCATTTTACTCTTTATATAACAGAAAAAACTTTTGGTATCCTGCTTTATATTATTGGCTAATTTGCCCTCATATTTCAACTTTTCCTTTCTTATAATTTTTTTAGTTGTATTTTGAAAGCTTCTCAATCATCTTTCGGAGGGGGAGGGGGAGAGGGAGGGAAAGAAGGAGAGAGGGAGTCAGAGAGAGAGAGATACATTCATATATATACACCAAGAGAGGGGAGGAGAGGAGGGGGGAGGAGGGGGGGGAGGAGAGGGGGAGAGAGAGAGGGGAGGGGGGGAGGGGAGAGAGGGAGGGGAGAGAGGGAGGGGAGAGAGGGAGGGGAGAGAGGGAGGGGAGAGAGGGAGAGGGGGAGAGAGGGAGAGGGGGAGAGAGGGAGAGGGGGAGAGAGGGAGAGGGAGAGGGCGAGAGAGGGAGAGGGGGAGAGGGGGAGAGGGGGAGAGAGGGAGAGGGGGAGAGAGAGAGAAGGGAGGGGAGAGAGAGAAGGGGAGAGAGAGGGAAGGGGAGAGAGAGAGGGAGGGGAGAGAGAGGGGAGGGGAGAGAGAGAGGTGGGGGAAGAGGGGGTGAGGGGGGAGAGGGAAAGAAAAACGTTAGGGTGTTCCAATATGTTTAGCACACTGGTATCTATTCATAACATGGACGATTGCTCAAACCTGTACTGTTCTCAAGAAGCTTGGCCTCATTCTGCACAATACAACACTCTTATCCTCCATTAATCATGCTAAATATTTATGCACACTCTATGAATTGCAATTTCTCATTTTGGCTATTCCAGCAAAGCTTCTTTCACCAATATGGCAAGAGAAGTAGGTACAACAGAATCCCATTACTTGCAAGTTTTCTTGCTTGTTTTGCATCATCCTAAATTTTGTTTAATTCACTTTTCAAGATTTTATTTTTTGGAAAGGCTGACATTTATTGTTTATCTCTTTACCTTATACTGAATGGCTTGTTAAGCTTTTTCTGAGGATATTTAGGAATTAATCACATGGGGATTAATCAATGTTTGGGACCAAGGATTGATTACACTAGATGACAGATCTCATCCCCTGAATAATAGTAATAGGTTTTTACAGCAATCTGGAGTTTATGCAATGTCTTTATTAAGACCAGTCATTGATTTTAAATTACTAACTGCAGTATTTCAATGTAGGTCTCTGAAATTAGAAACAAATTTTCGAAATATATTTGCAGTTCTTCCTTGTTATGGATTACATTCTGGATATCCCTTCCCAAAAGCATTGTGGGAGCGCCTTCATGACAGAATTGAGATAGTTTAAAAAGAGTGCCTCACCACTAAACTTTCCAAGGGCAATTAGCTATGGGCAATGTGCTGGCCTTACTAGTGATGTTCAGATCCTGGAAAAAATAAAGGAAGTTTAAACCAAATTGGTAGATGAAGATATCATGACAATAATACTGATGATGGGTAAAAGTATGAAGACATTTCATTTTGGCAAATGTTGATAATGAGAATAAGGATATATGACCAAGTCACAAGAGTTGCTGGTAAAATCCACTAACGCGGTGCTTTCCTCAATTTACCTCAATACTTTTCTTGCATTCGCAGGTACTTAAGTTTGTGGAAATGGAAATTTAAGTTAAGATGTAGCATTCAATAAGGAGAAAAAAAGACAGGGCACATGGGGTGGAGTGTGATGGGTGAATATATGTCCTTGAAGGCCTTAGGAAAACCTTTGGAGTTTATGTGATTTAGACTTTAGCAAGACTCATCTGAAGAGAAGTAGTTTTTGAAACATCACACACCTGAGGCAAGTCTCTGTGAAATTGCAGCACCTATTATCAGCAACATTATTTACAATTTTAAAGCACTGGAGGTATGCAATGCTGTTCTGGAAAATCCTTTACTTCAGGAGTGATCCAGGATGATTGGATTCCTCTTTCTCCATAGAAATGCAGATTGCCTAATTTAAAACAGGAAAGTTTATCAAGAATCCTCTCTGCAGACTCTGGGTATTTTCAGCTGTCTTGTAATGCTTTTAGAAACCACCAGAAGCTATTACATCTTCTATCCTGCTGTACAATGAACAGAAGAGTTTGATGGGAATCAATCAGCTTAAGGTTTCAGTTTCCGAAACATATCCCAGGCAAAAGATTATCCCTTCCAAGAAGGAAGGCAAGGTAAAACTAATCAAGTAGAAGACTTCCGCAAGAAGGTGGCCAGCATAGGCATTCAAGTTCTGTGCAGTTTAACTCAGCTAGAGACTTCCCAGATCACAGCCTGCCTCACAAGAAGCATTAGGATCAGAGATCAATGTGTTCTTTTAGACAACTTGGGTGAAGAATGGAATGAAGAAAAATAGAATGGGTAATGCATTATAGGCAGTTGCAATAAACTTTACATGTTCATGTCCTCATGAACAGTTTGAAAATGTTAATGGTCCAAGTGAAAAAGACAGGAGGTGTGAGATCCCGGGATGCATGAAAGTCTAAGAAGATAGTTATCGTAAGGGAATGGGAGAAATAACTGCAGATCCAAAGGAAAATATATACAGTGTAAGGTTTTTTCTTTTATGTTACTGCTAAGGTCAATAAAATGGCTTCTCTGTACTGTTAACTGCTGAGGCAATGGTTCTCTATAGCAGCATGTTTGGGTTATAACTAGTGATAACGGGACTTGTATTCATTTGCTAACCAATTGGGATAGATGTTATTCTTTCTGTCTGTGTGAAAGCTGTTAGTTTGCGCGCTTGGGGGAGAAGGCACGAAGAGGATGAAGAGAGAAGAGGTGGCTTGGGGAGACGGTTGCCGGACCCGCTGGGCCTGGGCTTGGAGTGGGAGCCCAGGGGTCGACAACGAGTGAAGGAGGATCAGCGAAAGGGAATCAGTGAGCCCCAACGTTTGGGCACTGGACACGTTTATGAGATTATTGTCCCTTTTTATTTGTTTTCCTTTTCTTTTGTTTCTCTACTAACCCCATACTTAAATATAAAATCTTAATCATTTGACTGCACATTGTGGACTGAATGTTATTTCGGGGTACTGAGGTTACACAGGGGACACAACACGCAACATCCACTCAAACAAGAATGTTAAAGTTTGGCCGGGTAGGGGGTGCCACCCCCGAGATCATGCCACTAGGCAAAGCGAGTGTTACAACTATTAAGGAATATTTCATTGTGTTTTGATTTTCGATGTTTCTTGCACCTATCATTAAGTAGTCTTCCTGATGAATATCCACAAGTAATGCACTCCATGTTCATAAAACTTCCAAGGGGCTATAGCCATCTCAATTCCATCCATGTTAACTGATGCTTCCAAAGGCACCCCTTTTGCCTCAGATATCCATTATGCCAAAGGAGTCTACATATTGAGCTTCAGCTCATCTTTATATAGGTTATTGTATGTTACAGACATTAGTTGTGCAGATATTGCATAACAGCAAAGGCATATTATTCTTGTATGTGGCAGAGTAATACTTCAGATTATACACAAGGTTGGCATGCAAGTTGACAGTCTTTTTTTGCAGCCAATTCTATTAAATAGAATGACAATTAAGCAGAATACCATGACTAACATAATCAAATTGGTGACTGAATGTCACAATACCTTCTGGTCAATAGAGCAACCACTGAGCAAAGTCATTATAAGTGTAAATTAAACACACCAGAAATGTCAAAACACCTCATTTCACTGAACTTGAAAAGCGAAATTTCCATTTTATTGCCAATAACACAATGATGAAAATTTGGCTCCAAAAACAAGATGCACTGACTTTTTTTTAACTAAAATTCTGAAGTTTACCGATAACATGCATTTAACAGCAAGTAGAATTGCCATTGCCTTGCTTTTACTGATGGAAATCCAATTGAAAATTATACTGTATTCAACATCAAGCCAAAACTAATACTAATATACCAAGTAGATTCAACTATTTACTGCATTACATTTTCAAAGACTATAATGTATTGATTATTTTAATGGCATCAGTACTTACATTGTCGTACAAGGCCTGAAGGGTCTCCAAATCCACTACTGAGTTGTCCAGATTTAAAATAGCTGAAATTACATGTTACATATAGCGCATTAAATCAAATTTATTGGCAATGCTGAACATACTGTCACATTGCACTAGTACTGCATCTTGAATAGAATCCTACATACAGTACATCTCTTATAAACAAGAAAATGAACATTTCACTATTTTAATGTCACAGGGTATAGTTCACAGAAGGCACCAACATTTTAAAAGACTGTTTCTGATATATTAGAGCTGAAATACGGTTAAAATAACGCATTTCACTTAACTGTCATTGTATATTGTATTGGACTAATCTCCCAAGTCACGGAAACTAACTTTAAAACCTATCCCTGGCACTGAAAATGCTATATGTTTTACAAGATAAATTAATATGTTGCTTCCCCAAAATGCTGTTCAATTATAATGCAGCCTGATGGCTTTCTAAAGGATCACAAATTCTTATTAGAGATCTAAACACATATTGTCTGCTCAAATTTTCCACTTTATTGAAACTTTGAGATAAACAGAAAGGAAGCAGACACATGCTGGTAATTTTATTGGATTCTTGTAACTAGAAAAACTGTTACTCAGCCAAGCCTGGCTTTTGAAATCTATTTTGAGGTAAATTAAGGCAACATTTTCCTGTGGCACTATGGTGTCCGCTCACAAAAGCAAGAATTTATATACAGAAAGATCATTAGTGTAGCATTGTACCCATTTGGTTATAATAACCGTCACTGAGGACAAAAAACAGATCAGCATTGTGCACTTAACAAACTAGCAGGCACACACATTAAAACACTTTCAAACTAAATTCATGTACTGTGACACATAAAATGAATGGAGTATTTGGAATCCACATGTTCTTGGTTTGGTTGTATTAATTTACCAATTGTGTGAGCTTATGCTATCCTGAACCTGAAGACAAACTTAATTATTTTTGAATGACATTTAGCCTAGCACATCCATAAAAGCTCATATGTCATTCTGTTGTATTCAACATAGATTCTCATGGAAACTTCATTAAGGATGTTTTCCACAGGTAGCCACAGAAAAGCAGCACTTCTTTTGTTTATTATTCCTTCCAGTATTTAGCAAGGAAAATCTGATTTTCTCTCCTTTGTCAGGTCATTCTATACTGATTTAAAGACCTCGAAAAATAATTTTAACTGCACAAACATCACTCATCTCAGACTTTCTGGTACCAGTCAAATGTAGCTTACATTAGTCTAGCTGGAAAGTTTCCTGAAGGATTATGCTTCTTGTGGAAAAAGAGGAAAGCAAAATTAGATTTTATTTGTAAAGTTTAGCAGAGACTGTCACCAAGGCAGTTCACCAGAGGAATACGAGCACAGTGATAAAAATCCCTCTCGGCTTAACTTTGTGACCTATCTGTTGTGCCAGTCTTTAACAGACATGTCAGCTATCCACAGAGCACTCCCTGGAGGATGCCTCTGGTCTGACTGCCTTTCTGTCATACCACAATAACTGTGTGATTTATGAAGCAGAGAATTGTGATAGGATTGACATGCAGTTGAGAGACTAGCAGAGCCCTTATGCCCCAAAAATTCATGAGCAAAATTGTTCTGGCACCAGTTCTGGCCTAGGTTCATAAGACAAAATCCCTTGATCTTTGAGACAGATTCAAAAGAACACATGTTACAAGTTATTCAGAATGAAGAAATAGTTTCTAAACCTCTAGATTTGCTCAGCTTTAGGTTAGCAAATCTAATCTAACACAATGGTTTGAGACCTGAAATGCAAACTAGCACAAGGACATTTTCAAAATTAACTTATTTAGATTCTACCAAGTGTGCAATCACCACAGCTGCTCCAAGCATAATAAACATGTCTTGTGTTTCTGCTGAGCACAAAACAATCCTCTATCAAGAGCATTTGGCAACATGGGCTAAGTTGACACAGAAGTTAGAGCAGCTTGTTTCAATAGGCAATATAGAGTTAGGAAAGAAAGAGCATTCACCTATCTTGGTGTGATCAATTACACAGTAGAAATAAGGTCTTCTTTCCACTCATACCAAACAGGGTATTTGGCTTGATTTTTTAAAAAGTATTTTTAATATTTTGCTTTTCTCAGTCACAATTATCTAGTCTTTTGAATAGCTTAACAAAAAGGAGAATATTTTGATTTCTGTTAATTCATTGGGAGAAAACAAATACTAATGGTTAATGGAACTTTTAGGGCTGTGGGATTCCACAGCACTTAAAAATGGGTTTAATATTTTTTGTGGACTGTATCGATGATTTTAACTTTAATTAAAAAGTCTGCAAATGATGCTAAGATTGCCAATGTGCTTGACTTATGTCCTCCTACAGGCTATAGGAGGACATAAATATAGAGGTCAGGTGGTTACAGAGTGTGAATTGGAATTCTTTTTGGAGAAGTTCAAATGTACTTGTGGGTGGGGGTGAGAGGTAAACAAGTCAAGGGATTCCCAAGAAATACTAGGATACTTCCAGGATCTTGGAATGGATCCTTGAAATAATGGACAGACATATAGAACATCAGAGACAGACAGTATACTGGACTTTACAGAGGCATAATAGAAAAATAATGATTATATTAGAAATGTACAAGCAAGAAACTGGGCTGCAACTGGAATAATATGTACAGTTTTGGTCATCACCCCACAGAAAATTGTGAGAACAGAAGAGAGGATGCAAGGGAGTTTTAAAAATGATGCTGTCAGCATTACAAAATTCTAGTTATGTTTAGAAAATAGCTGAGCACCAATTATTTTCTTTGGAAAAATGGAAAGGAGGGAGATTTAATTTGTTACAGACCAAAAGCTGGGAAACAGGACGAACCTGAATGGCTTTTGCTCAGCCAGCCTGGAGAGGATGCACAGAATGATTGATGCCTTTTATACCTTCATTTTCAAAACATATTAATGCATATCATCCTTCTGCTTGTATATTTGAGTCGAGAGCATTTTGAATAAGAAATATTAACGATTTCATATATATTAATACTATCATTAAAAGAGAACACACACAGAAATATGTTACATGCTATGAACAGGTTTCTGTAATAAGGAATCTCAGATTATAGTTTAATTCCTCAGCAATGAATTATAATGTCAGACACATTAATGGATACAATAATGCAATGCAAATCAGTAATTTCCAAAAGTTTAATTTTATTCATTTATTGTCGCGGTGGCAAACATTGTTAAAATGACTAATCACTTTCTGGACTGGGTAAATCATGTATCAAGCTCTGAATAAAGTAATGTAATATTTTCTGCAGCTGAACAGGTCCAAACAAAAATTGCTGATGAGCATCTGCTTACTTTAAATTCCAAAACTGAACACAACAATAGGGTAGACACAAATAAAATGAAAATTGGGGTTAAGTATATAGGATTTGGATTTTAGACTTCTCCAATTTAAGATTCACCACTGGATTTTGACGAGGAAAATCCCATTTTGGAAGGCAGAAAAACTGGCATGATTGTTGCATAATTCTTTGTGAAAGCAGGAACACAAACATCATAAATACATCATTCACTTGTCTAAAATGATATAAAATGCCATAAAATGCCAAATGATATAAACTTTCCTATGAGGATGACCAGAGTGAAGGCAGGAATGATCAAGGATAAAAGCAGAAACATGTACCTGGAATCAGGGGAGGTAGGAGAGGTCCTTAATAAATATTTTGCTTCAGTATTCACCAGTGAGAGGGACTTGATGAATGTGAACATGTCAGCATAGAACAGGCTAATATGCTGGAAAATATAGAATTTAAGAAAGAGGGAGGGCTGAATCTTTAAAAAAAATAAGACCCTGGGATCAGATAGGTTATACGCCAGGTTACTACAAGAAGCAAGCAAGGAGATTGCTGTGCTATTGGCGATGATCTCTATGTCTTCACTGGCCACATGAGTAGTATCAGAAGATTAGAGGTTGGCAAATGTTATTCCTTTGTTTAAGAAAGGTAATAGGGATAATCCTGGGAATTATAGACCAGTGAGTTTTATGACAATGATGGGCAAGGAGGATTTTATTGGACAGGACTTACAAGCATTTGGAAAAGAATAGCCTGATTAGAGATAGTCAGTATGACTTTATGAGGGAAGATCGTACCTTAAAAACCTGACTGACTTTTTTTGAGAAAGTGACAGAATAAATTGATGGAGGTAGAGCTTGGAACTGGCGTATATGGATTTTAGTAAGGCACTTGACGAGCTTCCCCATAGTAGGCTCCGTCAGAAAGTCAGGAGGTATGGGATCCAGGGATTCAAAATTGGCTTGCCCACAAAAGGCAGAGGGTAGTAGTAGATGGAGTGTATTTTGCCTTGAGGTTGGTGGCCAATGGCATTCCGCTGGTATCTCTGCTCTTTATGATTTTTATAAGTGATTTAAAATAAGGAAGTGGAAGGAAGGTTAGTAAGTATTCAGGTGACACGAAGGTTGGTGGTGTCATGGATAGTGTAGAAGGTTATCGTATGTTACAATGGAATACTAACAGGCTGTAGATCTGATCTGAGAAGTGGCTGATAGGGTTCAATCTGAAAAAGTGTGAAGTGATATACTTGGAAGGTCAAACTTGATGACAGAGTACAAAGTTAATGAGAGGATTCTTAGTAGTGTGGAGGAACAGAGGGATCTTGGGGTCCAAGTCCAGAGAACCCTCAAAGTTGCAACGCAAGTAGATAGGGTGGTTAAGGCACCAAATGGTGTGTTGGCCTTTATTAGTCAGAGGGATAGAGTTCAAGAGCCACGAGGTAATGTTGCAGGTCTATAAAACTCTGGTTAGGTCACACTTGGTGTGGTTATGGCCCCCCATTATAAGAAGTACGTGGAAGCATTAGAAAGAATGCAAAGGAAATTCACCAGAACGCTTTCTGAATTAGAGCACAAGTCTTATGATGAAATGTTGAGTGAGCTAGGGTTTTTCTCTTTGAAACAAAGGAAGATATGAGGATACTTGAGAGAGGTGTATAAGATGGTAAGAAATAAGCACAGTGTGGGTAGCCAGCAACTTATTTTCCCAGAATGGTAACGGCTAATACGAGAGGACATACTTTTAAGGTGACTGAAGGAAAGTATAGGGTGAATATCAGAGGTAGGTTTTTACACAGAGAGTGATAAGTGCATGGAATACGTGGTTGGGGTGGTGACTGAGGTACAGTTTGTACACTAGGGTCATTTAAGAGACTCTTAGGCATGTGGATGAAATAAAAATGGAGAGCTATGTGAGAGTGAAGGGTTTGATTGATCTTGGAGTAGGTTAAGGGTCAGTACAACTTCATGGGCTGAAGGGCCTGAACTGTGCTGTAATGATCTATATTCTACAAGTAAGTAAAAAACTATGTTAATTTGTCTATCTTGTTTGAACATACAAAACATACCTTGATGTATGTCCTTCATTTCTAGATGTAGACTTGATATAAGAATTCCAACTGTTTGAGAGCGTTTGCCATCCAGTAACTTTACAATCTATAAATAAAATAAAATTTCATAAATATAGTTTTTGGCACAGAAGAAATTAAACGGAGGGAGGTGAGTAAAGGTGATAAGACAATCACTTGTTACACATTTTCAGTTGCAACAACTGCATTAAGAATTACCTTCTATGTGGTAATGGAGACCAGTCTAAAGAGATATTCTTTCCTTAAAGGGTGTAAGTAAACAGCAACCTTCAGAGTTTGTGGTTGGTTTACTGATGGTTCTCATGCATTATCACGTTTATACAGAGTGAAACAAATTAGTGATCTGATACTTGAAATTATATCAATATACAGCATACAGTTCAATAAAAAAATTAATAGAGATAATCTAATCAGCTAGGATGATTCATTAAGTACAACAGTGAAAATGCTAGAAATACATCAAATGTCTTTAGAATGAGGAATAAAATAAACTGTAATCCCAATGGAAATTAGTATTTTAAAACGCATCTAAATCATTGTATTTCTAGAACTATATTTAAAGTTGGATCAGGCCTGAAATTAAATGGTTAACACAAAGGAGGCATCAATAGTGTCCGTGAACCAGAATTAAATCTCATCAAAGAAACAATGACAAATCCATGTTCTATTATTACATTTTTATTATGGTCAACTTTTTAGTGAAATTCATACACATCATACATGGAGTGAATTCTATATGCACAGCTGTCAAATCTGTTCCATTTCCTTATCATCTTCTGTTTAAAACAAATCACTGTATTAAAACCGTATGGATGCTGAGATAGAAATTGGAAGATTAATATAGGTGGACAATACAAAAAGAGTATCATATTTTTAAGGATGTTTTCATAAGAGGTGAAAGAACTGCAGAATGGAAAGATTTAAAAATAAAATTCCAGCAGGTAACGTGTGGTTTGCAGAATGCCTGATGTGGAACTATACAGAAAGTACAATTCATGTGCACAAAATTAGATTTTTTTATGGGGTTTGGAAGCTTGTCAGATAGCAATTAAGGGCTAAAGATGACTTACTGAGGTCTCATACAGCAACATATACCATTTCAAGTTATTTTACAGTAAGAATAGTTCATTGATAATTATCATTTCATACATTTTCCATGCTACCAGTGAATACTGTTGCTAAACAATACAAGCTATAGAGACAGCTGACTGTAATTTCACATTTTCCATATTGAACAGTGCAGATATCCCAAAATTACAGAAAATTCCATGTCTCAATGAGAACAAATACTTGCAGTTTCATTGTTGTTACAACTGGAAAGTCTAGGCTAGTCAGATGGGAAATTTTATGCAATCCATGAATTTGTTGGCGATCAGCATGACAGAGGAAACCTGCATTAAATCTTGGATCTACTTTTACTGCTGTTGCAACAGAATTGTAAACTGAAAGTGAGAATGAAACAGGCAGTAAATGTCAAGGACAACAAAGTCAAGAAAAAGCTTTATTTGGGCATTGGTAATTGATGAAGGATGGTGTCCTATGCACAGGAAATTATTGCCATTGTAAGCATGAGTCAAGGGAAGTTGTTCTGTGGTCAAGAATAGGATAGATATGGACTGCAGAGGGGTGGCATGGTTTATAGGCAGAGTGAGCTTGGCAAGCTAAGAAGTAAACTGCAGGCTAGTTCAGTCAATAATTCTAGCACGAAGGAATGGGCAAGGGAGCCAAAATGAAGGCAGCCTTCATTATTCTGTACACAAAAGGATCCAGCTACTGGCAGTAACAGGGAAGAGATAGGGAAGAACAGTTTAAGGAGGTAAATAGTTGTATAAAAAAGATGACCTATATATCCAAGATTACCTTGAAAAATTGGGTGATTTGGCAGAGATGGTCAATGATAAACTGGCAATGGATGACAAGACCAGTTGTACACAAGATGTGATCACTTCTGTGCCTCACTCACTTGAGGGAATAAAAATGAGGGACGGGAGTACTATCTACAATGAAGCATGGAAACAGGCCCAATGGCACAATGAAGTGACCACTTACTTTGATTCCATTTTATTCTCCCCACATTCCCGTAGAGAACCCCCAAGTTCTACTGAGATTGCTACACCAGTAGCACCATTATGCTGTCCGTAGGAGGCATGTAGAGGGAATCAAGAGTGGGAGACTGTGGATTCAAACACATCTCAAAAATGCTCTTCATGCAAGTTACTTCATGTTGGGTTGAACTTGCTTAGCTATAGACCACTTTCATGGGAATCAGGTATCTGTCACAACTTTAAAATTAGAAGACACAACGTCTAAAATTGATGACAAATCTCACATACTGGCGATACTGAAAGGAAAATGTGATCAATGTACATATAAGCTATTTCAAAGTGGTCCCCAAGGCAATGCTGTATTTCTAGATCTGAAGTACACTATGACCTACTGTCATACCTTAAACAAAATAAATCTCAGGGTTGTATATGGTAACATATATGTACTTTGATAATAAATTTACTTTGAACTTTTTGACTGGGTAAAGCTGGGTAACTATAATTGTTTTTAAGCTGCAAAGGGAAGTAGAAGTAAACCAGGACAGTTTGATCAGGCATACTGCTAAGAAAGTGGCTGGTACAATCAATACAAATGAGTTAAATCAGTAACACTAGTGATAACAACCGTACTAGTAAGAACATTTAATTTATTTTCACCTCTGGGTCTATAGGACAATAAGAATGCAGTTGCAGCTAATTTTGGACTTTCCAGGTCTGGCATTCTTTCCCTGCTTCAAAAGAATACTTCACCTTTTTAAACAATTGCGAGATAAGACTGCAGGTGAGAGATTTTCTGTTAGAAATATTAATAAATCCCATGTGCAGCAATAACTTAGATGACATAATGGGATATATATTATGTGGCTATTAGGAATTTGATCATATTGTATCATAGGAATTTAGGGAATGGTACTAGAATAGGGTAAGGTGATTCTGTCGGTCCTGCTTATTAAGTCTTGATACAGCTTGGATAAAAATAGAATTTCTGGAAATATCCAGCAAGTTAGACAGTACTTATGGAGTGAAAAACAGATATAATGCTTTAGGTTGAAGATCTTTTATCAGATAAACTTTCTAAGAAAAAAGATTGATCTGTAACACTGGCTGTACTTCTCTCTCAATAATTGTTGTCTAATCTGCTGTGCATTTCCAATATTTTTCTTTATATTTCAAGTTTACAGCAACTGCTCATAATTTTATTTTCTATCCTTGAAAGGGAAGTCCAACTTAGTCCTCTCCCCCGACTTGCTCCCTGTAAACTTGCAATTCAAGCCTGCTGTTATTTCATTTGTTGTTGTTGTATTGTATAAAAAAATCGTAAAAATACAAAATACTTACACAAAGTATACAATGTGATAGTTCTCAACATGTGTCTAGCATATTTATTATTGTATTACTGAGGTCAGCAAAATTTTGCAGTGTTGATAATTAGTCCATATTACCTCCTTTTTAAATAAAATAGTGAAGAGTTGAAAATCGCACATTTTAGCCGAAAGGATCCAAACTACAAACATAAAATTGTTTTGGAGTTCTTCTGACACCGAAGGCTTCAACAGTGTTGATTTATAAACTGAGTAAATATGGCTTGTTGAACAGATTTTCTCAGATTTTCTACTTGGTTTGTTGATCAGATTTTCTCAGTTTGTGAGTACACAATGTGGAGGTTAAACTTTGAATAAGAAAAACTTCATTCCAAGTGAACTTCCTTACAATTATCAAATAAACTCAAATAAATAGTTATCAGAAAGTGCATACCACAAGCACCAAGGGCAAAGCAAATTCCCTAATTTGACTTCAATAGAATGCAAGTCAAAAACAACTTGTTTTACAACTTATTCTCTACTCATTCATGTAAAATGATATCTAGGTTATTTTAGGAATAAATTATCCAATTAATTCCTTAAATATCGAGGAACAGTTTGCAATTGGCGTAGTTGTCAAAGATAGATCTTTGAATTCATCAAAGTCCTCTGATCAGGAAAATACCAACTAAGTCAAGAAAGCCAAAAATGAACAATTGTCCTGCAATTAATGACAATTTGACAACCAGTAAGAAAGTTAAGACAGTGATGAAAACATCATGATAAAAGAAAATTTCACTGGAGATTGAGAGGTTACAACTAGGACTGCAAGTAAGCTTTCTGATTTACAAAAATAGAGGTGGTCATTTTAAAATTGAGATGCACAAGAACTTCTGAATAAGGCTGCCGAATCTCGGTGATGGTAGTTTAAAGAAGAAGTAGAAAGATATTTGAAAGATCAAAAAGTTGAGGGCCAGGGCAAACTGGCACAGAAGTGGAGATAATGTCTACGGATTCTGCTTTTATTTTCTTATGCCATTATTACACTTCATTTTTGAATATTCAACTTGGTTTTGAATTTTATGTTCTCTCTGGGGAACCTATGATTATGGAGAAGCAGAGAACGCAGGAGCTGCAAACAGGAGAAAATCTGTAGATGCTGGAAATTCAAGCGACACACACAAAATGCTGGTGGAGTGCAGCAGGCCAGGCAGCATCTATAGGAAGAAGTACAGTCGACATTTCGGGTCAAGACCCTTTGTCAGGACTGAAGGAGCTGGCTGGATCTGGAGCAACATACTCCAGCTGGAGGAACTCAGGTTGAGTAGCACCTGTGGAGGAAAAGGAATTGTCAAAATGTTTGCTCAGAATCCTGCATCAGGATTGAGATTGGAGAGGGAAGATAGCACATATTAAAAGGTCGGGTAGATGGTGTGACAAAGGTCTGTGGTTGACTGGTAGACTGAAGAGTGGTGAAATAGATGGGGGGGAGGAGGGGTAAAGTTGAGAGGTGGGAGATGGAGGGGGGGGGGGCAGAGACAAAAAAATTATCTTTGCTGACTGAGTTGCCCAAGTAGCTGGTTGAATCTTTGCTGCAGAAAGAAATGGAGGGTCTTCCTTATAGTGGATGGAGGTGCATAGATAATAGATATCCATCATGATGATGAGGAAGAGGGGGCCAACAATTGTTCCTGTTTATCACCCTCCCCTCCACCCAGCTGGCTCTACCTACCTTATTTTCTGGTCTGCCTCAACTGATACAGGTTGCTAATCCCTTACTCCCCACCCCCACCCCACAATTGTTACTTGCCCTCCAGCAGTTGTTTGTTGTGCTAACAATTTTTTCCTTTCTCTGTGAAGACTGAGACAAAAAACATACCATCAGTGCAATTTCTTTATTATGAATTACAATATGGATTCCTTGGGTTCCAAGTGATTTCATTGTCATTTAATTCTTGTGAATTTCAAAGATGTGGTAGAACAACCTCTGTCTACCGAGGTGAATGGAGCTACAATAACATTCAAGAGTGTTGATATCATTCACAATAAACAAGCCCACGTGATTGGCATACTTGGAAATCTATCACTAGTCCTTCATAATTATTAGGTCCATACCCTGGAACTCCCGACACAATAGCACATTGGGATTCTCTCACCAGAAGTAGTGTATGGAGGCAGCTCACCATTTTCGCAAAGGCAATTAGGGATGAGTAATAAATTCCAACCTCACTTGCAATGCCCAAATCCAGAAAATAAAAATCGAGGAAAAGAAATTCTTGCTCATGTTCCACCTAATACTACATTTTGTTATCTTTCTACTCCTTTTTGTGCTTGTTGTTTTTAATTTTCACAATGCATGACTGTAATCACAGCAAAACCACTAATATTTGGGTGGAGAGCTTGAATTAGATTCTTAAAATTTGGAATCGATATAGTATTCTGTGCTTTGGGAAGACAGATGCATTTATTTAAAAATCTGGTCAGTACAAATTCAACTTTGATCCCTGCTAAAATTAAATTAGGTATTATATAATTAGTAAGTTCTGAACAAATTCATGGGTTTGAAAGTCACCTTCTTTGAATGAAATAATGCTTAGCAAAATTAAATCCATATTTCAAAGATGCTAGCCATAAGAATTCATAACCAAAACTTAGCGGTAACCGGGAACTGCTACTTTTTCTGGTATATACTTCAAAAGAATATACATCTTGACCCAAACTTTATCTGTACCTTTACTAATAAGGTCAGTCTTGTTTCACAGTAACCACAAATTCAAATAGTCACCTCTCAAAACTACACATATGCCTGCTGAACTTCAATACTTGGAGGTGGAATAAGTTCCAACAGGGATAATTGCAGTCTTTGACTGTATCTAATTTGTACAGCTTTCAATGACCTTCCAATTGACCTTATTCTGGGGCAAATACATAAGATGCCATAATCTCTATACTTGGCTTGAGGCCAGGATTGTACAGTTATAATTTATTTAGCGAATAAGAGTTGTAATCATTGCAACAGGTTAGGCATTTTGTTTCAAATAGAAAGTTAAAATATCAATATAATAACTGTAGAATATCTGTGGTGGATCACTCTGTTTAAAGTTAACTCTTGAATTCTGGTAGAATCACAGATTGGAAACCAATAAAGCCAAAATTATTTTTGTAAACTAAGCTATTTAAAGTTGAAATTCTCCAGGTATTAAACATTATTGTTCTTGTTCAGAGAAGCATATTATCATTAAGGCTAAAAATTATTTCATTTGTTGTCATATCAATCTCTAACTGCAGTCAGATGCAAAACTCAACTATTATAATATTGTAAGAATTAATAAGTTGTAAGAGGAAGAATAAATAAATGCATCTTGCAACTAATCACCTAAAACTGAAACTTCGCAGATGAAAAACATTTAGCTCTGTTAAATTTCTGACAAGTAATTTGCTCTTTTTAAGATACATAGTTTTTAAAAACTTATATATCCATGGACAGTATAACTCTGGAGAAATAAAACTGAAGAACAAATGTCAAGAATTATACTTCTTATGTAGTTTCCTATTCTATTCCACTTTCTGTTTTGATCATGGTTGATGTGAAATGCATTGAAGACTGGTTCATAATACTTTAAAATATGCATTATAAGGCTTTGTGTAAGATTCAAAAAGAAAATGCAGTGACATGTACAGCTTTTCTATTTTACATTGCTAAACTAACCTTAAAAGATTACCTCTTGAAAGAGCACCACTTGCTTTAGACTTTAAATAAAAACAGATGTTATTAATTACTTAAGGCTGTTTAAAAAAAAAAGAAAATCTATATTATTTCCTTTAATGCCTTTGATATGATAATCATTCAGGTAAAGTACATGACTGAAAAAAGTAATTTTCATTTCTCAGTGATATTTGATTATTCCATATTTGCATTAGCACTTAATAAATAAAGCATTTACAAATCCGGTTTTATTTTTCCACATGGAAGCCTAAAAAATGGGCAGAAAAATGATTTCCATAACTTAAATTCATACCACTTCCTGGAGATTCCTACAGGGATTCAAACAGCATCAAATGTCTAAATCCTGCTGCCTATTTCAAAAACCACATCTATACATATTTTTATCATTCCAATAATGGGCTGAAATTTGTGGGTAAATGAGAGCAGTACTGTGCCAGACTGCTGACAGGTACTAGGTAAATGCCTGTGAATTCGGTGCATGCTTATCTAAATGCTTAGGTCTTGAGCAGGCTGACATATTCCAGCTGGTGGTTCCATCAGTATGCTTGTCCACATGGAATCCCAAGGCGGAGCATGAAACTTCGAGTATTCCCCAATGGTTACATGGGAGAACCTGGTCAATGATACTGTGCCAGGTCTAATCTGGCACAGAGTCCATCAGGCTAATCATTAAATTGGGGATTTTACAGAAGCTAGAAAGAAAATTACGATTTAAAGTTTCATTGAAAGAAATACGAGTTTGCAAGTTTGCTTCTAATTTTCAGTAACCTGTACAAAAGCGTAAAAAAAATTAAAGTGTTTGATTTGATTATTTATCTTTAGTAGTTTTTGGGAAAGTTTATGAATATGCTACAGGACATGCAATAGCATTCCAAAAGCTTGCCAGTTTTGCGAGACAGCTAAATACAGGGCATAGCTTTGTAATGGTTTTGTTGCCTGTCAAAAGTTTCTGCATCAGTTCATGGGTGGGTGTTGTTTGGGTCCACTAAACTGATTCAGTGATGATGCACGAGGTCCTGGTGACATGTAACATATTGCCAGTTTGGTTTGGGATGCTATCAATTAGGACATTTTGCTTTCCAGAAAATAATCAGGAAATTAAGTGGAAAGGAGAACTTCAAATGGCGAGTGTAGGTAGTGAATCACTACTTTAGCAAAAATTGAGCCACGTAGCTTCCTTCTTTCATGTATATGCTTTTCTTATGTTTCCTTTCAGTTAGCACTTCCAGGAAAGAGTTATGAAAATTTAATTTAGGCATTTAAATACTGTGCCATAAAATAAGAAAGTGAAAAAGATAAACTGAATAACAGCACCCTATATTCCAGAAATTATTTGTAGTAGACCTAGCTGTCAAATGCATTCATATGGCATTCATTTTGTATTCTACTATAGCAAAAGCCTTAATCCTATTGGGATGCATCACAGCTTGGTATGACAACAGTGTTGCATGAGACCAGAAGAGAGAGTTGTGGATATAGCACATCATGTAAACCAGTCTCCCCTGCATAGTTTCTGTCTACACTTCTTACTGTTCAGGTGAGGCAGCCAAAATAATCAAAAAACCCCACCCATCCCAAACATTCCCTCTTTGCACCCCTTTCCCCCTAACCCAATCAGGCAAAAGATTCAAAAGTCTAAAAGCACGTATCACCAGATACAAGGACAATTTCTATCCCATTGTTCTAAGATTATTGTACAGACCCCTAGTACAAAAAGATAGATTCTTGACCTCAAAATCTACTTTGTTATGGCTGCCTGCACTGCACTTTCAGCATTCGGTTATTGTTTCCTCCTGTATTCCTGATGTGATGAAATGATCATTTTGGATGGCATGCAAAACAAAGTTTTTCATTGTGCCGCAGTACATATGACAAAAATAAACCAATTTACCAAGATAGTTAACTTGAAATAGTGAAGAGTATAACAATATATAATATATACATACATGTAGATTATAATAGAAAGTCTTACAAGTTCATCTGCTGATGTTGGGAAACGTAAATTCAGAATGAGGTTTATTAGCACTGACACATTGTGTAATTTTTTGTTTTGCAGCAGTAATACAGAGCAAGACATAAAAATTACTATAAGTTACAAAAATAAGTGTAATGGCTTCTTTGTAATGTTCACTGCTAAAGCAATGGTTTCTCTGTAGCAGCAATGTTTGGGTTATGGCTGGAGATAACAGGACTGTGGATGCATGTTAGCCAATCAGGATTTTGTTGCCCTGTCTTGTGATTCCAGAAGCAGTTGATTTCATGGGCTTTTGCCAGAGGGAGAGAGAGAGAGATGAAGGGAGAAGACGCAAATGGAGAGATTTGGTAGACCGCCGGACAGGGTGGACTCGGAGCGGGGTTCCGAAGGTCGGTGACGCTCAGAGGAGACTGAGGGTGGAAGAAGGACTACTGAGTGAGCTCCAACTTTGTGCACAGACTGTTTATTATTAAATCGTATGATTTGGGCCCTTTTTCTTTTATATTTTGTTTCTCTACTAACCATATAGTCAAAGTAAGAGTTATAAAGCTTAATCGTTTAATCACATATTGCATACTGCTTGTTATTTCAGGATACTGATTTGTAACAGGGGACACATCGTGCAGCAACCAGCTAAACGAGATTTCTTAAGTTTGGCTGAGCAGGGGGTTATCACCCCCTGTATTAAGCCGCTAGCCAAAGCGTGTGTTACATAAGTAAATAGTGCAAAAGAGGAAGAGTCAGGTAATGTTCATGGATCATTCAGGAATCTGAAGGCAGAAGAGAAGGAGCTGCTCCTAAGTCATTGTATGTGGTTTTCAGGCTCCTGTACCTCATCCCCAATGGTAGTGATGAGAAACGGGCATATCACAGATGTCGAGAGTCCTTCTTGAGACATTGTCTCTTGAACATGTCCACGATGAAGGGGAGAGTCGCACCTGTGACGGAGCCGGCTGAGTCCGCCACCCTTTGCAGCCTCTTTCGACCTTGCACGTTGAAGCCTCCATACCTGACTGTGATGCAGGTAGTCAGAATGCTCCCCACCATGCATCTATAGAAATTCGTAACAGTCTTTGGTAACAAACCAAATCTCTTCAAATTCCTAACATTAGAGCCACTAGTGTGTCTTTTTCTTGACTGCATCAATGTATTAAGCCCAAGACAGACCCTTTGAGATGTAACAGCTATGCAGTCAAAGCATAAAACAGAAAGGTAACCCCAAAGGTAACCACAATGTTGCAACTTTGTCAACTGTTAACCCCAGTATTACTTAGGAAGCTGGCAGTGTGTTGCCTTTCTATTTCATCCTTATTGCCTGAATAAGCAGAGAGATAAATGAGTCATTGTAACTGTGTTTCTTCCCAGACCTCCTGTCCCATGATCCTCTCGTATCCCCTTTTGCCAATCACCTGTCCAGCTCTTGGCTCCATCCCTCTCCCTCCTGTCTTCTCCTATCATTTTGGATCTCCCCCTCCCCCTCCAACTTTCAAATCCCTTACTCACTCTTCCTTCAGTTAGTCCTGACGAAGGGTCTCGGCCTGAAACGTCGACTGCACCTCTTCCTAGAGATGCTGCCTGGCCTGCTGCGTTCACCAGCAACTTTGATGTGTGTTGCTTGAATTTCCAGCATCTGCAGAATTTCTGTTGTTTGTAACTTGAATGTTGCTCATTTAGGTTATCTGCTGAACTTATGAATGCACAGAGAAATGGTGTGTATTGTAACTAGAGTGTAAATTTGTAAACTTTGTCAAGGTGGGAATTTGATTATAGAAAGTGAAGCATCTTTTGCATCCATTATTTTAAGCAGTCACTGGAAGCCTGGACGAGTAAATACACCAATGTTTCTCCGGTGTTAAATCCTTTACGAATTTTAGCATTAAAAAACTCTTACAAAGACCAAAAGGTAAATATAAATAACACTGACTTAGAGATCTTAGAGCAGGTTGTGTGCTTTGAGTGCTATTTCTGGAGGTTTAAGGCATCAAGGCTGTCCAAGCAAACACATCTTCAATAACATTGGAACATTTAATCTCTCCAGCTCAGTCACTGACCCATAAGGGAGAGGCATGGTGATTAGACTGTTATTTGCTCGACACTTCAATCACATTTCATAGAGAAGTCCAGGATCATATCACAGGAATGTGAAGATCAGCTGAAATACATATTCACTGTGTGCAACACACTGCCCGACACAAAATGCTGACCACAGAATTCTGTTCAGACCAAAAGCAGATAGAGGGTAGTGTAATAATGCTGAAAGGATGACCCAAATAAAATAAACATTGATGCCTCTAATAAAAGAGTGGAGAGTAGATGGTAATATAAAATGGTTATGTTCCACTATCAGTTTAAGGAAGATTACATACTTTATGTACTTTACACCTCTACAGCACAGTAATATATTGGAAACATGTCTTTGGTTATTACCACAAGGAAGGAAAATATTAAGGTTACAAGAGGATACGTAATGTAACAGTCTATAACATCTTTTGATGCGGAACACCACTTAATTAATGCTTGCTTAGTTCTACTTGCTGAACCAGATCATATAATGATCATTATAAAAGTTCGTCCACTATTGGGTTGTTGGAAACTCTGGTCTATTACTCAGTAATGAATGTAATATTGCCTCTCTGCTTGTTAATGACAGTAACTATCCCAAACATGCCAGTCAAGGGGCACCTACACCTCAACAATGGAGGCTGCATCTGTTGCTCCAAGATTCATGCTAGGTTCCCAGGACTACAGCACACGGGTGACTGGATTGGAGGGATGGGAATGCTACCATGAAACAGCCTACTGTGAAGCACAATGGTGAAAGAGTCATCTAGATCCAGGGAATCTCAAATATTGGCAGAGAGGAGAATGGAGGAAGAAATACAAAAGATGGCAGTGTGTATCAAAGGACAGATAATGAATAAAAAGCTCCAAAAGCTGCAATCTTACACTTATGAAATGGCAGAATGGGCAGCAACAGTTCTCTAACTGATTTTTTTGGTATTACAGATTCCAAGATGTCCTGAAAAAATTATATTTTTTTTGTCAAAAAAAAATGAGTGCCTTATCACATTAACAAATTCCCTTTGCTCGTCTTCTTAGTTCCTGGACACTGCCGAAGTTCCAGAATATTGGAGGGTGGATAAAGTTGTTCCATTGTTCAGGCATGGTAGCAAAGACAGGACAGGAAACTACAGGCCAGTGAACCTGACTTCAGTTGTAGAGAAGTTACAGGAGAGAACTTAAGAGACAGGATCTGCCATCACTTGGGTAGTCAAGGCCTGATCAAGAATAGTCAGCATGGTTTTGTGTGTAGGATGTCATGTCTGATGAATGATTTGAAGTTTTCTGAAGATGTAACTGAGGCGAAGATGAAGGTAGGGCAGTGGATTTTGTCTCCATGGAATTTAGTAAGGGCTTTGACAAGATCCCACATGGCAGGCTGATCTAGAAGTTTATATCATGACTCGGGGGAGCTAGGGAGATGGGTTCAGACTTGCTCGATGCTACAAAGCAGAGGTTGATTGGTCAGTATTGGGACCTTTGGTTCAAATGAAGGATCTCAGCCCAAAATGTCAACTGTTCATTATTTTCTATAGATGCTGCCTGGCCTGCAGAGTTCCTCCAGTATTTTGTGTGTGTTGCTTCGATTCCAGCACCTGCAGATTTTCTCTTATTTGTGTTGGGACCTTATTCATTATTTATATAAATGATTTAGAACATGGCTGAGGGATGGTAACTTAAATATGCATGAGGTAATGCATCTTGGACATTCAGACTAGGGAAGTTAAAGGTGGGGCACTGATGTGTGTTGTGGAACAAAGGGACCTGGGAGTACTAGTGTACAGTTCATTGAAAGCGACCAGGCAAGTAGACAGGGTGGTGAAAATGCATTTATCATGCTGGCCTTTATCAGTCAATGCATCAAATTTAGAAGGAGGGACATTACCTTGCAATTATATAAGTCATTGGTGAGGCCACACTCCAAGTATTGTGCACAGTTTTGGTCATCTTGTTAGAGAAGAGATCTTGTGAAGCTGGACTAGAGAGCTTGAGTTATAGGAAGAGGTTATCCGCTTTGGATCTTTATTGCCTGGAGTGCAGGAGAATGAGGGGTGACCTCACCAAAGTTTATAAACTCACAAAGGATATGGATAAGGTGGACAGACATACTCTTTTCCCCTAGGCTGAAAAATACAAAACTAGAGGGCACAGATAGAAGAGAAGAAGGGGAGATTTAGGAGAACCTGGGAAGCAAGTTCTTTATACAGAAGGTAGTGAGTACATGGATTGAGTTACCAAAGGAAGTGGCTGAGGCAGGTACAACTGCAACACTTAAGAGGCATTTGGATAGGTACATTGAGGGAGGTGAATGATCTGGATGATTGTGGGCTGAACCCAGGTAACTGGGATAAGCAGGGAGGATGTTGTAATCAGTTTAGCCCAGATGGGCCAAAGAGCCTGCTTCCATACTGTATTCCTCTCTGTCACAGAAGCCCTTTTCCCAGGATTTCCCATGGCTACTATGAGAGGACATACTTTTAAAGTGATTGGAGGAAATTGGAGGATGATTTTCTACACATAAAATGGAAAGTGCATGCAGCGCACTGCAGGGGGTGGTGGTAGAGACAGGAGCACTATAGACATTTAAGAGGCACAGGAATGAAAGAAAAACATTCTTAGGGAAGGGCATGTGGGTGGGAAGTATTAGGTTTATCTTGGAGCCCATTATATGGATGGCATAACATTGTGGACCACAGGGCCTGTACTGTGCTGTACTGTACTGATCTATGTCCTTTGTTCTAACCCCTTTCGTTTCACTGGAGCTGTTGGTTTTTTTTATTCACAATAAGATTTTCAGTTCTAATTAAGAAGAATTTGAGCTAGGAACTATGAAGGTGCAAATATCTAGTGAAATATCAGGCACAAAAGTCAACAAAAACGTAATGGATTGGAGGATTCTTGGGTATACAAAGATGAAGAAATTATGCTTTAAATATATGAAGACTTGAAATCAATTTGACATCAAATCAATGGCTCTGGACGAAACGGTAGGCAAATGTTGTTTGAAGACCTATTAGCCATGACCCAAACATAATCCAAAAGTATTGAGGGGCTTCATGGCCATGTTTCTCACTGTCCCTAAATAACCTCTGTATCTCTACTTTCAGGATAGGAAGCGATAAAGACTTAAAACAATAAAGCAAAATTAATGAAACTAATAATATACCAAAACATAAATTATAAACAATTCATAGCTCAGTATGGACAAATCTATAAAAATTGTGGAATCATCTGAAGGAACAATAAATTTATAGTTGCATATTTATCTAAATAATATATTTTAATATGTATCTCACTGCTTGACAAAATACTTGGTTTAATTTATTATTGCTTAATTGAACTCATAATAAGCTAACAAAGTTGGTTAGATGGGCCTATAATTAATTTAAGAGTTGTTTAAATTTTCATCAAATCTAAAGCAATAGTTTCAATGCTGGAATATCTTAGTTTTTCACAATAAAATTTAATTTTGAAATGCAAGCAAAACTCACATTTAATTTCTCTACATCTTAACTTAAACTATTTTTAAAATCTTCCAATATGATAATGGCAAGACAACAACCATCTATTTACATTAATACTGCATTAATCTGTTTTTAAAAATTATTTCCACATTCTCATCAGCTTCACACACAAAATGCTGGAGAAACTCAGCAGGCCAGACAGCATCTACAGAAAAAAGTAAACAAACAATATTTTGGGCTGAGGCTCCTCATCAGGGCAGGGTTTAATTCTGACCTTGGGTGTTGTCTGTGTGGAGTTTGCATGTTATCCCTGTGACCATGTCCACTGCCAAGATGCGCTGTCAACCATTTCCAGGCTTTTTCTGAGATATTATAAGTTCTAGGGAAGAAGGAGGATTTGGGCCCTTATGAAGGGTCTTGGCCCGAAATGCCAACTGTTTACTCTTTTCCATAGATGCTGCCAGGCCTGCTGAGTTCCTCCAGCATTTTGTGTGTGTGGCTTGGAATTCCAGCATCTGCAGATTTTCTCATGTTTGTGGTTCTCATCAGTTTCAACCACTTGGCTACACAATAGGGAAAACTTAACTGGCTGATTAACTTAGTTACATCTTTAGGATGTAGAAGAACATGGACATAGGGAGAACATGTGAATTCCACACAAACAACACCCAAGGTCAGGATTAAATCCAGATCTCTGCTGCTGACATGCAGTGGCTTTGTCTGTTGAACAAATGTGCCACTGCAGTGCTTTTCAGATTATATTACTTTATACTTCATTCTGGGCTAGATCATCTCAGACCCCCAGTCAGCTGCCTGGTTGAGTTGTCCACAATCTCCATTCTCCCTCTGAGACATCGTAAGCTCTGGGCAACAAGCATGCCTCAGACAATATAATCACAATCCCCTGATCACTTTTGATGGTTCCATAGAAGTCAAATTCTTTTCTAATATTTGTTTAAATTTATCTAATAGTCAAGGACATTTCAGAACAACTTAAACAGGTGTAAATAATTTTACAATGTAAAGAAAAAAAATTGAGAGCATATTATATCACTAATAAATAAGTTAAAAGTACACATTAGGATAAGGTAAAGCAAACACTCATATATATTATCATAGCACCTATCCCACAGGGTAGATATCCCATTCAAACAATTGGTTTGGGACTGGCTTGCAGCAATTGGAAGATCAAATGTATGGCATCCAACTTGCACATGATGCTTCTAACTTCTGCACATGCAAAAGTCAGAAGCATTATGAACTGTAATCTGGCAGTTAATCAATAAGTGAAAGAGGCATCACACTCAGCCTTTCTGAACTTGATATTTCTGCCCTTTAAAACTAGAAACAGAAAGGTAAGTCTTGTATTACAAACCATAGAAGATTTTTAATAATATTTATGCAGTAATTGCTAATTATTGCCTATTGCTTAGGCACAATTATTGATGTGGAGTCATATCCTTCCAGTATCAAATTTCCCAAAGGAATTTAAAAGAAAACATGTCACAAGTTTACTTTCTTACATACCCATTCATTCTTTTAATCAGTCTTTTTTTCACTCTCTGCACCTGATTAGATATTGAATTTATCCCTTTAATTCACTCACTTTTCAATCTTTCCTTCATTTACTTCCCAAACCTTAAATGGTTCTTAAACGACTTTGCACTGTTTACTCAGGCGCCAGATGTCTTGTTTCTCTCAATGCACTATCATCAATTTGCACTAGAAGTTACATAGATCAGGATTCCAGTCTGTTCAATGTTTTAGAAAGATGTGATATCATAATAAAACAACTTTAGCTAGCCATGTCTTTACATGCATCTCATATAAATTTAAGTAGAATCAGCATGATTCAAAGTTTGCATCAATCTGATAACATAATTCAAATGCAATGAATAAAAGTAACCAGTGGGGTTTTTGGAACTTGTTTATAGAGAGGCCACCATGATCGATCCAGTGAAGTTGGTGTGGGAGTGCACAGGCACCATGAGGCTGGCAGAGATATGAATCACGTCCTTTGGAAACTACACTATTCTATAAACTACAGAAGTACCAATGAAAGACAGCATCTAATCTTTGCTGAAATGTTAGTTAGCAGTCTGGATTGATCCCAAAATGCTGCAAGCAATGTAAACACATTTACATTACTGGTAATGTCTGTAATAAGTAAAATTAATAGAAATTTTTAAAATGGAGAAAATAAAATTAAATGGCCTTACAAAGCTAATTATATTCTCAAAATTCCTCAATGTTTCAGTTCTATGACATAATATGGCACAAACTGATTTTTGCAAATGCTTTTGATCATATTTGGAAGAAATCCACACAAGAACATTATTCAAGTTTGCCAATTCATTCATTAACCTAAATTTGGTGAAACTATTTAGACTCTATTCTGTTAAATATGCAAGCTTACAGGAAAAAAAAGACCTCCGAGTATAGGTCTCCTTAAGTATCAGTATGACTGTCTGTGTGGAGCCCCAGGAAATGGGTAAGATTTTTAATGGATATTTCTCATTGGATTTACTGCAGAGAAGATCATGGAAGCCAGAGTACTGATGAAATTGAGTTCTGATGTCTTAGACCATACAAGTTTGCAGATAATACCACTATGGTGAGCCAAATCTCAAATAATGGTAAGTCAGAGTACAGAAGGGCCTGGTGTCATATCTACGACCCCCATCTTCCCCTCAATGTCAGCAAAACAAAAGAGCTGGACTTTGGGAAGGGGGTGGTGCATATGCTCCTGTTTACATAAACAGTGCTAACATTGAGTGTGTTGAGAGCTTCAAGTTCCTTGGAATGAGCATCATCATTAGCTGTCTTGATCAAACTACATCAATGCATAGCTAAGAAAAGTCACCAGCAGCTCTACTTCCTCAAGAGGCTGAATAAATTTAGTATGTCCTTTTAGATTCCCACCAATTTTATAGTCTATTTGTTAGTACAATTTTATGATCTACAAACCATTACAATTTACATGTCCACCCTACATATGAATGACAGCGATGCCTCTCTTCCTGATAGGCTGAATGTTTTCTATGCATGATTTGATGTAATGAATGATGTGACATCAGGGAAAATCCTCTCTCCCTTGAGGAATAGACACACTGTTTGACTGCAGCCGAGGAGAAGAGGATCCTAAACAGGGTAAACCCACGCAAAGCTGTGGGGTTGGACAACATACCTAGTCAGGTGCTGAGGGATTGTGCAGCTCAGCTAACAGAGGTCTTAAGGGATATCGTTAACATCTCTTTGCAACAGTTCACTGTTTCTGCAGGCTTCAAAGCAGCCACCATACCACTCATACCTTGGCCTTTCACTCTGTCCCATCCTACCTAGAAACCAGGTTGTCATGGTAGCATAGCAGTTAGTGTGAGGCTATTGCGGCTCACGGTGTCAGAGTTCAATTCTGGTGTTCTCCGTAAGCAGGTTTGTACATTCTTTCCTGTATGCACATGTTTCCCTACCATGGTCCAAAAGACGTACCGGTTAGTAGGTTAATCAGTCATTGTAAATTGTCCTGTGTTTAGGCAAGGGTTAAACTGGTGCATTGCTGGGTGACGCGGTTCAAAGCGCTGAAAGGCCTGTTCTACGCTGTACCTCTAAATAAAGTAAAGTAAATGAAATGATGCCTCATTCGCCAAGACGTTGTTCGTCAATTTCAGCTTGGCGTTTAACACAAACATTCCTAGAGGCTAGAGTGTAATCCATCCTCGTGTAATCAACACCCCTCTTTGTAACTGCATCTTGGGCTTCTTCATGGTAAGATGTCAGTCAGTTTGAATTGGCAACAACATCTCAAACTCCATCATGCTGAGGAATGGTGCACTCCAGGGTCGTGTGCCCAGCCTGCTACTGTTCATGCTGATTACCCACGACTGCACTGCCAGATTCAGCTCAAACCGCATCATCAGGTTCACTGATGCTATTACAGTGGTTGGCCTCATCAGCAACAATGATGAGTTGGCTTACAGAGAAGAGGTAGAGAGGCTTGTTAAATGGTGTGAGAACAATATCCTGAGTTTCAATGTGGACAAGAGAAAAGAAATGATTGTGGACTTCAAAAAGGCATAGTATGGCCACTCTCCATCGCACATCAACGGCTTTGCAGTGGAGAGAGTGAAGAGCAGCAAATTCCTTGGGGTGCACACAACGGATGATCTAACCTGGACCCACACCTCCTTACTCGTCAAGAAGGCACAGCAGCATCTACAATTTTTGAGGTGATTGAAACATTCAAGGCTCCTCACCCCCCATTCTAACAACTTTCTGCAGGAGCTGCACTGGAAGTATCCTTTCCGGCTGCATCATTGTGTGGTGTACAAGCTGCAAGGCATCAGACTACAAGACCCTACAGAGGACACAGAGGACAGTAGCAACCATCAAGAGGATCATTAGCTCTCCCTCCCGCACCCCACCCCAACAATTTCCGGGAACTTGCAGATAAAGGGCCCAAAGATTGCTACCACCCATTCCACAACTTCTTTGACCCACTACTGTCAGGAGGGAAGTACAGCAGCATCAGGATTAGAACTGCCAGACTGCTAACAACTTCTTCCCTTAAGCTATGAGACTAAGGAATAGGACAGAAAGCTGTTTACCGCTTTCTGTAATGTTTCATGTTTACCTGTGCTACACACCACATGCATTTTGAATTATATTTTATGAACTTATTTAGGGTAATATTTTGTTTTATGTGTTGTGTGTGTGTATATATATTGTGGGTGCACGTGGTCCAGAGTTGTACCATATGTACAGTAAGATGCCAATAAATTTGTATGTGAATTTTTATCAATGCACTATATACTGTATCTTATCTGGATGCATCACAACAACTGCTCTGCGTATGATCACAAGAAACTTCAGATTTGTGGACACAACTCAGCACATCATGGACTCCATTTACACTTCTCGGTACAGCAGCCAGCATAATTAAAGGCAGCACTTCACTGTACATTCTTCCTTATCCGCCATCTTATCAGGGAGAAGATACAAAAAACCTGAAAGCACATACTACAAGGCTCAAGGACAGCTTCTATAACACTACTGAGTGAACCCCTAGCATGAAAAGATGGACTTCGTCACACACCCTACCTTCTTTATAGACTTGCACCTTATTGTCTGCCTGCAATGCACCCTCTGTACTGTAACATTTTATTCTGCATTCCATTACGGTTTTACCTTGTACTACCTCAATGAACTACTGTGATGAAATTATGTGTATGGACAGTATTCAAAACAAACCTTTCACTGTGGCAACAATAATAAACCAATATACAAATTACCAAAGATGCTGCATTGACAGTCTTAAAGCATATAGTGTGCATGCGCCGGTCGTGCATGCAACCTGTTACAGCCGTTCCAGACCAGTATTCTTACTTTTTTCTTCTTACTTTTTAAACTTACATTATGTTTTGTATTTTTTTTTTGCATGGTAACACGTCGAAGCTGCACCCTCTCTAACATGCTGGTAGAGAGAGTTTTATTTGGGTTTTTAGCACTGGAAATAGTTACATTCCGACACGTCTCATTAGTGGGACAGAAGCATGGTAGCATTGTGTATTCCAGGGACCACCTTATGCTGGCCGGTTTAGCGGGCAGAGCGGCGGACACCCCTGCTGAAATCTGGAGGAAAACACACAGAGGATGCAGAGGGGGATCACAAAGTCGAGGAAAGAGGACCGGGTCGAGACAACAGAGACTTATGGAGAAGAGGAGTTCGGTGAGTAATAAAATGGACGAGTTCACGGCGCTAGCCAGGCGTCAGAGAACATTTCGGGAGTGCAGTGTTATGTGTTTTACTGGAACGGGGCTGCACGAGGACATACCCGATCAAATATTTTCCATGGACGGCTTCCAGACTGTCCAGGCTGACTGGAAGTGCACTGAGAGCGGTAAGTGTAAAGGAGTTGGGTGCTTACTGTTCTGGTCAACAACAGATGGTGCAATCCTGGTCATATTACGATCGAGGAACGTGTTTGTAGACCGGATATTGAACTTTTTGCTGTTGGACTTCGGCCATATTCCACTGAGATACAACACTGGGCGGCACAGGAGGTTGTTCCTGCCTGTGGCCACCGAACTTGCAGCTCCACCCGTGGAGGGTCAGACACTCTGAGCCAATAGGCTGGTCCTGGACTTATTTTCCATCTGGCATAGTTTGTGTTTTGTTGTTTGATTGTTTGTGGTTTTTGTATTGCTATATTTATGCTCTATTCTTGGTTGGTGCGGCTGTAACGAAACCCAATTTCCCTCGGGATCAATAAAGTCTATCTATCTATCTATCTATTTATTAAGGTGGTTAATTACCAGGAACTGAAAAGTCCATTCTTGCACTTCATGGGGAGCTAGGGAAGAAATTATGGAGGCCCTTGCAGATATATTTGTGTTATCTTAAGCCATGGGTGAAGTTCTGAAAGACTGGAGTGCAGCTCACGCTGTATCATTATTTAAAAAGGGCAGCAAAGACAAGCCAGCTGAGCCTCATACCATGGTGGCTAAGTTACTGGAGAGGAATCTGAGGGACAGGATTTATTTATTTACTGAGATACAGCGAGAAATTGGCTCCTGTGAGCCTTTGAGCCAAGCTGCCCGGCAACACACCTCCCACCCCCGATTTAACCCCAGCCTCATCGTGGGACGATTTACAAAGACCAATTAACCTACCAACCGGTACGGCTTTGGACTGTGGGAGGAATCTTGAGGAAAGCCATGCAGTCACAGAGAGAACGTCCAAACTCCATACAAACAGTGGCGGGAACTGAACCCAGTCTCTGGTACTGTAAAGTGTTGTGGTCACCACTACGCTACCGTGCTACCCTAGTCAGTATTTGGATAGACAAGGACTGATCAGGGTAATCAGCATGGCTTTGTGCCGGGGAATCTGCTAAGGTTTTTCAAAGTGATAAAACTTATGAGCAAAGTCGTGGATGTTGATCAAATGGACTTCAGCAAGCCCATTGATAAGGTCCTGCATCGAAAGCTCGTCTGAAAGGTTACATTGCAAAGGCTCCAGTGAGAGCCAACTAAGTGGACACATAATTGGCTTGTTAGGATGGAGAGGGATGATGGGTTTGGTTGTTAGACTGGCGAGTCTCTGTTCCCACTGTTTCATTACACATATAAACAGTTTGAAGAAGTGGCATAGTTAACACTTGAGAGGAATAGTTAGAGGCATAAGACATGCAGATAACACCAAAATCAGAAGCAGGTTTAATATCACTAGCATACGCTAAATAAACAAAGGTTATCAAAAATTATAGGGGGTTCTCGATCAGCTAGGTAATTGGGCTGAGAAATGGTAAATGGTATTCAATTCAAATACAGTAAGTGTTAAGTGTTGCATTTTGGAAGGTAAACTAGGGTAGGACTTTTAAAGTGAAAGAAAGTTCCTAGGATAAGGAAATTATTCCTTGGAGTGGGCAGAGATATAACAACAAAATGTTTTAGACATCTGTACAGGTAAATGGATAGGAAAAATTTACATGGATGTGTGCCTAACTTTGACAGGCATCTTAGCATGGATGAGATGGGGCAAAGGACCTGTTTTCATGCTGTATTATCTATGACTGTATAATTTGAACTCTTTACATGCTTTAATGTTAAGGCTGATGTCAATATTAATGCTAAAGTTTCTTATTTATTTCCTACATGGGAGATCAATGGACTCCGGTCATCTTATCAGAAGCAGTTCAGTATCCCAGCAATAGAATCATAGAGCCAGAATCTTTCCTTCCCCACTATTCTCACTCTTCATTTCCAAGGGGGTGATGCTCAGTTAACTTTATCCTCCACTCATGATCCCTGCAGCAAAGGCAAGCAGTCAGCACAGGAGGAGGAATTAGAACCCAGGCCAGAGGAAGAGAATAAACATGCAGCAGGTTCACATCAGATCACTACAGAAACAGAATAAAGGAGAAAAACCAGGCTGTATAGTAACAGACACTAACCACTTCCTGGAGTAAGTGCTTTGGGAGCTGTCCAAGTCTCACGTTATATTAGGTAAAGCATGAGAAACTAATGATTTCATGCCTTTAGGAAAATATAAAATTTTGTTAATTGACAAGTGGACTAATATTAAGAAAAATCTAATGCAGGGTCAGCGACATTAACCATTAACTTCTTTACTCTGTTCACAGATGCTGCCTAACCTGCTGAATATCTCAAGTCTTCTTTGCTTGAATCTCATATTTGCAGAATCCACTGGTTTTTTTTTGCTTCAGGAAAGAATATGTTATCATATACTCAAGAAATGAGATAATCATTTACTTGCTGTTTTTTGAGGAGCTTAGAATGAGTTAAGGCAATGTGCACTTATATGGTACTAATACATTCAACCAGTGGCAATAGCTGTATTACTATGGAGAGGAAAGAAAGTTCTCTTGTTTTCTGGGAGGAGACTGGTGGTTGACAGAATTGTCTAATGTTATAAGAAGAGGGGAAAAGAAATTGAGGCTGTGGTATCATAGATAGCTATGTTCCCTCAAAGCAAGTACAGTATTTAAGCAATGGCATGTGCTGCGATGTCTCACTTAAATGCTTTAAGAACTTCCTGTTACTTCTCTTCCATAATAACTGCATTCAGAAGTATATCCACTAGGATTTCCACACCTGCTGACAACTGTTAACACCAAGTGGGACAAATTAGAACTTTCCTCATGGGTGACCTTATGTAAAACAAACAGGTGCCTAATAGAATAAAAATGAAAGACTTTAAAATATATTTCTTAGTTGCCAAATGCTGCAAAACAAGAATTGATTCTATTGTCAGGGTCAACCATGGATGTTGTGTTCTAGTTGTCTATGCAAGCCAGGGCTGTACAATATGGAGAGCAAGCTGTTTCCCACACAGCTGACAAATCCAAAAGAACAGCATAGACCGATACAGTTTGGCACCAGAGGCATTGCAGGAGTTGCCACTCAGTGTTGAACTCAACATAGGACTGCCTGAGGGACTCAAGTTCCAAATTTTTTTCCCTTGGGGTTTACTTCCAAAACCTTCCCCATGAGTGAATATAGCCTCAAGGCAGCGGAGGCTTGAGATCAGAGTTTTCCTTCTCCTTGGTCAGCTGCCAGCCACACCCTGACATGCCCCATCTGCCTGAAATGACTGGTTTTAAGCCACCAGTAACCCACCTTTGCCCCTTCCCCTGTCAGTAGAAATGATTCTGCCAGGTTTAGGAGCTAAAGCCATACATGAGGGCCAGGAGGTGGACTTGTTTGTCAAAAGCTATTTAAGATGAACGCCATTGGGAGCATTTAATAGGTCACGTGAGCTCATCCCCATGACACTTAACCCATCCCCCCTCCGCCTTCACCACCAGTTACGATAACCTTAAGGAACCCAATTTTAATGAAGCTAGCAGAAATATATAAAAAAAACAAGGTTAGCCAATCCCAGAGAAATCACTTAACACAACTCCTGAGATTCTACAGATTCCTCTTTCTTACAAATGGCTGCCATCCAAGCTGTATCTCCTTCATTAGACCCTGTGTTATTGGAGATACAGAAACCAGTTCCAAAGACTTAAAGAACTCCTGCTTTAAAATCAGGAACAGTTGTGGGTCACAGGGCTAACATTCCTATCCACTATATTTCTTCCTGCTCTGTCACTTCTGTGCATTTTCAACCCACAACAAGCAAATGCAGATTAAAAGTAAACTTATTCAGTTACTTTAATGAAATCCAAGATGATACAATAAAATTCACAGAATCATAGAAATCTACAGCACACTACAGGTCCTTCAGTCTGCAATGTTGTGCCGACCACATAACCTTTTCTAGAAACTGCCTAGAATTAACCTACTGCATATCCCTTTATTTTTCTAAGTCCCTATCTAAAAGTCTCGTAAAAGACCCTATTGTATCCGCCTCTACCACTGTCACTATCAGTGCATTCTACACACCCACCACTCTCTGTGTAAGACACTTACCTCTGACATCCCCTTTGTACCTACTTCCAAGCACCTTAAATCTATGCCCCCTCGTGTTAGCCATTTCAACCCTGGGAAAAAGCCTCTGGCTATCCACATGATCAATGCCTCTCATCATCGTATATACCTCTATCAGGTCACTTCTCATCCTCCATCACTCCAAGGAGAAAAGGCCAAGTTCACTCAACTGATTCTCGTAAGGCATGCTCTCCAATCCAGGCAACATCCTTGTAAATCTCCTCTACACTTTCTCTATAGTATCCACATCCTTCCTGTAGTGAGGTAACCAGAACTGAACACAGTCCTCCAAGTGGGGTCTTACTAAGGGCTTATATAGCTTTAACATTACCTTATGGCTCTTGAACTCAATCCCACAGTTGATGAAGGCCATCACACCATATGCCTTTTTAACAACACTATCAACCTGCATCTTGATCCAATTTAAAACCTTATACAGTGGATTGGTTTCATCTGTTGAATATGAAATATACATTTGGAGTTATGGAATGAAATCCCACATGCAGTGTTATATTGCTCTTCATACTTTAACTTCACAATGCTATTAAAATGCAGATGTTATTATTTTGTAATTTTAGATGTTTGAGTTTTATTACTTTTTTGTTGTTGGCATATTAATCAATAAAAATTCATGGTTTTAACAGACTTACCAAGTTATTTCTGAAGGATACAAAATGGTTATCTGTCAACATACCAACTAAAAGATCTAAAAATTCTTGAAAAGCCAAAAAGCTACAGATACTGAAAATCTGAAATAAAAACCAAAAATATGCTGGAAATGCCCAGCACACCAGGCAGTATCTATGAAAAGAGAATCAGTATTAGCATTTCAACTCAATGACACTTCATTGGATCTGACTTCTTTTTTCCAGGTGCTGGAAACTGAAGTGAAGGCTATTTTTTCAATTATGCATTGAAAGGTTCATTCAATCATCAGAAACAAAACATCTGTATCTGTTTTCCACATTTATGGCCATACTTATGTTCGAAAGTATCAGATGTACTTGATTTTCAATCCTTTTAACTTCTGAAAAAAAAAATATTCAGCATATTCTGAGGTTAGGAGGGGCATCTAAGGGTGTATATAGCAGAAGACCATGTGACATAGGAGCAGAAGTAGGCCATTTGGCCCATCGAGTCTGCTCCTCCATTCAATAATGGCTGATTCTTTTTTCCCCTCCTCAGCCCCACTCTCTGGCCTTCTCCCCTTTCGATGCCGTGTCCTATCAAGCTCGGCCCTAAATGCATCCAACAATCTGGCCTTCACAGATGCCTGTGGTAATAAATTCCACAAATTCACCTCCCTCTGGCTAAAGAAGTTTCTCTGCATCTCTGTTTTAAATGGATACCCCTTTATCCTGAGGTTGTGCTCTCCCACCATGGGAAACATCCTTTCCACATCTACTCTGTCCAGGCCTTTCAACATTCAAAAGGTTTGAATAAGATTCCCCCCATCCTTCTAAATTCCGGCGAGTATAGACCCAGAACTATCAAACATTCCTTGTATGACAACCTTTTAATTCCTGGAATCATCCTTGTGAACTTTCTCTGAACCCTCTCCAATGCCAGCACATCTTTTCTTAGATGAGGACCCCAAAACTGTTCACAATACTCCAGGTGACACCTCACCAGTGCCTTATAAAGCCTCAGCATCACATCCCTGCTCTTGTATTCCAGGCCTTTTGAAATGAATGCTAACATTGCATTTGCCTTCTTTACCACTGATTCAACCTGCAAGTTAACCTTTAGGGTGTTCTGCACAAGGATTCTTAAGTCCCTTTGCATCTCGTATTTTTGGATTTTCTCCGTTTAGAAAATTGTCTGTATATTTATTTCTTTATCAAAGTGCATAACCCTGCATTTCCAACATTGTATTTAATTTGCCATCTTCTTGCCCATTCTCCTAATCTGCCTAAGTCCTTCTGCAGCCTACCTGTTTTCTCAACACTACCTGCCCCTCTACCAATCTTCGTATCATCTGCAAACTTGGCAATAGAATAATCTATTCCATCATCTAAATCATTGATGTAGAGCATAACAAAATGCGGACCCAACACTGACCCCTGCGGAACACCAATAGTCATTGGCAGCCAACTAGACACGGGTCCTTTTATTCCCACCCGCTGCCTCCTACCAATCAGTTAATTCTCCAACCATGCCGATAACTTTTCTGTAATACCATGGGCTCTTAACTTGGTAAGCAGCTTCATGTGTGGCACCTTGTCAAACGCCTTCTGAAAGTCCAAATATACAACATCTGCTACATTCCCCTTAACTATCCTACTTGTAATCTCCTCAAATAATTCCATCAGGTTTGTCAGGCAAGATTTTCTCTCAAGGAAACCACACTGATTTTGTCCTATCTTGTCCTGTGTCACCAAGTACTCCATAACCTCATCCTTAGCAATTGACTCCAACATCCTCCCACCTCTGAAGTCAAGCTAAGTAACTGGTCTATAATTTCCTTTCTGTTGCCTTCCTCCTTTCTTGAAGAGTGGAGTGACATTTGCAATTTTCCAGACCTCAGGCACCATGCCAGAATCCAATGATTTTTGAAAAGTCATTTCTAATGTCTCCACAATTTCTACTGCTACGTCTTTCAGAAACCTAGGGTGCAGTTCATCTGGTCTGGGTGACTTGTGTATCCTTAGGTCTTACAGCTTTTTGAGCACCTTCTCCCTTGTAATAGTAACTGCACTCACTTCTCTTCCCTCACACCCTTCAACATCTGGCACACTGCTGGTGTCTTCCACAGTGAAGACGGATGGAAGTACTCATTTAGTTCATCAGCCATTATTATTTCTCTGGCCTCATTTTCTTGCGGGGCTATATCCACTCACAATTCTCTTTTATTTTTTACATACTTGAAAAAGCTCTTACTAGCCACTTTAATATTGCCTGCTAGCTTGCTTTCATATTTCATCTTTTCCCTCTTAATGATTATTTTATCTGCTCTCTGTAGGTATTTTAAAAGCCTCCCAATCGTCTATTTTCCCGCTAATTTTTGCTTTGTTATGTGTAACACTACTGCTATGCTGTAGGTATTTCATTTTTAGCAGATCTGTAAGAGCAATCTGTTCTACTTTCAGCCTGTTTGGGTTTGAGCTGAGAAAAGGGGCCTTGTTGTTCAATTTCGGAATGTGGTGTCAGCCATTCAGGATGGTGGAACTGAGAAGAGGTTCCAGAGAGTTTTTAGATAGATAGATAGATAGATAGACATACTTTATTGATCCCAAGGGAAATTGGGTTTCGTTACAGTTGCATCAAATGAGAATAGAGTATAAATATAACAATATAAAATTATGAATAATTAAATAATAATATGTAAATTATGCCAGATGGAAATAAGTCCAGGACCAGCCTATTGGCTCAGGGTGTCTGACCCTCCAAGGGAGGAGTTGTAAAGTTTGATGGCCATAGGCAGGAATGACTTCCTAAGACGCTCTGTGTTGCATCTCGGTGGAATGAGTCTCTGGCTGAATGTACTCCTGTGCCCAACCAGTACATTATGTAGTGGATGGGAGACATTGTCCAAGATGGCATTCAACTTGGACAGCATCCTCTTTTCAGACACCACCGTCGGTGAGGGACACTGGTTGGGTCAAGGACGTTGTTGGCGGTAGCTGGGAGAAGACAGGAGGAAAGATGGTTGAGGAAGCCGTCCCTGTTGCACAAGGTGATTTCTGCAGATGAATGGCTTCAAGGAGGAAGGACCAAAACTCCCATGGGAGAGCCCATTTGTTTTGAGTGACATTCAGAAGGTGCAGTGTGTATATTGAAAACAATGGCTTCTGGGAGATTGGTGGCCCAACATACTTATGTGACTGCTTAATATAATGGGCCCTTTTTGTTTTATCCTTTCCTTTCTTTAATAACTGATTGCTTAAGTTAACATTCTGAAATATGCTTCTCTATAAATATATGCAGTGTACAATCTGTTATTTTTTGCTGACAGCCAATTGCCAGCGGCAGTAAATCACACAGCATTCAAACTGGGTTTTAGGTGGGAGAGACATCCCAACCTCACGGACTAGGTGGGACCAAAGTAGTATACACCCTAGACATAAGAGGCCTGAGAAAGGTGGGTTTCTTGCCATGAGCCCAGTGGCTGTTAGCGAGGGGCTAATGGACTGCATTTCCAGAGACACCCAGTAAATACAGGGTTTCATATTCCCTCTCTTACGCCTTCACATTAGCTTTGACTTCCTTTGACAGCCATGGTTGTACTATTTTGTCATTTGAGTATTTCTTTGTTTTTGGAATACACCTATCCTGCACCTTTCTTATTTTCCCCAGAAACTCACACCATTGCTGCTCTGCTGTCAACCTTGCCAGCATCTCCTTCCAATTTACTTTAGCCAGCTCCCCTCTCATACCACTGTAATTTCTTTTACTCCACTGAAATACTGCTGTGTCAGACTTTACTTTCTCCTTATCAAGTTTCAAGTTGAATTCAATCATATTGTGATCACTGCCTCCTAAAGATTCTTTTACCTTAAACTCCCAGATTACCTCCACTTCTTTACATAACACCCAATCCAGTATAGCTGATCCCCTAGTAGGCTCAACGACAAAATGCTCCAAAAAGCTATCTCATAGACATCCAACAATCTCACTCTTGAGATCCATTGCCAACCTGATTTTCCCCAATCGACCTGCATGTTGCAATCTCCCATTACTATCATAACGTTGTCCTTTTGACACACCTTTTCTGTCTCCTGTTGTAATCTGTGGTACACATCCCAGCTCCTGTTGGGAGGCCTGTGTATAACTGCCATCAGAGTCCTTTTACCTTTGCAGTTCTTTAACTTAACACACAAGGATTCAACATCTTCTGATCCTATGTCACATCTTTCTTCTGATTTGATGTCATTGTTTACCAGCAGAGCCACGCCACCCCCTCTGCCTACCTTCCTATCCTTCTGATACAATGTGTAACCTTGGACATTCAGCTCCCAACTACAACCATCCTTCAGCCACGATTCAGTGATGGCCACAACATTAAACCTGACAATCTATAATAGTACAGGAAGATCACCCACCTTATTTCTTATACTCTGTGCATTTGAGATATGACACTTTGAGTACTGTATTTGCTACCCTTTTTGATTCTGCATCCCTAATGCACTGGCACTCACCCTACCGGCTGCAAATTTGTCCTATCATCAGGCTGCCTGCGTGCTATCTTTGCTTTTTTACCATCCGTCCTATCCTGAGTCCCTTCACTCAGGTTCCCGCCTCCTGCAACACAGACTAATATGTCGACAGTTTCTGTCTGCTGATTGCAGAAGTACTTTGAGAATGAATTTAACAATTCAACTCTTTCTAGAGACAATAGATCATCTTTGCAGAAAGAGCATGAAAAAAGCTGTCTGTAGGTAACATTTTACATGTTAAGGTTATTACCTTGAAACATTAACTCACAAAGACACAAGAAAGTAGGAGCAAGAAGGCCACCATGCCCCTCAAGCTTGACCCACCATTCAACATGATCATACCTAATCTATGCTGGCCTCAACTCCTCTTCTGCACTTGTTCTGCAATTGACAATAAACTGGACTGGTCAAAGAACACTGAGGCTGTCTACAAGAAGGGTCAGAGCCTTCTCTATTTCCTGAGGAGACTGAGGTCCTTTAACATCTGCCGGACGATGCTGAGGATGTTCTACGAGTCTGTGGTGGCCAGTGCTATCATGTTTGCTGTTGTGTGCTGGGGCAGCAGGCTGAGGATAGCAGACATCAACAGAATCAACAAACTCATTCGTAAGGCCAGTGATGTTGTGGGGATGGAACTGGACTCTCTCACGGTGGTGTCTGAAAAGAGGATGCTGTCCAAGTTGTATGCCATCTTGGTCAATGTCTCCCATCCACTACATAATGTACTGAGTGGGCACAGGAGTACATTCAGCCAGAGACTCATTCCACCGAGATGCAGCACTGAGCGTCATAGGAAGTCATTCCTGCCTGTGGCCATCAAACTTTACAACTCCTCCCTTGGGGGGGGTCAGACATCCTGAGCCAATAGGCTGGTCCGGGACTTATTTCATAATTTACTGGCATAATTTACATATTACTATTTAACTATTTATGGTTCTATTACTATTTATTACTTATGGAGCAACTGTAACGAAAACCAATTTCCCCCGGGATTAATAAAGTATGACTATGACTATTTGTTCTTCATGAACCTCAATTCCTTGATCTTTCAAACATTTTATTTCTACCTCCACCACTGTTGAGGGTGAAAAATCCCAGAGGTCACTCTGAGATGGAATTTCGAAGCACCACTCTTTTAAATGACCTGCCTCTTGCCTCCGCATTTTATCCACTTGTGACTCTCCCACTAGTGAAACCATCTCAACATCTCCCCATTGCTGTACACTCTGCTCACACGTGACTGCACAGCCAGACATCTGAGCAATTACATCATCACATTGGCCAATGACACGACAGTGGTGGCGATTATCACTAACTACAATGAGACAGCCTACAGTGAGGAGGTGCAAGAGCTCGAAGCCTGGTGCCAGGCAAATAACCTCTTCCTTATTGTCAACAAGACAAAGGAGATGGTTCTTGACTTCAGGAAAACTTGCAGCACTCACCCCCATCCCTTACATTAGCGGCACAGCAATGGAAACCGTAAGCAATTTCAAACTTCTGGGAGCATACATCACACACAACCTCTCATGATCCCAAGACATTTCCTCCACAGTCAAAAAAGCTCACCAATGCCTCTACTTTTTGAGGAGGCTGAAGAGAGCTGGACTTTGCACATCCATACTCATGTCATTTTACAGATGTGCAGTAGAGAGCATCCTAACAAGCTGCATCACTGCTTGGCACAGAAACTGCACAGGAAGGCTCTACAATGGGTAGTCAAAATTGAAAATGTATCATGGGCACTATATAAAAAGGTGCCAGAAATGGGCCGATAACATCATTAGCAGATCCCACGCACACTGCTCATGGACTGTTTGTCCCACTCCCATCAGGGAAGAGGCTACATAACATCCAGGCCAGGGCCATCAGACTCAAAAACAAGCAGTAAGGCTGATCAACACCTCCACCCACTAACTCCACCGCTACTTTATTATTTCCCATCTGTCACCTTATGTACATCCTAACATTACAATCAAACCACGTATATAACCTATTATGGTGTGTTTATTATTATCATTATTATTATTATTATGTTCTTTATCTAACGTTCCTTTTTGTGCTGCATCAGATGTCGAGAAACAATTACTTCATTCTCTTTATGCTTGTGTACAGGAAACTGCATTAAACAATCTTAAATCTTGAATCTGTGAAACACCCATTGGATCTGATATGTTTGAATAAGGACATCTTATTACTTTTAAAATGTCATTTTTTTTTATCTCCACATAAGAAAGTACCTTACTCAATAGATCAGAAAGTACCTTGCTTAATAGATGTGCATAGTTTGCTGAGGATTATCTGCAATTTCTGTTACATTTAAGGCTAAATTTCATTGTTGAAACTGGGGATAGGATGCCTTAATCAGGCAGAGTAACTGATTTTCTTGCCGTATTTTAGTTCTGAGATGTTACAATGTGGCAGCAATTCCAAAGAAATATAAATTTAAAGATGAAAAATTCATGATGTGGAATAACATTATGAAAAATGACCATTGAGATATGTTAACTGAGGAAGTAAAATTAATGTGATTATAAGTAGTTTCATGCCACTGCAGTTCTAAAATAATTGTTTTATAATTTCAACAGCAGATCGTCATCTATATCTGTACCCACTATTAAGGATGTTAAGGAACTCATAAAAAGTTAACTAACCTTTTTTGTTTTGTTTGTCTTTTGATAGGTGTCTGATAATGGCTTCTTTTTTTCCTTTGTTGCTGCTTTAGAAAAAAGCTCTTCAAATTTTTCAGCATCTTGGATACAAGGTTCTTCTAATGATTCCCAAATTGTTGACACTTCAGCATCACTAAGATAATAGAGTAAATAATTATTTGTAATATACTGGACTTCCTACAAGATAGATGTATTGCTTTAACATGAACAGTTCATTAAGTGTAATAAGAGAAAACAAAGCAAATTAAAAACTAAGCTGTGACACAAACCTTTATGGTAGCACGCCAACTCAAAAAAAAAAGTGCAATTTGAAACATGCAAGCAGAAATTTATCAACAATGTCCAGTTTTTGGGTAACTGATAGATTTCCCAATGTACCAACAAGGCAGGCAAATCTATATATTTGTTATAATTGTTACGAATCAGATTTGCACCATCCACCTAAATGATAAAGGCCAATGCATTGCCATTTAGCAATTCATCTAAAACAGGCAACCAATTTTATTGCATATGCAAGTTAGAAAAATAACATGTGTTTGACATTGAACGGCAGGAATGTTTGAGGGGCATTTAGGCAGGCGCACATGGACAGGCAGGAGGAGAGGAGACAGATCATATGCAGGCAGGTGGGAATTTCTTATATTGGCATTATGGTTAGCACAGACATGATAGACCGACACCATAGTTACTTTGTTGCATTGCTCTATGTTCTATGTAATGAAGTGGGCATTGATCCACTCCTCTCCATCTGATTACACCCTAGTTTTGTTTACTCAGGGATTTTTGTTAGTTTTGAAGTGGTTCAGTCTTATTTATGTTTTGCTGGCAGTCAATTAAGGATCAGAAACAAATGCTGCAATTGCCCATGACCTATAAATGAACAAAAGGATAATAATCACTGTCATCACATGTCTCTTCTCACCATTGACTTGAGGATCTGGCATTCTCCTAATGATCCTCCCGGCTTTAATCACAGACTCTTGCTCATTTTCCTCCAATATAAAAGTGGTTCCCATTGTAATTGCATAACAAAACCTTGCCAGTTCTTGTTCTAATAACATTTTCCAATTTTTTACAAAAAAGATCTGTAATCACCCAAAATAATACAACATCAACAATGAAACTCTGATGGTTCCCCCACCCCCCACCCGGCCTCTGAAAGAAACATACTAGAGTATGGAAGAGAAAGAGAACTTACAATTAAAATTGCTTGGAGCTTATATTTAAAAAACTATATCCATTCAAGTCATTGGGTCTGGACAGAAATACAGAGTAATATTGTGTTTGGTATACAGAAGATACTAACTGGAATTAGGAAGTGTGATATGATATTAATCTGAAATGATAATTTTTCTGGCTATATAAAGTATATTTTGGATAAATGCATAATTACCTAAAGGAAAATTCTTTCGAGGACAGTCATGAAATTGCTATAAGTTGAAAGTTGTGGCAGTGAACAAGATATTGCAGTACAGGCAAATACAACAGGTAAAAGGAATTGAGAAAACTTGGAATGATGTTCTTTCAGCAACATCAAGTGTGCTTTTTTCAAATAAAATACACTATGTCAAAGTCCTGCATAGATTTCTATTCATATATTCCATTGTAAATTGAAAATTTAGCATTTACCATGATCATAAAGATAATCAGAAAAATACAGGGTTGGCAAACATGTGCCCTAACTGACTCTTATCCGCTCAGTTCTACAGAACTGCAACAGAGGTCCAGCCACAGCAGCTGGAATGTTTCCATCCACAGCAACATAACTTTCAATTCCAGATAGCTGTTTTAATTCTTTCTGAATAAGTAAAACAAAATCAATTCCATTTTCTCATTGGGTCTTCTCCATAAGAAAGGGCAGTTGGATGAGGGGTACTGTAAAGTATTCTGTTTGTGCTTTGTATCTTGTTGCTATTAAACCAATAGGTCTTACAAGGAAATGATGCATCTGGTGCAACATAAATATACTGCCCAAATAATATTTTTGAACTAACTCAACCTTATTTGTTTCAAAACTATTATAATGCAGTAAAAAGGCTATTTGTTATTAATTGTGAATATGTCCCTTGGGCCAATATTACATACGTTAAATAAGCAGGCTTTCTCCATCATATTAAGAAGCAGTTTAATTTTATGCCTCAAATAAATTTCACTAAATGTACTTGTATAACTTTAGGAACATTTACAAACAAAGCAGTTCAAAATGCCTTGTAAAAACTGTAATTGGAACTTTCCACTCATTCATCATCAAAACAAGGAAAAATAGTCATGAACTCATTGACTGGGCAAGAATTCCTTCATTGTTTGCAGAGCTGATAGAAATGGCCTTGTGTGAAAAATGTGGTTTCTTTCTATATGATGTAATTGGTGTGAGTGTGAGTGTGTGTGTGTGTGTGTGTGTGTGTGTGTGTGTGTGTGTGTGTGTGTGTGTGTGTGTGTGTGTGTGTGTGTTTGTGTTCATATTCCATTCAGAGGTTAAAGATCATCATGGGCAATTAAGTAATAGTGATAGATCTTGGCATATTGTGAGAACTAAGTGTTAAATGGAGAAGACAGAGGGTTTAAAAGCAAAGATTAAATCAGCCAATCTTATTGAATAGCAATAGAAGCCCAAGTGGATGGATAGGCAAACCCATTTTTCTGCTCATGACAACAGCTGACTGAAAAGAAAGCAGTGTATATTTGCTATATATCCTTCCATCATTGAAATCATGCTTGATAAACATTACCAATCTACATTAGACCTAAATCTTATGAACTTATTACTTCAAATTGATATTCACTAATGAATTTGAAATTTAGCATTGAAGCATCAGATCTACATCATCACAGCTTAAAATCTTTTATTCAGTGGGGCAGAATTTCTGCTTGGGGAATATATGGTGATTTCTCACAGGATAAATCCTTCAGCCCACCAATTCCAAGTCAATGCCAATCTTCAAGCAAACATTTACACTAATCCTACATTCAACATATATTACTCTCCCCCCATTTCCATTATCCCCCCACAGATTCTATCACTAACCCACATAATAGAGCAATTTGTGGTGGCAGATTAACCCAACAACTGACACATCTTTTGAATGGAATCATGTTAACATATTCCTCAGTGAACTCCAGAACTGTATTTCTTCACTGGGTACCTTCTGAAAATGCAAATCCACTGCAGCAATTGGTTAACTGGTTCCCTTCTATCCACCCTGCTTGTTACATTTTCAATGAGCACTAAGAAGATGTGTTCAAAGGTCTTTTATATAGATACATAAATATGGAGGGAGTGGAGTTCAATAGATCAAGTGCAGGCAGAAGAGATTTAGTTTAATTTTGCAGAAGTTGTGGGCTGAAGGGCCTGTGCCTTTGCTATCTAGGTTGATGTTCAATGCTGCTTGATGTTCCAACATAGTTTCCCCTTTCATGTTGAGTTTACACGAGTACATTATAACTTTTCAAATGTCCAGCATTCTTTTGGCTATAAATGTCTAATTAACTGTCAAATAGTTATTGAATTTTTACCCACTTCTTTTCTTGAACAACAGTATTAATATTTGTGATGGAGAATTAAAGTGACAGACAATGAGTGGCTCAGGGTCACCCTCGTGGACTGGACTGAGTGGGACAAAGATCAATCAAGATAGCAGTGCAAGTCAGTAGGCTTGTAATGTTAATTAAAAGAAGAAAATCAATCTGTAGATGCTGGAAATCCAAGCAACAGACTCAAAATGCTGGAGGAACTCAGCAGGCCAGGCAGCATCTATGGAAAAGAGTGAACAGTTGATGCCTTGGCCCAAAACGTCGACTGTTTACTCTTTACCTTATATGCTGCTGGCCTGCTGAGTTCCCCCAGCATTTTATGTGTGTTGCTTGTAATGCTAATTGTTAGCTTAAAACAGGTGCTCCCCGAAGCAATCTGAAGGACACTGAATGTAACACAATACATCACAGTGGAAGAAGTGCAAGTGAATTGTTGCTTCACCTGGAAAGACTGATTGGGTCCCTGGATGGTGGAAGGAGAAGAGGTGGAAAGATGAGTGTTGCATTACCTGCACTTGCAAGGGAAAATGCGAAGCATGAATTGGTTGGTGGGAATGGAGATAGACTAGTTGCTAGTGTAACAAGCCTACAGGCCCTTATTGCTATCCTGCTTATTCTTGTCCCACCCTGCCTCCTGAATGACTCTTTGTCATTCTCCCAGTTCCTCTGCCTCCCTGGTATTAATGCTGATGATAAACCTGCATATAGGTGCTGATGATATGTCTTCCTCTTCTTAAAGAGTGGCTTGCCCTTTGTCATTGTTAACAAAGCCCTTGACTGCATCATCTCAACAATTTCCCATGCTTCTACTAGGATGGAGTTCCTCTGGTCCTTCCACTCTACCAGCCCTCCAACAGGTCATTCTTTGCAATTTCCACCATCTTCAAGGACATTTCACTACTACCGACATTATCCTTCTCCTCCTCTTCAGCATTTTACAGGAAACATTCCCCTCATAACTCCCCTGTTTACTTTTCCATTCGCACCAACCACTTCCCTCTTTATGGCACTTCCCCTTGCAGCTACAGATGATACAACACTTTTACCTCTTCACTTTCCACCATCTCGGGTCCCAAACAGTCTTTTCCAGGTGAGGCAAAGATTTGCTTGCACTGCTTCCCATTTAGGGTACTGCATTCAGTATTCACAAGGTGATCTCCTCTAAACTGGAGAAAGCAACTGCAGATTGGGTGACTGCCTTGCGGAGCACCTGTCATCTTGTTGTCTGACCTGCTTGCTAGGCAGATCTTCCTGCTCCACACTTCACACTTTATAGACCAGATAACAGTGCTCACAACTTATTGCCAGTGCACCATAATGACTCTATATCTTGATCTTCTCAGCCAAAATCATTTTCAATACTGTAATGATTTCACCTTTAATAATGTCTTCTCACCCTTTTTGAAAAGGCAGGAAATGAAGGGATATACAGTAGACTATGCACAGACAGATGGAATTAGAATAATTTGGCATTAAGTTCAGCACAGACATCATTGGCTGAAGTTCTTTACTGTTCTATGCTTTTGCCTTTTCTACTTAAATATTAAGTAACACCATATTTAGCTGTCAGCTTTAGTCACTATCACTGCAATTGTTACTACATCATACACATTTCATTCTCTTTTGCTATCAATCATATATACGTTGTGTGCATTTAAATAAAAACTGCATTTAATTTTATTCTACCATTTGTCAACTCAATTCTATTTAAAGTTGCACCCTTATTTGCATAAACACAAGATATTTTCTGTGGATGCTGGAAATCCAGAGACACACACACACACACAAAATGCTTGAGAAACTCAGCAATCTATGTAAGGGAATATATGCGGTCAGAAAACCATGGACCAACATGTCGGAATGGGAATAGGGAGTCAAACTGAAATGCCAGGCCACTAGGAAATCCAGCCTTTTGTAACAGATAGACGGAAATCCCAGTTCTTTGAAATCCCCTTTTTTGATCTCTCTGCTTCCATCTTTGGAGAGAAAATACCTACTGAATTTTTAAAAAATTTTTTACAAACCTACTGACTCTCACAATTATCTTGACTGTACATCTTCCTACACTGCCACTTGTAAAAATACTACTCCCTTTTCTCAGTTCCTCTGCCTCAGGATGAGGGCTTTCCATTCTAGAACACCTGAGATATCCTCTATTTTCAAAGTACAGGGTTTCGATGCTGGCCTCAGCCACATCTCTTCCACTTCCCGCACATCTGCCCTCACCCCATCCTTCTGCCACCTTATTGGGGATAGGGTTTCCCTTGTCCTTACCTACCATTCCACAAGCCTCCATATCATGCACCTCATTCTCTGCCACTTCCACCATCTATACAGGACTTTATCACAAATCACATCTATTTGCACCCTCTCCCCCCCCCCCCGCCCCCATCTACCTTTGGGAGGGATTGTTCCCTGTGTGACTCTCTTGTCCACTTCACCCTTGTCACTGATTTCGCTCACGGCACATTACTGCAAGTGGGGCAAGTACTTCACCTGGGCCTACACCTCCTCCCTCACCATCATTCAGGGCCCCAAACAATCATTTCAAATGAGATGACACTTCACCTGCATGTCAGTCTGGTGAGATCTGTGGTTTCCCGGTGGCCACCCATGGCAATTTGACTTTCCATTCCCATTCTGACATGTTGGTCCATGGCCTCCTCTACTGCCACGATGAGGACACAGTCCGGTTAAAGGAGCAACACCTCATTTTCCTTCTGGTAGCCTCAAATCTGATGGCGTGAACACTGATTTCTCTAACTTCTGATGATTATTAACCCCTCCTCATTCTCCCTTTTTTCATTCCCCATTCTGGTTTTACCCCTTCTCTTCTCCTCACCAGCCTATCACCTCCTCTGGTTCTCTTCCTCTTCCATGGTCCACTGTGCACTCCTATCAGCTTCCTTCTATTTCAACTCGTTTTACCTCCCAGCTTCAGCTTCCACCTCTCACTCCCAAGCTTCTTACTTCATCCCCCTCCTCTATCCACCCATTTTCCCTCTTACCCGGTCTCACCTATCCCTGCCAGCTTGTACTCCTTTTCCTTCCCCAGTTTCATATTTCGGATTTGCCACCTTTGTTTGCAGTCCAGATGAAGGGTCTCAGCCTGTAATGTCGACTGTTTAGTCCCATCCATTGATCCTGCTTAACTTGCAGAGTTTGTCCAGCATTTTCTGTGTATTGCTCTTACTTGCAAGCCCCATCACACTCTGGTTATTACACATGTTGTAACCTGGCCTTGTGTTTCTCCTTTAACTTTCCATAGTTCTACCGACCTAAAACCTCCACCCATTCAACCCTTCAGTTAATGCCTTACCCATATATCTAATTACTCTGAAGTGACCAGGCACCACGAAAACTAGATATTCCCTTGTGCCATCATAATGATGCAACTGGAGAAAAAGGTCCAGATGGATCAACAAAAACAGTGGGGTGATTCTCATATTAGAATCTAAACTAGAGTTTCCTAGCCTGGGGTTGACAGACCCCTGGGTTACTGGTAAAAAGTCATGGCATAAAAAGATTGGGAACCCCAGGTCTAAACTGTGTCTGGAAGCTCTTCAGTCAGTGTTCTTGTCACCAATGAAACAAAAACTGCACATTTAATGAAAGGCTGGCTGAGAAAATATTCAGAAGTCTGCATAAACAAAATATATCATCTGAACAAATTAATAAAAAGCAGTATCCACTTAACACTAACTGAAAATCAGAATTTACTGTAATTAGGCCACCTCAAAAAGTCAAAAAAATTGAAAACTTGACAGTGTTGGATACCAAATAGATATTAAGCTTTAGAGATGAAAGACTGATGGGCATAATCTATAGCTTTAATTCCTGGCCAGCCTTTCCAGTTTTAAAATACAATGAATGCCAATACAAATAGGAAATTATCATCAATTACCTGAAGGTATATGCTGTACCTAGGATAAGGAAATCCAAGCTGCTTCCAAGATTTCTTAGCACTTACTGATTTAAATACGACTTATCACTGTTTTTATAACCATATTTTAACCTTGCAGATAAAAAAATTACACAGCACAATAATTAGTGCTTTGTAAGTTCCTTAGTACTATGTTGAGAAGGTGAAGTGAAAAGCAAAAACATTGAATTATAATTATTGGATTAGACATTTTGAGTTAGTCTGAGTTTAAAATGTTGGGATATAAACTTGTACAAAACAAGAAATGCTACCAATGTTAAATCACAGATATCAAAGATAGAATGCACAAACAAACACTGTTCATGACTGCTGGCAGTTTAAAATCAAAGCAATATGTATTTTTCAGTTTAAGTTTATGTACTGTATCATTGTATTATTTCTTTGTAATCAAATGGTTTGTAAACAGAGAATCCTTAAGGAAAAAAAAGCAGATTTCTTTCAGTGTTACAAAAGTCAGATTCTGCCAAAAGCTACCCATTGATTGATGTAACTATTTACCCCTTGCTTATATTCAGTATAGTTAATGAAGAAACTTAAAATATATGTATTAAGTACAAGTTTATATGTCAACACAACTGGCCTTTATTTTCAGTACCTGGAATCCTTTAGCTGAATCCTTGTCCAATATAAAGGCCTCATTGGAAGACGCGGTTCAATTACGGGTTTCCTTATGTGTCTACTTTTCTTCAAGTTGAAATTCGTGGCATTTGGACTTCCAAATGGGAATGGTGGAGGAGGAGGTGGTGGTGGTCCAGAGCCTGGGAGAGGAGGTGGAGGTGGAGGTGGAGGAGGGGGTGGTGGTCCAGAGCCTGGGAGTGGAGGTGGAGGTGGTACCCCAGAATCTGGGAGAGGAGGTGGAGGTGGAGGTGGAGCTGGTACCCCAGAATCTGGGTGTGGAGGTGGAGCTGGTACTCCAGAATCTGGGAGATGTGTTGTCAAACCTTGAGACTGAGATTCAGAGACTTGTGAGGATGAGGACAATGAAGCTTCCTCATTTGTCACCTGTAGAGAGTGAGGCGACTGGCCATTCAAGTTCAAGGAAGCAAGGTTCAATTTTCCTGGAACAGTAAGACTGCTTCTGGGTGTCCGGCTATCTTCTTGGTTTAATTGTACGAATGATTCTCTGTCAGTCTGAATGCAAACATTGCGAAACATCTTTGGCACAAATTCATCTGCAGTGGAAACAGAAACATCTCTTGTTTCAGATTTTCCCTCCTTTGTTTTATTTTCCAAGTTATTTTTCAATTGTGCAATGGATTCTTCATGCTTAGATATTGCTTCAGCGTGTTCCCCACGGACATGGAAAAGTTTCAACTCAAATTCTTGCTGTTGGGAAACAGAAAACAAATTAATAACATTGTATACTTATCGGGGCATATAATTATGATTTTGGCCTTTATTTTGACATTAGCTACTTAAGTTTTACAAGCACTTTCAGATTTCACACCATATTTTGCTCCAGTGTAACAAGTTTTGCCCATTGTTCTCACTGTGCTGAGTCACAAGTGTTCTGGGATGAACCATTCATAATATACCATGGGCAGTATTCCTGATAATTTGATGAAAAGTCCAGGCCTACAGTATTGCTACAGCAACTACAGCATCTGAATCTGAAGAACCTTAATAAAAGAAGTTAGAGAGAACCATTTTGTTACACAACTCCAAAGATTTGGACAAAAAAAAGTCCTGGACTTTATAAAAGGAAGCATAGAGTACAGGACAAGAAAGTTATGATGAGATATAAAACTGTGCATTGTACAACAACTGGAACGCTGTCTCCAAGACTAGACTAAGCACTTTAGAAGGATGTGAAGGCTTTGGATAGCATGCAGAAACTTTCATCATGACTTCCATGACCATGTACTCCCTGTCTCCAGTAATAAAGCCCAGCCTGGCAAGATCTTGCCTGGCAGCATCAATGAATTATTCACATTTATCCACAGATCTCCATGTCTTTGTACTTCTTTTAGAATTTAGACTTTTAGACCCTCAATTTTATATTGCTTCTTCTCCATCAATAGATAATATTTGTTTTTTTTATCTGCCTATTAGACTACCATTCCAATATCTCTTTGAAGTATATTACCATTTACTACCCATCCCAATTTTGGGCCACTTGCATTCTCTCTCTCTGTCTCTTTTCCTCTTCTGAACATTCTATAATTATCCTGGTTCTAACCTGTGTTGACAACTTAGCAACTGTCATCTTCATATTTTCTGTGTTGCTTTACCCTCTATTGCGTTAATCAACAAATGATCTCTTAATTAATCTTCTTCATATGAATATAGCTAGATGAAAGCTGAAACATCACCACCTTGAAGATATTCTGTTGTGTAATTACAGTTTTGCCTTAGAAGTTTTGATTCCATTTCGTTTGAGCCAGCTCTGTTCCCTTCCCGTTCAAATAGTCACTTCTCCAGTTGACAATTTTTAAACTTGGAATGGTTTCTGTACTTTTTTCCATACATATCTAAACTTCATGATCTGTTTCCTAGAAAGACTCTTATTGCTAGTTCTCAACCTGTCCTGGTACATTTTCCAAATCCAAGTCCAACAAGTCATCTTAGCCATTGGGTCAGGTAAAGAACATTGCCTTGAGCACACTTCGTAAACTCTTACACCATACTGCCCCTTAGAATCAGTGTTTCTGATAGTTCTTCCTCATTATTACTACTCCATGACCTTTGCACAACTCTGTAATTTGCCTTCAAAATCATCTCTCAATATCCTTTCAAATCAGGGCTTTGAGTACAAGAGTTGGGATGTTATTTTGAATTTAGTGACATTGGTGAAGCCAAATTGAATGTATTGAATGTACTGTAGTTCTAGTCATCTATTGTACCAACAAAAAAGATATCAATAAGCTTGACAAAGTGCAGAAAATTTATGAGGATGTTGCTGGGATTTAAGGACTTGAGTTATAGGGAAATATTGAATAGCTTAGGACTTTATTACCTGGAGTGCAGGCGAATGAGGGAAGATTTGATAGAGGTTATGCAAAATTATGAAGTTATAGCTGGGGTGAATGCATGTAGACTTTTTACTCTCAGATTGGGTGAGACTAGAACTAGAGGTCATAGATTTAATGTGAAAGAACAAATATTTATGGGGAATCTGAGGAGAAACTTCTTCACTCAGAAGGTTGAATGAATGTGGAACAAGCTGCCAGCAGAGGTAATAGATGCGGGTTCAATTGGAACATTAAGCAAATTTTGGATAGGTACATGGACAAAGAGAGTTTGGAGAGATATGGTCTGGGTGCAGTTAGATGGGACTTGGCAGAAAATCAGGTTTTTATGGAATAGATGGGCTGAAGGGCCTGTTTCTGCCCTGTAGAACTCCATAACATTGGTTGGCAGTCTGTAGAATAGTCTCAGTCATGTAACTGTGGCCCTGCTGTTCATTAATATAACCTGAGTTATTATAGGAAATCATCTCTCTTCGGCACTGCAATGCTTCCTTTAATCAATACTGTCACTTCCTTTCTTTTATCCCTTCCCTATTTTTCTGAAAAACATGAATAATTAGAAACAATCCCTGCCTTTTATTTAAGGCAAGTTTCCATTATTGTCATGAATTCAAAAGTCCACATGATTAATTTAGCTTGCAGATCACCAATCTTTTATGCCTACATAGGGGTATATGGGGTGTCAGGGAAGGGTAGCACCTCTGGTGGGGGAACAGGTGGTTAGTCCACCTTTGGTCCCCATCTGGCACTCAACTCTCACCTGTGGCTCCTCGTAGCTGTTTGCATGCGACAGCAGCCACACCCCAGGCAACGGGTTCGACAAGCCAGCTAAACCAGGTGAGGGTAGCCGATGGGTCTCAAACCCTCTGTGAGATAGGCAGTTGTCTATCCCAGCATGTAAGGACAGACTCTGGTGGATTGAGCGTACAAGACCAATGGAAGGTCCAACTGTCAGGAAGGCGGTCTTTGCAAGTGTCGTGGAACGTGTAGAGCACGACAAGACACAGAAGTTGTCCTGGTCATCCACTGCGCCTCGGCCCATCTCCAGCCGTCTTGACTTTTGTCTTGCCACTGGATCCAGATGAGAATTGGGGAGAGAGAATGAGGCTGACGCTGCGCAACTCTCCCTCACTTAAATCCAAATCACGCGCTAGTCTCGACACCATCACCATGGTGTTGAGGTCTTCATCGACGTCAACGATGGACGAACAACATATCTATATACATGTCCTGGTGAATCAAGCTCAGACTTTTTTTCCCCATTCTTTCATAGTTTGGTCCTGCCTAAAAATATTCTGGTGCTTTCATTTCAAATCTTTTTTTTTTCACCTTCATATATTCTCTTTTTTGTTTCTGTAGCCAACCTCGCCACACAACCTTGCTTACGGATCTGCAAGGACATTGTCTTGGTTCTGTGAGGTGTAATCTATTTAGTTTCTATCAGTTCCACCAAACCCCAACAGAACAGGTCACATTCATCCAAAGCCCTTCGTCCAGCCACACATTTGTCTCCACTAACCTCTAAGCTAACGGGTGCATTGGATGATCTGGAGATTGTCATCTTCAACACTGTGTGTCTTAATCTCTTTCTAAACTCACTAAAATATGCATGAGAGTCTCAAGCTTGTTATACTGCCCATGTCACCATTACAATATGGACTGTGACCTCTGGCTGTTTACTGCCCTCCAATCACCACCCTCCAGAATGTTCTACAGCTGCAAGAGAGGCAGTATGCCATCTAGGAATTACTCCTACAACCACAAAAATATCATCCTGCTAAGTCTAATCAAAAAAATCATGAATAATTATACTCTCTTCACCTTTTTTACTCCATTGAGCCACCCAAGATACCATGGCCTTGGGTCTTGCTGCATTTGTTAGAGAAAGCCTCTCCCTCATTGACACATGGCTGACAGGAGATCAAAATATCTTCAGTGATCTCATTAAGTATTTGCCTACTCTTTTTTTTTGCCAATCTGGCTAACAGGCATTCCCAATCTTACTGTAGTCTCTTAAGTAGTTGGGTGATCACCATGAAACATACTTTTTAATAAACCATCAGCTCCTTGGATGGCAGCTACTGCTCACGCTGTAGAGCTCAGATCTTGGGTTCCAAGATAGTCAAAGCATTCTGCAGTTCCCACATTGCGTGGGATAGGCATTCTACAGATTTTAAGGTGCCATGCCATGTCTCTTTTTATTAGATTAACTCAATTTGCTGAAAGAAATTATTAAAATGCTTACTTCCCTTAATGATTCTTTTAAATTTTCAGCTCTTTGTATAAACACAATGCTTGTTTAAATTCACAGGACTTATGATTCACCAACTTCTCTTAAACTTACCAGCCTTGGTTTCATGTGTTCCTGTTAAACTTAATCAGGCTCCAATCTCTTGCTCCTTTTACCCTCACAGTCATTTGCACACACTTTACTTGTAATTCAACAAAATTTAAACTTATATGCTTTTAATTGCACATGTCGTATGCAACATTCAGCTTTGTAATTTGGCTTTCCAGCATTTGAATGACAACATTACATGAGGTTAAAGTTATTTCCTAAGCAAAAACTATGCAAATAAATTAATGAGGTACATACATTATAAAAAGTCATAGACAAGTAGTGGAAATAATAAAACAAAGTCTAATAGAATTCTGGCCTTTGTGTCTGGAGATACAAGGGGAACAATGGGAGGGTGTGGGACAGAAGTAAACTGCAGCATAACTTCAAACTTTTGTTTCTTGTCATCCAGATAATAGTTACTGGCATTCAATTTGTTTTTAAATGAGTTAATTTTCAAGACATTCATACCCTAGTCATGCATCCCCATGCCTATAAACTTGAACTTCAACTTGAAGGCAATTCTGCATTAAAGGCAAATTACAGGCAATTCTGCATTTAATTTCAACTCTCACACTGCTATTCCAACATTACAAGCATATATCATCACTGAAAATTGAGATATTGAAGATGATATAAATCAGAAATTAAAAGCAGAAGAAGGTGGAAGTATTCACAACTCTGTGAAGAAACAAACATTACTCTGCTCTGCTAATATTCCCAGCATTTCTTCCTTTTGTTTACAGCTAAAGAGAACTTGTTTCTTGTGACCAAAGTGAATGGCATCCAGAGGGCACAGATTTAATATGAATCAAAGGCAACACATGGAGCTTTCATTAAACTTGACTAGTATTTATAGAGCAAGAGCAGAGAAGTGGGATTAATTGGATGACTTCAGTATTATAAGAATTGCAAGAAGCCTGATAGACGGAGTGCATTCCAGTGTATTAGATCACTCTTTGACATTTATTAAGGAATTTTTACGCATGACTACTTCACTGTCCAATTATTTGAGAAAGTGTGGGCTTAATTTGCAGAGTTCACTAAAAGAATGGACCTCGAAGTCAGCATACGCATTTTAGTTACAAGGTAATTTTGAGCATGCATCAAAATAATTACCTCCTGTATTAAAGATTCATTTTTCACAAAATACTGAGATGAGTCACTTATTTCCATGCTGTTCACACTGTGGTTTACCGAAAATTACTTCTCAAAAAATTACAGGAACCAGAAGCAATACATCTTTTTTCAACATCCAGAAACATTCCCACATAGGCTTCACCAGTAATCCTTCTGACAGCAATTATATCTCCCGCACTGGCTTCAATTAAAAATATCAGTAATGTTGTAAAATGATCTCCTGGTTATTTAAATAATATTTAATTTGTAGCTTATATCATTAGAATTTTAATAATAAAAATATGTGGGACATCACTGAAGTGGAGAACTGTAACATGGTGCATAAACAAACTGCGCCACTGCATGGCAGCTGGCAGATCTACAGCTATAGACATTAAAAACTCATATTTATTCAGGTTATTAAAGATGGCACTAAATGATCCCTTCAGATGTCTTATAGGTAGAGAAACCAAGCGGTATTCCTGCACAATATCTCTGCTCTTGGCAAATTATTGTCAGAAAAAAGCAGAGCAGTTTCTCTGATGGGAAACTGATGCAGGATCAATGTTCAATGAAATGCACAGCTTCTCCGAATTGATTCACAAAATAGGTACAATGTTATATAACCAAAAAGCAATGTCACAGAATTATTTTGTAAAAGTTTGAGAAGCAAAGTGAAATGGCAAAATATATTTATCTTATTTAATAATCAGTGATTAATTTAGCCAATAGTTTACGTGGCCATTAAGTTGATATTGTGCTCCAAGCAGGAAGGCAGATCACTTGAACTGCTTAAAGAATGTATAGGGTCAGCTACTTCAGATATCCCATACTGTACGTTTACATGTTGACCTTTAGAAAACGTGATGTAGAAATGATTGACAGAACGTGACGGTAAAGGGTATAGAGTAAATCAGCATATTAGGCTTAAGGTTATAAACAAAAAACAAAACTACAGCCTCTGTAGCTGCAGTGGCATAGCTGGTAGAGCTCCAGCCACCTAGGTTCAACCCTCACTTTTGATACTGTCTGTGTCGAGTTCAGTGTTGGATAAATGAAATGTGGATGAGGTTTTGAAGAGGGTGAAGATATTTAACAGGATAGTACAAGAAGAACATAAGGAGACAGAAAAGGTGAATTTTATATTGCAGCCGGGGAAATTGGCAAAAAAATCAGAAGTGGTATTCAAGATCACGAGAGCCGAACATTTCAAGTGCTCTCAAATGGACAGGTTAGATTGCACAAGGACATGAAAGACAAGTTTAGTTGTGGAATACTGTGCTGAAAACTTAACTTGCAATGCCTTGAGAACAATTGAACAACCATTGCATATTTTAGGACTTGAGAATGTGATGCCAGAATTGAGGCCAGTATGGGGGGGTGGAAGTGCTGGAGCAGAGGGGAGGGAGGGAGGGCTGGGTACCACAAACCTGAGTGTGGCTGGAGCGTGGCTGTGGAAAGAGGGACTGAGGATTCAGGGAGTAGGAGAGATGGGAAATACTAAGGATTGAAGCTGGCAATTAGGCTATGGGAGCTTGGAGGATCAGAGAGTTGGGAAGATTGGATGTTCTGGTGGTCAGGAGTGCACTGTAGGGCAAAATGGTGAAGGTTATGTCAGGGTCTTTCTTTACATTGGTCTCAATTGAGTGCTATATTACTAAAACATGGTTGGTCTGTGAAGGTTCAGTCTGATGGTGACAAGATAACTTCATCTAGGTTCTCCTACGAAGCTCCAAGAGGGACAATGCACAGTGAAAGATATCATCCTGGGTGCTGCGTATGTGGACAGAACATGAGGAGCACAAGCGTGTTTAAAACCAGGAATTTCCAAAGTGATCCAAAATCCAGAATCTGAAAAAATACTATCATGCATTTAATTCTTGTGGTGTTTCAATTGGAAAAGAATTTTCCACTGCCACGATGATTGGTCACAGGGAAATAAATACAAGGTACGACAAAATCCAACTGCTAGAACAAATCAGCGAGTCAGGCGGTTTGTCTGGGGGCAAAAGGACAGTCAATGTTTCAGGTTATGACCTTGTATCAAGACCAGAAAGGTTGATCACCTCTTTATCTCGCCACAGTACGTTATTGCTTCAGATTCCAGTGTCTGCATTCTTTCGCATCTCCAACAGATAAAAGTTGATGGCCAAAACAAAAAGTAGGATGGAGATTAGATATTTTGTTCAAATTTACAATGGATTGTCGAACATAATAAGAGGATGGATGTACATTCAAAAGTAATTTTGAGTGTGAAAAGTGAATTAATTTAAAAAGGAGATATTTTCATGACCTTACAGAAAGACTCAGGGCATGAGACTAACAGGATGTCCTTTGAGAAACAAACAATAGTTTAAATGCTTCCTTCTGTGTGGTATAATTCTATGAACGAGAAAGAAAGATGCAAGTAGTACCCAGCTGAAATACAAGGAGACACCAGAATGGTCAACATGTACTTTTGAATTCATTGTAATAAAAAAAGATGTTCTCCGTTTTGTGCTCAGTTATTTGTGGCTATTTCAGTTATAGTGAAAAACTTGGATAATCAATGAATAACGTCAATATCTCAATCAACAATGAACAATATTTCTGGAACCTCTGGACAGTAAAGACTATTGTTTATTGAGTACAGTTCTGCATTCAATATCATGATTCCAAGCATATTCATCTCCAAAATCCCAGTCCCGTTACAGAACGCAATCGGTAAAGATAGGTAGCAACAGCTCGACCATGATTACTCTCAAACACCAGTGCACCAGATGCTTCATCTTCTGCCCCCTACTTATACACTCATCACTGTATGGCCACATTCCACTCTAATTCCATCGACAAGTTTGCAGGTAACATCACATTGTTGCCCATATCTCAGATAATGATGAGCCCAAGTAGAGGATGGAGACAGACAGCTTAGTGACATCATGGCCTGACAACAACCTTTCCCTCAATGACAGCAAAACAAAAGTGCTGGTCACTTTCAGCAGTGCTGATTCTAAGAGGGTTGAGAGTATCAAATTCTGAGGAGCTAACACTACCACAAGCCTTCCCTGGTTCATTAACATAGACACCATAGTCAAGAAGTGCTCCTACTTCCTCAGGAAGCTAAGGGAATTTGGTGTATCCCCTTGACTCTCATCAATTTTTAAATTGATGGCCCCTAGAAAACATCCTACTTAGATACATCATGCCTTGGTGTGGCAATTGCTCTGCCCACGATCACTAGAAGCTGCAGAGAGATGCGAACACAGCTAAGCATATCACAGAAACTAGCCTACCCTCCATGGACTCTTTTTATACTTCTTACTGCCTCACTAAAGTAGCCAGCATAATTAAATACCCTACCCACCCTGACATTCTCACTTTCTCGCACTTCCATTACGCATAACAAAAAAGCCAAAACCTGAAACCACCAGGCTCCAGGACAGCTTGTATCCTGCTGTTATAAGACTATTAAATAGTTCCCTAGTACAGTAAAATGGACTTTTTGACCTTACAATCTTCCTTGTTATAATCTTGCATTTTATTGGTTACTTGCACCGCGATTTCTCTGTAGCTGTTAAACTGTGTACTGCATTGTTGCTGCTTTACCTTGTTCTACCTCAATGCACAGTGCAATAATTTGATCCATGTGAACTGTATCCAAAACAAGCTTTGTACTGTATTCTGGTACGTGACAAACTACTCCAATTCCAAAGTAACCTCTGACCTCATACTGCCCTGAAAAAATTCTGATAAGCTCACTCCTGTCAAAAACCTTTTTCAAGTTTTTATTGTGCATCTCAAATCTCAAATCAGAGGCATTAGAAAAACTGTTGATAAGCAATTAAACATGTAAAAAAAAAATATATATATATATATAAAAATATATAAAACTTGGTGATTCTCTAAAAGTGACCTGAAGTGCACCTAACTTGTTAGCTCAAGATGCCTGCATTAAGCACTGGACTCTGAGCCAGGTCCAGCAGCAGAGCACAAGGTCAAACCCACCGGGATCCCAGTGCTGGCTCATAACGCAAAGGTACAAAATCAGGAAAGAGATGGCCCATGCCTTAGGGTTCTCTTCAGAACCAGCAGTTGAAGAACACCATACTCTGACCTGATGAGAATGTTATTTGGGAAAGTGAGGGTGTAGTATTTTCTTCAGAGGAAGAGCTCCTTATTAAAATGTCCCTACAATATTAGCTTGAGAAAGTAAATATTATGTGGAAAACATCCCAATCATATATGCTGCATCATTTTCCTTCTCTCCAAATCACACTTCTACTTCCATTATAATTGAATACAAAGGAATTTTGAATGAGAATCCCATTTCTGGATCTTAGCCCTCACTCCATGGGTGCAGCAAAAATACTTAAGTGGTCTCTCAAGCTCTTAAGGTATCAGAAACAAATCTTCCTCAGAGTGGAAGTAGCAAAAATTCCTCTGACCTCCAATAACTGGTTTTACAATTTAGTTGGTAAGCTTCAAATAAGATCATCTTTCTGGTATCTGAGTCTCATGTGAATAACATTACACACATAACTTCCACTCTTTTTGGCCCAACTTAAGCATAACTACATGACTTTAATGGATGATTGACAGGCAGCTCACTTTGGAGACTGTAAATTGGATCACTACTACGATGAACATGTCACATAAGCTCAAACTTAGGAATTACAGTAGGAAATTTTTACTGAAACAAAAGCAAACGTGCTAGAAATACTCAACAAATCACAGCACATTTGTAGAAAGAGAAACAGAATCAACATTTCAGACAAAGGCTCTTCATTAAAATCTAAATCTTTGTCCCTGACCTGATACAATGATTGTTTCTCTCCTACAGATGTAGCCCAACCTCTGAGTAATTCAAGAATGCCCTATGCTTATTTTGTATTTCCAGAATATGCATTTTTATTTTCAGTTAAACTAAAATTGCTTTAATGATCTTGCAGCCGTTTTAATATATCCAGAGTTCCTCAGACAGTAGATAGTAAAATAAACTGACAATAGCAAAAATGAAACATTAAATTTAACATATTTTAAGGTTGAATGTAACCACAAGTAATTTGATGAAAATTCAAACCTTATCTAAATTTCAGTACTGAGCCCAAGCTCTTATGCAGTATGGAAAAAAAATCATTATTTAAAATGGATGACACGACTGTCAAAATTGTACTATTCTGAATACGGTACTAAGGCTATACAAGATGTCAATCTAAAGGCACAGGAACAAGTTTGCAAATATTCATGAGACATCAAACATTGTAAAAATACAAGTAACATGGTGGATTCCAGTTAATTGGGTTATCAGTTAATCAGGGCAGCCACTTATTTACAACTCTCAAAGAACAAAAACTAATCGAGAAAATAGCTGGGATTTACTTTGTTTATTTGGGTCATTATGCTGCTTAATTGGAACAGGAGACTGCTGCCAAACAGTTTCTAACTGGCATCAGTCACGTGAAATTGTGTGGTCATTACACACTACACAGTACTAAGAGCGAATAGTTTTCAAATAGCGTTAGTTGCATTCATTTGTGCTCAAAAAGCAGTGATTTTTGTCACTGATAGTTGTCAAGAAATAAGCAGTAAGACAACTTAGAATTGTTTTGCTCACTGCGGTTTCAAGCATTCAGGCTTGGGGGCACAGCTTTAAGGTGCTTGGTAAAAGGTACAGGGGGATGTCAGTGGTAAGTTTTTCCACACAGAGAGTACTGGGTGTGTGGAATGCACTGCTGGCGACAGTGGTGGGGACAGATACAATAGGGTCTTTTAAGAGACTCTAAGTTAGGTACATGGTGCTTAGAAAAATAGAAGGCTATGCTGTGGAGAAATTTTAGGCAGTTTCTAGAGTAGGTTACATGGTCGGCACAACATTGTGGGCCTAAGGGACGTAATGTGCTGTGAGTAGATATCACAAACTGGGGTCTTCCTTGGTTGCAGTGGTTGACCATGACTTCTTCTGTGCCCTTCGCTCTCCACAAAGCTTTGCAGAACCACCTTCTTGGCTGTTGGATCTCACCGTTGATCTTATCCATCCAGTTTGTCAGAGCTGATTTCACATGTTAGGACAGGCTTGCCCGTATTCCACCTGGTTATGAGGCCTGTCAGCCACCCTCACCTGGTTTAGCCTGCCTGTCGAAGCAGTGTACCGTATTCTGGCCGCTGTTGCATGCAAACAGCTAGTTGGAGCCACAGGTGAGTGAGCTGCCCCAGAATGGACACACCGAGCCCTTCACCAGAGGAGCTACTCTTCCCTGGACACCCCATGCGCGGCAGCATACCCTGGATTAACTCCTCCATTGATAACAATTGGGAACTAATACACTGTTTTATTGTACTGTCGTAGCATTGGAGGTGTTCTAATTTGTTGTGCTTTTCATTTAAATATATAAAATTTGTTACTCAGTTAAACAGTAGTTTGTCTTTTTTATACTTTTTTAACTATTTCCATGAAATTTTGGCTAATTGGAGCAGCTGCTTAACTGTGCTAGTCCATTTGTGTCCCAATTAACTTGATTCTACTGTATTTAAAAATTTCTTGAGGCGAGAAATTTTATCTTGATTGGCAATGTCAATAAGCACTGGAATAGAAGTTATTGTGTCATGGAGAACTGCTATGTTGCAATATCATATTCACAGACGGAGGAGAAATTTCTCGACTTTAAGGTCAGGGGGCTATAAATTTGTATGAATAATTGGAAGTCAATTATATTCCTCTACAGAAAATTGACTTAACAAGGAGAGGAACAGTTTATGCACGTTTCTGGGAATAATGTTGCCATCTATAGGAAAATACAAATCCATTTTGATGGGATTTTCTTGTCCAATAGAAATTCCTTCCCCCTCCATGTGACAATCTCCCAAATGACAGCAATTCTAGAGCAATAAGCAAATTTCACTTGTTGTGAATTTTTCAACCTCACTGCTCTAAAATGTCACAGTTTTTATTTATTTATAGGAATAAAAATGTAAGCATTCAGTCAACCAAATATTCTGGCGATGCGTTCACAATAAAAATGAACAAGAAAAGATGAATGATGCTTCAGTGATTCACTGCTAAACACTACAAGCTGGTCAAGTTCCATGTTGATACCACAGAGAAAAATATATTTTAAAGTAGGTTTATAAAACTCCAAAAAGTATTTTCATGAAGAAAAATATCTTGACCGTTTTCTGCTTCATTTGGCTCTCTATGCATTGTGTGCTATAACTGTATTTCTGTCTGACAAAAACAAGAGCCAAGGTGACTAAAAAGAGAAAAGTGGCAAATTTGTGAAGGCAAATAACAGTGGAAAATAGTTGCTAACACCATATGTGACACCAATCCCTTAGCTTTCATGTTCAATTCATAAATTTTGTTTGTTTTAAGTCAATTGTTTACATGAGTAGAAGGCATTAGAAATAACCGATCCAAATTTCCCTTAACTCCTGTTTAGGTATATGTTTCATGGAGGAGGAACTAACTCCTGGGATGAGAGGGTTGTCCTATCAGGAGAGGCTAGACAGTTTAGATCTGTACTCCTCTGAGTTTATTTGGGTGACTTTATCGAATAGACAAGATTCTAAGTGAGCAGACGTTGTGATGTTTTCACTAATATTAGAGTCATAAACAAGGAAATGTTGCTACAAAGTAAGTGTCAGTTATTTGAAACTGAGTTACATATACATTACTTTCTCAGACAGTAGTAAATCTCTAATTATCTACCTTCAAGGATGGTGGAGGCTAAATCATTGAATATATTTATGTTAGAGGTAGTGAAATATAGTAGATTCTGGTTAATTGTACCATTGGTTAACTGGGACAGCCACTTATTTGGGACAATACTTAATGAACAGAAACTAATCAAGACAAGAACTGGGATTTCCTTTGCTTCATTGGGATACTACTCCACTTAATTGGGACAGGGGACTATTATTGAAATGTTTCTAACTAGCGTCAGTCACATGCACTTGGGTGACCATTAGTCACTACACTGTGCTTAGAGTGAGCTGTTATGTACCCCTAGGGTTCATATTTTCTGTGAGCTGTCACCTTAAAACGTCGGGAGAATGAGACTGATTTTTGGACACTGTTTGGGGGGGGAGAGAGAGGGAGAGTGGGTGGAGGTATTTGATGGAGATTCGATGTGATGGTTTCTCTCTCTCTCTCTCTCGCTGGAGCAGCTCAGACAGTGTCCAAAAGTCAGTCTCATTCTCCCGACATTTTAAAGTGACAGTCCACAGAAAATATGAACCCTAGGGGTACATAACAGAGCAATTTTTAAATAGCATCAGTTGCGTGTTTTTGTGTTCAAAAAGCAGTAATTTTTGTCACTGATAGTTGGTGAGAAATAAGCATTAAGACAATACAGAAGTGTTTTGCTCACTGTAGTATCAAGCATTCAGGTTAGTGTACGCAAGAAACGGCTGGGGATGAAAACAAAATGACTTCACTACTTCAGCAAGTTAGGAACTACAAAGAGTTTGAAGATATCCACAATCTTCTTGGAATGTTACAATGAAAATATAGATTTGGGCAATGCAACAGTTTCTAACCAGCGTCAATCGCATGCACCTATGTAGCCGTTAGACACTACACTGTGCTTAGAGCAAACCGTTGTAAAATAGATCAGTTGGATATGCGCATGCTATGTTCTTCATTTGGGCTGATTCACACCGAGTTAAAAAGCGGTGATTTTTGACACTACAGTACCTCATGCAGGAAGGCAATGAACACAGTCATTATCTGCACTAGGTGCTTGTGCTGATTTTTTTCTACAGTTAACAAAAGAACACAACAATGTACACTGTATGAATTCCTCCATAGGTAACTACTAGGAACTAATACACAGCTTTAAAGTACTGTATTAATATTAGCAGTATTCTAATTTGTTCCATATTTCACTTAACTGCATAATTTTTTACTCAGTTAAATGGAAGTTTGTCTTTTTTAAACTATTTCCATGAAACCAGCTAATATGGGCAGTTGCTTAATCAGGCCAAAATGTACTAGTCTTGATGGGTTCCAACTAACCAGAATCCACTGTATATGAAAGATTGAGAAATTGATAGCTTAATCTCAGTGCAGAATGGTATCAAGCAGGGCTCTTCATTGTTCCAACATTTTCCTCACCACATCAGTGCATCTGAACAATAATTTTTCACTGGGATCAAGGTAACCTATAGAACAAAAAGGAAACTATTCAACTTCTATTACCTCCACTCAAAGATGAAGGTCACTAAAACCTCAGACAACCAGCTGCAGAATGGAGGTAATGCTTACACAAATGCATATTTGAATGCCAACTTCAAAGTCATTTTCACCAAAGTACATGACAGAATGGGGCTTATACAGTACATCCATAAGGCAAAGGCCCTCTATTGACTTGCCTCTACTGTACAACATTGCCCCCACCAATAAAGATCTATGAGAAGTCTCTACGAAGTGTGGACCACTTCAACAATATCTCCCAAACTACTCTAATGAAATCCACCAAGAATTTTTGTGTGCCAGCACAATCTTTGGCTGTCTGAGAAAAAAGTGTTTGAAAATCAAGATTTAAAAACACATTGAATCTAATGGTCAATGGGTTAACGATCCCCGTCTTCCTGTATGCTCAATTTCTAAGCTGCCTTGTATGCATGCATGACACTGGTCTCCCAAAATAAGCACCCTACTCTAAATTTGTCACGGTGAGTGACTAGCAAGTGGTCAAAGGAAACAAATGAAAAATATCCTCAATGTACTGTCAAATATTGGCTATTAAGATACCTGGAAACTTTTTTCTATAACATGGATGTCAATAACGTCCATAAATATCTACTTCTATAAAAGCAGTACAAATCTATCAGGTTTTTACACTAAATAACTTTACTGTTTTCTTTAAACAAGTTAATGCCAACAGCATTGAGACATTTTCAATACTGAGTGTCACAGGAAGTGCTTCCCACTCTCACTAGGACTTCATATCAGCCAAGGGAAAATACCGTTATCACAGGAAGAAGGAAGTTTACATGATCAATGTACAATTGGGTTATCGGGCTATAACCAGTAAGAAGAATTGAGCATGGAGGCAACATTAAGCCCCTCAACCTATTCAGGTAATTAAATCTGAACTAGTTACTGAAACTAACATGTCAAATGAAACTAGCTCGCTTCTGATATTAAAAAAAAACTAGAGGTTCAGGTGTCATTTTCAATGTGATGTAATAGTGATTTGCAAAGTTCAGTAATAAGAAAATCATTGTCAAATTAGTTTGTATAAAATAATTCCAATCAAATAATGATCATTTTACTTAATGGAAACATTTATTATCACTAACACAGAGCTATTCATTTGTTAAAAGACATAATTTACCACGAATGGTTCTGTATAATATCAAGTAGAAATGCACTTTAATGACAATAAAATGTTAGTTTTGTATCTGGACAGCATTAACCCTAGAAGTAGTTGTTCCTTAAATAAGAAGCACCTTGTATCCCCAGAAAACACTTTTAACTTGCAAAATAGCCTGATTTTAAACTGGCACCAAGAGCCATATTAAATCTGCACTGGTAGTAATTGAATAATTTATGCTGAAATTTAAATTATTCAAATCATTTGCATTTGACTTACTTCAGTAAACTGCAATGACACAGCTTAAAAATACGAAAGAGCAACATAAGTTTAGTTTTAGTCGTAGCAATCTCTTTTATTTATTATATTCAGATATTGAAGTGTAAACACCACCACTAATTTTCTTTTAGCGAAAGACCTGCTGCTATTTGATCTATTTCATACCTGTTGAAATAGCATGTGAAAATCAAACATTGCTTGACAAATGTGCTTTAATGGAACGTACTGTATGTTCATTTCTGAAATCTTGATCAGGTGCTAAAGAGTTATATGCTCCTCCAAATAATTTATCCCAATCAGGCGACTTATTGTATGGCTTTACATTCAAGGTTCATAAATGGTTAATCAACAATATGTAAATCTGACAATCTCATGTTACAGCTATATTGACTATACAGATCAGTTAGTCTGTGAAATACAATATTAATTAAATGTACTTTGTATTTACATTAGTTTTGCAAAAGTATGAGTAATTAATATAAATATATATTCTTTAACTTTTACATATTAAAATATGGATATTTTATTACAATAAATACATTTAAATTCTTTCTTTGTAGATCTGAAGAAGCAAGGGAACACTGGTGAAAAGAAAAAACTTTAAAAAAATTAAATGCTTTTTATTGTATGATGTTAATAAGCATCCCAGTTCTTTACAAAAGGTTTGCATACAAAAACAACTTGTAGAGTATTCTAATCCTAATGATCTACAAAAAGTACCTCATCAATTTTAACTATGGGTTCTATCTTTCTCATGCTGCTAGATAATTTTCAAGTTAATAATGCTCTGCATTGTTCCCACATCAGTATTTTCTTGGAATAGTCGTCTTTTCTATTTATCAAACAAATCGATCTCTCCTTCAGTCTGGTTCCTGGTGAAAAAATCTTCATTGCTACCTCAAAAGTTTTCTATCAGATGTGACAAAGAACAGTAAGATAACTCATGTTTTATTGATATATGTGAAAAGGCAGAAGGACATTTTAAAATTTAAAGAGATATATTGCCTTAAGCTAATGACTACAGAGCAACTACTTGCAATGGGCATAAGACTTTAAAACTTTCCGCCTTAAAGAAGTATATTACAATTCTCCTGGAAAATCACCGGATTCCCACTGCAACTCATGTGAGCAATCTGCAGAAGCCACTGGAAATGCTGTTGCCAGAGTTTCCAACTCATATTGCAAGCAGCATTATTTTTCTATATTTGTTGGATCACATCACTAAAGGTGCATGTGCTGACTGCACTGGCTCAGTTGGACCAGCCTTCTTTTGATCAGCTCACCTTCTGATGAACCACTGTTAAGGTCAATAACATGGAAGAGGAAATAAATGTTAATTAAAATGAGATAAGATTCCCTCTTTCCACCAAGGCCAGAAGCATGATCTATAGCCATCAGAATCAAAACCAAAGAAAACTTAGACTTTGTACTTTTCTTTTTCCAGCATGCATTTAAAGATATAAACACAATTGTTTCAACAGGCTTCCCAACAACAGAAAGCACTTATGATTTGTTCCCTTCTTGACGATATTAAGTTATTTAATATCAGAGAGAGGCCAAGTGAAAATTGTTCACCAATGCATGAAAGGATCCTTTAAAAAGTTGCTAAGTCTTAGATCCACTGTCATATAACCAGTTAATTTTGGAAACATCAGTAAGGACAAGTCATTTGACCCTTTTTCACCTGAACTTGATTTAGGAAATGGATTTCTGTAGTTAGATGGCACATTTATTAATTACTCTTTGATTTTGATGGTATTTCATCAAGAATGGCACTCTTGCTGTGATATCATGTGAGCTACAGTGGTGCCTAATTTTAATGGAAAGCTGGTGGAATATCTGACAAACAAGAAATTTTATGTTTTCTTTTGGTAGATATTTTAGTCACATGATCACCATTGTATTGGTTACTTTGGGCTATACGCTAATATATATCTATTGTCTTGTTAGAGTTATGTCCTGCATTTCGTTAAAACCTGAGTCATAAACCAGGTTTTGGAGCAATCTGGGCAAGGAGATAGCAAGCTGATTTCAATAATATTTAACACAATTGGCAACAGGAACACCAGCTCTAAGGTGCTTTGTAGCATTAGAGATGACAGCTTGGCTAAAACTTTAATTCTAGACTTTCTGGCTGATTGACAGGTTCCCAGATGAAGGCAGAAACCTCTTCCCAAAGAGTACTTAAATTTTTCCCTTTGATATAACTAAATCTGTACTTGATATTACTTTCAAAAATGCCAACTAAAAGCTACTACAAAATTGGGAAACTGCGATCAGAGGCATTTAGATGAAAGCTTCTGGATGATCCAAAGACTTGGTCAAAGCCAGATCTTGAGCTGAAAATGTAGGAAAAAATGCAAGACCTTTCATGACTGAGAGAAAACCTGAATGTTTTTTCCCCTGTGGATAATCCTTACAATGCTGTGAAGTTAATGAGCAAAAGGAGTTTTTGCCCAGCATTAGGCCATCAAACTACTATTGATTCTGACATACTGGTGAAAAAATAGAGCCACTGGCGGATAGTAAAACAGTTCCCAAAAGGCAACCTCTGTATTCAACAGATGAAACCTACAAAGTACCCAGGACATCTTTAGGGAGCGGTGTCTCAGAAAGGCAGCGTCCATTATTAAGGACCTCCAGCACCCAGGGCATGCCCTTTTCTCACTATTACCATCAGGCAGGAGGTACAGAAGCCTGAAGGCACACACTCAGTGATTCAGGAACAGCTTCTTCCCCTCTGTCGTCCGATTCCTGAATGGACTTTGAAGCTTTGGGACACTACCTCACTTTTTTTTAAATATACAGTATTTCTGTTTTTGCACATTTTTTAATAACCTATTCAATATAGGTAATTGATTTACTTGTTTATTTATTAAGTTTTATTTTTTTCTCTCTCTCTGCTAGATTATGTATTGCCTTGAACTGCTACTACTAAGTTAACAAATTTCACGTTACACGCCAGCGATAATAAACCTGATTCTGATTCTGAAATGAACTCAATAGATGGCTTGAAGTATTTTTTATTGTAACTCAGTACATGTAATAATCATAAACAATTTCCAATTCATTTATTCTATTTACAGCTCCTCCAAATACACTATTGGTTACTCAGCAGCCTTTTAGCTAGCATCTCCACCACTAGGAAGTGTTATTGAGTTTTTCCATACCATCTCCCTGATTCTCTCCAACACTTTTCCCTACCTCTGAAACCAAAACATATTTGTTGCCACTATCATTTTCATGTCTACAACTTGATTTTAACCATTTCTCTTTCCACAGATGTTCTCTTACTAAGTGGGTTTTTCTAGGTTATTATTTCAGTTTTTCAACATTTGCAGAATTTTACTTCTCTATCTTTGCACCTTAGTCCTGATGAAGGGTCTCAGCCCGAAACGTCGACTGTTTACTCTTTTCTATAGATGCTGCCTGGCCTGCTGAGTTCCTCCAGTATTTTGTGTGTGTTGCTTGGAATTCCAGCATCAGCAGATTTTCTCTTGTTTATGAATAACTGCTGTTCACTTTTCATCACTGTTCATATTCTTTTTAAGGTGATTGAGAAATCAAATAAACTATTACAAATAGTTTAAAAAAATAAACCTACACAATAATTTAACAATACTTTGAAGTATTGAAATATATAACAAATGCTATCTGGCATTACAGACTGCCTAATCAAGGACATCACCAGTGAACAAGGTGAGGATGGAACATCTGTTCTACTTCTGGGTTCAATGAATAAAAAATTCAAAACAAATGGGATGTAAACATAATACCATCATTGAGTAGTTGGGAAGGGATCACTTTCAAAAGGCCTATCGCCAGTAAAATTTATGCCACACCATAAAATGGAAGATTGCGTCAAATTTGATTATTTATTACCTCATTTATTGGCCCATTTCACCTATTACTACTGGCATGAAAGTGGCTTAATTTGAAGGGCACATTTGTCTTAAGGTTACTATTAAAAGATGTGGACAGAGGAAATAAAGTGACTGTCAATATTAGGTCAGGACTCGGGAGGACATGCTGACAGTTCAAGTCCCTAAGAAACTGGCTATTCTTTATCACTGAGCATTGACATTGCATCTTCCATGATTTCCACTGGCAGAATGCAACATTGCTGCAATTCACCATGACTTATGCCAGCTGCTAAATTGGCATCAGGTAAGACCTGGCACAAGAACAGTAAACCCTTTCTTTTCAACAGAGGGGAATGGCAAAAAGGGACAAAGACAAACGTACTTAAATGCATGCAATTATATAAATTACTTTTGTGTTGAAGTACTTTTTTCTTTTTCTAAAGGTTATCTGATTATATAACTATTTTTTTCAAAATTTTTTGAATACATTGATGTTCAAACTCTATGATAAGCTTTGACACCTCCTTAGAGCTGCTAGGGAAGGTTTAAACTAATTTGGCAGGGGATTGGGAACCGGAATGACAGAGTGGAGGAGGGGGAAAACAGAAATAAATCTCAGATAGTGAGCAGTAAAGATGTCAGGAAGGACAGGCAGGGGATGAGGCAAATTTGCAGCCATTGGGATGAGCTGCAGTGCAATAAAGTTGCAGTGCAATCAAAGCAAATAGTACCAAATACTGGACTTAAGGTGTTATACTTAAATGCACGCAGCATAAGGAATAAGGTGAATGATCTTGTCATACAGCTACAGATTGGCAGGTATCCCTGAGGAGACTGAGGTCCTTTAACATCTGCCGGATGATGCTGAGGATGTTCTATGAGTCTGTGGTGGCCAGTGCTATCATGTTTGCTGTTGTGTGCTGGGGCAGCAGGCTGAGGGGTAGCAGACACCAACAGAATCAACAAACTCATTCGTAAGGCCAGTGATGTTGTGGGGATGGAACTGGACTCTCTGACAGTGGTGTCTGAAAAGAGGATGCTGTCCAAGTTGAATGCCATCTTGGACCATGTCTCCCATTCACTACGTAATGTACTGGGTGGGCACAGGAGTACATTCAGCCAGAGACTCATTCCACCGAGATGCAACACAGAGCGTCATTCATAGGAAGTCATTCCTGCCTGTGGCCATCAAACTTTACAAGTCCTCCCTTGGAGGGTCAGACACCCTGAGCCAATAGGTGGGTCAGACACCCTGAGCTAACAGGCGGGTCAGACACCCTGAGCCAACAGGCGGGTCCTGGACTTATTTCCTGGCATAATTTACATATTACTATTTAACTATTTATGGTTTTATTACTATTTATTATTTATGGTGCAACTGTAACGAAAACCAATTTCCCCCGGGATCAATAAAGTATGACTATGACTATTGTGCCCATCACTGAGACATGGCTAAAGGATGCATGTCTCTGGGAGCTGAATGTCCAAGGATACACGGTGTATCGGAAGGATAGGCAGTTAGGCAGAGGGGGTGGCGTGGCTCTATTGGTAAGAAATGATATTAAATCATTAGAAAGAGGTGACATAGGATCGGAAGAGGTGACATAGGATGCAGAATCTTTATGGGTTGAGCTAACAAAATGCAGGGGTAAAAGGACCCTGATGGCAGTTATACACAGGCCTCCTAACAGCTGCTGTGATGTGGACTACAAATTACAACAGGAAATAGAAAAGGCTTGTCAGAAGGGCAGTGTTATGATAATTGTGGGGGATTTTAACATGCGAGTGGATTGGGAAAATCAGGTCGGCACTGGATCTCAAGAGAGAGAATCTGTAGAATGTCTATGAGATGGCTTTTCAGAACAGCTTGTTGTTGAGCCCACTAGGAGATCGGCTGTACTGGACTGGGTATTGTGTAATGAACTAGAGATGATTAGAGAGATTGAGGTGAAGGAACCCTCAGGAGGCAGTGATCATAACATGACTGAGTTCACTGTGAAATTTGAAAATGAGAAGCTGAAATACAATCTGTCAGTATTTCAGTGGAGTAAAGGAAATTACAGTGGCCTGAGAGAGGAACTGGCCAAAGTTGACTGGAAAGGGACACTAGCGGGAAGGACAGCAAAGCAGCAGTGGCTGGAGTTTATGCGAGAAGTGGGGAAGGTGCAAGACAGATATATTCCAAAAAAAAAAAAAGAAATTTTTGAATGGAAAAGGGATGTAACCATGGCTGACAAGAGAAGTCAAAGCCAGAGTTAAAGCAAAGGTGAGGGCATACAAGGAAGCAAAAATTACTGGGAAGACAGAGGATTGGGAAGTTTTTAAAAGCTTGCAAAAAGAAACTAAGAAGGTCATTAAGAGGGAAAAGATGAGCTATGAAAGGAAGCTAGCAAATAATATCAAAGAGGATACTAAAAGCTTTTTGAAGTATATAAAGAGTAAAAGACAGGTGAGAGTAGATATAGGACTGATAGAAAATGATGCTGGAGTAATTGTAATGGGAGATAAGGAGATGGCAGAGAAACAGAATGAGTATTTTGCATCAGTCTTCACTGAGGAAGACATCAGCAGTATCCCGGACACTCAAGGGTGCCAGGAAAGAGAAGTGTGCGCAGTCACAATTACGGCAGAGAAAGTACTCAGGAAGCTGAATAGTCTAAAGGTAGATAAATCTCCCGGACCAGATGGTATGCACCCTCGTGTTCTGAAGGAAGTAGCTGTGGAGATTGCGGAGGCATTAGCAATAATCTTTCAAAAGTCAAAAGATTCTGGCATGGTTCCGGAGGACTGGAAGATTGCAAATGTCACTCCGCTATTTAAGAAGGGGGCAAGGAAGCAAAAAGGAAATTATAGACCTGTTAGCTTGACATCGGTGGTTGGGAAGTTGTTGGAGTCAATTGTCAAGGATGAGGTTACAGAGTACCTGGAGGCATATGACAAGATAAGCAGAACTCAGCATGGTTTCCTTAAAGGAAAATCCTGCCTGACAAACCTATTGCAATTTTTTAAGGATATTACAGGTAGGCTAGACAAGGGAGATGCAGTGGATATTGTGTATTTGGATTTTCAGAAGGCCTTTGACAAGGTGCCGCACATGAGGCTGCTAAACAAGATAACAGCCCATGGAATCACGGGAAAGTTACATACGTGGATAGAGCGTTGGTTGATTGGCAGGAAACAGAGAGTGGGAATGAAGGGACCCCATTCTGGTTGGCTGCTGGTTACCAGTGGTGCTCCACAGTGGTCAGTGTTGGGGTCGCTCCTTTTTACATTGTACATCAACGATTTGGATTATGGAATAGATGGCTTTGTAGCTAAGTTTGCTGATGATACCAAGATAGGTGGAGGGGCCAGTAGTGCTGAGGAAACAGAGAGTCTGCAGAGAGACTTGGATAGATTGGGAGAATGGGCAAAGAAGTGGCAAATGAAATACAATGTTGGAAAGTGTATGGTTATGCACTTTGGTAGAAGAAATAAACAGGCAGACTATTATTTAAATGGGGAGAGAATTCAAAGTTCTGAGATGCAACAGGACTTGGGAGTCCACGTGAAGGATACCCTTAAAGTTAACCTCCAGGTTGAATTGGTGGTGAAGAAGGCGAATGCAACGTTGGCATTTATTTCTAGAGGAATAGAGTATAGGAGCAGGGATGTGATGTTGAGGCTCTATAAGGCACTGGTAAGACCTCAATTGGAGTACTGTGTGCAGTTTTGGGCTCGTTATTTAATTTAATACGCTGACGTTGAAGAGGGTTCAGAGAAGATTCACTAGAATGATTCCAGGAATGAGAGGGTTAACATATGATGAACGTTTGCTCACTCTTGGATTGTACTCCTTGGAGTTTAGAAGAATGAGGGGGGACCTCATAGAAACATTTCGAATGTTGAAAGGCATGGACAGAGTGGATGCGGCAAAGTTGTTTCCCATGGCGGGGGAGTTTAGTACGAGAGGGCATGACTTAAGGATTGAAGGGCGCCCATTCAGAACAGAGATGTGAAGAAGTTTTTTCAGCCAGAGGGTGGTGAACCTGTGGAATTTGTTGCCACGGGCGGCAGTGGAGGCCAAGTCATTGGGTGTACTTAAGGCAGAGATTGATAGGTATCTGAGTAGCCAGGGCATCAAAGGTTATGGTGAGAAGGTGGGGAAGTGGGACTAAATGGGTGAATGGATCAGCTCATGATAGAATGGTGGAGAAGACTCGATGGGCCGAATGGCTGACTTTTGCTCCTTTGTCTTATGGTCTTAGACCAAAGCTTCGCTTAGATGTCTGGCAAAATTATTTCAGCTGATTCATGAGCAGGACTTATTTTGGTCAGCTCATTTGATGATATTACTTGCAGAAAGCCTATTGCTGCACAGGGCCTTGCTGTTTTTGACCAGAGCTGTTTGGGCAGCCAGTCAATGGAGGTAGATCTGGAAAAGATAAATTTAAGCTTACCACTTAAATAAGGAATGAATCCTGCTGGCTTACTGCTGGCTGGACGTTCTCATCCACTGTCTATATGCAAGTTGATGTTAAAACACACTTCATAATTAAAATAAATTTAAAGCACATTTTATGTTGATGTATTTGGGTTTTCCTCAGTGATAAGGTATTGCAGTTCTCATCTGAGCCACCAGAGGGAGGACCACAAAGTGAGGGAACTCATGACAGAGAGCACAGTATGGCACAGAGTGACTTTAAGATACTTTAACTATACATTATTTCAACATGCACAGTAATCTAAGTAAAATTATTTCACTTGTAAATGAAATTCTAAAATAATTCATTAAGTTAAAGTACCAAAACTCAGGAAAGTATTTTAACGTAAAATATCTACAAACGTAGAAGTGAAATTTCTGGCAGTTTAGGTTTTTTTCACCTTGTAAGGAAATCTTCAGTTCATCTCTACTACAGAAACACCAGTTAAATCCCTCATGTAAACCTCTGACCTCCATTATTTTGTGTCAACGGGAGCTATTAGGCTCGGCAAAACAATAATAGCCAAAGACTATTTATGCAAAAAAAAAGCCCCTTGATCAGTATCCAGCTTGCAAAAGAATACTTCTTTTTTCTGGGATTCTGTATGTATTTCTCTGAAGGAGAAAGTAGATAAAAGTTTCCTTTTGGAAAAATAAACTGAAAATATAGTACCTTTATATTACTTAAGTAAAATAAAGGCATTTCTTCTGATTTGACATAAGATATTGGAGCTAGAGTAAAACTACACAGTCTCTCATGCCTGATCTGACATTAAGTAAGATGAAGCACAGCTTCATTTTCCACCTGGTCTAAAATCCTCTAACACCTACAACGTCTAAAACCCTTACCTATTTCAGACTTGAAAGCATTCAATACTTTAACCTCCACAGATCTCTTGACAACGAATCCCATCAGACATACAACCTTTTGTGAGACTTTCCTGAGACTATGACCCTACGTTCTGGATTCACCCTTCAGAGGACACATCTCCTCAGCAGCAACCCTTCAAACTATCCCAGGAACCTATTCTTTTCAAGACAAGTAATGATTCAAAACATCTTGTTGATGACATGGACCTGAATATCCATCACTATTCTAGCACACATTTGTGGATCTACGAAATTAGGAGAAAATCTGGATATGTCAGGTTCAGCACTTGTCACTGTGCTCCCATTTGATACTGCAAGGGTGATACTTGGGGTCAATATGGTAATTTAATTTTCTTTCTAGCTGCTGGGAAGTGAATTTAACTTGGCAAACTACCGCTGCCAGAGATCCTGATTGATTGTAAGTTTGTGATACTGTTGATTTTCAATCAAAAGTTAATTGTGATGAAATATTTTCAAAAATGATTTCATAATGTTGCTCTGGCCATCAGCCATACAATGCTTGTAAATGATGTACTTTAGATTCTTACATACGCCCAAATTATTGTGCAGTTCTCCAATTATGGAAGCCAAGTCCAGAGACATTACTGTGATGCACTTATAAATTTAACCCTTAAGTTGAATAAGCCCCTAATCAGCTACCAAAATTGGCATTAAAAGAGGCACAAGTTAAGTCTCTCTCTTTTTTGATTTGGGAAAATTTCTTTGGACTTTCCTAGTGCCAGAAGGAGAGATCAGACCTCCCTCCCTACAGGCTTGGCATTTTGTCACTTCTCACTCATTCCTCTTTTTGAGAACCACTTTCATACTAAAGATCAAGCTGCTTCTTTCTATCCCTGGCTATTTCAGGTAAGAGAACATTCATTTCAAAGGTGTGGCTTATACTCTGATGATCCAGATGAATCATCACCAGGCAAAGCAAAAAGAGCCACATTAGAAAATGCTCATTTATTCTTCCTAAACACTGAGGGTAAAGCTATACTCTAAAAACCTGTTTTTCCATTATGCACATCAGGTTCACGTAACCTCTGTGACTGAATTTGTCACACTGAATCCAGTGGCCTGCCTCCATTAAAAGCTTGGTTGAAATTCTATTCGTGAACGATCCTTGCAAATTCTGACCTTCTATTCTGAACACTTTGGAGCTACCACTCAGGTAATGAAAGAATATGACTAATTGTATATATTTTGCAGCCTCATGAAGAGCAAGTTGTGAAGTGATGTTCACACTGAAACAATAATGAAAACATTATTCATAAGATAGTTCCAAACAATTGCTTAAAAAATTGGAAACTATTCTTGAGAAAACTACGGGACAACATGATACAGATGTGATAAAGAACAGAGGGATCTTTTATTAAGAGCCTTACTGAAAATATAACAAATCTTTATTCTGACCCCTTTGACCATGAATCCCCACTCTACCCTATGTGAATGCTAGTCTCATGGCCTTATTCGTCTAAGTAGTTTATTATCACCTCTTACCCTAGAAATCTTAATCAGTAGTGACATTGAGTATTACATCCCAAAAAAATGCAACAAATAATGGTGAAGTTTTGTTGTGAATATATTGTATGTACTTTGATTAAATGAAATTGTTGGTACCTTTCGCACTAAAAGCCTCTGAAAAATCCTGTCAAATTATTGATGATTTTTCAAATCCATGAAAAGCTATACTTTGTGTTCAGAATTGCTCTATCCCTCAGATTTGAGGAAAAGAACAGCAAAAGTGTGAAGGAAGAGAGTATGAATGATACCAAATGGTCTATAAAATAAGAGATTATAGATTTCTTCACATATGCAATGCTCTAGAAGACCATGGAACTGAGCAGCAGCGCATGAATTCTGATGGTACCAGCCATGAATTTGCACCCTCATTCTATGGAAGAAGAGACTTGTCACTATTAGTTAAGAGAACTTAGATGAACTTTTACCTTAGTAATAAATAACAGGCAATCTCAGGTGACCAAATTTACACTGTTAAATCAGCAGCGCTTCACTGTATTAAATACAGTAAGTCAGCAGTGCCTTATTAAGGCAAGCATTTCATTACATATCCTTCCCTGAGGACTCACCACATCACACACATCACAACAGGTAAATACTGAGCTATTAGCTGTAGGCAGATTTCCTCCTAATATTGAAAGCCATTGAAAGACTCCATACGGCCATTCTCTTGACTACATTAACAGAAAAGTTTTTCATTTTCTTAATGCTCAGCTAGTTTGTGATGTGCATCACCCATATTGCATGCTATTCCAGAAGTTGCCAGGATTGTGTTGTTCCTTTTCAGTGCCTTCTATGTCTATGAAATATAATAATAGCTTAATTAACCAAATAAAACAACAATGTTCCTGGCAGACCGCTCAGTAATTACATACCATTTCAAATATCACAAATGACCCTGAGCCACCCTCGCTCATGTATAATTAGAAACAGTCAGTAAAATGAAGGATAGCATGCTACATGTATAATAATTGAACATATTAACTCTGCTCTAGTGTGTGGACAGGATGAATGGAGACCAACTAAACAGTCCAGCAATTCTGTCTGAGATTATAAAAGCAGATAACTTGCTATTCAAAAGGGATCATTCTTTTCAATAGATGGTAGCAAGAGAAAAAGCAGATACAATGAAAAGTTTGGCTTGGAGCAAGAGGAGGCACACAGGAGGTTGCACCTTCAACTAATCTAAGTTAGTCAACATAACTTTAGAACTTACAGTTTTAGTTCATACTTGATTAACTTAATTGATTTATTTGTAAGTATATTATTCTATTATTTATATCTAGGACACAGGCATCATTGGCAACATCAATACTCATTCCCCAATCCTGTGCTCGTCATCTCTAATATATTAAAAGATGATCTTGAACTCCCAACTTATCTCAAAGAGGCCTTTGCACTTCACCTACTTGCATTGCACTTTCTCTGTAACTGCAACACGAGATCCTGCAGTATTTTCTTTTTGCTACCCCAATGTAATAATGTTTGCTACGATCTGTCTGGATGGCATGAAAAACAAAAGCTTTTCACTGTATCTCGGTACACATGACAATAGTAAACCAATTTCGGTGTCCAGAGTAAAATAGTGATGTCAAATGCACTGCTAGTGGTTCATGGTCACATTAAGATAGATGGAAAGGTGGTACATATCCTTCTTTAAAGAATATTAGACCAGATGGATTCTACAATCTGTTATTTTCTTGGTTGTATGGATTCTTGTTTTCTTTTCAGATTTATTTAAGAAACTGAATTTAAACTGCCACGGTGAGATTGAATTCATGCTCATTTGAATCCAGATTTATTAGTCTGGGTTTCCAGATTATTGGTGCAGTAGTATAATTATTATGCTACCATAGCACACGAAGTAAAGGGCAGTCCTTGCTGATTATGGAATTATTGTATGTTGTTTATTTGGAGAGATATTTAACATTGGTCCTTAAAATAGACAAGTGGCAATGGTCTAAATTCATGGAATCAATGGGAATCTATTAACATGCATTCACCAGTTACTAGTTAATACGGCCGTTTACCTGAGGAGCACCACAAAGTTTACTGAGTTCCAGATTTCCTGTGAATGGGAGATTGATGTACATGATATTTGTTATGTATGAGTCTGTTCTCTACCCCGGCCCCCCCCCACGCAAATGCACTGAGTAGTATAACTATGCCCTACTCAAACTAAACAGACCAAGGAAGGATAAACTTTTGTCATTTTAGTCCAACCATACTTCTGGTAACATGATTAACACTTGTTATTTCTAACTCAATTATGCTTTTGTTATTATTAAAAATTATTACAAATGTTGATTCTTTTTCTTAGAGCCTTTAATTGCTGTTGGAAATTTAAACAATGCAGAATTTGAATAACACACACAAAATGCTGGAGGAACTCAGCAGGCCAGACAGCATCTATGTAGAAGAATAACCAGTCGACACTTCGGGCAAAGACCCTTCATCAGGACTGGTGAAGGATCCTGATGAAGGATCTCAGCCCGAAACATCCACTCTATTCCATAGATATTGTGTCAATGCTGACTTTGGTGCTTTGTGGGAAGGGGACCACTCTCGGGGTCTCACGACTGGGCAGCATTTGATATGCCAAGGACATGGCCCGGAAGACTAGCATGCCTTCAGGGTTCTAGGGTTTCGTGGCTCTGGAGGTGGGTGAACTTGAGTTCAGTGCCACCGCAGAAATCTGGTGTGTCGTGGGAGATGGAAGATCGAAAGCAGTGAACTGGCTGCTGGCTGTGTGCCCAGAGACCCAAATTCTTTCGGCACAGAGCTCAGAACAAGCAATGCAACAGACTTTTAACATCATAAATCAGTGAGCTGTTTCTTATGTCTCCCCTCTCACTGTGAAACAGGGATACCTCTTTTTCCCTTATTAGGGAGAGAGAGAAAGAGAGAGAGAGAGAGAGAGCCTGTGGTATGACGAATTACTGGGTGAAAGAGTAGTCTTTGGGGTACTGCAAGTCTGTGTGTTTATTGATGCTTTGCTGCACGCTTGAGTGCTCGGTGGGGGGCACTGATGCTTTTTTTGCTGGTGGGGGAGGGAGGTTGTTGTTTTGCTGCTGCTTACATGTGGGAGGGGGGAGCTGGGGGGGACTTTGAGGCATTCCTCTGTTTTCATGGATGGTTGCAAAGAAAAAGAATTTCAGGATGTATATTGTATACATTTCTCTGACATTAAATGTACCTATTGTGCGTTTTAATCTAACCTAAGATCTATCTAACCCTTCCCTCCCATATAGTGCTTTATTTTCTTTCATTTAACTACCGAAGGGTTCCCCTGTCCCCTTCTATCTCTTCTATTTCCATTCTTAATCTTCTTCCTGGCTATCCTGTAACTGTCCTGTAAACAATTAAATTACATATTCAGACAGAGATATAATATAAAGATTTTTACTCCTCATGTACGTGAAGGATGTAAGAAATAAAGTCAATTCAAATCAATGAATGATAGAAAATGGAGCACTATAGGGGAGGGAAGGGCTAGATAGATCTTAGGTTAAATTAAAGGATTGACACAACACAGTGGGCTGAAGAACCGGTATTGTACTATACTATTCTATGTTCTGTGTTCTACAGTTATCCAACTTAACATATAATCTTCATCAGCCTTAGTCCTACCTTGCAAACTATTGTATTAAATTGGACCCAGAATTACTCAATCCACTAGTAAAGTTCCTCAAGATAATTTTGAATTGATTTATGATCCCTATTAACTACCGTGTCCAATTTGTTACCATTCCAGTGTTTGTGAGCAACCTGTGCTAAATGAGAAAGAAAATTACGAACTCTTCTTCATGCCACCCCATACTTCCCTCGGACTTTTTCATGATTCTGCTATGCCTTAGCTCAGAACATTGGAAAATAAGTATGATATTTCAACCTTATAAAGTCAATGGCAATCTTATTTATCTGTAATTAAATACATTTTCAGTTTGTTGCTACCATGATCTAAAAAACGGGCACTTGAATCTTGCCTCCTAAACCTTAAGCATGCTTCTTTCTTTCTCTTGACTAGATTTTCTACATCTTTTGTTAACTATGGTTCCTTCACCCAACTGTTCTTTCCCTGCTTCAATAGGACAAACCTATCCAGAATCCCATGCATGTGCTCCAAGAACAAACTCCACATTTCAATTGTGCATTTCCCTGACTCCTGTCTACATATTATGTCAAGGCTACATCTTGGATATATCTAACAACTTCTGTCCATATACACCTTTTGCATTAAGGAGGTGCCAATCAATATTAGAGAAGTTGAAATCACTCATTATAACAAAGCTATTATTTTTACACCTTTCCCAAATCTGCTCCTCAGTGTTTCTGTTGTTATTGGAATGTCTACAGAACTGCCCCACTGCCCCATCCTCAAGCCCCTATCAAATTAGTTTGAACCTTCCCCAATAGCTAAAACAAACCTGCCTGCAAGGACATTGGTCCTCCTTGAGTTCAGGTGTAACCCATCCATTTTGTAGTGGTCCTACTCTCCCCAGAAGCGATCCCAATGATCCACAAGTCTGAAACCCTGCTTGCCACACCAATTCTTCAGCTACATATTCAACAGCCAAATCATCCTATTATTACTCACACTGGCGTGTGGCACAGAAAGCAATCCAGAGATCACTACCCTTGGGTTCTGCTCTTTAACCTCCTATCTAGCTCCCTATATTCCCTGTTCAGGATCTCATCCCTTTTCCCCACCCATGTTGTTGATACCAATATGTACCATGGCTTCCTGCTGTTCACCCTCCCGCTTTAGAATGCTGTGGTACCAATCTGAGACATTCCTGACCCTGATACCCAAGTTTCTTTCATGTCCACAAAATGTCTGTTCTCCTAACTATTGAATCCCCTATCACCACTGTATTGCTCTTCTTCTTCACCACCTCCCCCCACCCCCCCCATCCCTTCTGAGCCACAGAGCCATATTCAGTGCCAAAGACTGGTCGCTCGGGCTCTCCCCTGATAGGCCCCCCTCTCCCGATGGTATTCAAAGCGGTATACTTGCTATTGAGGGGAAAGGCCACACATAAACTATCTTTCTGATCTCAAAACTAGAAGGAAATATTCGGATTTCAGTATGACTAAAAATCATCAGAACAGTGTGCCTAGGCTTTTACTTAAAACAGAAAGAATGTTGGGCTGTGGAGCAAGGGATATAAATCCAGAGAGGTAATTTAAAACTGTATTTGGCCCTGGTGTAACCACATATGGAGAGTTGCGTGCAAATTTGGTCTCACTATTTATAAAAGTATATTCATTTATTGGAGGGAGTACAGAAAAAATTTTGTTTCCAGAACCCCAGGAAATGATGTATGGGAAAAGTTAACCATCCTGTGTTCTTTCTCCTCTGGAAAGAAAAGGATGAGAACAGTTATGTTAGAAATGTTTAAAACTAGAAGAGCTTTGAAAATAGATCAGAGCAAGACTTCCTGCTAAGCACAGATTTTAAACATGAGCTACATTTTCAACTGTAAAGGTAACAAAAGAAAACAGCAAACAGCGGTAAGCTGTAGTTCAAGTTAGGGTCATACAGCTATACATCATGGAAACAGGTCGTGCATCCCAACTCGTCCAAGCCGACTAGGGCGCCTACCTGAGCCAGTCCTATTTGTTTGCATTTGGGTCTGTGTCCTTCTAAACTTTTCCTGTCCAGTTGGAGCGGTGAAACAAGAAATTCTGATAAAAGGATCGAGGAACAAAACAGATCCTTGTCAATATATGGGGCATGTGGTCAAGCACTGCAACAAGAGTTGTAGTCACCTAAAACACTTGAAAATTTCTACAGATGTACTGTGGACAGCATTCTAACTGGCTGCATCGCCGTCTGGTATGGCGGGGGGTGGGGGGGTGGTGGGTTTACTGCACAGTAAGCTGCAGAGTGTTGTAAACTTAGTCAGCTCCTTCATGCACACCAGCTTCCGTAATATCCAGGACATCATCAATGATTGGTGCCTCAGAAAGGTGGCAATTGACAGGATTTCTTTTCTCTCTATTATCATGTATTGCATTGTAGTGCTGCTGCAAAGTTAACAATTTTCACTACATATGCTGGTGATATTAAACCTGATTCTGATTATGATGTGGTAAGTTGGACTTCTGTCCCCATTTACAATATACTGAACCAGGTAGTACTGGTGAGGACATCTATTTGACACTACAGTGCGCTACCTTTTAACTAAAATAGTAACTTCTTCTGAAAATAAACACTAAAAATATGGTGTTGCATGAACATTTTACCAGCCTCTATTGTGGTGAGTGGGTTACCCACTCACTTCATGCTGGAAGTGCACAATCCATCACCTTGGTGAGATAAAGGAGTGCTTTGGACCCAAAATGGTGTTAGACTTTTTGCTTAATCTGCACAACAATGAAATAAGTGTTTCATTTTCTTTTCTTGAAAATGGTTTGCTGTGAACATGCCATTGGAGAACAAGCTACACTCAGTACAAATAAATTCACATACCATTTGTAAAAATTCCACTGAATATTCTGAGAAGCAGCTGAAAGTCTATGACAGTACTGAAGTCCAAAATGGGTCCTATTCCCCCCTCCATAAAAAATATGTTGCCACTATCAGTGATACAAGAACTTCACATTTAAATTGGAGTCAGTGGTGACCTACCTGGCAGCGCTCAGCAGACAGACAGTCCCAGTTTGTTAATCTCTTTTAAATGAATTTCGGATTTGGGTTTGTCTTGAACTTACCTGTTCTGGTGCCAAAATTATTTGCTATATTTCCATGTTAGAGCAACCAATTTCTAAACTGTCAATGTGAAATGCCAATGATTGTCATTACTCAGCATCATGTTGCTAACTATATTTCATTTTGAAACACAGGGCAAACTTTTGCATAAGTATGCTGGTATTTAATGAACTCTTTAGGAGGATCAATATTTTAAGATGATACCCGAATAACACAATGAGACTTAAATGGTATTGGCATCCACACCAGCATACTTTTACTGAGTTATATTTGACGCTAAATACACTTTTTTCTCAATGTAACAAGGTAGAAAGAGAATATTGATCTTTGGTGCATTTTTTGGGTCCACTTTTAGCGCATCAGCAGCTCAAGATACATCATCTTCCTTAATTCACAACTTCATCTCAATATCTCATGAAAGCCTAAGTTTAAGTAATTCCAAAAGAGAAAAGGCTTTGAGATTTAAAGTGCACACAAAATGCTGGAGGAACTGAGCAGGTCAGGCAGTATCCATGGAGAGGAATAAACCGATGAGACCCTTTGTCAGAATTGTATATGTGTTACTCTGGATTTTCTAAACTGCAGAATCTCCTGCGTTTTTAAAATTTAAAACATATTAAACAGTCCATCCTCAGTAAGAACCTCATTTTACCTCACCAGTCAGACTTTATTGCTATTGTAAGTTCTGGCACAATGAAAGGATCCCATAGTCAGAGAGCACATGCATCTCTTTTGAGAGGTTCTGAAATACCTGTAATCAGTGGCCAGCTAACTTAGTGTCAGCAACAGAGCAGCTCCTAGAGAGATGCTTCCAAATAAGTATGTTTATTAAAACCAAGTAGAGTTTTATTTTCGCAAACACAAGGAATTCTGCAGGTGCTGGAAATTCAAGCAACACACATCAAAGTTGCTGGTGAACGCAGCAGGTCAGGCAGCATCTCTAGGAAGCGGTACAGTCGACGTTTCTGGCCAAGACCCTTCGTCAGGACTAACTGAAAGAAGAGCTAGTAAGAGATTTGAAAGTGGGAGCGGGAGGGGGAGATCCAAAATGATAGGAGAAGACAGGAGGGGGAGGGATGGAGCCAAGAGCTGGACAGTTGATTGGCAAAGTTGTTCCTCCAACCTGAGTGTGGCTTCATCTTTACTGTAGAGGAGATCCTATGGGTGATATACTGCGTCCAGCGCTCCCGATGTGGCCTTCTATATATCGGCGAGAACCAACGCAGACTGGGATGCTCTGTCTGCCAGAGAAAGCAGGATATCCCAGTGGCCACACATTTTAATTCCATGTCCCATTCCCATTCTGATATGTCTATCCACGGCCTCCTCTACTGTAAAGATGAAGCCACACTCAGATTGGAGGAACAACACCTTATATTCCGTCTGGGTAGCCTCCAACCTGATGGCATGAACACTGACTTCTCAAACTTCCGCTAATGCCCCACCTCCTCCTCGTACCACATCCGTTATTTATTTTTATACACACATTCTTTTTCTTTATCTCTCTCTCCTTTTTCTCCCTCTGTCCCTTTCACTATATCCTTTGCCCATCCTTTGGGTCTTTTCCCCCCCTCCCACCCCCTTTTCTTTCTCCCTAGGCCTCCTGTCCCATGATCCTCTCATACACCTTTTGTCAATCAACTGTCCAGCTCTTGGCTCCATCCCTCCCCCTCCTGTCTTCTCCTATCATTTTGGATCTCCCCCTCCCCCTCCCACTTTCAAATCTAGCTCTTCCTTCAGTTAGTCCTGACGAAGGGTCTTGGCCCAAAACGTCGACTGTACCTCTCCCTCTAGATGCTGCCTGGCCTGCTGTGTTCACCAGCAACTTTGATGTGTGTTGCTAGAGTTTTATTTTATTATCTTAAGAAATATCAACATTTTGGAATCTTATCAAACATAAACCATTTTAAATGCGATATTAGAAAAGCATGGTATACAAATTTATTGAGGTGTTTTCTGAGAACTTTTTAACAAAATGACATGAAGGGTTACTTCAGAGTGAGGCTTTATTTGTAGTATCATAGGTAATGAGACAAACCACATATTCAAGGTAAACAGGGAATATGACATCGTTACCACCAAAACATAGAACACAAGAGCACCAAGTTCTAATCAAACAATGTTTAATTGCTAGGTATTAGTTGGAGCACTGCAGGCAGTTCTGGCAACAACATTGCACGAAATATGTGAATGGAATAAAAAGCAGCTTTGCAAAGATAATGTCAGCTCTGGAAAATTTTAGCCATAAGAAAAGATTCCAGAGGGTTTGAAACATAAAAGGTTGGGGGAAATACTTAAAATGAGATGTATAATATTATATGGGGTCTAAAAACACTTACAAAGGGCTATTTTTTCATTGCATATGTCAGGAACAAGATTTAGACTGAAAGTAATTGATATGTTACAGGAGAGGAGAGGAAAAACTCTCAGTGCAGTGAAGATCTAAAATTCCTTCATCATGATAATGACAACACATCAATCTACTCCTCCCTCACTTGATTCATTCCCAGAACTGTAGATCAGGCAGGGATGCTCTAGCTGGCCAACTTCAACATTTTTGCAAACAATGCACTACCTCTGTGGTTATACTGCTATTTCCACCTTAGCAAATGACTAATTTTGCCCATTCCTTCTGTTTAGTAGTTTTAACAGCTTTATAAGTTTCTTTTAAGTCAAGCCACACAAGAGAAATCCCCATTGGTGTTAATATGTGGCTCTTTTTTTTTGAGGGCCCTGTGGATGAAGCTACATAAGAGGGGTACTTTCTCCAGACTGTGAAGGCATTTTGTCAACGTAAGTAGTCACTTTGTCCACCATAACATTGTGGGTGCTGTGATTATTTTAATTTTCAAAATAAACAGCAGCAGTACATTTAAACATTTTTTGACAGGAAACTTGCATCCTCCCCCATGTAGAAGTCACAGGCAAAGTGAATACGTTAATCACAAAAGCTACGAAAAAAATTAAGGGAGGGCTTTTGCAGAGGTGATCATATCCTATGGTTGAATTAAAACAAAATCTTCTGGAAGGAATTAAAATTACATATATTTTTAACCCTATAGTCTTTGGTACAATATTTTCACACAGCGACAAAATCAGAGCAACATCCTAATTTCCTGAAGGAGGATCCCCCTAGGCACATGACATTAAAACTCCTTTATGAGGGAACACACAAGCCTGAAGAAAAAGATGCCTTTTGAATTGATTGGTTTGCTTTATTTAAATTTGGAACTTCACAAAATCCAACATGAAATGCTTGTGTGGGTTTATCAGTCATGGACTTCACTTTGCCAGACAGGCAGTAATGTAGATAAAATGTATAAACGTATGTCACAGTATCCAAGACATGTTTTTAATTGGTTACAGGAGGCTTGATATTAACCTGAAACTAGGATTCCTAATAGAGGGGAAAATGAAACAAAAACTTATGCTTTCATCTTGAACTCCTGTGTTTATGGCCAATTCATGTCCTCCCTCAACCGAGAAATTTTGTCTTTTGTGGATACCTACCTTTAAATGCCCACCCCTACTTAAGTGTAGACTGATAATGTGACACATTTCCCATTCAATCAGTCAGTAGGCTCCTTGCGCAGGTCCAGTCAAACAAGAGCTTAACAGAAACTAATAAATTCAACCTTGCAATTGAAAAACACTTCAAAAGCACAAAGGTGCAAAACTCACAGCACACCATTCCTACTACCTTAAGCCATGACTGGGAGAATACTTTCTAATGCTAATTTATGAGTAGGTTTGTCCTGTAAGCTCAAATATATTAGAAACAAGATTAAACAGAGACACAAGCGTCTGCAGATGAAACTGTCCCAATTAATTTCAACTTGTACTCTTGCTGATGGCAAATACAAGGACTTCTAACACAGTTTCCCAAGTTGTTAATCAGATTCCACAACTTTGCATTTTGCGACGCACAATTTATAACTGCATGAAGAATCAGCTTCTCAGATTCAGAAAAAAATCAGTTTTATTAATAAGATTAAGTCACATCATGCTTTTTACCATTTCTGTCTCTCTCTCTCTCCATTGGTATTGCCTGACCTAATGATCATTTTCAATATTTTCTGTTTTAGTATTGAACTACTCCAAGATGGTTTATCTACTTAGGAAGTTCATTGTGCTTTAGAAACTAATTAGCATGGTTGCGTATGTCACTAATCCAATAAATCATTAATGGTACAAGTGAAAAAAGCTATGAAAAATGCTGCAAGTACCAAGGAACTGAATGAAGTGTGGCACAAACGTCACAACCTTTTTCTACCTGAAACTCTCTTTCCTTGACAGAACTCATAATAGGTGGCCTGTACTGGGATTCCTATCTTGAACATGAGAATATCATGGCTTGTCCAAAGTAGCCAACTGACGAAGCTGGTTTACATTTTTCTGCAGCGAATTGAGAGAATTTTGCAGAGACAGAACTGGTGGTATTCTTACAGAGCCTTGATGTGTCTGCTATATGCACCTCAGAATGCATTTCACTTTCAATACATAACCAACTTTTTCCACAATTCTAATAATGCAGTCAAAAGGAATACTTTGCCACTGTTTTTGAATATATAAATGTTTCAATCATCTTTTAGACTTGTTGTCCGTTATTCATTTACCCTGCAGTTTAAGAAAATTGACTAATACTTTCCATGTCAAAGGTAACTTAGTATCTGGCAAGTATAAATTCAGAAGGGAATTAAAATTTCTTATTTTGGGAAATCTTCACTTCTTTACATTTAAAATTTCTCTTTTTATTTTGAGCTTTAATTCTAAAATCAGTGAATTGCATATTGTCATTGTGGAATATTACCTGGCTAAATTTCTTCATAGTACAGCAGCTACATACTAAGATCTATTGAGTAAGGATATATAGTCTTAAAAATGCAATTTCTCTGTAAATGAAAGCAGTGGTCCACATATGAAATGCTGAAAGAAGCTGCAGAAGGTTCTAAATATAGTCCGCTGCATCTTAGCCAACAATATACCCAGGACATCTTTCGGGAGCAGTGTCTCAGAAAGGCAGCGTCCATTATTAAGGACCTCCAGCACCCAGGGCATGCCCTTTTCTCACTGTTACCATCAGTTAGGAGATACAGAAGCCTGAAGGCACACACTCAGTGATTCAGGAACAGCTTCTTCCCCTCTGCCATCCAATTCTTAAATGGACATTGAAGCTTCAGACACTATCTCACTTTTTTAATATGCAGTATTTCTGTTTTTGCACATTTTTTTAATAATCTATTCAATATACATTATTTATTTATTTATGTTTTATTTTATTTATTATTTTTTATCTCTCTCTCTGCTAGATTATGTATTGCATTGAACTGCTGCTGCTAAGTTAACAAATTTCACATCACATGCCGGTGATAATAAACCTGATTCTGATTCTGATCTTCCTTTTTTATTCAATGTTAAAAAGGTTCGTGCAATGAATACGCTTCAATATGTTCAAGTAATGGAACTGATCATATAATTGCCTAATCATATGATCAAGCCTCAGGTATACTGCCAAACTTTGATTTATTTGTATATTTGAAAGATGCAGATACGTAAAAATTGCTTTTCCTCTTATGTTCAGGCCCAAAACAAGAGTCAGGTTACTAACTAGTAGCAGAAGCCAAGATGCGAGACACAGTCAAATTTGGGTCCTATTATGAACTCAGCAGATCATTTACTGGAGTTAACTTACTTGGGCTGAGATTATACAGTATCTTAAGATGACTGTGGATCTTTACCAACCAACCTCCCACTACTTCTGCCTTGTAATAAACAATTCCAAATTATTGCCAGGAACATTTTTTTCATTTAAATGGGCAATTGTACAACACAATTTTTTTAACAAAAATACTCAACCATACAGATATTTTCTTGGCATCAGACAATAACTGAAAAATACTTTAATATGATTTGGCAAGTATTGATCCGTCATAGCACTTTGCATTTTTGGCTAGCTGTATGCTTGACCTTGTCTGCCTGGAGTTCTTGGAAAATGCAACATGTTATGCTAATTAATGGGTGAATTAACTTTAGCCAAATAGGACAACCGCAAACTTGTTTCTGAGTTGTCTTAGAGCCATACAAGCATTTGATTGGAGACAAATAACTTTTCCTCTGAAAAAGTAATTTCCTTTAAAGGATGCTAAAATGTGTTTAAATGAATAATGCAATTGAAGAGACACAAGCTTTATCATAAGTTGAGAGTTCTCCTGTAGGATAATATGAATTTCAATTACCTTAATTCTGTACATGAACAGAAGGTAGTCATTTACAATGACATAATAACTCAGGCAAAATTTTAACAAATCAATTCTTGATATATATATTTATTATTTTTAAAAAATTTATTGAGATACAGCACAGAGCAGGCCCTTGGAGCTGTGCCACCCAGCCTCCTCTGATTTAACCCTAGCTTGATCATGGGACAATTTACAATGACTAATTAACCTACCAACTGGTATGTTTTTGGACTGTGAAAGGAAGCCGGAGCACCCGGAGGAAACCCACGTGGTCATAGGAAGAACATACAAATTCCTTACAGACAGTGGCAGGAAATGAACCCAGGGTGCTGGTCCTGTAAACCACTGTGCTAACCACTACGCTACCTTTCAAAAACCTGCTTGCTCCCCATTTATCTAACCTGCTGACGTGGGACAGAAACTTAACAGGCTGAAACTGTTCTACCTTGTGATGTGCCCTCCTTAATTATTTCAAGCAGCAAATGAGCACATCCTTCCTCCATAGTTTAACCCCAAACTCAGATGAAGAAAATATTAAGGTGTTCAACTATTTTGGAAGTAAATATATTGCTAGGTCTAGATAAAATGTATGCCAGAGAAGCAAGAGCTGAAATAATGGAAAATGTTGATGAAAATTTTTCTCGTCTTTCTGGCTTCAGGTATGATGCTGAAGAACTTGGAGAATGCTTTCATTGTAGTAATATTAAAATAAGAATGGATAATCTAGTAATACCAGATTAGAGAGGTGTATCTAAGAGTTGGAAAAACAGAAAGGAAAAATATGTGAGGTGTAGCATAAATTATTATATTGAGATTAATCAAGGACAGTCAGGATAGATTTGTGAAACAAGCCATTTCATCAACTTGGTTGAATTTTTGAGGTGATAAGACTCAATATCGGCAGATGATTTGATGTGATCTATATCAATAATGGGCAACTTTTAGACAATGCTGCAGACAGCCGACTAGTCAGAAAAGTGAAAGTCTATGGGATCAAACGAAAGAGGGCAACATGAATGCAAAAGTTATTAGTGGCAGGAAGGAAAACAATGTTCAAGAGGCATTTTGGGTTGAATTAATCTGACTTAAATGTGCACGAAATGTAATATGACGCATTTTATATATGAAACAAGAAGGAAAAACTGAATTCCTAGTATATACCTCTTCTTAAAACAAAATAATGAAGCTTAAAGTTCAATGTAAGAACATTGCTGAGACCTCCACTTTGATTAAACTCTCTACAATCACAATCTGCCATCACCTTCACCTTCCCTGAAGGACCTCAGAGCAAGATTGTTTTATCAGAGGGACAATCACAAGGAAAGTGCACCTGCTTCTTTACTTTCTTGGGAAGTTAAAAGGTTCAGCTTATCATAGAACACTAACAAACTTCTTCAGATGTACCGCTGAAAGTTTCTTGACTAGTTGCATCATGGTCTGGTATGGCAATTCGAAAGCAAGGGGACAAAAGAAGCTGCAGTGTGCAGTGGACTCTGCCCAACAAATCACAGGCATATCCCTAACGACCATTGGTAGTGACCACAGGAAGCTCTGCATCAAGAAGGCAAGATCTATTGTCAAAGATCTCTTCAAACACTCAGTTCTTAATCCAACCAGCAAAACTCTAATAACTACAGTTTAGCAACAGTATGAGTACTTTGATATGAAAGTGAACTTTGTTTTTTTTTGTACTAATTAGTTTCTTGTAGATTTGTACATAGTTTAAGTTTAATTTATGCTGTTCTTGTGAATGCTGCTAATATGGTGCTGTATGCCTGTGATGGTCCTGAAAGTTTTTGATTGTACCTGTACCTATACATATAACAGTAAACCTTGACTTTTGACTTTGAGGAGAAGCACTACAGACATCTTTCCTTGCCAGCAATACATTCCACTGATCTCACCAGAGGGAAGGAGACAGTCTGATCTACAATGTGAAATCTAAACTAGTCAAACCAAGTGAACTATATTACAGATAGATTGGCTGCATTCCTATCATTTAGTGCTGTTTCCTGGGTTCAGGCACTTCCAAAGCTGGATTGAGGACAATGCTTTACTTTCACTAATATGAGACTGTTTTGACTTCTCCACTTCAAACTTAACTAAATGAGATACAATTGTTGGAGAACTTCAGAAACCAGATGATATTTTTTATCTATTGGACAGCACTAATAAAAAGTATGACAAACAATACTCAACAGATAAACTAGATCATTATTCATATCAACCTGTAATATTAATTTAGCTATTCTCTCCTCATAGCCCCTGCCTGATTTTTTGTTCATTCTGAGTATTCTCCTCTTGGTTTCAGGTTCCCATAACACCGCTGACCTGAATTTTACATCCCCTCTCTTTAACTTCCTTCATTAATCTATTTACCAGAAGCCCACTAAGAATTGAAATCACCAGAGCAACACTAGTCTCACCCAATTTGAGATATTCTTTGTCTTATCATTTCTTCCCCACCCTCTCTGCAATTAAAAACCTGCTTATTTTCTTGTTTTTCCAGTTCTGATGAAGAGTCTTCAACCAAACGCATGCACTGTTTCCCTATCCAAAGATTCTGCCTCAGTTCCCACATGTTCCAGCGTTCTGTTTTTATTTCAGATTTCCACAATCTACATGCTTTTTTTGTTTTCAGAGTATTATCATTCTGAACTGATCTCATTAAAGCTTTCTTATTTCATGCAAATGTATTTAACAAACATATAAATTTCCTTTTCCTGATACACAGCTTAAAATTAATACATTATTAATTAAAATAGAGTTCTTCAAAGTTTCCTTAATCAATACATGGAGGTCCCAACTAAAGAGGGTGTGATACCAGATCTCCTGTTAGGGAATGAGATAGGGCAGGTGACAAAAGTTTGTCGGGGAACACTTTGCATCTAGAGATCATGATGCCATTAGTTTCAAGATAATTATGGAAAAGGACAGGTCTGGTCCTCAGGTTGAGATTCTAAGTTTGAGAAATGCCAATTTTGATGATGGAAAAAAAAAAGAATTTGTAAAATGTAGATTGCCCCATCCTCCCACTACCTTACCAGGGGTAGGGTTCTTCTTATCCTCACCTACCACCCCAGCAGCCTCCATGTCCATGACATAGTTCTCTGGAACTTCTGCCATCTCCAACGGGATCCCACCACCAAGCACATCTTTCCCTCCCTCCCTCCCCAACTTTCTGCTGTCCACAGGGATCGCTCCTAATGTGACTCCCTTGTCCATTCAGCCCTCCCCACTGATCTCCCTCCTGGCACTTATATTTGCAAGCGGAACAAGTGCTATGCCTGCCCCTTCACCTCCTCCCTCACTACCAGTCAGGGCCCTAAACAGTCCTTACAGGTGAAGCAACACTTCACTTGTGTCCGGTGCTCCCAGTGTGGCCTCCTGTATATCAGTGAGGCCAGGTGTAGATTCCCTCTGTCACCTTATCTCTTTGACTGTCCATTGCCTCCCTCTGGTGCTCCTTCCCCACTTTTCTACCTTCCATGGCCTTCTGTTCTCTCATATTGGACTCTCCCTTCTCCAGCCCTGCGTCTCTTTCACCAATCAGCCTCCCAGCTCTTTACATCATCCCTCCCCCTCCCAGTTTCACCCATCACCTTGTGTTTTTCTCTCCCCTCCTTCACCTTTTAAATCTACTCCTCATCTTTTTTCTCCAGTCCTGCCGAAGGGGCTTGGCCCAAAATGTCAACTGTACCTTTTTTTCCGTAAATGCTGCCTGGCCTGCCGAGTTCCTCCAGCATTTTGTGTGTGTAAGTGCAGACTGAGCCAAGCTGTTTTTTTGGCAAAGGTGTTCTTGGTAAGCGGGAGGCCTTCAAAAGTAAAATTTTGAGAGACTGGAGTGTGTATATTCCTGTCAGAATAAAAGGCAAGGACAACAAATTTAGGGAACCTTGGTCTTCAAGAGATTTTGAGGCCTGGTTAAGAAGAAGGTGGTGCATAGCAGGTAATGGCAGGAAGGAACAAATGAGGTATTTGAGGAGTATAAGAAATGTAAGAGAACACTTAAGAAAGAAATCAAGAGGGCTAGAAAGCATGGGATTGCTCTAGCAGATAAGGTGAAGGAGAATCCCAAAGGCTCCAAAAAACTTTAAGAGCAAAAGGGCTGCAAGGGACAAAATTAGTCCTCTGCAAGATCTATGTGTGGAGATGAAACAGATGGGGGAGACCTTAAATAGATTTTTTGCCACTGTATTTCCTTGGGAGATAAATACAGAATCTATAGAAGAAAGGAAAAGCAGCAGCGAGGTCATGGACTGTATATGGATTATGGAGGAGGGAGTGCTTGCTGTCTTGAGGCAAATTGGGGTGGATACTGCAGGTCCCCAGAACCTGACAAGGTGTTCCCCAAGACCCTACAGGAGGTTAGTGCAGAAATTGCAGGGTCCCTAGCAGAGATATTTAAAATGTTACTAGTCATGAGTGAGGTGCCAGTTGATTGGAGGATAACTAATTTTGTTCCATTAGGAAAGGCTCTAAGAATAATCTGGGAAATTATAGGCTGGTAATCCTAACATCAGTAGTGAGGAAGTAATTGAAAGGTATTCTAAGGGACCAGATATGTAAGTATTTGGATAGACAGAGACTGATTAGGGAAAGTCAAACACACGGCTTTGTGCATGGTAGGTTGTATCTAACCAATCTTATAGAGTTTTTTGAGGAAGTTACCAGGAAACTTGATGAAGACAAGGCAGCGGAAATTGTCTACATGGACATTAGCAAGGCCTTTGACAAAGTACCACATAGAAGGTTGGTCAAGAAGGATCAGTCGCTTGGCATTCAATATGAGGTAGCAATTCAGATTAGACACTGACTTCATGGGAGAAGTCAGATAGAGCAGGCAGATAGTTACCTCCTTGACTGGAGGCCTGTGATGAGTGGTGCACCACAGGGATCAGTGCTGGGTCCATTGTTGTTTGTTATCTATATCAACGATTTGAAGGATAATATAGTGAACTGAATCAGCAAATTTGTGGATGACACCAAGACTAGGGTGTTGTGAGAAAGACTATCAAAGCAGGCAGCAGGATCTGGATCAGCTGGAAAAATTGACTGAATAATGGCAGATGGAATTTAATGCAGACAAGTGTGAAGTGATATTTTAGGAGAACAAACCAGACTAGGACTTACACAGTGAACGGTAGGGCACTGAGGAGTGGAATAGAACAGAGGGAAATGGGAATACAAATCCATAAGTCCTCGAAATTGGTGTCACTGGTAAACAAAGTCATAAAGAAAGCTTTTGGCACATTGGCCTTCATAAATCGAAGTATTGAGTACAGGAGTTGGGATGTTAGGTTGAAGTTGTATAAGACATTGGTGAGGCCTAATCTGGAGTATTGTATACAGTTTTGGTCACCTACCTACAGGAAAGATGTCAATAAGACTGAAAGAGTGCAGAGAGAAGTACAAGAATGTTGCTGAGACTTGAGAATTTGAGTTATAAGGAAAGATTCAATAGGTTAGGACTTCATTCCAAAGAGCACAGGAGAATGAGGGAAGATTTGATAGAGGTATATGAAAAGATGAGGTGTATAGATAGGGTAAGCGAAAACAGTCTTTTGCCACTGAGGTTGGGTGAACCAGAACTAGAAGTCCTGGGTTAAGGATAAAAGGTGAAATGTTTTATCCTTAACCCAGGAAAGGGTAATATGAGGGAGAACATCTTCATTCAGACGGTGGTGAGTGTGGAATGATTTGCCAGTGGAAGTTGTAGATGAAGGTTCTATTTCAACATTTAAGAGAAATTTGGATAGGTACATGGATGGGAAGGGCATGTGTTCTATGACACTATAATTAAATTTAATTATACTTCCTTTTGTACACCCTCACAAGGAGACCATTTGGGCCAATGAGTCTCTGCCAGCTCTCCCATGAATGCCATTCTCTCACTAATTTTCCCTATGCTCTATTCAATCTCACAATCCTCCTGATCCGTTTCCCGCACCCCCACCCCCATCCTCAATGATTCTCCAACCACTTTGCAGGGATTAGGGGTAATTTGCAGTAGTCAGTTCACCTATCTTCTACATAAAACTGGATCAACAAGGAGAAAGCTAAAGGGCCACAGGGATAATGTGAAAGTTCCAAAACACACAACACTAAGGGACAGAATCAGATCTGGGTACCTGGAGCTGTGAAGCAGCAACACTACCTGATAAGACACTGGATCAAACATCAACCTGTTAAAGCAGCAGAAATTCAGTACGGCGAATGCTCACTGCATTAAATACATTAATAGTAGCAGACAGGAAATATAATAACCAATGACAACGGAAAATATAGTTCTCCATCTTTGTCTAACACATTATACTGTTAATTGTTTCTCAGATTCTGCATAGGAGAATTTGTTTTTGGTGGAATAGAGCCAAGCATGTGGCCACATTTTAGATGCCCACTAGCAGCTTGTCAATGTGGCTGTGTTGAGTAAGATTGATTTCTATAAATGAGATAGATTGAATCTGAATTAAGCTACAAATAACATTAGTCTTTACATTTCAAAACTTAAGTGAACAAATGCCAATCCTCACAAGTGAGAATTGACAGACATGTTTTAGGGCTGTTACATACCAAAGTGTTTGAAATAGTTTCTTTAATGTCTACGCAAAACAATCCCACTATCACCTCACCCAGTATAAAGAAGCTTCAGCTTTTTTGCATTATACTCAATGAATACATTTGGTTCGGCACTCACTACTTTTCTAGTCTCTCTATTGTCAAATTGTAACACAATACAGTATGTGCCCCTTTCTTGCATCTTAACCTATGGTAATTAGAGACCGAGGGATCTGAAATCAGAGTAAAGAGGAAAGGCAACAGATTGCCTCCTTAACCAGACTGAATTCTCCTCACTTAGCCATGCAAGACATTGAAAGTGGGGCTGCACAGTTGCATAGCTGTGCCTTGACTGAAACACGTAAATTGCAGAGGAATCTTTCCAGCGTTAATGTAGAGAGAATGACTTGTGAAAGCATGTAGAATTTGGGGCCAATATTTAGAAGGGGATTAATTCTTTTAGTCTCCAGGTGGTATGAATCTTTGAATGTTCTTCCTCAATAAGAGGTGTCCTTGAATATTCCTAAGCCAAAAACAGATTGGTTGATTAGTTCTTGATAAGCAAATAGGGACAGTGGGGTGGGGGGAGATTACCAGGCATAGGAAGAATTGAGGTTATAACCAGATCAGTTATTGTCTTATGGTATAGCAGAGCAGACAAGAGGAACCGCTCCTGCAAATTCACATGTTCATCCTTTCACTCATTCAAGGAAAACGGAACACACAACACAGCAGTAAACTGGAAGTGAGCATACACCTAATTACTACCACATAAATATAGAAGAGAGCATACTAGAGGTAAAGTGGATTTTGAGGAACCTGGCCATTAAGTGTGGTGGAGAAAGTGACTTTGCGAAAGCTACCTGGTGATACAAATAAATACCAGAGACTGAAGTTCAATAACTACTGATAAATTATGGCAAATTCAACATCCTTATCTCAATGGCACCTATTCATATTTTAAAAGATTTAACATGGCCAGCACGGCTGCGCTGCAGTGACTAGATGTCACAGGACCTGAATCCTCCTGAGGAAGTAGTGTAGACAACCACAGGCACACCAAGCACCAGTCCAAATACTCCCAGCTCAGTCATCTCTGAGGCTGACGTACGCAGACCTTTCCAACTAGTGGACAGTCACAAGGCTGCAGGACTGGACGGCATATCAGGGAAAGTACTTAGGATGTGTGTAGCACAACTGGCAGGTGTGTTTACTGACATTTTTAATCTCTCCCTCTCCCAGTGTAGAGTGCCCTCCTGCTTCGAATTATTCACCATTGTCACTCTACCAAAAAAGACCGAGGTAACATGCCTGAGTGACTGGTGTCCTGTCGCACTCACCTCAATAATAAGCAAATGCTTTGAGAGGCTGGTCAAGTATTACATCTGCAGCAACCCACCATCCAAACTGGACCCCCTACAATTCGCCCACCGACACAATAGATCGACAGACGATGCAAAAGCCACTGCTCTACATACCGTCCTTACAGATCTGGAGAAGAAGGATGCTTATGTGAGAATGCTGTTCTTGGACTACAGTTCAGAATTCAACATTGTAGTTCCATCCAGGCTCGACAAGAAGCTCAGAGACCTTGGCCTTGACCCTGCCTTGCGCAGCTGGATCCTGGACTTCCTGTCAGATCACCAGCAGTTGGTAAGAGTGGGTTCCCTCAACTCCACCCCTCTGACTCTCGATACAGGAGCCCCTCAGGGCTGTGTACTAAGCCCCCTTCTTTACTCCCTGTATACCTATGACTGTGTCACCATCCACAGCTATAATTTGCTAATTAAATTTACCGACAACACTACATCACCAAGGACCTCACGTGGTCTGTACATACCAGCTGTGTGGTGAAAAAGGCACAACAGCGCCTCTTTCACCTCAGATGACTGAGGAAGTTTGGTATGGGCCCCCCAAGTCCTAAGAACTTTCTACAGGGGCACAATTGAGAGCATCCTGACTGGCTGCATCACTGCCTGGTATGGGAACTGTACCTGCCTTAATCGCAAGACTTTGCAGAGAGTGGTGTGGACAGCCCAGAGCATCTGTAGTTGGTTGTGAACTTCCCATGATTCAGGACATTTACAAAGACAGGTGTATAAAAAGGGTATGTAGGATCATTGGGGACCCGAGTCACCCCAACCACAATCTATTCCAGCTGCTACCATCCGGGAAACTGTACCGCAGCATAAATGCCAGGACCAACTGGCTCCGGGACAGCTTCTTCCACCAGGCCATCAGACTGATTAACTCACGCTAACTTGAGTGTATTCTATGTCACATTGACAGTCCTATTTATTATAAATTACTATGATAGCACATTGCACATTTAGACGGAGATGTAACAAAGAATTTTACTCCTCATGTATGTGTAGGATGTGGGAAATAAATTCAATTAAAAAAAATAAAACAAGAGCAGATGGTGGTGGTAATGTCAGTGTCGGACAGCCAGTGTCAACATTGCTTCTGTGAACACAGATACAGTATGACAAGGCTATCAATAATAAAAGAGATGTTGATGAACAGCAAAAAAGAGGCAGAGCATTGCCAACCCTTCTGAACACACTGAGCACAAAGTCTTGGCCCTGATCTCAAGTGGGATGATGATGAGCAGTTGGATAATGCCTTCTTTCTCAGAAACAACTAATGTTGCTTTCTCCCACAATTGGCATCACTTTCACAAAATATAACCATGGGCACACAGACTTTTCTGACAACTGCATTCTTCAATGAGATAACAGGTATGCGTCTCACAACGGTGCAGCAGATAACGTGTCAAAATTCTTTCCGACAAAGTGGTGAACCAAGTGAGAGATAATGGTGAAAGACATAGAAACAAGAACTGCACATGCTGTGCAGACCGGAAGAATCTAATCTGACAGGCATCTTAATAACACAGAGTACTGATGTACTTCAATGTCTCAGTGAATTTGGCCTCTTACAACATTCATTATTATTGCATCTACAACTTTAGAACTTGTTAAGCACTTACAGATCAAAAACATGTCTCCAAACATTGGCTGTCAGTATCAGAAGCTAGAATTTTTTAAAAGAACTAATTGTACCTTCAATTATCACTCATAACATGTTTTTGAACTCAGCCTAAGTTAATATAGTCCAGATGCACAGCAAAAAGTATGCTATTGCTAAAATTATTAAGGTGCCATAAAAATTGTTGCAAGACATAAATGGTTATGTGGGCAGACTTCAAAATATATACAAAGGGTAGTTAATTGAAATCCTGACAGTATTGTAAGTTAATGTGGTGACAAGATAATGTTCAGGCACAGTTGCACTGATCAACTGATTGCTAATTGGCAGTGCTAAGACATAAATCCCCCACACATACTTGTAAAGCACGCATGGGAGACTAAATCAGTTTTCACCTCAAGCAGTTTAATATATTTCATAACTGATTACAATTAACTATTGAAATATTTTGGTAATTTTTACTTCAAAATAATAGATGATTATTTTCAATGGATTGAAAGCTCAGGGTATCTTTTTTCTGTTAAATTTATTCGAAACCTCCTCCTTTAAAACACTTCCAACACATTTTTAAAATAGAGAGTTCTAATGTCATACTAAAAATAAAGTTAGCTGTTTCATTAATTCAATTTTCCTTTTTGCATAGGTAGGTTTGTCATTTTATGACAACCAATTTAAATACCAAATAAAGTGGAATAGTATTTCTAAGGGAACTGAATGAACATTGACCGGTTCAACTTATCGCCAATATTTTTATAAGGTTTTAATTTGTCCTCTTTCGGAACCACAGAATTACAAATAGATTATTAAACAACTATGAGTTTTCTTAAGAGAATATCAAATTCATTATAAATTTTCTATGTTTCTTCAATATTGATACTTCTGCTGTTAATGGATTAATACTATTAGTTATATGAAAAAAATCCAAATCATTCAGCATGAGCACTTAAAAGTTGTACTTTAAAATCTGCTGCACTTGTGAAGTCCAAAGTAATTCTTTTAAAGCATAAAGGACTGACAACTGTGTATTTTATACATACACATTTTAGTGCCAGAGTAGGCTGTTTATTTCAAACAATACATACTGCTAAGTATTTAGTAGGGTAAAACATTGCTATCAGTTGATCAGCTAATATTCTGTCCAAATCTCCTTTCTACAAACATCACAGTAGGTAAATTCGGATTTATTTGGCCAGACCACTATTACCTGCTGTGCCCGCTCTCAATTAGCTCCTTTAAGTGGCTACGTGTCAGAAAATACATCTTAGTCTCATTCAGAAGTAATTAGAAATTCTTACCTGTAATTTTTCTATTTCGTTCTTACACTCTCGCTTCAAATATAAAATAGCAGCATGATATTCTGTGAATACAAGTAAAAATTTAATTGATTTAGCTAGTAATGTATACAACAGAATAATAATACTTTAAATTATGTTTCTTCAAAAGCTGGTTTAATTTAAGTTTTTTAACTACCTATATATTTGAAAGATGAATGTACTCAGAAAGTTGCTATTTCTGCAAAACTATAGTGGAATTCACTTGCAGGAGATTTGATGAAGAAAATATTGAACAGGAGAGGAATGTACAGAGAGTAACTGCAGTTATGGAACGTTTATTTAACTTAGAAAAAAACTCTAACCTCTTCTATTGCAAGACATTATAATTACTACGTGTACCTTTGAATAGTTCAGTATTCAGCATGAAGACTAAATCACGTTAAAAATCCATTTTAGTGTAATTTCCCTTAGGCAATAACACAAAACTGGTGATATTGTATGCTCAGACAGCATTTACCTTCCATTGATCAGAATATTCAGATGTTTTTAAGTGCAGAAGAAGTCAACTGTCAATCTGCAAAAGTGGGTAAAGATGGAGAGCTACATTTCCCTTTAGGCAGACATTACAGAGTATTTTCACAGATTCATCTGTTAAAGTAAATTATGTACCAATTATGTTTATCTTGCTGATGCTTCCCAAGTTCATTCTATCCTCCATTCTCCATCCTGATATACAACTGAAAGCTAATTTTCTGGAGCTTTTTTTTCTATTTGCTATTGATGACTAAAAGTAGGACACAATATTCATTCAACAAGTTACTGGTTTTAAAGGGAACACAGCAGAAAATTGAATGCTATCGCCCTCTGCTGGTTGCAGGATTTATCTTTTACAAAGGTGAATATTTCTTCAAAGTAATTTATAACAAGCCAATGATTATTTGTACTATATTAACATGCACAGTCTTCTCTTACCATAAACAATTTAAGATATCATATAGGAATTATTTTGCTGCAAATTTAGGAGAAGAAATGTTCTTCCTTGGAAGATTATTTCCATGTTAGGTTAATTTTTCAATTCATTTTGTATTATGAATTTTTCTATCTATGTTCACCAGGACTTTTTAAAATCAGTGTGCCTGTTGCTTTGTGCTTCAGCAAATCATCTCTCACGTGTATTTGAACTTGAGGTATGCTTTCTCCCACATACAGGGAAAGATGATTTAAATAATCACAAAAATAAAACCTAATGATAATATTTCCACACAAATATTTTCTATCTGCACTTCCTTTTGCAATGTTGCAAGATACATACACTATTAAGTGCTTGCAACAAATCTTATTTGAACAGAATCATTAATTCAGTTGTTACACTTGAGAATCAGAATCTGTTTTATTATCACTGACTTACGTCATGAAATTTTTTGTTTTGTAGCAGTAGAAATACAGTGCAAGGCAGTAAAATACTACAAGTTACAAAGTAAGTAAATAGTGCAAAAGACAAATAAAAAGGTAGCATTCATGGGTCATTCAGAAATTTGATGACAGAGGGGAAGAAGCTGTTCTTAAAACATTGAACGTATGTCTTCAAGTCCCTTTACCTTCTCGCCAATGGTAGTAATGTGAAGAAGGCGTGCTCTGGATGTTGAGATCCTTAGTGATGGATTCAACTTCTTGAGGCAGCATTCGTCATTAAATAAAATTATACACTTAGCCATTTAAAGGATATTGGTTGGAGACAGATTTTAAGAGGCTTCTGAGAGAGCACTGGCATTATTGCATAGAGGTACCAAAGGCATGTGTGAAAGTTTTGCTGCAGATGAACTCAAGTGGGTCACAGTCGAGTGATGTCATAAGACCATAAGATTTAGGAGAAATATGTCTGCTTCATCATTTCATCATGACTGATCCATTTTCCCTCAAACCCCAATCTCCTACCTTCTGCCCGTATCCCTTCATGCTCTGATTAATCAAGAACTTATCAACCTCTGGCTTAAGTATCTCCAATGACTTGGCCTCCACAGCTACCTGTGGCAACAAAACCACAAATTCATCACTCCCTGGCTGAAGAAATTCCTCTTCATCTCTGTTCTAAAAGGACACCCCTCTATTCCAAGTCTGGGTCTTCTGGTCTTAGACTGCCCCACCACAGGAAACCTCCTCTCCACATCCACTCTAATGAGGCCTTTTAACATTAAGTAGATTTCAATGAGGTCACCTTTCATTTTTTTCTAAATTACAGCGAGTTCATGCCCAGAGCCATCATTTGCTCCTCATACGACACGACTTTCAATCACAGAATCATATTTGTGAACCTCCTTTGAACCTTCTCCTATGTCATCCCATCCTTTCTTTGAAAAAGAGCCCCAAGCTGCTCACAGTACTCCAAGTGCGGCCTCACCAGTGCTTTATAAAATCTCAACATTACAACCTTGCTTTTATATCCTAGTCCTCTTGAAGTGAATGTTAACATCACATTTGCCTTCCTCACTACCTACTTAACTAGCAAAAAAAACAGTTAGGGAATCCTCCATGAGGACTTTCGAGTCCCTTTGCACCTCATTCATTCAGGATGTATATTGTATACATTTCTCTGACATTAAATTGGGCCTTTGAACCTCAGATTTTTGAATTTTCTCTCCATTTAGAAAATAGAAACCATAGAAAAACTATAGCACAGAAAAAGGCCTTTTGGCCCTTCTTAGTTGTGCCGAACTATTTTCTGCCTAGTCCCACTGAGCTGCACACGGACCATATCCCTCCATACACCTCCCATCCATGTATCTGTCCAATTTATTCTTAAATGTTAAAAAACCCGCATTTACCACCTCGTCTGGCAGCTCATTCCACACTCCCACCACTCTCTGTGTGAAGAAGCCCCCCACAATGTTCCCTTTAAACTTTTCCCCCTTTACCCTTAACCCATGTCCTCTGGTAGTTTTCTCCCCTTGCCTCAGTGGAAAAAGCCTGCTTGCATTCACTCTATCTATACCCATCATAATTTTATATACCTCTATCAAACCTCCCCTCATTCTTCTACGCTCCAGGGAATAAAGTCCTAACTTATTCAACCTTTCTCCGTAACTGAGTTTCTCAAGTCCCGGCAACATCCTTGTAAGCCTTCTCTGCACTCTTTCAACCTTATTAATATCCTTCCTGTAATTTGGTGACCAAAACAGAACACAATACTCCAGATTCGGCCTCACCAATGCCTTATACAACCTCATCATAATATTCCAGCTCTTATACTCAATACTTTGATTAATAAAGACCAATGTACCAAAAGCTCTCTTTACAACCCCATCTACCTGTGATGCCACTTCTAGGGAATTTTGTATCTATATTCCCAGATCCCTCTGTTCTACTGCACTCCTCAGTGCCTTACCAAATAGTCTACCTTTTATTTCTTCCACCAAAGTGCATGACCATACGCTTCCCAACACTTTATTACATTTGCCATTTTGTTGCCCTGTCTCCTAATCCAAGTCCTCCTGTAGCCTCTCTGCTTGTTCAAAACTATCTATCCATCTACCTTCATATTTCTGTGAACTTGGCCACAAAGCCATCAATTTCATCATCTAAATCACTGACATATAATGTGAAAAGAAACCCCTGTGGAACACCACTAGTCACCAGCAGCCAATCAGAAAAGGCTCCCTTTATTCTCATTCTTTGCCACCTGCCAATCAATCCTCTATCCATGCTAGTATCCTTCTTGTAATACCATGGGCTCTTAACTCGTTAACTGGCCTCTTGTGCGGCACATTGTCAAAGGCCATTTGAAAATCCAAGTACATAACATCCACCGATTCTCCTTTGTCCATCCTGCTTGTTATTTCTTCAGAGATTTCCAACAGGTTTGGCAGGCAAGATTTTCCCTTAAGGAAACCATGTTGACTATGGCCTATTTTATCCTGTGCCCTCAAGTACCACAAAACCACACCCTTAACAATCAACTCCAACATCTTCCCAACCACTGGCCTATAGTTTCCTTGTCTCTGCCTCTCTCCCTTCTTGAAGATTGGAGTGACATTTGGAATTTTCCAGTCCTCCGAAACCATGCCAGAATCTAGTGATTCCTGATCTCTTCAACTACTTCTTTCAGAACCTTGTGGTGTATACCATCTTGTCCAGGTGACTTATGTCCCTTCAGACCTTTCAATTGCCTAAGAACCTTCTCCATAGTAATGGCAACTTTATATAGTTCTGCCCCCTGACTCTCTCGAACTTCTGGCATATTGCTAATGGCTTCCACAGTGCAGACTGAAGCAAAATACTTGTTCAGGTCATCCGCCACTTCCATGTCTGCAAAGGGATATCCCACATTTCAAACTCAGTCTTGCACTTGAACTGAGTGTGCAGAGAGACATAGCCAGTAATAATGACATGAGAGGGAAGGATGTGGCAAATACAGGTAGGTGATAGGTGGAACCAGTCAGGAGGGAAGTGACAGGTGGATGGAACCAGGTGGGGGAGAGGGAGGGGTGTTGTTGGGAGACAATGGCTTGAGGGTGGTAGATGGAGACAGATAAGGAGAAAAAGGTGGGGTAGATGGAGCTGGCTTGGGTGAGGCAAGGGAGGAGATTGAGACATTTGGAAGGTGATGAGTGGATGCAGATGCTGAAGTCTGATAAGATGATCAGTGGAGGTAGATAAGGGAGAGATAAGAGGCAGACAGAACCGGGGGTGGGGGGGGGGTGTAAAATAAAAAGGAGCAGAGGGTGTGGGACAGCTGCCTCGAGCTCTTCAATACCCATGAGTCTGAAATTTCAGTTCATCTAGTACTGTACCTGATAACAAAGAAGCAATCTGACAAATAAGGTTTTTGTACCTAGCTGCCAATTCTGTGGTATTGAAGAAGAGCATTTTCGGACTTGTAGGGTAAACCCGAGTAGATCTTACAATCTGATACTATGTTTTAAAGAATGAAAAGGTAAATATTTTTGATGTTTACTTCTCAAAGTACTAAGGGTAATTTTAATCCTTCTTACTGGATCAACAACTAAAGTACTATATGTCATTTAACAGCACAGGAAATTCCTGTCTTCGGTTTTAAATGGTAATGAGGACAACCAGCTGACTATAAGTATCTTTCCCAGGAGGTGTAACAACATATGAATCAAGATCAGGCATAGGGCACTCTGCACTTTCAACCCATAACAGTATTTAGCCTTTCACAGTAGAGGTTCAGACTCTCCAAAGACAAATTCACCCCCAAGACCCTTTACATATTAGGAAATCATATGGTTATAAATCGTATAAACTATTGACTTAAGAGGATTTAACGCAAGTCCCAAAGCTAATTATTGTGGTTTCAGTTCTCGAACAGCAGGTGATGTTCTACTTCACAATGTTAACCACAATCTCAGCAACCTTAGTTACAGCTGCACCCAGTATAAATAAAGAACGTTTGAAATGTACCAACTAAAATTATTGCATTCTGTCCAAATTCAACTGGGTTATATTCATGGTTTACTTATCTAATTTATGCATTGGATATCAAATACTGTTTTGCACCAATGCAAAACATGTAGTAAACCCTGTCTAACTGAAAACAAAAAAGGGTTAATTTCTCATGCCTATTTCATGACTCCTTGCAAGGTATATTAACAAGAGTTAGCTATAATCAAATGACAGATCAGAGAATATTTCAGGCATTTATCACAATGTAGCTCTCTGCGCCTGCTCACCTCTAAAACACAAGAGGTGCTGCAGCAGAACAAAATTTTCAGCAATGAAATAGATGGCTGATTAGCTAAAGGGACAGAGTGACACAGCAGCCTCATCACCTGGCAATCATCTTAATTTCTTCTTGTGATGTGAAGGTCTACTGTCACCCTTACTTCACTGAGCACAGGAAATATGTGAGGGACCCAGGTCCCCCGCCATCTCAAGGAAGGTACACATGTACAACTCGAGTTGCTTGTAGCTCTTGCAATCCAGGCTCAATTCTGACGTGTGGTGATGCCTGTGTGGAGTCTCTGTGTTCTCCGTGATTACATGCGCCTCTTTCAATTGTCCTGGTTTCCTTTCACATTCCAAAACTGTGAGGTTTGGTAGACCGCAGGACTAAATTAGTCACTGCAAATTGCCCCTGGTGAGAATAGAGTCCAAGAAAGGTTGATGGGGATGTGGGCGAGATTAAAGTGGACCAAGTGTAGGACTGGTGCAAATGGGTATTTGATGGTCAGTGTGGACTTAGTGAGTGAAAGAACCTGTTCTGTACTACAGCTCTCTGTGAGTCTCCGATCATTTACATGCAATATGCAAAGAATAAGCAGGTATTGGTTGCCTCATGAAATGAAGTGTAAGTAATTACAAGTATGGTGACAAATTTACCCCACCAAATTTTAAACAAGATTGCCAAAGAGAATACAATCTCCAAATTTATTTAAGTTCACAGAATTTCAAGGAAATTCACAGGCTAGACAGTGAAGATATATACCCTGACTGAGGAGTCTAGGACCAGTGGTTATACTTTCAAATTAAGGAGGAAACCATTTAGGACTGAGAAGAGGAGAAACTTCATCCAGGTGCTGGTGAACCCTTAGAATTTCCTATCTTGGGGGACTGTAGAAGTTCAGTTCCTGCATTCATTGAAAATACAGATTGATAAGATTTCTGAAAATTTAGGATGCTAAGGAATATGGAGATTGTATTGGAAAATGACACTGGGGTAGAAGATCAGCTACGATCTTAATGTATCCAAATTAGAGCTGAAGGGTGGATGGCTGACTGTGTCCATTTCTAATGTGCTTCGGTAGCCTATGACGAGATTATTCAGACCAAATAGTCTGTGCTGGTGATAATGTCCTATATTAGCATCCTCTTACTCTCTATTGTCAAGATTTATTTCAGAAATTATAACAAATTTTCCTGGTTTATATCAGAACTGCCCAAACCTAATGCAAGTCCACCATTCTGTAAAGTTAATTCTGGATTTCTCTCTCTAAAGATAATGTCAGGGCTGCCACACATTTCTAACATTTTATATCAGTTTCATTACAGATTCCCAGCATCTGAAGTGCTGGCATCTCACAGTTTGGACTCTGATGTTTTATCCCTTCTCTTCCCTTTTCATTCACTTCTCCCTTTTTAAACTTCCTCAATTTTCAACATCACTTCTGATACTGAGCATCTTTGTGTCTCCACAAACTTTCCTGGCTTTTTCTTCTAATCTGCAACTTGAAAAAAAAAGTTTGATTTCTATTTTTCTTGGTTCTTTTGAACCAATAACTTTATTTCACTCTTCACAGATGACACTTTATCTGTTGAGCAGTTTGAAGATTTACTGCATTTTTAAAAGAAAGTTATTTTCCCCTTTTTGCTTGCCTAGCTTCCACTATAATGCATTGATGTTGGTAGCCTCTACAGCAGTAAGCTCCATAATTTAACTATTTTCTGGGTGAGAAACAAAAATCCTGAATTCACTATGAGATTTTGTAACGGTCACTTATGGTTCCAGTACAAGTCTCCTTCAAGAGTAAAAGCTGGCTCCAAGTCTATGCTATAAAACCCTTCACTGTTCTAAAGAGCTCACTGAAAAGAGTTACAGCTTGATAGGCAAAATCTCTGGTGTAGACCATAGTCCCTATAAATCCCTTCTGCACTGTCTCCAGAGTATTGTTATCCTTTTCCTAATAAGGGAACCAGAACTAGAAATTATTCTAAATGTGATCAAAAGTCCAATGAATCCTGGTGGAAATGAACTCCAGTACATCACTTTCCATTTCTGACCCTACTAGGTATACTACAATATTTGATCCTTTAAGTTCTCAATTTCAAACTCTTATTTTTTTGCTCTTTCTTCCCATTAAATGTAGCACCACACGCTTTCCGACACTAAATTTCATTTTCCCCCTTAACAAGCCTATTCTACAAATGTATCAACAAATGTGCAATTGGTCAGCCTCAATATTAGTAATAATTTCTCACGCCCCATTCACCACCATAACCTTCATGCACACATCCTGAGCTCGTTGACTTCATTAACCTTGCCTCCAACTTTCACCCTGCCCTCAAGTTTACCTGATCCATTTCCGACACCTCCCTCCCCTTTCTTGATCTTTCTGTCTCTGTCTATGGAGACAGCTTATCTACTGATGTCTACTATAAGCCTACAGACTCTCACAGCTACCTGGACTATTCCTCTTCTCACCCTGTCTCTTGCAAAAATGCCATCCCCTTCTCGCGATTCCTCCGTCTCCACTGCATCTGCTCTCAGGATGAGGCCTTTCATTCCAGTACGAAGGAGATGTCCTCCTTTTTTAAAGAAAGGGGCTTCCCTTCCTCCACCATCAACTCTGCTCTCAAATGCATCTCTCCTATATCACGCACATCAGCTCTCACCCCTTCCTCCCGCCACCCCACTAGGGATAGGGTTCCTCTTGTCCTCACCTACCACCCCACCAGCCTCCAGGTCCAACATATTATTGTCCGTAACTTCCTCCACCTCCAATGGGATCCCACTATTAAGAACATCTTTCCTCCCCCCGTCCTCTGCTTTCCACAGGGATCGCTCCCTACGCGACTCCCTTGTCCATTCGTCCCCCCCATCCCTTCCCACCGATCTCCCTACCGGCACTTATCCTTGTAAGCGGAACAAGTGCTACACATGCCCTTACACTTCCTCCCTTACCACCATTCAGGGCCCCAGACAGTCCTTCCAGGTGAGGCGACACTTCACCTGTGAGTTGGCTGGGGTGATATACTGCTCTTGGTGCTCTCGGTGCGGCCTTCAATATATTGGCGAGACCCGACGCAGGCTGGGAGACCGTTTCACTGAACACCTACGCTCTGTCCGCCAGACAAAGCAGGATCTCCCAGTGGCCACACATTTTAATTCCACGTCCTTTTCCCATTCTGATATGTCTATCTACGGCCTCCTCTACTGTCAAGATGAAGCCACACTCAGGTTGGAGGAACAACACCTTATATTCTGTCTGCGTAGCCTCCAACATGATGGCATGAACATTGACTTCTCTAACTTGCGTTAATGCCCCACCTCCCCTTTGTACCCCATCCATTACTCATTTATTTTTTATTATTATTAATTTTTTTTCTCTGTCTCCTTTTTCTCCCTCTGTCCCTCTCACTATACTCCTTGCCCATCCTCTGGGCTTCCCCCCTCCCCCTTTTTTTCTCCCTAGGTCTCCCGTCCCATGATCCTCTCATATCTCTTTTGCCAATCAACTTTCTTGCTCTTAGCTCCATCCCTCCCCCTCCTGTCTTCTCCTATCATTTCAGATCCCCCCTCCCCCTCCCACTTTCAAATCTCTTACTATCTCTTCCTTCAGTTAGTCCTGATGAAGGGTCTTGGTCCGAAACGTCGACTGTACCTCTTTCTATAGATGCTGCCTGGCCCGGCCCGCCAGCGATTTTTATGTGTGTTGCCAATTGACCTTCTGATTGCCATGTTTAAATTGTTTCAGATTCAACTATCTTGATCGAGAGAGGATCACAACAGTGCCCTAGTTACTACAGGTATGTGGGCATCAAGCAAATTGTGGCAGAAGTATATGAAGATCCCAGAATGCATTCTCATTAATTGATTAAATACCTTATTGTCGCCAAACAATTAATACTAGAATGTACAATCATCATAGCGATATTTGATTCTGCGCTTCCCGCTCCCTGGATACAAATCAAAAGTAAATATTAAACATTTAAATTATAAATCATAAATAGAAAAATTAGAAAAATGGAAAGTAAGGTATTACGAAAAAACCGAGATGCAGATCTGGATATTTGTAGGGTATGGCCCAGGTTCGGGTCAGGATCCATTCAGCAGTCTTATCACAGTTGGAAAGAAGCTGTTCCCAAATCTGGCTGTACGATTCATGAGGGGTACAAGAGGTTATGTAACATCAGGGAAGGGCAATGTCAGAAGGACAACCTTCCAAAGGGTTTGCAATCCTAAGGAAGTATTCTCCATTTGTTTGGTGAACCTTTCTACATGCTAGACACACAAAATGCTGGAGGACTCAGCAGGCCAGGCAGCATCTATGAAAAAAGTACAGTCGATGTTTCAGGCCAAGACCCTTCAGCAGGACGGGAGTAAAAAAGATGAGGAGTAGATTTAAAAGGTGGGGGGGGGGGGGTTAGGAGAGAGGGAAACACAAGGTGATAGTTGAAATCAGGAGGGGGAGGGATGAAATAAAGAGCTGGGAAGTTGATTGGTGAAAGAGATACAGGGCTGGAGAAGGGGTGATCTGATAGGAGAGGATAGAAGTCCATGGAAGAAAGAAAAAGGGGGAGGAGCACCAAAGGGAGGCGATGGGTAGGCAAAGAGATGAGGTGAGAGGGGAAAAAGGAGATGGGTAATACTGGAAGCTCAAAAGATTGATGTTCATGCCATCAGGTTGGAGTCTACCCAGATGGAATATAAGGGGTTGTTCCTCCAACCCAAGTGTGGCCTCATCGCGAAAGTAGGAGGAGGCTATGGATTGACATATCGGAATGGAAATAGGAAGTGGAATTAAAATAGGTGGCTACTGGGAGATCCCACTTCTTTTGGCAACCCATTTTAATTCTACTTCCCATTCCCATATGTCAATCCATGTCCTCCTCTACTGTTGCGATGAGGCCACACTCAGGTTGGAGGAACAACACCTTATAACCCATCTGGGTAGCCTCCAACCTGATGGCATGAACATCGATTTCTCGAACTTCCAGTAATGCCCCCCTCACCTTAACTATCTCCCATCCCCTTTTCCCTTTCTCACCTTATGTCCTTGCCTGCCCATCACCTCCCTCTGGTGTTTCTCTCTCTCTCTCCCCCACCTCCTCCCCCGCCCCCACCCCCACTACCTTTTAAATCTACTCATCTTTTTGCTCCAGATTTGCCTCTTGGCCTGAAATGTTGACTGTAATTTTTTTTTCCCATGGATGCTGCCTGGCCTGCTGAGTTCCTCCAGCATTTTGTGCTTGTTACTTGGATTTCCAGCATCTGCAGATTTTCTCTTGTTTGTGATTGGATTAAGACAAGCTGACCTATTCCTGATTGGAACGTACATGGATCATAATACAGAAAGGATAAGAAGTACACAAACTAATATACATGCTCAAGGAAGCTAGACATTGATTGCAACCTATCAGTCCAGATTTATTTCACCTGTTGGAACTTGAGCTTCTGATCTGCATTTGTCTATTTTCGATGCTGCTGGTGGATGGTGAGAAATGAATGTGATGAATGATAATCCCTGAAGTATTGTTGACTGCATGGAATAGGTTCAATAAATCACTTGATCTTTCCCTGGCATTGTTTTTGTGTATTCATCCGGCTAAACCAAGCACACCCCTATTCACCTCTTTCATTGGACTAGACTTGTACTGACATCACAAGTCTGAAATCAGCACACAATGATTCCTTCAGCTAAATATGCACGGCATAAATTCAGAAGTGCACAGTAACTAGATTCCATGATGGAGGTAATATTATACTACTATTCTCCAGTGAGATTCCAGGTATGCTGTTTTTGCACCACAGTATCAGTTTAGTTGTGGAACAAATTAATAGCAAGACATAGGAGGAGTTCATCTATGTTTTAAGTTGAATTTGGAGTGTTCTGTAAACAGTATTTATAACACCAATACTACCTTCTGTTGCATGCTTTTCAGAGGTGGCTTACTCCTCTCAAATATATTCCAAGGAATGCCAGCAATTAAAATCTGTCATGACCGCATTCTGACATTAGCTTTGTTCTATCAATCATATCAGATTACTTGTAGCTATTTACGAATGAGTACTTTGTAGCTACGTAGTTGACGGTGGTCTATCTAACATCTGGTTTTGTGTGCTGTATGTTACCCTAAGTGAGACTACATACAATTAGCCTCTTTTCATGTAGGAATACACTTTTATTATCTACTGTTCAATCAGCATAATTTGACAGATGTTAATAACTTCTGCTCATTCTGAATTCCAACATGTGAAATTTTTCTTTTCTTTGGCAAACATTTCAATGTCGAATGTTATTTGCCTTTAAAGTTCACAGGACTGGAAAGGATTGGTTGTAATTGATGAAAACAAAAAAAAAAATCGTTTTATCCACACACAATCTCTGAGTGAATAACGGAGGATTAAAAGTTCACCAAAGCACATTAATTAGAGCAGAATGTAATAAATCTATGATGAGATCATTATTTATTGATTAATCTATGTTAATCTTGATAGTAACCCTTGCAGTACAGAGTTGTGAAGCTTTACACCAACTGCAAGCTGTAATTTCATAAATTTGAAGACAAAAAGACAACCAAGTATGAATAGTAAACTTAGAAACATAGAAAATAGGTGCAGGAGTAGGCCATTCGGCCCTTCGAACCTGCACTGCCATTCAGTATGATCATGGCTGATCATCCAACTCAGAACCCTGCACCAGCCTTCCCTCCATACCCCCTGATTCCTTTAGCCACAAGGGCCATATCTAACTCCCTCTTAAATATAGCCAATGAACTGGCCTCAACTGTTTCCTGTGGCAGAGAATTCCACAGATTCACCACTCTCTGTGTGAAGAAGTTTTTCCTAATCTCGGTCCTAAAAGGCTTTCCCTTTGTCCTCAGACTGTGACCCCTCATTCTGGACTTCCCCAACATCAGGAATAATCTTCCTGCATCTAGCCTGTCCAATCCCTTTAGGATTTTATACGTTTCAATCAGATCCCCCCTCAATCTTCTAAATTCCAACGAGTATAAGCCTAGTTCATCCAGTCTTTCATCATATGAAGGTCCTGCCATCCCAGGAATAAATCTGCTGAACCTTCTTTGTACTCCCTCTATGGCAAGGATGTCTTTCCTCAGATTAGGGGACGAAAACTGCACACAATACTCCAGGTGTGATCTCACCAAGGCCTTGTACAACTGCAGTAGTACCTCCCTGCTCCTGTACTCGAATCCTCTTGCTATAAATGCCAGTATACCATTCGCCTTTTTCACCGCTGCTGTACCTGCATGCCCACTTTCAATGACTGGTGTATAATGACACCCAGGTCTCGTCGCACCTCCCCTTTTCCTAATCGGCCATCATTCAGATAATAATCTGTTTTCCTGTTTTTGCCACCAAAGTGGATAACTTCACATTTATCCACATTAAATTGCATCTGCCATGAATTTGCCCACTCACCTAACCTATCCAAGTCACCCTGCATCCTCTTAGCATCCTCCTCACAGCTAACACTGCCGCCCAGCTTCGTGTCATTCGCAAACTTGGAGATGCTGCATTTAATTCCCTCATCCAAGTCATTAATATATATTGTAAACAACTGGGGTCCCAGCACTGAGCCTTGCGGTACCCCACTAGTCACTGCCTGCCATTCTGAAAAGGTCCCGTTTATTTCCATGCTTTGCTTCCTGTCTGCCAACCAATTCTCTATCCACATCAATACCTTACCCCCAATACCGTGTGCTTTAAGTTTGCACACTAATCTCCTGTGTGGGATCTTGTCAAAAGCCTTTTGAAAATCCAAATATACCACATCCACTGGTTCTCCCCTATCCACTCTACTAGTTACATCCTCAAAAAATTCTATGAGATTCGTCAGACATGGTTTTCCTTTCACAAATCCATGCTGACTTTGTCCGATGATTTCACCGCATTCCAAATGTGCTGTTATCATATCTTTGATAACTGACTCTAGCAGTTTCCCCACCACCGATGCTAGGCTAACCGGTCTATAATTCCCTGGTTTCTCTCTCCCTCCTTTTTTAAAAAGTGGAGTTACATTAGCCACCCTCCAATCCTCAGGAACCAGTCCAGAATCTAAAGAGTTTTGAAAAATTATCACTAATGCATCCACTATTTCTTGGGCTACTTCCTTAAGCACTCTGGGATGCAGACCATCTGGCCCTGGGGATTTATCTGCCTTTAATCCCTTCAATTTACCTAACACCACTTCCCTACTAACATGTATTTCCCTCAATTCCTCCATCTCACTGGACCCTCTGTCCCCTACTATTTCCGGAGGATTATTTATGTCCTCCTTAGTGAAGACAGAACCAAAGTAATTATTCAATTGGTCTGCCATGTCCTTGCTCCCCATAATCAATTCACCTGTTTCTGTCTGTAGGGGACCTACATTTTTCTTAACCAATCTTTTTTCTTTTCACATATCTATAAAAGCTTTTACAGTCAGTTTTTATGTTTCCTGCCAGTTTTCTCTCATAATCTTTTTTCCCCTTCCTAATTAAGCCCTTTGTCCTCCTCTGCTGAACTCTGAATTTCTCCCAGTCCTCAGGTGAGCCACTTTTTCTGGCTAATTTATATGCTCCTTCTTTGGAATTGATACTATCCCTAATTTCCCTTGTCAGCCACAGGTGCACTACCTTCCTTGATTTATTCTTTTGCCAAACTGGGATGAACAATTGTTGTAGTTCATCCATGCAATCTTTAAATGCTTGCCATTGCATATCCACCGTCAACCCCTTAAGTGTCATTTGCCAGTCTATCTTAGCTAATTCACGTCTCATACTTTCAAAGTTACCCTTCTTTAAGTTCAGAACCTTTGTTTCTGAATTAACTATGTCACTCTCCATCTTAATGAAGAATTCTACCATATTATGGTCACTCTTACCCAAGGGGCCTCTCACGACAAGATTGCTAATTAACCCTTCCTCATTGTTCAATACCCAGTCTAGAATAGCCTGCTCTCTAGTTGGTTCCTCGACATGTTGGTTCAAAAAACCCATCCCGCATACATTCCAAGAAATCCTCTTCCTCAGCACCCTTACCAATTTGGTTCACCCAATCTACATGTAGATTGAAGTCACCCATTATAACTGCTGTTCCTTTATTGCACACATTTCTAATTTCCTGTTTAATACCATCCCCAACCTCACTACTACTGTTAGGTGGCCTGTACACAACTCCCACCAGCATTTTCTGCCCCTTAGTGTTATGCAGCTCTACCCATATCGATTCCACATCTTCCCGGCTTATGTCTTTCCTTTCTATTGCGTTAATCTCCTCTCTAACCAGCAACGCCACCCCACCTCCTTTTCTTTCATGTCTATCCCTCCTGAATATTGAATATCCCTGAATGTTGAGCTCCCATCCTTGGTCACCTTGGAGCCATGTCTCTGTGATCCCAACTATATTATATTCATTAATAACAATCTGCACTTTTAATTCATCCACCTTGTTACGAATAGTGTTCTACATAAGCCACAGGAACATATCTGACTCTAATCTAGAGGTTTAATGGTGCCTAATATATTGTGAGGGGTGACAAAAGGTTGGTCAGATGATGTTTAAAGCATGGAAAAATGTGAAGTTCAGGGGAAACTCAGAACATGAAGATAAATGGTTACAGGCACAACCAAATACGTATGATGGAGTGAAGTGAAGAAGGAAAAACACAAAAGGGAAGAGCTACACAAGTTTAAAGCCTATGGCCAGGTCTTACTATATATTCTACAACAGATTAAAAAGAAAATGTACCCAGTCAAATTCAAATGTAACTTTAAGGTCTGAATTTGTTATGTGGTTTGATTTATGCTTTTAACGTGCAGTTGAATGTTGTCAATATAGAAAATTCTGTTGGTATTTTCAGTTAGAGTCATAAAATCATACAGCACTACAGAACGGAAACAGGTCCTTTGGCCCATCTAGTCCATGCTGAACTATTATTTTGGTAGTCCCATCGACCGGCACTTGGGATAGCCCTCTATATCCCTCCCATCCATTCAATTATCCAAACTTCACTTAAATGTTGAATCAAACTCACATCCACCATTTCCACTGGCAGTTTGTTCCACACTCTTATTAACCTCTGAGCAAAGAAGTACATCGCCCCACTTGCTCCCCTTAAACATTTCACCTTTCACTCTTAATTATGACCTCTAGTTCTAACCTTAACTAACCTCAGTGGGGGAAAAAACTGCTTGCATTTACCCTATCTATAGCACTCATAATTTTATATACCTCTATCAAATCTTCCCCCATTCTCCTGCACTTCAGGGAATAATTCAGCCTTTCCCAATAACGCAGATCCTTAAGTGCTGGCAACATCCTTGAAAATTGTCTCTGTCCTCTTCCAATCTTATTAACTTTTTTCCTGTAGCTAGGTAATCAAAATCAAACACAATACTCCAAATTAGGCCTTAACAATGGCTCATAAAACTTCAACACAACATCCCACCTCCTGTACTCAATACTGTGATTAATGAAGGCCGATGTGCCGAAAGCTCTCTTTACAACTCCATTTACTTGTGACACCACTCTTCAGGAGTTATGAATCTGTATTCCCAGATTCCCCTATTCTCCAGCACTCCTCAGTGCCCTACCCTGGTTTACCCTCCCAAACTACAACACCTCACACTTGTCTGCATTAATTTCCATCTGCCATTTTTCAGCCTATTTTTCCAGTTGGTCCACATCCTGCTGAAAACTTTCATAGCCTTCCTCACAGTCCACTACACTCTCAATCTTCATGTTATCCGCAAATTTCCTGATCCAGTTTACCACATTATCATCCAGATTGCTGATGAAATAACAAACTGCAACAGACCCAGCACCAATCCCTGCGGCACTCCACTAGTCACAGGCCTTCAGTCAGAGAGTCAACCATCTATTACCACTCACTGGCTTCTCCCATGAAGCCAATATTGAATCCAATTTACTAACTCAACCTGAATGCCAAGTGACTGAAACTTCTTGAGCAACCTCCTATGCGGAGCCTTGCTAAAGTCCACGTAGACAACATCCACTGCCTTTCCTTAATAAACTTTCCTGCTAACCTGCTCAAAAAACTCTAAGTTTGGTTAGACACCACCTACCAATCAGTCCATGCTTATCCAAATACTTATCCAGTCCTTTAGAATACTTTCCAATAACTTAATCCAGTAGTGACTTCAGGCTCACCAGTGTATAATTTTCTTAAACAACATTAGCCACCCTCCAATCCTTTGGCAGTTCACCAGTGGCTAAGGGTGTTTTAGATATCTTTGCTAGGGCCCCAGCAATTTCTGCACTAGCCTCTCACAAGGACCAAGAGAACACCTCATGAGGCCCTGGGGACTAATCCACCCTTACTTCCATCAAGAGAGCAAACACCTCCCCCTCTGTAATATGTGGTCCATGACCTCACTGCTGCTTTGCCTCACTTCTACAGATTGTGACAGTCTTGTGTGTAAATAGAGATCCCAAAAAAAAATTAAGATCATCCCCACCTCTTTCAGCTCTATAGATAGATCACCATTTTGATATTCAAGAGGACCTATTTTGTCTCCTTGCTATCCTTTTGCTCCTAATATATCTGTGGAAGCACTTGGGATTTTCCTTCACTTTGTCTGTTAGGGCAACCTCATGCCTTCTTTTAACCTCCCTGATCTCCTCCTTAAGTGTTCTCTTGCAATTTTATACTCAAACACCTCATTTGTTCCTTGCTGCCTATTTCTGCTACGCACCTCCTCCTCCTTCTTCTTAACCAGGGCCTCAAAGTCTCTTAAAAAACAACACTAAACCTGTTAAACAACACACATAAAAGTTGCTGGTGAACACAGCAGGCCAGTCAGCATCTCTAGGACTTTACCTCTTCCTAGAGATGCTGCCTGGCCTGCTGCGTTCACCAGCAACTTTTATGTGTGTTACTAAACTTGTTATCTTTGCCTCTTATTCTCACAGGAACACACCAACTCTGTACTCTCACTTTTGTAAGCCTCCCACTTAAAAAGCACATCTTTGCCACAAAACAACCTGTCTCACCCCACACTTGCCACATCCTTTAAAATCTCAACATGAGGACCAGATCTATCCTTCTCCATAATTATCTTGAAACTAATGGAATTATGATTAGTAGATCCAATGTGATCCTCTACACCTGCGTTTGTCATCTACCCTGTCCCATTCCCAAATAGGATATCCAGTATTGCACTTTATCTTGCTGTGACCTCTATTTATTGATTAAGAAAACTTCCATGAACATATATGACAAACTCTTTCCCATCCAGCCCATTTACAGTATGGGAGTTCCAGTCAATATGTGGGAAGTTAAAATCACCTACTATCACAGCCTAATGTTTCTTGCAACAGCTGCGCTCTCTCAAAAAATGTGTTCCTCTAAATCCTGCTGGCTATTGGGTGGTCCATAACATAATCTTATTTATGCAGTCATCCCTTTTATTCTGAGGTTGCGTACTTTGGTCCAAGAACCCCCACGTTAGGAAACATCCTCTCCACATCCACTCTCTCTAGCCCTTTCAGCATTCAGTAGGGTTCAATGAGAACCCCCTCTCCCACTCATTTTTCTAAATTCCAGTAAGTACAGGCCCAGAGCCATCAAAAGCTCCTCATATGATAAGCCTTTTATTCCCTGAATCATTTTCATGAACCTCTTTTGAAGCCTATCCAATGTCAGAACATCCTTTCTTAGATAAGAGGGCTAAAGCTGCTCACAGTACTCCAATGAGGCCTCACCAATGCCTTATGAAGCCTCAGTATTACATCCTTGTTTTTATACCTGAATTCTCTGGAATAAATGCTAACATTGTATTTGCCTTCCTCACCACCAACTCAACCTGCAAGTTAACCTTTAGGGAATCCAGCATGAGGATTCCCAAGATGCCTTGCACCTCAGATTTTTGAATTTTCTCCCTATTTAAAAAATACTCTATGCTTTTATTTCTTCTACCAAAGTGCATGACCGTACACTTCCTGACACTGTATTCTATCTGCCACTTCTTTGCCCATTCTCTTAATCTGTCCTTCAACGGCCTCCAGGCATCCTTAACACTACCTTCCCTTCACTTATCTTTTTATCATTTGAATACATGGCCACAAAGCCAGCAATTCTGTCATCCAAATCAATGGCATACAATGTAAAAAGAAATGATCCCAACACCAACCTCTGTGGAACACCACTGGTCACCAGCAGCCAATCAGAAAAGGCTCCCTCCATTCCCACTCTTTCCCTCCTACCAATCAGTCAATGCTCTATTCATGCTAGTATCATTGCTGTAATACCATTCCTAAGCAGCCTTATGTGAGGCATCTTGTCAAAAGCCTTTTGAAAATCCAAGTACACAACATCCACTGATTCTCACTTGTCTATCCAGCTTGTTATTTCCTCAAAGAATTCCCACAGACATATCAGGCAAGGTTTCCCCTCAAGGAAACCAAACTGACTTGGTCCATTTTATCATGTACCTCCAAGTACCCCAAAACCTGATCTATAACAATTGACTACAACATCTTCCCAATTACTGAAGTCAGGCTAACAGGCTTATAATTTCCTTTCTTCTGTCACCCTCCCTTTTTGAAGACTGGAGTGATATTTTCAATTTTGCAGTCCTCCAGCACAATGATCCCCAACCACTGGGCCTAGGACCGGTACCAGGCCGCATAGCATGTGCTACCGGGCCGCGAGGAAACGATATGATTTGGTGATATGAGTCATCTGCACCTTTCCTCATTCCCTGCCATGCCCACTGTTGAACTTGAACACGTGTCATTACCCGCATGTCATCCATGTCAGCGCAGGAAGAAGATCAACTCCTCGAGCTTGCAAATGACGGCGGGCTGAAAAGTATGTTTGACATAACATCTCTGTTGGCATTCTGGATCAAAGTCAAGGCTAAATATCCTGAGATAGCCATGAAAGCACTGAAAACATTGTTTCCATTTCCAACATACCTCTGCGAAGCGGGGTTTTCTGCAATGAATGCAACGAAAACTAAATCACGGAATAGACTGGACATAAGGAACCCCCTTTGAGTATCGCTGTCTCCCATCACCCCTCGATGGGACCATGTTGTTGCAGGAAAACAAGCCCAGGGCTCCCACTGATTCAGCGATATTGGTGTGTTGCAATGATCTTATATGTTCATATGAGGAAAATATGTGCTGTGTGTTTAATATCCAAACGTTACTTAAAATGTTATGATGCTATTGACTTATAAGTGATTTATAATTGACTTATCACTATATTCATGGGAGGAAATATGTGCTGTGTGTTTAATATTAAATTTGTTAGATAAATGCCTTTAGAAACGAAATTGAGTGTATTAGCCACTTATAAGTGACTTATAGTTGACTTATCGCCTATATTCCGGTTGTGACTAACAACAACCCCCCCCCCCCCACCCACACTAGGGTTGCCAACTGTCCCCTATTAGCTGGAACATCCCTTATATTGGGCTAAATTGCTTTGTCCCATACGGGACCGCCATTGTCCCGTCTTTCCCCTGCTAAGGTAGAGCATTCCCATGAAACCTTTCGTGCCAAAATGGCGTAAAGTGCAGAAGCAATTACCATTAATTTATATGGGGAAAAAATTTTGAGCATTCCCAGACCCAAAAAATAACCTACCAAATCATACCAAGTAACTCATAAAACCTAAAATAACACTGACATATAGTAAAAGCAGGAATCATATGATAAATACACAGCCTATATAAAGTAGAAATAATGTATGTACAGTGTAGTTTCACTGAACAGAATCGTCAAAACCGATTTGTAGAAAAAAAATCGGCACGTAAACACATGCGTACACAGGTGCCCGTGCAAGGCTTCATGGTTATGGTAGTCTTTCTTGGACAGTGAGAAAATTGGTAACCTACCCACCCCCCACGGTTGGCCAGTCCACAAGAATATTGTCAATATTAAACCGGTCCGCGATGCTAAAAAGGTTGGGACCCCTGATCCAGAGCCATACCAGAATATAGTGCTTCTTGAAAGATCATTACTAATGCCTCCACAATCTCTTCAGCTTTCTCTTTCAGAGCCCTAGGGCGTAGTTCATTTGATCCAGGTGACTTATCTATCATAAGACCTTTCAGCTTCCCAAGCACCTTTTCCATAGTAACAGCAACTGCACTCACTTCTGCCCTCTGACACTCTCAAACATCTGGCATACTGCTAGTGCCTTCAACAGTGAAGACTGATGCAAAATACTTATTCAGTTCATCCGGCATTTTCTTGTCCCCCATCACTCCTTCTCTAGCATTATTTTCCAGTAGTCCAGTATCTACTCTCGCCTCTCTTTTACTCCTTATATATCTGAAAAATCTTCTGGTATCCTCTTTGATATTATTGGCCAGCTTACCTTCATATTTCATCTTTTTGCTCCTTATGGTTTTTTAGTTGCCTTCTGTTGGTTTTAAAAGCTTCCCAATCCTTTATCTTCTCACTAATTTTTGCTCTATTATATGTCCTCTCTCTTGCTTTTATTTTGGCTTTGATTTCCCTTGTCAGCCATGGCTGCATCATCTTGTCTTTAGAATACTTCTACTTCTTTGGGATCTATCTATCCTGCACCTCCCAAATTATTCCCCAGAACTACAGCCAATGCTGCTTTGTGGTCAGCCCTGCTAGTACCCCCTTCCAATCAACTATCACCAGCTCCTTTCTCATGGCTCTGTAGTTCCCTTTACTTCATTGTAATACTGACACATCTGACTTTACCTTCTCCTTCTCAAATTGCAGGGTGAATTCAATATATTATGATCACTGCCTCTTGAGGATCCCTTTACCTTAAACTTCCCAATCAAATCCAGTTCATTACACAACACCCATTCCAGAGTAGCTGATCCCTAATGGGCTCAATGCAAACTGCTCTAAAAAGCTGTCTCGTAGGATCCAAAATCAGCAGCAACCTGCATATTGAAATTCCCCATGACTATTGTAACATTGCCCTTTGGACATGCATTTTCTATCTCCGATTGTAATTTGTAGCACACATTCTGGCTACTGTTCGGAGGCCCATATGCAACTCCTGCCAGCGTCGTTTTACCCTTGCAGTTCCTTTCTGCAATGATTCTACATCTTCTGATCCCAGGTCTCCTCTCTCTAATGATTTGGTTTCATTTTTTACCAACAGAGCCACCCCATCCCCTCTGCCTACCTGCACGTCCTTTCAAACAATGTGAATCCTTGGATGTTAAGCTCCCAACTATAATCTTCTTTCAGCCACGATTCATTGATTCCCATAATGTCATACCTGCCAATCTCTAACTGTGCTGCAAAATCATCTACCATATTTTGTATACTGCATGAATGCAAATATAACATCTTCAGTCCTGTATTCATCACCCTTTTCGATTTTGTCCCTGCTACATCGCATCTCATTTCACTGACTGCAATTTTGCCCTATCATCTGCCTGTCCTTCCTGACAGTCTCATGAGACACTGTTTCTGCTTGTATACCAACTGCCCCACCCCATCCTCAGCCCTATCACTTGGTTTCCAATACACCTGCCAAATCCATTTAAACCCTCCTCAACAGTTCTAGCAAACCTACCTGCAAGGACGTTGGTTTCCCTCTCGAGTTCAAGTGTAACCCGTCCCCAGAAGAGATCCCCATAATCCAGAAATCTGACACCCTGCCCCCTGCACCAGTTCCTCAGCCACACATTCATCTACCAAATCATCCTATTCTTACCCTCACTAGCGCATGGCACAGGCAGCAATTCAGCTATACTACCCTGGAGATCCTGCTTTTCAACAAAGCTCCCTAAAATCTCTCTTCAGGACCTCCTCCCTTTTCATACCCATGTTATTGGTGCCAATATATACCAAGACTTCTGGCTGCTCACCCTCCCCTTTAGAATGCTGTAGACGTCCCTGACACTGGCACCTGGGACCATCGGATGTCTCTATCGTGCCCCCAGAATCTGGTGTCTACTCCTTTAACCACGGAATCCCCTATCACTACTGCAGTCCTTTTATCCCCTTTTCATTTCTGAGCCACAGCGCCAGAGTTGTCTGTGTCTTCCCAAAGCCATGCTGGTGAGCTAAGAGACCAATGTAAACTATACCTTAGTGTCATTAAGTGCCAAAAAGAAACAAAGGGGAGTTAATGGGAAAGTGAGAAAGAATAAAGTACGGAGATGGACTAAGGAGGAGGAGGAAATTTGATGAGATTGTCTTACTGGGAGTTGGCACAGCCCAATAAGGCAGACAACCTCTTCCTTGCCATAAAAATTTGTAAAATAGATAATGCCTGTGAATCGAGGTGCAATATTTCCAAATATGGGCATGTAGTGCAAGTTGGCAATATCAGTCATTCAACAGAAAGAGAATATTAAGACTATTATTCAAATGATATGGGTTTACAATGTTGATTGCCTGGATATCTGTCAGCAAGAGCTGTACATACAGGTGTTGCTCCACAGTGAAGGACCAGTCATGCTGGTTGAAGTTCATACTTTTACTTAGACCACGAATTTGTACTTTTAGTAAATGGGTCTTGATAGAAAGCACATCAGAGAACAAGACTGATCCATTTGGCCAGTAGGAGACAACTGATTCACCAAGGCCATGTAGATGAGGTGAAATATATGGACTGCTGCAGCAACAGCATTACCTCTCAGTCAAATAAACCTTGTGCTAGATGAGGCCACGCGAGTCTTGGGGGAAGAAGTTTTACTGGTGTTACTTCTCCCCAGGAGTTCATTATAATACATTTCTAAACTTATCCTGCATATATTCATGTCTTAAAATATCCATACAACACCAATGCTAAATGTATAATATTGATACATCCTGGCTTCATGGAAGAAATAACATATAAAGCATTATAGGCCAGAGGTGTTGGGCGGGAGTGGGTCCATGGAGACATTTAATAATGCTTATTCTGAGGAACCACACAAGGCAGTGCATCACTTAGGCACTCTTAAATGAAAGAGCATAAGTAGTTATATTTCATGCTTGTATTCAATTACTGAAACTTGCTCTAGATATATTACAATGATTATTTCTTAAAATGTGTGCAATATGTTTACAACAAACTGCAGATGCTACAAATCCAAAATGCATTCAGAAAATCAGGATGCACCTGCTCAAAGAGAAATAGTTTATGTTTCAGCTGAAATTCTCTCTTCACAATCTATAGAGGAGTACAGCAGCCTTGTGAGACACTGAGCAATTCTTTTCCAGAGAGTACTTCTCGCCTCTAAAGCACAAAGGAATGGTTAAAAATGTGACCTAAAAAATGCCTTCTTCAGCAACACATTTGATCAATTTGCAGTAGTGGGAAATCCTATTTGTTACCAAATCAGTAGGAAAGGCAAGTCCAGGAACAAAAACATTCTGCAGTGACAGAGCTAGGTGGAAAGCAAAAATAAAAAATGCAGATGCTGGAAATTTGATACAAAAACAGAAAGCGTTCAAAATACCCAGCAGGTTTGGTGGTGAAAACAGAATATTTTAGGCTGATGGCTGTTTACCATTTTATACACAACACATATTGCGGCCATTGTGCTATATGCTATCAATATTCCACTTTCCCTTTAATCCTTTCTCACCAGTCCACCCAGATTCCCTCTCTACCACGATTCTAGTGAAACAAAAGCCAAAGAACAGGGGTACATATCTCTGGGAGACACAAGAGAAACTTCAGCTGCCAAAAATAAAGGGCAACACACCCAAATTTCTGGAGATACCCAGAAGGTCAGGCAGTTCATCCATGCAAACATTTAAAGATTGCATGGATGAACTGCAATGGCAAGCATTTAAAGATTGCATGGATAAAGTACAACAATTGTTCATCTCAGTTTGGCAAAAGAATAAACCAGGGAAGGTAGTGCCCCCGTGGCTGACAAGGGAAATTAGGGATAGTATCAATTCCAAAGAAGAAACATACAAATTAGCCAGAAAAAACGGCTCACCTGAGGACTGGGACAAATTCAGAGTCCAGCAGAGGAGGACAAAGGGCTTAATTAGGAAAGGGAAAAAAGATTAAGAGAGAAAACTGGCAGGGAACATAAAAACTGACTGTAAAAGCTTTTATAGATTATATGAAAAGAAAAAGATTGGTTAAGACAAATGTAGGTCCCTTACAGTCAGAAACAGGTGAATTGATCATGGGGAACAAGAACATGGCAGACCAATTGAATAACTACTTTGGTTCTGTCTTCACTAAGGAGGACATAAATAATCTTCCGGAAATAGTAGGGGACCGAGGGTCTAGTGAGATGGAGGAACTGAGGGAAATACATGTTAGTAGGGAAGTGGTGTTAGGTAAATTGAAGGGATTAAAGGCAGATAAATCCCCAGGGCCAGATGGTCTGCATCCCAGAGTGCCTAAGGAAGTAGCCCAAGAAATAGTGGATGCATTAGTGATAATTTTTCAAAACTCATTAGATTCTGGACTAGTTCCTGAGGATTGGAGGGTGGCTAATGTAACCCCACTTTTTAAAAAAGGAGGGAGAGAGGTGCTAGAGTCAGTGATCAAAGATGTGATAACAGCACATTTGGAAAGCGGTGAAATCATCGGACAAAGTCAGCATGGATTTGTGAAAGGAAAATCATGTCTGATGAATCTCATAGAATTTTTTGAGGATGTAGCTAGTAGACTGGATAGGGAAGAACCAGTGGATGTGGTATATTTGGATTTTCAAAAGGCTTTTGACAAGGTCCCACACAGGAGATTAGTGTGCAAACTTAAAGCACACGGTATTGGGGGTAAGGTATTGATGTGGATAGAGAATTGGTTGGCAGACAGGAAGCAAAGAGTGGGAATAAACGGGACCTTTTCAGAATGGCAGACAGTGACTAGTGGGGTACCGCAAGGCTCAGTGCTGGGACCCCAGTTGTTTACAATATATATTAATGACTTAGACGAGGGAATTAAATGCAGCATCTCCAAGTTTGCGGATGACACGAAGCTAGGCAGCAGTGTTAGCTATGAGCAGGATGCTAAGAGTATGCAGGGTGACTTGGATAGGTTAGGTGAGTGGGCAAATTCATGGCAGATGCAATTTAATGTGGATAAATGTGAGGTTATCCACTTTGGTGGCAAGAACAGGAAAACAGATTATCTGAATGGTGGCAGATTAGGAAAAGGGGAGGTGCGACGAGACCTGGGTGTCATTATACACCAGTCATTGAAAGTGGGCATGCAGGTACAGCAGGCAGTGAAAAAGGCGAATGCTATGCTGGTGTTCACAGCAAGAGGATTCGAGTACAGGAGCAGGGAGGTACTACTGCAGTTGTACAAGGCCTTGGTGAGACCACACCTGGAGTATTGTGTGCAGTTTTGGTCCCCTAATCTGAGGAAAAACATTCTTGCCATAGAGGGAGTACAAAGAAGGTTCACCAGATTAATTCCTGGGATGGCAGGACTGTCATATGATGAAAGACTGGATCGACTAGGCTTATACTTGCTGGAATTTAGAAGATTGAGGGGGGATCTGATTGAAACGTATAAGATCCTAAAGGGATTGAACAGGCTAGATGCAGGAAGATTGTTCCCGACATTGGGGAAGTCCAGAATGAGGGGTCACATTTTAAGGATAAAGGAGAAGCCTTTTAGGACTGAGATGAGGAAAAACTTCTTCACACAGAGAGTGGAGAATCTGTGGAATTTTCTGCTACAGAAAACAGTTGAGGCCAGTTCATTGGCTATATTTAAGAGGGAGTTAGATATGGCCCTTGTGGCTAAAGGGATCAGGGAGTATGGAGAGAAGGCAGGTACAGGGTTCTGAGTTGGATGATTAGCCATGATCATACTGAATGGCGGTGCAGGCTCGAAGGGCCGATTGGCCTACTCCTGCACCTATATTCTATGTTTCTATGTATCTATGGAGGGAAATGGACAGTCAACATTTCAGACTGAGGAGGCCTGATGAAGGTTCTCAGCCCAAAACATTAACTGCCTATTTCTCTCCATTGATGCTGCCTGACCTGCTGAGTTCCTCAATCACTCTGTATGAATTGAACTGTTTCTTTGTTCAGACTGGTAAGAGAAGGGGTGAGAGTAGACATGTGGGAAACAAAGGAGATGCATGTGCGGGCTCCATCAACTTCAGTAGAAGAGAAGGTATTTTCCCAAGGAAGTATATTTCAGAGGTCCAAGGGTAGAAAGCTTCACCTGGAGAACACATTTGGCAGAGACAATGAGAGAATGGAAGATTGTCTTTACTGGAGGTATAGTTAGGTATAGGTGGATGGAGCTATAGTTAAAGTAGCCATGAGATTCCCCAGGTTCATAGTAGATATCAGTGGATAGCTTGTGTTCTGAGTAATAAACAGAAAACCAGAAAAGGAAGAGTCAGATTTAAACAGTTTCTTTCAAAATCAGAGGAAATCCCAAGACCTTAAAGGCAAATAAATAGTGTAGATAAAGGCAGGTACACAAGATCCTACAGATGGCAAAGAAATACCACCAGATAATCTCCTTTAGAGACACTGAACTTCCCAGATGAGGCCATCCTAGCATTTCAACACTGCAAGAGGAAAACAGTAGAGCTGTTCCTGACATGAGGAAATCTGCAGATGCTGGAAATTCAAGCAACACACACAAAAAATGCTAGTGAACGCAGCAGGCCAGGCAGCATCTATAGGAAGCGGTACAATCGGTTTTTTGGGCCGGGACCCTTCGTCAGGACTAACTGAAAGAAGAGATAGTAAGAGATTCGTCGACTGTACCTCTTCCTAAAGATGCTGCCTGGCCTGTCGCGTTCCACCAGCATTTTGTATGTGGGAAACCCGTTCCTGAGGCAGCTCACCTCAGGAAAGGCACATTTATTATGGATGCAATTGAGTACAGATTCTCAGAGACTTCTCAGGAGATGAAAATGAATGATATTCACTGATTTATTTGGAACTACTGTCAGGATGGAACTTGCTAAAGCCACGACAGCAACTGGAAACCGTAAACTGAACAACACTGCTGAGCAGCCAATTAAGAAGACTGCTTAGAAATCCTAATGACTTTAGGTGGTTGTGCAGGTTAGAATCCTCAATGCAGTAAATGCCATCAGGATGTGAATGAGCACAATTACCCTGATTTACTCAATGCTGCCGCTAAGTAGTCAGTAGCCTTACTCTATGGAAACAGGTCCTGCCATTCTCTGAGTTCATGCTGACCATTAAGAACCCATTTATATTAATTTCATTTTATTCTCCACACAATCCTATCGATTCTCTTAAATTATACCACTACTCTGAACTCTGCCCAGGGGTCAATCTACAGTGGCCATTTAATTTACCAACCTGCAGGTCTTTGATGTGTGGGAAGAAGCACATGCAGCCACAAGGAGACTGTGCAACCGGCACAAAGGCAGTGCCTTAAGTCAGGATCGAACCTGATTTGATGGAGGTGTGAAGAAGCATGTCCACCAGCTACACCACTGTGCTGCAAATCTCAGCTATTCAACTACCCAAAGTTATCGGAACCTCAAGGCTTGCAATTATGCTTATGCAGAATCACAGCATTCTTTATATTCCTCAAGCACCTCATATACTCCATGCTGCCTATATTTATTGTAGATATCTCTCTTTTACCAAACCAAGTTTCCAATATCCTTTGAAAAGCATGGCTCTTTCAAACTTTTAACCTTTCCTTTCAACCTAACAGGAACATAAAGATACCGTACTCTCAAAATTTCACCTTTAAATGATCTCCATTTCTCTATTACATTCTTCCCATAAAACAAATTGTCCCAATCCACTCCTTCTAAATCCTTTTGCATGTCCTCAAAGTTAGCCTTTCTCCAATCAAAAATCTCAACCCTGGGCCCAGACCTAGGCTTCTCCATAATTATATTGAAACTAATAGCATTGTGATCACTGGACCCGAAGTGCTCCCCAGCACAAACCTCCGTCACCTGACCTATCTCATTCCCTAACAGGAGATCCAACACTGCCCCTTTTCTAGTTGGTACCTCTATGTATTGCTGCAAAAAACTATCCTGCACACATTTTACAAACTCCAAACCATCCATCCCTTTTACAGTATGGACTTACTACAAATATCTGCTATATATGAATATATGGAATTTGTTGCCACAGGCAGCAGTGGAGGCCAAGTCACTGGGTGTATTTAAGGCAGAGATTGATAGGTATCTGAGTAGCCAGGGCATCAAAGGTTATGGTGAGAAGGCGGGGGAGTGGGACTAAATAGGAGAATGGATCAACTCATGATAAAATGGTGGAGCAGACTCGATGGGCCAAATGGCCGACTTCTGCTCCTTTGTCTTATGGTCTTATTTTTATATATATATATATATATATATATATATACACACACACATACACACAAATTTGCTCCTCCAATTCTCGCTCCCTCATTTCAATTTCTACAGGAATGGTTAATTGCACTGAGAACAAAAAATGGAGTTACCAAATAAAAGCAATAAAATGAATACTGAAGAAAAAGATATCAGAAAAAAATGTGAACAATCCATTGACTGGGTTACTGTCACATGGTGTCAAAACTGAACTGGACCAACAGGCACTGCAGGTTGTTTTCAGCTTTGTGAAACATCTAGAAACAGTAGATAGATGTTGCAAACCCAATTCAAAACTTGATACCTTCTATATTTAACTTGTAGATTATGCTGTTGAATACCATTCAAACAGAATTAATTTGCCTACACATCAACTTACAAGGTAAAGTACATTGGGCGTTCATCTGATTCGGCTGAATACAAGTTCAGTCACAAAATATTTTCTGTGCAATACAATCCAAAAGTAAGTTTAACCAATATAACTCTACTGAGTATTTAATACCTCAATATGGCCCAAAGGTGCATAAATGGATAATATGGATAACATATGGTAGACCAAAAGGAAGAAGCTATTTGCTCAGTTAGCCAATTAGATAATGCAGTTTAGTATCTACATGCTAGATGGTTCTTCGCAGTGAAGTGTATGTTTCTGATCAAAAGTCCAAACCATTTTCCACTCAATACATCTTCCCAAATCTGGCACAAGCTGCTAATACCATTAAGTGTGGTAGTACTGCACAAAAGGGCTACTTACATTTTACAGACATGTCACATTTACAAGCTTCAGAGAGTAAATCAAAATCCATACAAACAAATAATTCTAAAATTGCCACACAAATAATTAAATTGAATTTTATATCAATACGTTTAATAAAGCATCAAGTTGTTTCTTGATCAGTGACTAGTTGCTTCTTACCAGCTTCTGTGTATTTTAGCCCCACTTTTTCTTCCTCATCTTTTGGTTTGGGGGGTGGCCAAATGGCATGAAGTCGTCCAGGAGTTCGGTCTTCTGAATCTGACGGAGATAAATCCTGTGATAAAAGTTAAAAGAGAGATATTAGAGAAAGCACATGCAAGAAAGGTAGATGCCTGGCACAGCTCTTACTTTAATACAATAACGAATCTTATGTTGCATTTCTTTGGAATAGATCTACACTGTATTTGTTTAGTACCCATTTCCCACATTTATTCCTTCCAATTTTGCCACATGTGAAGGGTTAACGATATAGGATACACACAGAGACCGATTGAATTCTGTTTATCCTACAACTTTTGATTATTTGCGCAGAACATGATGTCAGGCCAGGTCAACTATAAATAGAATATAGCTGGTACCTACTGCTAGATTTAATTTATATCTGTATTACACTTTGGAGTTCATACATGATATAGACTTCAGTTCAACGATTCTGGGATATAGGACAGAAAACAGGCGCTTCGGTACAACTCATTCAGGCAAACTAAGTTGCCTAATTGAACCGGTCCAATTTACTCATGTTCAACTGATACCACACCAAACTATTCCTATCCAAATATAATTTTAATGGTATATTTGTACCTGCCTCTGCCACTTCCTCTGGCAGCTAGTTCCACAGGTGCATCGCACTATATGAAAAAGACATTCTTGGGTCCCTTTCAAATTTTCTCCCTCTCACTTTAAACCTTTACCCTCTATCCTCTAGTTTTGGACTCCCCTACCCTGGAGAAAAGACTGTGGCTATTCACCTTATCTATTCCCCTCAAGATTTTATATAGCTCTATAAAGTTACCCCCAGCTTCCTATACTACAAGAAAAAAAATCCTAGCCCATTCAAACCCTTCAGTCCTGCTAACAGCCTTATAAATATTTTTTTAATCCTTTCGAGTTTAACTGCATTCTTTCTCAAGCAGGTCACAACCAGATCCCCAAATGTGGCCTTACCCATGGCTTGCACAGCTGCAACATGATGTACCAACTCTTGTACTTAAAAGCCTGACTGATGAAAGCAAGCATGCCATATGTCTTCTTCACCACCTTGTCAACTTGTACTCATAGGTCTTTCAGTTTTACAGCACTCCTCAGAGCCTTGCCATTCACTGTGCAAGTATTGCCTTGGGTTGTCTTACCAAAATGCAATACCTCGCATTTATCCAAATTAAATTCATCAGCTATTCCTCAGCATACTTGCCCAGTCAATCAAGATCCCATCGTAAGCTTAAATAAACGTCTTCACTGTCCACCGTATACCCAATTTCAGTATCATCTATAAACTCAGTCATCATACCACTTGCATTTTCATTCAACTCATTAATGTAAATGACAAACAAAAGTTGACCTAGCACTAATTCCTGCATTACACCAGTGCTTTATAGGCCTCCAGTCTCAAAAACAACCCTCTGTCTCCCACCAAGAACCAATCTAATTTTGTATCCATTAAATTAGCTCACCCTGGATCCATGTGAGCTAACTTTGTGGTTGGAAGGTTATTGATCACTGGTAAATCCCATTAAAAGGAAGTTTTCCCTGTTGGCACTTGATGCATCAATAGGCCAGAACCACTGGTTGACATGTATCACAAGACAGCTCAGCTCATCTCACTTCTTGAAATCAGGACAAGCTGGAGGTATGACAATACTGAGCTGTAAAAATATCAGCTGCATTTGGCATAACAGACACAATTAATGTTGTTGATCCTGACTGGAAAAGTAAATGCAAATGATTTGATTATTTTTCTTTACTTGCTTTTAATCAGTTTGTTATTAATTAACATATTGATTTTTAATTTTTGCTTAATATTTGCAATTCATCTGTAATTTATTAAATAATTGTTTTGGACTGGGTCTATCTATTAGTGAAATTTAAACGCAGAAAGACTTTAGGTGGAATAGAACATAGAACACAGAACATAGGCTGGTACAGCACAGTACAGGCCCTTCGGCCCACAATGTTGTGCCGACCCTTAAACCCTGCCTCCCATATAACCCCCCCAACCTTAAATTCCTCCATATACTTGTCTAGTAGTCTCTTACATTTCACTAGTGTATCTGCCTCCACCACTGACTCAGGCAGTGCATTCCACGCACCAACCACTCTCTGAGTAAAAAACCTTCCTCTAATATCCCCCTTGAACTTCCCACCTCTTACCTTAAAGCCATGTCTTCTTGTACTGAGCAGTGGTGCCCTGGGGAAGAGGCGCTGGCTGTCCACTCAATCTATTCCTCTTAATATCTTGTACACCTCTATCATGTCTCCTCTCATCCTCCTTCTCTCCAAAGAGTAAAGCCCTAGCTCCCTTAATCTCTGATCAGAATGAGCATAAAATTTGATCCGGGTAGTCCAGAGTAGTCTAATTTGAGATGAAAAAATTAAAGTCAGATGTATCAGTATTGAGTGGAGTCAATGGAATTACAAAGGCATAAGAGAGCTACTGTTGAGTGGAAGGAGATACTAGCAAGGATGGTGGCAGAACAGCAATAGCTAGAGTTTTTGGGAGCAATTCAGAAGGCGCAAAGATAAAGAAGTATTCTAGAAGGAAGGTGAGGCAGCTATGGCTGACAAGGGAAGTCAAAGACAGCATAAAAGCAAAAGAGAGGTATATAATATAGCAAAAATTAGTGGGAAGTCAGATTGGGAAACTTTTAAACCAACCGAAGGCAACTAAAAATGCTATAACGAGAGAAAAGATGAAATGTGAGGGTAAGTTAGCTAATAATATTAAAGAGTATTCCAAAAGCTTGTTCAGATATATAAAGAGTAAGAGAGGCAAGAGTGGATATCAGACCACTGGAAATTAACTCAGGAGAGTTAGCAATGGGGACAAATAAATGGTGGACAAATGAATAAGTATTTTATACCACTCTTCGCTGTGGAAGACATTAGCAGTATGCTAGAATTTTGAGTGTAAGGGGGCAGAAGTGTAGTTGCTAATACCAGGGGGAAGGTGCTTGGGAAGCTGAAAGTCTGATGGCAAGTAAGTCATCTGGACCAAATGGACTATACCCAACACTTCTAAAAGTGGTAGCCGAAGAGATTGTGGAGGCATTAGAAATGATCTTTCAGGCACTAGATTCTGGCACAGTTCCAGAGGACCGAAAAATTGCACCTGTCACCCCATTCTTTAGGAAGAAAGGGAGGCAGATGATGAAATTATACACCAGCTAGCCAGAGGTTTCTTAACAAGATATGTAATTACATATCTGGTATAACAGGAAAGATACCAGCATGGATAGAAAATTAGTTGACTGTCAGGAGGAAAAGAATGGGAATAAAGGGGACTTTTCCTGGCTCGTGTCCAAGTCTGTGGACGATTCAAAGATAAGTGGAGAGGCAGGTCCTGTTCAGGAAGCAGAGTCTGCAGAAGAACTTAGAAAGAGTAGGAAAATGGGCAAAGAAGTGGCAGATAGAATATAGTGTAGGGAAGTGTATGGTCATGCACTTTCGTAGAAGGAATTAAGCTGCAGACTACTTTACAAACAGGAAGAAAATTCAAAAATCAGGAGGCGCAAAGGTTACATAGGAGTCCTCACACAGGATTCCCTAAAGATTAACTTGCAGGTTGAGTCAGTGGCAAGGAAGGCAAATGCAATGTTAGCAATCATTTTGAGAGGACTAGGACATAAAAGCAAAGATGTATTGCTGAGGCTTTAAAAGGGATTGGTCAGACAACGCTTGGAGTATCTTCCCCCCCCCTTCCCTTCTCCCTGGGCCTCCTGTCCCATGATCCTCTCATATCCCTTTTGCCAATCAACTGTCCAGCTCTTGGCTCCATCCCTCCCCTCCTGTCTTCTCCTATCATTTTGGATCTCCCCCTCCCCCTCCCACTTTCAAATCTCTTACTAGCTCTTCCTTCAGTTAGTCCTGACGAAGGGTCTGGGCCTGAAACGTCGACTGTACCTCTTCCTAGAGATGCTGCCTGGCCTACTGCGTTCACCAGCAACTTTGATGTGTGTGGCTTGGAGTATTGTGAATAGCTTTGGGTCCCTTATGTAAGAAAAGATGTGCTGGCATTGGAGAGGGTCCAGAGGAAGTTCACGAGAATGATTCCAGAAATGAAAGAGTTAATGCATGAGGAGCATTTGATGGCTCTGTCTGTACTCACTGGAGTTCATAAAAAATGAGTGAGATCTCATTGAAACCTATTGAATATCGATGGGCCTATATAAAGCAGATGTGGAGAGGTTGTTTCCTATAGTGGGGGAGTCTAGGACCAGAGGGCACAGCCTCAGATTAGAGGGATGTCCATTTAGAACAAAGATGAGAGGAATTTACTTAGCCAGCAGGTGGTGAATCTGAGGAATTCATTGCCACAGATGGCTGTGAAAGCCAAATCTTTGGGTATATTTAAAGAGGCGGTTGCTAGGTTGTGCAGGCAAAGTCTTGCTTTAGGAATATACATCTTCCTTCGCCGTGCATGGTACTATCACTTTATTAAAAAAATCAGACTTAGTATCTCAAAACTAATCACTCATGTCTGCATTATGGACCACAATCTAACTATCTAATGAATAAGCATGAAGGATGTCTGTGCTGGCAGTGTAGTAGTATCCACACCCGAACTTCAGAACAATAGGTCCTGGGTTCAAAACCAGACGGCTCCTTGCACACTTTACATCTGTGCCAGGTATGAACACAGAGTGAGCAACTCAGCCTCATAAAACAGACAAACATAAAAGAAACAGCAAGGTTGCCGTCCAATGTGCCGAACAAGGGACGGGGAGGAACTAAGCATAAAGAATACTGGAGCATTATGGTTAACTTGGGAAAATTGAATCTGTGAAATATCCTACCATAGAAACAGGGGAAAATAAATAAATAATTTAAAATTTTAATATAGCGTCTGATATTGTGGCCATGAAACCATCACATTGTCAAAATCCAACCAATACCTAAACGTATTTGAGAATCAGAATTAGGTTTAATATCACTGGTATATATCATGAAATTTGTTGTTTGTGGCAGCAGTACATTGCAAAACATAAAACACATAAATTACAACAAGAAATATATATATAAAAAGATTAAATTAATTAAGTAGTGCAAAATAAATAGTGAGGTAGTGTAGATAGTCCAATCACAACAAGAGAAAATCTGCAGATGCTGGAAATCCAAGACAGACAGACGCAAAAATGCTGGAGGAACTCAACAGGCCGGGCTGCGTCTATGAAAAAGAGTAAACAGTCGATGTTTCAGACTGAGATCCTTCATCAGAACTGGAGAGAAAACATGAGAAGTCGGAGTAAGAAGATGGGGGGAGGGGAAGAAGAAATTTGTTAGTAGGTGATAGGTGAAACCGGGAGAGGGGGAGGGGTGAAATAAAGAGCTGGGACGTTGATTGGTGAAAGAGATAAAGGGCTGGAGAAGGGGGAATCGGAGAGGACAGAGGCCATGGAAGAAAGGGAAGGGGGAGGAGCACCAGAGGGAGGTGATGGGTAGGTGAAAAAATAAGATAAGAGAGGGAAATGGGAATGGGGAATGGTGAAGGAATGTGGGGGGAGCATTACCAGAAGTTCGGCAAATCGATGTTCATGCCATCATGTTGGAGGCTACCCAGATGGATTATAAGGTGTTGCTCCTCTAACCTGAGTGTGGCCTCATTGTGGCAGTAGAGGAGGCCATGGACTGATGTGTCAGAATGGGAATGGAAAGTGGAATTAAAATGGGTGGCCACTGGGAGATCCCACTTTTCCTGGTGGACAGAGCATAGGTGCTTGGCAAAGCAGTCTCCCAATCTACGTCGGGTCTCACCGACATACAGGAGGCCACACCGGGAGCACTGCATACAGTAGATGACACCAACAGATTCACAGGTGAAGTGTCGACTCACCTGGAAGGACAGTTCGGGGCCCTGAATGGTAGTAAGGGAGGAGGAGCACCTAGGCTTAATCCACCAGAAAAAGCAGGATCTCCCAGTGGCCACCCATTTTAACTTCACTTCCCATTCCCACATGTCGGTCCGTGGCTTCCTCTGCTACCATAATGAGGCCACACTCGGGTTGAAGGAGCAGCACCTTATATTCTGTTTGGGTAGCTTCCAACCTGATGGCATGAGAAACAATTTTTTGAAATTCTGGTAATGGTCCCCCCCACCCCACCGCCTTCATGATTCCCCATTCCCATTTCCCTCTCTCACTTTATCTGTTACCTGCCCGTTACCCCCTTCTGGTGCTCCTCCCCCTTTCCTTTCTTCCATGGATTTCTGTCCTCTCCTATTAGATTCCCCCTTCTCCAGTTTTTTTACCTCTTTTACCAACCAACTTCCCAGCTCCTTTCTTCACCCCTCCTCCTCTTGCAGTCTCACCTATCACTTACTACCTTGTATTTCTTCCTCTCCTCCCCCCACTCTCTTACTCTGACTTCTCATCTTTTTTCCAGTTCTGGATGAAGGGTCTCAACCCAAAACATTGACTGTTTACTCTTTTCCATAGATGCTGCCTGGCCTGTTGAATTCTTCCAGCATTTTGTGTGTGTGCTCCTTTGCTATTCCTACCTGAATTTCCCCTTTTAACAGCCTAGTAACCTACTCAGCTCAGACAATAAATGTTGAAATTAAGAAAAGCAATCTTTGAGACTACCATCAAGCTTCAACACCAGGAAAGCCAAGAGTCACTACAAATATGCATAAAATGCAGCCATATTGGTGAAAACACAAGCCTTTAGGTATATTAATCAAAGGCTAATTACAAGGTTAAGTAAACCACGGCCAAAGGAACAGACCAATATTTTGTAGTCAACTGCATTTCATTTTGAATGATGGACAGTCAAATGGTCAATTGGGGAAGACAACTCCATCAACGTACCCATCCTTGAGCAGAAAGAAGCTCGACATAATATTGGTAAAATAATTCAGCCAAACTATTGGCAAATATCTTTAGACAGATGGACCATGTAGATGCTTGAACACTCTTTTCAGTTTAAATCCTCACCATCAGTGAAGCCAGATTTCAAACAACTTAATTCAATCACCTTACAACACTGGATGGAGCAATGGCTAAGACTGTCATCGATATCACGGTAACAGTGTTATAGCCTTGTTTTTAAGTATCAGGTACATGCAAGCAAAGCTATTTCATTGTAGCTATATTACTTGCATCTAACTGACAAATAGAGGGAAAAAAATAACCTCCAATCACCTCACTTTAACCATTAGTCTCTCTGGAACCAAATATCCAAAGGATAATGACAAAGAAAATGTCATCTTTTATAACTGTATAACTGCAACCTTAACAATTGTTACCATTAGGAAGGAGGTATAGAAGCACGAAGGCACACACTCAGAGATTTAGAAACAGCTTCTTCACCTCTGCCACCTGATTTCTAAATGGACATTGAATCCATAAACACTACCTCACTACCTCAATTATTTTTTGTTATTGCATTATTTTGAATTTAACTATTTTATATATATATATATATATATATATATACTGCACCTGTAAAAGTTTGCTTATTAACCTACAGTCTTGTATCTAACACAAAGTCTTGTTCCTCCCCACCCACACACACTAATCCTGCAGTCCCTTACTTGAGAAAGAACAGTTTCCATATTTTGCTGCTTGACTTCATACAAAAGATTTAATAAACCATAATTGAAGTAGCAGGGAGTATCAAGATTGAAAGAAAACAGAAGACTCTCTGGACCCATGAAAATAATCATTCCGTCTTTAATGGCTGTAATATATATTCACAAAGAGCTCCAATGAGATCTCTTGTTATTAGCATGTGCTGCTCTAAGTGTGTGTTGCATTTTTGGACTTTCCATCCTTTAGTGAGATCTTCTGCTGAAGCCCTAACTAACCTGTCAGACGAAGGCAGCAGATCCCACTTCATTATTCAGTAAGCAAAGTGTCCACCTGATATCAAAACTGACATTTATCCTTCAACTTACTCCAGTACAGAAATAATGCACTAAATAGTCTTCCCTGTAATTCTGGAACAAAAACTGATCTTTTGCATTGATCTTAAAATCAATTCCCATACTTTGTTTTGGGATTGCTAATATAGCAAACAATATTAGTACTTCAGTAGCATCAATGCCATGGGTGTCTGCTGTTCCATAGCATATAAAAAAATAGAAGCAGCAGCACACCTATCCCCTCAGGCCTGCCCTCTCCCTATTAAACATAATTGTGGCTATCTATCCCAGGCTTCAACCACTCTTCTGTCCCAATTAATTATAGCCATCAATTTCCAATGTTTCAAAATGTATCTTACCCCTCTTTAAATATCTCCAGTGATCAAGTCTCCGCATCCCTCCAGGGATTCCAGAGATTTGTCACCCTCTGTAAGAGATCTGCAGGAAGAAATTTCTGTGCAATTCATTTGTAAATGACCATCTTTTAGCCATATCCCCTTGTTTGAGACTCTACCATTAATGGATATTTCTCAGCATCTATCCTGTCATGATTGCTTAGGATTTTAGACAGTCCAACCTGATTGCTCCTCATTCAAACACTGTCGGACGATGCTGAGGATGTTCTACGAGTCTGTGGTGGCCAGTGCTATCATGTTTGCTGTTGTATGCTGGGGCAGCAGGCTGAGGGTAACAGACACCAACAGAATCAACAAACTCATTTGTAAGGCCAGTGATGTTGTGGGGATGGAACTGGACTCTTGGTGGGGCACAGGAGTACATTCAGCCAGAGGCTCATTCCACCAAGATGCAACACTGAGCGTCATAGGAAGTCATTCCTGCCTGTGGCCATCAAACTTTACAACTCCTCCCTTGGAGGGTCAGACACCTTGAGCCAATAGGCTGGTCCTGGACTTACTTCCATCTGGCATATTTTACATTTTATTATTTAATTATTTATGGTTTTATATTGCTATATCTATACTCTATTCTCGGTTGGTGCAACTGTAACGAAACCTAATTTCCCTCGGGATCAATAAAGTATGACTATGACTACTATGACTAAAATGAAATATAGAAACAACTTTTTAGTAACTTCCTCTCAATGTAAGAATTAGCCAAGTGAATCTCTTTCTATTATCTCCAATGCTAGTATATAATTCCTTAAAGAAGAGCAATAAAGCTGTTTTTTGAACTCCATGGATGACTCACCGACATTCGGGAGAATTGTAACAATACTTCCCTATTTTGAAACTTCAGACAGCTTCAATAAACACCAATATGCCATCCTATAGTAAGGTACAAAAAAAACTGATGTCTCAAATTGCACTGTGATCGTTCCTTATTAGAAAGTGGAAAATGGAAGTCCTAATGACAAATAGATTAACAGGATTTTTCAGTATTTTTACTTCACAAGTAAAATTAGTACGTTGCATATTTTATTTAATGACAATGGTACCAAGATGATAAAGGACCAAAGCGACACATGTGGGATTAACATGTAGCATTAGTGATCACATTTGATCTAAGCTAACGAGCACTTGGCTTTCTTCATCTGTTTTGGTTTTATCACTTTTCAGTTTGTCAGTGAGTAGTCAAATCTCACTGAAATTAATTAGCTTCTTAATTGCAACAAAGCTTACCCAGCAAACTTATATATTCCCTCAAAGTATTATACTGAATAGTTAGTCAAATTAACCAATAAGATGATGACCTCACCCAAAAAGACAATTTCAGTATGTGCATCCTCAGCACATTAACCACACCCAATAAACCTAATTTAAGCAACATACACAAAATGCTGGTGGAATGCAGCAGGCCAGACAGCATCCATAAGAAGCACGGTTGACGTTTCGGGCCGAGACCCTTCGTCAGGACTAATTGAAAGAAGAAATAGTAAGAGATTTGAAAGTGGGAGGGGGAGATCCGAAATGATAGGAGAAGACAGGAGGGGGAGAGATGAAACTAGAAGCTGGAAAGTTGATTGGCAAAAGGGATACGAGGCTGGAGAAGGGAGAGAATCATGGGACGGGAGGCCTAGGGAGAAAGAAAGGAGGAGGGGAGCACTGGAGGAAGATGGAGAGCAGGCAAGGAGTTATTGTGAGAGGGACAGAGAGAGGAAAAAAAGGAAAAAAATAATAAATAAATAAACAAATAAATAAATAAGGGATGGGCTAAGAAGGGGAGGAGGGGCATTAACGGAAGTTAGAGAAGTCAATGTTCATGCCATCAGGTTGGAGGCTACCCAGATGGAATACAGGGTGTTTTCCTCCAACCTGAGTGTGGCTTCATCTTGACAGTAGGGGAGGCCATGGATGGACATATCAGAATGGGAATGGGACTTGGAATTAAAATGTGTGGTAACTGGGAGATCCTGCTTTCTCTGGCAGACAGAGCATAGGTGTTCAACTTGCAAAAATGCCTACCTGGGTTGACTATTCCTCTTCCCACCCTGTCTCTTGCAAAAATGCCATCCCCTTCTCGCAATTCCTCCGTCTCCGCCGCATCTGCTCTCAGGATGAGGCCTTTCATTCCAGGACGAAGGAGATGCCATCCTTTTTTAAAGAAAGAGGCTTCCCTTCCTCCACCATCAACTCTGCTCTCAAATGCATCTCTCCTATTTCACACACATCTGCTCTCACCCCATCCTCCCACCACCCCACTAGGGATAGGGTTCCCCTTGTCCTCACCTACCACCCCATCAGCCTCCTGGTCCAACATATAATTCTCTGTAAGTTCCGCCACTTCCAACGGGATCCCACCACCAAGCACGTCTTCCACTCCCACCCCCGCTTTCTGCTTTCCGCAGGGATCATTCCCTACGCGACTCCCTTGTCCATTCGTCCCCCCCATCCCTTCCCACTGATCTCCCTCCTGGCACTTATCCTTGTTAGCGGAACAAGTGCTACACATGCCCTTACACATCCTCCCTCACCACCATTCAGGGCCCCAGACAGTCCTTCCAGGTGAGGTGACACTTCACCTATGAGTCGGCTGGGGTGATATACTGCGTCTGGTGCTCCCGATGTGGCCTTCTATATATTGGCGAGACCCGATGCAGACTGGGAGACCATTTCACTGAACACCTACACTCTGTCCACCAGAAAAAGCAGGATCTCTCAGTGGTCACACATTTTAATTCCACGTCCCATTCCCATTCTGATATGTCCATCCATGGCCTCCTCTACTGTCAAGATGAAGCCACACTCAGGTTGGAGGAACAACACCATATATTCCGTCTGGGTAGCCTCCAACCTGATGGCATGAACACTGACTTCTCTAACTTCTGTTAATGCCCCTCCTCCCCTTCTTACCCCAGCCTTTATTTATTTATTTATTTATTTATTTATTTTCCTCCCCTTTTTTCTCTCTCTGTCCCTCTCACAATAACTCCTTGCCTGCTCTCCATCTTCCTCTGGTGCTCCAACCCCCTTTCTTTCTCCCTAGGCCTCCCATCTCATGATCCTCTCCCTTCTTCAGCCTTGTATCCCTTTTGCCAATCAACTTTCCAGCTCTTAGCTTTATCCCTCCCTCTCCTGTCTTCTCCTATCATTTCAGATCTCCCCCTCCCCCTCCCACTTTCAAATCTCTTACTATCTCTTCTTTCAGTTAGTCCTGACAAAGGGTCTCGGCCCAAAGCGTCAACAGTTCTTCTTCCTATGGATGCTGTCTGGCCTGCTGCGTTCCACCAGCATTTCGTGTGTGTTGCTTGAATTTTCAGCATCTGCACATTTCCTCGTGTTTGCGTTTTTAAATCTAATTCAATGTCACTTTATTACAAATAACACTGCTGAATCCTCAGTGAAGCTTTTTATGAAAAGTATGGATTGAAGGAAATTGATTAGATTTCAAGTACTTAAACTGCATCTCTTCAGTGTACTAGCATGAAAAGGCCACAAGAAATAATTCCTGCATCCAGTGTCAGAAGTGTGCCTTTGACTGTGATTTGCTTTAAAAATTTGCTAAAGATGGAACCTATGAATTAGCAATCAAACTCATGTATAGAGAGAAGGACAAAGTAAGTGAACATGTTGTGAAGCAGTTATTGACCTAAAAATAGTAGTTGGAACACATTTTAATTTCTACCTCATTGTTTGGATCCGGGCTTGACTGAGGCTTTCACTCTACAATCACACATGGAGAATACAGCAAGGAACATTAAGTCAGTCATTAAAAACAAAAATAAAATCAAAAAGGAACATAATTAAAACCACCTGAGTAAAAATAAATTAAAAATGATCCTATATGTATAGTTCTGCATTGGGCATCATTAACTGTGAAATTTCCACAGAAATTAACGTAGAAAGAGGATGAGAATTCGAGATCAGACAATCCAGTGGGTGACTTAAAGCTAATTTACATAAAAGTTCAGGGAACAAGAAAACTGCCAGTGGTTAACTACTGAAAGCCTAACTTTTACAAAGGTATGTGCAATAACATGCAAATGGTAAGCATACATTATATTATCATGGCAAACAAGTCAATCTGTTACAATTTGACAAATGCAATATTTATAGACGAGTAACACTTAGAAACAACTCATTATTTTTCAAATGGAAAATAATTTTGGTTGTTAATATAACCTCTGTTTTCATAACACGTACTACCTAAATGGCAGATTTTTAAAGTACATATATACTTTTTCTTACTACACCTGTCCTCAGTAAAGGAGCAGGAGGAGCTAGATTCACATACCAATGTCAAAAACTATTAAAATGAAATTAAACTCGCAATTTTTCCTACAAGCAACAGAAATTCTGCAGGTGCTGGAAATCCAAGCAACACACACAAAATGCTGGAGGAACTCAGCAGGCCAGGCAGCATCTATGGACTGCTAAATGGTCTCGGCCCAAAACATCGACTGTACTCTTTTCCATAGATACTGCCTGGCTTGCTGATTTTCCCTACAAACCTAATTTGAGATTTTATTATATACCCAACATCATGTGTTGATTGTGCTTGTCAAAATTGTCAATCATTTATATTTTCAGAACTCAGACCATTTAAATTTAAACTAGTTATAACCATAACTGTCTGTTAATATTTGATAATATAACATAGGCTTTCAAAATATAAGAATAAAGGGTTTGAACATACGGATTTTCCTTCTGTGGATTCTGCGGGTTTTTTCTGTTCAGAAGATTGCTTTAGGAATGATCTTTCAAATATAGCTTTTAAGGATTCCTTTTCTGGCCTTTTTTTCTTTTTCAGGCTTTCCAGATCCAGTGAATTAGCTGTATCTTTTTTGACAGTACGGCCCGAGAAAAAGGATTTGAAACTTTCCAAAGTATTCTCACTAGGGGCAAGAATAGGTGCTTCAGCTGGTGGTGGTTCTTCTTGTGGTGGTTCTTTTGTCTTTTCAGAATTCTTAGATTCATCAGCAACGTCTGTTTTATCACCCGCATTGGGTGCATCAAAAATTAACTGACTGAGCTGCTCTAAGAGTCCCGAATTCTTCTTTGGCTCCTGTGACCTTCCTTCATCTTTTCTCTTTGGTAATGATTCTGCCAAGAGTTTTGCTGTAGATTTTGGTCCAGGTTGAGTCAATTTTAACATTGCCAAATCGGTATCCTTTTGTTTAATCTCTGAAATTGTCTCCCTTGTCTCACCTGTAGCACCTTTCTTCAATAGATGCAAGCCACTAAACAGAGGAGGCATTTGAAAGGCTTTCTCCATCTGTGTAGCAGAACCTTGGATAGAACTGTTAGAACTGTCAGTCGACATAGGTAATGCCAAATCATTCCCCAAATTAAATAGTGATTTTTGTTCTTTTTCGGTATCATTATTGATGTTTTCTGTTTTAACTTCAGGTTTGGAAGTTATCTCGGTCTCCTCTGTTTCAGTAATATCAATGATTTCTTGTTGCTGACTTGATGTAGGAGCCTCATCCTTTCGTAAATTATGCTCTGGAGTGTGCTTTGAATTTTCATTACTTGTCAATGCAACTTCAGTTTCACTGATTTGTTTCTTGTCCTCTCCAGCTTCATCCTCTGAGTCAGTATCACTTGTTGTTTGAACCCGAATCACATGCACTTTATCATCCAGGTCTCTGATTAATGGCTGTGCCAAAGAACACTCAGGTTCACAGGATATTTTTTGCTTTTCGGTACTTTCAATTTGAGTTTCGTCATCTGTTGACTTTTCTTGCTCTGTGTTGATTTCTTCTGTTTCTTCTTTTGCTTCAGCAACAACCTGCTCATCAGGTTTAGTGGTATCATTCTTCTCCTTATTATTATCAGATGCAGTGTTGGGACTTAGAGAGCGATAGAAAGTTAATAATGCATTGCCTTGGTCAACTTTTTGTTTTGCTGGTTCTGAGATTGGCTTAGTCCCACTGCGTTGACCCATAAACGGCATTTTCATTGAAAATACAGAGAATAGTGATGAAGCAGCTTCAGGGGCTGGAGCTGCTGAATTTTTGTCCTGATCCATTTCAGCACCACTTATATTTTCTGTCATATTGCTACTACTAAGCAAACTTATAACTGCCTTTCTGAAATGTTAAGTAATTTAGCACATGCCTTACAGCTGCTGCTAATAGATTACTGGTTTTAATATACACAATTTCAAAAATCTGTATGATTCTAAAGTGTACTTCAATGTTTGTCCTCCGTAGCCCCAATCACAACTAGTTTATTATATCCCCCAAACTAAAAAGTAAAATCTGTGAGCACTTAATGAAAATAGGACTTTCAGTCTCCTACAAACAAACATAGCTGTCTGACAGCATCTATATACTAAAGGAATATTGATGTTGCTGTGCTTTCTACTTCAATAATAAGAACAAAAATACATTTTCAGCTACCTCAAAAATCCAACAGATTAATAGAGTTATCCTAATTACATGCAATTTTCTCTCCACCCAAAATTAAAGTGTAGGAAGAAATACTGAATACCCTGACTGAGAAGGCCTATACCTTCAAACTGAACCTTAAAACTACAAAAATTTGTCAAGCAAAGTTAAATTCCGATACAAAAGCAGAATGAACTTCCGAGAACATCTTTCCTGTTGTTTCTCCAGTCTTTAAGGTTTCTTCACTGGCATTCCAAGATCCAAGAGCTCGGCAGGGAAAGATTAAACAGGCTTCGCCAGAGTCTCAAATCACCCATAAAGTTCATACTGGCGTGAAGCTAGAGGGCTGCAGGCCTGAAATCACCGGATAACTCTGCATTCTGAACAGAAGTTGAAAACCTAAAGTCTGACAGAGAACACAAGTAACCTTCCTCCTCCGGCGACTTCCAGCCTTCAGCTGGAATGCGAGTTTCCGGCTTGACTGTGAAGCGTAAAAGCCCACAGAACTGGTTTCATATTTCCAAATCCTTCAACTACTTCCGCAGTCCAGGCAGGTAGTTATCAAAAACCCCACCCAGTATGAACAGTAGGAGTAGTGAGCAATCTGACAGCAAGCGTAGCTGAACAACTAAAAGTATTTGCTATGTAATCAGAATATGAAGGACTACAGTTTAAAGAAGAATGCACAGCAACTCACTTTTTCCCTTTCTGACTCAAAACCACTTAGTTTTTCCAGATCGTATTCTGTGAGCCTCTCTTACTGTGGAATGACTGATCACATCAGACTACAATATTTTTTCAAAAAAGTTACGTCTTCATAACATCAACAGTAAGAAGTTATAAGAACAGATGAAAAATGCCCTTAGAATTTGGAATAAGTAAATATAGCTAAATATTCAGACAGTGAATATATGTCGAGTTAGGAGGAATGTTGTTTGTTTATATTATGGGCAGCTCCTGACTTTGCAAATAGCTGCTAAAGAAAGTCAACATCTGTTAACTGTTAATTCAATAGGACCTACTCTAAAAAGAAATAGCCACAGAGAAACAGTTTAAATTTAGAACAATATGCAAGCTATATTTCTCAATTCTCTGCTCTTGAACCAGTCTTTGAACAATTATAGTAGATTCTGCATTAACCACATTATCTTCACTTTTGGTTGTGTAAACAAACTTGCATGGCTATCAGAGCTCAGCTTTACATTAACCAATGCTGGCTGAAAGCTCTTCATTTTTCAAGGATTAAGAATTCTAAATTCAACATTATTATACTTCGTAATTATTTCTGCCTTACATCCATATCCAAGTAGCAGAGAGAAAAAAGGTAACTGTAATGCAAGTAATTCAGAGGACTAAAGCGCATATAAATGGAAGCTCAATTCAATGTTTTTCAGTTTGGGAAGTGACCGATAGCAGACTTACAGCAGACCTTGTGCAAAACAGTGGGAAAAAAAAGATGGATAAAGGAAGTTTTTTGTAAAGAAAAGGACAAAAAGATTTTGTACAGAGTGACAGAGACAGACCAACAGATATGAAATGCAATGCAAACCTGCTTACTGACAGACCTAACTGAGCAACCTCAGATAGCCTCATTTCAAAAGGGGTGTTAGTAATTTAAAAATGTTCATTAATTATTAACAATAGCTTGATCTCAATGTTAGCCCAGAATTCACAGGGTTAGCTTGTAAAAGTAGTGATAGTGAACAGAAACTGAACATCTGATATTGTGATCTCACTGCATATATAATAGCTTCACAGCTGCTCTCCTGACCAACTCCTTGGAAACATGTAACATTAGACATCAAGTTTATTCTTTTCTTAAACTGAGCAGAATTGTGCCCGTCTTCGTCTTGGTATCTTAGAACTGCTTTCAGCTTCCTGCTGTTTATAGATATCTGTCTCCTAATAGGTCCTGGATTTCCATTTTCTGGTAATGATTCCCAAGAGTCACTTCACAGGTGTTAATTGTAATGGACCTGGCTGTAGTCCAGACTCTGAACACATTACTGCTCCAGTTTGTTGGAAAGTTACATGTTATCAATGAGACACTATCTTTTAAATATCTGCTTCTGTTGTTCTGGGGTTAGGCTGATGAAGATTACAAAGCAAGTTATGTGGTGAATGTGTTATTTGAATGTGTCATGGTCTGACTGGCACATTCCACCTTCCAGATTCACACTCAGAAGTTCATGTAATCCAAGGAATGCCAGCTCCCGAATCAAAGGTTTTACCACAAGGTCTGCTGCCAGGCTTTCTGGTGAAATAGTGTTAGCAATGACAAGATTGTGGTCCATGTAACAAGCAAGTCAAAACAACACCTCCATCCGAATTAGCTTTCACTACTCCCTGTTTACCAACAATGCTGCTACTAGAGCACTGTCATTTTTTCTAAATCAAAGCACTGAAATTACCCGAGTGTTCTGTTTGTTTCCATTCAGGATGCAAGCCAGCAATTTCCTCCAAAGTTATGACCTATGTATGTGTTTTATTTCCATAGCAGGAATACTTGTTGCTGAGACACTAGGTAGGTTCAGTCTTGACAGCAAATTTCACCTCATGAATTTTGTGTTGTCCTCTTGCTTGTCATACTTCTCTCAGGGCAGGCTAAGGAGGGAAACCTCACTAAACCCCAAAGGAAAAGCTAAAAGTTGTGGTTAAAAACAAAATCTATGACTTAGTGGTACAAATTGTGAAGGTGTGAATACAACTTACTGAAAACTAGTTCTCAGTGCTGTCAAGGCCACCTTTGGCACAAACACCCAAGGGCCACTCCACTAACAGCCAAACATATTAATGCCAGAGAGATGCCCAGCATCTGCTGGAAGGAACGCTTCAAGGAATTTATCAATCATGTACTTATCAGTCCTTGCACAACACCATCATTTGACAACAAAGATTAATAAGGAGATGCTGTAAAACTTTGGACCACTTGGACAACAGCAATACCTACGTCAGGCCGCTGTTTATTGATTACAGCTCAGCATTCAACACCACCATTCCCTCAGTACTGATCAATAGCCTTTAAATTCTGGACCTCTGTAGCTTCCTCTGCAACTGGATCCTCGACTTCCTCATCGGGGGACCAGAGTCAGTACAGACTGGAAATAACAATCTCCTCCTCGCTGACAATCAACAGGCACAAGGATGTGTATATAGCCCACTGCTCTACACTATGGCTGTATGGCTAGGCACAGCGCAAATGCCGTCTATAAACTTGCCGACAACACAACCGGTGTCAGTAGAATCTCAGATGGTGACGAGGAAGCATACAGGTGTGAGACAGACTGGCTGGTTGTGTAGTGTTGTCATAACAACAACTTTGCACTCACCGTCAGTAAGATTAAGGAATTGACTGTGGACTTCAAGAAGCAGAAGTCATGCACAGGTCTTCGTCAAGGGATCAGCAGTGGAAAGGGTGAGCTATGTCAAGTTCTTGGGTGTCAACATCTCTGAAAATCTATCCTGGGCCAATTATGAACACCACAACAGTGGCTATAGTTCATTAGGAATTTGAGAAAATTTAGAATGCTGCCAAGGACTCTAGCAAATTTCTACACGTACCAAACAGAGCACTCTAACTGGCATCACAACCTGGTATGGAAGGACCACTGCACAGGATCAGAAAAAGCTGCAGAGGGGTATAAGCTCTGCCATCTCCATCATGGGCACTAGCCTTCCCACCATCCAGGATGTTTCAAAAGGCGAAGCCTCAAACATGTGGCACTCACACCCAGGATATGCCCTCTTCTCATTACTACCATCACAGGGAAGGTACAAGAGCCCAAAGACACACACTCAATATTTTAAGAACAGTTTCTTCCCTGACATTCCCATCAGATTTCAGATATACCTCATTATATATATATATATATATATATATATATATATATATATATATATATTACAAATTTGCCCTTCACTCCACATTGACAAATAGAGTACTGTGCAAAAGACTTAGGCACCCTCGCTATATATGTGTCTAAGACTTTTTCCACAGTACTGTGTGTTGTGCGCATGTGTGTGTATATATCTTTTTATAGTTGATAATATATTTTATGTATTGCACTGTACTACTCCTGCAAGATAATAAATTTCATGACATATGTCACCAGTAATGAACCTGATACTGATTCTGAAAATGTAGACCACTTTTCACACCTCAGGACCAACTCTAAACAAATAAAAACATAAGTGCTTGAAAATCCAAACCTCAACACCAGCACAACATCATAAAATAGAACTTCCATTTCAAGTTCTACCACTAAGTTTATCAGGTGAACAGAGGAAATTGTTCAAGAATGTGCTGAAAGCTTCTATTAAAAGATACAAGATCTCCTCTAATTCATAGGAATCCTTGGCCAATGGCAATGGAGGAGGAGCACATGTAATGATATTAAGAATCTCAAGTCTATTCACTTGGAGCTCAAGGAAGCTCTGTGTAAATGGCAGAAGAGCCACCTTCCCAAAATACCCACTTACTTTCCCAGAAAATCACTGACTGAACCATCTATGATAGTATACTCGACTCACACATTGGTCTCACTGACCCCATCAAAACCTCCAGAATATGCATGGAAATAAATCATTCTGAATAATAAATATTTTCCAAGAGAGAAAAAAAACACTTCTTCGTTAAGGGTTGCCATTACAGCAACACAGTCATATCTTAGGGTTGGGCGTTCTCAAAGGCCCAGAAACAGCAGTAGTTGATGCAGACCAACTTGCAGCTAAATAACAGTGTCTCATGATGGACAAACAGTTCAGAGGAGGCCTTACCTGGGCAAAAGGTATAATTCTGTATTATGCCAGAATACCAGTGTCTAAGGAGATTCAGGACATGATGGCAGGTGGAGCACATTAATGCACTTAAAGTGGTAGGGAAATGCAGAATATTTCCACTATTTACACCAACCCACATTAATCTTAACTTTTATTCTCCTCAAAATCTCAACAACATCCTCTACTGCCCATCTCCACAGTTTCTGCCACTCATCTTCCATTCTGATGAGAGGCCATAGACCCAAAACTCTGCTTCTCTTCCATAAATGCTACGTAACTTGCTGAAGGCAAGACAATGCCTAAATTTCATTTGGAGTTTGTCAACTAAAACTTGAAAGCTTCTACAAATGTACCATGGAGAGCATTCTAACTGGCTGCATCACCCTCTGGTATGGGGTAGTGGTGGGGTGGGGGGGGGGAAGTGAAGCAAGTTGCAGAAACTTGTAAAATTATTCAGCTCCATCATGGGTATTAGCCTCCATAGTATCCAAGACATTTTCAAGGAGTGGTGCCTTAGGAAGGCAGAGTCCATCATTAAGAAACCCCACCCCTAGAACATGCCCTCTTCTCATTGTACCTCCATCCAGATGGTAACAAAGTGTGAAAGGCACACACTCAGTGATTTAGGAACAGCTTCTTCCCCTCTGCCATCCGATTATAAATGGACATTGAACTTGTAAACACTACCTCACTACTTTTTTTTTTGCACTATTTTAAATTAACTATTTAATATACATATATATGTGTATGCTTACTGTAACATCAGAATCAGGTTTGTTATCACAGGCATGTGACGTGAAATTTGTTAACTTAACAGTAGCAGTTCAATGCAATATATAATCTAGCAGAGAAAGAGAAAAAATAAAATGTAATAATAATTAAACAAGTAAATCAATTTATATATATTGAATAATTTTTTTTAAAAATGTGTAAAAACAGAAATATTGTATATTTAAAAAAGTGAGGTAGTGTCCAAAGCTTCAATGTCCATTTAGGAATCGGATGGCAGAGGGGAAGAAGCTGTTCCTGAATCGCTGAGTGTGTGCCTTCAGGCTTCTGTATCTCCTACCTGATGGTAACAGTGAGAAAAATGCATGCCCTGGGTGCTGGAGGTCCTTAATAATGGACGTTGCCTTTCTGAGACACCGCTCCCGAAAGATGTCCTGGGTACTTTGTAGGCGAGTGCCCAAGATATATATATAATATATATACACATATATTTACTGTAATTCAGTTTTTTCTCTATATTTATCATGTACTTCATTGTATTGCTGTCACAACTTTAACAAATTTCACGACACATGGCAATGATATTAAACCTGATTCTGAACCTTTGGCACTTATTTTAAGTTTTCAGCTCCCATACTACATTTTCAAGACCAAGACCTTTCATCCAAAATGAAATTTATTGACCAATGCTTAAGCAAGGTACATGTGCCTGGAAGAAGGGGTAGAAGAAATGATAAACGCAATTAAGTCATAAACAGAAATAACTGTGCCTAAGGGGACGGCAATGGTATGGATTACGAAACAAAAACAGTGGTTTTAGAGGAGGTGACATAGAAATGAAAGAATGATTACCAACCTTTATTGTCCAAAATATGGGAGATTTTGTCATGATCTGAAAAATAAAATTGCTTGAGCCCAGAAGCCTGATAACAGCTGAATGGAAAGGCAAGGTGCTGTCATGAATCTATCAAGTGTATGGAGATTTAAAAAGGCAATATTCAGAAGTTCCAGGTTTTGCTTGTGGATTGAGTAGAGGCATTCTAGGATCATCACCTTTTCACTTTTCCCTACATTTGTCCAATAAAAAGGAACATAGGATGGTATTAGGCTCTTCAACTACCATGTCTCTGGTGACCATGATGCCAATCAAAAATAATCCTATCTTTCAGCACCTTGTCCATACCATACTGTTTCCTGCCTGTTCATGTGTCTGTAATGCCTCTAAAGCAGGGTTCCCAACCTTTTTTAATGCCATGGATCCCTATCATTAACTGAGAGGTCCGTGGACTCCAGGTTTGGAACCCCTGCTTTAAAGTATCGCTATCATACCTGTGTCTACCATCTCCTCTGGTAGCACATTTCAGACACCTACCACCCTGTTTAAAAAAAAACTTGCACATCTCCTTTGAACTCCTCCCCCCACACCTTAAACCCATGCCCTCTCATATTTGACATTTGCACCATGGGAAAAAGACTGACTATTTTATGCTTCTCATAATTTTACACATGTCTATTAGGTCTCCCCTCATCCTTGCTTACCCCAGAACAAACAATCCAAGTTCTGTGATGCAGGGTGTTGACTCAAAACATCAATAACTCCTTTGCATTCCCCATCAACAACAAAAAATGCTGTTGACTGAAGAGTTCCACCAGCATTTACTTTTTGCTCCAAGTTTGTCCAACTCTCCTTATAGCTGATATATTTCAACCAAGATAACATCCTGGTGACTGTCTTCCGCACCTTCTCCAAAGCGTTCGTGTCGTTCCTGCAGTGTAGTGACTAGAATTGTATTGAGTACTCCAAATGTGACCTAACTAAACTTCTTATGCAGTTGTAATGCGATATTCTGACTTTTATACTCAATATCCTGAATTTTAATGGTAAGCATACATTATGCTTTCATTACCACCCTATCTACTCCTTTTGCCACCTTCAGAGAACTATGAACTTGCACCCAAGATCCCTCTGTACATTAATGCTTCTAAAGGTCTTCCCAATTACTGTATACCTTTCCCTGCATTTGACCTCCTGCATTTTCGTATTATCAACAAATTTAAAGGAGAATATTGGGGTTTTGTTAGACTCCATTTGACTCTTCCCGGGAAATCAACCAATTAAATAAAAAGGAGGTGGAGCTTAGGAGGATGATGGCACCTAATGGCAACTCTTTTGCTTGCATCTTCGGAAACAGCTCTATTCTATCTTTAATATCTCTTTTTTTCCTTTTCAGAGTTGTTTTGAAGACCCTGACCTGGAGTTACACACTGACTTCGGTTCCTTACGGAAATGGAACCCGCTCTTGAGGCCTCATGGCCGGCCGCTTTTCAATATGCCAGGGACGTGGCCTGGAAGATTAGTGTGCCTTCAGGGTGTCAAATTTTCATGGCCCTGGAGGCGGGCGGATTCAAGGCCGGTGCTGCAGCCTGATATGTCTTGGGACTCGGATGATCATAAGCAGCGAGCTAGCTGCTGGCTGTGTGCCCAGAGACCTGAGTTCTTTGGGCACAGAGCTCAGGAAAAGCGACGCAATGGACCTTTAACACCATAAATCAGTGAGTTACTTTGTTATGTCTCCCCTCTCGCTGTGAAACGGGGACATCTTGTTTTCCCTTATATAAGAGAGAGAGCCTGTGGGATGTCAAATTACTGGTTCAACGAGTAGTCTTTGGGCTACTGCAAGTTTGTGTCTTCATTGATGCTTGCTGCATGCTTGAGTGCTCGGTGGGGGTTGCCGATGCTTTTTTTTACTGGTGGGGGACGGGTTTGTTGCTTTGCTGCTCTTTATGCGCGGGATGGAAGAGCTGGGGGGCTTTGGGGTTCTAACATTTAACTGTCATTCATTCTTTGGGGTACTCCCCTGTTTGTGTGGATGGTTGTGAAGAGAAAGAATTTCAGGATGTATATTGTATACATTTTTCTGACATTAAATGTACCTATTGAAACATGTACGATAACAACTCAGAAACAAACATAAAAGAATAAGTGGAACAAACAGTGAATGCTAATCCTTTTAACTTCATTTCCTAGACAGGCGAATACTATCAAATTCTCCTGTAATAGCAGGCTGATAATTTCTTTCCTTAGTTAAGTTAATGCCTTACTATATCTATTGTATGTTTAGTTGTGTGCTTTTCTGTAGTAGCCAAGTGATACACCACAAAAGAGGTAACATTTATAATATTAAACAGCAACTTGAAACACTGAATTATTACTATGCTATTTTCACAAATTCTGCACACATGGTCAACACTTTCACATTGAAATACAAATCAGCATCAAATGTAGATCAAGAATTCCTATGTTGAGCCACAACCATCACAAAGACCAAATCAATATCACTAAAATCATTTGCATTTATAAAAATATAGCAGAAACGGTCATTGCTTATACACAAGTAAGATTTACTGCATTGGGTGGATCCAGTTGAAATGGGTGTGTCAATCAAGGAATTTGAATTCCATTTCAATGTAATCATAACACAGTTCAAAACAAATAATCATGTGATCAATATCACTAAAATCATTCCTATTTATAAAAAAATGTAGCAAAAACCATCATTGCTTATAGACAAATTAGATTTATTGAATTGGGTAGATCCAGACTTTATGGGTGTGTCAAACAAGGAATTTGAATTGATTTCAGTGTAATCATTAACCAATTCAAAACAAATAACATTCTTGTCAAGTATTTCTGGCACATCATACAAGGATGCAAGTACAGGTTAAGTTTGTATTACAATTGTTTGGGTAACAGAAATTCAGCCTGAGGGAATTCATAAATCACCATCAAAAATCTGAGATAAAGAATAAAAGGAACCAGTCTCATGAAATATGTGTGAAATTTAATGTTTTTTCGAACTTGCATTTCTTGATGCATGGACAAATTATGCAATTTTTGCATTACAGAAAATAGCAATAGGAATGGCTTATTTGTAATGCAACCCCCTGACATAAAGCGGAAATGGGGTGGGGACTGTAGGGATATATGATGCAATGTCTTTTTCATTTCCCTAATTTATAACTACACTCAATGGACAACTTATCAGGGACCTCCTGTCCCTAATAAAGTGGTCACTGTATATGCCCATGGTCATGTGCTGCTGTAACAATTAACTTCAAAAGTCAATATGTTGTGCATTCAGAGATGCTCTTCTGCACATCACTGTTGTAACATGTGGTTATTTGAGTTACTGCACCTTTCTGTCAGTTTCAACCAGCCTGGCCATTCTCCTCTGGCCTCTCTCATTAACAAGGCACTTTCACCCACAGAACAGCAGCTCATTGGAAGTTTTTTGTTGTTTTTTTTTGCAACATTCTCTGTAAACTCTAGAGACTGTTGTGAGTGAAAAGCAGATCAGCAGATGCTGAGATACTTTGGCACCAACAATCATTCCATGGTCAAAGTCTCTTAGATCACACCTCTTCCCCATTCTGATGTTAGGTCTGAATAATTAAACCCGTTGAGCATGTCTGCATGTTTTTCATGTGTTCAGTTGTTGCCACATGATTGACTAATTAGATAAGTGCATTAATGAGCAGATGTACAGGTATACCCAATAAGGTGGTTACTGAGTGTATATGAATTCTAAGCTTTTTAAAAAAAATCCATTCAGATAATTCTTTGCTTTTCATGTACACTTTCTAAACCTATCTCTTAAGTGCAACTGATTGTGTAAACCAAACTTAAAATTGGTAGCTTAAATAATCAGAGTAAATGGGTACTAGCCTCTGTAGTATCCAAGATATCTTCAAGGAGCGGTGCCTCAGAAAGGCAGCATCCATTACTAAGGACCCCATCACCCAGGATGTTCTCATTGTTACCATCAGACAGGAGGTACAGAAGCCTGAAGGCACACACTCAGCAATTCAAGAACAGCTTCTTCCCCTCTGCCATCCGACTTCTAAATGGACATTGAACCCATGAACACTACCTCACATAAAAAAAATAATTTCTGCACTATTTTTAATAACTATTTAATATTCATATATATTGACTGTAATTGATTGATTTTTTCTTTCTATATTTCTCTTGTATTGAATTGTACAGCTACCGGTAGTTAACAAATTTCGTGACATATCCCAATGATATTAAACCTGATTCCGATTTATTTTACAAACTAATAAAAAGGCCTGAAAACCTTTTGATATTAGCTATCGGTGCATATGCACAGAAATACTTATACCAAAAAAAATCACAAGAAATCAAAAATATTATTTTACTCATCAAAATATTGTATTTTCATTAACAAGAGAAATGATACAAGTCTTCATTGAAACTATCCAAAAGATACTGCAGAAGTAATTCCACTGAATGTTCACAGTCTAGGTCAATCCAGAGGAAAATAGAAAAGTTTACTCTATTGGTCATTTATCTAGTTGAGGATTTAACTGCAGGTATTTAACCTATTTTGACTTTACTTTTGTTTAAAATAGAAGTTATCCAATCAAATTTAAAATACTATAAACTATACAGCTCAATCAGAAAAACCCAAATGGAAAATGAGACACCCAAACAGAACAGGTAAACATAGAAAAAGCAGTGAAGCAAAATTCATTTTTTCTAAACATTGGGAAGGAGATGCACAGCTTGTTCACAGCTAACAAATATTATATACAGCCTGTATGAATTTGCCAGATGCTGCAGAGATGCAGGCACCTTCTGCTACCTGGGAACTACAGCATGTTTACATTCACATTTCCAATTTGGAACTGTTCAGATTACATGGACCAGGAAGAGTTTTAGTAAACTCACTTGGAGAATATGAGATGTGAAACACTGTTCAACAGCACACATAAGATAGAATCTAATATACAAATTTAACAATAGTGCTTAAGATTACTTGTCAGTGAACTTGATAGCAGCTATTAATAATGATAAATTTTGCGATCATATGGGATGAAGAAAGGTTACGTTTTCTGGTTATATCAGCTTTCAAGGTGGATTCTCCTTCATTTGGTCAGATCATTCCTCTCTCACATCCTTGCTATTCTTTGCCCATCCTAGAGTCCACCCTCTCTATTCTTAATCTTCATAACTTTGATGTAGATGTAGTTTTTTCCCAGCATGATTTTATAAAGAATAAAAGCACTAAAACTGGAATTTGAATAAGAATTCTTATAATTTGCTCAAAAATGTTTTTGAGTGAGTGCCAGCCTTGCTTTTATCTCAAACAACTCACTTAGTAATAGCTACACCCATGGCTGTAGACAAGGGCTCGAATCAACCAGTTGTCCATTTGACACAGAGTTTTTGGAGTGAATTACTGCAAGATGAAACTATCATGACAACTTCTGGCAATGTATCATTGATGATTACTATAAGGTAATTATCACTCTACATTATGAATATGATATTAACAGTAAATGAATTGTTATAGATCTTGGAGGGATATTAGCCTATTCCCACAGAGAATTCTCTAATGTCCTACAAGTCAGAAGTAACAAATTGATCAGATAAAGTTAACGGTCCATTTCAGATTTTATTTACTTAAAGTAATTTAAAGCTCCAGCAGTGCAGGCATTTATTTTCTTAGGAAAGTAAATCAATAACACATTTATTTATTGCAGAGTAAAAACCACTTAAAACCAGGGTACCTCCAAGGGACTCACCATTTGTTTTGCTTTACTTTTAAATTTATTACAATATTTCCCTTTTGTCCCCTCCTCCTTACATCTTAAAACTTATTTATGTCTAACATTTCCCATGCTGAAGAACAATTATTGACCTATAACATCAGTCCGTATCTTTTTCTACAACTGTTGCCTGACTGGTTAAGCAGCTTCAATCAATGATTTGATGTCCAAAAATCCATGTAATTGGTTAAATTAACCAGAAGATGCTGAAAAAGAATGTGTTGTATTTAAACAACCGTAAATTAAATGAAGTAGACTTGGAAAAGATTTAAAAAGGTTAAAACTGTGTTTTCAGGAGGCACTCTGAAGCCACGTGAATGCCTTCACACCGGAATCTGTAAACTCGCACTCAAGCATAGCCTTCAATCTCACAAAACCATCAGGCAAGAGAACCATTTTTGGTTCTGTCAAGAATGTAGAACAGGATTCCAAGAACAACACCAGGAGTAGATAGAAATCACAATTCAAAACTACTTTGTAAGACAAAGCTAAAGCTTTGCAGACTTGTTACATGCAAATATACATGAAACAGAAAATAAAGCAGATAACAAGACCCTGTCAAGATTCCTGTCTTAGAGAATGGCAGAATACAGGACGCAAGCAAGTGCAAAAGATGCAATCACCTTCAGCCACAAGTATTGACCGACAAGTCCATTTTGCTGTTCTGCTGAGGTGCCAAACGGAAGCCACTCTTCACAAGTTTGATTCATTCCAGGTCATTTTAGGAAACAGATAAACTCAACTGGTAGAATAAAGGCTCTTGAGTCCCAACAACATCCCAACAATAGTCCTGAAAAATCAACTTTCAAAATTAGCTGTACCTCTAGCCAAACTTTGTCGTACAAATATAATACCAACATCTGGAAACTGCAGATGCTCGAATCTGAAGAAAAAAAGCAAACTGCTGGAGGATCTCAGCGGGTCAGTCAGCCTCTGAGGGAAATAGACAGTTGATGTTTCGGGTCTGGACGAGATGAAGGATCTCCACCTGAAATGCTGACTATCCATTTCCGTCCACAGTGGCTGCCTGACCTGCTGAATTCCTTTCACGCGAGTACTGGGATCTAACTGACAAATTAGAAAATTACCAAAAAGTGTCAAATCCAGTCAAGCTAATAATCACCACCAAATTGTTCTCTACTAACACCAAATCATGAGAGTTATCACTGATAGCACTCAACAATAACCTGGATGGTGATATTCATTCTGGATTCTGCCAGAAACACTGGGTTCTATACAGTTTCATAACATTGGTCCAAATCTAACCGAGAAAGCTGAATTCCAGAGGCGAAGTAACAGTGACTATCCTTCTTCTTCTTCTTTTTTGTTTATGGCAGTTGGCAACCAGTTTTCTGTGCATTACCGCCACCTGCTAGACTTCTTGTGTTTCAACCAAATATGTCCTGGAGCTCTCTACTTTAGACAATCTAGTTTAGCCTGCAGTTCTCTATTAGCATAACTCTGTAGTTGCAATTCCTCGTGAATGTTTAATGTGGTCATTAGGTAATGCCACAAAATGCTATTCTTCCCTAATTTTGTCACGTTTTTGCGTAGTTGCATTACCTCAATTACATTGATTTCATCTACGTCACTTGTAAGACTAAAATCTTCTTGTTAAAGAATAGTAATTATCGTACGTTATATTTTTAAAATTGCTGTTTTTCCAAGTCTATCTGCTTTTTTTTTCCAGGTTTTCCTTTTCTTGGATCGTAGCCTGCAGTTGTTTACTGAGACCTCGGAGTTCTTCTTCATTAGTTTCCATGTTTTCATTTTATAATCTGAATGTAGATAATTCACTTTGCAACAAATTCCTTTTCCTTTTGTATCCTTGTAATAATATCCCTCATTTTCCAATCTCTTTCCAATTCACCGTTGTTTTTGTCGGGTACTTCTATTTGTTGTTGGAGTTCTGCATGTTTACCCTGGGCTTCAACCATAAAATCTGAGGATTTTCCTTAAGTTCTGAAACATTTCTTAAATTCTTGACCATTTGCAATAAATGTACTGCCATTAAGATTTTATCTCCTCTGCCTGTGAACTGTTGGATTGTCCATTTAGCGTTTCTTTGACTCCTTCCCACCTAATCCCTTTAATACCAAGATACTTTTCTGCAGACTTGATGATAATTTTAATTTTCTCAGTTCTTTTGCTTGTTTGCACTGAACAATTAATTGCATCCACCATAAAAAGCATGAAATCCTTTCTACTCATTAATAGTGTATCCTTATTTTTCATATTACAGCTCTCACAATTCACCAGTTTATTATTCCCTGTATTTGTTTGCTTGACAGCCTCTTTTTCATCAAATTCTTTCACTGCCTCTGCATAACTGATTCCTTGAGTTACTTTTACATATTGTATCTCAGCCGTCTTCTTGCTATAAATGCACCCTCGATAAGCTGTGCCGTGTTCCTCGCCACAATTGCAGCATTTCAGCCTAGCTCCCGCTTCACATTTCCCATATTCATGTTCTCCAGCGCATCTACCACATCTTCGTTTTCCTCTGCAGACCGCCGCAATGTGCCCTAATTTCTGACATTTATAGCATCTTAAAGGTAGTGGTATATATATTCTAACTGCATAACACATATACCCTAAGTAAACAGTAGTCGGCAATCTCTCTTCATCAAAGTTAATCATTACCGATAAACTATCACACTTTTTCCCATTTCTTGTAACTTTCAAACATTTGGCCTCAATAATTTTTGCTCCTTTTATGTTCTGTTTAATCTCATCTATAGTAATTTTTGTTGGTATCCCCGAAATAACTCCTTTAGTCCACTTTCTATTGTTGGGTATTGAGCATTGTACTTCTTTGCCATCTATTTTACATAATCTTATCACTTTGCCTTGCTGAGCACTGTCCTGACAAATCACTAATAGCGATCCATTTCGTGAATTCTTTGCTCCTTTAATCTCGCCTATAATTTTGTTGAGCATCTTTGTCAAACAAATCAGGTTCCAGTCACCAAAAGACACCCCGTCTTCACTTAGTTTTATAACTGCTTTAATCTCATCTTCTTCCCATTGTTTTGCTGTCCTGTTTTGGTCAGCCCCTGACTCCTCAGAGTTTGATATCCCATACCTCTGCTTTCTTTTCTTCCTCTTTCCATTCTGTTCCTCTTTCTCACCGACTTCCATCTCTACTTTACTTCCGCTCTCGCCAAAAACTTTCTTCAACAGCTTGGCTCTTTCCTTGATGTTCTCTCTCTCTGCCATTTTCCAGTCACAACTCTACTCCCTTCGGAGTTCTTCTACCTCTCCTGGAAACAGCCAGCCACCAGTGACTATCCTGAACATCAAGACATCATTTAAATGCCTCAAATAATCCTCATAAAAGTGAAGTTAATGGCTATCATGATGCAAGCTCTCCACTGGCTAGAGTTAAACATCACATTGAGTATTCTTGGAGGGCAAGTACATCAATATTGAACAACAGTACCATAATTCCTGAAGATTGTGTCCTACCTCAGTTATCTTCAGCCGCTTCCCTTCATCATGCAAGATGGGGGTTGGGGGGGGGGGGGAGATGTTTATTAATGGTTTTAGGGAATTCAGTTTTAATAACAACTGTGGTGAACTTGTCCATGCTCTCATCTATCAAGGCCACTGCAGTATTCAAGCATGGACTGCAAAGAGATTTTTCACAGTTCTCAACAAAGTACATTTCAGTGCCCACGTAGGCATGTGGCCAAGTGGTTAAGGCATTGGACTAGCGACCTGAAGGTCATGAGTTCGAGCCCCAGCCGAGGCAACGTGTTGTGTCCTTGAGCAAGGCCCTTAATCATTGCTCTGCGACAACACTGGTGCCAAGCTGAATGGGTCCTAATGCCCTTCCCTTGGACAACATTGGTGTCGTGGAGAGGGGAGACTTGCAGCATGGGCAACTGCTGGTCTTCCATACAACCTTGCCCAGGCCTGCGCCCTGGAGAGTGAAGACTTTCCAGGCGCAGATCCATGGTCTCGCAAGACTAACAGTTTAAGAATAAGGGGTAGGTCATTTAGAATGGAGTTGAGGAAAAACTTTTTCACCCAGAGAGTGGTGGATATATGGAATGCTCTGCCCCAGAAGGCTGTGGAGGCCAAGTCTCTGGATGCTTTCAAGAAAGAGATGGATAGAGCTCTTAAAGATAGCGGAATCAAAGGTTATGGGGATAAGGCAGGAACTGGATACTGATTGTGGATGATCAGCCATGATCACAGTGAATGGCGGTGCTGGCTCGAAGGGCCAAATGGCTTACTCCTGCACCTATTGTCTATTGTCTATAAGACTAATGGATGCCTTTAAATATTCCAGTTAAAAGCAAGGACAGAAAGGGTGGGGAGAGACAAACATGGATAATTAAGGAAATAAAAGGAAGGCATCAAACTAAAAGCTCGTGCGTACAAGGTCACCAAAAGTAGTGGGAAACTGGAAGATTGGGAAAACTTCAAAAAGCAACAAAGAACCACTATGCAAGCAATAAAGGGAAGATAGATTATAAAAATTAATTAGCACAAAATATAAAAATTGACAGTAATTCTTTTATAATTTTATAAAGTAGAAAAGGGTGACTAAAGTGAACCTAGGTGCTTGGAGGATGAGAAGGGGGAAATGATATTGGGTAATGAGAAAATGACCGAGGCTCTGAATGACTATTTTGTGTCGGTCTTCACGGTGGAGGACACGTCTAACATGTCAAAGGGATATTATATAGATGCGATGGGAGGTGAGGACCTCGATACAATAGATATCATGAAAGAGGTAGTGCTGAGCAAACTTGTGGGCCTAAAGATAGATAAGTCCCCTGGTCCTGATGGAGTGCATCCAAGGGTACTGAAAAAATGGCAGAGGTTGTAGTAGAGGCTTTGGTGATAAATTACCAAAATTGTCTGGACTCTGGGCAGGTCCCTACTGATTAGAAGAAGGTGAATGTCAAGCCACTGTTCGAAAAAGGATGTATGCAAAAGGCAGGTAACTACAGGCCGGTTAGTTTAACATCTGTAGTTGGGAAAATGCTTGAAGCTATCAGTAAAGAAGAAATAGCAAGGCATCTGGAAAGAAATTGATCCATCAAACAGATGCAGCATGAATTCAACAAAGACAGGTCCTGTTCGATAAACTTTGAGGATATAATGAGCACAGTGATAGAGGGGAACAGATAGACATTATTTACTTGGATTTCCAGAAAGTATTTGATAAAGTGACACATAAAAGACTTATCTACAAGATAAGGATGCATAGAGTTAGCATGGATAGAGGATTGCTTAACAAATAGAAAGCAGAAAGTTGGGATACATAGGTGTTTCTCTGGTTGGCAATCAGTGGTGAAAAGTGTGCTGCAGGAGTCGGTGCTGGGCCCAGAACTATTCACAATATACATTAACAATCTGGAAGAAGGGCACCAGGTGTAGTGTATCTAAGTTTGCTGATGACACTAAATTGTGTGGAAAAGCAAATTGTGCAGAGAATACGGAGGATCTACAGAGAGATATAGATAGGTTAAATGAGTGGGCAAGGGTCTGGCACAATGTTGGTAAATGCATGGTCATCCACTTTTTGAAGGAAAAATAGAAGATCAAATTATTATTTAAATGGTAAAAGATTACAGCATGTTGCTGTGCAGAGGGACTTGGAAGTGCTTATGCACGAATCTCAAAAGGTTGGTTTGCAGGTGCAGCAGGCTATCAAGAAGGCAAATGAAATGTTGGCCTTCATTGCGAGAGGGATTGCATTTTATAGCAGGGAGGTTATGCTGCAACTGTATAGGATACTGGTGAGGCTGCATCTGGAGTACTGCATGCATTTCTGGTCTCCTTTCTTGAAGAAGGATATACTAGTTTTGGAGGAGCTGCAGAGGAGGTTCACCAGGTTGATTCCAGAGATGAGGGAGTTAGACTATGAGGAGAGATTGAGTCGCCTGGGACTGTACTCACTGGAATTCAGAAGAATGAGAGGAAATCTTATAGAAACATAAAATTATGAAAGGGATAGATAAGATAGAGGTAGGAAAATTGTTTTCATTGGTAGGTGAGACTAGAACTAGGGGACATAGCTTCAAGATTCGGGGGAGTAAATTTAGGATAGAGATGAGGAGGAACTGCTTTTCCCAAAGAGTGGTGAATCTGTGGAATTCTCTGCCCAATGAAGCAGTGGAGACTACTTCAGCAAATATATTTAAGACAAGGTTGGATAGATTTTTGCATAGTAGGAGAATTATGGGTTGGCGGGGGGGAAAGGCAGGTAGGTAGAGAAGAGTCCACGGTCAGGTCAACCATGATCTTATTGAATGGCGAAGCAGGCTCACTAGGCCAAGAGCCCACTCCTGCTCCCATCTGTTATGTGCCTTTATCCTTATGAGCAACTTTGTGCAATAGGTTGGCAGTGACCACCTCCAACAAGAGCAACCTAAACCATGAGCGCTAACATCATCAGCACTTGCACACCCATCCTGGGGTTCAACGCTGATCTGAATCTTAACTGGATTAGCTGCAACTGTAAGAACGGGTTAGATGCTGGGTATTTCAAGGCAACTGGATTCCCTCCTTACTACCCCAAGACTTTTCAATCACCTATGTAGCACGAGGCAAAAAGGTACAGAACAGAGCATACAGCAGTACAGCACAGGGAAAGGCTCATTGGCCCAGGATGATGGGGTGAACTAATTAAATTCATAACTAAACTAAAATAACCCCTTCTGCTTAACAATGTTAATATCCTTCCAATTCCTACATAATCACGTGCCTATCTAAGAGTCTTGAAATGGCTCTATGGTATTTTCCTGCACTATTACCCTTGGCAGCATATTCTAGGCACCTATATTCAGTGTACAAAAAAAAATTACTCTATACATCTCATTTGAACTTACCCCTCTCACCTTAATTGCACGGCTTCTAATATTAGACGTTTTGACCCTGGAAAAGATACCAGCTGTTACCTCTGCTAATGCCTTTCATAATCTTATAAACCTCTTTCAGATACCCCCTCAGCCTTTGCTGCTCAAGAGAACACAACTCAAATGTTTCCAACCTTTCCTTATAACAAATGCCCTCTAATCCAGGCAGAATCCTGGTAAGCATCTTCTGCACCCTCTCCAGAGCCTTCAGTCCTTCGTATTATGGAGCAACCAGAACTGAATGCAATACAAATGATGAGGCCTAACTAGAGTTCTACAAAGCTGCACCATAACTTCCTGACTCAAACTCAGTTTCACGACTAATAATGGCAAGCATGCCATATGCATTATACCAGCCTGAGTAATGCACTTTCAGAGAGCTATGGACTTGAACACCCAAGATCCTCCTGCACATCAACTGTTAGAAACCTTGCCATTAACACTGTACTGTCCCTTTACACTTGATGTCCCAAAGCGCAACACTTCACATTTGCCATTTCTTTGTAACATCTGCAACTGATCTGTATTCTACTTTATTCTTTGGCAGTCTGCTACACAATTCACAATGTCATCAATCTTCATATCACCTGCAAACTAACTAACCCACCCATCTAGTTTCATCCAGGTCATTTATATACATCATAAATAGCAGAGGTGCCCTTCCAGATTCTTCGGAACATCACTAATCACAGACCTCCAACCAGAATAATTCACACAGTACATCACTACTTTTTGTCTTCTATAGGCAAACTAATTCTGCATCCAATTCATTGTGGATCCCATGCATCTTAATCTTCTGGATGAGCCTCCTATGAGAGATTTTGTCAAGTACCTTATTAAAATCCATATATACAAAATCTACAGTTCGACTTTCATCAGTCACCTTCATCACCTCAAAAAGCTCAATCAAGTTAGTAAGGCATGACTTGCTCCAGCACAAAGGGCTGCTGACTGTCTCTAATTAGGCCATGGCTTTCCAAAAGCTCATAAAGCTTTATTTAAGAATCCTCTCCAATAACATCTCTACTACTGATAGAGACTCACCAGTCTATAGTTTTCAGGATAGTTTTCACCCAGTACTAGTTCCTTCTTTATCTCAAAATGCTCTTGCATATCAAGACATTCCCACAGATCTCCTTATTCATATTAACTGATGCAAAGTACTCAATTGGGATCTCACCCACATCCTCTACCTCCAAGCACATACTCCCTCCTATATCCTTGATTGGTTCTATCTAATCCCTAGTCATCATCTTATTGTTGATGTATATATGGACACCTTGCGGTTCTCTTTAATTCTACTTGCCCAGGACTTTTCATGATCCCTGCTGGTTTTCCTAATTCCCTTCTGAGTTCTTTTCTGGCTTCTTTCTAATCCTCAAGAGCTCTGTTTGATTTTAGCTTCCTAAAACTTACATATTCTTCCCTTTCCTTCTTAACTAACTTCACCACATCTCCCAACACCCAAAGTTTCATTGCTTTCCCAAACTTGTCCTTTCTTCTTTCTGCATGCCACAATTAAAGAGACGTTGGCTTGCGTAGCGGAAAAGAGTGAGTTCAAAGGAAGTGGGCAGGAGCAGTCGGGACATTCCGTGTACACAGCTCCTAAGTAAATGATGGATTGTGCATCATTAGGCACTTGGCAAGGGCCAATAAAAAGATAGGTTTAAGCGGAGCAGCCATAGTGGGAGTGGCCATAGTGTGAGGCGGTCAGTGTTAGAGTGTGGAGCTCAAGCTTTGGCTCTTAGAGTCTTCGATGATGAGAAAGTTGTAGGTAACTTTTTTTGTTTAAGTATTCTTTTTTCATTCTTTCTTAGTGTGCAGTTAGAGCAGTGGAGGATGCCAGGCAGGATAGCGGAATGCTCCTCTTGCAGGATGTGGGAAGCCAGGGAGACCTTCAGTGTCCTTGATGACTACAGTTGCAAAAAGTGCATCCATAAAGTCATAGAGAAGTACAGCACAGAAATAGGCCCTTCAGCCCATCATGTCAAAACTATTTAAACTGCCTACTCCTATTTACCTGCATTGGGACCATGCCTCTCCATATCCCTACCATCCATCTGTTAAAAATTGAAATTGAGCTTGCATGTGCCACTTTTGCTGGCAGGTCATTCCAAACTCTCACGGCCCTCTGATTGAAGAATTTTTCCCCTCATGTTCCTCTTAAACTTCTCACCCTTAGCCCATGACCTCTGGTTGTAGTCTCACCCAATCTCAGTGGAAAACGACTGCTTATATCAACCCTATCTATACCCCTCATAATTTTGTACACCTCTATCAAATCTACTCTTAATCTTCTACGTTCTAAGGAATACAGTCCTAACCTATTCCATCTTTCCTTATCACTCCAGTCCTCCAGACCTGGCGACATCCTTGTAAATTTTCTCTGTATTCTTTCAACCTCGTTTACATTTTTTCCTGTAAGTAGGTGACCAAAACTGCTTCACCAATGCCTTTACAATTTCAATATTACATCCTATCTCCTGTACTCAATACATTGATATATGAAGGCCAATATGCCAAAAGCTTTCTTTACGACCCTGTCTACTTGTGACACCACTTTCAATGAATTAGAGACCTGTATTCCCTTTGTTCTACCACACTCCTCAGTGCCCTATCGTTCACTGTGTAAGACCTACCCTGGTTGGTCCGACCAAAGTTAATAGTCCTCACACTTGTCTGCATTAAATTCCATGTGCCATTTTTCAGCCCATTTTTTTCAGCTGATGCAGATCCCTCTGCCAGCCATGATAACCTTCATCACTGTCCACCACACCCCCAATCTTGGTGTTATCCACAAATTTGCTGATCCAGTTTACCACATTATCATCCAGACCATAGATATAAATGACAGACAACAAAGGGCCCAGCACAGATCCCTGTGGCACACCACTAGTTGCAGGCCTTCAGTCAGAGAGGCAACCGCTCCTTGGCTTCTCCCACAAAGCCAAAGTCTAATCCAATTTATTACTTCATCTTGAATGCTGAGCAACTGAACCTTTTTGACCAAACTCTCATGTGGGACCTTGTCAAATGCCTTGCTCAAGTCCATGTAGAGAACATCCACTGCCTTGCCTTCATCCACTTTCCTGGTAACTTCCGAGAAGAAACTCTATAGATTGGTTAGCCATGACCTAAATGCATGAGGCTGTGCTAACTATCTTTAATTAGTCTACGCACTTACATATCCGGTCCCTTAGAATACTTTCCAATAACTTTCCCACTACTGATGTCAGACTCACTGGCATATAATTACCTGGTTTATGTTTAGAAACTTTTTTGAACAGCAGGACAACATTGGCTATCCTCCAATCCTGTAGTACCTCTCCTGTTGCTAGAGGGTCTGGAGATTTATCCATCCTGATTTGCCTCAGGATAGCAAACACATCCTCCTCTGTAATCCGTTCAGGGTCCATGAAGTTGATACTGCTTTGACTCATTTCTATAGACTCTGTTTTTTTTGTGAGTAAATACAGATGCAAAAACATTATTTAAGATCGCCCCCATCTGTTTGGCTCCACATATGGATTACCCTTCTGGTCTTGTCCCTTGCAATCCTTTTTCTCTTAGCATATCTGTAGAATCCCTTAGGATTTTACTTCGTTTTGTCTGCTAAAGTAACTTCATGCCTTCTTTTAGCCCTCTTGATTTCTTTCTTAAGTGTTCTCTTGATGTACTCCATATCAACCTCATTTGTTCCTAACTGCCTATACCTGCTATGCATCTCCATTTCTCTTAACCAGGACCTCAATATCTCTTGAAAACAGAAGTGTTTTATGACATTGTGATCGCTGTTCTCCAATTCACAGAAAGGTCAATCACCTGGCTAGGCTCATTTCCCAATACCAGGTTCAGTATGGCCCCTCCGCTTGTTGGACTCTCTACATATTGATTTAGGAATCCCTCCTGGATGTTCCTAACACATTCTGGCATGTCTAGACCTCTTGCACTAAGGACTTCTCAGTCTTTATCAGGAAGTTAAAGTCACCCACTACAACAACATCATTCTCTGCAATTTCTGCCATCTTCAAAGGGACCATACTACCAAACACATCTTTATCTTACCCCACTCTCTGCTTTCTGCAGGGATCTCCCCCTCCGTGACTCTCTTATGCATTCATCCCTCCCTAGTAATCTCTCTCACTGTACTTATCCCTACAAGTAGACAAAGTGTTACACCTGCCCATACACATCCTCCCTTACCTCCATTCAGGGGCGCAGTCATTCCAAGTGAGACAACAGTTCACCCATAAATCAATTGGGGATGCCTACTGTATTTGAAGCTGCTATGTGGCCTTTTGATGAGACCCAACTTAGAATGGGGGGCTACTTTTGTCAATCACCTTTGCTCCATCCACAAAAGGCATGATTTCCCTGTGCCCAACCATTTCAAATCCAATCCTCATCACCATTTTGACATGTCAGTCCATGACCGCCCCTTCAGACATGATGAGGCCACTCTCATGTTGGTGGAGCAACATCTTCTATTCTGTCTATGGAGCCTCCAACCTGATGGCATGAAGATTGATTTATCTAGCTTCCTGTAATTTCTCCCCCCTTCCCTCTTCTCTTTTTCTATTCCCCAGTCTGGCTTCTCTCTCACCACTTCTCTTCTCCTCACCTGCCTATCACCTCCTCCTGGTGCCCCTCCACTTTTCCATTTTCTCATGATCCACTCTCCTCTATGTTCAGATTCCTTCTTCTCCAGCCCTTTACCTTTTCCACTTATCACTTCCCAGCTTCTTACTTCATCTCCATGTTCCCACTCTCCTGGCATCACCTATCATCTTCTAGGTTGCCCTTCTTCCCCTCTCCCCACCTTATTCCGCTATCTTCTGTTCCAATACTGATGAAGGGTCTTAATCCAAAACTTCCACTGTTTATTCATTTTCATAGATGCTGCCTGACCTACTGAGTTCCTCATGCATTTTGTGATTGTTAGTTTTACTTTTTGCTAATCGGCCTGCATACATGTTCCTCAATATCTCAGTGGAATCTTCTCCATTTTCTGAATACAAGACAATATCTGAATTAAAAGGGCATGTTTGACTAACATCTCATTTACTATGGTAAGCTATCACTCATTCATAGGTCACTATGGATACAATATACATTACCTTTCTAATCTAACTTGCTGCAAGAAGTAAGGTTGGTATATGTGCGTACTTACATATTTAATATCTTCCACTAAGAGTAAAAAGAAAAACCTATGATAAACTTTAGGTAAATGTTGAAAATTTTTAAAAGGCTAAGCCCATTAAATATTACTGGAAAATTATAAACTGTCCACTCTATCTACATCTCTTATCATCTTATATACCTCCATCAAGTCTCCTCTCATCCTCCTTTGCATTGAGTTATCTTTTTTCATAAGACACTCTCACTAATCCAGGCAACCTCCTGGTAAATCTCCTGGTAAATCTCCTCTGCACATCCACTACAGCCACAGCCTTCCTATAGTTCTGTTGCACCAGAACTAAACTCAACATTCCAAGTGGTCTTAACAGGGTTTTATAGAGCTGCAACATTGTCTCTCAGCTCTTGAACGTAATCCTTGACTAATAAAGGCCAATTCACCATACACCACCTTAACCACCCTCAACTTGTGCAGCAGCTTTCAGGGATATATGGACATGCACTCCAATATCCCTTTATTCATCCACACTGCGAACCTTGTAATCAGCCTTCAATTCAACCTTCCTAAGTGTATCCCTTTACACTCTTCCAGATTGAACTCCATCTGCCACTTCTTAACCCAGTTCCAACTCGTATCAATGTTCCTTTGTCACCTATGACAATTTTTATACTATCTACAACACCAACAAATGTGTTCTCAGCAGACTTGTTAACCCACCTTTACACTTCCTCATCTAAGTCACTTATAAAAGTCACAATGAGCAGGGATCCCAGACCAGACCTAAATGACACCACTAGTCATTGACTTCCAGGTAGAGTATGCTCCACCTACTACTACCCTCTGCCTTCTGTGGGCAAGCCAATTCCAAATCCCTGCAGCCATGTTTCCCTGGATCCCATGCCTCCTGACATTCTGAAAAAGCCTATCAAGGGAACCTTGTTGAATGTCACATACTCCACATCACCCCTTCATCAATGTATTCTGTCACTTCCTCAAAGAATTCAATCAGGCTCATGAGGCATGACCAGCCCCTCACAAAACCATGCTGACCATTTCAAATGCTTGTGAATCCTAGCTTCAAGAATCCTCTTCAATAGTTTGTCCATCACGGGTATAAGATTCACAGGACTATAATTCAGAAGGTTATTTCTATTACATTCTTGAAGAAAAAAGTAACATTTATCATCTTCCAATCTGTGGCCAGTGAGGATACATTGATCATTGTCAATGGAGAAGTGACCTTTGCCATTGCTTCCCATCATAACCTGGGACATATCCTGTGATGCCCTGGGAACTTACCCATCCTAATCATTTTCAGCACATCCTCTTCCTTAACTTCAAGATGTTTTAGCATATTAGCTTGTTCTACACTGACCTCACATTTGCATAGGTCCCCCTGACTGGTGAATACTGAAGCAAAGCATTCATTAAGGATGCTCCTACCTCCTCTAAGTCCAAGCACATTTCCTCTTTTATCCCTGATCAGTCCTACCCTCTCTCAAGACATTCTCCTGTTCCTCACATACATCTAGAATGCCTCGAGAACTTCCTTAATTCTACTTGCCTTCTCATGTTGCCTCTAGCTCTCCCAAGTAAATCCTTAAACTCTTTCCTGGCTACCTTATAATTCTCCATAGCCCTGTCTGATCCTTAGTTCCTAAACCTTAACTTTGCTTCCTTCTTCCTTTTAACTAGATAACCCACTTCTCTTGTCAACCATGACAATCCTTTCCCAGCCTCAATAGGACAGATCTATACAGAACCCCTTGAAAATGCTTCCTATACAACCTTGTATTTATGTTGTAGAATTCCCTGAGAACATCTATTTTCAATTTACATTCCAAAATTCCTGCCCAATGGCATCATAATTTGCTGTCCCCCCATTAAATACTTTCCCATATCATCTGCTCCTATCCCTGTCCAAGGTTATACTCAACGTCAGGGAGTTTTGATCACTATCTTTGAAATTCTGACCCACTAAGAGATCTTTCATCTGACTAGGTTCATTGCATAGTACTAGATTCAGTACGGCATCTCCTCTTGTTGGTCTGTCTGCCTGTTGAGTCAAGAATCCTTCCTGGACCTACCTAACAAATTCTGCTTCATTAAAAAAGTTGCACTAAGGAAATGCTAATCAATATTAGGGAAGTTGAAGTCACTTGTGACAATAAACCTATTACTCTTGCACATTTTCAAAATCTGCCTCCCGATCCATTCCTCAGTATCCCTGCTGCTATTGGATGGTCTACAGAATACTCCCAATACAGTGATTGCCCTCTTCCAGTCTCTGACTCAGCGGATAATCTCTCCCTTTCCACAGCAGCAAAACAATCCCTGATTATCAATGTCTCTCCCCACCTCTTTCAACTCCCTTCCTGGCCTTTTTGAAACGGGCTTCAAGTTTTTAGGTTAAAAGGTCTCCATAATACCATGGGCTGCAGGGCTTGTATGTTCTAAATCCCAGAATACAGTATCCAGTAGCCATTCCTGTCTTTATAAATGACATAGTGTTGTAGTTCCATGTATTGTTTCATGCTCCATGTTCAACACCACTGTTCCTGATACTTCTTGCATTAGATACAGTTAAGCACATCCAACTCACTGCATTTATGTCCTATCCACTGCCTATCCTTCCTCATAGTCTCTCTACAGTAGAGTCTACACACTGCCTCTATCTGTACACCAACTGATCTATCATTTGACCTATCACTCTGGTTTCCATAACACTGCCAAACTAGTTTAAAGCCTAGTTACACTTTTTTTTTGGTCTAGCTCAAGGAGAACAACTGAATTCTTTCCCAAACAGTGTTGGCACAAGCACATTTCAGAAGGACAAGGGTGTGGATCTTATCCCTATGGCAGTCATCTCAAGGGCAGTATGCAAGGCTATTGAAACCCAAGCTGTGTCTGAATCTGGGATGGGCCTCTCTCCACCAAACAGGATCAAGCTTTGTGCTTGTTTGAAAAGATTGCCAATGGACTTTAACAGTTTACTTGGGGACAATTCAATAGGAACCACATTACTGAGGGCATTCCTTGTAGACCTTTGCCTAATTGTCTTGTGGTCAAAAGTATTTTTCTGCACAAAGTCTTCCATCAGAAACATTCTGGCTGGAATGTTCAGGAAAAATATGGCCAGACCCATTTGTTGCACCATTGAGGACAGACAGAACTCTGACATACATTAGTGTTTGGTGTTTGAATGCCCACAGCATGTATAACTTGATACATAAAAGGTAGGCAGAAGAAAGAGGACAAAAATAGGTGATTTTTTCCTCCACTTTCTTTGGATATTTGCACATTACATCTCTGCAAATGTTCAATAAAAATAAAATGCAGCTTCAAAGACTATTGCACCATAGGTGCAAAGCATGGGCCACATCTGCACTACACACAGCATCTGACCGGAATTACCAGGTTGTTAACCACAACTGAGTTTGGACACGACTTCCAGTATCCCAATTTTTGCCTCACCTTGGCTATATAGTTTATCCATTTCCCCAACTCCACTCAAGCATATTCCTACTGCCTTAAGGTAATTCTACTTGATAATAGAGGGGATTGAATATGGTCTACCTTTGTTAGAACTTATCCTCAGAGGCCAGCTGAGACTATTGACAATTTCTCAACTACACTCTGCGGGCAGCCCAGTAATGGGAGGAAGTAAATGATGCAGCATTTGTCAATTAATAAGCCTCAGCTGGACACATGCAGAACTCCAAGATTCACTTAAGTTTCAATGGCCTAAACTCAGCAGTTCCACGCAAAACCAGCGAACTCCACCAATAAGGTTTAATCCACTGAAAATTTCACACAGAAAACCAGGTCAAAAGAAATAATTGTTAAAAACGAACTTCTGAAATACTCCAAAGAGCAAACTGAAGGTTGAGGCATTGATAGGAGAATAACAAAGTGTCTGAATGACAATAAATGGTAAAAATAATTTTAAGTTGTTAGAGAAACAGGGCATTTTGGAGTAAAGTTTAATGTTCTGAGGGAATTGTACTCCACACATATTTTCTCAGTTTTGCAGCAAGTCTGATAAGCAACAAGTAGCACAATTTAAAAAAAAATGAGATCAACATGGCATGCCATTATCAATATAGCTCCCAACTAAATGAAGCTATCAACAACTCTTCTGGTACCAGAGGAAGCATTACTCTGTGGAGGCACAAGTAATTACTCACAGCAACTTCTGGATATCCACGTTAGATTACATTTGCATGGAATTCACAGACTTATAGTCAGACTTCTTCCATTAAAACAGCAAGGCCTGACACTCCACAGATTCTGTCTCAATAGGTTTCATCATTCTGTATACTTGATTCTAAAAATGATTATTTGTTGTTTACTACAAAAAAAGACACTACATTCTACAAAAACAGTTTTATATGTTGACAGTAGTGAAAAATTAACCAGAAAAAGATAAAGCATTGGTGATATCACCATTTTAGAACTGAATGTTTGCCAGGGAAGCTGAGTCACTGGGCAATGTCAACAGAAACAGAAATTACAGAAGCCTATTATTTCAATGAACAATAAATAATAGCATTGTGGAGTTTAATTTATTTGAAATCAGTAAAGTTATTTTATAACAAAACATCTGAATGTCCAACATTCAAGATACAATAAAAGTTAAAAAAAAAAATGCAAGGAACTATAAATGCAAATTTATTTTGATTCAGTGCAGCAGTGTGAGCAATAGCTTTGTTATGTGCAGGCTCCACTAAAACACAAAGGCCAAGAATTTTATCTCAACTGCTCTTAACAATGCATATCAATTTTGTGCAGTGAAGGTCACATCTTACAAATCTAATAGGGTTTCTGTTTGAAGAGATAACCAAGAATATTGATGAAGGCAGCACGGTAGATGTTGCTAACATGGACAAAGTCCTGCATTCTAATCTGGTCCAGGAAATTAAGGCACAAGGGATGTGCAGCATGTTGCCAAAATGGATCCAAAAGTGACGTGCTGACAGGAGACAGAGGGTAATGGTAGGTCGGCATTTTTTTTTTGGAAACTTAGATATGTAGATGGTCTGATTAGCAAGTTTGCAGATGACATAATTTTATGAAGTAATGGAGAGTCAAGGACATAAATCAGTTGGAAAACTGGGCACAGCAGCAGCAGATGTAACTTAAGAGCAAGGTAGTGTATTTTAGAGGCCAAACTCTGGCAGGACAAATAGAGTAAATGGCATGAATCTTAGGAGTGTTCACATATGGAGAGACTTTGGGGTACAAGTTGACAGTTACCCTGAAAGCGGTGACACAAGAAGATAGGGCAGCGAAGGTGGCATTTAGTATTTACAGGACAAAGTCATTGAGTGTAAGAGTTAGGATGTCATCTTGCAGCTGTAAAAATATTGGTTAGATTGTAGTTGGAGTACTGTGTACAATTCTCTCTCCCTATAACATTCTTCGTATAGTCTAAGAATGCAAGTAATTATTGGACTATACAAAGAATGTTGTAGGGAGTGAGAATGCAGAAGAGATTCATCAAGATGCTAGCTGGAATGGAAAATCCTTACTTCTAAGGAGAAATTGGATTGGCTGGGTATATTTTCATTGGAATGTGGGAGGCTGAAGAGGTGGCCTTATAGAAATTTTTAAAACTGTCAGAGTTATTGATCACATAAATAGTCAAGGTCTTTTTCCTCAGAGCAAGGTAATCTATAACTAGAGAACATCGGTTTAAGGTGATTGGGCCAAGGAGTAAAATTTATTCCATACAGAGCACGATGGTTATCTGGAACAAGGAGACAGAGCAAGTGGTAGGGATAGATAGAATTACAACATTTAAAAAGATATTTGAGTCACTTGGTATTCAGGCTGAAGTAGTAAATTGAATTCAGCATTGGCTTAGTGGAAGAAAACAGCATGGTAATAGATAGTTGTTGTTCTAACTGGAGGCCTGTGACTAGTGATGTGCTGCAGGTATCGGTGCTGGGTTCATTATTGTTTATCATCTATATTAATGACTTGGATGATAATATGGTAAACTGGATCAGCAAATTTGTGGGTTACACCAAAATTGGGGGTGTAGTGAACGGGAGGCACTGATAACAGAAGTTGTGATATTGTGCCAAAGTTGTACAAGACATAGGCAAGATTGAATATGTGCAGTTCTGTTCACCTACCTACAGGAAAGATATCAATAAGCTTGAAGGAGTACAGAAAAAAATTCTGTACTATATTCTGCTTTACTCGTATCAATCAGTATAGTACTTCATTAAAAGATTAAGAAGCCACGGAGCACAAATTTCTTTTAATGGTGAAGAGGATGGGATGGCAATATATAGATTTTCATAAGGATGGCAGGTGTTTACACAACTATATGGTTGGGCAAATCTGAGAGGTTCCTGATTAATTGGGGCAATTCCAAAGTGCAGACTTGAGCATAAGATCATAAAACATTGCACCTGCCAAATTTATGATGAGTAAGAAGATAACCCTGGTAAGTGCTGAAGTGGTAAACTATACAAAATATTAGAACAATCCCAGACTGGTCACAATGGACATCACAGCAGTTGATGAAAAATTGACGAGTTCTTCCATTCATACATTATGCAGAAGGAATTTTTTGTTTTTATGTAAATAACACCATTAAATTAGGACTCTAGGTTGGTGCTGCAGCCTGGTGTGTCGTGGGAGTACACAGAAGATCAAAAGCAGCAAGCTGGCTGCTGGCTGTGTACCCAGAGACTAGAGTTCTTTGGGCACAGAGCTCGGAAAAAAGTGACGCAACAGACTTTTAACATCGTAAATCAGCAAGTTGCTTGTTATGTCTCCCCTCTCACAGTGAAATGGAGACACTTCTTTTTCAATTATTAGGGAGAGAGAGAGCCTGTGGTATGTCAAATTACTGGGTGAACAAGTATTCTTTAGAGTACTGCAAGTCTGTGTCTTTATTGATTCTTTGCTGCACACTTGAGTACTCGGTGGAGGGCACCGATGCTTTCTTTGCTGGTGGGGGAGGAGGGAACGTTGCTTTGCTGCTGCTTACGCGTGGGTGGGGGGAGCTGGGGGGGGCTATGCGATTCTAACATTTAACTGTCATTCATTCTTTGGGGCACTCCTCTGTTTTTGTGGATGGTTGCGAAGAAAAAGAATTTCAGGATGTATATTGTATACATTTCTCTGACATTAAATGTCCCTTTGAAACTATTGAAATAGACATAGGGCCAAAATATTTGCAAAAGAGGGATTATGCAAAAATAAGAAAGCAATCCTGTGAATAGAAATAAAGCCTGGTCCTTTTACAATATTGGCAGACTTCTGACTATTCTTGGGGCCGTTGATATCTCATTTAAGTCGACTTTCATTTTTTTAAATTCCAGAATCAGAAGCGCAGTGTTAAAACAGTAACAATGCAAAGTATCTGGAGCAAGGCAGACAAACTTCCAAAAATGTTGGTGAGCTCTGCTGACATAATCAAAAACTAAATTCTATAACAGAGAAAAAAATACTCTTCATGTGTAGGAATTGTTTAAAAATGTGCATATTCAATTCCATTATCTACATTTTTGAGACAGTTTTCTGTGTTCAAGTATGGTTTGTTTCTCCTCTGCTTTTGACTGCTCCTAACCATAGATCAAATTCTCATTTTCATCTTAGATGCTCCTATCCCACTGAATGACCATGAACTAGAAATTCCTGGGTGTTAGTGAAGGTCTGGTAGTTTTTCAAAAGTGGTTTGTCTACTGAGGCCATATGGGTGGAGCTGAGAAACAGGAAAGGTATGACCACATTAATGGGTTGTATTATAGACCATCCAATAGTCAGCGAGAATTGGAGGAGCAAATCTGCAGTGAGTTAGCAGACAACTGCAGGAAACATAAAGTTGTGATAGTAGGGGATTTTAATTTTCCACATATTCATTGGGACTCAGATACTATTAAAGGTCTAGATGGGATAGAGTTTGTAAAACGTGTTCAGGAAAGTTTTCTAGATCAAGATGTAGAGGTACCAACTAGAGAGGATGCAATATTAGATCTCCTATTAGGAAATGAGTTAGGGCAGGTGACGGAAGTGTATGTAGGGGAACACCTTGGTTCCAGTGATCATAACACCATTAGTTTCAACTTGATCATGGATAAAGATAGATCTGGTCCTTGGGTTGAGGTTCTAAACTGGAAAAAGGCCAAATTTGAAGAAATGAGAAAGGATCTAAAAAGCGTGGATTGGGACAGGTTGTTCTCTGGCAAGGATGTGAGTGGTAAGTGGGAGGCCTTCAAGGCAGAAATTTTGAGAGTGCAGAGTTTGTATGTTCCTGTCAGGATTAAAGGCAAAGTGAATAAGAATAAGGAACCTTGGTTCTCAAGGGATATTGGAACTCTGATAAAGAAGAAGAGAGAGTTGTATGACATTTACAGGAAACGGAGCAAATAAGGTGCTTGAGGAGTATAATAAGTGCAAAAGAAACTTAAGAAAGAAATCAGCAGGGCTAAAGGAAGACATGAGGCTGCTTTGGCAGTCAAGGTGAAGGATAATCCAAAGAGCTTCTACAGGTATATTAAGAGCAAAAGGATAATAAGGGATAAAATTGATCCTCTTGAATATCAGAGTGGTCGTCTATGTACGGAGCCAAAAGAAGTGGGGGAGATCCTAAATGTTTTTTTTGCGTCTGTATTTACTAAGCAAACTGGCATGGAGTCAATGGAAATAAGGCAAACAAGTGAGGTCATAGAACCTATACAGATTGAAGAGGAGGAGGTGCTTGCTATCTTGAGGCAAATCAGAGTAGATAAATCCCCAGGACTGACAGGGTATTCCCTCGGATCTTGAAGAAGACTAGTGTTGAAATTGCAGGGGCCCTGGCAAATATATTTAAAATGTCGGTATCTACGGGTGGGGTACTGGAGGATTGGAGGATAGCTCATGTTGTTCTGTTGTTTAAAAACGGCTATAAAAGTAATCCGGGAAATTATAGGCCGGTAAGTTTGATGTCGGTAGTAGGTAAACTATTGGAAGGAGTACTAAGAGATAGGATCTACAAGTATTTGGATAGACAGGGACTTATTAGGGAGAGACAACATGGCTTTGTGTGTGGTAGGTCATGTTTAACAAATCTATTGGAGTTTTTCGAGGAAGTTACCAGGAAAGTGGATGGAGGGAAGGCAGTGGATGTTGTCTACATGGACTTCAATAAGGCCTTTGACAAGGTCCCGCATGGGAGGTTGGTTAGGAAAATTCAGTTGCTAGGTATACATGGAGAGGTGGTAAATTGGATTAGACAATGGCTCAATGGAAGAAGCCAGAGAGTGGTAGTAGAGAATTGCTTCTCTGAGTGGAGGCCTGTGGTGTGCCACAGGGATCAGTACTGGGTCCATTGTTATTTGTCATCTATATCAATGAGCTGGATGGTAATGTGGTAAGTTGGATCAGCAAATTTGCTGATGATACAAAGATTGGAGGTGTAGTGGACAGTGAGGAAGGTTTTCAAAGCTTGCAGGGGGATTTGGACCAGCTGGAAAAATGGGTTGAAAAATGGCAGATGGAGTTTAATACAAACAAGTGTGAGGTATTGCACTTTGGAAGGACAAACCAAAGTAGAACATACAAGGTAAATGGTAGGGCACTGAGGAGTGCAGTAGAACAGAGGGATCTGGGAATACAGATACAAAATTCCCTAAAGGTGGCGTCACAGGTATATAGCGTCGTAAAGAGAGCTTTTGGTACATTGGCCTTTGTAAATCAAAGTATTGAGTATAAGATTTGGAATGTTATGGAGAGGTTGTATAATGGTGAGGCAGAATCTGGAGTATTGTGTTCAGTTTTGGTCACCAAATTACAGGAAGGATATTAATAAGGTTGAAAGAGTACAGAGAAGCTTTACGAGAATGTTGCCGGGACTTGAGAAACTCAGTTACAGAGAAAGGTTGAATAGGTTAGGACTTTATTCCCTGGAGCGTAGAAGAATGAGGGGAGGTTTGATAGAGGTATATAAAATTATGATGGGCATAGATAGAGTAAATGCAAGCAGGCTTTTTCCCATGTGGCTAGGGGAGAAAAAAACCAGAGGACATGGGTTAAGGGTGGAGGGGAAACATTTAAAGGCAACATTGGGGGGGCTTCTTCACACAAAGAGTGGTGGGAGTGTGGAATGAGCTGCCAGACGAAGTGGTAAATGTGGGCTCACTTTTAACATTTAAGAAAAAATTGGACAGGTACATGGATGAAAGGTGTATGGAAGGATATGGTCCAGGTGCAGGTCAGTGGGACTAGGCAGTAAAATGGTTCAGCACAGCCAAGAAGGGCCAAAAGGCCTGTTTCTGTGCTGTAGTTTCTATGGTTCTATGGTTTAAAATGCATCCCTGAATCTTTTCCACTAGGTAATGCTTCTCAGGATAGAATACAGTGCCTGTTTCAGAAGTCTGGTGGTTGGGCTTGTGAATACCTGGTCTGCCCAATGGAATGACTAACTGCAAAGAGAGGCTCAATGTTTCAGCTGACAGCCTGGAAGAGGACACTGATGTTGGTTCACTTATCCCTCTACTGACACCAGTCTTCAAGGAGATTGGCTGTGTAATTACGATCACGGCTTGCATACTGCCATGAAGAAGACATAACAAGGAGAAGTGTTCTTCTGGGTAGACAAATTTGAGAATAGTGGAGGCAAACATTATACATGGAGTTAAAGATGGTACCAGCTCAAAAAATGATCATGTGCAATGGCTGATGTTGCTCCCTGCCTTTCCCTTGGAGATCATATCCACTTGCATCTGGATATTCAGCATCTGCACTGTGATTTGGTAAGTAGCCCTTTAGCCTTTGAGGAGATGGGGGCACTGGTATTTACTTTCCATGCTGCAGATAACTTTACAGCTTTCACACTTGTCTCCTTTCCTTGAGATCCTCTGCAATATTGTCCACACCCCAGACATACACTATGAGACCGAATTCATGACTGAACAGCCCAATTTTAGAACTTCAGCAGGGCTACAGTCAGCTTCCAAGACTGTTGTTGTTTTTCACCTTGATTGAATGTGGTCTGTTCTACTTCCTGTCAATTGGCAATAACATCAAAGCCAAGCTAAATAGTCAATATGGTTTAGTATCAGGGTGGGTGGTGGTGGTGCTTATGTCAAAGACAGATTCCCAGTTGATGCTTGCCTGCCTCCCCTCCTTAACAGAGTTCATCATATACTGTATGTTTGGAATGTGTTGAAGAACCCAAACATGTCAAGACTGCCAGTGAGTTGCGGAGCCTCTGTTCTCTCTGATCAGCAGTTGTTCTTTAGGTAGCAGGTTTTCTGCTGGACCCTTATCTTCAGGCGCCTGCAGAGCCACTTCTTTTCCTTTGAAGCATGGTTCACCTTCCATTTCAGGAATGCATTCCATCTACGCTTAAGTAGTTCCTTGTTCACACCGACACCTTGATACAGCAGCCAAGAGTTCCTTCACAGATGTTAATTTTTTTGGATTTCATGCAGCCAGTCACGTTCTGGGTATTCTTTGACTGTCATTGGCCAAGAGTCAGTTTGTCAGTGGACTTTATTCAAGAAGAGCTAATATTTGTTTGTCCTTGAGAACTCTGAAGTTGATTGATCTTACCACAATCATTCTACTGGCACTGCCAATTTGAAATAGCCAGTTTGGGCCTGGGTGATATGGAACACTTTCTGGTGCATTGCTCAGACAATCTAATTGGTTCCAGTGCTTGAACTGGAACTGTAGCCAGTTGGTGGTGTTCTTGTCCCTCAGATGAAACATGTTCATTTTGGGATGATCTTGCTCCAAAAATTTACTCAGGAAGACAATCCTGTTGCAGTGTGCCTTTTTTACTCCTTCCTTGTAGGTACTCCATAAGAGATATACGTTTGTTTTATCCCCACCCTGACTCTGAAATCACCCAGAGGATCAGTTTGTTCCCTACTGCATCCTAGTGTACCAGGTCCCAAATTTGATTTGCTGAAGTGCACGTTGCCTGTGCATGGATTCTTTTAACATGGGCTGGGAGCAAGGGCTGGCAGGTGGGCTTACTGATGTTTTTAATCTCTCCCTCTCCCAGTGTAGAGAGCCCCCCTGCTTCAAATTATCCATCACTGTCCCGGTACCAAAAAGGACCAAGGTAACATGCCTGAATGACTGGCATCCTGTTGCACTCACCTCAATAATAAGCAAACGCTTTGAGAGGCTGCTCAAGGATTACCTCTGCAGCTTGCTACCACCCAAACTAGACCGCCTACCAACACAACCGATCGACAGACGACGCAATAGCCACTGCCCTATATACCATCCTTACACATCTGGAGAAGAAGTTCACTTATGTGAGAATGCTGTTCTTTGACTACAGTTCAGCATTCAGGCTCAGGCTCAACAAGAAGCTCAGAGACCTCAGCCTTCACCCTGCCTTGTGCAGCTGGATCTTAGACTTCCTGTCAGATTGCTGGCAGGTGGTAAGAGTGGGCTCCCTCACCTCCACCTCTCTGACTCTCAATACAGGAGCCCCTCAGGGCTGTGTACTAAGTCCCCCCCCTTTTACTCCCTGTATACCCATGACTGTATCGCCACCCGCAGCTCTAATCTGCTTATTAAATTTGTCAACGATTGGCTTTACATTGATTGGCTTTATCTCAAACAATAACGAGGTGGCCTACAAGAAAGAAATCAACTCTCTGACAGTGGTGTCAAGAAAACAACCTCTCCCTCAATGTCGAAAAAACAAAGGAGCTGGTTGTGGATTACAGGGGGAATGGAGATTGGCTAACCCTTATGGATCTGGGGTTGAGAGGGTAAACAACTTCAAGTGCCTCAGCATTCACATCACTGAGGACCTCACATGGTCTATACATGGTTGAAGAAGTTTGGTATGGGCCCCCAATTCCCAAGAACTTTCTACAGGGGCACAATTGAGAGCACCCTCACTGGCTGCATCACTGCCTGGTATGGGACCTGTACCTCCCTTAATCACAGGACTCTGCAGAGAGTGGTGTGGACAGCCCAGTGCATCTGCAGTTGTGACCCTCCCATGATTCAGGACATTTACAAAGACAGGTGTGTAAGAAGTGCCCGTAGGATCATTGAGAACCCAAGTCACCCCAACCACAATCTATTCCAGCTATTACCATCTGGGAAGCAGTACCACAACATAAAAGACAGGATCAATAGGCTTCAGGACGGCTTCTTCCACCAGGCCATCAGACTGATTAACTCAAACTGATTTGAGTGTATTCTATCTTACATTGACTGTTCTATTTATTATAAATTATTATAAATTACTAAGATTGCATATTGCATATTTAGATGGAGACATAACAAAGATTTTTACTCATTTATGTGAAGGAAGTAAGAAATAAAGTCAATTCTATACTAACAAAACAAATAGCAGCAATGTTCTGCTAAATGGGTAATCAATTCTCACAGAATCATGTAGATGCCAGCTTTGGAACTGTTATGACCCATGTTCTCAACCTCTGTACAAGCAACACCCACCTGCCTAACAAACCCAACGTGGCCATTCTGTCACAATACATGTTGTAATCTATTATTTTCTACTTTCACGTCCAGCCATGCATGCCAAGTTCCATAAGATACATAAATTATGCAATAGATATTTTATTCTCTGACCACAAAGCTATCTGACGAGTTTCAAGAGCTAAATTCCTCAGCTCTGCCAGGAATTTGGACAGTTAATTTTGGATACTTATAATGAATCTGTTATCTTTGCAGCATTTGAAACATTAACTGGGGTGAATTATCACCGTGAACACAAGCACAAAATTAATAAGACAGCTGATCAACTACAATCAGTTTCTTCATTCAACAGTCAAGTGAAAACTCAGTACAGACAGGAGTAAAAAAACAAATCAGTCTTTGAACCATCGGACATCAACTGACAATCATTACAAAATCCATCTTTCATTTCTGTATGTTTAACACTGCCATTTTGGTTCTACATCCTCGGTTCTTTGTTTTAGAGTGTCCAAACTCCATTGCTGACTATTGGATCAGATCTACCATGTAGTAGTGAATCAGCAAAAAGATTCATCAAACAAAACAGCTCATTTTTCTGAGTACTTCTCAGCAACCACGAAGCAAGTGGACTTACTGCTCTCACCATGTTCCCATTACCCGAGTAGAGCTACTACCCCATAGCCCCCATCAATTGGATTCAATCCTTATGTTCTATGTATGGTCTTAATGTTCTCCCTGTGACTACAAGGTCACTATGTGGGTGCTCTGGTTTCCTCTCATATGCCAAATTTTGCAGAATTGAAGTTTAATTGGCCACTGTAAGCTGGCCCAAGTGTATAGATAAGTGATGGAATATGAAGGGAGCTGATGGAATGTGGGGAAAAGAAAATGGGATTAATTTAGTTGGGTGCATGATGGTCAAGGAGTCAAAGCTTATTAGGTCAAAGGGTCTCTTGCCATCAACACAACTCTATGATTCCATAATGATTTATTTTTCCCTAAGTACTTGTCTAATTCCCCTTTGAATGGTCATGATTGGTGTGAATAAAAAGCATTCATTCCCTCCCGCCCAGAAGCTTTCATGTTTTATTGTTTTACAACAGTGGATTTAATTTGGCTTTTTTGACACTGATCAACAGAAAAAGACTCTTCCGTGTCAACGTGAAAACAAATCTCTACAAAGTGATTTAAATTAATTACAAATATAAATCACAAAATAATTGATTGCATAAGTATCACCCTCTTTAATATGACACACCAAATCATCACTGGTGCAGCAAATTGGTTTTAGAATTCACGTAACTAATTAAATGGTAATCACCGTGTGCAGTCAAGATGTTTCAATAGATTATAGTAAAAATGCACCTGTATCTGGAAGGTCCAACTGCTGGTGAGTAAAGTGCCCTGGCAAAAACGACACCATGAAGACAAAAGAACACTCCAAGCAAATCCACAAAAAGCTTATTGAAAAGCACAAGTCAAGAGATGGATACAAGAAAGTTTCCAAGTCACTGAATATCCCTTGGAGTATTGTTAAGTCAATTATCAAGAAATGAAAAAAAATGGCTCGGCTATAAATTGGCCCAGAGCAGGCTGTCCTCAAAAACTGAGTGACCTTGCAAGAAGGGGACCATAGGGGCAGGCCACTACTCTGGAGGAGTTACAAGCTTCAGTGGCTGAGATGGGAGTGACTGTGCACACAACAACTGTTAGCTGGGTACTTTATACCAGTCTCAGCTTAATGGGAGAGTGGCAAAGAGAAAGCCACTGTTGAAAAAAAAACTCAAATGAAATCTTAGCTGGAGTTTGCCAGAATGCATGAGGGAGACTCTGAAGTTAGCTGGAAGAAGTTCCTATGCTCTGATGAAACCAAAATTGAACTTCCTGGCCATCAGACTAAACGCTGTGTTTGGCATAAGCCAAACACTGCACATCATCAAAAACACAGCATCCCTACTGTGAAGCATGGTGGTGGCTGCATCATGCTGTGGGGATGCTTCACTGCAGTAGGCCCTGGAAGACTTTTGAAAGTGGATGGTAGAATGAATTCAGCAAAATATAGGGAAATCATGGAGGAAAACCTAATACAGTCCGCAGGAGAACTGCGACTTGGGAGAAGATTTGTTTTCCAGAAAGACAATGATCCCAAGCATTAAGTTAAAGCTAAAAACAACGAAGTTAATGTCCTGGAGTGGCCAAGTCAAAGTCCAGACCATAATGCAATTGAGAATTTGTGGCTGGATTTGAAAAGGGCTGTTCATTCATGATCCCCATGCAATCTGACAGAGCTTGAGCGATTTTGTAAAGAAAAATGGGGAAAAAGCTGATAGAAGCCTATCCACACAGACTCAAGGCTGTAATTGCTGCCAAATATGCATCTACTAAATACTCATTTGAAGGGAGTGAGGACTTATGCAATCAATTATTTTGTGTTTTATATTAGAGATCTGTTTTCACTTTAACATGAAAGAGTCTCTTTTTCTGTTGATTGTGTCAAAAAAAAATTTTAATCCATTGTGATTCAATGTTGTAAAACAATAAAACATGAAAACTCTTTATATATAGTGCCTGTGGTACTTTTTACAGGCACTATATATAAAGAGTAAAAGAGAGGTAAGATATTGGACTGCTGGAAGATGACACTGGAGAGGTAGAAATGGGGGGCGGGGAACAAAGAAATGGCGAATGACTAAGTATTTTGCTTCATTTTTCCACTGTGGAAGACACCAGCAGTATGCCAGCAATTTGAGAGTGTCAGGGGCAGAGCTGAATGTAGTTGCTGTAACTAAGCAGAAGGTGCTTGCAAAGCTGAAAGGTCTGAATGTAAATAAGTCACCTGGACCAGATGGACTAGATCCCAGGGTACAAAGAGGTGGCTGAAGAGATTGTGGAGGCATTAATAATGACCTTTCAAGAATCACTAGATCGTGGAGGATTTCTTAATCTCGTGGAATAAAACATCTTTCCTCAAAAGGGGGCGGGGGGAGTCTGCTTGGCAGCTGAGGTTTGTGGCTATGAAGCAAACTCATTTTCTTGGGCCTCCTCCACGCTGGTTGTTGGAGTTGACTCTGGGGCTGCAGGAAGTCTCCAACAATTGACTCTGCTCAATTGTTGGATGGGGAGAAATTGCAGTGTCCAGATGTGCAAAGCTGATAGAGACCTATCCACACAGACTCAAGGCTGTAATTGCTGCCAAAGGTGCATTTACTAAAAAAGTGGGTGAATACTTATTCAATCAATTAATTTGTTGTATATTTGTATTTAATTTAGATCACTTTGTAGAGATCTGTTTTCACTTTGACACGGACCGGCCTTTTTCTGTTGATCAGTATCAAAAAAAGACAAATTAAATCCATTATGATTCAATATTGTAAATCAATGAAACAAGAAAACTTCCAAGGGGGATGAGTAGTTTTTATAGACACTGTATGTCTCCAGCTGTCTCGTAATGCTTTCCAGGTCTTCTAAACCACTTTGCAACCATATTGGTATTAAAAGACGTTCCATATGGTTGTCAAATTGTACCCTCTAGTTCCCCAAAAATGGTTGGATTTAATTTCCTGTTCATGCCACTGATCAAAAAGTGAGTTTTAAAAAAATATTTTGAAATCTAATCATCAGCAATTGTCAGTGACAAATACAACAGTACTTTCAAAAAAGTAAAAACATCAATTTAACATAAGCAATTAGAGATACTTAATTATTTTAATTTACAGCAATGAAAAATATCAGTTACGGAAGCCAAAGGTATCATATTCAAGATCTAGTCAAGCTTTTGCAGCTTGTAAATTTAAAATATATGGTTTGTTCTTACATTTCCGAACCTGAGAATGAAAAACACATGGTTCTAAAGGCTGGAAAATAGAAAGAACACATCCAACACTGACTTTACAGATACAAGCAAAATAAGACTGAGATAATGACTGTGCAAATGGCTTACATTTTTTATACAAATGCAACACTTTTCTTATTCAAAGAATTGAGCAATGTTCCTGCTTTATGAAACCCCAGAATTCCATCATCTAAAATTTAAGCGTCAATAACTTAACGTCTTGACTTACCTTAAACTCCATATATTTAAATGACTGAGAATTGGCATAGATTTCTTCTCCATCCATAAGAAATAGTTTAAGGCCCAAAGATTTTGGTCTGCAGTTTTCTGAAATCCTCTCAGCAAATGATCCATTTTCTGGAAAGGCAGTACATAACTCCATTAAAAATGCGCTTCTTGTAAAAAATTAATAAAATATTTAATGTAATCTGCTGTAAACTAGGAACCTTTTTTGTTTTGAACATGCTTGTGAAATGTTGGTAACATTGGCAAAGCAGTAGTGACTGTGCAAACCTGGTTGTCCTGAACACATTTACAGGCAGTCATGGTATAAAACTGCACAAACAAGATTGGGATGAGATGGTGAGCACCCTTTCCTGAAGGATAAGGGAACTGGTTGAGTATTTTCAATAATCCAGGGTAATTATCAATAACATAACAGATGCATCGAACAATTTATTATGATTCACTGTGAACTAAGAAATGCTATTCCCATAATCACAACCACTAGGCTGTTGCGATTCCTGATTTTAATTGACTAGCAGATGTATACATATCAATTGTGATATATAGATATCATAAATAGTTTGAGCCTTCTTCAATAAACAATACGTGGTTACTTGATTTACTGTTGCCTTTCGGTCAGCTTGAACCAGCCTGGCCATTGTCTCTGATCTCTCTCTTTAACCAGGTGTTTTTGCCCACAGAACTGCCGCTCATTGGATTTTTCTTTTGTTTTTTCTCACCATTCTCTGTAAACACTAAAACTGTTATGTGTGAAAATCCCAGGAGATCAGCCAGTATGGCATCAACAATCATTCCACAATCAAAGTCACTCAGATCACATTTCTTCCTCATTTTGATGTTTGGTCCGAACAACAACTGAACCTCTTGACCATGTCTGCATGCTTTTATGCATTGAGTTGCCTCCACATGATTGGCTGATTAGGTATTTGCATTCACAAAATAATCTGCAGATGCTGGGGTCAAAGCAACACTCACAACACGCTGGAGGAACTCAGCAGGTCGGGCAGCATCTGTGGAAAAGATCGGTCGACGTTTCGTGCCGGAACCCTTCATCAGGACTGTAGGGGGAAGGGGCAGAGGCCCTATAAAGAAGGTGGGGGGAGGGTGGAAAGGAGAAGGCTGGTATGATTAGGCTAAATTCAGGTTGGAGGAGCAACACCTCATATACCGTCTAGGTAGTCTCCAGCCCCTTGGTATGAACATAGAATTCTCCAACTTCTGGTAATTCCCTCCCCCTCCCTTCGCCTATCCCTATGTCACTCTGCCCCTCCTCCAGCTGCCTATCACCTCCCTCATGGTTCCACCTCCTTCTACTACCCAAGGTGTTTTCCCCTATTCCTTCTTCACCTTTCCTGCCTATCACCTCCCTGCCTCCCTTCCCCTACCCCTTTATCTTTCCCCTTACTGGTTTTTCACCTGGAACCTACTAGCCTTCTCCTTCTCACCCTCCCCCCACCTTCTTTACAGGGCCTCTGACCCTTCCTTCTACAGTCCTGACAAAGGGTTTCAGCCAGAAACGTCGACCGATCTTTTCCACGGATGCTGCCCGACCTGCTGAGTTCCTCCAGCGTGTTGTGAGTGTAGGTATTTGCATTAATGAGCAGGTGTACAATCTACCTAATAAAGTGGCCACTGAGTGCATAAACAACCATTCAAATAGCCTGCATTCAGCCCCTTAGCAACCTTAGTATGTCATGGAAAAATCATTCCTGGAGAAGTCAAACTCTTTTGGTTAAAATTCCCAGTAGATTTGTTACCTTATACAGGGGCAAAATCATCTTGCCTATGCAGATACATTTTGAAGGAGAATAAAACTCTCACAAATCTTATTACTACAATTTACAATCAACCATAAGAGATGTTGTTAATTGTCAATGAAGCCTCCTCAGAAAGTAAACTATCAACATGTGAAGGTTCTCAGTCATCCAGGCCATTGCATATTAAGCAGTAGTAAATTAAGGCAACTGGACTTGCTGTGTTTTCTAGAAGAAGTTTCGCCATTCCTTCTGTTCAGAGATCTGTGCAGTTCGCATTGCAATTGGATAGCATATATAATATTGCTCTGAGACAAAATGACCAGTTCACAAACGGATGGCCCAACATAGGAGGGCTAATACTTCAGGTCGACTCGGCTGTGTATCTACACCTAAAAGGCAAGGGACACTCCTTTGATAATAACAATATGCAAATTTTGGACAGAGAGGACAAGCGGTTTGAAAGAGGGGTTAAAGAAGGCATCTTTGTCAAACTGGAAAACTCATCCCTAAACAGAGGGGGTGGGATACAACACCACCTATCTGCTACCTACAATGCGTCTCCACAACAGTTCACACCTCCATTCATGCAAAAATAAGACTAATGACCTCTCAAACATGAGGAATTCTGCAGATGCTGGAAATTCAAGCAACACAAATCAAAGTTGCTGGTGAACGCAGCAGGCCAGGCAGCATCTCTAGGAAGAGGTACAGTCGATGTTTCAGCTAATGCCCCACCTCCCCCTCATACCCCATCTGCCATCTACACACACACACTCCTTCCCTCACTCTCCTGAAGGAGAGATGGAGACATGACCAAGAATCTGCAGGCCTGATCATCAATAAAAATAAATGCAACTGGTGATGATAATAGAGGAAGTCTACCTCTGGTGCAGAGGTACCGCTGCAGAGATCACAATTCAATTTTAAAGTAATATAGGAACTGATAATGCACTGTGCTGTTTAGCATTATTAGCAAAAGAGTTAGACATCAGGAGTAATTTTAATCACATCGAAGATAACCCAAACAATTAGAGCATAAAATATATTCTGATTAATAGTATGTTTTTAGGGAAATCCAAATACTTTTATCCTATATGTGAAGGGAGCAAATACTGTCAAGACAATTTTAAAGAATAGTACATATCTCTGGAAGCACCAGATAAACTGCAGATGCCAGAAATCTGGAGCAACACACACAAAATGCTAGAGAAACTCTAGGTCTAAGCAGCATCAAAGGAGGGAAATAAACCGTCACCATTTAGGGCTGTGATACTTCATCAGGACTGGGACCATCGATGCTGCCTGACCCACTGAGTTCCTCCAGCATTTTGTGTGTGTTGCTATACATCTCTGGAAGCTATGAATCTATCAGCTTTATAGTTGTAACAAGCAATTTACTACATTTTTATAAGTTTCATACCAAAAGAGGCATTGTTAACTGAGTCATGAATCTAGCAGCAGATGAAATTGATCTAATTGAATTGTTGCAGGATGTTAGCCAATGAATGTAACTTACTTGAATGTTTATACACAATAAAATAAATCAACAAAAGAAAGAGCTTTGCTGTCCAAAAACAAATCACTAATAGTTTAATCCATATATGAGCATTTCCATAATTCTCATATAGAAGCCAAATAAAATTTCATCCCATGTTTCAAATAACATCTCCATTATATCTTCAGTGGGCTAAAACACACAAAGTATTTCATCAATGTCTAGTTCACTGTTTTTTTCTCCTGGAGGTGCTCAAGATTTAAGTAAAAAGAATTTAATGATGAGATGATGATAATGAGGCCTTCCTTGGTCTGGGTTGACCAGGGATGTTACGTCATAGCTGTCTAGATATGCAAGCCAGTGCAGTATAATATGGAGAGCAAGTTGTTGTCCATATAGCAAGCTCCCCCTCTCCACACTTCTGATGAACGCAAACAAGCAGCTGAGACTGATACAGCTTGGCACCAGCAGTGTCGCAGGAGTTGCCATTCAGCATTGAACTCAACGTAGGACTGCCTACGCCCACCTTGACAAGCCAGCGAGCACTGTGAGGGTCATGCTTTTTGACTTCTCCAGTGTGTTCAACACCATCCGCCCTGCTCTGCTGGGGGAGAAGCTGACAGCGATGCAGGTGGATGCTTCCCTGGTATCATGGATTCTTGATTACCTGACTGGCAGACCACAGTACGTGTGCTTGCAACACTGTGTGCCCGACAGAGTGATCAGCAGCACTGGGGCTCCACAGGGGACTGTCATGTCTCCCTTTCTCTTCACCATTTACACTTCGGACTTCAACTACTGCACGGAGTCTTGTCATCTTCAGAAGTTTTCGGATGACTCTGCCATAGTTGGATGCATCGGCAAGGGAGATGAGGCTGAGTGCAGGGCTACGGTAGGAAACTTTGTCACATCGTGTGAGCAGAATTATCTGCAGCTTAATGTGAAAAAGACTAAGGAGCTGGTGGTAGATCTGAGGAGAGCTAAGGTACCGGTGACCCCTGTTTCCATCCAGTGGGTCAGTGTGGACATGGTGGAGGATTACAAATACCTGGGGATACGAACTGACAATAAACTGGACTGGTCAAAGAACACAGAGGCTGTCTACAAGAAGGGTCAGAGCCTTCTCTATTTCCTGAGGAGACTGAGGTCCTTTAACATCTGCCGGACGATGCTGAGGATGTTCTACGAGTCTGTGGTGGCCAATGCTATCATGTTTGCTGTTGTGTGCTGGGGCAGCAGGCTGAGGGTAGCAGACACCAACAGAACCAACAAACTCATCCATAAGGCCAGTGATGTTGTGGGGATGGAACTGGACTCTCTGATGGTGGTGTCTGAAAAGAGGATGCAGTCGAAGTTGCATGCCATCTTGGATAATGTCTCCCATCCACTACATAATGTACTGGTTGGGCACAGGAGTACATTCAGCCAGAGACTCTTTCCACCGAGATGCAACACTGAGCGTCATAGGAAGTCATTCCTGCCTGTGGCCATCAAACTTTGCAACTCCTCCCTTGGAGGATCAGACACCCTGAGCCAATAGGCTGGTCCTAGACTTACTTCATAATTTACTGGCATAATTTACATACTACTATTTAACTATTTATGGCTCTATTACTATTTATTATATATGGTGCAACAACGAAAACCAATTTCCCCCAGGATAAAGTATGGCAAATTAAATGCAAGCTACTGTTGCAGTTTGATGAAGTCTTTGAATTCCAATGTTTTACCAATATGCCAATGACACTTTGTTCTTGTAAAAGAAAACTTCCCCATACAATAAAGTATGACTATGACTATGACTTTAGGGACCACAGCTCCAGTTTTCCTTTGGCGTTTACTCTTGATGTCTTCCCCACGAGTGGGCATGGCCGCAAGGCAGTTGAGGTTTATGATCAGAGTTTTCCTTCTCCAAGATAAGCTGCAACCACAGCTAACGAGTCCCATCTGCCCAATGTGACTGGTTTTAAGGCACCAGTAGCCCACCTTTGCCCCTTCTCCTGTCAGTAGAAACGGTTCCACTGGGATTAGCGGCTAAGCCATACGTGAAGGCCAGGATCTGGACTTGGTTATCAAAGGTTATTTGAGTCGCATGCCATTGAGATAATTTAATAGGTAGTGGGAGCTTGTCCTCACTACCACTTCCAGCTCTAACAAACTTAAGGAAGCTTGTCAGTTTTAAACATCAGATTCTGCTTTTGCCTGATAGGAGAGTGGTTACAAAAATATCCTTATTTTAAAGGCATTCCCCAGCAATAGAGAAAGTACAAACCAAACCGCTTTCTCCGTAGAGTAATGGGAACTCTGTAGAACTATTCCTAAATAATCAATAGTATTTCTGCCCCACATATTTGTTGTTATCAAAATAATGATAAATTACAGATCAGTCAGTAACAGATAATATCCAAAAGGAAAATTTATTTGAGGTGTAGGGAAGAAGGTTACCTGTTACAGGTATATTGACAGAAACTGTGTCCATACAGAAAAAAAAAACGGATTATTGCCTGAAGTGACGGCAGAAATGACAAATCCTATTGGAAATTCCAAAATCAGACGTTGTTGGCCTTCACTGCTCTCAGAAATTTGAATCAGAAAGGACTTGGATCAGTTAGTTTATATTTTAAGTAATGTCTGTTCATGCAAGCTTGAAATTCACTTCACAACCATGTGCTACAGCTATTGTGGTTAGTTTTCTTTTACAAGAACAAAGTGTCATTGGCATATTGGTAAAACATTGGAATTCAAAGACTTCATCAAACTGCAACAGTAGCTTGCATTTAATTTGCCAACACCATGTTTACAACGCTAATGTTTTTTGTTGGGAGGGAAGGGAGTGTATTTGTTGTGGGCATGATGAGGGAATGATGGATGGCAACTGGCCAATTTTACTGACTGAGCCACTGATGAATATTTAGGGCACCAGCACACCTATTTCCTATATGGACATGGAGAACAGTTTAGAGACACGAGGAGGTTAGGTCTGCGAATAAAATAGTCTACAAAAAAAAAAGTCCTTCGTATTACACCTAGAGGAAGCAAATGGTCTGGGATAATGCGCAACAAAAAACCTGGGAGATCTATCCCTGCAAAATGCAATGTTTCCAGACCTAGTCTTGTAGGCAAATTGGTGGAATGTAGTTGATCCATAAACACCTGAGTAGAAACAGGTTGTGACAAACAAAATTTGCCACATAGTCATTCCAAATTCTATTACTCATTATATTCCATTATTTGGCATTGACTATTGCCATTCAGAGATGATAGGCCCATGGGCCATCAATATGGAATCACTTTCTTCCTTAAAACTGTTGTCTTTATACTGCAATTCACACTTCAGCCTATCAGAAAATTGTTCTTAGTACTTTTTACAAGTTTCATGACAAATTGCAGGCAACTGTCCTCAGCATAGAAAAGCACAGAAAAAAAGGGAAATTTGGATTTATATGAAGAATATTTCAATTGAAATGTGCATTTTCTATTATATAAACATTTAAGATATACATTTTGATGTTTTTATTCAGAATGGCTTAAGACAATAAAATTCAACAAGAGAAAAATGATTAGAAAAATCAAGCAAATACTGCCCTCTGCAGAGGGATCATGTAAAATAACACGGATACCATAGAATAAGAAACCTTCAATAAACTTAGCACACCTGCTCATTCACCTCCTCCCTCACCTCCAGTCAGGACCCAAAACAGTCCTTTCAGGTGAGGTAATACTTCACCTGAGAGTCTGCATCTACTGTATCTGGTGCTCCCAATGTGGTCTTCTTCACATCTGTGAGACCTGACGTAGACTGGGGGACTGTTTTGTTGAACATCTTCACCCCATTGGCAACAAGAATTACTTTAATTCAACTGCCCATTCCTGTTCCAACAGGTCAGTTCATTACCTCCTCCATTGCCACAATGAAGACACTCTGAGTTGGAGGAAAAACACCAACTCATATTCCGTTTGGGTAGCCTCCGACCTGACTGTAATTTCTCCCCACCCCATTCCTCTCTTATTCCATTCCCCATTCTAGCTCCCCTCTTATCCCTTCTCTTCTCCTCATCTGCCTAACACCTCCCTCTTTGTTCCCTTTCTTCCATGGTCCACTCTCCTCTCCCATCAGATTCCTTCTCCCGCAGCCTTGACCTTCTACCTTTTCCACTCTCAGCTTCACAGTTCATCCACCCTCCTAATTTCCCCTTCACCCATCACTTTCTAGCTTGTACTCCTTCCCCTCTCCCTATCTTCTTATTCTGGCTTCTTTACCCTTCCTTTCCAGTGTGGCCTGAAATGTCAGCTCTTTATTCCTCTCCAAAGATGCTGCTTGACCTGCTGGAGTTCCTCCAGCATTTTGTGTGCGTTACTCTGGATCCCCAGCAGCTGTAGAATCTCTTGCTAATTAATGGCATGGATTTTCCTACAGTAAGTTAGGGAATACAAACAAAATAAAATGTACCTTGATAAATGCAATGAAGAATCAATTATGCCTGTCATATGATAAGGACCCCAAATTTCATCTAAAGACTTTTGAATTGAACGTCAGAATGCCTATCATCAACAGTAAGCATTTACCAGATAATATTATTTGTTTCAATAACCCCAAGAGAGCATCCCTATTTACTGGTGTGATAGTCTCCATTTCCCAGTCAGTAGCCAAGGCCCCAAAAGAAGATGCTGACTTTCCGGCTGCTGTCTGTAAGGAGTTTGTATGTTCTCCCCGTAACTGTGTGGGTTTAGTCCATGTGCTCTGGTTTTCTCACACAGACCAAAGGGATACCGATTGGTAGGTTAATTGGTCATTGTAAGTCGTCCCGTGATGATGCTAGGGTTAAATCAAGGATGGCTGGGTGGCATGGCTTAAAGAGCCCACTCCATGCTGTATCTCAATAAATACATTTTACATTCTGGGTTCACAATCAATATGAATTAAACCATCATTTTTGTTTTACTAAAGAGATTTCAAATCAAGCTAAATTCAAGGAGATATGACTTGCACCAACAGATAAATCACTTTTTGACCCTCCAGTTCAAACTACAGAAACAAAAGTAACTACGTAGTTTTGCAAAATACATTAAAAAAACTGCAGAAGCTGAGAGTCTTAAATAAAACAGAAATGTCACAAACACTTACCACTGCAGGCAGCATCTGTAACAAGTGAAATAGAGATCATATTTCAAGCCAAATATAGTGTTCAAGTGTCTTCTACCTGAAACATTTAAACATTTTCCAAAAATGCTGATTTACTTGGTAAGTGTTTCCAGCAGTTACCCATTTAAAAAAAAGACTATGTTTACCTTTATAGTTATTCTGCTTTTTATTTTCAATGACTGAAATTACTAATAACACTGAGGGTACTAGAGATGTCAATTGTTTGTGCTTGTGTGTTTAATTACTGAAAACACACGCACAGACAACTGAGATCTCTAACATCCTTTATGTTCATGTGTAACACAGGCAGTAGGTATTTCCTGTGCCATTTATGAGAAAAGTCAGTTATCTTTGTCTTTTGGATATAGGACTTCCCTGTCAATCCACTTTTTGCCTCTGGTGCCTGGATGAGGCCAGAGTGTCAGTTGGACCTACTGTCAGGATGTTTGCCTGCAAAAATTCTGCTTTGGATTTTAAATAAATTAATAACCAGGGTGATGGAGTGGAAACATGTCTCTACCAAAGGAGGTGTAAGACACTCCTTCCCTCTGTTAGCCTGCAGGTCAAGGTGTAGCACCTGCCTGGCCCCCGATCAGGGTCATATGAAGTCATGGGAGCAGGTGGTGGATAATTGTATGAGTAGCCGGTGCATATCACAAGTCCTGGTTATGCGACCACTGACGCCAGGTAGACAATCTCTGAAGAGTACTGATAATGGCTGGGGGTCACCTGTCTTGTAAAGACACTGCTCAGAAGGCAATGGTTTATCACTTCTGTAGAAAAATTTGCCAATAACGATCATGATCGTAAGACCTTGATTGCCTACACCATACAACGTGGTACATAATGATGATGATGATGAAGAATGATCCGGGTTTATGCCCTGCAGCACTTGTCGAGTGAACCTGCAGGAAATCAATTAAGTCTGTTCATTCACTTATTAAAAAAAACTTTTCTGTAGAAGGAATCTTGTTCTTCCCATCTCTGAAATCATGAAATAAACAATCAAAATTCTATTCAAATTCACATTCTTTATTTCGCTTTTCCAATTTGCACAAATTCAAAATTAATCCAAATCATTTTTCTTGTAGTTTTTAACTACCTCTTTCCTGCACTGACATACCTTGTACTATAATAAAATAATACTGTCATAAGAATATTTCATGCTAATTGAAATTGCTGTAAGAATACAAAAATACAACAAATAGGAGCAGGAACAGGTCATTTTGCCCCTTGAGCTTGTGCTAATTGACCTTCCACCTCAACGCACAACTACTGTCTCACAGCTCTATCAACCCAGGTTCCACCTTAACCTCTGGTGCTGTTTCAAGTTCAAGTTTAATCGTTATTCAACTATACATGAATACAGATGGAAACAGCCAATCTAAACAGCATTGGTGCAGTGTTAAGGTACAAAACACATTACCAACAGTCATACACAGCACAAGGCACATTATATGTTAGCAGTTAACATACAGTTACACAAAAAAATGTAACCCAAGTCCCTGATTGTCATATCCCATACCATGGGATGTTGTCAGCAAGAACAAGGCCGCAACAGCCTGGAAATTGCACAATAACAAAAAAGTGAAGCCACAGATGAATGCAATCCAACTTGCCTTCCACCAAGCAAACACAGGAGAGCGGCATTGATGGGAGGGGCCAGCCTTCAACTCAGCGTGGACACTACGCCATGGCACTCTGGCACCTCGTCCTCTAGGCGGCTGCAACAGGTGACGCCGCGGCATGAGGCCTTGGTCCATGCTACAACCAAGGCCACACAGCTCCCTCGCCGTCAGTCCCATCAACGAGCCAATGAACCGAACTGGTAATATTCCACATTACCAACGTCCAACAACGTCTTGCGATCACAAGAAAAACATTCAAGACAATCACTTTTGCTGGGTTATACACTGCCTCGCACACCATCTCTTAGGCCTTCTTCCCTGGATGGCTGAAACAGGCTGCAACAGTGAGCAACAAGGCCAGCTCCGCTGCTATCGAGCAACTCGTTAGTGAAGTACACCTGCTGTACTTGATAACCAGTAGTTTCTTGCAATCATAAAAAATAGAGATAAAAGATGTATATTTACACCTATGGTTGGACCAAAATAGGCTGCTGTATCTGAGAGTGCCACCATCTTGCCGAAGGGTATTTTTGTACAGTTTCTTTCAGGTACTCCAGTTTCCTCCCACTTCCAAAAGTTACGCAATTTAACAGGTTAATTTGTCACTGTAAATTGCCCTCCAGTGTGTAGGTGAGGGAGAGAATCTTGCAACTGAGAAAAATGTGGAGAACATAAAATGGGATTCATGTACATAGATTTAATGGGGCTAATGTCAATTTCCATGCCGTACAGGTCTAAGACTTCCATAAGGCCACAAGATATAGAAGCAGAATTAGGTCATTTGGCCCATTGAGTCTGCTCTGCCTTTTCATCACAGCCAATCCAATTTTCCTCTCAGCCCCAATCTCCTGCCTTCTTCCCGTATTCCTTCATGCCTTGACCAATCAAGAATCTATCAACCTCTGCCTTAAATATATATTTAAGACTGCCACAAAGACTTGATGTCTACAGCTGCCTGTGGCAAAGAATTCCACAGATTTACCACTCTCTGACTAAAGAAATTCCTCATCTCAGTTCAAAGAGGACGGCCCCTCTATTCCTAGGCTGTGTCCTCTGGTCCCAGACTCTCCTACCATAAGAAACATCCAATCCAAGTCCTTTCACTATTTGGTAGGTTTCAATGAGGTCACCCTTCATTATTCTGGATTCTAGTGAATACAGGTCCAGAGCCATCAAACACTCTTCATATGACAAGCAATTCAATCCTGGAATCATTTTTGTGAACCTCCTTTGAACCCTCTCCAGTTTCAACACATTCTTTCTAGGATAAGAGGATCAAAACTCCTCACAATATTCCAAGTGAGATCTCACTAGTACTTTATAAAATCTCAACATTACATCCTTGCTTTCAATATTCTAATCCTGTTGAAATGAATGCCAACATTGCATTTGCCATCCTCACCACAGACTCAACCTGCAAATTATCCTTATGGGAATCTTGCACAATGATTCCTAAATCCCTTTGTGCCACCACTGTATCCCATCTGCCATTTCTTTGCCCATTCTACTAATCTGTCCAAGGCTTTCTATAGCCTCTCTACTTCCTCAAAACTACCTGCCCCTCCACCTATCTTCATATCGTCTGCAAACTTTGCAACAAAGCCATCATTCAAATTCATGGAAGAAAGGGAAGGGAAAGGAGCACGAAGGATGTGATGGACAAGTAAGGAGATTAGGTGAGATACTCTCTTTCAGTAATTGCCCCCCTTCTTCATTTCTCATGTCTATTTCCCCTTCACCTCCTTACCTGCCCATCACCTCCCCTTCCCTTTCTTCCATAGTCTTCTATCCTCTCCTATCCCCCTTCTCCAGCTCCTTACCTCTTTTATCTATCAACTTCCCAGCTCTTTACTCTACGTCCTCCCTCTCACCTAGTTTCACCTATCACCTGCGACCTTGTACTTCTTCTTTCCCTCCCCCTACCTTCTTACTCTGGCTCCACCTCTACCTTTCCTGTCCTGACGAAGGGTCCCAGCTTTAAACGTTGACTGTTTATTCTTTTCCATAAATGTTACCTGTGTGTGTTGTTTTGGATTATGTATGACTGGCTCTGAGGCCACAATGGGGAAAGGTGCTAGTCAGATAGGGTGATAGTGATATGAGACTTGATAGTGGAGAGTTCAGACAGAAGATCCTGTGATCCCAGAAGTGACACTAGAATGATATTTTGTCTCCCAGATGTCAGGGTCAAGGATGTTGCTGAATGGTTGCAGGAAATTCTAGGGGGGAGGGGAGGTATGGGAAGGGTGAACAGCCGTAGGTCATTATAAATGTAGGTACAAATGACATGGGTAGACGAGGGATCGAGTTCTGTAGAGTGAGTAGAGAGAGTTAGGTATCAAATTAAGAAGCAGGACTTCAAAGGCAGTAATCAGGATGGTCAGCCTGACATCAGTAGTGAGGAAGTTACTGGAGGGAATTGAGGGACAGGATCTACTAGACAGTCTAGACAGACAGTCTATTGAGGAGTCATCAGCATGGCTTTGTGTGTGGAAAGAACAAAACTTTTAGAGTTTTTTTTTGAAGGACTAACCAAAAAGATAGACAAGGGTAGGGCTGTGGATAATTTCTATTTGGTCTTTAGCAAGGTCTTCATCAAGGTCCTTGGCAGACTGGTCTGCAAGGTTAGATCCCATGGAATCCAGGGCAGTTAATTAGGTGGATTCAAAAATTGGGTGGGAGTTGGGAAACAGAGGTTAATTGTTGACAGTTGTTTTCAGAACGGACAGCAGTGACTAGCATCATGCCAAATGTTGATGTTCGAATCTTTGCTATGCCTTATTTATATAAATGATTTGACTGAAAATGCACAAAGCTTGATCAATTAAGTTTGCAAACAATGTGAATTAATAAGTCTTGTTGATAATGATTAGGATCTTCAGCATTTTGATCATTAAATATTGACTGTTTACTCTTAATTCTTAAAATGCTGAAGATCCTGAAAGCTTACGGAGTGCCAGACCATCTACTGAGAGCAACAGAGTCCAGCTACAGCAAAACCATGGTGAAAGTTGTATCACAAGATGGAGAAACAGCTGTGTTCGAGCTCCTAGCTGGTGTGCTGCAAGGAGACACTCTGGTATCCTACGTCTTTATAATCGTCCTTGATTACGCTCTGTGTCAAGCTACCAAAGATCATGACAAGTTTGGTTTTAACATAAAACCAGGAAGAACCAAAAGGGTCAGACCAGTTATGCTCACAGATCTCGATTTTGCAGATGACATAGTCCTGCTCTCTGACCAGATGGAGGAAGCGCAGCAGCTAGCAACAAAAGTGGAAATTGAGTGCAATAAAGTTGGACTTCACCTAAACACTAAAAAGACAGGGTACATGGCATTTAATTGTGACAAAGGTACTCTCAAGACCGTAAAGAATGATACCATTAAGAAAGTCTTTGACTACAAGTACCTCGGGTCAAGCATGATGAGTTCGGAGAAGGACATAAAGATAGGGAAGGTACTGGCGTGGAGGGCCATGAACGACATGAAGGAAATCTGAACGTCGAACCTGACCAGAGGGCTTAAAAAGAGGACTTTCATAGCAGTCATAGAGTCCATTCTCATGTACGGATGCGAGACGTGGACACTCACCAAGACTATGCGAAAGTATCTAGATGGTTGCTATAGACGAATGCTCTGGATGGCTCTTGACATGAGTTGGCAACAGCACATGACGAACGCCGAACTCTATAACGACCTACCAATGCTCACCACTAAAATCGAGGCGAGAAGACTGCAACTAGCGAGGCACTGTCTACACCACCCCGAGCTACCTGCCAACCTGGTCATCATATGGGAGCCCAATCATGAGAGGATGAACGCTGGGCACCCTCCCAAGACTATGGTCAATTAGGGGGCATATACTTAGGGTGAGAGGGGCCAGATTTAAAAGGGACCAGATGGGCAAATTTTCCACAAAGAGGGTGATAGGTATATAGACTGATCTGACAGAACAACTAGCTGAAGCAGGTACTATACCATCATTGAAGAGGCACTAGGATAGGTACATGGCGGGGATGGGGCTGAAAGGGATGTTGGGACTAGCAGAGTGTGCACCATGGTCAGCCTGGAATGGTTGGACAAAAACATGTTGTATTGCTCTATGACAGATCAGGCATGTCAGAAACAATCTGGCAAGTCTGACACAAAGCTGGGTGGCAGTGTGAAATGTGAGGAGGATGTTATGAGAATGGAGGGTGACTCGGACAGGTTGGGTGAGCGGGCAGATGCATGGCAGATGCAGTTTAATGTGGATAAGTGTGAGGTTATCCACTTTGGTGGCAAGAACAGGAAGGCAGATTACTATCTGAATGGTGTCAAGTTAGGAAAAGGGGAAGTACAACGAGATCTAGGTGTCCTTGTTCATCAGTCACTGAAAGTAAGCATGCAGGTACAGCTGGCAGTGAAGAAAGCTAATGGCATGCTGGCCTTCATAATAAGGGGAATTGAGTATAGGAGCAAAGAGGTCCTTCTGCATTTGTACAGGGCCCTGGTGAGACCATACCTGGGATATTGTATACAGTTTTGGTCTCCAAATTTGAGGAAGGACATTCTAGCTATTGAGGGAGTGCAGCGTAGGTTCACGAGGTTAATTCCCGGGATGGCGGGACTGTTATATGTTGAAAGATTGGAGCGACTAGGGTTGTATACACTGGAATTTAGAAGGATGAGAGGGGATCTGATTGAAACATATAAGATTATTAAGGGATTGGACACGCTAGAGGCAGGAAACATGTTCCCGATGTTGGGGGAGTCCAGAACCAGAGGCCACAGTTTAAGAATAAGGGGTAGACAATTTAGAATGGAGTTGAGGAAGCTGTTAACTCTAAGAAGGTCGAGAAGATAGATTTTAAATCTACTATTTGATTCTTATAAAACAGAACATTCTCAAGTCTTAAGAGTTTAGATCAGTCACTGGAAAACAACTATTTGAAACAAATTCTTTATTTCCCACACATGAAAATCCACCTGAATTGAAAATAATATTATCTGGAGTAGATTATATTTACAACTGTTGAATTTTACATTGAAATGCTGACAGTTCTGTGCACTATTACAGCAGCCACCCACGTTAGTACAGGTTGACCTTCACTAATCCAGCACCACTGGGACCTGAGGAGTGCCGGATTAGTGAAAATGCTGAGTTACAGAAGGATCACATTAAGCATAATCAGTGCCGGATTATCGAAGGAACCGGATTACAGGTAGTCAGATTAGTGAAGGTTGACCTGTACCAGCCAGTTTGAGACTTCTAAACACAGAAATTTTGTAATGTCAACATTGGTTAATTGGCCAATCACTGACTGTGCTCCAACACTGAACTCCTTCAGATTTACTCATGGGAATTTTGTGAAGACTGGTGACAACGCACGATGTTGCAGGCATCAGCCCCAGTGATGATCTGTGCCACATTAACCAGGCTCACTACCATCAATGGAGTAAACAACATCAAGGGCTGTGAGTAATTAAGCACTTTCTGATTTTTTAAAATTATTTTTGAGTTTCTTTAAAATGATTTTAAATGCTTGGAGTTTGTTTTCAGGAGTCACCTGATGAAATTTCAATAGCTTTGGACTTCCATATTTCATTTTATCAGAAAAATATCAGTGTTATTATAGTTGGCTTAATTACTGACATCATTTAGGTTCACCATTTTTCATCAATTTTGTGGCCAGGTTTGCTTTGTCATTGTGTGTTTCCTCCAAAGTTTCTGGGGAGTGCAAGCCATAGCCCCAGCAGCACAACCCAGAGCAACAAACGGGCTTTCTACCGGTCAATTCTATCTGCGTGGGTGGATTGGAGATCTGTTTGGCTGAGGGAGGGGAAGCAGTAAGGGAGGGGTTTGGTGTGCTATGTAAAATGGCTGCTTGGAACTTGAAAAAGCATTGCAAAGAGATCCATCCTGATAGGATTCCATTCATTTCCAACAGAAGATGCAGAAATACACCACAGATCAGGTAGCACCTGAAAATCAGTGACATTCAGATCAATGACCTTCCATCAGAAATTTTAATTCTGCTTCTTTCACCACAGGTGTAGTCTGATCTACTGAGTATTTCCATCATTTTCTGTTCCTTGAAGCTTCCTCATCTATTGAAGTTGAGCCACTATTTATACATTTCCAAATGAAAGATTTCAAATTTATTACGATCATTTTATATCTCAGATAATGACAGTAATTTGATGAATTTTCAGTTTTTACTTATCATTTTCAATTTCTGTTTACCTGTTCAAATGTTCCCATCTCATTTCTCAATGCTCATGCTAAATTTGAAATAAATAGTTGTATTCAGATGTGAACCATGTAGCCTACAAAAGGGAGGAAGTATGCTTCTGACTCTCTTCTGGAAATGACAGCTATTGCAACAGAAAATGAAAATCTTATTGCATTTTATTTATCACTTATTTAGTTCCCTGAAGTGAAACAATTCTGAGAAATTTCAGTGTTGTGGAGATTCTACAGAAAATTATTCATATAGCAGTCAAGGTTTAAACAAGATATTTCAGGTAATAACTTCATACATGTTTAACACATTGGCAAATATATAGATGCTTTCAGCTTAACCCCAGCAACACACACACACACACACACACACACACACACACACTCACACACAATGCTGGAGGGACTCAACAGGTCGAGCAGCATCCATAGAGAGGTATAAACAGATGATGTTCCTGGGTGAGACCTTTCATTAGGAGTGGAAAGGGAAAGAAGCCAGAATAAGAAAGTGGGGAGGGGGAGGAGAGAAGTACAAGCTGACAAGTGCTGGTGAAAGGGGGAAGGTGGATGATTGGGGAGGGGTTAATAAGTCAGACACTGTCAGGTGGATGAAGCAGGAGATTCATAGTCTGTTGAGATCTAGATCTAGATCTCTGGCATTCAAGTCCGGTCATCCAGGACTATGCAAGAAGGCCAGGGACGATGTACAGAGGGTTATCTCAAGAGCAAAAGAACAATTCTAGTTGAGGTTAGAAGCAGAATCCAAAGCATGTCAATTCTGGCAGAGTTTGCTCACCACATAAATATGGCCCTTGTGGCTAAAGGGATCAGGGGGTATGGAGGGAAGGCTGGTACAGAGTTCTGAGTTGGATGATCAGCCATAATCATACTGAATGGTGGTGCAGGCTCAAAGGGCCGAATGGCCTATTCCTGCACCTATTTTCTATGTTTCTATGTTTCTATTACATATGCCGGTGATATTAAATCTGATTGTGATGGGCAAATGAGGAGGAGAGAAGAGGTAAGAGGGGAGCCAATGTGGGGAAAGGATGGATCAAAGGCGCTTGACAAAGCAGCCAGGTCTTACCGATGCAGGGGAGGCTGCATAGTAAGCATCAGATGCAGTAGATGACCCTGAAAGACTCACTGAAGTGTTATCACTTGGAAGGACTATTCGGGGCCCTGAATGGTGGTGAGGGAGGAAAGATGGGGCAGATGTAGGGTTGTGCCAGAAGAGAAAACATTGGGGAAGGACAAGTGGACAAATGAGTTACTGAGAGAGCGATCCCTGTAGAAAGCAGAAAGTGGTGGTGGGGGGGGGGTGCGAGGGGGAAGAAGGAGTGGGAAGGAAAGATGTGTTCAGTGGTAGAATCCCATTGAAGGTAATAGAATTACAGATGGCTGGATATGAAGACTTAAGAGGTAGTAAGCAAAGATATGGGGAACTCTATGCCTGATATGGTGGCAGGAAGTTGGAAGATGGGGATGTGTGGGGAATGGAGGAGATGCGGGTAACGGCAGCAATGATAATGGTGGAAGGTAAACAACGCTCTTTAAAGGAGAACATCTCAAATGTTCTGGAATGGAAAGTCTTATCCTGACAACAGCTGCAGCGGAGATGGAGGAAATGAGAAAAGCCAAAGGCATTTTCACAAATTATATGGTGGGAAGAGGTATAGTCAAAACAGCTGTGAGAGTAACTAGGTTTATAAAGGTATCAGAAGATAGCCGGAGGCAAAGAAACTGAAAATGGCGAGCTCAGCCTGGGTGCAGTCAGTGCTATAGAAAAGAAAGAGTTGGGGAGCATTACCAGGGCAGATTTGGAACATGGACTGTTCCTTATAGCCAACAAAAAGGCAGGCGTCTCTGGGGAAATATTGGGCGGAGCCAAAAATGAAATTGTTGACAGGGAGAACTAGTTCTGCCAGACAGAGGGGGGTGCTGGTGGTGGGGAACTGGTTAGTTTTTTTCCCCTGAAAGAAGTGGAGAGCTTCAAGGCATTCCTGAAGGGGGATATAGATGAGATTATGTTAGATTCAACTTTATTGTCATTGTGCCAAGTACAGATACAAAGCCAATGAAATGCAGTTAGCATCTGATCAGAAATGCAAAGAATAGCATTATTTACAAAATAACTGTGAATAAAAAGTAAGTACTACAGCACACAAATTAAAAGTACTGAGACAGTACAATATGGGTGCAATACTGCCTAACGCTGCGGTGTGAGGTTCAGCAGGGTCACAGCTTCAGGGAAGAAGCTCTTCCTGTGCCTGCTGGTGCAGGAGCAGAGGCTCCTGTAGTGCCTACCGGATGGGAGGAGGAGCAAAAAGTCCATGGTTAGGGTGAGATGCATCCTTGATAATGCTTTTTGCCCTGCCCAGGCAGTGTTTATGGTAGATGTTCTCAATGTTCTCAATTTTCACCCAGAGAGTGGTGGATATATGGAATGCTCTGCCCCAGAAGGCTGTGGAGGCCAAGTCTCTGGATGTTTTCAAAAAAGAGACGGATAGAGCTCCTAAAGATAGTGGAATCAAAGGTTATGGGGATAAGGCAGGAACTGGATACTGATAGTGGATGATCAGCCATTATCACAGTGAATGGCGGTGCTGGCTCAAAGGGCCGAATGGCCTACTCCTGCACCTATTGTCTATTGTCTATTGGTGGGCAATTGGGTGCCGATAATCCGCTGGGCAGTTTTCACCACACGCTGGAGTGCTTTGCGGTCCAATATGGGACAATTGCCATACCACACTGAGATGCAGTTGGTACGTATGCTCTCAATAGTGCAGTGGTAAAAGTCCATCAGTATCCTGGGCTTTCCTGATGCTCCGCAGGAAATAAAGGTGCTGTTGTCTATAGATGTATAGGGACTGGGCATCATTTGTGAAAGTGAAGTGTTCAGGGACAGAGCACTTAAAGTGATTGAAGTGTAAAGTGTCACGGACGTAGATGGGAACGAACTGAATCAAGGCCGACAAAATGAAGGCAAGGTATGCAGACACGAGTTCATTGGGGCAGGAGCAGGCAGAAACAATGGGCTTAGACAGACAGTCAGGGTTATAGATCTAGGGTAGGAGTTAGAAACAAGCAGTGCAGGCTCAGTGAACAGCATGTGGGGGAATCTCCAGAGTTGATGAGGCTGGTGATGGTGCAGGAAAACAAATGGCACAATGCTCTTTAGGGGGGATCCTTTCTCAAGGGGCATTTAGAAGGATGTGTCTGAGTGTTGCTGCCTGGCCTCAGCAACACAGCAGTCATTCTACCAGTCTGCAGCAGCACCACTCTTGTCTGAGGGTTTGAAGGTGAGTTTGGGATTGGTGCAGAGAGAGCGAAGGGCAGGGCGTTCTGAGGGGTAAGGTTCGAGGAGGGGAGAGGAGTGCTAAAGTCGAGACCGTTGACGTCTCGTCCGTAGGTCGAGATGAAAAGATCCAGAGCCGACAGATGACCAGAGTGAGGTGTCAAGAAGAGGAGGAGGTTTGACGAGCAGGTAATTGGCAGTGGGGTGCTAATGAAGTAGGCTTGGAGATGGAGGTGACAAAAGAAGAATTTGGGTGTCATGGCAGGCACAGAGGTGCGTGCACAGGAGGACAAAGATAACGCCCTTGTTGAGAACAGAATGTTCCGCCTCAGAGTGGGAAGCGTCAGAGGGAATGGTTCATAGCTCGAACTAAATTTATTATCAAAGTATATATGTTATCAAATACAACAATGAGATTCGTTTTCTTGTGGGCATACTCAATAATTTGAATAACCATTATAAAATCAATGAAAGACAGCAACAACCAGGTGGACAATCAGCGTGCAAAAGACAAAAAACTGTGTAAATAAGAAATAAATAATAATACATAAACAATATACAGTGAGAACATGAGATGAAGAGACCTTGAAAGTGAGCCTATAGGTTGTCAGAACATTTCAGTGATGCGGCAAGTGAAGTTGAGTGAAATTATCCTGTCTGTTTCAGAGCCTGATGGTTGAGTGGGAATAACCATTCCTCAACCTGGTACTGTGAGACCTGAGGCTCTGGTACCTTCGTCCTGATGGCAACAATGAGAAGAATGCATCTCCTGGGTGATGGGGGTGTCGGTGGGGGGGGGGGTGCTTTACCAGTGATGGACTGGGCTGTATCCACTACTTTTTGTAAGATATTCCATCCAAGGGCATTGGTGTTTCCATACCAGGCTGTGGTGCAGCCAGTCAATCTCTCCAAGACAAATCTATTGTCATGGTCCGGTCCGTAAAGTCTGCATTCCGGTTCACGGTCCGGTCCGTTGGCTCTGGGTCTTCCGGCTACCCCTTGTTTCAGTTGGGCTTAATCATAGGCACCTGATGTTCATCTTGGGGCTGGGAATATGTGGCCCTGGGATAGTGTGTGGGGGCTGGGGCTAGGGCTCGGGCTCTGCCTGTGCCTGCAGTGTTTTGCTTTGGATTTTTGCTGTTTTTTTCGGAGGATGATGGTGGTTGGCTAAACAACTAGACTGTGAATGGATGGAGGATGGCAGGAGGAAAAGACAATTCAGGAAGTGAGTTAGAGATGGAAGATGGCGGGAAACAGGAATGGAGTGTAAAGAGTAAGAAAAGAAAACAGAGGTATGAGCAGTCAAATTCTGAGGGGTCAAGGGATGATTGAAAAAGGATAGCAAAAGACTGGAAAGAAGATGAGATTAAAGCAATTATAAAACTGAATGAAGACAGGGCATCTTTTGGGGATTGGAACCTGATTCATTTGACAAAGGTAATCAACAAACTTGTAGGCAAAGTCAAAAGAGCCAAGGTATTACGAAATGGATTGCTATTAGTGATATGTTGGGATAGTGCTCAGCAAGGCAAAGTGATAAGATTAAATAAAATAGATGGCAAAAAAGTACAATGCTCAATACTTGACAATAGAAAGTGGACTAGAGGAGTTATTTCGGGGATACCAACAAAAGTTACTATGGATGAGATTAAACAGAACATCAAAGGAGCAAAGATTATTGAGGCCAAACTTTTGAAAGTTACAAGAGATGGAAAAAAGTGTGATAGTTTATCGGTGATGATTAACTTCGATGAAGAGAGATTTCCAACTAAAGTTTATTTAGGGTATATGTGTTATGAGGTCAGAATATATATACCACCGCCTTTAAGATGTTTTAAATGTCAGAAATTTGGGCATATTGCAGCGGTCTGCAGAGCAGAACAAAGATGTGGGAGATGCGCTGGAGAACATGAATACCGGAAGTGTGAGGCGGGAGCTAGGCTGAAATATTGCAATTGTGGCGAGGAACACAATGCAACTTATCGAGGGTGCATTATTAGCAAGAAGGCATCTGAGATACAACATGTTAAAGTAACTCAAGGGATTAGCTGAGGCAGTGAAATGTTTCGCTGAAAAGGAGAAAGCTATTAAGCAAACAAATACAGGGAATAATAAACCGGTGAACTGTGAGGGCTGAAATATGATAAATAAGGACACACTAATAATGAACAGAAAAGATTTCGTACTGTTTATGGTAGATGCAATTAACTGTTCAGCGCAAACAGACAAAAAGAATGGAAAAAATTAAAATTATAGTCAAGTCTGCAGAAAAATATCTTGGTATTACAGGGCTTAGGTAACTAAATCTTAATAAGAGTGAGCTTTTTCCATTAAATATGCAAGCTCCAATTCATAGACAATTACCATTTGAATTAATTACTGATTATTTCACTTATTTGGGTGTCAAAATTACTAAAAAATATAAAGACCTATTTAAAGTTAACTTTCTACCTTTAATTGATCATGTTAAGCAATTGTTTACTAAATGGTCCCCACTGTCCTTATCATTGATTGGTCGAATTAATGCTATTAAAATGACTGTTTTACCTAAATTTCTGTGTTTATTTCAAATGGTACCAATTTTTATCTCTAAATCCTTTTTTGATATTATTGATTATAAAATTTCTTCATATATATGGCAGAATAAAAATCCTAGATTGAGTAAGAAATATCTACAGAAATCAAAAAAGGATGGTCGTTTAGCATTGCCGAATTTTAGATTTTATAATTGGGCAATGAAATTTTGATATTTAATGTTTTGGATGCAAGATTGGGATGAAACTCATTGTCCGCGACGGGTGAACCTGGAGGGTGAGTCTGTGCAGGGGTTCTCATTAGTTTCTATTTTAGGAGCTTCACTCCTCTTTGCATTAACCGAACTGAATAAACAAATAATTAATCTAATAATTAAACATACAATACGAATACGGTTTCAATTTCGCAAATTTTTTGGATTGAACTAATTTATTTTATCTAGTCCTATTATATCTAATTTTTTCTTTCAACCTTCTAGAATTGATCAAGCTTTTTCCTTATGGAAAACAAGGGGAATAGCATGCTTTCATGATTTATCCATGGATAATTGTTTCATGTCGTTTGAACAATTATCCAATAAATAAGTTGCTTAGTTCACATTTTTTAGATATCTGCAGATTAGAAGTTTCTTGAATGGTATTTTACCTAACTTTCCAATATTTCATCCAACTAATATTACAGAAAAAAATTTAGGTTTAAATCCCTATCAGAAGCGCTTAATGAACGCAGCAGGCCAGGCAGTATCTCTAGGAGGAGGTACAGTCGACGTTTCAGGCCGAGACCCTTCGTCAGGACTGCTGCGTTCACCAGCAACTTTGATGTGTGTTGCTTGAATTTCCAGCATCTGCAGAATTCCTCGTGTGTGAGAAGCACTTAATAGCAGTTTTGTATGACTTAATAACAAAAATACATCTAGGTACATCTGATAAAATAAAAAATGAATGGGAAAGAGAACTTCAGGTACCTTTACCTATAGAGAAATGGGAGAAAATTCTTCAACTAGTTAATACTTCCTCAATGTGCGCTAGACATACACTGATACAATTTAAAATAGTCCATAGGGCTCATATGTCTAAGGATAAATTCGCTCATTTTTACCGACATATAAATCCTGTGTGTGACAGATGTAATTCTGAGGTGGCCTCTCTGACACCTACATTTTGGTCTTGCCCTCTTTTAGATAAATATTGAAAAGATATTTTTAATATTATTGAAACAGTTTTGCGTATTAATTTAAAACCTCACCCTATTACTGCAATTTTTGGATTCCCAGTGACAGATGTTGGTCACTTATCCTTTTCAGCTTGCTGTTTGATTGCATTTGTTACACTAATAACTAAAAGATCCATCTTACTTAAATGGAAAGATTCTGATCCTCCTACTAATTTTCAACGGTTTTCTCAAACTATATTGTTTAAACCTGGAAAAAATTAGGTGTGGTATGGTTGATTCTTCAGTTAAATTTGAAGAAACCTGGAGACCATTTATTCAACATTTTCATATGATGTAAGTTTTCCCTTTCAGAACCCTTTTGTTTATCTATGGAGGAGTGGAGTTAATGACAAATAATGTTCTTATCTGAAGGAATACAGTTTTGTTTTGTTTTTTTTTAGTTTAGGGGGTTCTTAATAAAATTCTTTTTCATGTTCAATTACTTAGAGATTGGGAGGCTTGAATTATAAAATTTTACTTGAATTATGTTTGTATATGCTAACCATTATCAATGTTATACTGATTCTCTTTGTATCATCAATATTGTTATGTATATTAATCTGAAACTTAATAAAAAGATTGAAAAAGAAGTAGCTTAGGTGGGAAGCAGTTGAAAAAATGCTGAATGGAGGATCAAATAGATCACAGGCAGGGGAAGCGGGATCTTAATAGCAATATATATTTTGCAATGGAATGCAAGGAGTCTTATCGCAAATGGCCAAGAATTTAAGAAATCTGTATCAGCACCCAAGGAAAAACCTCAGATTCTATGTATACAAGAAACATGGTTGAAACCACAATTAGATTTTGTTTTACAAGGATATACAGCAATTAGGCAGGATAGAAGCAATGGCAATGGTGGAGGAGTAGCAATATTTATAGCCAGTGGGATGAGATATGATATAGTCAACGCAGGGCAGAAGTATGAATCAATAATAATCAAAATATGGATAGGCAGAGAAAGCTTGGTAATTATAAATCATTATAATCCATGTAGAAGACTAAGCAAAGATACACTAAACAAAGTGGGTGGTAGGATGCAAGGGAAAATAATATGGTGCGGGGATTTCAATGGACACAGTACACTATGGGGATGTAAAAATGTGGATGAAAACGGATTAGTGATAGAAGAATTTCTAGGTGATGAAAAAGCTGGTATGTATAAATAATTGAGAAGGTACGAGATATAATATATCCCAAAACACAGAAACTGCAATAGACTTAACATTTGTAAGTAGAGAATTAGCAGGAATCAGTACTTGGAACATAATAAAACAAACTACAGTAGGAAGTGATCACTATTCCTTACTCACAAGGATTCAGGTTAAAATAGAACAAAATGTAGGATCTAGAGTGTCAAGGTGGAAACTAAATAAGGCAGAGTGGGAGGTATTTCAAAAAAGAAGTGAAGTAAGATGCACAAAGATTTTAGGTGAAAATATGTCAGATATAGAAGAAATGAATGATAAATTGGTCACAGCAATTACAAATTCGGCAGAAGAAACAATTCTGAAAAGTAAAGGTACAGGAAAGAGGGAAAATATTCCATGGTGGAATTGTGAATGTAGTAGAAGTATAAAAGCAAGAAATAAAGCATTTAAAATGTTAAAAAGACAACATTTGGTAGAAACATTAATACAATATAAAAGAGCACAAGCAGATGTTCAGAAAACAATCAGACAAGCAAAGCGAGCATTTTGAAAACAGTATTGTAACAAAATTGGAACAGCAACTCAACTGTCCAAAATATGGGGCATGATAAAGGAAATGAATGGTATAAGAAGTAGTAAAGAGATTCCTGTGCTAAAAAGTGAGGACGAAATAGCAATTAACAATGTAGAAAAAGCAGCAATATTGGCAAAAGCTTTTGTAAACATACATGGCTCGGAGAATTTGACGGTTGAGGCTAGACAGCAAAGGGAGGAGAGGCTTAAGCAAAATTCAGGAATTACGGACAAAAGAGCAATATCAGAAGAAGTGCTGGATACACCTGTTAGCATTTCAGAAATAGAAAAAGCCAATATGAATGCGTGGCCAACTTCTCCTAGGAAGGATCAAGTATTGGGTATAATGCTGAATCACTTATCAAGAAATGCACATCTAGTTTTACAGAGACTGTTTAATAAAATATGGGATAGGTAAACTACCAACTGCATGGAAACATTCGGTTATTGTTCCAGTATTAAAACCTGGTAAAGATTCATCAGAACCAACAAATTATAGACCAATTGCACTAATTTCACAGCTAGGTAAACTTATGGAATGAATAATAACTGATAGGCTTACATACTTTCTAGAAAAAAGAAATCTTATTTCCCCCTACCAAAGCAGTTTTCGTAAAAGAAGAACTACAGTAGATTCAATACTTAGCTTGGAATCTGAAATTAGGAAGGCTTAAATAAATAAATAAATGGTCCTGGCAGTATTTTTTGACAAAGAAAAGACATACGATATGCTCTGGAAAGAGGGAGTGTTAATTAAATTGAAAGAACTAGGGGTGGAAGGAAAATTATATAATTGGGTTCTAGCGCAAACACGAGGAATTCTACAGATGCTGGAAATGCACAGTCATAGTCATACTTTATTGATCCCGGGGGAAATTGGTTTTCATTACAGTTGCACCATAAATAATTAAATAGTAATATGTAAATTATGCCAGGAAATAAGTCCAGGACCAGCCTATTGGCTCAGAGTGTCTGACCCTCCAAGGGAGGAGTTGTAAAGTTTGATGGCCACAGGCAGGAATTACTTCCTAAGACGCTCAGTGTTGCATCTCGGTAGAATGAGTCTCTGGCTGAATGTACTCCTGTGCTCAACCAGTACATTATGTAGTGGATGGGAGACATTGACCAAGATGGCATGCAACTTAGACAGCATCCTCTTTTCAGACACCACCGTGAGAGAGTCCAGTTCCATCCCCACAAGATCACTGGCCTTACGAATGAGTTTGTTGATTCTGTTGGTGTCTGCTACCCTCAGCGCACATCAATGTTCAAGCAACACACTTCAAAGTTGCTGGTGAACGCAGCAGGCCAGGCAGCATCTGTAGGAAGAGGTATAGTCGACGTTTCGGGCCGAGACCCTTCGTCAGGACTAACTGAAAGAAGAGCTAGTAAAAATCTCTTACTAGCTCTTCTTTCAGTTAGTCCTGATGAAGGGTCTCAGCCTGAATCATCGACTGTACCTCTTCCTAGAGATGCTGCCAGGCCTGCTGCGTTCACCAGCAACTTTGATGTGTGTTAATTGAGTTCTAGACTTTCTTTTTGGTCGAACAATTCAAGTCAAGGTGGAAACAGAGTACTCCAGGACATATTTGTTTGAAAATGGAACACCACAAGGTAGTGTCTGCAGTCCATTACTATTTTCCATAGTGATAAATGACATATTTGTGCAAGTTGAACATAGTGTGGGGAAATCCTTATATGCGGACGACTAGGCTTTATGGGTGAGGGGAAGAAATTTAATTTATATACAAAGGAAAATGCAAGATGCAATAAACAAAGTGAAGGAGTGAGCAAATAAATGGGGTTTCAAATTGTCTGCAAGTAAGTCGCAAGACATATGCTTCTCAAGAAATCACAAACCAGTTTCCGTGAAATTATATAGGGAATGAACAAAAATTAGAGCAGGTAAAGGTAATTCGGTTCCTTGGTTTGTTATTTAATGAGAAAACTTACATGGGAAATTGAGAAAATTACAAACAAATGTAAAAGAATATATAACTTATTGAGAGGTCTTGCCGGACAGGACTGGGGTGCGAGCAGGATATCGCTATAAAATATTTATCAAGCTTTAATGAGGGCTACATTGGTTTATGGAAGTGTAGCATACATGTCAGCTGCAGAAAGTAATTTAAAAATGCTGGATGTTGAGCAAGCTCAGGCCCTCAGGGTATGTAATGGTGCATTCAGAACATCACCTATAATCAGCTCTTCAAGTTAAAATGGGGGAAATGCCATTAAGACTTAGAATAATAAAGCTAATGCTAAATTACTGGGTTAACATCATGGGACATAGCTACTCACATCCAGCTAAAGCTATATTAAAACACTGCTGGGAACAAAATAAGTTATAATAGCTTTGGATGGATTGGGGATGCAGCAGCACAAAAATATGGTCTACACGAAATGGAATATAGCCCTACAGTTCCAATATCTGATATTCCTCCATGGCTCTTTACAAAGCATACAGTAGATAAAAACCTGCAACAACTTTTAAAAAAGTCTAACTATGTAATCAAACAGATAGTACATTTTAGAAATGAACTTGTAGTATTTACGGATGGATCAAAAGACCTTAGATCTGGCCACACAGTTATTGCAGTCTATATTCCTCAGTACAAAACTAGTATCAGGAAAAGATCATCACACCATTTATCAGTGTATACAACAGAATTAATGGCAATATTGAGTGCATTATCTTGGATAGAAGAAAATAATATCAAAAAGGCTGTAATCTGTTCAGTTTATCTTCATTAACCTCGATCAAATCAAGAAAATCAGAAAGTAGACAGGATATTTTATTGGAGATTTTATGCAAGTTATATACACTGACCAAAAATGGGGTAGAACTAAGTTTTCTTTGGGTTCCTGCTCATCGTGGAGTGGAGGGTAATGAAAAGGTGGATAGCATAGCTAAACAATCACTCAAATCATCTATTATAGAGGTCTAGATCCCTCTTAGCAAAGCGGAAGTCAGGAGCATTATAAAAACACGTATTGAGGAGACATGGCAGAAGCATTGGGATGAGAGTGAAACAGGGAGACAACTGTACAAAATACAGAGGCAAGTCAGATACAAAAGATTGTCAAGTGGATATAGAAAGACAGAAGTGATCATCAGTCGTTTGGGAATTGGACTAGTCTTAATTACACATTACACAAAATAGGGAAACATCCAACTGGGTTGCGTGAATACTGTAATCAACCAGAAACAGTGAACATGCATTGATAAGATGTAAGAAGTATCAAAAAGAAAGAATGAAGATGACAGGAGCGCTTAAGATAAACAAAAAAACTGATGTGGGTATAGAAGACATTTTAAGTGGGAATACAGGAGAAATAAAGATCCGTATCATGAAGTATCTGAAAGACTCAGGTTTATTATATAGAATATAGGGAATGCAATTCTTTTCCCTTCTCCTGTTTATCCAATGATCCACACTCCAGTCTAGCAGATGGTGGTAATGCACCTTAAAGCTGGTTTGCCAACCGCCATAAAACAACACAAGAAGAAGAAGAAGAAGAAGTGTGGGTTCTGGTTTGTCTTGTCAGTATCGCCTTGGAGCAACCCGCTGGTGGAAGGCTAGATTAGCCTTGCTGTCTCTAGTCGGAGCAATCATTGTGGCATGGATTTGGCCATTTCTGTAGCCAGCCAAGGTTGCTGGCGGCCCCGATACTCGGAGCCACCCTGGATTGAGCTCCCTTCCTGTCCTTGCCTCCGTGGGGTAACTCAGGCCGTCTTTGTCGTTACCCCTGCGGTAAGTCAGGCCGTCCTTGCTGTTACCCTGCGGTTGGATCCATCCCTTCCTGTCCTTACCTCTGTTGGGTAAGTCAGGCCGTCTTTGCCGTTACCCTGAGGCAGGACTGTTCTCTTTCCCTCCCCATCTGAATCCCTGACAGTTTCCTCGGCGGTCATCCTAGCCCGGTGTCCAAGGAAGGGGCACGGCCCTGCGAAAGCATCCCAGCCCTGCATCCTAGGAAGGGTCCCGGCCCTGTGCTCTAAGAAGGAGTTTCTCGTCCTGCCCAGGAAAGCCTCGAAGAACCGAAGCCTCATCCAGTCCTGTAGCTATGTCATGTCCTCGCCTAGTTCCGGGGTCTGAGCCCCAGTCAAGACCCAGGTTCTGGGTCCTTGTCCAGTCTCTGGCTTGGAGTCCAAACCCAGGCTCCTAGTTCCCAGTTCCTTGTCCTGGTCCCGCTTTCCTACCCAAAGTCTTAGCTCAAGTCTGTGTTCCTGTCCCAGCTCCTAGTCTGTGTCCAGTCCCGTCCCTAACTCTAGTCCAGTCCAGTTCTCAGTACTTCAGTGTCTGTGTCTTGCATTTGGGACCGCCTTAGGCCCCCATATGACAGAACGAACCAGCCATACATGGACCCAGCAATGCAGACACTATCGTCTAACTCTCGTCATCCTGGGTTCCCTCTTGATTGAATACCCACCCAGGCCGTCCTTAGTCCTGGAGAGCCTATTCGGTCACCTGGAGGCTCCCATGGGGGGCGGGGGGTGTACTGTCATGTTCCGGTCCGTGAAGTCCGCATTCCGGTTCACGGTCCGGTCTGTGGACTCCGGGTCTTCCGGCTGTCCCTCGTTTCAGTTGGGCTTAATCAGAGGCACCTGAAGCTCATCTTGGGGCTGGGAATATAAGTGGCCCTGGGATTAAGTGTGGGTGCTGGTTTGTCTTGTCAGTATCCCCTTAGAGCAACCTGTTGGAAGGTTAGAGCAGCCATTTGTGATCGCTAGGCCTGGTTGGAGGATCACTGCTTCATGGAGCCTTGTTGTCTCTGGTTGGAGCAGTCATTGTGGTATGAATTTGGCTGTTTCTGTAGCCAGCCAAAGTTGCTGGCTGCTGCAAGACTTGGAGCCACCCTGGACTGAGCTCCCTTCCTGTCCTTGCCTCCATGGGGTGAGTCAGGCTGTCCCTTGCTGTTACCCTACAGTGGGATCTATCCCTTCATGTCCTTGCCTCCATGGGGTAAGCCAGGCCATCCCTTGCTGTTACCCTACAGTGGGATCTGTCCCTTCACGTCCTCGCCTCCATTGGGTAAGTCAGGCCGTCCCTTGCCGTTACCCTACAGTGGGATCTGTCCCTTCATGTCCTTGCCTCCATGGGGTAAGCCAGGCTGTCTTTGCTATTACCCTGAGGCAGGACTGTTCTCTTCCCCTCCCCATCTGAATCCCTGACAGTTTCCTCAGCGGTTTACCTCGGCAGTCATCCTGGCCTGGCGTCCAAGGAAGGGGCCTGGCCCTGTGCTCTAAGGAGTTCCTCGTCCTGCCAAGGAAAGCCTTGAAGAATTCAAGCCTCGTCCAGTCCTGTAGCCACGTCATGTCTTCACCTAGTACCGGAGTCTGAGCCCAAGTCAAGACCCAGGTTCTGGGTCCTTGTCCAGTCTCTGGCTCGGAGTCCAAACCCAGGCTCCTAGTTCCCAGTTCCTTGTCCTGGTCTCACTTTCCTAGCCCAAGTCTGTGTTCCTGTCCCAGCTCCTAGTCTGTGTCCAGTCCCATCCCTAACTCTAGTCCAGTCCAGTTCCCAGTACTTCAGTGTCTGTGTCTTGCATTTGGGTCTGCTTTTAGTGCCTCCATAAGACATCTATAGAAATGTCATAGTTTCAGATATCATGCCAAATCCTTGCAAACTTCTAAGTAGAGGAGTTGCTGTGCCGCCTTCATAATTACCATATGTGCTGGGCCCAGGATAGGTGTTCTGAAATGATAACACCAAGGAGTTTAAAGTTCCTGACCCTCACCACCTGATTCCCTGATTAGTACTAGCTCATGGGCCACTGGTTGCCTCCTGCTGAAGTCAGTGACCAGCTCCTTGGTCTTGCTGACATTGAATGAGGTTGTTGTTGTGGCACCACTCAGTCAGATTTTCAATCTTCCTCCTATATGCTGATTCATCATCACCTTTCATTCGGCCAAAGACAATGTCAGCAAACTTAAGTATGGCTTTTATACTGTGCTTAGTCACGTAGTCAGAAGTGTAAGTAAGTAGAGCAGGGAGATAAGAGCACAACTTTGTGGTGCACCTGTGCTGAGGAAGAATCTTTTTCCCCTCAGGGATCATACACTTCCCTACACTATATTACACCTGCCACTTCATTACCCATTTTCTCAATCTGTCCAAGTCCTTCTGGAGACCCCCTGCTTCCTCGACACCACCTGCCCCTCCACCTGTCTTCAAATCATTTGCAAACTTGATCACAAAATCATTAATTCCATCATCCAAATCATTGACCTATAACATGAAAATAATTGGTCCCAACACAGACCCCTGTAGAACACCACTAGACACTGGCAGCCAACCAGATAAAGCTCCCTTTAGTCCCACTCTTTGCCTACTGTGTCTTCTATCCATGCAAGTATCTTTCCTATTATGTCATGAGCTTTTATCTTGTTCAGTCTCATGTGTGGCAACTTGCCTAAGGCCTTCTGAAAACGCAAGTAAACAACATCCATATACTCTCCTTTGTCTATCCTGCTTGTGTTTCCTCAAAGAGTTCCAACAGATTTGTCAGGTAAGTGTGTCCTCTTAAGGCAGGGGTTTCCAAACTTTTGTAACACCCTGGGAAAGGCTTCACTGCTAATATCATGGTCTTTCTGTAGAAGCACTGCTGATGGAATGGTTCTTCTGTAGCAGCAGTGTTTGGGTTATGGCTAGAGAAAATGGGGGCTTTGGAATGTGTGCCGTCCAATGAAGGCAGTGTGCCTGCTGCCGAGGTGATCTGGGTCCTTTGTTCGGTGGAAGATGCGGAGAGAAGATGCCTGAAAGGAGAGGTCATAGACACCAGAAAGGAGTGGACTTGGAGTGGGGCTGAGTGTCGACAAAGCCCAGGGAAATTGATGGAGCACCAGCGGAAGGGAGACCATGTGCTCCAACTAGCGTACATTAGACTGTGTCATTAAAATGGCCCCTTTTTGTTTTACTTTACTAACCCTTTAGTCAAATGAAGAATTATAAAGATAAATCGTTAATTGCTTATGGTGTACTGTCTGTTATTTCGTACTGACTTGTAACAGGGTAACACATCATGCAGCATCCACCCAAACAGGGAGTTTTGCACCTCAGTCTCGCACGTTTGGTGGGGCCGGGGACTGTCTCCCCTAGACTTACACAGCCAACAGAACCAGAGGGTCACATTCGCAGGGCTATCATTTGGGATTGATTTTGTTGGACGCTGTGTGATTGCCCTGAGCACTGAACCAGTGGGGTGTGTGTTTAAGTCTGTGTTGAACTATTGCCCAGTAAAGCGATTTTGATATGTGGGTATGGATGCTGCTAGGGTTGAGCAGTGGTGTGCATCCACAGGGTTACCAGTAAGGAATGCATGCATGTTGAGTGGGGTAGATATTCATACTCCTGATGAATTGTTCATTCAACTTTTAAGTACTGTTAAAGCTGTAGGCAAAGTTACGATTGTGGGGCAGAGATTTGATAAAATGGCAGGCACAGACCTTGTTTTAGTTCAGACTAGCACTGAGGAGTATGAGATTTGGGCAGAGCAGACCTCTCAGTTGTTAGATGAGTGGCAGTGCTCTGATGACGTAAAGTGACAGCGATTGGTTGAAAGTCTGAGTGGGCGGCTGCTGACGAAGTGAGAGCCGTAATGGCACAGAACCCCCTTGCCACTTTTGCGGCCTACATGCAAGCACCAGAAAATGTGTTTGGCACAACGGGAAGCCCTATGGATCTCATGACAGGGTTTCAGAGATAGTCTTCCCTACACTTACACAGCCAACAGAACTTGACAGTTACACTTTTTTTATGCCATGGTCCCCTACCATTAACTAAGGGGTCTGTAGACCTCAAATTGGAAACCCCTGCATTAAGGAAACCATGCTGACTTTGGCCTATTTTAACATCATAGTCCCAATTTAATTCATAAAATAACAAATTCATGGGGAGGATTTTGCCATAGAATTGATGAAATATCAGCATAAAAAGATAGCAAAGGTTCATTAAATTATAACTACACTAAAATAAACAAGTAATCTAGAGGATAACCTTTAGTGCCTTCATCAAATGCAAATTAGATAATATGTAATAGGCATGAGGTACTTATTTAACTTTTCTCATTTATTCTAATTTTCATCACTTGAATGCCCATCACTAAATCATGATGCCAAATAGTTCCCTTTCAAGGCACTTCATGCTGTGAAGTTTTACCAATTAAAATATATATAAAAACACTACTTTAAAATACAAAGAATAGGAACGTACATACAATGAAAAGCTAACGTCAGTACAAATACTGGTGTTATACTAACTAACGTCTTAGTGCAACCACAGATTGAGTTACGGATATCTCCAATCTAGAAAGAAGGAGAGCTTTGTTTTCATATGTGAAGCTTTTCCTGTGCAAATATTTATCAGATACAAGGATTTATCACAAGACATTCATCCCTCAGAATCATGTGCATTCACTTTCAGTAGATGTTCTAATATCCTTAACTCAAACCTCAGGGGGAAGTAGACACACGCATCAAAATTCCTTCAGAGGGTCAATATATATTTTAATTATAATGTTGATATGGACACATTTTGAAACTGCCAGCAGGTGGGTGTTCAAACAAAAAGGTGGCACCAATCAGCTGCTAAGGCTATTCAATGAAAACTGAATACCAAACATGCAGAGTTCTGCAAATCAGCGATTTGCAGACTTTAAGCTTTACTTCACTCCACCCCTGCACAAAGACTTTTCAAGATAATTGTGGCACCAAACAATGATATTTACAAACCAAATTAAAAATACTTTAACCAACCTTGTTCCTCACAGTCTTGTTGCTGGAAATTTTCATTTATGCTCTTGAACTTTGATTCCAAAATCATTTCTTTATTCAATTTATCTTTTATTTCTATTTCCTTTGATGTAGTACAACTGGATGCACATAGCTTTAAGCAATCTTCATTTACAGTTTTATCCACAATTTTTAATGCAGGTAGCGGAAGGATCCTGTGATGAAGCTGAGGGCTAGGCAATTCTGAGGGCAAAGGTGATGGAATAGGAGGTACATAATGTTGTGTATTGTAAGTCGGACAGGAATTGTTAAAAATATTACCAACAGCAGTTAGTAAAGATAAAGAATCACTTTTGTTGCTTCTGTCAAGATGATCACCCATGATAACTTCTTCAACAGTTTCAAGTGGCTTTAGAAACACCTCATCTTTAACTTCTAGTCCTTCCTCCCGTGATAATCTCCTCTGGTCACAAGTCAGAGTTGTTCCATATTCATATACCTTGCTCTTTAACACCCTGTCCCATTCACCTTTCTCATGTATTTGTTCACTCTCAACAACATTCATCAGATTCTTGTTGACATACCCACAGACCTGTGAATTCGCAATGTTTGGTACTTTTTCCTTAAAAGGTTCATAGTCCCTTCTGCCATTATCTGTATTTTTTTCATGACAAGTACGATAACATTCTTTGGCAGTCATTGATGTGAAGTCAACATTGCACCTGCTGACAATTCCATTTTGTATTCCAGTTATCAATGAAGAAGTGTCTTGTTCCTCCGCACAACATTCGTTTGTATTCGTTGCAGATGGACTACAATTTTTGATTCCTTCTGCCCTCGAAATCATTGAAACATCATTTTGCACAACAACATCTGCAGCCTGTACTTTGGGAAGCACACAATGTACAGTGTTCTCTTTTGTTAACCCATCGGAGTGATAAATCTTGTGCGTTGAAGGTAAATTTGTCCCAGACAGCAAGTTCCTGACCTTGGAAGGCAAATACTCAGTCTTTTCCTTTCCTTGTAAGAAACTGTCGTGTTGCTGCTGCAGACATTGGATGGTGTCTTCTAGGTCACCCGATAAGCTATCGCTGCCAGTAACCGGATCTTCAGTATTAAATTCACTGTCATGCTCTGGCAAAAAGGTGCAGTCATCAGCTTGTAATCCACATGTTCTTGTATCATTCTGAAAATCCAAGTTGTCTCCTTGTATCTCAGACTCGGGTGTTTTTGTTTCCAATGCCAAGTCAATACTGACCTTGACTGACTGGAGACTTCTGTTTTTGCTATAATTAACTGAGTTAGGAGATTTGCTTACAGAGTCTTTCTTCTGATTTCTTTTACCACCTATCATAATAGGTTCTGAAACTGAAATGGATCTCCTTTTTATATTTTTACTTGAAGGTTCCTCAGAAGTTTCTCTTCTCTTGCCAAGCTTTTTCAGCTTTTTGATTTTAGTTTCAGATTTTTTACGGTCAGAAGACATTGATGACAAATGCTTCACATCAAATGCACTGCAGTTTTCTTCCTGATCATCAGGCTTATTTTCAGACTCTTGAACATCCTGAGGTTTTCCATCTTGATTTCCCATATTCAAAATCAGATGATAAGCTGGCTTTATCATGAACACATCTGCAAATATAGATTGATTTTCAGCAGCACATAAAGGCACAGCAGTGTTAATGTAGTCCGTTGTCTTAGTTTGTTTCTGAATGTACGTAGTGTTATCACAGTACAAGTCTCTCGGTGTTCCCACCCCTGATCCCTCCTTCATTTGATTGCATTCAGTAAAACATTTCACAGAACTATCTAACAATGTACTGCACTTCTGCATAATCCATCTAGCCCCTCCCCCAGGGCAGTAGTAATTGATGAAGCACAGTTCTTTGATAGGCTTGTGTAACTGCTGGATAGTATGAGTGTCTTCCATTATATGCAATGCTCCATCCAATTAATTACTCCATTTAAATTATACAAGTTTGAAAAACTCGATTCAAACAAATCGTGTGATTGCTGTGCTCCACTGAAGACTTTATTGTCTTCACTATGTCATAGTCCTGCAGAAATAAAAATATATCAAATTATTTTACTGAAGTTATTACTGTCATCCATCAACATTAACAAAATCCTTTAAGGGTTAAATAATCAATAACCCAATCTGCATTTTTAATGTTGGCTTGAGTCATGTGCCTTACCACTTACAATTTAGAATGCCACTAATCCAGATTTCTGGCAAATATCTCATTGATTTGTAGCCAGAGATAAGAAGGTATAATTAAACAAGAGTCTTGCCTAATTCAGAGATGTAGATTTTAAAACTTGCCATTAAAAGCTATGCAGGCTCTAATAGTTTGTTGTTTTGTTACACTCATTAATTCTCATTCTATAGCAACTGAAAAAATCTTATACTACAGTTAAATAAAGGTGATCCATAAGTATAAAAGGTATGGCAGAATATTAGAAATACCTTGTTATAATAAGGCTTTTAAAGAGAAGTCTGTATTTAAATAGTCAAATACAGAATCATGGAAAGATTTTTGAACAAATGCATTGTTGGACTGCAATATTATGCTAACTGTAGGGGATATGCTTGGTGACGTTAAGGAAGATGTTAAACTGACACTTCCTAAATAATACATGACTCAATTGGTCGAACCAGGAATCAGAATTCAGTTTGCAATTTAATTCTAATTTTGAAACAAACATAGAACTAATTACAGGTCGACCTTCACTAATCCAGCACCATTAGTGAAAATGCCGAATTACAGAGGATCACATTAAGCAATGGCTAACCTTCACTAATCCGGCACCATTGGGACACGAGGAGTGCTGGATTAGTGAAAATACCAAATTACAGAAGGATCACATTAAACATAATCAGTGCCGGATTATCGAAGGAACCGGATTACAGGTAGTCGGATTAGTGAAGGTCGACCAGTAGCAATTTTGAATGTTGCAAGTGAAAAACAAAGAGTTTAACATTGGCGAAAAACAAAAGTGATAGAAATCAGATTAATTTGGAAAAAAACAGTTAAATTGAATCCAAATGGATTCTAGTTAATTGGGACACATCGAAACCAGTACATTTTGTCCCAATTAAATAACTACCCTAATTAGCCAAGGCTTCATGGAAACTGTTAAAAAAAGGTATAAAAAAGATAATTTGTTTCTCAGATAAACAATAGTTTATGTGTAGGGTTCTCAGTAATATTAACTGTAATGTTAACTGCTAATTATAAAATGGCTTCTCTGAAGTGTGATAATGAAATGGCTTCTTTGTAATGTTAACTATGAGGTAATGTTCTCTGTAGCTGGAATGTTTAGGTTATAGTTATAGATAACGGAGGAGCTAACCAATGGAAGCTATGTTATTCTATCTGTATGTGTGGGAACCTGGGTCAGTGCGCGGGCTTTTTGAAAGGAGAACTGAAGAGGAAGGATGTGCTCTGGTCGACCACCGTGGTTGGCCCCGGGCGACGAGTCGAGAAGGTCGGAGGAGATCAGATGGTGGAAAGAAGACCCCATTAATTGAGCTCCAACGGTTGTGCACGAAGTGGTTGAACTCTGATAAGTTTGGCACCTTTTACTTTCCGTTTCTATTACATCTCTATTAATTACATAGTTCCAGTAAGATTTATAAAGTGTAATCTGTAAATCATACCTTGTGTGCTGTCCGATATTTTATGGGTGAGTTTGTACCAGGGTGTATTACACAGCAACTATGCAAACGTGAGACATGGTTTGGCGGGCGGACGGGGTTTCCCCTAGACAAACACGAGCCAATAGCTTTGAGCCCTACATTTGTGGGTCGCTTGTCCGGGATTGAATTCTGTGGATGCTGTGTGACCACTTTGTTTAAAGTACAGTGGTGATGGCGACAGCTGCATTTTGGCGATGGTGTGCAGCTGCAAGCAATGCGTGTGTGTGTTGAGGGGGTTGGAGACTAGTGTACCGGATGATGTGTTACTTCGAGGTTTGAGTACAGTTAAAGCTGTTGGCAAAGTGGAAATTGTATCGCGAAACTTTGATTTTGAGGCAGGTACAGACAGTGTTGGTGCAGACAAGTGAGGACATAGGAGGGGCAGAGTTGCCAGAGGAGATTGGCGTCCCAGGGGAGGCGGGACCATGGCGTCTGCAAATTATCAGGGAGGGAGGGGTCAAAGCTCAACGAGCTGAGTCGCCAGCAGAGGGGGGAGGAAATCTTAGGGAATGAATTCTTTCAGAACTGGAGGATGAAGGGAATGATTGGTCAGATTTGGAAAAATTGGTTAGTTCCCACCCCTTAGCGAAAGGCGAGGGTTCCGAGTTGGCATCTGCCATTACCTCCTTGGTGAGAAAGGCAGAGGGGCCCTGCCAGAGGATAAGAACTTTCTCTGGGATAACACCCACCCCTGAAGGGGAAGAAGATTATGAAATGTAGATAGAGTAAACGACACAATTGTTAAGTGACTGGCAGTGCTCGGATGAGGCAAAACGACAGCGATTAGTTGAAAGTTTGCGGGGAGTGGCAGCTGGGGTAGTGCGCGGGGTGAGGGATAACCAGCCTGCTGTCACTCTGAAGGATTATCTGGAGGCCTTGGAAAGTGCTTTTGGGTTGAACGGGAGCTCCTGGGAGCTTCTCAGGGATTTTCAAAACATTCGTCAGGAGCAGGGTGAGAAGCTCTCTGTGTACCTCTTTCGGCTAGAGAGACAGCTTAGTAGGCTGTGGTGCCAGGGGGTCATTCGGGTTGATGGGGTGGATCAGTTAAGGATGGATCAGGTAACCAGGGGTGCCCAGGCTGACGACAAGATTGCTTGGAGTGTCTGGCAGTCCTATAAAACTCACCTTTCTCCGACGTTCGTTCGGTTGATCAGAGATGTGAAGGGGGATGAAAACGTGTTGAGGCCGTGGGAGGACTCTGTCAGTGGGGTGAAATCCTCAGGTGTAGCCCCTGGTGGTGAAGTGAGCGGAACCGGCTCCACCCGGGAATTGATAAAGGAGGTGGTGGCCAACCTGAGAACTGAGGGGTCGGTAGGGAGGGACCCCCCCCCCCCACCCCCAGGGGATGGACAGCACAGAGTGCTGTGAGTGATGGGGGGTCTGCGAGAAGAGGGGTGACCGGTAGCGTGTGCTATAACTGCGGGAACGAGGGACATTTTTGGAGAGAATGTGAGTGGCAGGGGGTGTGCTATAACTGTGGGGAAGAGGGCCACTTCCGGCGGGAACGTGAGCAGCAGGAAGCCCCTCGGAGAGGGAGTCCCCAGACATCCAAGCAGGGAGAGGTGTCGGGAAACTTAGAGGATTCCCAGTGAGGGAACAGCCTTGTGTCTCTAGGGGAACACGTTCCCAGCGATGTACCAAGGAACCCCTGAAAGTGGAAGAGCAGATTCTGAAAGGATTAGTGGGATCCAAGATAGAGGGAATCTATGCTAAGGCCGTACTCGACACTGGGTTGCAGGTCACGTTACTGTACTGTTCGGTTTACAACCAGTATTTAAAGCATTTGCCCATGACCCCATTCAGTGCACTGGAGACTTGGGGCGTCAGTGCTGGTGATTATTCGTATGACGGGTATTTGTCAGTGAGACTGGAGTTTTCAGAAGCCGATGTGGGAGTGTGCGAAGTTCTGGAGACGTTAGTGCTGGTTTGTCCAGACCCGGTTGAGATGGGGGGGGTGGGTGCTTCAATTCTGATGGGGACCAACACCCCCATGGTGTTCATGGGGGCCTGCCAGGAGAGGGTGTGTGAGAACTTTCTGGAGACACGGGCTGTGCACCCAATGTTTCAAGCTGCTTTTGAGCAGTGCAGAGCCACCCTGGGCCGGATACTGAATGTAAGCGAGGGACTGTGTAGTGCACCCAGTCGAATTCTAAGGTGGTAAGGCCCAGGTAAGTAGCGAGAACGATGGGAACCCCCAGATTTCCCGGCATGCTTGGTGCCCTTTCAGTGGACGCCCTGGAAGACCTTGAGGGGGGAGTCACGATTTCCGGCTGGGGTGCTGGTGAGGCCCGAAGTGCAGAGGCCCTCGGTGGTACAGGCGAACAGGATGGCGGTGGTTGTCAGGAACACCACGAAGAGAGAAATCACCTTTAAGAGAGGGATGCCCCTGGCTCATTTGTTCCTGGTGACTGTAATGTCGAGGCTGCTGGGGGGGTTGGGGGGACACGATTGAAAAACAGAGGGAAGCTGACTGCTGAGGCCTTTAACTTTGGGGACTTGCCAGTGCTGCCCGGTTGGAAGAAGAGGCTGGTGGAGAAGATGTTGAAGCTGGAAGATGTTTTTCCCTTGGCGAGTTCGATGTGGGTTGCTCCAAGAGCACTCGCCACACCATCGGGGTGACTGAGGATACCCCGTTCAGACAGAGGTCGCGGCGACTGGTCCCTGCAGATGTGGAAGATGTGTGCCAGCACCTGCGCAAGTTAAAGGAGGCTGGGATCATCTCTGAATCCCGAAGTCCTTATGCATCTCCAATAGTAGTGGCCTGGAAGAAGAACGGAAAGGTACGCATGTGTGTGGACTATGGGACTCTGAACCGGCGCGTTGTCCCTGACCAGCATACAGTCTCGAGAGTTGGAGACGCGCTGGCCTGTCTGAGTGGGGCAAAGTGGTTTAGTGTGCTGGACCTGAGGAGTGGGTACTACCAGATCCCGATGAGTGATGCCGATAGAGAGAAGATGGCATTTATATGCCCTCTGGGATTTTTCCAGTTCAAAAGGATGCGCCAGGGCATATCGGGAGCCCCTGCCATCTTCCAGAGGGTCATGGAGAAGACGGTGGGGGATACGAATTTGCTTGAAGTGTTGGTGTATTCGGATGACTTGATAGTATTTGGATCCACCTTGGAAGAGCACGAAGCGAGGCTACTGAAGGTGCTAAACAGACTGAAGGAGGAAGGGTTAAAACTCTCCCTGGACAAATGCCAGTTCTGCAAGATGTCTGTTAGCTATGTTGGGCACATAATTTCGTGCGATGGAGTAGTTACAGACCCAGCTAAGATAGAAGCGGTGACCACGTGGCCGAGGCCCCAGACTGCGAGCGCTCTACACTCATTCTTGGGGTTCTGTGGTTATTAACGGTGATTCCTGAAGGGCTACGCCATGATGAGTCACCCCTTGAACCAGCTTCTGCGTGGTTACCCCCCCCCCCCCCAACCGAGGCAGAAAAGTAAAAGGGGACAGGAGACTGGAGACTATCTATACCCATCGAAGCCCTTTGGGCAGAGGTGGGATGCAAAATGTGAGGAGGCTTTTAAATCCCTGAAAGAGTTGCTGACCCAGGTACCGGTGCTGGCTTTTGTGGACCCCCAGTTACCCTATGTACTACACACCGATGCCAGCTGAGAAGGATTAGGGGCCGTCTTGTATCAAGATCAGGATGCCGGGTTGAGACCTGTAGCGTTTGTCGCCCTCCCAGAGAAACTATACAACTATACCACCCACAAGTTGGAGTTCCTGGCGTTGAAGTGAGTGGTGGTGGATAAATTAAGTGACCACCTCTACGGGGCCAAGTTTGAGGTGAGGACGGACAACAACTGGTTTACTTATATCGTGACATTGGCGAAACTGAATGTTACAGGCCATTGGTGGTTGGCGGCCTTGTCGTTGTATGATTTCAGCCTGAAGTACCGGCCGGGGAGAAGGAACATCGATGCGGACGCTTTGTCCCAACAGGCGCATGAGGAATTGGAGAGGGACCAGGAATGGGAGAGCGTTCCTGCCTCTGGGGTGAAGGCCTTGTGTCAGTTTGCTATCACTGTGAAGACTGAGGAAAAGGAGATGCCGTATGGTGCAGTGGACCCACTGGGGGCTTCTGACGACACCTTACCCCCAGTTTACTGTGACTTGGCTGCTCTGAAGACAAACCAGCTGCTGGAATTGAGTCCAGGGTAAGTAGCAGCTGCTCAGCGAGATGACCCGGGCATTGGCACCATTTGGTACGCGGTGGAAAAGGGGGATATGGTGTGGGCAGAGAAGACAAAACATGCTTCGGTGCCTCCATTACTGAGGGAATGGCCTTGGTTGAAGTTGAGGAAACAAATTTTATACCGGGTCACGTCACCCCTGCACCGACCACGGTGTTGGCAGTTGGTCCTGCCTGAGAAGTATCGGAAGATTGCGTTGAAGTCACTGCTCGATGAGTCTGGACATCTGGGGGTGGAGAAGACCGATGGGTTGCTCAAAGACTGGTTTTACTGGTCTCGAATGAAGTCAGAGGTTGAAGAATACTGCAAGTCGTGCATTCGCTGCATACGGCGGAAGACACTGCCTGTGCAGGCCGCTCCTTTGTCACACCTTCAGAGTGCAGGGCCCCTGGACTTGGTGTGTATGGATTTTCTGTCCATAGAACCCGATGCCAGCAACATGGCAAATATCTTTGCCATCAAGGACCACTACACTAGGTATGCTCAGGCTTTTCCAACCAAGGACCAGAGGGCGACTACGGTGCAAAAGTGTTATGGGAGAAGTATTTCATGCATTATGGCCTTCCCCAGCAGATACATAGTGATCACGGATGGGACTTTGAGAGTAAGCTCATCTATGAATTACTGGGCATGCTGGGAGTTGAGAAATCAAGGACCACGCCCTATCATCCGCAGGGCGATCCCCAGCCAGAGAGGTTTAATCGGACCTTGTTAGGCATGCTCAGAACAATAGAGATCATCAAAAAGAGCAGATGGAGCCAACATACTGGGCATCTGGTTCACTGTTACAACTGTACACGAAATGAAGCCACTGGGTATTCACCCGATTACCTGATGTTTGGGCACGAGGCGAGTTTGCCCATTGACCTCTGTTTCAGTACTGACGAGGGTGACGTGCAGCCGAAGCCTTATCTGAAGAATGTGTCTGATATGAGGAGAGAGCTGAAAAGGGCTTACGAATTGGTTGGGGTGGTGGCCACCAAGCAAAATCAGGGAAATAAGAAGAGGTATGACCAGAAAGTGAAGTTCTCCCAATTCCTGCTGGGAGACCGAGTCCTCATAAGGAATTTGGGATTACCTGGAAAGCACAAGTTGGCTGATCGCTGGGCGGCCATACCCTATGTGGTGGAAAGTCAGATGCCAAACCTGCCGGTTTTCCGGGTGAGGCCAGAGGACGGGACGGGACCTGTCAAGATACTCCACTGGAACCACCTATTGACCCTGGGCCAAGAGGTGCAGGCAGACCAAGAGCCCGAATTGGAATTTACGCCTAGTACGAGGACTCTGCGGAGGCGCGGGGCGAGGGAAGAGCCCACCGCAAAAGAGACAGGGCTGGGCCCAGCCCCGGAAAGGGATACTGATTTGGAGGATTCGGATTCGGATTCGGATTCGGATGTATGGTACATGCTGCCATTCGCTAACTCCCCTGTGACGGAGGAAGAGACTCCAGGCTCTTCTCCCACTGCATCAGGGGAAATGAGGGGAGCTATTGGTGTGCTGCAGGGAGTGCAGCCGGACTCTGGAGGAGAGGGAGGGAGGCCCGAACCCGAGGCAGGGGGCCCCGAGTTGCAGAGGGATTTGAGTGACAGATCGTGGGAGGTTTTGCCTGGTAGCCCCAAAGCGTTCCCAGTAGTGGCTGAGCCAGAGGAGCTAAAAGAGGGGGTACGGAGGTCTCAGAGGATTAGGACCCCCCCCCCCCCCCCGGGAGAGGTTAGCCTATGTAGCACCTGGGGAGCAGGGTGTGATCTCTACTGTTTTGGGGAGTTATGTCACTACTTTCTGCACTTGGATTGGGCTGTGGTGTTCTGGAGAAAGTGTTGCCGAATTATCTGAATGTCATGAGGGTATGACTTAATTCGGTGGGGGGAGAATGTAGGGTTCTCAGTAATATTAACTGTAATGTTAACTGTTAACCACTAATTATAAAATGGCTCCTCTGAAGTGTAATAATGAAATGGCTTCTTTGTAATGTTAACTATGAGGTAATGTTCTCTGTAGCTGAAATGTTTGGGTTATAGTTATAGATAACGGAGAAACTAACCAATGGATGCTATGTTATTCTATCTGTATGTGTGGGAACCTGGGTCAGTGTGCGGCCTTTTCGGGAGGAGCACCGAACAGAAAGGACGTGCTGCACGCGCTCTGGTCAACCACCGTGGTTGGCCCCGGGCGGCGGGTTGAGGAGGTCGGAGGAGATCGGATGGTGGAAAGAAGACCCTGTTAATTGAGCTCCAATGGTTCTGCACGAAGTGGTTGAACCCTGATAAGCTTGGCACCTTTTACTTTCCATTTATATTGTATCTCTATTAATTACATAGTTCCAGTAAGATTTATGAAGAGTAATTTGTAAATCATACCTTGTGTGCTGTTTGATATTTTATGGGTGAGTTTGTACCAGGGTGTATTACACAGCAACTACGCAAACGTGAGACATGGTTTGGCGGGCGGATGGGGTTTCCCCTAGACAAACATGAGCCAATAGCCCTGAGCCTTACATTTGTAATTAAATGAAATACAGAACAAATTAGAACACTACTAATACTACTATATTACTATAAAACTGTATTAGTTTCCAATGGTTATCGACAGATATGCTGCCATGTTCTTTTGATTGAGCGTAAATGAACAAAATCAGCTCAGATATCTAGTGTAGGTAGTGGACTGCCTTCATATGATGTTTTCAACAATTCCATCCTCCAAATCTTCATTTTCATTGTAACAATCAAGATTATTGTGGATACCTTCAAATTCTTCATAGTTTCTAAGTTGAAGTAGTGAAACTGTTTCATTTTCGCTCCCGGCCATTTCTATCATCTCCAAGCCTGAATGCTTGAAACCACAGTGAGTAAAACAATTCTGAATTGTCTTACTGCTTATTTCTCACTAACTATCAGTGACAAAATTCACTGCTTTTTGAACACAGCTACTCACACTATTTGAAAACTGTTTGCTCGAAGCACAGTGTAGAACCTAATGGCCACACAAGTACATACAACCAGCTCTATTTAGAAACTGTTTGGCAACAGTCTCCTGTCCCAGGTAGGTGGCATAATGTCCCAAATAAAGGAAGGGGATCCCAGATATTTGCTTGATTAGTTTGTGTTCTTTAAAAGTTATCCAAAATAAGCTGCCCCAATTAACTGATGGCCCAATTAAACGGAATCCATTGTATTTTGTAAACGCTTCTATTTGATTTATTGGGCAATTAAATTTTTAAAACATTTTTCTTTTAGTAGTTATTCACTTGTTTGAAAGAAAAGAGGTGAAGAGAAAGATAAACAGAAGAACTGCAAATGAATTTAACTTGAAGTCTTGAAGAGAAACAGAGGTCTGGAAGATGGGACAAAGGGAGGCCAGTGGGGGGTGTTGGTGTACAAGTCAATGCTCAGTTAGGCAGAGTTCAACAAAAGGGTTTAAACAGCAGAAGGATTAGCCAAAAGGTTTAAAATGAAGGAATCAAATATTAAAAGCATCTGACAGATGAAGTGGACTCAAAAGAAATTTAATGAAACAATGAACAAAATGGGGCCCATTCAACATGCTTTGGTACTAATTAGGTAGGTTACAGTGAGATAGTTAAATATAATGATAAGAATATTTATTATGAAGGGATGTGCATTTACTTAAGGAAATTACATGAATTATTTTCTAATTGAATTACTATATTTGAGAACTGCATTGATAGGATTTCATCCATGAAAAATAAAGCCTGATAACTACTTAAAGAGGGAGGCAAATACTTAAGCATTAGTACATTGTCACATTTTCTACACATTTTTTCATGTGCCTTAACATGGTTATCCATAGACTTCAACTACAAATTTGTAACACTTGTCTCATCTCTCCCTCCCACCCTCCCCATCACCTCTGTTAACCTATCCACAACTTAAGTAATGTCACACTGCCACAGCCTTCTGGTGAGCGATAGTTGATCCCTAACTAAATAATGGGAAGACTCATGCATAATCAAGAATGTCAGATCCTATATCCCTTCATTCAAAGATAGCCTTATAACCAATTCTGCAAAAATATCTTCCTCATCTCCTCAGATGATCTGAACTGACTCACAAATGCTGCTGCATCCTCTGCCACAATTATTCAACTCTATCAATAATGTAATTTCACCCAAAACTATTCACCTTATACCTTGTATTGAAAGATGTCCTTTTTCCATCTGTCCTGGTTTTCCTGACTTGCATTTGTTCTTAAGTTTCAAAAAGCCATTAAAGTTGAAGTTCACATCTGTGAGTTGACATTTTTCTAGGTCCCTCTCCAGCTATCCAATATTTTTCAGCTCAACAACCCTCAACAGCTACTTTAACTCCTCTGCCCCTAGCTGATTACCGTTTCCCTTCATTCTGCAGTCAATATGTATCCAAACAGTCAGCATTTCTGCCATATTGCTCTTATCATAAAAGCACTCCTTCTGCTAAACTTCTATTTATCCCATCTATTCTTTCTATCTTTTTATCAATCTCTGTGGTGACACCACAACCTTTTATTTTAAAATTCAGGCCAGATGTTTCTTGTTCAATTTGCTGGAGGAAGAGTTCTTGGACTTCCAGTGTGCACATCTGTGTTTTTGTGATTGTGACCCTGTTCTTGAGAACCCCAACAGGGAAGCATCACCATTTATTCTTCTAAACGGTGAGACGTACAGGTCCTGCTTGCTAAATCTTTCCTCATACAAAACAAAACACGAGTCATGGTGAACATTTGCTGCAATAGCAGGTGTGTGCATGAGCACACTTTGCGTGTTGAAATACATATATTTCAATACGCAAAGGAGATTGTTCACAATATTCTAGACTAGGGTTTCTCAACCGGGCTTCCGCGGAAGGTTGCTAGGGGTTTCACGAGAGATGGTGATTAAAAAAAATAAACATAGTTTTTTTAACTTTGCGCTCACCGTGATGGGCACTGGTTGAGCAGATCTGTTAACAATCTTGTTAGAGATCGCTCAGCCCAGTATGATAGTGCACAGCAGGGCTGTGTTTATATCCTAGAATCCATCCTCAGTTTTTAAATGCAAGATAGGGTAGTAGAATATTGGAAAGAAATTTTCATTCTAAAGACGGTCCAGTGTGGTGATTTTTGAAGAGGAGGTGTGAGATGGATGAGGAGGATTCTTAGGCCTACAGACAATTCTGATAGGGTTAATGATGAAAAATTACAATCTTTCAAGTCACTTCACAGAACTAGTGCAACAATGGACACTAGTGCACAAAAGAAGTCAATCTTGTTTTTAAACAAAACTATAAAAGTTTATTTACTCAAAGTACAAACATAAAGTATTTACAAGACAGTGAATAAAGTCAAATTATTATTAGTTTCTATAAAACAGTCAATTCCCTGGGGGGCCTATCCCTCCCAGAAATCCCCCACTTTACCAATTGTGACCGCATGCTCCTTCTCCAAGGACAACCATGCACGAATGTACCCTTGGAAGAGGTGCAGGCAGTTGGCCCTGGCAGAGCCCTTGACTTTCTGCCACCTGGACCTGTGGGTAGCCATCCTGGCCAGACCCAAGAGTAATCCCACTGCTAGATCCTGCTCGCAACCTGTCCCTACCTGTACTGGGTGCCTGTATAAAAGGAGCACAGGGCTGAAGTGCAGCTAGATCCTGAGCAGCAGCCCCTTCAGATACTCAACAGGGGCTGCAACTGCTCCCACTCCAGATAACTGTGGTACACTGACCCCTCTCAGTCACAGAATGGACAGGTGGATAGGGTGTCAGTGAACCTGCTTAAAGACCTATTGTACGGTACTGCCCTATGCCACACCTTTCACCCCAGGGCCCTAAGGTACAGGGGAAAGACCCCTGCATAAAGGAGATTTACACTGGGGATCTTCTCCGCTGCCAGATGGTAACACAGACCGCCAAGGTGAGTCTGGTTGGCAAGGAAGTGAAAGGTGTGCAAGAGCAGCCCGTACAAAAAAATGCTTTGGAGCATCATGGAAGGCATGGCGGGCATGTCCACAAGATGGCTCATGTTATGCAGGACTCTCTCTCTTGCATGGTATCCTGAGGCCTGGGTCCGGCGAACACTTCCGGTCCATCAGGTGGTGGTGCAATTAGAACCTCTCCACTTCCCCAAGCCCCCTCGACACTTACTGTGATAGGATGGGGACCAGTCCCCCTCTCAGCTGGGGCACCGGCCCCCACCAGCGCAGGAGCACCCTGTCTGGATGAGATTAGACTCCATACCCTTGAACAGCTCTCAGTAAAAGCGAGGAAGTTCCCTCAATGTGGCACGGCTGATGCTGTCCGCTAGAAGCCTCATTCCCTCCCGCAGGCAGTGTTTTCAGCAGAGAAAATGTGTCGCCAGCACCTGCAAACTTGGAGGGTGGTTGCTATACAGGACCCTGTATAGCTGCAGGGTCCTGAGGCAGAGGCCCGCCAGCCGACCGCCCTCCATGATCAGAAGACTCAAGACTGCAGCAGAGACTCAATGCTTCCTGTTTTCCCAGAAGAAGTCCACCAGCCTCTTCTGGGTCCTAAAGACAAAAGCAGTGTTTGGAACTAAAGTAATCAGCTGGTATCATATCTATACAATGAAAGCTATTTACCAGTGGGTTTTACATGGACTGGTGATCCAAGTTGTCCTATTCCATTGTGCCCAGTCTGTGGCAAACAACGTACAAATGCAGCAATGGCTCCAACACAATTGAAATAACACAACTACAAATCACAGCCACACGACATACAGAAGTGCTGATTATTTTAGACGACTATTGGAATCTCAAAACAAACATTAAAACTTTTAAAATAAAGTCACAGTTGGTAAAAAGCTTCAGGAATCAAGTTATTTAGTATCTTTAACGCCAGTTCACTTGAGAACCTTTAAAAAACTGAAAACCTGGACAAAGAGCACACCAACTTCCTACTACATACAGAAACCTGGTGGCCTAGCGGAGGAAGAGTGCTCAACAGGGTGTTTGAACTGAAAAGTGATTTGCAGGAGTAGTTTCAAGAAAATAGTAGGCCAGAATTTGGTGAGTGCCTTGAAGATGAAGAATGGCTGTAGAAACTAGCCTATTGAACAGAGACTTTTCATCATATGAACCAGGTGAACAAGTCTTTGTAAGGCCCTGGAGAATATGTTTTGACTTCATTTGACAAGATTCTTGGATTTAAAAAGGAAACTGAATCTTTGGAAAAATCATGCTACAAAAAGAAATCTTGAAATGTTTCTACTGTTGCTTGGGCTTGAGAATGAGGAAGGATATCAGAAAGTCTCGAGTCTTATTGAAAACTACCTGGAAGAACTGCAGAACAAAACTGAACAACGGTTTTCCTCCTTTTTAACACAAGTATATGACTGGGTGAGGGACCCCTTCTCTGAATTTTCTGCTCAGCCTGAGAACTTGACTTTGAGAGAAGAGGAAGAACTTAGTGAGCTGCATTCTGATCATGTGCTCAAGATGAGATTTACTGACCTGCCCCTGGACAAGTTCTGGATTTATGAGAAAGAGTATCCTGCCATTTGTTTTGCTTTCCTATGAATGGCGGTTTTCAACTTCTTACCTGTGTGAGCAAGCTTTTTCTTGTTTAACAATCATCAAGAGCAAGGATAGAAAGTTTCATTTTAGTTGAAGGTGAAATCCATGTGTGCTTATCTCAAGTTCAACCCAGAATTGAGAAATTTATTATGTTTGCCTTGAGTTTTTAGAAATTTATCAAAGAGAAGGAAAGTAAGCTAAGCTTAACTATCTGTCCCCCCCCCCCCAAGAAAGGTTGGCTAAAAATTTATTCTCTATTCAAAAGAGCATTGACAATTATTTTTGGATTATGAAATCTACAACTTACTGATCACGCTAACATACTGTGAACTATAGGTATAATACTATTTATGCATGGGTTCCCTGAGATCTGAAAAGGGTTCCTTCAAGGATGAAAAGATTAAGAACGGCTGTTCTAGACACACATTCATTCAGACTTTATATAATTGGCGCACAACATCTCCATTTTATATAGAATGCTAACATATGTTCAAATGATTGAAACTCTCCAATAAAGATGTCTTTACAAATTTTCGAGCACAATGCATGACATTGCATTTTTCTATATTTAATCTACATGCTATCACTCATTCACTTATACCATCTGTACCCTTCTGATACCTCTTTGCAATCCATTTGGTTAATACACAGCCCCATCTAGCTTTGATTCATGAGAGCATTGGCACAAAAGGATAGAAAATTCTGTTCTGCTTTCATAGACCTTCAAGATTGAAATTTGTCCAAGATTACAGTTTCTGAATGCCTCAAAAATGAATCAGGAATCACAAGGCAGCACAATATGAATAAGTGCCTGTTGTGATTTAGTTTTTAAAAAATAGGTCTATTTGAACCATAATTCTAAATGTGGGATGACTGCTTATTGCTAGAGGCAAAACTCACTGAAAATAAAGAGATAAACACATTATTTAAAAAAATAAGCTGATACCTTCATTTCAATTTTGAAAGCAGTGGGTTAAAATCAGGGCCCAAATTATTAGAACATAATGTAGTCTAATATTTGGACATCATACTTTTTGCAACACACCACTGACAAACATGATAGATTTCAGAAGAGAAAACTAAGCCACCAAAGAGCTTCTTTGGAGGGAAATATCCTCCTTTTACTAAAAGGCAACACAACAAAAGCGGGTTTGATCATTTATTTTGAAGTTATGTTTTGGACAAATTGCATTTGCAAATTGACTTCCATGCTCCTTACATAACAAATCTTCACTAAGTGCAATATTTGGGGAGTTCTCAAAGTCAAGTAGCTGCTGTTGAAATCTAAATGCATCTTTCTGAATAATCCAGAAAATAGCATTCAAATAAATGTGCATTATCATTAGATAGCAAATTAAAATGCATAAATTAGGTTCTTTTGCAATTAAAAGACTTCTCTTTGCAATCTGATTCTGACATCCAAATAGTTATAATGTCAAACCAGGTTCATGGAGGATCTGGTATTTCTGCTGCACCTTCCAGCCATTTTGAGTTGCCACACTGTGGGGTCTTTTCTGATTTCCCTTTGGAACATCTTTGACGTTTAAGGGAGATTTTCAAAGATTCAAAATACATTTAATATCAAAGTATGTATGCAGTATACAACCCCAAGATATGTCTTACCACAGGCAGCCACAAAACAAAGAAACACCATGGAACCCGTTTGAAGAAAACATCAAACACCCAATGCGCAAAAGATGAATAAATTGCACAAACAACAAAAAACAACCAAATAACACACATAGTATTCAACATCAATCTGCAGAGTCCTTGAAATAGTCTAGGAATGTTCAGTGCAGCTCAGTTTAGTTCAGTTTAGCACTGTGTTATCCATTGACTGCAGAACCAGTCTGTGTCGAAGTTCCCCGATCAAAAAAACAATAAAGAGGATGTAACCAGAAACACCTGTAACATGAACTGCAGAGTTCTCTAAAAATGAGTCCAATCCATAAACTACACCAATCAAACCTTACAATAGGGAGAATGCATCAAGAGGAGTGTCCTCTTTTGTAAATTTTTCAGGTATTTCCTTTACCAAGGGTAAACAAGACTATCTAACAGCATTTCCATGATTAGTCATCCTCTTGAATTCAATCTTGTAATTGTGTCCGCCAAGAAACAGAGCCCATCTCTGCACTGGTGCTGCTGCTGTTAGTGGATTCAAAATGGACACCAGTGGCTGATGATCAGTAATGAGGGTGGACCCTCCCCATACTGTTTGAAACGTTTTACACCCAAACCAGAATTAAGACCACTCTGTCAATCTGTGTGTACTTTTTCTCTGCAGTGGCAAGGGAACGTGATGCAAAGGCTATGGGTCGTCCACTAACATCACTCATAACATGTGACGTGACTGTACCTATACCACAAGGTGAGGCGTCACAGGCAAGCTTCACTGGATGATATAGGTCAAAATGGGCGAGTACAGTATCTGATGTCACTATTTCCTTAACCTTTCTGAAAGCCACCTCACACTCCTTTGATCTTTGCAATTTCTTCCCAATCTGTAGTAATGAGTTCAAAGGGTACAGCCCAGTAGAAAGGTCTGGCAGAAATCTGTTACAATAATTGACAAATCCTAAAAAGGATCACAACTGTGACATGTCCTTAGGCCTTGGGGTAGCTACCACTGTTTGAATTTTCTCAGCACACTAGCGTAATTCTGGTGCGTCAATGCTGTGCGTCAAGTAAGTGATGCTTGGTTTAAAGAATTCACACTTGTTGCATCATGCTCAGAGCCAATAATCTTCTAATCTTTTTAAAAACTGTCTTGAGATTTTTGGAGATGTTCCTTGTCATCTTCACCGGTAACAGTGATGTTATCCAGGTAACACTGAGTGCCTGGGCAGGCTGGTAGCACCTGGTCCATAGCTTTCTGCGAGGATGCAGATGCTGCTCCAAAGGTAAGCATATTATAGAGATAAAGCCCCTTCAAAGATTCAAAACACATTTCTTATCAAAGAATGTATAAACTATACACCTTGAGATTTGTCTGCTTATAGGCAGCCACAAAACAAGAAACTCAAATAACTCAATTTACAAAAAAAAGAGCAAAAACCACTGCGCAAAGAGAGAAAAAGAAAAGAAAACAAATAGAAGCAAGCCAACAGCATTCTAAACCAGACTGAGTCTACAGATCTGCTCCTGAAGCAGTTGGATTAGGCCCAAGCCTTGGTGTCAGATCATCACACCAGCTGAGAAAAAAAAACAGATCATTTCACAGCCTCAGCACCACAGAGAAAGGAAAGAACATTCATGGGAGAACGAGCAAAATCAGCCCAACTCTCACCTCCATTCCCAACACTCAGGCTGCCAGTCTATCTGTGCCAACATTTAAATTGTCCAAGCACTGGATAGTGCCTCCCTCCAGGACCTGGACACCAGTGCCATGATACACTTGGGTCACCCAGCCCAAAGTTGTTCTTGATCTCACCGTATTGGCTTGGCATGTGGAGCAATCCGACCTTGCACCCAGGCTCAGTGGACTGTCATAGAAATTCTCCCGCGTCGACTCCTCTCTAAATCATTCATTCCAACAGCAAAACAAACTCTGCTGGCAACCCCAGCTCAAACACGTTGTGTCTTGCAATGCCCCAGCACAGTTTAACTCCCAAACCAGCCTTGCCTCTGCCTGCCTCCTCACTGGCTGTAGTGATAGATCCCCATAATTTGTTCCAAAAAAAAGTATTACAAGTTATGTTTTTAGTCGAATCTTTTGCCTTCTGATCTACCAGTAAGCTGTCAAATGCCTTTGGTAGCATTACCTTAAACCGGAAACTTAGTGAGTGTTTATGGTGAGAAATACTCTGGACTCTTCTTCCATCTCCATCTGTACGTAGGCCTCAGCTAAGTTCACTTTGCTGAAGTGTTTACCTCCAGATTGGTCTAGCCAGGGCAGAGGGTATTGATCTACTTTCAGAACTGGGTTGTCAGTGGCCTTAAAATCACTACACGTCCTGACAGATGCATCTTTCTTGGCTACTGTGATCACTGGCATTGCCCATAAGTTTCAATCAACCTTGCAAAAAAGTCTTTCAGCATCCATTCAATCTAACTCACTGGATAATTTAGCAAGGATGATACAAGGAACTAGTTGGGCTTTGTAAAAATAGGGTGTGACATCTCTATTTAACACTATTTTACCCTTGATATTCAAGTTTTCCAATGCCATCCTTGAACATTGCTGTGGCATCATCCAGTACCTTTCCTAATTCACTTTCAGTTGACTCTATTGCAGGGGATGTGGCATGCAAATGGTAGATGGATCTCCAATCAACTTGCAGTTATCTCAGCCAATCATGGCCCCAGAATGCTGGCACTCCTGTTTTTAACCACATACAAGCCCAATGTGGCTTGTTGGTTGTTGTATTTCATTCTTACGAATGTCATTCCCATTGAAGTTGTATTTCTCCCATTGGATATTTGCAGGTGTCAGTTCAGTACAAGACCATAATATTTAGGAGCCGAAGTGGCCCCGAGTCTGCTCCGCCATTTCATTATGATTGATCCATTTCCCTCTCTGCCCCAATCTCCTGCCTTCTCCCTGTATTACTTCATCAACCTCTGCTTTAAGTATACCCAATGACTTTGCCTCCACAGCTACCTGTAGCAATGAATTTTACAGATTCACCACTCTCTGGCTAAAGAAATTGCTCCTCATCTCCATTCTAAATCGATGTCCCTCTATTCTGAGATTGTTTCATCTGATCGTAGATTATCCCACCATAGGAAACATCCTCTCCACATCCACTGGTTTGTTTGGAGCAGTTAAACTTCTAAGTAAACTGTATACTTTTCCACCCATTGCACACAGCAACACTAGCACTCGTTTTTCATCGGCTATTTCATTTACTTCAAAATACTGTTCAATTAGTTCAGTACATATCATCCAATTATCTGTTGTGCAGTCTAACACTTCTATGTTTCTGATGTAGCTAGCTATATCAGCTTTCTGTTAAATTTATTATTATCACCCACTACTCACTGTTTATAAACCCGTGGCTGCACGTGTTGTTTGCTAATTTTGTCTGTATCCTGCCTTTTTAAAAAAAAACTCAAATGTCTCTGTCCTCTTCCGAAGAAAAATGTGCTGCACTTCCACAGGTAGATAGTCATCTTGGGTTGATTTAAAAACTTCCTCATCACCATTATTATGTTGTGTAACTCTAGAAACTAATCGAAGGAAAAACTCAGGAGCTGAGATTTATTTAGTTTATTTTCTTTTTTTTTGGTGAGGCACACAGCTATGATGTGGTGGCATAATGACATATGCCATTCAAATTCATCTTTCATATAACCCATAATAAAGTATGTAAACTAAGAATGCTTAATCAAACAATATATTTAATATATTACTTGAATATTACTAAAATGTTGAATATACTACATGAAACTGTTGTGTTTACACATTAATTGTCAAATACACAGATTCTCCACCATCTGGCTAAGGAAAATTTTCCTCATCTCTGTTCTAAGTAGATATCCTTTTATTCCGAGACCATGCCCTCTGGTCTTACACTCCCTCATCCTCTCCACATCCACTTTATCCAGACCTTTCAATGTCTGATAGGTTGCAATGAGATTTCCCCCCCCCCCCCCTTCATTCTTCTAAACTCCAGCAAGTAAAGGCCCAGAACCATCATATATTAAACCTTGCATTCCTGGGAGCATTCTTATGAACCTCCTCTGAACCCTCTTGAATGCCATCACATTCTTTCTCTGATAAGTGGCCCAAAACTGCTCACATTACTCCAAAGTACGGACTAACCAATGCCTTATAAGGCCTCAGCGTTACATCACAGCTTTTGTATACCAGTCCTCTTGAAATGAACGGTAACATTTCATTTGCCTTCCTTATCATTGAGTCAAACTACGAGTTAATCTTTAGGGAATCCTGCACTAGGACTCTCAAGTCCCTCTACACCCCTGATTTTTAAATTTTGTATTGATGCAGAAATACAAGTTTTGTTATTACCAGTATAACTTTCTTCTCACAAAATTATAGTTGGTGATGACTAACAATCAAATTTCATTGCCAAGAAAGTAATTAAAAGTGAGGAATCTAAGGCTTTGGTTAGTGATGTGTTTTACAGTATTTTTAAATATTACTTTTTTAAAAACTTTTCCTTGTTTCTTAAACTTTCTTTTCATTCGACTTTTTTTTTTTGAGTCCAACCACTTATTTTCCTCCTTATTCTAGTGCACTTGTTTCAAAAATTCCTCTGTTCAGATCATTTAAATTACCAGATTTCCAGTTCCCTCATGTTGCCATAATCAATTCACAATTCTAGGAACATATATGGACAAGTACATTTAAAACTAAATGTACTTTTGTGACTTTAGCAAACTACTAGGATACACAAAGTCCTGCTCCAGTAATGCCGACCCATTCTGTCTCAAAATTGTACAAATACAATATTTGTGCAAAATACCAATATATTAAATATTAATTAATGTGTGCATTAGAAAATTCAAAAATTGTCATTTCTGAACAATTTAGCTTTAAGCATTTTCCACCATCTCCCCTTTTTAAGAGTGACCCCAAAATCAATAACATGGAATCAATTTATACAGTCAATAATTAAACCTGTTCCAAAGATATCAAGAACAATTTTGCAATTCCTGAAGCATTATTTTACTTAATAAGCCTTGGAAAAATATAGCCAGATAAACAAAACTATTATCTACCATATTCTAAAAATACCCAACCCTAAAACGCATAATTCATGGACAATTAATAGTCAGATTTTTAGATTCGAATCACTTACCCGATCAATGACCAATTCTTAAAATAAGGTGCAAATTAATAGCATAAGAAGCATTCATTTTAAACAGTGACAACCAACATATTAAAAAGATTCCACAGGAATCTGTACTAATTGCTTAACAGATATGTTTCCATAGAGTAATCAAATATACACTTCTTTCATTGCGTCAAATACGTTAATCAAAGTTAATCTAGAATTTCCGCAGCAATATTGTAGGAAAATTGAAGCTCATTTATGTCACATAAAATGCCTGTTTATTGTGTCTTTTAAACATCTCCTCTTAACAAGTTATTATTGACAATCTATTTACCTGGCGTATAGTGGATGAGATGTGATTATCTGCAGAAGCTTACTTTGGATGGCGTGTGATGTTGTTGCCCCGTCAACAGTGTTTCTTCCCCCTCGCAGTCAGTTTCGTAGAGGCAGCAGCTGAGCTGGGAACCGGGCGAATGATTGACACGACGCACAGCCACACGGACAGAACTTCGCAGTTGCATCAGACCTATCATGTTAGCAATCGGAGCTGCGACTCGACGAGACGATCCCTGGCAAGCAGTCAACGCGCGTGAGTTGATCTCACTTGGTTATTTATAGATCAGGGAGCAGAGCCGAAGGGGGGAAGAAACATTGCAATCAGGCGAAATATACCTTTGTGAAGTGGTTTCCTCAACACATCTGTCAGTGTAGCTTCCAGCAGCGCATGCGTCAAAGTAGAGTTGATGGGGTTCTTCAAAAAATTTTTATTGGGACATAAACATTTTGCAGTCCTGAGGTAATTTCAAAATTTAGAGCGTCTTTGGTAATGAGGATAGTTTTAATTATTTTTCATCAACAAAATAAACGGGATTTCGTAATGTGATGTTCAGAGACTCGACAGTGAAGTATGAGTACATTTTTTAAATTAGAGTTTAAATAGCGCCTCGGATAAAGTAAAGCAGCTTATTTCACTGACACAATATCGCAAGTTGTTAAACTGGATGCTCAAAGCTCTTTGTAAGGAAACATGATCACGTGTGGTATAATCAACCTTCCCATCCTTTGTTAAATAATAATAATTTGGTTCTTATGCAAACGAGAAATCTTTACCAAACTAATCACCGATGAACCAGAAATATTTGCAGAGGTTATTAACCACTGACGTTTGACAACCGAATTTATTTATAGTAAATGAATTGATAGTTTTTATTGTTTTACTTATTATTGACTTATTATAGTTATTCTATTGACCACGGAATTTGCTAGTTGCGGTTATTTCCATTGCTTGCCGATTCGGTAAAAGGTCACTTCAAATTCTTGTAATTGATGAGAGGTGAGGGTCAATAAAACTTCTACATGGTGGAGAACGTTGCGACCAAGAACTTACCTTCCCATTCAATTGGGATGAAAGAAAATGAGGGAAATTATTTAATACAGTACACCAAATCAAGATACAGGAAAGCAAATATTTGTTTTACCTGTAAAAAGTAATAATTTAATAACTATTTGCTATCTTTGAGTGTTCGTTTCGACCATTTGATTTGCGGGAAAATTGAGCTCCAATTCACAATAGTTAAATGGCCGCCCACACTTTCTACAGTTAAATAATGTGCAAGTTTATGGATCTGAGGTTATAGCTCAGCGTTAGCTGATTTGAATTGTTTGGGCATTGCTTTCTCAGAAACTTCTGAGCAATTTGTAAAATAATAATGTTGAGCACAATCAGGCATTCGTATTTTAGCTGCTAGGAGAGGCCAGTAAAGCCATGGAGTGCAGGGTGTGAGATCTGTCATAAGGGTGGGGAGGGAAAGGTGAAGGGGTGACAGAAATAAGGGAAAACAAAAGGTGAGGGTTTTGGTTACCAGAAGCTAGAGAAGCCAATGTTAATTCTGTCAGGTTGGAAACTACCAAAGCAGGTGGTGTTCCTCTAATCTGTGTCTAGCCTCAACTTGGCGGTATAGGAGACTATGGACAGACATGTCAGTGTGGTAGTAAGAAGAGGAATTAAAATAACTGGCCTCTGGGAGATCCTGATTGCTATGGTGGGTGGAGTGAGGGTGCTCCAGGAAGTGATACCCCATCCTGCATCTTGTCTCGTTGATGGAGAGGAGACCACAGCAGGAGCACTGGATGCAATAAACAACATCAAATGATTCACATGTGAATTGCTGCCTCACCTGGAAGGTCTTGGGGGGAGGAGGTGTAGGGGCCAGTGTAACATTTAGCACAGTTACAGGGATAAATGGTGGTTTTGGTTGGTAGGGATGAGCAGACAAGGCAGTTGCAGAGAGAGTGATTGCTGTAGAAAGCTGAGAGGAAAAACTGTTTCATTGTTCTGGCTCAGCATGTAATTAAAGGTGTTAGATTTCCAATACTTGTTCTTAGGTAGGGAGAATGCTCAGAGATATAAGTATGCCATTTTGAATGTAAGTGTTAGTTTGGACAGGAAATTGAAAGTTATATTCTCCCTTTTGGACTAGATTATATTTACGCTTTTACTTACATTTGGCTACTAAGAAGATGTACAGTGCCTTGAAAAATTATTCAGCCTCTAACCGTTTGTTCACATACAATAAATACCACAACCAGGGATTTTGATCAATTTAGGTGAGAATTTTTATTTGTGAATCACATGCTTCTTTATTCACAGTTGAGCCCCAAAAAACAGGTAAGATTGTAAACCATTAAAACCCAAAAATTCAAAAATTGAAATATCAGTGTCCAATAGTATCCATTCCACTTTACTCAGTAGTTAGTTGAACCACCTCTTGAAGCTATTACAGCCAGTAGTCTTTTTAGATAAGTCTCTTATTAGCTTTAAACAATGTGATGGAGCAAGATTTGCCCGTTCCTCCTTGCAAAACTGCTCAAGTTGTGACAGGTTAGTTGGGGAGTGAAGGTGGACAGCAATCCTGAGGTCTTGCCAGACATGTTCGATCAGATAAGTTCAGGACTCTGACTGCACCACTCAAGGACATCAATTTTCTTCATTCGAAGGCCTTCCCTGGTTGCCCCGGCAGTGTGCATTGTCCTGCTGAAAGATAAACTTCCTCCCCAGTTTAAGTTTTCCGGCACAGGCTAACAGTTTTTATCCTGCTTCTCTCTGTATTTAGCAGCATTCACCTTCACATCAACCCTGACCAGATTTCCAATCCCTGCTGCTGAAAAGCATCCCCATAGCATGATGCTACCTCCAGCATACTTTACAGTAAAGATAGTTCTACATGGCCGATGCACAGTATTAGATTTATGCCACATGTACTGCTTAGGGTTTGAGGTAAAAAAAAGTTCCACTTTAGTCTCATCTGACCATAAGACCTACTTCCACGTCTTTACATTATCTTCTAAGTGATGATTTTGGAAGTCTTTATGAGCGAAGGTATATATTTTTTTAACCAGGGCTTCTTCCTTGCTACTCTTTCATAAATACCCTTTTCTGTGCAAGGCCTGAGAGGTTGTAGAGCCAGAAGACCATAAGACATAGGAGCAGAATTAGGCCACCTGGCCCGTAAAGTCTGCTCCACCAGTCAATCATGGCTGATCATTTTTTTCTATCTCCTCCTCAACCCCAGTTCCCAGCCTTCTCCCTGTAACCTTTGATGCCATGTCCAATCAAGAAACTATTAATCTCTACCTTAAATATACCAAATGACCTGGCCTCCACAGCTGCATGTGGCAACAAATTCCACAAATTCACCCCCCTTGGCTAAAGAAATTTCTCCGCACCTCTGTTTTGAAAGGGTGCCCCTCTATCCTGAGGCTGTGCCCTCTTGTCCTAGACTCTCCCACCATGGGAAAAATTCTTTCCACATCTACTTTGTCTAAGCATTTCAATATTCGAAAGGTTTCAATGAGATCCCCCCTCATCCTTCTGAATTCCAGCGAGTACAGACCCAGAGCTATCAAACGTTCCTTGCATGATAACCCTTTCATTCCTGGAATCATCTTTGTGAACCTCCTCTGGATCCTCTCCAATGCCAGCACATCTTTTCTAAGATGAGGGGCCCAAAACTGTTCACAATACTCAAGGTGAGGCCTCACCAGTACCTTATAAAGCTTCAGCATCACATCCTTGCTCTTGTATTCTAGACCTCTTGAAATGAATGCTAACATGGTATTTGCCTTCCTCACCACTGACTCAACCTGCAAGTTAACTTTCAGGGTGTCCTACACAAGGACACCAGAGTTCCTTTGCATCTCAGAGTTTTGGATTTTCTCCCTTTCAGATAAGAGTCTACACATTTATTTCTACTACCAAAGTACATGACCTTGCACTTACCAACATTGTATTTCAATTGCCGCTTTTTTAACCCATTCTCCTAATCTAAGTCCTTCTGCATCCTTCCTGTTTCCTAAACACAACCTGCCCCTCCACCAAACTTTGTATCATCTGCAAACTTGGCAACAAAGCCATGTATTCCATCATTTAAATCATTTATATACAGCATAAAAAGAAGTGGTCCCAACACCGACCCCTGTGGAACACCACTAGTCACTGGCAGCCAACTGGAAAAGGATCCTTTTATTGCCACTCACTGCCTCCTACCAATCAGCCATGTAGTAACTTTCCTGTAATACCATGGGCTCTTAACTCAGTTGACAGCTTTATGTGTGGCAGCTTGTCAAAGGCCTTCTGAAAGTCCAAATATACAACATCCACTGCATCCCCTTTATCTATCCTACTTGTAATCTCCTCAAAGAATTCCAACAGGCTTGTCAGGCAGGATTTTCCCTGAAGGAAACCATGCTGACTTTGTGCTATCTTGTTCATGAACTTCATCTCCAGTTGCAGTCACTGACTTCTGCAGTTCACTTAGTGACTGTTGGTGTCACAGTAACCTCTCTTACAAGTGCCATTCCTCTCCAGTGACTAAGTTTAGAGGGGCAGTCTGACCTAGGCGGTGTAACTGTGGTTTCATACTTTTTCACGATGGACTGCATTGAGCTCCGTGGTATGTTCTCTGCCTTTGAGATGGTCTTGTACCTTTCCCCAGTTTTGTACTTCTCTATTATGATTTCCCTGATTTGTCTTGAATGTTCTTTTGTCTTTATTCTAATCAACAAGCTCCAAAACTCTGTACCTCCCTTTGACTTTCTCTTTGGGCAGCTGCAGTCAGTGCAGATCAGAAATAATATTTCCACCTTGCTGACAGTCAACACTAGCACAGCTCAGGAGTGCATGCTTTGCCCACTGCTTTACTCTGTCTATTCTCTCTACACCCACGACTATGTGGCTAGGCACAGCTCAAACAAAATCTATAAATTTACAACTGCTGTTGGCCGTATTTCTGATGGTGACAAGGAGATGTAAAATAGTGAGATAGATCAGCTGGTTGAGTAGTGTTGCCACAACAACCTTGCACACAATGCCACTCAATGAGGAATTGATTCTGGACTTCAGGAAGGGTAAGTCGAGAGAACACACACCATTCCTCATCGATGGATCAACAATGGAAAGGGTGAGTAGTTTCAAGTTCCTGGGTGTCAACATCTCTGTCTCTGAAGATCTATCATGGGCCCAACATATTGATGCAATTAAAAAGTAGGAGTTTCAGAAAACTTGGTATGTCACTAAAGACTCTCGCAAATTTCTACAGCTTGCAAAACTGTCTGGTACGGAAAAGCCATTGGGGGGTGGGGGGAAGGCTGCATAAGGTTGTAAACTCAGCCTGATTCTGATTCTGATCCTTCTCATGTTGAAATTCCTTGTATTTTGTCAACTCCACATTTCATTTACATTGGGAAATAATGACATATAGCATACTGTCGGCATGCAAGACACTCACTCTCTATGCAGTATGTCACAAGATCTATACAGTTCGTTATTGAGCATTACCACTATTGTCCCTACGTAATGATCTTTGGTTGATCCTCCTACCCGCTAGTACAGTTCCGTTCTCCTTTGTCGTTTAAAGAAAGAGGCTTCCCTTCCTCCACCATCAACTCTGCTCTCAAACGCATCTCTCCCATTTCACGCACATCTGCTCTCATCTCATCCTCCCGCCACCCCACTAGCAATAAGGTTCCCCTTGTCCTCACCTACCACCCCACCAGCCTCCAGGTCCAACATATAATTCTCTGTAACTTCTGCCACCTCCAACAGGACCCCACCACTAAGCACATCTCCCCCTCCCCCCCCCCCGGCTTTCCGCAGGGATCGCTCCCTGCGCGACTCCCTTGTCCATTCGTCCCCCCCCATCCCTCCCCACTGATCTCCCTCCTGGCACTTATCCTTGTAAGCGGAACAAGTGCTACACATGCCCTTACACTTCCTCCCTTACCACCATTCAGGGCCCCAGACAGTTCTTCCTGGTGAGGCAACACTTCACCTGTGAGTCAGCTGGAGTGATATACTGTGTCCGGTGCTTCCGATGCGGCCTTTTATATATTGGTGAGACCCGACGCAGACTGAGAGACCATTTCGCTGAACATCTACACTCTGTCTGCCAGAGAAAGCAGGATCGCCCAGTGGCCACACATTTTAATTCCACATCCCATTCCCATTCTGATATGTCTATCCACGGCCTCCTCTACTGTAAAGATGAAGCCACACTCAGGTTGGAGGAACAACACCTTATATTCTTTCTGGGTAGCCTCCAACCTGATAGCATGAACATTGACTTCTCTAACTTCCGTTAATGCCCCACCTCCCCCTCGTACCCCATCCATTATTGCCCATCCTCTGGGCTTCCCTCCCCTTTCTTTCTCCCTAGGCCTCCCGTCCCATGATCCTCTCATATCCCTTTTGCCAATCAACTGTGCAACTCTTGGCTCCATCCCTCCCCGTCCTGTCTTCTCCTATCATTTCGGATCTCCCCTTCCCCCTCTCACTTTCAAATCTCTTACTAGCTCTTCTCTCAGTTAGTCCTGACGAAAGGTCTCCGCCCGAAACGTTGACTGTACCTCTTCCTATAGATGCTGCCTGGCCTGCTGCGTTCACCAGCAACCTTTATGTGTGTTGCTTGAAATTCCAGCATCTGCAGATTTCCTCGTGTGAAGCTGAACTCATGGTTGTTATAGAACTATTGTCCTTTCCTACAGACATCAGGTTTACTACTTCTGCAGAGGAGAAAAGAGTGATTGGTGGACTTCTGCAAAATGCAAGATTGTTAGCAGGGCAGCATCCACAGAGCTATGTGGTGTGCTGCTAGTTACTCATGAAGGGTATGGGTTAGTTTAAGTCACCTTTGAAGGGTGTGCATGTGATCAATGATGAGAAATCATTAATCTATTCAAGCTCTAAAATAACTTATATTTGCTCTAGGTTGCTTATTGGAAAAAAAATATAAACTTGTTTTCTATGAAACAAACATGCTGTGAGTCATTTCTTAATACACATAAATTGCAAACTAACTTGTATTATTAGTACACCTCAGACAGTCTGGAAGAAATCTGTATCTCAGCAGGAGAGTAGACACACAATGTGTCAGACCTACCCATCAATAGATCATTGGGAGGCTGGTATGATTTTAACCTTAAGTTCACTTTCCTAATCAAACCTTAAGCAAAATTTGGGGAAAAGATTAGGGCAACACACATAAAATGCTGGAAGAACTCAGCAGGCCAGGCAACATCTATGGGGAAAAAAGTACAATTGACATTTTGGCCCGAAACGTTGACTGTACTTTTTTCCATAGTGTGTTGTGTGTTCTATTCTGTGTGTTGCTTGAATTTTCAGCATCAGCAGACTTTTGTCTGTGAAAAGATTAGGGAATGGTTTTAATGGTTTCCTCTGGGTGCTCCAATTTCCTCCCACAGTCTAAAGACATACCAGTCAGTAGGTTAATTGGTCATTGTAAATTGTCCCGTGATTAGGCCGTGGTTAAATTGGGAGATTGTTGAGTGGGGTGGCTCAAAGGATCTATTCTGCACTGTATCTAAATAAACACATGAATGAATAAATAAATAAATAGTGGTAAAAGTCTCTGATGCCTTGTCTATGATTTAGAAAATATTCAGGAGGCCTCTCGCACATAAATCAAGTTCTCTTCAAAGGATCACTCTGTGAACAAGTCATGGTAAATTGTCATTTCTGTTCTCTATTTTAGTTGCTTCCCTGAATGATTCCGCATCCTAAGTTAAAAGGTAATGAGGTGAAAATTCCTCCTTGCTGAGATTAACATCGTATTTGACCAATGGCTACATCTGCACTTACCGAGGCAGAAACAAAATCTTTTGGAGCAGAACAGGGAGAAACAGAAAGATGAAAAATTAAATTATACAACTGTTATTTTTAAGATGTCAGTATATCATTCTTCTGTGTAACTCATGCTGTCAATTATAAAACAAATGGGTTTTGTTCCTTCCAGAAAATTGTCAAAAATACATTAAAATTAAGTGCAGATAAAAATAGAAAATACGGGAGACACGCAGCATATAAAGCATATGCAGAGCTAATGTTTCAGATCAAGGACCTTGCCAATCATTCAGAACATCATTCTTCAATCAGAAATGCTAATCCTGTTTTTCTTTCCATGGCTGCTGTCTGACCTGAGTGTTTCCAATATTTTGTTTGAGATATCCAGCAGCTATTTTCATTTTCAAGAACATGCTGCACAACAGGGATTGTAAACCACAAGAACATTATGTTAGCTTTATTTTTATTAAGTCAGCTGACGATGAATAATCCTTATATTTGGCTTCTTCAAATGCATCATTGTGATTCCATTTCTTCCAGTGATAGAAAATTGAAACTGTAATGTTCCATAAATACCATTTTGTTTTTTTTTTGTGGTGTCTGGAGTCTACAGTGCTGTCTGGACAGCAAAGCTTTTCCAATATTACCAATTTGTTCATAGTGACTAGAAATAGTGGAAAATTAGCAAAAATGAAAACTCTGTAGTTTCTGTTTGCCATGAATGTATTTGAATTTCTTTATACAGTATATTCTCATGGTTTAGGCAGAAATCTGACAAAATTATAGAAAAGATCACTCTGTCCCTTTTACAAACAAGAAAATCTGCAGATATTGAATATCCAAGCAACACACAAAATGCTGGAGGAACTCAGCAGGCCAGGCAGGATCTATGGAAAAGAGCAAACAATCAATGTTTCGGTCAGAAACTCTTCATCAGGACTGGACAGAAAAGATGAGAAGTCAGAGTAAGAATGTAGAGGAGGGGAGGAAGAAATACAAGGTGAAAGGTGAAACCAGGGAGGGGTGAAGTAAAGAGCTGGGAAGTCGATTGGTGAATGAGATAAAGAGCTGGAGAAGGGGGAATCTGATAGGAGAGGATAGAGGGCCGTGGAAGAAAGGGAAGGTTGAGGAGCATCAGAGGGAGGTGACGGGTAGGTGAGAAAATAAGAGAGGGAAATGGGAATGGTGAAGGAATGGCGGTTGGCATTACCGGAAATTCACAAAATTTATGTTCGTGCCATCAGGTAGGAGGCTACCCAGATGGAATATAAGGTATTGTTCCTCCAACATGAGTGTGGTTTCCTCATGACAGTAGAGGAGACCATGGACTGACATCTCAGAATGGGAATGGTAAATGGAATTAAAATGAGTGGCCACTGGGAGATCCCACTTTTTCTGGTGGATGGAGCATAGGTGCTCAGTGAAGTGGTCTCCCAATCTACGTCAGATCTTACCAATATACAGGAGACTGCACTGCATACAGTAGGTGACACTAATGGACTCACAGGTGAAGTGTCGCTTCACTTGGAAGGACTGTTTGAGGGTCTGAATGGTATTGAGGGAGGAGGTGTAGGGCCAGGTGTAGCACTTGTTCCGCTTGCTGGGTGCGAGATCAGTGGGGAGGGACAAATGGACAAGGGAGTTGTGTATGGGGTGATCCCTGTGGAAAGCAGAAAGTGAGGGGAGGGAAAGATGTGCTTGATGGTGGTACTCCATTGGAGATGGCGGAAGTTACAGAGGATTATGTGCTGGACGCGGAGGCTGGCGGGATGGTAGGAGAGGACAAGAGGTACCCTCTCCCTGGTGGGGTGCAGGGAGGATGGGGTGAGGGCAGACGTGAAATAGGATAGATGTGGGTGACGGCAGCGTTGATGGTGGAGGTAGGAAAGCCTCTTTGAAGAAGGAGGACATCTCCACAGTTCTGAAATGAAAAGCCTCATCCTGAGAGCAGATGTGGCAGAGATGGAAGAATTGAGAGAAGGGGATGGCATTTTTACAAGTAACAGGGTGAGAAGAGGTATAGTCCTTAACTTAATAAAGCTCATCTTCAAAAATCTAAAAAGGAAGATGGTATGGCCTTGCCTAATTTTCGTTTATATTATTGGGCAGCCAATATTTGTTGTCTTATTTTTTGGTCTTTCTTCCATGATAAGTCTGATTGCCCAAAATGGGTGGCAATGGAGTTGAACTCTACTAAGAATCTTTCAATTTCTACACTTCTTGGTTCCTCACTTCCTTGTCATTTGCCTAGACTTACTGTTAATCCTCTTATCAGGCATACTTTAAGAATATGGGTTCAGTTCAGAAAATGTAATGGTCTTCATGGTTTTTCTCTCTCTAGCTCTATTTTACACAACCATCTTTTCCTACCTTCTATGCGGGATTCAACATTTTACAACTGGTATAGAAAGGGTATTAGGTGCTTTGAAGATCTTTTTATAGGTAATCATTTTGCAACTTTTCAACAACTGTCTGTAAAGTTTACCTAATACTCATTTCTTTAGATACCTTCAAATTAGACATTTCATTAACCCTTTGATATCAAACTTTGCTGAGATGCCTGAGAAAAATGTTCTGGACATGTTTCTTTGTATCAATCCATTGGGTAAAGGGTTTAATATCTGCTATTCGGGATAAGTTAGTGATTTTTGAGACGTGCCCCTTTCAATAAATTCAGAACTGCTCTAGGAACAAGATCTAAATTATCTCCTTATCTGATGCGGTTTGGGATTTAATTCTTAAGTCAGCCAACTCAACCTCTCTATGTGCTCGCCACTGCCTTTTGCAGTTTAAGGTTGTACACAGGGCTCACATGTCTAAAGCTAAATTATCGTGGTTTTATCCTGACGTTAGTCCTGTCTGTGGTAAGTGTAAAGGGGCTGAGGCTTCCCTTATTCATATGTACTGGACCTGTCCTAGTCTAGAGAAATTCTGGAGAGGAGTTTTTTTTCAACTCTATCTCATATTCTTAATTGCCATTTAGAACAGAACACTCTGGTTGCTCTTTTTGGCACCTTAGGTGAAGTAAATATGCACTTGAGTCCGACTAAATGCTAAACATTATCTTTTGCCTCTCTCTCGGCTAGACGGTTGGTTCTTAGGTGGAAAGATGCTGCCCCACCCACTCACGCTGAATGGTTTAGTGATACGATGGCCTGTTTAGACCTCAAAGATTAATTATTCACTTCTTAATTCGGACATAAAGTTTCATAAGGTGTGGGGACCTTTTCTTGGATATTTTCATAATTCTTCTTTAGGGTAATTTTATCCTTTTTTTGCATGCTACAATCCCTTACTTTCAGCTTTTTTTTGTAAGTTATACGTTTTTTTGTTGTGAATTACATTATACTTTTGGTAGTCGGCATTATAATTTTTTCCTATATACATTTGCAGTTCTCTGGGGTTGAATGCTCTGATTAATTTTTTTCCCTTTTATATGCAGAAATGGTTGGCCTGGGATTTTTCTTTTTCAGTGGGAGGTTGAGGTGGATACTAATTTTACATAATTCTCTTTTGGGTGCTTTTTCTTATTGTTATGAATTGCACATTGGATTTGTTTATTTCGTACTGTATAAATTTCCATTTTGTTGTTGGGTTTTCTCTCTGTAGTTTTCACTGTAGAAATGCATAAAAAATTAATTTTAAAAAATGGGAAAAAAAAGAGGTATAGTCCAGGTAGCTGTTACAAGTAACAGGATGGGAAGAGATATTGTTCAGGTAGCTGTTAAAAGTAACAGGTGGGAAGAGGTATGGCCCAGATAGATGTTACAAGTAACAACGTGGGAAGTGGGAGGTCTGTTGGAGTCATCTACGCTATCCCGCGCTCCCAGTGTGACTTCCTGTATATTGGTGAGACCTGATTTAGATTGGGAGACCACTCCGTAGAGTACCTATGCTCAATCTGCCAGAAAAAGCTGGATCTCCCAGTGGCCACCCATTTTAAGTCTACTTTCTATTCCCATTCTGACATCAGGCCACACTCAGGCTAGCGGAATAACACTTTATATTCCATCTGGGTAACCTGTAACCTGCTGACATGAACATTGATTTCTCAAACTTCTGGTAATGGCTGGTACCCCCACTCTCTTCCACCATTCCCCATTCCCATTTCCTTCTCTCACCCTATCACCTTACTTGCCCATCACTTCCCCTTCCCTTTCTTCCATAGCCTTCTGTCCTCTCCTATCAGATTCCTCCTTCTACAGCCCTTTATCTCTTCCACCTATTCACTTCGCAGCTCTTTACTTCATCCCTCCCCCTCCCTGTTTTACCTATCACCTACTATCTTGCAATACCTCCTCCTCTCTCCCCATCTTCTTACTCTGATGAATCATCTTTCTGTTCAGTCCTGATGAGGTGTCTTAGCTCTAAATGCTGACTGTACTCTTTTCCATAGATGCTGCCTGGCCTGCTGAGCTCCTCCAGCATCTTGTGTGTGTTCCCTGTCCCTCTATGGTGTTTCTGTGACTATCACAAAAGGGGGAAGAAATCCCTCATGAATTAATTGAAACTTCACTGGCATTTAAAATTTTAAGTTTTGAGATGTGATATACAAGTGGTGATTGATAAGTTTGTGGCCCAAGCTAGAAGGAGCCAATTTTAGAAAACCTAGCACATTTATTTTTCAACATAGTCCCCTCCTACATGTACACACTTAGTCCAGCAGTCGTGGAGCATACAGATCCCTTCTTTGTAGAACTGGTCCACAGCAGGGGTGATTGATAAGTTTGTGGCCTAAGGCAGAAGGAGATGAGTTATTAACTTCAAATTTCCTGCAGTATCACTCAGAGTTGAACTGCACGTGCATGTAACGAGAGCGTCTTGGACCTCCAGGTGGTCCACAGCAGGAGTGATTGATAAGTTTGTGGCCTAAGGTAGAAGGAGGAGTTATACAGCTCTTGTTACATGCACGTGCAATTCAACTCTTTGAGTGAAAATGCAGAAAGTTTGAAGTTTTTCCTCATCTCCTTTAAGCCACAAACTTATCAATCACCCCTGCTGTGGACCACTTCTGGAGGTCCAAGACACCGACCTCTACAAAGAAGGGATCCATATGCTGTTTACAATATATTAATGATTTAGATGAGGGAATTAAAAGTAACATTAGCAAATTTGCCGATGACACAAAGCTGGGTGGCAGTGTGAAATGTGAGGAGGATGTTATGAGAACGCAGGGTGACTTGGACAGACTAGGTGAGTGGGCAGATGCAGTTTAATGTGGATAAATGTGAGGTTATCCACTTTGGTGGTAAGAACAGGAAGGCAGATTATTATCTAAATGGAGTCAAGTTAGGAAAAGAGGAAGTACAACAAGATCTAGGTGTTCTTGTACATCAGTCACTGAAAGCAAGCATGCAAGTACAGCAGGCAGTGAAGAAAGCTAATGGCATGCTGGCCTTCATAACAAGGGGAATTGAGTATAAGAACAAAGAGGTCCTTCTGCAGCTGTACAGGGCCCTGGTGAGACCACACCTGGAGTACTGTGTGCAATTTTAGTCTCCAAATTTGAGGAAGGGCATTCTTGCTATTGAGGGAGTGCAGCGTAGGTTCACAAGGTTAATTCCCGGGATGGCGGGACTGTCATATGTTGAAAGATTGGAGTGACTGGGCTTGTATACTTTGGAATTTAGAAGGCTGAAAGGGGATCTTATTGAAACATGTAAGATTATTAAGGGATTGGACACGCTGGAGGCAGGAAGCATGTTTCCGCTGATAGGTGAGTCCAGAACCAGAGGCCACAGTTTAAGAATAAGAGGTAGACCATTTAGAACGGAGTTGAGGAAAAACTTTTTCACCCAGAGAGTGGTGGATGTATGGAATGCTCTGCCCCAGAAGGCTGTGGAGGCCAAGTCTCTGGATGCTTTTAAGAAAGAGATGGATAGAGCTCTTAAAAATAGCAGAATCAAAGGTTATGTGGATAAGGCAGGAACTGGATACTGATTGTGGATGATCAGCCATGATCACAGTGAATGGCGGTGCTGGCTCGAAGGGCCGAATGGCCTACTCCTGCACCTTTTGTCTATTGTCCACGACCACTGGACTAAATGTGTAAATGTAGGAAAAATAAATGTGCTAGGTTTTCTAAAATTGACTCCTTCTACCTTAGGCCACGAATTTATCAATCACCCCTTGTATTGCAAACACATGATTCTGATCAAACTTCAGATAAATTTAAATATAAGAAGCATCAAAAATGACAACCCCTATAAGGCAGTGGGGGGTGGGAAGCTAGCGTCAGAGGCAACATAAAAGTTTGAACAGAAAATCTACTTCCCATTATCAAGATTTTTTTTACCCCTTGCCCATTATTCATGACACAGAGTTGCCATTGCTGAATTTACTAGTGAGAACATTTAGATAGAAGAGTATGGAAAGTGAAAGCAGCAGTGCCAGTTTGAACAATCGACCACTACATCAGGTGCTAATTCAGTTTTCTAAAAAATGAAACCTATTTCAGTGTGCTTCTAGAAAAACTTCAGCCACAATGTCCTTTATTGAACACTAGCGTTTATGTTCATGTTCTGATATGATTAGTTCTGCTTGAACTGATTGAAGGAGCTCTGTTCACATACACAGAAAATCTCCCAATGCAGGAGATCCAAAGCAATGCACACAAAATGCTGGATGAGCTCAGCAGGCCAGGCAGCATCTATGGAAAAGAGTAAACTGTGGACGTTTTGGGCCGAAACCCTTCATCAGACCCTGATGAAGGCGGTTCAGCATTTCCGAATGAGCTCTGTTTGGTTCAGTGGTGAAGAAGGACGTTATTGAAGTTCTCCAGCATTTATGTTGGGGAATCTGCTTTCTAATCTGCTCTGTTGATCCTGCACCAGGTGACATCTGATGTAGGTGAAGCCTGAAACAGCTCTGCTTAGCTCTGTCACAGTCTCAGCCAGTTAGCCAACTTCCCTGAAAATGGACATGGTTAATGTGTGGCATCAAAGTATTTTAGTGATGAGTGTAGCCAAAGGCTGTACTCAGCAAAATCTGAGACAGTGTGTTTCCTTTCCTAATTACCTGGATTTACAACATGTGAAGAAGTCAAACAGTGTGTACATTATAATCAGCTGAAGTGTTGAGATACAACACAGCCTTATCAGATCCACGAGAAAGTCACAAAATGCTTCACTTTATGATCTATGCTCAGAGCAAGTAAAACTTACTTCATTTTTAAATCTTTTTTATTAATTATTATTGAAGATCAACAAAAAATACGCAAAAGTAAGTCAACATGTCAATATGTACAATGAGGAATTAAATTATCACATAACTGATTATCAAAGCTAAACAATATATCAATAATAATAAGAAAAAATGAAATGTTAAAACTTTTTTGGGGGAAAAAAGAACCCCTACTAACTAAAACAAAAAAACCCTACTAACAAAAAAAAACACCATTGGGAGCACAGCCCCAGAGCTATATGCCATACAAGCTTTCATAAAAGAAAAACATCAAACCGCCAACTCAAATCCATTTAAACAAGAATCAGAAGAGAACCATCTTAATTAACTCAAATCAAATGATAGTAGCTGGCAAAAGAACCCCACCTTTTCTCAAAGTCAAATCGAGGATCAAAAGTTCGACTTCTGATTTTCTCCAAACTAAGACATAACATCACCTGAGAGAACCATTGTATCAAAGTGGAAGCAGAGGCATCTTTCCATTTTAATAAAATAGCCCTTCTGGCCAATAATGTAACAAATGCAATTACATGTTAGTCTGATATAGAAATACCGTGAATATATTGAGGGATTATACCGAACAAAACTGTCAATTTATTAGGTTGTAAATTAATTTTTAAAGCTTTAGAAACCGTAGAGAAAATAGATTTCCAAAATAGTTTCAATACAGAACACGAACAAAACATATGTGTCAGTATAGCTGTCTCAGTTTTACATCTATCACACTGACTATCAACATTAGAAAATATTTTAGACAGTCTCTCCTTTGTTGAATGGTAACGATGTACAATTTTAAATTGTATTAAAGAGTGACTGGCACAAATCGAAGAAGAGTTAACCAACTTCAAAATTCGCAACCAATCCTCTGTTATCATGGTCATGTTAAGCTCTCTTTCCCAATCTTGCTTAATCTTAAGTAAAGGATAATTGTACTGTTGTAATAGTAAATTATAAATTTAAACTAAGAAGGTTAAATTTTTTGAGATTAAAAGAAATTATGAAACTGGTACCAGATTCGTAATTACTGCTTAATCATAGGATATAAATTTAGATTAGAAATTTTGGCTAGTTATACAAGTAAAGAAGCTTCTAAGAATGAAGTGAAGTAAAGTTGTTTCACAGCTTTCACAGCTTTCAATTCTAAATCAACCCAAGGTGGTCGTTCATTTTTATCAGTCCAATATAACCAAGAACACACGTAGCGTATATTAACAGCCCAATAATACATTCTTAAATTGGGCAGAGCAAGACCTCCATCCTTTTTTTAAATTTTTGTAAATGATATTTTCCAATTCTTGGTCTTTTATTATTCCAAACAAAAGATAAAATAATAGAATCAACCTGATCAAAAAAGTTTAAAAAAAAGAATATTTTGAAATACATATAAAAAAATGTCGGTAAAATCATCATTTTAACTGCATGAATTCGGCCAGCTAACGAAAGTGTAAGTGGATTCCATTTACAAAATAATTGCTTCATAAAATCCACTAAAGGAACCAAATTAGTTCTATAAAGGTCTCTGTAATTTTTAGTGATGATAATACCCAAATATTTAAAAGAGTCCGTAACTTTAAATGGAATGTCATCATATATGGATTATTCATGGTGTGCCTTCTCAATTTTCACCCTTGGTTTCGTTGTTCAACTTCAAGTACAGCCTTCGATTTCAGGAACAAGGTCATTGTTGAGGAAGTTAGGGTAATAGATTGAAGTTGAAAATGTAAATGAAAGATGCATATGTTGTAGAGATGTGTGTTTTTAGTTATGCTCCACTTCTTGCAAGTTTCTTACCCATCAATATCAAGTCATGTTTGAAATTGAATTCATTGCTATTATTTAAGTAGCAACCAGAACAAAAATAAGGAAGGATGGGAGAGTATGTTCTGATCAGTGCTATTACTGAGTCTTTCCATAGGAAAATCTAGCTGGAAAAATAAATGGCAAAAGTTTAACAAAGCAAATGTCTATAGTCGTATTCCAAGGTGATAGGTTAAACCTTAAATAGTTAACCTTAAACTGCACCGTCATTTACCATTTAGCTTGCATTTACATATCATTCTCCTTGTTTTAGATGGGTGAAGACCCGTGCTCTAAAGGTAGTTGAATTTATTGTTATATGAACAAATACATTACATGTGTAGGCCAATGAAAAATTTACTTGCAGCAGCATCACAGGCTCAAACATGTAAGCAGCATTCACAAGAAAAACATAAATTAAACAATGTAGTTATACTTTGTTTTTGCAAGCACGAACAAGGTGATTCAGGAAGGGATACAACTCTTTGACTAATGTTATTAAGCACATGTACATAGTGGCATAAATTCTATCTATCTTTCCACAATTTTATTTCCACATCTGGAGACCTAAATTCAATAAAAGTGACCAACTCTGCAAAGCTTAATGGTTGCAATTGAAGTCAAATGCCAATAGGGAGCCAAAGCTTTTCAATTCAGTGTACCTTGAAATTTGGTAAGCCTGCCATATCTATAAATGTTTATTAGAGAACTACAGCACAGAAGCAGGCCCATCCTTCTAAGACCATCTATTATTCTACCTAGTCCCATTGACCTGCAGTAGGATCATAGCCCTCCAAATCTCTCCCATCCATGTACATACTTAAGCTTGTCTTAAACAATGAAATTGAACTTGCATTCACGGCTTCCAGTGGCAGTTTGCTCCACATTCTCAATGTCTTCTACGTGAAACATTTCACCTTTAAACCTTAACCCACAACCTCTAGTTCTAGTCTCACCCAACTTCAGTGAGGAAAAAACCTGCTTGCGTTAACCACAACCGTGATGTAGTGGTTGGAACAACATTATTACAGCTCAAGGCGGTGGTGTTCAGAGATTAATTCCGATGTCATCTGTAATGAATGTGTACGTCCACCCTATGAACACATGGATTTCCTCTGGGTGCTTCGGTTTCTTCCCACAGTCCAAAGATGTACTAGTTAGTAGATTAATAGGTCATTGTAAATTGTCCCATGATTAGGCTGGGGTTAAATCGGTGGGCTGTTGGTGGCATGGCTTGAAGAGCCAAAAATACCTATGTCGTGCTGTATCTCTAAATGAAATAAAATAAAAATAAAGTATACCCTTATCAAATCTACCCTCATTCTCCTACCTGCCAGGGAATTAAGTCCTAATATTTTCAACCATTTCCAATAATTCAGATCCTCAAGACCTGTTTAATGTTAGGCCCCCATTAGTATAACCCTTGATGTGTATTGTATCCAACAATGCCTACTTATCCAACTACTTTACTGTCATTGAGGAAAATGAGGAAAATAATTTGCTGATTTAACTTTAGCATTGGGAAATTGGATACAGGTTCCCAAAAATTCAGTGATTTTACAGTCAAGATTGAGGTACAGCTGGCGAAATCTCTACATATACCTTTTATATTAGCATGGCTCCTCTATATGACTTCCTAAAATTGTTGTTCTCCAACTCTGTAGTGATTTATCCCACACAATTATTATTTCTAGGTGGCATGCACTAGAAAATGCTATGGGAACTGAGCAGCATTCTAATGAACCTAGGACATGGACTATTTCAACTCCAGACAATATCTGGAGAGACCAGATATATTAGGGACATTATATAACAACCACCACTTTACTGGCACTGTAGAGCTAGAACCTTAGAAGGCTCTGTTTTGGTTTTCGGCAACCTAGCTTGCTGGGACTTACAGAATATCACATTACCCCTCCACTCTGTTGCAGTAGTCCAGTGCCAAAGGGAGGCTGGAGCACAGCCCTGAGGGAGTAGTCTGGACTTTAAGGGTGATGATATTTCATTCTTCATCACCCAGTCTCCAGTGCAAGTTGGATTGACCTGGCTCTGACTAATCTGCTGCAATTTGCAGCCAGGACCTCAAGGCACACAGCTCCATGAGCTTGGAAATAGAAACTGCTGCAAACGCTCAGCACGTTTTGCAATATCTGTGCAAAGACAAACATTTCAAGTGGAAGGTCCTTCATCAGTAGCCTTTTGAATTTGCTCACCATGGCCAGCTAATGCAGGCACTTTCAATCTCAGAAAATGTAGCCACTGGAAATATAGCACATCAGAACAATAAGATAAGTAAATAAGCACAGAGATAAGGGCTTGCACGTTACGGGTTTAACTTTTGTATTGCAGTCATTTGAAAAACCTGTTTCTGTCCTGGATTTGGTGCTATGTTTATTTATATTTGTATTCATCACTGGAAAAGCCAACATTTAATTACCATAATTTATTGCCCTTGAGTTGGTGCTGGTAAGCCTCATTAGACCACTGTGCTTCTTCCAATAAAGGCATTCCCACAGTTTTGGGGTAGGAGTTTCACAATTCAGACCCACTGATGATGAAGAACTAGTGACTTGTTTCTAGATCAGGTTAGTCTGCAATTATAATACGCATCTGAAATTTGGTGCTCCCTGTTACCTACACCCTTTAACAATGAGGTAGTAGACATTAACAATTTGTGAGATGCTGTTGGAGTAGTCTGTGGGAGTGATCACTGTGCATCTTAGAGGTCAATTGTTGTGTTGTTTTATTGTTGTCACACGTACCAAGGCAATGTGATGAACGTTGTTTTGCATGCCATTCATACAAGTCATTTCATTACAATGGTGCATTAAGTAGGATGAGGGAAAGCAATAACAGAATGCAGAATAAAGTGCCACAGTTACAGAGAAAGTGCAGCACAGGTAGACAATAAGATGCAAGGCCTTAACAAGATAGATTTTGAGGTCAAGAGTTGATCTTATTTTACTAGGGTACATTTCAATAATCTTATAACAACAGAATCTATCCTTGATCGTGTTGATAGATGTTTTCAGGCTTTTGTATCTTCTAGAAAGGAGAAGAGAAAGAATGCCCAGGGTAGGTGGGGGTCTTTGATTATGTTTGCTGCTTTATCAAGGCAATGAGAAGTATAGAAAGAATCAATAGGAGGAGGCTGGTTTCCATGATGTGCTGAGCTGTATTGGCAAAGGTTTTGCTTCAACTGCAAGAAACTGCAGAGAGTTGTTAATATAGCTCGCACATCACAGAAACCAACCTCCCCTCATGGACTCCTTCTTGTTTCTTGTGGTTGCAGTTAGAGAAAGCTGTAATGTATCTGGACTGGAAGCTTTCTGTGGTGCATCAATTAAAAATTGGTGAGATTCAAAGGCGGCATGCCAACATTCTTTAGCCGACTGAGAAAGTAGAGGTGCTGGCCATGTTGTCTATGTGGTAGGACCAGGTCAGACTGTAGGTGGCACTCATTCCTGAGGACTTGAAGCTTTCAATCCTCTCAACCTCAGAATTGTTGATATAAACTGGAGCGTGTGCACTGCCCCCTTAAAGTCAATGACCAGCTCTTTTGTTTGGCTGACATTGAGGGAAAGGTTGTTGTCATGCTGCCATGTCACTACACCTCCTTCCTGTACTCCAACTCATTGTTATTTGTGATTCTGCCCAGTATGGTGGGGTCATCTGCAAAACTGTATTTGGAGTTGAAACTGAAACTAGCCACACATTCATGGGCATATAGGGAGCAGAGAATGGGCCCGGGGTCACAGCTTTGTGAGACAGTGTTGAAAATAATTGTATGGAGGTGTTGCTGCTTACCCTTACTGATTGTGGTCTATAGGTCAGGAAGTTAACACTCCTGCTGCAAAGGGAAGAGTGCCTGGTCTTAGTACTATAGCCTGACTCACTCTCTCTATACTCCTCCACACCCCAATGGTTCTACATGCACAGGAGACTGTGGTGGGTTCCAGTGCTGCAGGCAACTTTCTGGATAGACCCTGTATGTGCAGCTTGGACTTCCTGATGAGCCTATCTCTTATCCCTTCCTGCATCACGGCCATTGATGGATGTCCCTGGAGGTCTGCGATGGTCAATAGCGTGTATGTGGCCTGTGCACATAAGCATCAGAGAGCTCTGTGAATCTATCCAATTACTCCTGGTGCCTAACCCAACATTCTGCTCATCTTGGCTCTCCACTCACGATCCTCACTTTGCCTGCTCATCCGATTCACTGCTGAGTTTGGGACTCACCTGCCATGCCACGTGCCAGCAGCCTCGGTTACTTAACCATGTAAATCTCTCTGAAGATGGAGGAAACCCTTGATCTGAAGATGGAGGAAACCCTTGACATCACCAAACTCCCACAGCAATACCCCAACCTTGCCATCATACTGATGGCAAGAGGAACTTCTCTGACCACATGACTGGGTGATTGACCCCCTCCTGGACACCACCCCTCCCCGACATCATCTGTTCCCCCTCTTCCCTCATGAGATTAAAGCCATGAATGACTACATCATTGAAGCACTACAGCATGGCTTCATTTAACCGTTCCAGTCCCCAGCTAGTGCAGGATTCTTCCTTGATGTTCTTCGTCCCTGCATTGACACCATGGACTCAACAAGATCACTGTTAACAACCACTACCCCCTCCCCATTGATTGATGCTGCATTTGGAACACTCTGTGGGGCCCTGATCTGCATCTTCTGCGGGGGTGGGGGGGAATGAGTGGAAGATGGCGTTTATAACACCCACTCTGCACTAAGAATGCCTGGTGATGCCATTCGGATGTTTCAACAGTCCAGCCATTTTCCAAGCCTTCCTTAATGAAATACTCCAAGGCATATGTGCTTGTCTATTTCGTTGACATCCTCATCTTCTCTAAGGATCCCTAAAACCATGTCTGTCATGTCCATTCAGTCCTTCAGTGTCTCCTCAGAAACCATCTTTGCTCCAAATTAGAAAATTGCCAGTTCTACACCCCAGTCATTTCCAGAGATGTCCCTGACTGCGCTCCCTCAAACAGTTACAGTGTTTCTTGTGCTTCTCCAGTTTCTACTGCTGGTTCATCAGAAACTATAGCCAAATCACTGCTCCTCTTGCCTCCCTCTCCAAGCCACCTACTTCACGGATAATATGCTCTGATGATGTATACAGTGTTCTCGTGGAGCTCAAGAAATGCTTCACCACTGCTCCCATTCACCACTATCCGAAATGCTCTGTACCTTTTGTGATAGAGGCAGACACATCTGTCGTGGGCAATGGGGCCATCCTCTCTCAGCAAGGAGCGGATGGGAAGACACACCCTTGTGCCACTTTCTCATGCAAGTTCAACTCAACACAGCGGCATTAGGGAGTAGGAGGCAGGGAGTAGCTGGACTTTGGAGGAATGGAGACATTGGCTAAGGGGAAGCATTGAGCCCTTTTTGATCTGGACTGACCAGCAGAACCTCATATCCATACAACAGAACCACCAAATCAACCCAAATCAGACTTGCTGCGCCCTCTTCTTTGACCAATTCAAATTCGCCATCTCCTATTGGCCCAGCTCGAATAACACTAAAGCAGACACCTTTCTCAACCCAGCTGGAATGGAATTCGACCCTCAGCCATCATTCTATCCTCCCAGATCCTCATCCCAGTCACCTGGGACTTTGAGAACCAGATCTACCAGGCACTATAGTACGAGCCTGCTTTGGCTAATGCCCCTGACAACCGCTGGTGACCATACGCTCTGATGCACTCCAGTGAGCCACTCTGGCCATCCAAGTGCACAACAGACTCTGGCTTTTCTATGATACTGGTTCTGGTGGCCCACCGTGATCGCAGATGTACGTCAGTTCATTGCTGTCTGTCCTCAACGTCCTCTGTCCAATTCCTCCAACGAATGGCTCTCTGGACTCCTGTGGCCCATACCAGTCCTTCGACCCCCATAGTCATGCTTCATCATAGATTTTATCATGGGTTTGCTACCTTTCCAAGGGGGCGGGGCACGATGATCATGACAGTGGTGGTCCAGTTGTCCAAGGTGACCTACTTCATTGCCCTCCTCAAACTTCCCTCAGCCGCTGAGATGGCAGGCCTAGTACTCCAACATGTAGTTTGCCAGCCCAGCTTCCTTCACGGCATTGTGTCAGACTAGAGCCCACAATCTGCCTCCTGCTTCTGGTGAGCCTCTGTTCCCTCCTGCATATTTTAGTGAGTTTATCCACTAGCTATCATCTGCAGACCGGTGGGCAGTCAGAAAGAGCCAATCAGCAAGTGGAGAAGTTTCTGTGATGTTTTGCTGCCTCTAACCCTTCCAAATGGAAGAAGTATCTGCTTTGGGTTGAGCTGAACCACAATTTACACACCTCCTCTGCCATGGGAATGTCACACTTTTGAAGTGCTTCATAGCTACCAACCCTCATTGTTCCCCTTAGAGAAGCCAACCGTGGAGGTCCTGTCTGCAAGAGCCCTGGTTCGCTGCTGCTGGAATGCTTGGAAGAGGGCATGGTGGGCCATCCTAGCTGGCAACTGTGCCTACTGCTGCCAGGCTAACCAGCCGCGGTGTCCACATAGACTAATCTAGTCTCAGGATCATGTTCAGCTGTCCACCCGAGATCTGCCCCTGCGCACTAACTCCCACAAGCTCTCACCCCGGTTCATCAGCCCCTTAAAAATTACCCATCGCAACAATCCAGTCACTTAGTCTCCAGTTGCCATTGTCCCTCAGGATCACACCTACCTTCTACATGTCCTGTCTCAAGGCCATTGGCATGGACCACTTAACCTACAAGAGCCTGCACCTCTGAAACCTAGGATAATGGAAGGTGGTCCAGTGCACGCAATTCACCGGTTGATGGATTCATGCCATCGTAGATGGGGTGTGCAATACCTCCTCGATTGAGAAGGGTACAGCCCGAGAAGAGTTCTTGGATCCATCACTCATTGAAGAGTTCCACCAGACTCGTCCAGATTACCTGGGCCGATGGATACCAGTTGTAAGTGAAGGGTGGGGAAGAGGGTTCCTGTCAGGTCTACACAGGCAGGCACTTCCCAGTCTCATGAAGCTAACAGGAATCACCTGCCACTCACTTTCAACTTATTACCTGCAGCCTATTTAAACCCAGCTCACACAGCAAACCAGCCGAACTCAAGCAGTTGCTCCTAGCTTTCAGTTACCTTGTTGCCTGCTGTGCTTTGTATCTGTTTTCTCTTGTTCTGTGGCCCTTTGTGGTTGTTATTCTGCAGTAAATTATTAATAATATCGTTTGTGGCTGAATCGTCTCCACTGCTCTGCTTTAGAGTCAACCACTCTCTACATTTTCTGACATCCTGGTCCCATAAACCTTCAGTGCTGTCAGCCATTTCTTGACAACACATGAAATGAAGTGGCTTGAGACTGACCTCTGTGATGCTAAGGTTTTCAGGAGAAAACTGAGATGCATCAGCTGTTTGCTATTTTTAGCTGAGCATGGTTTAGCCTTTTTCCTTAGTACTTGCATGCTGGGCTCTACCATTGTTGATTTGGCTCATTGGGTGCAAAATAAGACCCCAAGGCCATAAGAGCAGAATGAGTTCCACTGGTCCAAAATCCACTCTCACTTCTCTTTTACTCTTTATATATCTGAAAATCTTTTTGTATCCTCTTGTATATTACTGACTAGCTTACCTTCATTTTTCATCTTTTCTCTCCTTATGTTTTGTTTAGTTGCCTTCTATTGGTTTTCTAAAGCTTCCCAATCCTCTAACTTACCAATAATTTTTGCTATTTTTACATGCCCACTGTTTTCCTTTAAAGCTGTTTTTGACTTCCCTTCTCAGCCACGGTTGCCTCATCCTCCCTGTTATGGGAAAGCAGATTTGTGGATTCGGTGAGTGGGACAGAAGACACTGATTGTGAGTAAGTATACTAACTATTTATTCACAAGACGAACAGTGAAGCACTCAGCCAAGCATCAAACAAGTACTTAGCTAAGCCACTAAATGTTCAAAAACCATTCAAGCTAAACTCTTTTACAGATCCTTAGCTAAACTGAGCACCCAAAGTGGCAGGACAAAACAGACACTAAACATGCACATAGTGGCAAGCACTTAACTAGAGCACACCCCCACTGTTTACTGTTTCCGCAGCACCCTCTTCTACCTGGTCCATGGTATCGGACAGGAAGAAAGAGACCGCATGGTTAATGCGCACTGGACTTGAACCCCACTGGAGCTGTGACATCATCAGCTAAACAGAAGCCACTGGGAGGGATTGCAATGCTCCTCACACAAGTCAGTTCTTGCCTCCAATGGACAGGGCTTTCATTGAGCAGGTAAGTTAAGACAGTTACTATAATGTTCCACCCCTCAACAGCTACAACACTGTGACACTCAACCCAAGGCTAGTATAACCCCTTGGATGCCTCACAATACTACACATAAAACATAACACAATAATACGTAGAATTATCAGCTCACCAGTTACTACGGTAGTCCGCCAACCTCTGAATGCCCCAAAAGACCAACCACTCCCTATTTATGGAGCTATCCCCCTATTTTCCTAATCTTGTATGGATATGATCACGCAGGTGAGTAATGTTCCCAGACAAGTTGGGGATGTAGGAGCAGCACTCTTGACCAGCACTCTCAGTACAGCTGCCACCTTTCTTCGGGAGCAGATAGACTGAGGCCATCTGATTGTGCAAGGCCACCACCCGAATTACCATCAACACTTGGGTCAGCCCATCCTCCACGTGCTTGAAAACTCTGGTCATCTCATTAGCCAGTGCCGCCATCACAGAGAAAAGCATATCAGTTCCCGGGACAACCTAGATGTACCACACGGCTATCATTCAGAATCTTTCTGCCCCTGTGATATGCATCTTACTGCATGACCTTCATGGGCAGCATGCTCATTCAGGCTATTAGGGCTATTAATACTGTACCACATACCCCAGATGGCAGCAGTCGCACCATCCTGTGGAAGTCACAGGTAGGCCCGGGAGCTGCAAATCCAGTATGTATCACTTAGCATCCAGGGTGTGCCTACCTTCACAGCACCAGTTGGTGTTGACACAGTTGTCCCAGGATACTGCTCCCACTCACGCTCGCTGTGTCCCACTGACTGATTGGACCTTTGCTCATCATATTGCCTGTACCAACGCCTTTTCCCCTTCCCTGTATTACTCTGCTGTTCAGGACCTTGAAATTAGATAAATTGTATGTGGGGAAGTACTGAGGGTTACTGAGGATCAAGGCATTTCCAATGGTATGGAGGGAGATTGGCTGGAATGGACTATTCTTTCCAGGCTTTCCCAAAACAGAATGCCAAAATACGATAAGCTGGACAAGTTCTTCCAGCGGTCCTGTTCTTTGTTATTAAAGGGGATTGGTGTCAGTTGCAACCCTTCTTTAACACGTGATGCAGTCCAAACAGTCTGAAGCTTTGATGTGGTTCGCATACTCATGTGCCATCCGCAGGAATGTGTTGTTGGATCACACTCTCGCACACTCACACAAACTTATGTGTGGCCACATCTTGTGCAACATTTTTCAAGCTCACTATTCACACTTCACTATGAGACAGGGCAAATGACCTCCCTGCGGGGGTTGGGTAGGAAGGCACGACTCAACACCCAACCCCTGCTGCCAGTGAAGGTCAGACAGTGTCTTTTGTACAGGCTCCAGCGAGGGCTATCAGAGGAATCCTGCCAAGGGCTTGAGGAATGACCTTCTTGTCTTAACGGCCTCCTGAACACTCTGCCCTGGCTGTACTCTGACCACATAATATAGAGGGTGGGAGTGCCCCAGCCCCGAGCACTGCTAACAACACCTTACAGATCATGCAGGATCCCCAGCTCCCTGTTTGCTTAGCCAGCTTCTGAACATGGCTACACGTACCTTTTCCCAAATACTCCCACCCTTCCAGCAACTGAATGACTGCAACTGGAGCAGCACTGCAGCCTAGTCGCTAGCAGCATGCTTGACAGTACCAGCAACTCGAGTTCAATTCCAGCCGCTGTCTCCAAGGAGTTTGTACTTTCTCCCCATGACTGTGTGGGTTTCCTCTGGGTGCTCCAATTTCCTTCCACGGTACAAAGATATACTGGTTGGTAGGTTAATTGGTCATTGTAAATTACTGTGTGATTAGGCTAGAATTAAATTGGGGTTTGTTGGGCGGTGAAGCTCAAAGCCGAGGAGGGCCTAATCCATGCTGTATTTCAATAAATAAATTTTTTTAAATTCTGGTAACTCTGACTGCCAGTTCTATTAAAGGCAGCACCACCCCTTTCAAGTGGTGAACCGCTGTCATAACCAAATGCCCTACCACTGCAGGGGTCAGTTCAGAATCCTCTGGTGGGCTATCACTATCACTGTATAAATCTGTAATTAGAGCACACTGGTGAGGAGCTCTGGTCCTTTCCTCTACTGTGCTCCACTCCGCCTGGGGCTTCAAATCCCACTCAAGGAGGGAAGGGTACCTGACCTTGACCACTGCTGCCCTCCGATCCCTTAAGGATTTATTACTCTCATGGGAAGTGAACAGCATTGTCAAAGTGTTATTGACCACATGTTGGGACATTAGCTGCCCCCTAGGGTATCCATCTCTCAATTAGATACTCACTCCAGCACGCACCCCGCCCCACCACTATATCCTCAACAACCATGTGGCCAAGAGCTTTTCTGTCTTCTTCATCTGTACCTATCTCGCAATCTTGGTGGAGAACTCCCTGATTTCTGTTGTCGCGGAGGGGCCTACTGCACTACTTCTCCCCCTCCCCCCCCCCCCACACGTTCTTGTCTTCCTGTCCAATGAAAGTCCAAGAAGCACTGTCCAAAGCCCTTTATGCTGGGTATGGAACTGCGTGATCACTGGTCTGGCCTGTACTGTCTTGGCTCCACAGGGGGAAAGGGAGAACATCGTGAGGTAGAATATCCCCATCACCATCCCTTCAGATATCCCAATCCCCCATTCACATGTTGGGATCATCTCCCCGCGGCATCAAGGTTCAAACTTTAAAGGGATCTGGTTGACAGTTGTCCCATTGGTCAACCTTGAATTGCTGCACCTTCACTAGCCAACAGGCTATCTCTTTACCATTGTCTTCTAGGTTTTTGGCCGGACTGTGTGCCAAACAGACAGCTTCTCCCGTTGTACAGTGCTGGCGCAGCTCCTCCACCTTGTTGTTGAGACTTACTAGCTCCTGCTCTCTCTCTACGATCTTCTCATGCTGGTACATTATGATGGTTGCCAGCAGTCAGAAAACATCCCTCTAGTTCCCCTTTTACTTGGGGAACCCTGTCTTAGTAAGTATGAGCATGGTGTGATGTCCAATTTTTCACCCCGTGGGAGTCCGACTTGTCTGACCAGTTTACGGACTCCCAAGTCCTGCTGTGTTGTTGGTGCACCCCAGGTCTCAGCACTCCTCATACAGTGGGTTCTCTCTCTCATTTTTCCTTCTAAAGCTACTCATCGTCTGTACAAACAGAATCCTGCTGACCACAACAAATGCCAAGGGAAAACATTTGCAGATTTGATGCACGGAACAGAAGACACTGCAGTAAGCATGTTAACTATTTATTTACAAGACAAGCAGTGAAACACTCAACCAAATATCAAAGTCAAAAAAGTACTTATCCAAGTCCCTTATGTTACAAGACTATGATACTGGACATTCATAGAACACAGAACATAGAATAGTACAGCACAGTACAGGCCCTTCAGCCCACAATGTTGTGCCAACCCTTAAACCCTGCCTCCTATATAACCCCCCTCCACCTTAAATTCCTCCATATACCTGTCTAGTAGTCTCTTAAATTTCACTGGTGTATCTGCCTCCACCACTGACTCAGGCAGTGCATTCCACGCATCAACCACTCTCTGAGTTAAAAAACCTTCCTCTAATATCCCCCTTGAACTTCCCACCCCTTACCTTAAAGCCATGTCCTCTTGTATTGAGCAGTGGTGCCCTGGGGAAGAGGCACTGGCTGTCCACTCTATCTATTCCTCTTAATATCTTGTATACCTCTATCATGTCTCCTCTCATTTTCCTTCTCTTCAAAGAGTAAAGCCCAAGCTCCCGTAATCTCTGATCATAATGCATATTCTCTAAACCAGGTAGCATCATGGTAAATCTCCTCTGTACCCTTTCCAGTGCTTCCACATCCTTCCTATAGTGAGGTGACCAGAACTGGACACAGTACTCCAAATGTGGCCTGACCAGAGTTTTATAGAGCTACATTATTACATCGCGACTCTTAAACTCTGTCCCTCGACTTATGAAAGCTAACACCCCATAAGCTTTCTTAACTACCCTATCTACCTGTGAGGTAACTTTAGGGAATCTGTGGACATGTACCCCCTGATCCCTCTGCTCCTCCACACTACCAAGTATCCTGCCATTTACTTTGTACTCTGCCTTGGAGTTTTTCCTTCCAAAGTGTACCACCTCACACTTCTCCGGGTTGAACTCCATCTGCCACTTCTCAGCCCACTTCTGCATCCTATCAATGTCTCTCTGCAATCTTTGACATTCCTCTACACTATCTACAACACCACCAACGTTTGTGTCGTCTGCAAACTTGCCAACCCATCCTTCTACCCCCACATCCAGGTCGTTAATAAAAATCACGAAAAGTTGAGGTCCCAGAACAGATCCTTGTGGGATACCACTAGTCACAATCCTCCAATCTGAATGTACTCCCTCCACCACCACCCTCTGCCTTCTGCAGGCAAGCCAATCCTGAATCCACCTGGCTAAATTTCCCTGGATCCCATGCCTTCTGACTTTCTGAACAATCCTACCATGTGGAACCTTGTCAAATGCCTTACTAAAATCCATGTAGATCACATCCACTGCACTACCCTCATCTATATGCCTGGTGACCTCCTCAAAGAACTCTATCAGGCTTGTTAGACATGATCTGCCCTTCACAAAGCTATACTGACTGTCCCTGATCAGACCATGATTCTCTAAATGCCCATAAATCCTATTTCTAAGAATCTTTTCCAACAGCTTTCCCACCACAGACGTAAGGCTCACTGGTCTATAATTACCCAGACTATCCCTACTACCTTTTCTGAACAAGGGGACAACATTTGCCTCCCTCCAATCCTCTGGTACCATTCCCATAGATAACGAGGACATAAAGATTCTATCTAGCCAGAGTCTCAGCAGTCTCTTTCCTCACCTCGTGGAGCAGCCTTGGGAATATTCCATCAGGCCCCGGGGACTTATCTGTCCTAATGTATTTTAACAAATCTAATACCTCCTCTCCCTTAATAACAATATGCTCCAGAACATCAACCTCACTCATATTGTCCTCACCATCATCAAGTTCCCTCTCATTGGTGAATACCGAACAGAAGTATTCATTGAGGATCTCACTCACTTCCACAGCCTCCAGGCACATCTTCCCACCTTTATCTCTAATCGGTCCTACCTTCACTCTTGTCATCCTTTTGTTCTTCAGATAATTGAAGAATGCCTTGGGGTTTTCCTTTACCCTACTCGACAAGGCCTTCTCATGCCCCCTTCTTGCTCTCCTCAGACCCTTCTTAAGCTCCTTTCTTGCTACCCTATATTCCTCAATAGACCCATCTGATCCTTGCTCCCTAAACCTCATGTATGCTGCCTTCTTCCACTTGACTAGATTTTCCACCTGACTAGATTTTCCACCTCACTTGTCACCCATGGTTCCTTCACCCTACCATTCTTTATCTTCCTCACCGGGACAAATTTATCCTAACATCCTGCAAGAGATCCCAAAACATTGACCACATGCCCATAGTATATTTCCCTGCAAAAACAACATACCAATTCACACCCACAAGTTCTAGCCTCATAATTTGCCCTTCCCCAATTAAAAATTTTCCTGTTCTCTCTGATTCTATCCTTTTCCATGATAATGCTAAAGGCCAGGGAGCGGTGGTTGCTGTCCCCCAGATGCTCACCCACTGAGAGATCTGTGACCTGACCCGGTTCATTATTTAGTACTAGATCTAGAATGGCATTCCCCCTAGTCAGCCTGTCAACATACTGTGACAGGAGTCTGTCCTGGACACACTTAACAAAATCTGCCCCGTCTAAACTATTAGAACTAATCAGGTGCCAATCAATATTAGGGAAGCAAAAGTCACCCATGATAACAACCCTGTTATATTTGCATCTTTCCAAAATCTGCCTCCCAATCTGCTCCTCGGTATCTCTGCTGCTATCAGGGGGCCTGTAGAATACTCCTAATAGAGCAACTGCTCCCTTCCTGTTCCTGACTTCCACCCATACTGACTCAAAAGAGGATCCTGCTACATTACCCACCCTTTCTGTAGCTGTAATAGTATCCCTGACCAGTAATGCCACTCCTCCTCCTCATTAACCCTTAAAGCTAAACACTGTTGCAGATCCTTGGCTGAACTGAATGCCTGAAGTGGCAAGACAAAGCAGACACTAAACATACACATACTGTAGTGGCAAATACCTAAAGTGTGCTCCTGGGTCTACAGCATTTCCCCCATTGTTTACCATTTTGACAGTACCCTCATCTACTTGGTCCACAGTGACACAAAAGGAAAAAGAGCCTGCATGGTTACTGCGTGCTGGATTTAAACCACATTGCTTCCAGCAACTCCAGACATTGCTGTCCTGCTGTCATCCCTGATAGGGTACCCCTTCCAATCAACTTTGGCTAGCTCCTCTCTCATACCTCAGTAATTCACTGCTCCACTGTATTATTAATACATCTGACTTTATCTTCGCCATATCAAACTGCAGGATAATTTCCTGCATATTTAGATCACTTCTTCCTAGGGGTTCCTTTACCTTAAGCTCCCTAATGAAATCTGGTTCATTACTCAACAGCCATCCAGCATTGTGTTGATCATTCATTAACAAAACTAGGTTAGGAAACTCACTACATAACTCTTAATTAATCAAAGTTTGCACTTTAATGTCTCTGCACAAACAACAATTTAACTTTGTTGACCCCAGGTCATCAACTTAAAACATAAATTCTACTGTCTCCTCTGTACCAATACTCACCCAGACCACTTTTCCCATTGATATCACTGAAATAGAGGATCGCCCATGGCTAGATGATCAACTTTCCTCTCCCAGCCCCTGGCATGGGGTTTCTTCCTTGTGATGGTGAATCTCTGAAGCCTCTGCTTTTATATTCATCCCCTACCAGTTCACATGTTGCATTTCAGTGTTATTGGCTATAGGGTCATCTGACTGACCTATAACACCTTCTTATTAGCTCTGGTCTAAGCCAGCATCCATTTAGTGCTCCCTTCTGAAAGTGACAACCGGTAATTTATGGCTTTTTGTTTTAAATCTGTTACCAAACCAGGACCAGGTTGAATCACTCAGGGCAGACGCAGACCCAACCATTTACAAGCCTGCATGTTATATCTAACAAAAAATACACCTCACAAATAATTTCTTATTTGAAGATGATTCCTAGTTCAGCAGATTACCTGGCATATCATTGTGTCTACTTTAAAGCACTGTCTGAGCCAGACAACACCAGTTCAGAAAAAGAAGGATGCAGAGCAGATTCGCAAGATGGCAGCCTCCATTCCTTCGACCTTCTGGCAAGAACAAAGACAATCTGTTTTGTCTGCTTCCACTGTCCTTGACCCTTTCGAGTTTGACGTTTTCATCCATATTTTAATTCCTCCATGGCCAGCAATTATCTTTCCCTTAGCGGGCTTAACTACAAGCTGCTCTGAAAAGCCTTCACGTAGGCATTCTACAAAACCTCCCTCTTGGGATCCAGACCTGATTTTCCTAATCTACCTGTATATTGAAATCCTGCTTGACTATCATAACATTTCCCTTTTTACATGCCTTTTCTATCTCCCAGTGTAATTTGTAGCTCACACCCTGGGGACCTGTATATTACTCGCATCAGGGTCTTTTTATACTTGCAGTTTCTTAACACCATGCACAAAGATTCTACATTTTCCAGTCCTATGTCACCTCTTTCTAAGGATATGGTTTCATTTTTTACTAACAGAGCCACCTTACCCTGGGATTAAGCAGCATCTGGGGAAGTGAATAGACAGTCGACATTTCATGCTGATACACTTCTTCAGGACTGAGAAGGAAGGGAGAAGATGCCAGAATAAAAAGCCAGGGGAGGGGAAGGAAGCTGCTAGGTGAAGCCAGGTGGATTGGAAAGGTAAAGGGCTGGAGAAGAAGGAATCGGATAGGAGAGGAGAGTGGACCATCGGAGAAAGGGAAGGATGAGGGGACCCAGCGGGATGTAATAGACAGGTGAGAAGAGGTAAAACGTCAGAGTTGGGAATAGAGGAAGTGTGGGGGCGGGGGGGCTGAAATTTGTTAACTGGAAGGAGAAATCGATATTCATGTCTTCAGGTTTGAGGCAACCTAGACAGAGAATAAGGTGTTGCTCCTCCACTCTGAGGATGGCTTCATCTTGGCACAAAAAGAGGCCATGGACCAACATTTTGGAATAGGAATGGGAAATGAAATGTTTGGCAACTGGAAGTCCCACTTGTGGCGAAAGGGGTGCGGGTGTTTGACAAAGTGGTTCCTCCAGTTTATGACAGGTCTCACCAAGGTAGAGGAGGCTGCATTAGGAGCACCAGACACAATAGACGACCCCAGTAGATTTGCAAGGTGGAGTGTTGCCTCACCTGGAAGAACTGCCTGGGGCCCTGAATGGAATTGAGGGTGGAGGTCTATGGACAGGCATAGCACTTAGGCCACTCACAAGGCTGAGTCCCGGGAGGAAGGTTAGTGTGGAGGGATGAATAGACAAAGGAACTGCAGAGGGAGCAATCACTGCAGAAAGCAGAAGTGGGGAGAGTGGTGGAGATAAAGATATGTTTCGTGGTAAGATTCCTTTGGAAATGGCATAGGTTGCAGAGGATAATGTGATGCAGAGGCTGATGGGTTGGTAGTTAAGGACAAGAGGAATTCTCTCACTGTTAAGACGCTGAGAAGGTTGGGGGAGCACAGATGCTAGGGAATGGAGTTTATGTGGGTGGGGGCAGCATCAATAGTGCAAACCCATTCTTTATAGAAGGAGAAAATCTCTGATGTCCTGGAAAGGAAAGCTGTGCCATGGAAACATGCAGTAGAGGTGAATAAACTGAGAAAAGGGAATAGCATTTTTACAGGAGGTAGTGTGAGTAGGGGTATAGTCAAGTTAACTGTGGGAATCAGTAGGCTTATAAAAGATGTTGCTTGACAATTTGTCTCCAGAGATGGAAACAGAGAGATTGAGAAAGGGGAGGGATGTGTCAGAGATGGACCAAAGGAATTTAAGGAGAGGGTGGAAGTTAGAGGCAATGTTGATAAAATTGATGAGCTCAGCATGGGTGCATGAAGCAGCACTGATGCAAAGGTCAATGTAGTGGAGGAAGATTTGGGGAGTATAACCGGGGAAGGCCTTGAGCACGGACTGTTCTACGTAGCCACTGAAGAGGCAGGCATAGCTGTGGCCCATGTGAGTCCCCATGGCAACCCCTCAAGTTTGGAGAATGTTGGAGGAGCAAAGGAAAAAAAAATTGGTCAGGGTGAGGACCAATTCTACCAGATGGAGGAGGATGGTGGTGGAGGGAAATTTATTGGTTCTTTTGTCAAGAAAGTAATGTACAGCTTTGAGACCTTCTTGATACGGAATAAAAGTGTATAGGGACTGAACATCCAGGGTGAAAATGAGGTGGTCAGGGCCAAGGAATTGATAGTTACTGAGGAGATCGAAGGCATGAAAAATGTTGGCGATATAGGTGGGAAGGTACTAAACCAAGGGGGACAGACTGGAATCGAGATATGAGGACACGAGTTCAGTGGGGCATGAGCAGGCAGAGACGAAAGGCCTAACTGGACAATTAGGATTGTAGGAGGTAGAAGCGAGCAGTGCGGGATAAGGAAACTATGAGTTTGGTGGCAGTGGAAGGGAGGGAGTTCTCCAGAGTAGATGAGGTCAGTGATGGTGTCAAAGACATTTTTCTGATGGTCTAGAGTGGGGCCCTCTTCGAGGGGTAAGTATGAAGAGGTGTCTGAGAGTTGCTGCCTGGCCTTGGCAAAGTAGAGGTCAGTGCACCACTTTGCAACAACACCCTTTTTGTCTGTGGGCTTGTTGGTAAGGTTGTGTATTGCAGGCTGTTTTCACTGTTTAGCATGCAAGCATTCCTGTTTTGCAGTTTTGTAGTTCAAGAGAAGTGAGAGGATTGCTACATGGCTGTACTGAAGGAAAGCAATAATAATTTTGTAAGGATGGTGATAAGGATTATGCAAACGTTAGTGCATTGGGAATGGGAAGAATGTGAAGCACCCTTCAATGAAATGTAATTAGAGAATACTGACAGCTAAGGACACTTATGATTGTTGTTACTTCCACTCTTCCCCTTCGTACTAGTTCTCTTCTTTGTGGGCTCCAATTCAGTAGTAATGGCTAACTCTTCAGGTGGTTGATACGACCTAATGCAAAGTTACAAAGCATGAGACAGGTAACCAAATCCAAATTTCAGCTGAGGTGGGAACATGCAAAACAATGTGAATTTAGCTCAAGTTATTTTCGAACAAGGGGAAGTTAGCAATGCATGCACAGCCTCATTCTCTCTTTGCCTTCTGCTCTTTTCATTTGTGAGAGAGGTTTATCTATTTCTTCTAGTGTAGATAGCTCCATTGACATCCTTACACAAATGAAATCTATCAAACAAGAGGTGTTGATGTAACTTTCTACAGCTCTGGTAAGAGCCAATAGCATAAATGCTAATGCCCACGGTGACTTTGTGTTTAGCCAGACAGTGTAGGACTGTTGTGCAGATGATAGTGCTGTCTCTCAGCACTATCATTCAAAGATCTGGGTTCAGTTCATTCATCTAGACTGTCCACTTTTTTGGAAGAAGAAACACAGTACATAAAAACATCCAACAATATTGAACCCAGTTGTTACAGGATGTGCCCTTACTTTTATGCAAGCTCATTCTTCATTGAAATTTTATTTAAATACTAATTAGTAACTCAAATGGCTTCGGACCCTAATCTGTGCAATAGCTTCTTTGAATGTGGTTAGTACATTCTTAGACTAACATGAGCCCTTTGAATGACGAGACCCCTGTTTTGAAACTGTTTTGAAGCCACAGTACGACCAAATTTCAATGACATATTTCCTGTTTTGGTTGTTGATTGCCAGTCTGAAAGGAAGTAAATAATCTGCTAATAATGATTGGGACATGTTCCAGAATTACATCAACTATCATTGAGTTTTGCCCAACTATCCTGCTTGTGAGCAAAACCATAAGTTAATAACAACCATTAATTTGTACCATAAACAAAATTCTTTGATCTAGTTCATTTAAAAAGCGGTATCAATAGGGGGCAAAAAAGCTTTGTGTTGGCTGCATTATGGGATAAAGTATCCTCAGTGTTTTTGAGGAAGCAGTTTACAGAGTAATACTTAAAGGAAATCTTAACCTAAAATATAGTAGCATATAAGTATTGATTGCATGCATCATGGTTCCATAATTAAAACTTTGTTAATAGAAGCAGAATGCCGCTTTTTCTTCCTATTATTTTAATCCAAAACCCCGCATAAAAATTCAAGGAAAACATTACAGCAAGCACAACTTCAAATGTTTTATTCCCAATAGATACAATATGTTCACAAAAAATCCATTATTTTACTTAGAACATAAGCTTCTTCTGAGACCCAGGTAGAAATATATCTTGGATTTTACTTTACTGTTCTATTATAATCTTAAACTGAGCCCAAAAACAGATTAAAGTCTTTTTCCACTCTGTCCCATGAACTGTCTCCTCAACTTTAGCAATACAAATTGTGAAAGCTGGAAGCCTGATGGCTAAAGAGAAAGTAATTGAAACACTCTATATTGGTTAACATCCTTCAGAGGACCACAACTTTGTCATAGTTTGAACGCTTGCATGCCTGAATGACCTGGAGAGCTATGTTGGCTGGAGTCAGGGCTTTATGCTTTGGCTCTTAGTAGGGTCACCCTTGCCAAACAGGTCAAAGGATATAGGACAAGCTAAGAGTACCCCACTGGTCCTCCAGGTTCTGAGGGTTCAGCTTGGGCTAACAATTCTGACTGGTAAAACAAAATTGTTATGGAAACGGCAATGAAGAATCCTTATACATCTGAGTGCAACAGTATTCCTGTGTCTCCACTCGGGACTTGTATGACTGACAGTAGTGAAAAATCGAGAGGAAGCTACCATCATGATGAGGAATCCCTGAACACCACCAGAGATGGAGGACCTTCATTGCTGCCCTAAATGCCAGTGATGTAACAGGCAGTAAGTATATTAGTTAATATGGAAAGAGCAGAAATTTTGTAATTCTGGTTGCAGAGGATGTCTGCATGTCCTGTTAGTTTATCTATTTTCTCCACAGATGCTGTTTGACTGGGTGAGCCTTTCTCAAGGAAAATAAATCAGACCCCACGGTAATGAACTTCTTTTATCATTTATCAATAATGTGATGTTTATGGGAGAAGTTTAGTTTGTATTTTAAAGCATTTTGATATTCCTCCCCATTCTGACTTCACACCACCTTTGCAACACTGAAATCTTCTATATTTGGTCATAGGTATGTGAAGCAACTTTGCATGAGACTGCAGCTATGCAACATATGCAGCACTATTAATTGGAGCTTACACATTTTTAAAGTAATTTCTGATCTGAACAGAAAATTATCCTGACTACTTCCTTACCCTCAATGTTTTCACTTCTTAATAAATTTAGCCAACTTTCTGGTTGTAAACTTAATTTACGTAAGAGTGAACTCTTTCCAATCAACAGAGAAGCACAAGCTTTAGTATTCCATGACCTCCCTTTTAAATTAGTTAACAATCAATTCACTTATCTTGGTATTACGGTAACAAGGAAATTTATAAATCTTTTCTGAGGAAATTTTACCAATCTTCTAAACTCTGCAAAACAGAGTTTGACACAGTGGTCACCCTTGTCTATGTCTCTTGTAGGTCGTATTAATGTTATTAAAATGTATATCCTTCCTAAATTTTTGTATCTGTTTCAGTCTTTACCAATTTTTATTTCTAAGGCTTTTTTCCAGGGGTTAGATTCAATTATTTCATCTAATCTATGGAAGGGTAAACGCCCTAGACTTAATAAAGCTCATCTTCAAAAATCTAAAAAGGAAGATGGTATGGCCTTGCCTAATTTTCATTTATATTATTGGGCAGCCAATATTCATTGTCTTATTTTCTGGTCTTTCTTCCATCATAAGTCTGACTGCCCAAAATGGGTGGCAATGGAGTTGAACTCTACTAAGGATCTTTCAATTTCTGCACTTCTTGGTTCCGCACTTCCTTGTCATTTGCCTAGACTTATTGTTAATCCTTTTATTAGTCATACTTTAAGAATATGGGCTCAGTTCAGAAAATGTAATGGTCTTCATGGTTTTTCCCTCTGTAGCCCTATTTTACACAATCATCTTTTCCTACTTTCTATGCGGGATTCAACATTTTATGACTGGCATAGAAAAGGTATTAGGCGCTTCGAAGATCTTTTCATAGATAATCGTTTTGCAACTCTTCAACAATTGTCTGTAAAGTTTAATCTACCTAATACTCATTTTTTTAGATATCTTCAAATTAGACATTTTATTAACCCTTTGATACCAAACTTTCCTGAGATGCCTGAGGAAAAATGTTCTGGATTTGTTTCTTTGTATCAATCCATTGGGTAAAGGTTTAATATCTGCTATTCGGGATAAGTTAGTGATTTTGAGGCATGCCCCTTTCGATAAATTCAGAACTGCTTGGGAACAAGATCTAAATATCTCCTTATCTGATGCAGTTTGGGATTTAATTTTTAAGTCAGTCAACTCAACCTCTCTATGTGCTCGCCACTGCCTTTTGCAGTTTAAGGTTGTACACAGGGCTCACATGTCTAAAACTAAATTATCACGGTTTTATCCTGACATTCGTCCTGTCTGTGATAAGTGTAAAAGGGCTGAGGCTTCCCTTATTCATATGTATTGGACCTGTCCTAGTCTAGAGAAATTCTGGAAAGAAGATTTTTCAACCCTATCTCATATTCTTAATTGCCATATAGAACCTAACCCTCTGGTTGCTCTTTTTGGCACCTTGGGTGATGTAAATTTGCACTTGAGTCCGACTAAATGCCGAACATTATCTTTTGTCTCTCTCTTGGCTAGACGGTTGGTTCTCCTTAGGTTGAAAGATGCTGCCCCACCTACCCACGCTCAATGGCTTAGTGATATTATGGTCTGTTTAGACCTCAAAGATTAATTATTCACTTTTCAATTTGGACATAAAGTTTCATAAGGTGTAGGTACCTTGAATATTTTCATAATTCTTCTTTGGGTTGAGTTTATCATTTTTGTATGCTACAATCCCTTACTTTCAGCTTTCTTTTGTAAGTTATACATTTTTTTTGTTGTGAATTACATTATACTTTTGGTAGTTGACATTATACTTTCTTTTTTCCTATATATATTTACATTTCTCTGGGGTTGTATGCTCCAATTGATTATTCTTTCTTTTATATGCAAAATGGTTGGTCTGTTTTTTTCTCAGTGGGAGGTTGAGGTGGATACTAATTTTACATAATTCTCTTTTGGGTGCTTTTCTTATTGTTATAAATTACATATTGGATTTGTTTGTTTCGCACTGTATAAATCTCCATTTTGTTGTTGGGTTTTCTCTTTGTAGTTTCTTGTAAAAATGCATAAAAAATTATTTGCACTTTGATTTTTAATTGAGTTTCAGCAGCTGACAGATCTAACAATATGCATCACTTATTGGCAATGTTACACATCAACACAAAAAGCTTATGCTCAGTTTGTAAGATAACTTAAACTTCATTGGGGTTAAAGATAAAGCAGACATCATACTGTGACCCATTTGTAGCAAGAGGTCTGCCTGACCCAATGCTACATGACATTTTGTGTGCTAAAGGTCAAAGGACAATTACATATTTACAGTGAATCCGCAGTACTTTCTATAAACTACACACAAACTTCACAACTCCCACTTTGCACCCACACCACAGACATCTAAATGAATTTTAATCAGCATTTTCTGTGATACGTGGTTTTCAGGAACCCATTGTTCAGAGCTGCATTTTAATTTTAATCTAAAATCTATATTCAGATTTGAAAATCTGTGGCTGAAGTTATTTACTCTGTTCTAACCCCAAATATGCCCTAACAATACCTAAGATAGTAACCTGTATTGCACAATCTAGAGCACAACTAGTTATTCAGTCCAATTGGTCTTTTCTGACATTGATGTTTCATATGATCCTTGTCCCACCCTACTACATTCAAGCACATAATTGTAATTTTTTTTTAAAGTGTATAAGATAATAAGAGACATTGATCATGTGGATAGTCAGATGGTTTCCCCCAGGACCGAAATGGCTAGCACGAGACGGCACAGTTTTAAAGTGCTTAGAAGTAGGTACAGAGGAGATGTCAGGGGTAAGCTTTTTTTATGCAGAGAGGGGTGTGTGCCTGGAATGGGCTGCCAGCAATGGTGGTGGAGGCAGATATAGTAGAATTTTTTAAGAGACTGCTGGATAGGTACATGGAGCTTAGAAAAATAGAGAGCTATGGGTAACCCTCAGTAATTTCTAAAATACATGTTTGGCACAGCATTGTGGGCCAAAGGACCTGTATTCTGCTGTAGATTTTCTGTGTTTCTATTTTTCTAAACACAAGATTCTTTGGAGGCTGGAAATCCTTTGTAACACCTGCAAAGTGCTGGAGAAACTCAGCAGGTCAGGAAACTTCTATGGACATAAATAAACATTTGACATTTTGGGCTGTAACCCTTCTTCAGGACTAAAAAGGAAAGGGGAAGATCCCAGAATATGAAGGTGGAGGGAGAGGAAGGAGGGCTAGCTAGAAGCTAATAGGTGAAGCCAGCTGGGTGGAAAAAGTAAAAAACTGAAGAAGGAGGACTCTGATAGAGTGGAATAGGACATGGGAGAAAGGAGAGAAGGAGGGGCACCAGGAGCAGGTGATGGGCAAGTGAGGAGAAGAGGTAAGCCAGAGTGGAAAAATAAGAGGAGGAAATTGAGGGAAAAATTACTGGAAGGAGAAATCAATGTTCATGCCATCAGGTTAAAGGCTACCTTGACAGAATATGAGGAGTTGCTCCTTTATCCTCAGAGTGGCCTTGTCATATCAAAAGAGGAGGCCATAGACTGACATGTTGCAACAGGAATGCAGATTGGAATTAAAATATAAATTGCCCACCAGGAAATTCTGCTTTTGGCAGATAGAGGTACTCGACAAGGTGAACCCCCAATTTACGTCAGGTCTTACCAATGTAGGGGAGGTTGAATCTGGAGTATGGGATACAATAGGTGACCACAACAGAATCGCAGGTGAAGTGTTGCCGTTTGGAGTCCTGAATGGAGATGAGGAAGGAAGTGAATGGGCAGGTGTAGCACTTCTATCGCTGGCAAGAATATGTGCGCTACTTTTTCTTTTGTGTATTTATCATGCAAGAGAAGGCCACTCGGCCTTTCTGCTCTGCTCCAGCATAGAATTCAATCATGACTGATCACTAATCTCAATTCTACACTCCATTTTCTCTGTCCATATCTCGATGTTTTTGTGGCATGAAACATATCCATCTTCTTTAAATTATCCATCACAGGTTCATTACTGTCTGAGTGAAGAACTTTCTTCTCAGTCCTGTGTTTCTGGCCCTGCTCCTGAAACTGGAGACTGTGACACTTGGTTTTAGTCACCACGGGTAGGGGAAAACACCCTTCCTGTGTTCAGTTCGACTTGCTTTGTCAGAATTCTCAAAGTTTCAATTAAGTTCCCTTTAATTCTTCTAAATTCTAGTAAATATAGTCTACTCTCAGGCTGTATTTCCACCATCCCAGGAATCAGGCTGTGCTAATCCCCTCAAATGCTTCATCGGGTAGCAAGTTCCATGTTCTTAGTACTGTAGTTTCTTCTGAATTACTTATTGGATTTTGGAGACCTGACTACAGTTATAGCTTTTGTCTGTGCAGGAAATAGTTAAAAGTTTAACTTTTCTGGAGTCTCACTTTCTTCCGTATTTTCTAATGAGTGCTTCCTTTGAATTTTCAGTAATCTGGCCCCGAAGATTCAGGGAGAGGGCATGGAGGATATAAAAGTGCCACAGTGGTGGTATTGTAAGGAACGGGGTGAACCCAAACGCAGGACACTGTGATGGAGATAGGGTTAGGATGCAGATGAGGGCGTGAGTGTAGCTGGAACCTGACCCGAAGCATTGCTGGAGTTGAACGGCAAACAGAAAGGCAGGCGGCAGGCAACCCTTATCTTAACACGGAGCGTAGAAAGGCAAGCGGTAGACAATACTTTTCTTGACACGGAGAGACAGAGTTACCCAGGTAAACCTCGGTACTGAAGTAAAACTTAGAATACACAATCCTAAACGGCCAGAAACGTTAATTGCTACACCGGCTAAACAACGATCTGGCAATGAGTGGATGCAAAGCGGGGGGTTTTATGCTGCAGGTCTTGATGAGAACCACGTGTGCTGCCATCAAAGGGAATTAGGAGAAAATGGGGAATTAACGGTCGGGACCGTGACAGGTGGAGTCCGGGGGTATTTTGTTTAGGACGTCATTCAAATGCATTATTAGAACAAGACGACAACTTTTATTATGCTGTGTGTACAGTATATGTACACTGAATATGTTTGTATTCAGAGCCTGAAATAGAAAAGGTTGGTCATTTATAGACACATACTTTTATGAGAACTATAACTCTATTCTTAAAAATAAACTATTTGACCTAGTGTATTTTTTATTACTTCGGATGTTTTTAACCATAAAATTCAATTTGTCAACAGCCTGAGTTACGTAATTTTGAAAACGTAAACATAATTAAATGCTGACAAATGTTGAGTGAAGTGATTTCAGATCACATGTCAATTAGAAGGGGTCCATTTCTGGGATTCCCGCATTTTAGAAGCACCGGAAAAACAATATTGCTGCCTGGCCCCGAAAGATGCCTGAAAAGATTCAGTTTTAGCAGAGATCCCCTTCACCGCAGCGAGCACTTTTCTAGAATACTAACCAAATTAGATTATGGAATGTTAACGCACACTGTGCATGGTTTGATTTCTGGTTATCTTGTATTAACATCTGGCAATTAAGCACATTCATCAAGGCGTTTCGCATATGATGAGAAATTTTAAAAATATCCTTCCAAACTCATAATGCAGCGGTTGTTGAAGCCTCAATGCGGTGTTCTTATAAACGCAGAATTAAACTGGAGCGCAGAGCTGTGTGAGGATTCCCTACCATCTTTCACCTGAACGCAGCTGATTATTTCAATATGCGCAAGCGGAAAACTATTATGTCCACAGCTAACCTCGGTGAAATTGTTCTTGGCTCTGCGGTGGTTAAAACGCTCGTACGTGAATCAGGCAGGCTTCTAGATAGTTTCTTTTTCACCATTCAGTCCCCCAAAGTGATCCACGCTGAGCAGATCGTAAAGAGAAGCTAAGGGTTGCATTAATCACACTTTTATGTTTCTTGCTCAGTACATAAGGGAAACAAATTTGGGGTTTTGTTTGGATGGACGACAAATTCCCCTTGATGAGAAAAAGCACAAAGACAAATGTTTTACTGGTTTCGGAATTTCCCGTGGAAGGGCAGATGCAATGAAAGTGAGGGCTGATTGACAGTCGTCGCTTACGGCGTGCCCAAGCTCCCCTATATGGATGTATGGATCCGTCTTATGCTAATACCGAGAGACCAACGGCTTACTGACAGTAGAGGGACGAAGGGTCCAGCGGGTGAGCGCAGCCGGCTCTTCAACAACCATGGCTGAAGGGGGTGAAGGGGAAGATGAAATTCAGTTCCTCAGAACTGTGAGTATCGTTATTGAAATAACCCTTTTCTACACAAACAAGAGAACGCGACTCAATCTATATTTTAAGTCAGCAATTCTGTGCGATCACGTAGCGTGGGTCCCGAATTGATGGCATTCACGGTGGTGTAGTTTGCACGGTGTGAAAATCAACTGGGAAAGTGATCGATACTAAACTAGATTATCTTTATTTTGCTATTCCCTTTGTTTAATATGCCCCAGTGAATTATATTTGGAGTGCCATATACAATGCAACGACGCTTAATGTCACGCTGCAAGGATAAGAGACCAAAATTCCACGGTGGTAGTGATGATCTTGTATCTAATTTAACGAGTGTACGTAGAACAGTATTTAAAAACATGCATCCCCCAACGATGGGTTTCTAAGAGATTATTTTAGCAACATTCCTCGGCTATCCGGGAACCGTGGTAACGCATTAACACCGGCTTGAAGTTTGCCGCTTATTTAATTAAAAAAAAGACGGTGCATTTTTAAAAGAATACAAGTTACAAGTACTATTACGTGCTTAATAGAGTAAGTGGTTGATGATAGCATGTGCGAAATGTAGATCTTTCCTAAAGCTGAGCTGTCAAGACTAATTCAATCTAACTCTTACACAAACTGGATTTCCTCGGACACTGGGCTTTCCCAAGAGAAGAGCGGCACGCAGCTCAACTTCATTACATGGTGGTTCTGCCTATTTTTAGTGGGATGACTGCGGTGTATGTAGGGAATGTGCTGCCCGGTATTGTACTGTAAACGATACGAGCTGGCGGCCCACACGCGCGCAACAGGTGCCTTGTGGCACGTTGCTCCCTCCGGGACCATCCGGCCGGCCACTGCCCAGGCAAGCGCTTGGAGTGGGGCTGGGGCTGGGGCTGGGGAGGGAGCCGAGACACGGCGTTAATGTGAGATGAATGCTGAGGAGAGCAACTTCTAATTTCACCCAAGAGCAGAAGTAACTAGGAACAGATCATCATCACTTGACAAAGGAAAGGCGTTGGAGGAGGTGTTAACTGGATAACATTTTATCCTCCAGCCTTTTATTAAGTATTTGACACTTGAAGCTACATTACCACCACAGCGATAAACTTGGACACCTAAATCAAAGTTGTATTGTCCGAAAACCGATTAATCCAAGTCAATTCAAATCCACAAAGTATTGGAAAGCAATTTCAAGAATCAGGCACCTATGTCCTGTGTAGTTGAGCAACTAGGAGGGAGTCTGGAGCCATACACATCAAAGTTGCTGGTGAACGCAGCAGGCCAGGCAGCATCTCTCGGCCCGAAACGTCGACTGTACCTCTTCCTAGAGATGCTGCCTGGCCTGCTGCGTTCACCAGAAAGTTTGTATATGGCTTGAATTTCCAGCATCTGCAGATTTCCTCGTGAGGGAGTCTGGAGAGAGATTTTGTATCCTCGCCATTATATTCACAGCAAAGTTTAACAGACTGGAATATTTTAGCTCATTCGGAGTTTATACCCCCCCCCCCCCCGTTGCAAGGACGTGGCTGGGGACGAACCCAAGAGCAGGACACAGGCAAGGAGACAGGGTTGTGAGGCGTTAGCGTAGCTGTGAATTGTGGAACAGGTATTCAGGAGAATCTTTACAAGGAGACAAGGTTTACCAGCTTAGAACTGACAGTCCTAAGGGATCAGGAAACGAGATTTACCCACCCTAGAATAGACCAACGAACTGGCGAGGTATGATAGTGACGCCAGGGTTCTTATCCTCAGTTCGCTGATGGAAAGCAGGTGTACTGTAATTAATGAAAACTGGGAACAATTGGAAATCAGACGAGGGGGTTAAGACCTAATCAAGGAGATAATAGCAAGATGGTCATTGTGGAGTGGAGGGTAATGAAAAGGTGGATAGTATAGCTAAACAATGGCTCAAATCATCTGTAATAGAGGTCCAGATCCCTCTTAGCAAAGTGGAAGTTAAAAGCATTATAAAAACAGGTATTGAGGAGACATGGCAGAAGCATTGGGATGAGAGTGAAACAGGGAGACAACTGTACAAAATACAGAGGCAAGTCAGATACAAAAGATTGTCAAGTGGATATAGAAAGACAGAAGTGATCATCAGTCGTTTGAGAATTGGACACACTAGTCTTAATTACACATTACACAAAATAGGGAAGCATCCAACTGGGTTGTGTGAATACTGTAATCAACCAGAAACAGTTGAACGTGTATTGATAAAATGTAAGAAGTACCAAAAGGAAGAGTGAAGATGATAGGAGTGCTTAAGATAAACAAAAAAAAACTGATGTGGGTATAGAAGACATTTTAAGTGGAAATTCAAGAGAAATACAGATCCATATCATGAAGTATCTGAAAGACTCAGGTTTATTATATAGAATTTAGGGAATGCAATTCTTTCCCCTTCTGTTTATCCAATGATCCACACTCCAGTCTAGCAGGTGGTGGTAATGCACCTTAAAGCTGGTTTGCCAACTGCCATAAAACAGCACAAGAAGAAGAACTATAGCAAGATGGGGCATTGCTGGACCGGAACATGACACCCCCAAGTCATCCTCAAAGTGTAGACATTGGCTGCAGTACGTTGCTCATCTCCAGTTCTGCTAAGGTGGTAGTAATTGTCTATCTTCTTCCTCCTATCTCATGTAGGACCATTTTGATGCAGAATTTAAATTAAGTGAAAAAAATGCAACACATATGCCATCAGATTGGGTTTATCAATTCATTGTCAATTATCAGTTCAATGTGAATGCAGCCAGCCTTTCTTTCCAGGTGAAAAAAACAACTTAAAGCTTACATGATTCTGGTGATGCTTTTTCTGGGGTAATTATTCAGTACCATGATAAATATATAAAGAGCAATTACAGTAATTTCAGAGCCCACACTTATGATGATGGCAAAACTCTCAGTTACTGTATATTTATTATCTCGCTATAAAGCTGGCAGCAAATGTAGGGGTGGGTATGTTAAACCTGTACCACATAGTTGAAGTACTGCATGCATGCAGGGAGCACTAGGAGAGAAGATCTACAAGGATGATGGCAGAAATGCAAACACATCAGGAAAGGACTAATGGTTCGCATCCCTTTTCACAAGAAAGGAAAAAGGAGCTTGCTAAAATCATGAGGTGTTTTGGTTGAATTGTTATAGAAGAAAATGAGGCTTGAAAGGGGTGCAAACACTGATGTGGACATGTTGAGCCGAATGGCCTTTTATGTCATACAGTATAGGCCTTAAAATCTCTTTGGAGCTTTTGTAGTTAGTGCATACATTTAGCTCAATACAGAGATCTGGGAGTTTAAATCGACACTTCCTGGCTTCTTTGCAGGATGTGTTGCTAAATAGAAATTAAAATTTACAAATGGAAGTCTTCTTGTAGTCACTGAATTGATAACTCAAAGTCAATGGCCCTCTCTTTCAAGCCCTTGGAAATAGCGAACTCCCAACCGAATGAAGTGTATAAAAGTTTTTAATGGCACTTACAAAATTTTTGTTGAAAACCTTATTGGCTGTGAGAAATAGATGTTACTTGCACCAGTATAATTCATTCACAATAATTATTCCAAAGTTATTTGTTTTAATATTAAGATGTTTGAAACTTTATCTTTTACATGAATTATATGTTTATGCCACAGGCTTAATTTTTTCTTCCTGTAAACAATAAAAAATAAGTTTGTTAAACATAACAGCAATTTTTTTTTTGATTTAGTAACAAGTCCTTAGTGTGATTGGCTGATGTAAGTTTATTACTATTGGAGAACTCAATAAAGGGTAATATTTGAAATGGCCATGGTTTTGCACATTTATACAGAAGGCAGTTCAAACTAAAGTGTGGATTATCATAATCCTGTGGTAGGTATTCATGACAGCACAACTGCTATGTATTACTTTTTAGCAATCCAGTCATTATGTGGTGAGCTTTCATATTGTTTGTTGTTTCTTTTGTTATACTGGCATATACCGATAAGCTTTCAATCCATTTGTCAAATAAAATGTGCAATTGGTTCCAAAAATCATCAGCAACTTGTGAAAGGAAGGAAGGAGAAAGCCAGAGTAACCTCTTACTCCAAAAAACTGAAGCATTTTAATATGTAGCACGAAGTTGAAATGCAAAGTCTCAGGTTATCAAATTCAATACTGAATTGGCTACAGAAACTGAGATTAGGCATAGAGAAGAAAAAATGCATGAAGGAGAGGTACAGGAGACAGGGGAGGGGAAGCTTTTTTGAATGGCTGGCCAAAATAAGTTAAAGTACTAAAACAGTATAGTTGCCAATGTTATTTCTCAGTACCAGAGTGACAATTTGGCAGTAATTAACATTTGACTGCTACAGAGAATATGATTTCACAAGATTTGGCAAACTGCAGCTTTTCTGGTGTGTTTAGTACTTCTGTATCAGAGAAAGCTAGAAGTGCACACGCTTTAATGCATTAATGCACTGGTGAGTTTCTCAGAGTTACCATTATTACTTAGCTTCTGAAGAAGCAGGGCATTGTCCTGATTTATAGATTTAATTATGCATGTGCAAACATTTGAAGTTGCTGATGATTAGTAACAATCAGCAATGTGGTCTATTGTTATTGCTACAAAATACAGCCCAAAATATCAAGATAATGAAAAGATGTGACGTTGTGGTCAGGGAACTGCAAATACTGTATTGTGGAATATGTTACTTTGAAAAACAAAGCTTTAGAAAGGCACATGACCTTTTGCCTTATCTTCAAAGACCCACATGGGGAAATAGTAGCCACATCTCGGGGATTATTGGATGCTTCAATTAAAACTAGCTTGAGCTCACATTTACTGTACCATTCCACATTATATTAGCCTTTATGCAACCAGCCATGGTTTGATGGGATTTGTGCACAACAGAGTGAATAAGCTAATTTACTCTTGCCAAAACATTACCAGTCAGACAGCAAATAATAATTGGATATTTCCTCATTAGCCCAAATCATCTTAATTACTCGTATTTCAGTATTGTATGCTGAAATACACAAGATTATAATTAGACCCATGTAATTAAGTGATGCAACATAGAGGCAGATTACAAGCTAGTTTATACATATCATGGTAACCCCATATCAACAAGATTTGACTAAATCGAGTGTTAGCCTGGATTTTGTTCAGAACAACTGAAAGGAATGTTTTTTTTAAACTTGTACTTGCCACAAGCATTGTGCGTATTTCTATACATTGCTGTGAACCAACTATCCAAATATCAGGGCAAACAAGCAAGTGACCATTAACCTAACTGAAGACTAGTTGAAGGGCAATACTGAGTGTGATGAAAGAAGTGTTAATGTCAAATCAAACCAGAAAGAAACAAAATGAAAGATAGAGCATGCTAGGAGAGATTTAAAAAAAAGATATCTTTTTTAAAAAAAAAACCTTGCTGAAGAATGGGTATAGCACTTGTACAAGTTAATTTCCAGAGCTATTGTGGTTGTTTGCTAATAATTAAAATATAATTTGTTGTTGAAGGGAGTACTTACTGAGTCAGAGCCTAATACAGTGAGGGAATCACAGCAGTGCAGCTTGACTCTGTCCAATGTACTTGAATGTGAGTTGATAGTATATGCCCATTTTGGGAAGAGCAGTGATTTTCCAAAGCTAAATCTAGCCAGATATTAAATATAATGTCCAAGATTGAAAAAAGCTACAGAATACAATTTATGTTTGGACTCATTATACTGTTAATGTTACAAACTTTGAGTAACAGATTTATGAAATGTATTACTTTAATTATCTTTCTGGATTGGAATAGTACAATAGATTAAATTCTAGGGTATATCTTTTGGTCAATAGCACATTACTCCAGTAGATGGCTGCATATGAAGCATTTGCCTGAGCCTGCATAGCATTCTGCTAATTTTTCATCCAGTCAGTCTTTAATCCACTTTGCTCTTAGAGACATTTTCTAAGCCAAATATCTCTAAAATGTGCCCAGGAAGCTTTTATTTTCTCAGTTCTGAATGCTAATTAACAGGTCTTTTGAATATTGCACACCCAATACTATTTCTTGTCAAACAGCAAAAAAAAACTCAGAAGCTAGAAATCTGAATTAAAACAAAAAAAAAATACTGGAAATTCTTGGCATGAAAAATATCTTCTGTGGAAGAAAAAATGGAATTAATGTTAATTCTATTTCTCCCTCCATAGATGAAACTAGAATTGCTGAATATTTCCATAATTTTCTATTTTATATTTACTATTTCCATTAAAATGTATGTAAGGTATAATGTAAAGGTTCAATTTCTTTTGATATCAGTCTTCGTGAACATCGATTTCTCCTTCCAGTATTTTTTTTTTCTTTTCTCCTCCCTTCCCTCTTCTATTCTCCATTCTGGCCTCTTACCTCTTCTCCTCACCTGCCAATTACACCCCCCACCCCCAGTGCCCCTCCTTCTTCCCTTTCTCCCATCGTTCACTCTCCTCTCCTATTGGATTAATTCTTTTCCAGCCCTTTACCTTTCCCACCCACCTGGCTTCACCTATCATCTTCTAGCTAGTCCTCCTTCCCCTCAACCCACCTTTTATTCTGGCATTTTACCCACTTCCTTTCCAGTCCTGAAGATGGGTCTCAGCCCAAAGTGTTTACTGTTTATTAATTTCCATAGATGCTGCCTGACCTGCTGAGTCCCTCCAGCATTTTGTGTGTGTTGCTCCAAAAGTGTGACTTTGTTAGGCCAGAGCAAGTCTTCTTCAGGAAACTCTTCTGGAACTCTTGACAGCTGGCAAGTCCCTGCCATCTAACTTTGCCATTTATGAAAACTGTCAGCATTTTCAAATCTTTCTAAACACATAAAATATTTAAAATGAAATAAATCATTAAGCAACCTGAAATGATTGAAGCATTTTTAAAAGTTAGTGAATAATATCAACAAATTCTTTTCAAAAATTACTGTAGTTATCAGTTGAGAGGCTACACTTAGAAGGATCAATCAGAGAGGCTGAGAGTGTTTTCTCTGAAGTAAAGCCTGGGGAGAGATGTGGTTCAGAATATAAAGTGATGAGTGATTGTGGCTGGCTGTTCCCTTTGGTGGATTAGACATCACAGGTATAAATTAATGAAAATGAAAATTAAGAGTGATAAGCAAAAAGATCTTTTCAATACAGCCTATGGATGTGTGGAGACAGGTTCTGTTGTGGCCTTCAGGAGGGAAGTGGACAAGTACTGAATATTAACATATAATGTAGTTTGAATTCATACTGCAATTTGAAAGGGAGAAGCATAAGTCACATGTATCAATATTGCAATGGAATAAAAGGAAATTACAGAGGCATGAGAGAGGAGCTTGCCCAGGTGGATTGGAGGAGGATACTGGCAGGGATGACGGCAGAGCAGAGATGGCTGAAGTTTCTGAGAATAGTTCACAATGCGCAGGATAGACATGTCCCACAGAAAAAGAAGTTCTCAAATGGCAAGGGTAGACAACCGTGGCTGACTAGGGAAATTAAGGACAGCATAAAAGCCAAGGAAAGAGCATATAAGGTAGCAAAAGGGAGTGGGAAGTTGGATGATCGGGATGTTTTAAAATCAAACAAAAGGCAACTAAGAAAGCTCTAAGAAGGGAAAAGATGAAATATGAGGGCAAACTGGCTAATAATATAAAGCAGGATACCAAAAGATTATATAAAAAGGAGGTGAAAGTTGATATTGTACCATTGGAAAATGATGCTGGTGAGGTAGTAATGGGGGACAAAAAATGGCAGATGACTTAATGGGTACATTGCATCAGTCTTCACTGTGGAAGGCACTAGCAGTATGCCAGAGGTTTGCGAGTGTCAGGGAGCGGCAGTGACTGCCATTGCTATTACAAAGGAAAAAGTGAGAGGCAAAGTCAAAGGTCTTAAGGTGGATAAGTCACCTGGACCAAATGAACTACATCCCAGAGTCCTGAGAGAGGTTGCTGAAGAGATAATGGATACATTGGTCACGATCTTTCAAGAATCACTCGATTCTGGTATGGTCCCATAGGAATGGAGGATTGAAAATGTCACTCTACTCTTTAAGAAAGAAGGAAGACAAAAGAAAGGAAATTGTAGGCCAGTTAGCCTAACCTCAGTAGTTGGGAAAGTGTTGGAATCTATTATTGATGATGATGTTTCTGGGTACTTGGAGACTAATGATAAAATAAGTCAAAGTCAGTATGGTTTCTGTGAAGGGAAATCTTGCCTGACAAATCTGTTAGAGTTCTTCCAGCAAGTAACAAGCAGAGTGGACGAAGGAGAGGCAGTGGATATCATTTACTTGGATTTTTAGAAGGGATTTGATAGGTGCCTCATGTGAGGCTGCTTAACAAGATAAAATCCTCTGGCATTACAGGAAAGATATTGGCATGGATAGAAGAATGGCTGACAGGCAGGAGACAGTGAGTGGGAATGAAAGGGGCCTTTTCTGGTTGGCTGCCAGTGACTAGAGGTGTTCCTCAGGGGTCTGTATTGGGACCGCTACTTTTCACATTGTCTGTCAATGATTTTGATATTGGAATTGATGGCTTTGTGGTAAAATTTGTAGATGATAAAAAGATACGTGGAGAGGTAGGTAGTGCTGAGGAAGCAATGAGATTGCAGCAGGACTTAGACAAATTAGAAGAATGGGCAGGTGTATGGGGTTGAGCAGGATCTGGGATCAGCCATGATGGAATGGTGGAGCAGGCTCGATGTGCTGAATAGCCTAATTCTGCTCCCATGTCTTAAGGTCTTATATATAGTGAACTAAAAATTTGCAGAGCTACGGAGAAAAGTTTGCAATGTGAAAATAGCACGTAGCTGATCTAGGTATTAAGGGCTGAATAGCTGACTCTAGTGCTGTAGCTATTCTGTATTTTTATGATATGACATGAAAGTAAACAAAAATGAATTCAGAAAAATGTATGTCCTTCCTTTCAGCTCCACAAGCTCAATTAAAATCCGTAGGTTTGTGGATCCAAGAATCTATTTCTTCACTACTTTTCTCATACTACACTCCCTGACACACACAATAATATCAGCTATCCCTGCTGCCCCCTTGCTAGGATTAGTTCTGTTTAGAACCACCAGCATATCCAGCAAAATCTAGGTCGTGAATTATTTCTTATATTATGAACTTTTCAGTTGCATAAGTTGTTGAAATGTTCATTTTCAGCTCCTCTGTCTCAAGAAATCTTAAAAGATCTAAGATATAAAAGAAAGGAAAACCTGATTTTGAATGGTGCCTGCCTCAATCATAAAACACCTCATTGTATTTATAGTATTTTGATTTCTCTCACTACGGCAATATAGAAAACAACAACAGGCAAGCTTGCATTGAGAATGTTCCACAAATAAGAACATTGCAAGTGACCAGATGTTTGTTTACATGATATTAGTTTGGGGATAAATGTCGGCATTGGGACTGTATAATTCAACTGCTTTCTTCAAGGAACCTATTGATAGCAAGTTAAAGCTCTTTGAAGAATCAGTCAGATGCACTGCATTTTTTACATGATATAAACTATAGAACAGATTTTGCTGGCAATGTATATGTGAAAACTGAAATGATTAATATATATATTATTTTCTATTAAGGTGACCCTTAAATTTATCTCGATCATTTTAATTGAAATGAGTTAGACAAAAAAGTGATCATTGGCAAATTTCCAATACTTCTTTAAAACTATGTTGCTTTGATTGCATTTGCAGTCCTTAGCAGCAAAACTCCTGATCAGCAACAATCCACATTATAATTAATGGGCCATTTTTTGCCTAGTAAGAGATGCGTGAAAGAAAATAGGGTGCCGTATTTTTAAACATTCAGAAGAAAGACATTGAGAAGATAACATGAATGCATCAGACATTTATGAATGCATTGTAATTTACATATTGATGCAATACTTTTGGTTCATCTCTGATATTGTGAATGTTATTTTATTTATCGCCATTTCAGATTTTCTCGTGAGGTTCTTTAAACTGCTGATTTGCTTTGACTAAGTAATAATGTATGTCATTTTCTAAAATGAGAATTAATAATGTAGATAGGGAGCTTTTGTCAAGCAGATTTATGATGGAAGATGCAAAGTCCTGTGGATAGATTAGCTTTATCAATCAGCTGTTTTATGGCTAGATTAATAGACCTTTGAGGCATGTTAATTAAATGAGTTGTTAGCTACCTCAGAAACACTGAATATTTATTATTGAGACTTTGTAGTTGGTCGCTTTCTCCGCTCTCACTAACAAAATTTGATACTAATAAGATTTAAAATATGGATCTGCAAGAAATTGAGAAAAATTACCTTTGTTACACTTTCCTAGACAGGAAACACACTGCCACACCTTATTTTACAGCAAGGGACCTCTAAGTAAGCTATCATATATATTTAAAAAAAACAGGAGCTATAAAAAGTCAGAATAAAAGTTGTATTTATTTGATTTATTTTTTGCCTGTAGTGCTTCATTCATTAAAATGTTGGGCTCAATTTACCAAATTAAAGTCAAACAACTTTAGAGCAGGCAATCAATACACAACTCTTCAGAATATTACATAATAATTAAATCATTAAATATCTAATTCCAGTAAAAGCTACTAGCAATTCTCTTAGTAGTTTTTATGTGCCATAAATTTGTTTAATGATGTAAACATTGTTGAAAATTTTAAGATATTTGTGGTTTTGACAGTTGACTATGAACATTTTAAAAAAATATTTGGAAGGAGAAATGGATCTGATATGATAGTTTGTCTTTCCTTGATGAGATCATTGTAGGAAATTGTTTACTGTTAAACTTACAGGTATCTGAAAGATTAAGTGACAATCATAGTAAAAAAAATGCTAAAATTTCTCAATAGGCAGGACAATATCCCTGAATAGAAAGGGAGAGAGAGAGAGAGTCTCACATTTCAGATTGAAGTCTCTATATCAGAATTGAAAAAGAATAATTTTCCCATCAGAATCCACTTTTCCTCACAGAGACATATTTGCTATTCTTTGTCGTCAGTATTTTTTCTTGCATTCATTCCGCTCCACATATTTTCTTGTGCTTCTCTTTCTATTGCCCCATCATTTGCTTCTGATGTGTGAAATTAGTAAAATATTTAATAACTGTAGCTTTTTCCTGTTCTTGTGAAAGGTCATCATCCTGGAACATTAACTAGTACACTTTCTACAGATGCTGCCTGACCTGCTGAATAATTCAAGCATTATCAATTTTTCATTTCAGATTTCCAGGATCTGTAATATTTTGCTTTTGTTTAATGAGTCAATTAGTTCAGCTTTCTCAGCTGTTCATGTAAGCAATATAATGAAATGAGATATCACTTATCTTTTAGCATAACATAGAATATGCTGTGTGCTAAGGCAATAAGACATTTTAGATGTCAAATGATAAGTAGGACTTAACTAGTTGTTGACATAATTTCATATGTGAGATTCAACTGATTTTTTTTTTAATGTGACTGCTTTAATGATCTGGAGAGCTATGTTGGCTGGAGTCAGGACTTCATGCTTTGGCTCTTGGTAGCATCACCCATATCGAACTGGTCAAAGAGTAGAGGCTACACTAAGAGTGGATACTAGTCCACTGATCCTCTAGATTCAGGGGTTCAGCCCAGGGCTATTCCTTCCAATGACTTTGTCTCCTTCTTAATAAAATAGAGAAAAATAAAGATAACTTATAATTTTTAAACTTATTGATCTGTTAGGATTTCAGTTATTTGTTATTTTATTTTATTTTATGGACAGTATCTTAGAAAATAATCCCAATGCCATTGTCTGTTATGCCACTGGCATTTCGGGTACCAATGAAGATTCTCCATCTCTGGTGGTGTCCAGGGCTTCCTTCATCATGTCAGTAGCTTCCTCTCGGTTTTCACTACTGTCTGTCATGCAAGTCTTGGATGGAGATGCAGGAATACCATCGCACTCAGATGTGGAAGGATTCTTCATTGCTGTTTGCGTAGCAATTTTGTTTTACCAGTCAGGATTGTTAACCCTGAACAAAGCCCTCGAACCTGGAGGACTAAAGGGCCAGTAGACCACTCTTAGACTGGCTTCTACCCTTTGACCTGCTTGACGTGGGTGACCCCACCGAGAGCCAAAGCATAAAGTCCTGACTCCAGTCAATATAGCTCTCCATTTCCTTGAGGTAGCCATGCCTCCAAACCATGACAAGGTTGTCGTTCTTTTGGTGGTTAGACAACATTGGCACCTACCTATATTTTGCCAGTTGAAAAATATTGCAAATTCTATCTGTTAACATAAATTGATGGTACATGTTCTTTATGTGATTGTGCACTAAAGGATAATGTCAAGAATTATCAAGAGATATGGAACTAAGTTTGCAAGCTGTTCTATCACGATCAAATGATGTTGTTGCAATACTAACTGCTTTCCAAATTTTTTGACTGCGTTTTGGAGGAAAATTTTAAATCAACTCACTGCACTGGCAGATAATGTACATGTAGATCTAATTATAGCTCTGGTAAACTAACTGCATTTTAGCAGTGTGTAACGCAGCTTAGTTCAATCTGAATTGAGGTCAATATTAACTCTACCTTATGAGCACTTTGCCCTTCACTCATCTGTGCTACATATATTTTAAAGACATATTTAGAATTCTATTTTATTTTGGAACACAATACAGGTAATAAGCAACAGAATTGCGTTTGGTAGTGTAAAATGGGCTATTTAGTGTTTCACTGTGTTGTATTCAGGGGAATTCATTAAAAAGTCAATAGAATATGAAGATTTTTGGTGCTGCTGACTTGGGATGAAATCTGGGGGAATTGATTTCCATGCTTGTTTATTTCTCAATAGAGTTCTTTGAAAGCAGCTGTGTTGATAAATGATACTGGGTCTGAGATATCTGTAGCTATTGCATTAGTCAGTCTGTGAAATAACGATACAAAACTTGTGCATGAGAATGCATAGCTACAGTTTGTGAAGCAATTCCATGCAATTCTTTATAATTCATTACCCTGCAATGAAGTTTTTAAATATTTTTAATAAGCTATAGTTAAAAAAAGGTTTTTCAGAGACCACATATAAATATTACAATAGAAATGCTGAAATGTCAACCAAAGTAAATACCATTTCATTTTCTTTTGAAGGGTGAAAGTTAAAGGTTAGTTCTGTGAGAACATGTTCTGCTGTCTCTTATTTGGAGAAAAAATTCTTCTGGAACCATACTGCCTTCTGGTTCAGTTCTCCCTGGTATAAATTTAGATGTAGAAAAGCTGATGTTGCCAAGATGAATGTGGTTGGTGCACTCATCTGCCTTCTGAGACCATTGAACTAGCTCTACCACATTAGCAAAGTGATGACACATGCTAACTGCCTGCAGCATAGAATTTCTACAAAAGTAGCTATTTCAGAAATATAATTGGATCATGATACTGTTAATTTATTCTGTGTGAACTATCTTTAGGCCTATAGGATTATAACTCTCACATAGTAATAATTTGTCTAAAGGATTACAATGAAACTTTGCAAGATAAAGCATTGTACTGTTGATAATTTTCTTATAAATTATGAAATTGTATGCAGTAATCTGAAATGGCAGGTATGTTTTTATATATTTGCTGTCTGGAAGACTGAAATTTTACTGATAAGCCAGATCTTGCTGCAAAAGGGTGGTGGTTCTAAACAGACAGAGTCTAGAATCTGAGTGTACAACCAGTGTAGGAATAAAGTGATGCACTTTTGGAACAGAGATGAGGATGAATTTATTCAGGCAAATCTGTGAAATTCATTATCAAGAAAGGCTGTGGAGGCCAAGTTATTGGGTGTAATTAAGGCAGAGATTGCTAGGTTTTTGATTGGTAAAGGGTTAAGCGTTATGGCGGGAGGGTGGGCGAATATGGTTGAGGAAAATAGATCAGTCATGATTAATTGATGGAGTGGACTCGATGAGCCAAATAGCCTAATTTTGCCCCTAAATCCATTAGTCTTAATTAGCCTTTGAAAAGGTGGGAAGCTTTGTACTTCAGTGCATTCACTGTAACACTCCTGCCTTGATCTGTGTATGTGGCATATAGTTTGCTTCTATCAACGCACTCCACAGGGATTCCTGTGGCCATGTTACTGAAGTCCACAGCATTTATTTTGGGAGACTTTCACCAGGTTAGCTTGAGCCCAACCTCAAGCCCACTGATTTCAATGGGAATTTGGAGGACTGCACATACTACACAAAGGGGCAGTTAAGTTCCTTTTTATGTTGATTTTAATGTTTTTAGTTAAGTCGTTATTGAAGTTTTAACAACCCATAAAAATCTGTTTAAAATTACATCTTGCGTTTTGCAGCTCTGTAAAACTGAGAACAGTGCCTGGCTCTTGTCTGCAACTCAGAGTGAGGTTATTATGTTGGAGATGGAAGACTGAATCAAAAAGTTCTGGAGGCTTAGTCCCTTCGGAATACTGCACGCAGAGGGCAGGGAAAGATTGGAATTGAAGGAAGTTGAATGTGGACACTAATGGTGTGAAACATGAGGAAAAGAGGTATCCTGTTCTTGTTCTGGATAGAGCAGAAGGGGGAGAAAAAAAACAGGAAATCAATCAGAAAGAATTGAGAGCCCCAAGGTGAAAAGCATGGGTGAGGAAAAATGAAATTCAAAGTCCACCTCTCCACCTCCAATGAGGACTGGCTCATGGATCTCAATCTCCCTCCTATATGCTGATTGATCACTATCTTTGATTTGGCTTAGTCAGCAAACTTCAACATGGCATTGGAGAATGAGTAGAGTACTTAGAGGAAGCACTGTGGAAAGGAATGAAGTCATGGTAGCTGTGTGTACCAGTGGACTTGTGGTTGAATACTGTCTATTAACCTATCTACGGAAATGGAGCAAAAGTTAAAGACTGGCCATTGAAAGTGAGAGCATTGTGGATATTGACAGTGAAGGTAATGAAACATTCTGGTTCCATATGAGAATAAAAAAGAGCACTGGACTATCATCATAGAACTGGGGAAACCCAAACAGGAAGTCCAACATTGTGTCCACTCAGACAAGTTCCCATGGTTACACCTCTGAAGTAAGTGAATGAAGTTAAAGAAAATTTTGCTCAATGGATGGACATTCAGTCAGTATTGGAGATAGAGGGGAATTGGTTAGGATTCTATTTAAAAAAAAAAGTGAAAGATGCAGGAGTGAGGAATTAGCCATCTGTGGTAAATTTGAGCCAGTTGGGCTCAGAAAATCATAAATTGGGCCAAATTGTCAGAAATGTCACATATGCAGGTAGAAATTAATTGAGCAAGAGGAGAACAAATAGACTCAAGATAGGGAGAAATGAGTTCTGTGAAGTGGGAATAGTATGAAATTAAGTGTCTATCAGAAATCGTGTTTTGTGGTTTGTGGGAATGGTACAGAAGTGTGCTGTACATGGTTGGGGGTCTATAATGTTAGAGGCTATGGAGGAAAGATCTCTAGGGGAAGTGAGGTAAGTTACTGTCTCCCTGACCTCGTTCCATTGCGGACATTCCATTTTAATCTTTTATCCCATTCTGCTTTTTTTGCACTCAAAATTGTTTTGTCCTCTGACAGTTCCATGTTCATCTGAAAGTCACCATCCTAAATTCTGTTATTTTCACAGGTGTACTCTAAGTACATCCACCTTTTTTTATTTCGCAAAGTTACTGTAGTCTTAAACATCTTGTATGATGTTCAGTTTTATGACAAAAGTTCAATTTGAACATTTTATGAGGTGAAACATATCATTTGAATTGTGAACATTACAGTTTGTAATCATGTGATTTGCTCATCAAACTTGTAATTCCATTTCTTCATCATATTGGAACAGATTTTTCTGGTCTGGAAAGATCTGCTCCAATATGATGCAGCAAATCTTTTTAATCGACCACCCTGAAATAGAGGCAACTGTTCCATTATGTCCACATGGACTTTGTGGTGGACAGGGAAATTTCTTTTGGCCCAAAGTATCCCCGAATCCAGCAGTGACAGTGCTTCCATGGTAATATTGAGGAAGGCCAGCTTCTGAAGCCTCCCTGTAAACTATGTCAGCAACAAAACCCTATTCTCATCTGCCAAGGTTGTTTATATCCCTTGTATGTGGAGACATTTTAATGTTTTGTTAAAATTGATGAAGCAGATTTAAAAAAAAAACAAAATATAAATAATTAAAGATATTAAAGTAATGTGAAATAATTTTTTTAAAAGTAATCTTTCCACACTTTTGTCTCCTAGTCTACAGCCTTCAAATCCCTTTTGAAATCAATGGGATCTTGTATCTTGCACCCTTGGACCTGGTGCCAGATCTGAGATACGGGACCCCAGTGTAAAAGAAGGACATCACAGCAAACTGAACTGTACAGCTAGGACTCTTGTATTTTACCATGCCTGTACAAGCAACATTTTATTTAAACTGCAGAAGCCTTGTAGTTTGATTATCTAACATGCTCCATGCACAGATCAAGTTTACTTTTGACTTCCTTTGATACATTTTTATCTTTTTTGTGTGTCTGATTCTTCAGGTAAATACTTCTGTTCATGTTAATATACTCTCTGTTTTGTGTAATTTGACCAATAATTTTCTCAAAATAGGCATGGAACATTATCTCCCCCTTTTGCAGCCATATTTAAGATCAATGATGACATTTTAACTGAACAACAACTTACTAAAGCAGATCTGATTAAAAATATTTGAAGTCTTCAGTAAGGTATTTGAAGCCTCGGGTTTAAGTTTGAAATGCTAGCGTAGTGGATTTTGGTTAATTGGACACATCGAGACCAGTACACTTTGGCCCAATTAAACGGTTGCCCCAATTAGCCGATGTTTCATGGCAATAGTTTAAAAAAGACAAACAACCATTTAACAACCAGTTACCTGTATGTATTTAAATAAAATACAGAACAAATTATAACACTACCAATATTACTATAGTACTATAAAACTGTATTAGTTCCTAATAGTTTTGATGGAGGAATTCATCCAGTGTACGCTGCTATGGTCTTTTGATCGACTGTAAAAGAACAAAATCAGCGCTGACACCTAGTGCAGATCATGGGCTTCCTGCATGAAGTACTGTCAAATATCACTTTTTCAGTTTAGCATTGATTGGCCCAAATAAATAACATAACACAAGCATCTGTAACTGATGCTATTTAAAAACTGTTCACTCTAAACACGGTGTTGTGTCTAACTGCTACACAATTGCATGCGACTGGCACTAGTTAGAAACTATTGCATCCTTCAAATCTTCGTGTCTGACGGCCAGATAACTGCATGTAACTGGTGCTAGTTAGAAACCGTTTAGTTTCAACAGTCTCTTGTCCCTATTACTTAGAATAGTGTAACAAATAAACAAAGGAAATCCTGTTTATTTTCTCGATTAGTTTCTGTTTTTTTAAGAGTTGTCCCAAATAAATGGCTGCCCAATTAACTGGAATCCACTGTGCTACCTTGAAATATGAATTAGGTTGTGTTCTCCAGCTTAAACAAGTGTAGGACATCAATGATTAAATAAATACATTTAAACTCTTTCCAATGTTCATCAAACATGTTTTATAACAAGATTATTGCACTCATTTATCTTCTGAAAATAATCGTAAACTTGCTGCATTGCAATTATACTTTCTTGTTGGAGAAGGTCACTGGTGCCACAATTGGATCTATGGTTTAACTAAAGAAGAGCAATTTATATTTGTATTGAACTTCTTTCAACTGTAGAACATTCCAGACTACTGTACTGACGATTATTTTGAATTGCTGATGCAAGTTAGCTAATTTGAGCACATCAATCTTCTAGTGACGTTAACTGTAAGATAAAATTGGGCTAATGTTCTTCGGATGACTCCCAATTCCTTCAAAGGTTTGTGATTTAATCTTTCATGTCCACCTAGAGAGCAGCCAGAAACTCATTTTAAAGTTGCATCTAAAAGATGGATCACTACAAATAAACAAAACTCTCCCACTACAGAACTAGAGTGTCAAACTAGACTTTGTGCTAAGGAGTTGGATCTGCAACCTTCTGTCTTAGAGATGAATGTGGTATTATTGACATCTCTGAAATCTTGCATGGAAATGCCACATGTGCATAATTGCCAATAGGACCTCAAAACATTGGATTTTTCATTCTGTACATACAAATGTGTAAGTTCTGAACTTGATAGCACTTATTAGCAAGTGTTTTCCCCGTACGTTCCATTGCTCCCTTCTCCTCATGCTCTCTCTCCCTTCTTATTATATATAACATAACTGTCTGTTACACCTGGCACTTAGGGCAGCAGCGAAGGTCCTTGATCCCTGGCAAGCACAAGGCTTCCTTCATCATACTTCTAGCTTCCTCTCAGTTTTCTCTCAGTCATGCAAGAGCCGGGTGGAGACAGGACTACCATTGCACTCAGATGTAGAAGGATTCTTCATTGCTATTTCTGTAACAATTTTGTTTTACCAGACAGGGTTGCTAGAGCTGAGTTAAACTCATGAACCTGGAGGATCAGTAGACCATTCTTGGTCTGTCCTCTACCCTTTGACCTGTTAGGCATGGGTGACCCTACCAAGAGTGAAGGCATAAAGCCCTGATTCCAGACAACGTAGCTCTCCAGGTCATTGGGGCATGCAAACCTCCAAACCCAGTAACAAGGTTGTGGTCCTCTTGGAGGTTCTTACCACAGCATGGCATTTAAATTCAGGAATATGCTAATGAGGATACAATTGGCTTTGTATACGTCAATATTGGGAAATCTACACAAGGTAAATATGCCTTCTTTTGTAAGTCAGCAGCTGACCATGAAATCCAGGCTACTCATTTTACCAAAGCAGACTCTTATTAAAGTAAACAAGGTCATTTGTAATGGGCATATAAAAGTAAGGACAGAGTGTACAGATTTTTGCCATAAGTGCAAATACTGGTTGTGCATCCTAATATAGCTATTCCTCATACTTAATCCCCAATTCATCTTAAAGCCACATTTCATCTTGACTTCCCATGTATAATGCCATCGAAGATCAACTAATACATAATGTGTGTAAACATGAAGATCATATTTCCTGAACAATTTGTGCTATTCCAAAATGATTACTCGATTTACAAGTATGAATTTCTGGCTTGCAAACTATTTAGTTACTTGATTGCCCTTGAGCCATAGGCACAAAAATAATGTCAGCTTTAAAGAATGCTGGTATACCTCAACAACTACGGATATATGAAAAGGAAAGTATCTTTTCTCTGTCATCAGTGGGATCATCCTTGCTATATTACAATATTGAATACGTTGTTGAATTATATTTAACAATGCCAAAGTTGCACAAATACCTTCTCTTGCCAGCAGTGATAAACAAGCACCTTAAGTGACTGAACAAAGTCAATTGGTGGGAAGTATAAGCCACTGCTAATATGGATGAATAATTATCCAATAAGTTTGAAAGATGTAAGATTAAAGAATCATCAAAAGCCTCGCAGTGATGTTATCAAAAGTAAAATGAAATGGATAAAGGGAGGATAAAATTTGCTTTGTGTTGAAGTAGAAGGTAAATATAAGAGACAGCCAGTTAAAGTTTTAAGTAGTTAGATGAGGCAATGCTACTGAGATTTTGTAGCTGGAGATGGGAGCCAGATTTGCAATGCTTTGTCTTGTGATGGCTTGGATCAGAAAGAAAGGACTGTTACCAACATTGCCAAATCTAGATTTGCTCATCCACGAAAGAGATTTCATTATGAGCGGTCAAAACCATTTTGAGACTGAAGCAAATGCATGAGTTGCCATACACAAGGAGTTATTAAGCAAAAGTTTCTCTTCTTTTCTCCTAGTTCTGTGTTCTGATTATATGATTAACGATCAGTCTCATGATTACACTTTGTACTGCCTGCAAAGTTCACACCATTTCCTTTGCATCACATCATTGTTAATAAATATAGTGGCTTAGAGTTTGGACTAACTATAGTACAAGGCAGTTAATGCATTATTGCCTGAAATTGCACTCGACTGTTAGAAGCTCTGAACTCAATATTTTATTTGCTTTCGTGCTTGCTCCTCCATGGAGATTCTGCACGGTGCATTCTGTTTCAATAATTCGTTGATCACAGCATGCTGATTAGAGGCTGCAGTGTCAACATCCTAACTGAAATCAAGTGTGAATAATCACAGGATTTTTGTAAATTTACAAAACAGGTGAAGATCCACTGTTATTTAGCCCTTTTCTCATCTTTAATTGCTGTAAAATGGACCTGACAGTTTTTACCCTTTATCATCTTTGTTGTATCATCATTTTAGATTTAGTCTTAAATGATAACCTTTCCAGCTTCAAATTCGGCTTGGAAGTTTTAGCATAAAACACCACTGAAGTTTTCTTCCTGCGATGTGCTTAAATAGTATGTTAGTTAAGCAACATTATTTCTTTTTTGAAAGAAAAGGATCAGGGGATGTTAGCATTGAACCTTCTTCCTTCTCTGGTTTCCAGTATCATACTTCAAGTTAGCTGAAGACATTTCACTATGAAGAAGATGGAATATTACATTGATGTACAGCAGAACGTTTTGCCTAAATGCAGAGTATGGGAGTATGACTTTTTGTTTCTGGTTCTTCACAGTTCTTCGAGAAAATTCACAGGACTATTTTCCTTCATGCATGTATATTACCTATAAAATGCAATCTTTCATGATACTTGCTTCCAGAACCTTTGAAGGCAAGCTGTTCATATGGTTGCTTTGAACAATGAGGTCTATTAAAGGCTACCTTTCAATGTTATAGTTTACAAATCAGCTACCTATCATAAGTCAGCTTCATCATTCAAGCTCCAAAAGCTAGACTTTATGGCTGTCAGTATTCTGATCGTTTTTTCCCCCACAAGCTCATTTCATAAAACAAACAATGCATTCCTTTTAAAATGCTTCCAAGCTATCCAGTTTATCTTAAAAAATCTATTGCTCCAAAATAAAGAAACATTCTATCGCTAATTTGCAAAATCTACCTCAAGAAAGCTGTTAGGGGTTTGATTATTCCCCTAGTATGCCTAGACACACGGAGACTTGGACGAACCTTTGGAGTTTAATATGTACTTGGAGAGATCAGTTACTGGCTTCTGTATAACATTGTATATTTGATTGTCAATCACTTTTGATAATATGACCAAACTTTTCAGAGAGGTCTTCTGTCTCATTTGACCAATGTATTCAAGGAAATCAGAAGTGTTTGTCAGATGGGATTTGCCCCTGCCAAGTACAGGCTGAAATTCCCCATCTCATCTTGAGAAACAGTTCCTGTTAATCCACAGAGCTTTAGGTTTGTAGATTTGTGGCTAAACTAGTTCATAAATTTTAAAAGTCCACTTTCATGATGTAACATTGGTGTAAATTTTTCTTAAATATCACTCATCCTTAGTTGTTGCAGGACGCATAGTGGAGGCCTTTCTACAATGGATATAATTTAAATTTCCACAGTTCTGTTATGTAGAAAATCTTCTACTTTTGCTTCAACGGCCAATTTCTGATTGATGCTTTTATTTCAAATATTTGCTGTTAATGTAGAAAACATGTTGAAAATGTGAGTGCTTTATTCAGTTATTGCTGTATTGGCAATGTATGTCATATTATAGGCTGCAAGAAAAATGTTAACTTGGCCTGATTGCCTTTAAATTTTCAACGTGGTGCTATTTTGTCCAACGTTGTCCTTATGACAGATGTTAAGAGAAAAAGTAAAGTAAGTTGAGAGGGAGATTAAAAGGAACAATATAGATTGGTCACGTGAGCCAGGTACCTCCTGCGCTTAATAAAGTGGCCACAGAGTGTATGGTTGTGGTCTTCTGCTGCTGAAGCTCATCCACTTCAAAGTTTGATGTGTTGTCTGTTCAGAGATGTTCTTCTTCACACCACTGTTGTAATGCATTACTGCTGCCATCCTGTCAGATTAAATCAGTCTGGCCATTCCCCTCTGATCTCTCTCATTAACAAGGCATCTACCCCCACAGAAATGGATGTTTTTTTTTGATTTTAGCATAATTCTCTATAAACTTAGAGTCAGTTCTATGTGAAAATCCCAGGAAATTATCAATTTATGAGATACTCAAACCACCCCATCTAACACCAACAATCATTCCCCAGTCAAAGTCACTTAGATCACATTTCTATGTCATTCTGATGTTTAGTCTGAATACCAACTGACCCTCTCTATATTTCTGCATGTTTTTATGCATTGTGTTACTGCCACATGATTGGCTGAGTAGATATTTGTATTAATGAGTCTAATAAAGCATACCTAATAAAGTGGCCACTGAGCATACTAGGGTTAAGAGAACATTGTCTTAAGACTTGTGCAAAGTACATTCTTGAACTTTAGAAAATGACATTTGTTTCACGCACTTTAAAATCATAAAGATATAGAAGGGGGCCATTTGGTTATTAAGTTTGTGTCTCATTCTCCTGCACTTTCTCTGTAACCCTGCAAATTATTCTCTGCCAAGTTTCTTTCCAATTGCCTTTTGTAGTCAGTCAGTTTCAGATCATAGCAACTCTCAGTTAAAAGAGTTATTCTGGTAATGGAAACCACTTCCCTTTATTTACCCTGATCAATTCAGTCATCTCCTTCTACCCTTCCACTAAATTATCTTTGCACCACGAAGCTCCAGTTAACACTAAAAGACAATTTTTGATGACATTCAGAATTAAAATAGTTGGATAATCATTCAGCTTTTTCTGTGAAATGTTTTTGTAATCTTTTTGATCTTAAGCTGATAACTAATGACCTTGAAATTACCCTGTAGTGCAAAAAGACATATTTTTGAATTTCCCCTGTGCATTATTTTATTGGAAGCACTTACCCAGAAAAATACATTAACAGTTATTCATACTACAATTTCACACCATATAACTTCAAAGCAAGTGCAATATAACATTGAATTATATAGATTCTCTCTCACATAAATAATCTGTTTGGACCAGCTGATTTCTACTCTACTAGAGCATTTGTCATCCTTCCTCATTTAATTCCATCTGTACAAACTTCCACTCAGTTCTTCATCACATGTTTATTGAGTTTGTCATAAATTTTTCCATACTATTCCATATGATTTTGCTTCAGCAACTTCATTCTTATTATTCACTGGCTATAGAAGCTTTCTAGGACCCATTTTGACTTCTTGATAACTTTTTTGCTCTTCCTCACAACTGGAAATACAGTCCATAAGACCAGAAGACATAGGAGTAGAATTGGGCCATTCAGCTAATTGATTCTGCTCTGCCATTCTATCATGGCTGATCCTGGATCTCACTCACCCCATACACCTGCCTCCTCACCATATTGTTTGATGCCCTGACGGATCAGGAAACAATTAACTTCTGCCTTAAATATACTCACCGACTTAGTCTCCGCTGCAATCTGTAGCAGAGCATTCCACAGATTCACTACTCTTTGGCTTGAAAAGTTCCTCCTTACCTCTGTTCCAAAAGGTCACTCCTCAATTTTGAGGTGGTGCCCTCTAGTTCTGGATACCCCCACCATAGGGAGCATCCTCTCCACATCGACACTATCTAGTCCTTTCAACATGGGGTAGGTTTCAATGAGATCCCCATGCATTCTTCTAAATTCCAGTGAGTACAGGCCCAAAGCTGCCAAATGCTCCTCATATGCCCTTTCATTCCTAGAATCATCCTTGTGAACCTCCTGTGGACTCTCTCCAATGACAACTTTCTCCTTTCTGAGGTACGGGGCCCAAAACTGTTGACAATACTCCCAGTGCGGGCCTGTAACACCATAAGATTTTATCTTGTTTAGCAGCCTTGTGTGACACCTTACCAAACACCTTCTGAAAATCCAAATAAGTGACATCCACTGCTTCTCCTTTGTCCACCCTACTTCTTTTTTCCCCGAAGAACTCTAACAGATTTGTCAGGCAAGATTTCCCTTCCCAGAAACCATGCTGACTTTGACTTATTTTATCATTAGTCTCCAAGTACCCTGAATCTTCATCTTTAATAATAGACTCCTGTGTTGGCACATGGCCAAGTGATTAACTCATTCGTCTAGTGATTTGAAGGTTGCCAGTTCGAGCCTTAGCTGACGCAGCATGTGTGTCCTTGAGCAAGGCACTTAACTACACATTGCTCTGCGACAACACCGGTGCCAAGCTGTATGGGTCCTAATGCCCTTCCCTTTGACAACATCGGTGGCGTGGAGAGGGGAGACTTGCAGCATAGGCAACTGTTGGTCTTCCATACAACCTTGCCCAGGCCTGGGCCCTGGAAACCTTCCAAGGCACAAATCCATGGTCTCATGAGACTAACGGATGCCTAAGAAATAATAGACTCCAATGCTTTCCCAACCACTGAGGTTTGGCTAACTGGCCTACAATTTCCTTTATTTTGCCTTCCTCCCTTCTTAAAGAGTGGAGTGATATTTGAAATCTTCCAGTCCTCTAGGAATCAAGTGATTCTTGAAAGATCATGACCAATGTATCCATTATCTCTTCAGCAACCTCTCACGGGACTTTGGGATGTAGTCGATCTGGTCCAGGTGACTATCCACCTTAAGATATTGGAGTTTGCCTAGCACTTTTTTCTTTTGTAATAGCAATGGCACTCACTCCTACTCCCTGACACTAACTAACCTGTGGCATAATGCTAGTGACTTCCATAGTGAAGACTGATACAAAGTACCCATTAAGTTAATCTGCCATTTCTTTGTCCCCCGTTACTACTTCACCAGCAGCATCATTTTACCAGTGGTCCAATATCAACACTCACTTCCCTCTTTACCCTTTCTATAACGAAAAAAATGTTTGGTTTCCTGCTTTGTATTATTGGCTATTCTGCCCTTATATTCAATCTATTCCCTTCTTGTAGCTGTTTTAGTTGCCTTTTGTTGGATTTTAAAAGCTTCCCAATCATTCAACTTCCCACTCACTTTTGTTACCTTATGTGCCCTTTCCTTGGCTTTTATGCAGTCCTTAACTTCCCTTGTCAGCCATGGTTGCCTACCCCTGCCATTTGAGAACTTCTTCCTCTGTAGGACATATCTATCTCTGCTTTGTGAACTATTCCCAGAAACTTCAGCCACCTCTGCTCTGCCATCATCCCCGCCAGTATCCTCCTCCAATCCACCTGGGCAAGCTCCTCTCTCATGCCTCTGTTATTCCCTTTATTCCATTGTGATACTCACACATGTGAGTTATGCTTCTCCCGCTCAAACTGCAGTATGAATTCAATCATATTATGGTCACTGCCTCCTAAGGTTTCCTTTATGTTAAGCTCCCTAATAAGGTCTAGGTTATTACACAACACTGAATCTTATATAGCCTTTCCCCGAATAGGCTCAAGCACTAGCTGCTCTAAAAAGCCATCTTGTAGGCACTCAACAAATTCCCTCTCTTGCAATCCAACACCAACCTGATTTTCTCAATCCCCTTGCATATTGAAGTCCTCTCTTACAACTGTGTCATTACCCTTATTTCATGCCTTTTCCAGCTCTCTTTGCAAACTCAAGCCCACATCTTGTCTACTATTTGGAGGCCTATATATTACTTTCATAATGGTTCTTTACCCTTGCAATTTCTTAACTCCACCCAAAAAGATTCAACATTCTCTGAACCTATGTCACCTCCTTCTAAAGATTTAATTCCATCTCTTACCAACAGAGCCACAGCACTGCCTATGCCTTCCTACCTGTCTTCGATTCAAAATATATCCTTTGATGTTAAGCTCCCAACTATGACCTTCGTTCAGTCATGACTCAGTGATGCCCACAACATCATACTGACCAATCTCTAATTGTGCCACGAGTTCGTCCACCTTATTCCGAATGCTACGTGTATTTAAATATAGCACCTTCAATCCTGCATTCTTTGCCCTTTTGATTTTGGCCTCTGTGGTACAATTTAACTCTTTGCTCTGTCTGCATTTGTACCCAATCATTGGCTTCTCTTTCCTTACGTTCATGTTACACCCATCATCTACCAGTACTTGCAAACATGCTGGCTGATCCTCAGCTCTATCATACTGGTTCCCATTTTCTTGCCATATTAATTTAGACCAGTCTTTTTCTATTCTTTCATAACTTTAAAGACCTCTGTGATCACCCATTCAGATCCCTTTGAGAAAACTAATTCATATTTGAGGAAAATGACATAACCTCACAGTATCCTTGTAATTCTGTTTGCATGCTCTAACCTTGCTATGTTATGGTGATCAGAAGTGCAAAATTAAGATGCAATATTAGATTGGGCACTGCAGTCACTGGGTGTAAATGCAACAGCAATAACCTGTGCCTGAATAGTTTTGATATGTTAGAACATCCCTTGATATTTAACAGCAGCATATTGAAGGTGGAGAAATAATCTAGAACTGTGGAATGTAGAGAACAATCTTAAAGAATGGTGTGTACAATTAAATTGTAAGCTTCAAATAAGAAATGGTGTGAAGTAACATTGGTGGGTAGGTTTGTAAAGCAATTAAACCACAGCGAGGGAAGGGAAGGATACGCCTGTGTTTTCAAAATCTTTGCTATCAGATGTAATAATCAAATAACATGAGAAAAATTATTAACTATGAGGATATAGTAGAGTAGAGCTACTAGGACTTGATGTTTCAATCCCTATGTTAAGTTGGCACTCTCGATGTTGGCAGTGGGCTTGGAGTGGTGACAAGGAGGGTAGGTACCTCACTGAGGTCGTCAGGTGGGCACCCTCTTTCTTTGACGTTTCATTGATAAGCCCACGACATCTCCAGAGGGCTCAACGGTGCTACCTGGCATCCCAGATACACCCCCCTCAGTTCTATACCCCACTGTCTTCATCTTGCAGCCCAGTTGTCTTTCCTTTTAATCCAAATCCAATTGCTGCTTTCTTCTGCTGCGTTTGACAAGGACTTGATTGCTTGTTGGAGGGAGTGACCCTCATCCCCATCTTCTTCAACAGACTGGTCGTAGATGTAGCAACGAATCCCCTGCATCCCACTTCTACAGGGAAAATCTTGGTCTTCCAGCCGTTCTGGGCAGCTTCATTCCTAAGAAACCATCTTTGTGAGTTGTGTGAAATTTGTCCTCAATCCATCACAGAATTAGCATAAAGGAAGTGGTTTAACTTAGGACTGGAATCTCTATTTCTCATTTGGTACATAAGGGATTATTTCCCAGCTATATGTTCTACATATAGTAAAGTTAGGTTATAGTTATCTTTAGGTACAATTTTATCTTCAGGTATTCTATTGGATCATTACGTCTGTTGCATGTTGGACTGAATCATGATGACAGCTGACCCACATGGCCATGGAGAATGGATGGCATTTTGAGATGACTTCACGTGCGTACAGAAAAATGTGGCTGTTGTCCTGCAAATCTCTCAAAAGAGTGCTGAAATTATAAGTTGAAGCAAGATCAATTCTGAAACCATTTTGGTAATGTAGAAACTTGATAACACTGAACAAACTCTCTTGTGTATTACATAGGAGCAGAAATAGGTGCATTACTCCTTCCCTTTGAGACTAATCCACCATTATATATGATTTAACGCTTCCCTTAAGCCAGGCACTTCTGATATTTTATCTTAATTTAACTTGATGTTGCACAAAAACTATTTAAGTCAACCATCTGAAACAGTGAAACAACTATAGTCACTAAAATACTATTAATAGTAATTGAGATTGTTGCGGTACAATTATGCACTTCTCAAATATTGCAAAACTTCTACATGACTTCTGCTAGAAAGAAGTATCAACAATGCCTCAGCTTTTTTGATTATTTCCTCTACCCACCCATGATAGTTCAATGAATTCTGCATATGCTCACCCATGTCACTTTGGACCTTCACTGCGTCTGCCTTTCAATGGGAAAGTAATAGAAGAAACTGAATAGCTCCAAACAATTAGTAAATCAAAAGGTGCTAGTTTGGTTGGCATTACAGTTAGCTACTGTGGTGATCAGATTTGACACTTCCTAAAATTCTGGAGTAAATCCTGACTCTTACACAATTGTGATCCTTAAATCAATTATGGGTCCTTTTTATTTTCATTTTGATCTCTGCATTTTAATCATCTCTCATTGCACGGGACATGATTGTTTATATCAAAATATTCATATCTTTGAAAACGCAGTTGCTGGTTTGCTTACAAAGGTGGCACAGTGGTTAGTATGCTTGCTGTACAACTGCAGCAACTCAAGTTTGATCCTAGGTTCCAGCGCTGTCTGTGTGGAGTTTGCATGTTCTGTCAGTGACCATGTGGCTTCTTCCCAGATACTCTGGCTTTGACCATTGTACTGAATATCTGCTGGCAGATCAGTTAGCTCCTAACATAGAGGATGATGAGAGAATTAGGGGAGTTGATGATGTGATAGAGAATGGATCACAGGGAAATAAGTAAGGGAATGCTGGGATTGCTTTGAGAGCTGTCCTCATGAAGAGAACTGGCTGTTTCCTGCATTCCCCTCCCGGGGTGAACTTTTCTCTCACTGTGCAAGGAAATTGTACGGTAATCATTGCATTCCACAGCCATCTCATTGGAGCTACAGCCTGTAACTCTGATCCATCTTGTTTGCTGTTTCATGACCTCTTGCTACCTATCTAGTACAGCGGTCTACTGATCTGTCTGAGCAGGGTCAGCTTTCCCCAATGTGTGAACACATTCTGATCTTTTGATCTCTTCGTCTGATCTTTTCAAAATCATGGTTTCTCAATCTAAGTGGCTTGATCTGATCTATGACCATGTCCACTGGTGCATTCTCAAGACCCATAGTTATAATGGGAAAATGGGCCCAATTCTCTTCTAGGGAACCAGCAGTTCACTTCCCTCACACTCAAACAATTCTTTTTCTACATAAGGCCAACAGCATTTTCTTCTGGAGACATGAGCCACAGCAGATGCTGGAATCTAGAGCAACAAAAGACCTGCTGAAGGAACTCTGTGGGTCGAGTGAGGAAAGGAATTGTTGACATTTCAGGTCAAAAACTGATGCAGGGTTTTGAACCAAAATGCTGATAATTCCTTTGCTCCCACAGATGCTGATTAACCAGCAGAGTTCCTCCATCAAATCAATTGTTGCACTATTTTCTTCTGTCTTAATGGAAAATCATTGAGGTATTTCAGTTTCACCAACAGGCTTAGGACAGATTGACTTTGTCACTGTATCTCTGCATACATTTACAGATACTTTCTCAATTCATAGGTAGCCTTAAATCTATTCAATAACCTCAGGTATGTGATAGATGCCATTAAGCACTCCTGATTCTACTTCCTCCTGACCTTCTATATAGTACTCATAACCTCATGTCTCTGTTTTTGAGCTGTACAGGGGCCATCAACTTTATCGGCAGTTGCTTTCTTCAGGGACTTGCACCTCCGCATGCTGTATGCCCTACCCCCTGAAGACAGGTACACCGTGCCATTTAGAATGGGTATTCTGAGACTGGTGGTTCCCACAACATACTTGCCAAAGCCTCTGGGATTTTGAATCCAAGTGATTCTCAATCTTCCCACTTGTGTTCATGGTGTTTTTTACCAGATCTATCTGGAGCACCATGTGACTTATTGCACCGAAGAACACTATATTTCTGTTACCATCTTTGCCAGCTTGTTTCCTGCCTATACCTCACAAAAAGTATCCAGAAAAACTGTCCTCACATTTTTAAGTGTCATTTCCATCCTGGTGCCTGCATTATATGTTTTCTTAAAAGTGAAGTCCATCATATTAAGCTGTTTGCTTATATTCACCCATTCACCATTCTGCATGCCAAGTGATCCAGCAGTATCAATATTAACTATGAGGATTACACCATTTTTCTGGCGCCTTTCCTCTGCCCATTTAATTCTTTTATTTTCCCGGATGCACGTTGTAAACAGAGCTCCTAGAAATCTCCAGCATTTGATTAAATTTTTTTTGTCAAGGTTTCACTATTTTCTCCTGAGGCCTGATAGCTGGTTTGTGACACCACTTTGTTTCTGATCCTACTACCATCAACAATATTGCCTTTTATTTTCTCATACTTGTGTATTTGTTTCTATTATGTGTCCTCTCCAAGGACGTCGACAGAATAGTTCACCCACAGGATTGCTCGTCCACTGGCTCTCCCAGAAAGAGTGAATAGCTGAGCACGCTTGTATCCTTTGAGCCTGCCATTATATCTGACATATTCACTGCTGCTGTTCTGTTATTATTACTGGCATAGTCCTGCCTGCTGTCCGGCTACTCTATCTGACACATCCACTGCCTGCTGTCATCACTGCTGCACCCTGCCTTCTACTTCCTGCACACTCAGTCACTCTTCTGTGATCTCTTCAAGCTGCAGCATCTTTTTGTGATGCTTGTTGGCTCTTTTATGTTGTCACTTGCATAATCAAATAAACAGGCAGATATATCAAAAGAACATGATTATCAACGAACATGACTTTCAAATAAACAGCAAATTGTCATGCAATGACCAACGTCATACCATGTGATGTACTAGCATTTTAAGGATACACGTCTGTTGAGATGAAATTATCTTGAAAGTGGAATTGCAAAAAGGCATCTTTTGTACATGATTATGCAGTGTAATGAACTTCAGGTCTGGGGACGGACTCTTTGTGGAATCCATCACTGAATGCTCTTTGCCTGCATTTATTGTTTGCATGATTTTTTTTGCTCTGCACTTTGAGTGTTTGATGGTCTTTTTTTAATGGGTTCTTTTGGGTTTCTTTGTTTTGTGGCTGCCTGTTAGGAGACAAATCTCAAGGCTGTATAATGTATACATACTTTGATTGTAAATATACTTCGAACTTTAATTACTTTAATAAGTTTCATTCAGGAATGCAACAGATTTATTTTCAATTTTCAAGATTGAAATAAAGATACTTTGAGGCGATATTCTGATCCAGAAGAAAGTTGGAATTATTTTCTGTGCCAAGATATAATCTTAACAGTTGAGATCATAACATATTTAGATCTCTCGAGTTACTGTCAAAGTAACTCTCAGATCACCAATGTATCACTGTCTCACTCCACCTGTTTTTAATAGCTAAAGTCATTTGTCAATGTAAGGAATGTTTACAGTAAAGGTGGCTAATTTCTAAGAATTAGTAAAGGTGGCTAATTTCTAAGAATTCTGGGTTCTTAAAAGAGCATGGGTTTTTAAAAAAAACTTGCATTTTTTGCATAAAAATGAGGAATTTGTTGTTTTGCTTTGTGCCACATAAATGATAGATGGAGCATAACTTTAATTTGCCAGGAGACTGTTTAGGCCTGCAGTTTAGATTGACTCAACATGTGAAAGCAAGTAAATGGATGCAGCAAACCCTTAGCTCTAAACATAGCCTGTATTAAGAATCGTCAACTGTTGGTGTTCATGTTTCAGTAAAAGAAAGTGCCAACGATTAACAAGATCAGCTTACAGCAAAATTTATGGCATCCAGAATTTGAACTTACTGTATCTCGGATCTGTTATTTTAATACATTTATGCAAATATACACCTTTGGAAATGTAGCCTTTTTCACCAGGGCTTGGGTGACTATTGGCTTTCTCTGCACATTGTTGGTGAGTAGAATAGCACAGTGGCAGAGTCAGGAGTGCAGCTGACTCTGGATTCCAGATTTGTAACTCGGCTAAATATTTTAGGCCATGTGTTATGGCCTAAACTGGAGAAAATCCATGCATTGATGAGTTATTAACTTCAAACTTTCTGCATGATCCTCAAAGAGTTGAACTGCATGTGCATGTAGCGAGAGCTGTATAACTCATTTCCTTCTACCTTAGGCCACAAACTTATCAATCACCCCTGCTGTGGACCACATTCTGGAGGTCCAAGACGCTGACTTCTACAAAGAAGGGATCCGTATGCTCCACGACCACTGGACTAATTGTGTAAATGTAGGAGGGGACTGTGTTGAAAAATAAATGTGCTAGGTTTTCTAAAACTGACTCCTTCTACCTTAGGCCACAAACTTATCAATCAACCCTCGTATAATGTGGAGAAGTATAAAGTTTCCACCTTGGAAATGGAAAGGTGGTTATAATTTTTCTCTTCAAATATGATAACAGTGTAACAGTAGATAGAGAAATCTGGGTAAGTCAAAGAAAATTGACATGCCTACATAAAAATATAACATGAATACGTTAGCTTTTATTGCAATGAGCTGGCTATTTCCCTTGAGTCCAGGACCTAGATCCAAGGGTCATGTCACAGGATATAAGATCAACCACTTACAAATAAGAGGAGGAAGTATTTCTTAACTCAATGATTGGGAACTGTTGAAATTTTCTGACAATGATTTGGATGCTGGAATAATGTGCAAAATAAGGACTGTGATTGACGTGCATTTGGCCATTAAGGGAAGGAGACAGTGTGGGATATCGGGATTATTCTGCAGTGATCTTATGAAATGATGTAGTAGCCTCAAGTGGCGTATTAATGCTCATATTTCTTATGCATCTGTCATTGGTAAGGTTATTAATTTAAAAATATTGCTTTAATGTGTGCTTTAGCTATGAGTTTTATGTTACTTTATAAAAACTTAAGTACTGTTGCTGCTTAGATTCTGAAATAGGAAACAAATAATAGTTGTTTGGAAATAGCTATTATACCTCGAGAGAAAAGAACTTAAGGTCAACAGCCTTTCATCGGAACTAGAAAGATTAGAGATATAATAGATTTTAAAGAAGTACAGTGGAGGAAAGAGGAAGCAAGTTGGAAAGAGTGAATCAGAAGATCTGTGGTAGGGTAATGTCCACGGTCTGCCATCTGCAATTGCAAGATCCAGTACTCGAGCAGAACCTTTGTTTAAGTCATCAGTAAGTTTACTTGCTAAGAAGGTTAATGATGTTTGGCTTGTCACTGAACACTCCAGCAAACTTCTATAGATTGTACTGTTGAAAGTATACTGACTGGCTGTGTCATAATCTGGTATGGAAATTTGGTTGCACAGGAACACAAGAAGCTGCAGAGAGTAATGGACTCTACCCAATACATCAAAGGCAAATCCCTTCCCACCATTGGCAGTATTTATAGGAGACATTTCTTCAAGAAGGCAATATTCATAATCAGAGATCCCAACCATTTGGGCCAAGCCGTCTTTCTGCAGCTACCATCTGGAAGGAGGTACAGAATCCTGAAGTCCCACAAGTTTCAAGAACAGCTACTTCCCTTCAAACAATCAGTTCTTGAACAAGTGGCAAAACTAACAACACTATGGTCACGTTACACTAAAATGGCCTTTGTTTTTATTTGATATAATTGTGTCTTTTCTCAATAAAATTATGTATAATTTATGTTAATTATGCACCAGGCTACCATAATGGTTAGCATGACGCTATTTCAGGTCTGGGCGTTGGAGTTCAGAGTTCACTCCGACTGCCTCTGTAAGAAGTCTGTACATTCTCCCCATAGAATGCGTGGATTTTCTCTGGGTGCTCTGGTTTCCTCCCATAGTCCAAAGATGTACTGGCTCAATAGAATAATTGGTCATTGTAAATTGTCCCATGGTCAAATCAGAGTTAAATTGGGGGTTGTTGAGGGCTGCTGCGCTCTGTGACACGATGGGCTGGACGGCCTATTCCACGCTGCATCTCTGAATCAATTATTTGTATTTTTCTTGTTGAAGCTATGTGTTTGCACCTGTATGTACATGCACTTGTGCATTTAACATAAATTCAACTTTAACTTTGTAAAGAAATAATGAGAAATGTACTTGCACTGATAACTTTCTGAGATTAGCTGCTGTGGTGAAAACTGACTCAGAAGTCTTTCCGATCCTGATATATAGTTCAAAGTTCAAATTAAGTTTATTATGAAAGTACATATATGTCACCATGTACAACTGAGAAATTCAGTTTCTTTTAGGCATGCTCAGTAAATCCAAGAAACATACTAGAATCAATGAAGGACTGCATCCAACAGGATGGACAAACAGCTAATGTGCAAAAGACAACAAACTGTGCAAATACAAAAAAAAGTAATAAATATCAAGAACATGAGATGAAGAGTCCTTGCATGTGAGTCCATAGGTTGTGGGAGCAGCTCAGTGATGCAGGGGAGGGGGCAGGGCGTGAGTGAAGTTGAATGAAATTATCCCCACAAGTTCAAGAGCCTGATGGTTGAGGGGTAATAACTGTTCCTGAACCTGGCAGTGTGGGTGTTGAGGCTCTTGTACCTTCTGAAGGCACCAGTGAGAAGAGGGTATGGTCTGGGTGATGGGGGTCCCTGATGATCAATGTTGCTTTCCTGCGACAGTGCTCCGTGTAGATGTGCTGAATGATGGAGAGGACTTTACCCGTGACGGATTGGGCCAAATCCACACTTCTTGTAGGATTTTTCGTTCAAGGGTATTGGTGTTTCTAAACCAGGCTGTGATGCAACCAGTCAATACACTCTCCACCACACATCTATAGACATATGTCAAAGTTTTAGATGTCATGCTGAACATTCAGAAACTTCTAAGGAAGTTGAGGTGGTGCCGTATTTATTATTATTGTGGCACTTACATGCTGGGCCCAGGATAGGTCCTCTGAAATGATAACACTGAGGAATTTAATGTTGCTGACCCTCTTCACCTCTGATCTCATGATGAGGACTGGCTACTGGTGACTTTCACTTCAACACTAAATGTGCTTTTGCTAGAGGTACTCCAATGCACATAGAGCATTGGAATTTATCAGTGTGCACAATCGTCTCCATATGAACCATAACGACATGCTGGGGGTTGCTTACAAAACTTCTAAGTGCATATACAGTATCTCTTTTGAATTACTCACTGCATTCTGCAGTATGTAATTTCCCTTTAAGTAATGCACTACTTTGGAACTGTCTTAATGAATTGGTGATTTCACAATAAGGTTAATTCCCAGGATGGCGGGACTGTCATATGTTGAAAGGTTGGAGTATACACTGGAATTTAGAAGGATGAGAGGGGATCTGATTGAAACATATAAGATTATTAAGGGATTGGACACGCTGGAGGCAGGAAGCATGTTCCCGCTGATGGGTGAGTCCAGAACCAGAGGCCACAGTTTAAGAATAAGGGGTAAGCCATTTAGAACGGAGCTGAGGAAAAAATTTCACCCAGAGAGTGGTGGATATATGGAATGCTCTGCCCCAGAAGGCAGTGGAGGCCAAGTCTCTGGATGTTTTCAAGAAAGAGATGGATAGAGCTCTTAAAGATAGCGGAATCAAGGTTATGGGGATAAGGCAGGAACTGGATACTGATTGTATCAGCCATGATCACAGTGAATGGTGGTGCTGGCTTGAAGGGCCAAATGGCCTATCCTGCACCTATTGTCTATTGTCTTCTGAAGGACTAGATGGAATTAACTCTCAGGCATGCAGGTATGGCACCTTTAAATGGATAAAGGGTCATTGCCATAGCCATAAGAGAACGAAGGGGAGTGGACTCCAGGCCAGGCTGAAATGCAGAGGGATGAGCCAATCTCAACCCAGCATCTTGTTAGCAAATGTGCAGTGGCTGGAGAACAAGACTGTGGATCTAAGGGCAAGACTGCTGTATTGGAAGGAAATGAGGAATTGCTGCCTTCTGTGTACTTTGATAATAAATTTACTTTTTAGGTGTGATATTGACATGTTTTTTAGTCTTTATTTTATTCAGTGCATTCAGCCATTGCTTGATGTCAACTTGAAGATTATCTTCTGTGATACTTGGTTTCCCTACTACTTGGTACTTCTGGCTCAAGATGGTTGTAAAACTTCCAGTTTGAATATTCTCATTTCTGTACTGGTCACTACCAAAAAGTTGAAAATATGGATCTTCATGGAGCCTTTACCCCTTACGAATGCTTTAACTATCCATCCAAATTCATAACTGAATGAATGCCAAGTTTTGTGGTTGGGGGAGTGCTAACTTCTATTTATAGTTTATCATATCAACTGAGAATTATTTCCCCAGCTGTAGCAATAGCTTGTCTTGCAGCAGCCTTTGATCTTTACAGTCAGTTCCTATGCTGAGTAACCCAGCCTGAAAGAGTAAATTGACTTGGGAAAAACTGGTGTGAATAGGCAAGCCTGAGAAATTTGTGGACACTCCCTATCTGAAATATGCAAAAATAACTTCTATGCAAGAAGCACTGTTCAGCTGCAAGATCATAATTAAGATGATTTCAGTTATTAGTTATAAGACTAAGTTAAGCTAAGACATTTATCACTCTCTGATTTGAACATACTTGAAATACTATAATATTTTAATTGCCAAACTGCAAAGAAAATAAACATATTGAGGAAAACACGGAGAAGAAACGTGATGTCAGGTGTAATAAGAAGCTAAGGTTTTAGGGAAAAATCACATGAACAATTCAAAATAGCATTAATAAAGTATATCAGAATATCATGAAAGGAATTTTGTTTAGAGGTATGCTTGAAGGCTGTCTCATCAAAATGAAGGCAGTATCACAAATGATACAATATTCACATTGACACAGAACAGGAGGAAGTAGCAAGACCAGCATTATTATCAATCCATCTTCAGAAAGTGGTAGTATGCAGCTGATCTGAACTACTGTCATCCAATACATGAAAAAGCTCCCCCAGCTTTGCTGGCTGAGGAGTTTCAGGTTGTGAACTTGGCTACAATAAGATAGATATCTAGTTCAAAATGGTGTGTACCTCAATTTGGAGGAGTCCTTGCAGCTGCTGTCCTTAATATTCCAGGTAGCAGAGCTAAGATCATAGAGTTGCATGTTATTGCAATAGACCTCAGCGACTGTATAAACTGAAACCATGGTGCACTGGTGTGGAGGGGACATCAGAAAGAATGGCTGCTCTGTCCTGGATAGTGTCCAACTTCTTGAAATTCGTAGGAGCTGGATAGACCTACACATTTTACACTCTGATGACATCCATCTGAGTGAGCCTTTTGTGTCACATGGCTGCCTGAGGAAAGTGGGGAGTATTTCATTACATCCCTAATTTGTGGCGCTGGAATGATACTGAGGATGTTCTATGAGTCTGTGGTGACCAGTGCTATCATGTTTGCTGTTGTGTGCTGGGGCAGCAGGCTGAGGGTAGCAGACACCAACAGAATCAACAAACTCATTTGTAAGGCCAGTGATGTTGTGGGGATGGAACTGGACTCTCTCACGGTGGTGTCTGAAAGGAGGATGCTGTCTAAGTTGCATGCCATCTTGGTCAATGTCTCCCATCCACTACATAATGTACTGGGTGGGCACAGGAGTACATTCAGCCAGAGACTCATTCCACCGAGATGCAGCACTGAGCGTCATAGGAAGTCATTCCTGCCTGTGGCCATCAAACTTTACAACTCCTCCCTTGGAGGGTCAGACATCCTGAGCCAATAGGCTGGTCCTGGACTTATTTCATAATTTACTGGCATAATTTACATATTACTATTTAACTATTTATGATTCTATTACTATTTATTATTTATGGAGCAACTGTAACGAAAACCAATTTCCCCCGGAATTAATAAAGTATGACTATGACTGTGACTATGTTGCAAAGGTTTTGGGAAGGGTTTGGAAAATGAGCCGCTTGCCACAAAATATATGGGGTGAGGGAGGGCAATGTCATGAGGCTACAATTTGTTATGAAGTGTAATTCTGATTCTGGTCCACGGAGCCTCATGGATGGCCATTTTTCAGCAGGTAAAACTGCTGTCATCTGCCATACTTATAGTATATAATACAGAGGTCTTAGTGTGAAGAAGGAACTTGACACAACAAATACTGCACAGTGTGAATGCTGCTAATACATCAGCAACAAGTAGTTTGATAAACTTGAGGATAGAAAGTTAAAGCCATGGGTTGGTTGACACCACCTGTCACAAACTCAATCTTGACATCGATGTCCATCAGAAATGCAGCTGAGATAGTAGTAGTGATAATGCCAAATCAGTCTTGGTGCTGGACATTAAAATTCCACACCCAATGTGCATTCTGGGGTGGTGGTTGGTAGGTAGTAATCAGCAGAAGGTTTGCTTGCTGGCCTGATGCTATCAAACTCCATGCTCTGCTTTGCCAATCCTGAGGACTCTGGGATCTATTTCCTTTTGACTGTGGATATGTTCTCCCAGTGTGACAGAACTTTATGATTAAATCAAGGCAACTGGACTTGCTGTGTTGCCTAGAAGCCATTTCATCACTCATCCAAGAGGTTTCTTCAGTCTGATCCATGGTGGGTAGTTTTCCAGTTTATAAACTCTGTGAGTTGTTTATAGGTATAGCAATCATATGAGGGTCGTTAAGAGTCATAGAGGTAATGAGAGGGTTATTAGCCTTATCTTTGCATGAATGGAGGCGTGAACTGTTGTGGAAACGCTGGGGTAGAGATGTTAGGACTGTATTCTAAATAGCTGATAGGTCATGTCGTACCCCAACCCCTCTATTCAGGGACAGAGGTGGCTTCTTTAACCATATATAATGACCTGGATGACTAAGAAACTTCATGGACATTATGATTAAAGTGTCTGGGACACTGTTGGTTGATATTTTCTGGTCAGTCATTAAGCATTCGTCAATCAGCATTTTAGAAGCATATAAACCTGTTCTCACCAGACCCATTTTTCTTTCTTATAGGATGATGAAGTTGTACTTCAGTCCGTTGCCACCATCAATAAAGAACAACGTAAATTTTGCCTGGCAGCTGAAGGATTTGGTAATCGTTTGTGCTTTCTCGAGCCTACTTCAGAAGCTAAGGTATTCAGGTCGTCTTTTTCATGTTTTTGGCAGAATATTTATTCTCACTGATGACGTGGCCTTTAAAATCCAGTACTCGGGGGGGGAGGGGAGGGAATGTTAAATGTGTTCAAGTGCATTGTGTACAATGAACAATTTAATCAGATGGAAATCAATTGATGAATTATTAAAATAAAATTCCAATCTAATTTTAAGTTTGAACCTTATTTTCTTTGTCTTGCCTTTTTTTTTATTGTGGAGCAGAGTTGATTGGCCAAGCAGCCTAATTCTGTTCCTACATATGTCTTGTGGTCTTCTATTCAGGAAAATGAACATTTAGACAACTTATTCCTCAGCAGTTGCTAGTGTCTAGTGAATGAATTGATCAGTGCTGCATGGAAATAAGATGAATAGATAAATTGTATTTTTCATTGCCGTGCCCAGTTTCAGTGTACTTTATTCTTTACATTTTCGTTTGCTTTGTAATTTTTTGCAACTTTTTTCATATTTACTGTAACTTGATGTAATGATAGAGATTTGTCACATAACTCTTGATAAATTGCAGAGATGAACTTTTCAGGCAAGTCCTTCCATCCCCACCCTCTCAACACCATCCAGACCCTCAACTTTTCACTTTGTATTCAGTGATCAGTTACTTCACCTCTACACAGAGAACATCTAGTTTTCAAATTTCCATGTCAACCTTAGGTTGTCACAAATTTTCAGACGCATGATGGTGCATGCACAACTATCCAATGTAGACACATGAGAATCTCCATGTGCTGGGAATCTTGAACAGCAGAGATAAAATATTGAAAGAACTCAGCAGGTCAGGCAGCATCTATGGAGGGAAATGAGCTATTGATGTTTCGAGTTGAGATCTTTCAGTAGGGCTGGTCCTATCTACCTAGCAATGTAATACTGTATATCAAGACCTAGAAATTAGATTGAATAGCAAAATATTTTTGTGTACAATGTGATACAATTACTTTAAAAATACTTTGGAAAGTAATGCTATTGTGGCATCTGTGATAATAATTCCCTATCGCACTATTAGTCAGATGCATGCTGTGGTACCTAGCACCATGCAGGTCCAGCATAGGCTTACTGTGGGCAACAATTTACTTATGTGCGGCCTTCCCAGCACACGCTCCGCCTAGCTTTGCTGATGTTTAAAAAGAACTTGAGTAAGAAGGAACTAATGTGTGGAATTCTGGTGCTTGGAATTTGCTTTGGACCGTCTTCAAGTTAGATCATTGCAACACCCTTGAGTGAGGACCATTTCCCCCAAAACAAAATGGTCGCTGAGTCCTCTCCTTAATCATGTTCCTCATGGACTCCTCACACAGTCATTGCTATTGTCCCTCCTGGGTCTCTCCTCTCCTCCCACCATTTCATCCACTCTACAACCTAATCTCCACCTTCCAATGCAAGCCTATAATCTACCTATTTGCTTTCATATTTTTTCACATGATCGAAACAACTGGAGGAAAGTTACTCATTTTAAGCTCATACAACTGACTTAAGATACAATATCAGTCACCAAAGAATTTCAGGATAAATTCTTTAAAACAGGAGTGCATTTAGTTCTTTCATTTAGTTCTTACAGGATCAACCCAGGTAAAACTGCAGGGCGTAATCACATACCTGTTCAGGTGCTGAGAGACTGTGCAGCCTAGTTAACAGAGATTCTAGCAGATGTCTTCAACGTCTCTTGGGAATAGTCCAGCGTCCCCTCAGGCTTCAAGGTGACCACCATCATCCCAGTGCCCAAGAGGGCAACAGTAACTTGCCTCAATGACTACCATCCAGTAGCACTGACCTCAACAATAATGAAGTGCTTTGAGCAGCAGATAATGGATCATGTTAAATCCAATCTTCCCGCTATATTGAACCCTTTCCAGTTAATTTATTGCTGAAAGTGGTTCGTTGATGATGCCATACTCTCTGCACTCCACTCTGTCCTGTCCCATCTGGAAAGTGGTGCCTCATATTCCAGGATTCTGTTTATCGATTTCATCTCGGCATTTAATATGATCATCCCTCAGAAGTTGGTGGGTAAATTGTCAATGCCTCGCTCTGTAATAGATCCGAGACTTTTACGCAGAAAGGCCGCAACCGGTCCATATTGGCAGAAACATCTCTGGCTCCAACATGTTGAGCACTGGTGCTCCAGAGGGCTGCATGCTCGGCCCGCTGCTGCTCACATTGCTGACACATGACTGCACTGCTAGATCCAGTTCAAACCGAATCATCAAATTCATTGATGGCACAACAGTGGTTTGGCCTCAGCAACAACGACAGCGAGATGGCATGCAGTGAGGAGGTAGAACGGCTGATATAATGGTGTGACAACAAGTTGAGTCGAACACAGACAAGACCTAAGGGGTGATTGTAGACTTTAGGAAGATGCAGCTAACAGTACATGCCCAGCTCCTTCATGGAGAAAATTAGGAGCACCAAGTCTCTAGGGTGCACATAATGGACAATCTCACATGGTCCCTCAACAATACCTCTTTGGTCAACAAAGCACAGCAGCATCTCCACTTCCTGAGGAGATTGAGGTGAGTGAGGATTCTACCACCTCCCGCCTCAGCCCCGTCCCCAATTCTAACCAATTTTTACAGGCACAAAGGTGTCTTGACCAGCTGCATCACCGTCTGGTTCAGGAATCACAAGGCATGCAACTCAAGTCCCTATAAAGGATTGCAAAGATTTCTGAATGGATCATCTTCCACTCATCAGAGGTAGTTATCAGGAGCGCTGTGTACACAGGGAATTTAACATTGCCAATGATCCCTCCCATCCATGCAACAATCTCTTTGATCCCCTACCATCAGGCAGGAGGTACTGTAACATTTGGATGTGACTATTAGGATGGGAAACTACTGTCTATTGTTTGCATTGACTTTGACTGGGTAGTAATTATTGGTGATTTTAATATTAATGTTGATAACCCCAAGGACAGTAGTGCTAATGAACTATTCTGCATCCTAGACAATTATGGACTGACACAGCACGTGACAGGGCCCACACACAGCAAGGGCCACATTCTTGACCTTGTCATTTCCAAAGGTCTAAACACTTCTGAGGTTGTGGTAATCGATATTGCCCTTTCTGATCATCTCAGTGTTTTCTTCCATCTAAAGAATTTTTAAAAATTATTACCCAGCTTCTTGAACACTTGTAATCCACAGCAACACACACAAAATGCTCGAGGAACTCAACAGGTCAGACAGCATCTATGGGAGAGTGAACAGTCAACATTTCAGGCCGAGACACATGTGCTGGGTCCAGAACAGATTCTCTGAAGTTATAGGAATTTAAAGTAGGTGACACTCTCCACCTCTGATCACCCAATGAGAACTGGCTTTTCAACCTCTGGTTCCCTTTTCTTGAGTTTTGCTGGGATGATGATATTGAATGCTGAGCTTTAGTCAATGAAGAACATCATGATGTATGTATCTATGTTGTCCAGATTTTGTGGAGTTGAGCGAAGAGCCACTGAGATGTGGATCTGTGGACCATTCTGTCTTGGTCTCGTTCTTTGCTATCATCATGACTGCTGTCTACATCTCACCTGAGGCAGACATCAAGTTACTGCCGTGATCAACAAGAATGAAAATAATCTGTCCTGATTAAGAGTGTCAGCCCGAAGTATCAACTGTTTGCTCTTTTGCATAGATGCTGCCTGATCTGCTGAGTTCCTCTAGCATTTTGTGCACATTGCTTTGGTTTTCCAGCATCTTCAATTTTCTTGTGTTTGTGAGACTTCTAATCCATATCCAGCAATTAAATGATAGAAGCAAAGCAAAATTCAGATTAGTACTTTACTTTTGTTAGTTTCTCAATAAGTTGCACTAATGGCAACAAAAGCAGAAAGTAAGCAACTCTCACAAGTAATTCAACTACCTAGGAGATCTTTTGTACCCAAGTTATTCCTTTTGATGTATCTTTCACAAAAGGTACCAATAATTCTTTCTCCCAACAGAGGGATTTTGTACAGTTGTCATGGGGGTCTAAGTAGAGTTATACCATAATAGCATTGAAGTTCAAGTTCAGTTTATTGTCAGTCAACCATGTACATGCGTACCACCAAACGAAATAACATCCCTCCGGACCAAGGTGCACAACACAGTACGTACAACTCACGCACATAACAAATATAGTAATATTACCACAAATAAATTAACCATAGAAACTACAGCACAGAAACAGGCCTTTTGGCCCTTCTTGGCTGTGCCGAACCATTTCCTGCCTAGTCCCACTGACCTGCACACGGACCATATCCCTCCATACACCTCCCATCCATGTATCTGTCCAATTTATTCTTAAATGTTAAAAAAGAACCCGCATTTACCACCTCGTCTGGCAGCTCATTCCATACTCCCACCTCTCTCTGTGTGAAGAAGCCCCCACTAATGTTCCCTTTAAACATTTCCCCCCTCACCCTTAACCCATGTCCTCTGGTTTTTTTCTCCCCTTGCCTCAGTGGAAAAAGCCTGCTTGCATTCACTCTATCGACACCCATCATAATTTTATATACCTCTATCAAATCTCCCCTCATTCTTCTACGCTCCAGGGAATAAAGTCCTAACCTATTCAACCTTCCTCTGTAACTGAGTTTCTCAAGTCCCGGCAACAACCTTGTAAACCTTCTCTGTACTCTTTCAGCCTTATTTATATCCTTCCTGTAATTTGGTGACCAAAACTGAACACAATACTCCAGATTCGGCCTCACCAATGCCTTATACAACCTCATCATAACATTCCAGCTCTTATACTCAATACTTCGATTAATAAAGGCCAATGTACCAAAAGCTCTCTTTATGACCCTATCTACCTGTGACACCACTTTTAGGGAATTTTGTATCTGTATTCCCAGATCCCTTTGTTCCACTGCACTCCTCAGTGCCTTACCATTAACCCTGTATGTTCTACCTTGGTTTGTCCTTCCAACATGCAATACCTCACACTTGTCTGCATTAAACTCCATCTGCCATTTTTCGGCCCATTTTTCCAGCTGGTCCAAGTCCCTCTGCAGGCTCTGAAAACCTTCCTTGCCGTCTACTACACCTCCAATCTTTGTATCATCAGCAAATTTGCTGATCCAATTTACCACATTATCATCCAGATCATTGATATAGATGACAAATAACAATGGACCCAGCACTGATCCATGTGGCACACCACTAGTCACAGGCCTCCACTCGGAGAAGCAATTCTCTACTACCACTCTTTGGCTTCTTCCATTGAACCAATGCCTGATCCAATTTACCACCTCTCCATGTATACCTAGCGACTGAATTTTCCTAACTAACCTCCCATGCGGGACCTTGTCAAAGGCCTTACTGAAGTCCATGTAGACAATATCCACTGCCTTCCCTTCATCCACTTTCCTGGTAACCTCCTCGAAAAACTCCAGTAGATTGATCAAACATGACCTACCACGCACAAAGCCATGTTGACTCTCCCTAATAAGTCCCTGTCTATCCAAATGTTTGTAGATTCTGTCTCTTAGTACTCCCTCCAATAACTTACCTATTACCAACGTTAAACTTACCGGCCTATAATTTCCCGGATTACTTTTCGATCCTTTTTTAAACAACGGAACAACATGAGCCACTCTCCAATCCTCCGGCACCTCACCTGTAGACAGCGACATTTTAAATATTTCTGCCAGGGCCCCTGCAATTTCAACACTAGTCTCCTTCAAGGTCCGAGGGAACACCCTGTCAGGTCCCAGGGATTAATGCACTTTAATTTTCCTCAAGACAGCAAGGACCTCCTCCTTTTCGATCTGTACAGTTTCCATGATCTCACTACTTGTTTCCCCTAATTCCATAGACTTCATGCCAGTTTCCTTAGTAAATACAGACGCAAAAAACCTATTTAAGATCTCTCCCATTTCCTTTGGTTCCGCACATAGGTGACCACTCTGATCTTCAAGAGGACCAATTTTATCCCTTACAATCCTTTTGCTCTTAATATACCTGTAAAAGCTCTTTGGATTATCCTTCACTTTGACTGCCAAGGCAACCTCATGTCTTCTTTTAGCCCTCCTGATTTCTTTCTTAAGTATTTTCTTGCACTTCTTATACTCCTCAAGCACCTTATTTACTCCCTGCTTCCTACACATGTCATACAACTCCCTCTTCTTCTTTATCAGAGTTGCAATATCCCTTGAGAACCAAGGTTCCTTATTCCTATTCACTTTGCCTTTAATCCTGACAGGAACATACAAATTCTGCACTCTCAAATTTTCTCCTTTGAAGGCTTCCCACCTACTGATCACATCCTTGCCAGAGAACAACCTGTCCCAATCCACGCTTTTTAGATCCTTTCTCATTTCTTCAAATTTGGCCTTCTTCCAGTTAAGAACCTCAACCCTAGGACCAGACCTATCCTTGTCCATGTTCAAGTTGAAACTAATGGTGTTATGATCACTGGAACCAAAGTGCTCCCCTACACAGACTTCCATCACTTGTCCTAACTCGTTTCCTAACAGGCGATCCAATATTGCATCCCCTCTAGTTGGTCCCTCTATATATTGATTTAGAAAACTTTCCTGAACACATTTTACAAACTCTAAACCATCTAGACCCCTAACAGTATGGGAGTCCCAATCAATATATGGAAAATTAAAATCCCCTACCACCACAACTTTGTTTCCTGCAGTTGCTTGCTATTTCCCTGCAGATTTGCTCTTCCAATTCTCGTTGACTATTGGGTGGTCTGTAATACAATCCCACTAATATGGCCATACCTTTCCTGTTTCTCAGTTCCACCCATAAGGACTCAGTAGAAAAGCCCTCTAATCTGTCCTGCCTGAGCACTGCTGTAATATTTTCCCTAACAAGCAATGCTACTCCCCCACCTTTCATTCCTCTGCCTCGATCACGTCTGAAACATCGGAACCCTGGAATATTAAGCTGCCAGTCCTGCCCCTCCTGTAGCCAAGTTTCACTAATTGCTACAACATCATAATTCCACCTGTCAATCCACGCCCTCAACTCATCTGCCTTCCCCGCAATACTCCTAGCATTGAAATATATACACCTCAGCAGATTTTTACCACCATTCACAACCTTTCTATTAGCGGATTTGCTTGAACTTTTAACATCATTTATTTTCACCCCAGCCACACTGTCAGCTCTGGCACTCTGGTTCCTATCCCCCTGCAAATCTAGTTTAAAGCCTCCCCAATAGCACTAACAAACTTCCCTGAAAGGATATTGGTCCCCCTGTAGTTCAAGTGTAACCCGTCTCTCTTGTACAGGTCCCACCTGCCCCAGAAGAGGTCCCAATTATCCTGAAATCTGAAACCCTGCCCCCTACACCAGTTTCTCAGCCACTTGTTCATCCTCCAGAGCATCCTATTCCTACCCTCACTGGCATGTAGCACAGATAGCAATCCTGAGATTACCACCCTCGAGGTCCTGCTTTTCAACTTCCTACCAAGCTCTCTATACTCACTCTCCAGGACCTCCTCACTCTTCCTTGCTATGTCATTGGTACCGATGTGCACCACGAAATCTGGCTGGTCACCCTCCCACTTCAGAATGTCATGCAATCGATCAGAGACATCCTTGACCCTGGCACCCTGGAGGCAACAAACCATCCTGGATTCTCTATCACGACCACAGAACCTCCTATCTGCACCTCTAACTATCGAGTCCCCTATCACTACCGCTCTCCTCTTTTCCCCCCTCCCTTCTGCACTGCAGAGCCAGACTCAGTGCCAGCGATCCGGCTACTGCAGCTTGTCCCAGGTAAGTTATCCCCCCCAACAGTATCCAATGCAGTATACTTGTTGTTGAGGGGAATGGCCACAGGGGAACCCTGCTCTGCCTGCCCTTTCCTCTTCCCTCACCTGACAGTGACCCAATTTCCAGTGCTCTGCTCCTTTGGCGTAACTACCTCCCTGTAGCTACTATCTATAATCTCCTCACTCTCCCGAATGATCCGCAGGTCATCCAGCTCCTGCTCCAGTTCCCTAACGTGTTTCGTTAGAAGCTGCAGCTGGATGCACTTCTTGCAGGTGTCGTTGTCAGGGACACCAGAGGGCTCCCTGACTTCCCACATCCTGCAAGAGGAGCATTCCAACATCCTGCCTGGCATCTTCTCTACTCTAAACTATCTGAACAAAAAAAAACTTACCGGTACCTACCCTGGCCTCTGCCTGTTGGGCCAAAGCCGTCCCACTCTGACTCAGTCCACAAATTAACAAATAATAAGGTGCTTTTACATCACAAGTTAAAATGTAAGGAGTATAATGCTACTGGTACTTCTTCGGTGATGAGACCTGGGTTGTGCCAGGGTGTTCAGTAGTCCTACAGTCTCGGGGAACAATGCAAGGCAAAACAGGCAAGTTTATTTGTATAGCACTCTTCAAACACAAGGCAGTTCAAAGTGCTTTACATAGAACACGATAAAAATGAAACTTCAAATTTCAGACAATTTAAAGAGAGTAATATCACACATAAAAATAAAGAAATAAAAGTTACAATGAAGGAGATTCTAATTAAAGACAGTGAAAAGAGAAGTTTTAAGTGTCAATTTAAAAGAGCTTAAAGCTGGGGCAGACTTCAGATCCTCTAGAAGGCTATTCCAGATACATGGAGCATTGTAACTAAAAGCTGCTTCACCATGTTTAGTTTTGACCCTGGGGACGCTAAGCAGACCCACCCCAGATGACCTGAGAGCTCAGGAAGGTTCCTAATGCAGCAAGAGATCAGAGATGTATTTTGGCCCTGGACCATTCAGTGCTTCATAAACCAGTAGTAATACTTTAAAGTCAACCCTCTGATGGACAGGAAGCCAGTGTAGTGATCTGAGACTGGGGTGATGTGTTCTACTTTCTTGGTCTTATTACGGACTCTAACAGCAGTGTTCTGAATGAGCTGCAGTTGTCTAAGGGATTTTTTTACAGAGACCTATGAAAACGCCATTACAGTAGTCAAGTCTATTAAAAATAAATGTATGGACAAGTTTTTCTAGACCTTGCTGAGACATAAGCCCTTTAACTCCCACTATATTTTTAAGATGGTTGTAGGCTGATTTTGTAATTGTTTTAATGTGGTAGTTGAAATTTAAGTTGGAGTCCAAGGTTTCTGGCTTGGTTTGTGGTCAGTAACGACTGGGATTCTAAGTGAGAACTGACTTTTAATCATTTTTTTTAACACCAAAAACAATTATTTCAGTTTCTCTTTGCTTAACTGGAAGAAATATTGGATCATCCATCAGTGATTTGTTCAGTACAGATTTTTAGTGATTGTAAAGTTAAAAGCTTATGTCAAAAAGCCAAAGAAAAATGGTTAAACCAGGAATGTGAGTAAGTAGAAAGAATCCCTATTACTGATCCAAAAAGGTTACATCAACAAAACAAGAATATCACTGGTAAAAAAAAGCTCCTTTGTTCTTCAGGTGGATGTTTGAAAGCAAAGGATGGTACCATTATCATGGAAAAAGATGAGATTATGAACAGATAGACTGTGTATATTCAGGAATTGTTTGAAGACGATCAAGGTGAAAAACCAGAAATTAAGAACATTGAAGGTCCAAGTATTTTAAAATCTGAAGTTCGTAATGCAATGAATAAAATGAAAAAGGAAAGGCAGCAGGTCCTGATGAATTAGTAATAGAACAAATTATTGCCCTTGAAGATTATGGAATTGAAAAACTTACTGATTTAATTAATGACATTTATGAGACTGGAATAATACCAGAAGAGATGAAAAAATCAGTATTTATCACTCTTCCTAAGAAACTGGCGCAATAGAATATGAACTACATAGGACCATAAGTTTAATGAGTCATTTCACCAAGATACTTCTAAGAATTTTGATGACAAGAGCTAAAAGTAAGATACAAGCTGAAATAGGTAAGGAACAATGTGGTTTTGTGAAAGACAAAGGTACAAGAAACACAATATTGATGTTAAGGATACTACCAGAACGAGCTATTCAAGTGCAAAAAGATTTGTTTGTTTTATCGACTACACAAAAGCATTTGATAAAGTGAAGCACAATAAGTTATTTGAAATATTACAGGAAACTCTAGATCTAGATTTGAAAGACCTCCACCTAATCAGAAACCTGTAAGAATAGATGGAGAAGTGAGTCAGTTTATGAAAATCAAGAGAAGTGTTGGACAAGGGTATGTTTTCTCTCCTGATTTGTTTAATGTGTACAGTGGAACAATATTACAAAAAATAAGAGACATCTTGGGGATCAAAGTTGGCGGTGAAAACATCAATAATTTCAGATATGCCAATGACACTATTAATTGCAAGTACGGAGGAAGAACTACAAAACTTAATTGATATTGTCATCGAAGAAAGTGCAAAAATGGGTCTAGCTATTAGTTGCAAAAAGACAATGTATGGTGATATCCAAAAAGAAGGAGAATCCTATCTGAATAAACGGGGGAAGACATAAAACAAGTACAGAAATTTTGCTACTTAGGAAGCTGGGTGACATCTGATGGCAGGTGCGACTTGGACATCAAAAGAAGAATAGGGATGGCAAAAGACACCCTTATGAGAATGAAGAGTATACTGACCAACACTAAACTAGGCACGACAACCCGTGTCAGAGTACTGAAACGTTACATTTATCCAGTTATGTTATATGGATCAGAATATTGGACAATATCTAGTAATATGAGGAAACCAATTGAAGCAGCAGAGATGTGGTTTTTGAGGAGGATGCAAAGAATATCATGGATGAAATTAATATCTAACGAGGACGTCATGAACAGAGCAAGCACAAAAAGAGAAATAATATATGAGATCATGAAAAGGCAACATAACTTCATTGGACATGCGATTAGGAAAGAGGAGTTAGAATGCATGGTAATTATGGGAAAAGTTGAAGGGAAGAAAGCAAGAGGAAGACAAAGACAAATGATGATGGAGACAGCAGCCAGAGAACTGGAAACGAATACCAATGAATTGATCCACTTGACCCGAAACAGGAGTGTGTGGGCCATGGCAGTCAAGGCTCAAATTGGGCATGGCACCTGATGATGATGATGATGGCAACACAGTCACTTGAGGACACTGTTATATAAATCTGAGTGGTATCTGCATAACTAAGATAAGAAATTTTGTTGCATACCATGATCTGAGCTAGAGGGAGCACGTAGGTTAAACAAGAAGAGGCCCTTAGCATATCATTTTTGTTTGATCAGATATGTAGCTACAAATTGATACAGAATAGTTCCTACCCTGTAAATAAAATTTAAACCACTTTAGAACAGTACTGGAAAATCCCTCCCAGTTTTCCAGTCTGTCCATTAATATGCCATGACCTACTGTGTCAAAAGCAGCACTAAGATCCAGTAAAACCAAAACTGAAATGTTATCCTCATCATCATCATGAGTTAAGCAGATACCATTTAAAGCCTTGACCAGAAGAGTCTCAGTGTTATGGTGTTGTCGAAATCTAGACTGGAAACGGTCCAGACAGTCGCTTAGTGCCAAAAAGCTACTGAGTTGCAGATTAACAACATTTTCAATGGTTTTACTTAAACATGGTAAGTTTGATATAGGCCTGTAGTCCTTAATTACTGAGGCATCCTGGTTGTTCCTTTTTAAAAGAGGCTGAATAACTGCAGTTTTCAGGGCTTTTGGGAAGCAGGGCGTTTGAGCACTAGTGAATAAAGACATGGATATTCATTATGGATTTTCATCCATCTTTCAGGATGAAGTGTTAACTATTTGCAGAATGTCTGGCGCCATGCAGCTAAAAACATTTTTATACAAGGTTGTAGGTAAAATGTCAAGGGAACAGGAGGAGGATTTCAGGAGTAGTACAATTTCTTGTAGAGTTTTATAGTCAATGGGTTTTGAATTGTGTCATCTTAACTAAATTAGTTCTAAGTTAATGAAAGGATGACTGGCCTCTGCCTGATGCAGAGACAATAACAGTATGTCTAATCTTCTGAATTTTGTCAGTAAAAAAGAAAGCGAGGTCATTACATGATTTTATACATAGAAGTTCAGTAAAAAAGAATGTGAGGTCATTACATGATTTTATAGACAGAAATTTAGGTTCTCCTGATAAAGGAGGATGCGTGAGCCTCTCAGCTGTAGCAAATAAAGCACGCACGCTATTGCTGCTTTTGTTTATAATATCAGAGAAGAAGGACTGCCTTGCATGTCTCAACTCTAAATTATAGATGCGAAGAGTTTTTCTTTATACAAGTTTGTAAATGTCGCGATGGAGCTGGAGTTTTGTTTTCTGCCACCTGTGTTCAGCTTCTCGGCACTGTCTCTTTTGGAGTTTAACCAGCAAGGTGTTTCTCCATGGTGCATTTTTTCTTTCCAGAAACTATTTTTATTGTACCTCTTGCTTCGGCTAGCGACTTAATATAGGGGGTGATAGCCTCTGGTCTGGCCAAACTTAAGAAATCTCGTTTGGGTGGATGCTGCACGATGTGTCCCCTGTTACAAATCAGTACCCCGAAATAACAAACAGTACACTATGCGATTAGACGATTAAGCTTTATAATTCTTACTTTGAATTATAGTTTTCAGTTATGGTTAGTAAAGAAATAAAAAAAAGAAAAAAAGGGCCCAATCTTATTAAACAGTCTGTTGCGCAATGTCGGAGCTCACTGATAAGCCGATCGTCGTTGCCCTTCAGACCCTCGCTCCGAGTCCACCCTGTCTGACGGTCTACCAACTCTCTCCATTCGTGTCTTCTCTCCTCATCTCTCCCCGGCAAAAATGTGAAAGCCTCTCTTCCAGACTCACAGGAAAGAACAGCAGCATTCCAAACCCCATTATCTCTAGTCATAACCCAAACATTGCTGCTACAGAGAAACCATTACATTATCAGTGAAACCTTACAGCATGTTACATTACTTTTGTGGGGGTGATTGTATCAATGACATCTGTAACTTTAGAGCTGAGATGGTGTACAAAGTTATTGACAGAGGCCGGAGAGATGGTAGGCATGAACAATACCTTCATGTTTTCCGTGATATACTGTTTTGTGATTGGTTCTGTTTGAGCACTAGTGAATAAAGACATGGATATTCACTATGGACTTTCATCCATCTTTCAGGTAGTGGGTGTCAGACTCCTTCCAACCTTTGGCTGAATTATTCTTCCTAAAATGCCTTTTAATTCTCCTAAAAATTACCTTAAATATACAGTATGCTGTTCGTTATAGAACATAGAATAGTACAGCACAGTACAGGCCCTTCGGCCCACAATGTTGTGCCGACCCTCAAACCCTGCCTCCCATATAAGCCCCCACCTTAGATTCCTCCATATACCTGTCTAGTAGTCTCTTAAAGAATAATATGTTGGACCCGGATGCTGGTGGTTATTCTCCGTAACTTCTGCCACCTCCAACGGGATCCCACCACTAAGCACATCTTTCCCTCCCCCCCCTCTCTGCATTCCGCAGGGATGGCTGCCTACGCGACTCCCTTGTCCATTCGTCTGCTCCATCCCCTCTGGTCTCCCTCCTGGCACTTATCCTTGTAAGCGGAACAAGTGCTACACATGCCCTTACGCTTCCTCCCTTACCACCATTCAGGGCCCCAGACAGGCCTTCCAGGTGAGGCGACACTTCGTCTGTGAGTCGGCTGGGGTGATATACTGCGTCCGGTGCTCCCGATGTGGCCTTCTATATATTGGCGAGACCCGACGCAGACTGGGAGATCGTTTTGCTGAACACCTACGCTCTGTCCGCCAGAGAAAGCAGGATCTTCCAGTGGCCACACATTTTAATTCCACATCCCATTCCCATTCTGATATGTCTATCCACGGCCTCCTCTACTGTAAAGATGAAGCCACACTCAGGTTGGAGGAACAACACCTTATATTCCGTCTGGGTAGCCTCCAACCTGATGGCATGAACATTGCCTTTTCAAACTTCCGCTAATGCCCCACCTCCCCCTTGTACCCCATCTGTTATTTATTTATATACACACATTCTTTCTCTCTCTCTCTCTCTCTCCTTTTTCTCCCTCTGTCCCTCTGACTATACCTCTTGCCCATCCTCTGGGTTTTTCCCCTCTCCCCCTTGTCTTTCTCCCTGGGCCTCCTGTCCCATGATCCTCTTGTATCCCTTTTGCCAATCACCTGTCCAGCTCTTGGCTCCATCCCTCCCCCTCCTGTCTTCTCCTATCATTTTGGATCTCCCCCTCCCCCTCCCACTTTCAAATCTCTTACTAGCTCTTCCTTCAGTTAGTCCTGACGAAGGGTCTTGGCCCAAAACGTCGACTGTACCTCTTCCTAGAGATGCTGCCTGGCCTGCTGCACTCGCCAGCAATTTTGATGTGTGTTGCTTGAATTTCTAGCATCTGCAGAATTCCTCATGTTTGTTTCCAGTCTAATTCGGTTAGGCAGGTCAATGCTTGTGTTGCTGGGCATGCTCACGTGAAGTCTGTTTATTCCCATTCTTAGATGCTGCCTGACTTGCTGAGTTCCTCCAACATTTAGAGTGTGTTGTTCAAGATTTCCAGCATCTGTAGAATCTATTGTGTTTTTGAAGAGCCTTACTTCTTTTTGTTCTTACATTATTTAATTGATAACTGATTAACATAATATGTATTGCCCAGGTGCAGCTTGAAGCTGATCAGTCCTGGTCAGTCTGAGTCCTCAATACACTCTAAATTGCTTCATCCAATATTACAACCCGTTTTTGTGTTGCTGTGAGTCCACTGCACAGTTTGAGTGGAATACAAAATATATTTAAGTTGGCAGCCTTCTTCAGAGAGCAAGATAGAGTAACAGGCACAGAAAATGAGCACATCATACACGTGCACAGAGGTACACTTCTTTAGCAAGTGTGCCGTGTGGTCAGCAACCATCTAAACAGCCATGCAGTCTCGTCGTGGATTCTTTGTGTACACCAAGTTGTGTAAATGTGGTTAAAATTCTGTGATAGTACCTTGAATTAGAATGGGAAATGAGGAAATCACATAAAATGTCTTGGTGGGTGAAAGGGTGAATAAAATGACCTGAGTAGTCCTGGTGGAACTGAACTGATCAATGACTCAAACTGAAGTCAGCCTTGGAGTTTGATCATGATTTATGAAATGTGGCTGCCCAGGGGGGCCAAACTGATCAGTTTGTCACATCACTGGACCATTCAAGCTGGGCTGCAGCAATGGCAGATTTGCTGATAATCCACAGTATTACTTTATGATTTTGATGAGCTTTGTAGGCCATGGACTCAGAAGACAAAGGGAAAATTAATTATTAAAGTTACTTTAATTTAGTTTAATTCCTCCAATATTTGTTTTTGTTTTTAATAGATTTTTTTCAATGTTTACATTCGTTTTTTCAATATTCATTTTAATTTTAATAGTTTTCAAATGTGCCCACGTTGGAGCCATTTCAGCAATGAAAATAACTTGCGTGATTTCAGGGCAGGTGAAGTTCTACTCCAACCTGCCATATCCCCCAAACCTTTCCCAGAGGGAAGTCCTCTAGCCCATGCCAGCTATGGTAAACTCACCATCTGGACCATACCACAAGCATCACAGAAGTTCGCCACAATGGCCTTGGTATGTCTGGGCATGCGAAGATCACGGCCAGATGTTCCATGCAACGAGCCTGCTCTTGCATGGTTCACCCATTGATATTTCTGGCCTAGTAGTGCTTAGTTTAATTTAAACCATGGAATGTGTGAAAAAGACATTTCATCAATATAAAAATAAATAGAAAAGCTAACCATGTTAAATAATATTCTGCACCAAATTTATATTTGCTTTCAGAATGCTAGAATTATTTTAGAAATGGTATATAAGTTAATTTGAAAGAGTATACATACAGTGTGTTTTACATTACAGGTAAGATTTTAATTTCAGAAACTGAAGGGTCATTGCAGTGTATGAAAAGCTGCATTAACCATTCTAATGTTTTATGACCACAACACGCTGGCAGAGCAGTTACATAATATGTGGTTTTGTTACTAGTATCAGACCTCATGAAATATTACTGTATATAAAGATTCAGTAACGACTGCAGTTATTGAATGTTAACATTTGTCTACGTATTTATTCAAAGGAAGGGGAAGTTTAAGTACAAAGTGGAAGATTTCCTGTGTCTCGATGAATAATCCCATATGTTGCATTATTAATAACATCTTTATATTTGATAATTCCACTTCCTTAATGGTCAGCTAGTTCATCTTCATATTAACTTTCTTATGTACTGTCTGGTTCCTGTCCAAACATATGCAATTGTACTTACCTGCAGTTACCTAATGGTGGTGGAGTTTTAAGAGTTCACTTGAAATTTAAATACAATTCAATGGAAAAGAATCTTTTAGGAAAATATGTTCTTCCTATATGGAAGGCAGTTGAAGGTACAGTAATAATGATCTTAACTTGCAAGTTTACTTCCTGGTCAGAACTGATCTCAGTCAGAATATTAATTTTGTATTATTTGGAGGAAATCAGGTATATAAACCACTGTTGGGAGTGCATTTATATTTGTATTCAGGGTGGAGTTTGGCTGGGGTGTTCTCGTGTCTCTTTTATCTTTGTTAATCACTAAAGATCAACCGGAACCCAGAGAAAGTGGGATAGAGAGAAAATTCAAGAAATTGCCATTTGGCCTTTAATTCTTTGTCAGAAGTATAAAATCCCCCATGGCAGTCATCATTTGTGTTATATGTAAGGAGCCAGCATTCTCCTACTACAGTTTAGAGCAGTGGCATCACGAAGTAGCCAATTTGAACGGCATGAATAATCGGACAACACAGAAGCTGATCAAACGCCAATGTCCCAGAAAGGTGTATTAGCTTTTGCATAGTTCCATGGATTTTTACAAGTTGTACCATATTACCTATCCTGTTGTTACAAATTCAAGCACATGGTTGAGTAACTTGGCAACGGACTTGATACCAGATAAACAAAACAGACAAAAGTAAAAGATGGATCTTAATTCTTCACGTCATCTCTTTTCTTTTACTATCTAGTTTTGTCATTGTGCAATTCAAAGTACAGATGTCCATTACTGTGATGACTAACATGTTTTTTTGGTTCTTTATTTGCAGTATGTTCCTCCAGACCTTTCCATCTGTGTTTTTGTGCTGGAGCAGTCATTGTCTGTCAGAGCCTTGCAGGAGATGTTGACCAGTACAAGTGAAAAGAGCAATGAAGGGGTAACTATCAAACATTTAAGTATTTGATTTTTCCACTCCATTATGCTCTAGAGTGAATGCTATTTCCAGGCCATAGGATTTTTCTTTGTTTAAAGTATTTACACTAGTCTGCTAATCATTGCTGTTTAGAAAATACCTATTTACAGACTCGTATCAAGTTGATTTGAATAGAATTGGCACCACAAATCATCATCCAAATTGTACACTGTTGCAAAGAATATTACACTAAAGCATGGCAAGAGATTTTGCGGAACAAAGAATGTACTGTGTGTTACAATTTATATATTGATTAGATCACACTGAAGTATATCAGTCAGGCCTCCTCGTTACAAAGCCAATGTGTGGGCACTAGAGAAAGAATATTCTTAAATATATATTGAGTACAGCACCAAAATTGAGAAAGTAGAGCTATTGGAGAAGTCTGAGTAGGCTGGGAGGTTTATCTCATTGCAAACAAAAGGATTGGTCTGATAGAGATCTTTATAATGATTCAGGGATTTGACAGAGTAGAATGCAAAGTGGCTTGGATTTTGCAGATATTGCATCAACAAAAAAAAGTGGTGCCTTCATTACACTGTAAAATTAACATCAACTTCAGGATTTCCACATGGAATAGGTTAACGCGAAATCCAGGTATTGTGATCAGTGATTTGCAGTCAGGGTGTAGGGCTCCTTAATCTTCTCTTAACAGGTGATGCACTATCAATTACTCCAAAAGACTGGAAGTAGAGTAAATACTGAAAGGCTTTAATTAGCAGTAAATGGTCCACGTCCCTGCTGAGTATCTGCCCCGGACTGAGGGAGGAGCAGTGGCACAATCGCCTTTGTTCAGGGATCTGTGGGAGGAGCCACAGGAGCAGTCAGCAGAGGGTCGTGTCCAGACAGGTAACCCAGTCTTGTGCAGTCTAGTCGATTTGAAGGAAATTTATAAGAAATCTTCAGAAGTATTCCATATCAAACTTACTGGCCCTAGAGAGAAATATATATGCGTAGATTTTATTTCCCTTCAATAAATTATTTCAAAACATAATTGATTTTAAATTTAAAATAAATGATTTATGATATTTCAGCTTTTTCCTAAACTACTTCTGTAGCTATGATGGCTCATTTGTTATATTACTCAAAGTCTTAAAGTCTTATCAGTGGATATGAAGACATTACCATAACTGCTGGAGGGGGTGTTGATTCTGTTAAGTAATTAGAAAATAAAAACATCAATTACATCGACTAACCTGCCAGATATCCATAATTGAAAACAAAAGGTAACCAAAATACTCAGCAGGTCCGCTTGAGTGTCTGGAGAGAGGGACAGGCTTGATGTAAATGCCCATCTGGTTCACTAATTTCCTCGAGGCAAGCAAATCTGTCGTCCTTATACTGCCTGTCCTATGTGGTTGACTTGTGACGGCCCCTTCCAATACAAAAGTGGCAGTCAGCCAGCTCTAGGATTATTGAGAAAGGATCATCAGAATGAACAAGCTGGCCTTGCTAATTGTGTACTTAACTTGTCAGTGATGAAAAAGAGATTCTTATCTGTAATGAGAGCTCTGTAAAATGTTTGAAACCTCATCAAAGAAACTCTTGGTTTCTAGTTCATGAGAATTCCTTCATGGGATTGTTCACTCAGTTAGCTTGCCGACACCAAAGCATCAGAGATCCCTCCTTAAAGGGACATTGATAAAGGAGAAGTCCTCATCATGCAGAATGATAGATTTTTATTGACAGTTTTCTTGAGGGTCATGTTCATGGCTTACCCCAAATGTAAAATTAGTCCTAAGATGCTTTCATGTGTAAATGAAATCAAAAGAACACATCATAACTATTAGATGCTGCATAATAAATCTAAATGATATGTTCCGTATTGAAGGAGTGGTGAGGATTTGGGACTTACTACCATGTGAGTTAGTTAAGGTGCACACCCATGGAGGCATTTAAGGGGAACCCAGATGACTGAAGGCATAAAGAAATGAAATATCATCTTTGTTGGGTTGAAATAAGGTCAGAAAAACCTTGTGTAAATCCTGGACCAGCAAATTCTATTTAAATTGGCTTCTTTGGTGTAGGTTCTCATTGTTTCAGAATCAAGAAGATTCAGTACATGTTCCCACCTGCAATGTTCTCTTTACTTAAAATAAAATCATCTCAGATCTTTTCTTTAATGGTGCATAATACTCCAGTTTCAGATTTTAAGTTCCATTCTATTTTTTGAGGTGCTTAAAACTCTCCTTACTCAGAATGGTACAGACTAATGTGGTGCAAAGATATATCATGTTATTTGAAAATCACTTATTTTGTTGAATTCATTATTAATAATAAATCATTGATATTGGCAAGTGTGTTGTCAAGTTCATGCATTTTCTTTGCTGAATTTTGCATATTTGTGTGACTTTGCAAATTAATTTAACTGTTGGATTTATTTGCAGCTCTTAAAATCTATTCCCCGTGTATGTTGATAGCTGGATTATTTGTTGTACTGTTCTCATCAGGAATTTACAGCTAACTTAAGAAGGTGATTCAGCCCACTACACAGCAGATGTTTTATGTCAATTTTTGTTTTCTGCAACTGCAGTAAACTCCAATTGGTTCCTTCTGGGAAGAAATTTGGCAAAGCCCAAACTTTCTGGCCTAAACCAGACCCTGCAGTGTGGTGTTCTCTGAACAGCCTTATTTGTTCAAATGTAATTAGGATGGGCAATCAGTTTGGCAACGCCCATATCCCATGAACAATAAATAAAAGAGTGTTCCAATGTGCAAAGTCAAAGGATTTATCTGGATAAGATAAGGAAATGTACTTGAAATTTATTCTCTCTTTGCTGTTTCTTTTTTAACATGCTAGCCAATTGATTTCACCAAATGGGTATGTTTATTTCATTGGTTTTTCACCCTCCTTCTTACAAGCATGCAGTCAAAGTGTTGAACTCTAAACTTGCTTTCATAGGGCAAATTCCTTAAATTTGTTGTGTAATTGTATAATTATTTTTTTAAATTTACTCCTTTTTGTGATGGGATGAAAAGCAGTTTATTCAACTGTTTTCACTTCAACTGAAAGGGAAATACGATTTTTGTTTATTATTTTGTATCTCTTTATTGATTAATTTGTTCTTAGGGAAAATATTCAATCATAAATTAGGGATCAGGTATGGTGAATTTTGCAACAATATCTGGTAATGCCTAAAGTGAGATGGCAGCAGTATCCAAACTTTAGCTGAACTGCCTTTCAAAGTTCAAAATTTATTATCAAAGTACATATATATTACCATATTCTACACTGAGATTCGTCTTCCTGCAGGCATTCATAGGAAAAAAGAAATACCATAGATTTTACAAAAAAAACTTTGCTGACAAAGTTTTCTTCTATTATAGGAAACATTTATTCAGTGACATTGGTAGGTAGTTTCTTTTCTCATCTTGTTTTGCTTATTGATGAATCAGATTCAGATTTAATATCATTGGCATATGCCATGAATTTTGTTCCTTTATGGCAGGAGTACAATATTATAAATAAATATAGAGAAAAAAAACTGAGTTAGATTAATTAAGTATATATATGTATGTCAAAATAACAGAAATAAAAATAAAAGTAGTGAGGTAGAGTTCATGGGTTCATGTCCATTTAGAAATCAGATGGCAGAGGGGAAGAATCTGTTCCTGAATCACTGAGTGTGTGCTTTCAGGCTTCTGTACCTCCTTCCTGATGGTTTTATGATGCAATATTGTGGTGCTTCCTGACTGACAAACATAAGATTTAAGGACTCTGATGTTATAAGTAAACAGATTCATCCTATGAAAACTTATCAAAGTCAACCTTTGTTTCTAGTCTATGAGAACTCGTTCAGCTGATAAAATCATCATAAATATTTGCTGATTACATATACCGTGGTTGAAGAAATCATGGAACCAGATAGAGGTGGACATGACCCAGCTCTCACATTCTGGAAACCCACAATCATACTGAGAGATTGTGAATGTGCAGATCCATACCCATTGCTATTGCTGTTGATTGAATTGGATTGGACCACAGGTCTGGATATAGAAACTGTCTTCGTGCTTACAAATTGCCTGATAACAGTTTGAAAGCTCATGCCATCAAAGGACTTTTCCATAGCTTCCGAATCTCTCCGATAATCAGTCACTTCAGAGCTAAAAATTGTTTACAAAATTCAAAAACGTTCTAAGTTTACTTAAAATCACATTCATCTTAAAGTAACTGAACCATTAATATTAAAAGTAAAAATTTGGAAAACAGCATTTCATCGAAGATCTATTTGAATGAATGGGGGCAGCTGTGGCTAGTATAAAGCAGGTAAGGCCAAATGCAAAGTATATTCAACCCCTCAACTCCATAGATTATAGAACTGCTGCTGGATATGATGCTAAGTGCAGCGGTGAAGCAAAAGATTAAATCTGTTGCCAGATGATGTTTCCACGTTTACATTCTTCTGCTCTGCTATCTATCCAAAGGCATAATTCAATGTTGTGAATAGGATTATGGAAATTGGTTGGATTTTTTTTGAGTGGTTAATCACAATTTTATGTCTATGAAGATGTAATATTAGCAGGAGATGAAAGGGTCCCCATTTTTCCCAGGGTTGGATCCTTCAGTAGTCTGATTCTCAGACTTCACCTTAACGCTAAGCTGTTTGCTGCCTTGAGCTTAATGAAGGTAAAGGGGAGGTGACCTTCACTGCCAGGTAGAAGGAAACTGACAATTTTGAAGAGGGCTATTTGCTGCAATGCCATTTAGGAGGCAGAGCAGTGGGTGGGCACACATCTTGCATTAAAACACCCAAACTAAAGCAGCCTGTAACAGTTTCATGAGATGATGAGGTTAAAAAGAAACAGACATGGGAATTTTGTGAGATAATCCGGACTGACAATATTTTTACCCTATAGCATTTGCAAACATTTTTTATGTGAAAAACCCCATTAAATGATTTTACTCAATTGATGCTGAATCTGCAGGTAATTGTGTCTTGACTATCAGAGGGAGAATATTTCCTGTATTGCCTTGGATGATGGCCAAAAAGACATTATATTAATAATACAATTTTACTCATCAGCAATTTAATTTGCTGACAATGACATGAAATTTTTTGAATATATTTTTATTTAAAGTGTTAATTGGAAAGTGCAAACTCACAGAATATTTTTTAAATTTGATTTTTAAATATAGAAATGAACAGTTAAAATGAAATAAACTCAAAAGGTTCACAAAGTACTGAGGTTGTTGATTTATTTTCTTGAGAAATCTTAGTAAGCACATACTTAATAACATGCTTTACTTGTATTAGCTCAATAATCCCATATAATCCTTCTCTTTTGAATCAGAAATATTAGTAGCTACTAAATGTGCCTCTTTAAAATTGAAGGCAAACCTTTACATCACCTTGACTAGTCCCATCCCCATCCTGAACTTGAACAAAAGAAATATAAGAAAATTACAATAAAAAATCTGGAACTCTGAAATGAAAGAAAGTGCTATAAATGCTCAGTTAGACAGTGTCTGTGGAAAGAGAAACAGGGTTAACATTTCAGTTGGAAATCCTTTGTTTAGACTTGAAGAGTGAGTAAACAAGTTTTACGTTGCAGCCAAGTTGGAGGAGGGGTGATTCAGACCAAGTAGTGTTTAGCTGTAGATGTAATCATGTGGTTAGTAGATTATGTGAAGGACAATTCATTGAGTGCAAAGAATGGTGACTTGGAAGGTGAGAGCAAAGAGAACTCTACTACTGCTGTGTTCTGCAGAAGAGGGAGTGAGAGCAGAGAAGTAGGACATAGATCATTAGGAAAGCCATGTCAGGAGATATCAATCAAGAGACTCCACCAAAATCTTAACACTGCAGCAAGCCATGCCTTACCTGTCAGAGATAAGCCCTTTGTTCCATGCAGCCTAATTCCAACCTCTCTGCAATATAAAGCTAATTATTATCCCCTTCCCAGAAAGGCTGCCTCACCTCAAGAACAGGCTCAAGTTGTCATTTGACCATATACTGCCAAGGGAAACAACGTTCCTCCAGACCAAGGTGCACAACACAGTGCATGCAACTCGCATACACAACACATAAAGTAAAATTACCACAAATAAATTAACAAATAAAAAGGTGCATTTATGACTCAAGTTAAAAAGTAAACATATAACACTACTGGTGCTTCATATGTGATGAGACCTGGGTGGTGGAATCGAATTCAGTGATCTTATAGCCTGGGGGAAGAAGCTGTTTTCCCATCTTAACAGTTCTTGGCTTAATGCTATGTTACCACCTGCCACATGTGTGCCACAGCTCCTGAGGAGATGCTGGATTGTGTAGCAAGAGAGAGAGTTCAAAAGTAGTGAGCGGAGGCAGTCAGGACATTCTGTGTGCCTCAGTTCCCAAGGAGACATTGGATTGTGCATAATTAGGAACTTGGCAAGGGCCAATAAAAAGTAGTTTAAGTGGAGCAACCAATGCAGGAGTGGACATTGTCAGAGTGGAGAACTCTGGCTTTGGCTCAGAGAGGCTTCAGTGAGGAGAGGCAAAGACTGTAGGTAGATTTTTTACTGTTTAATTTTTATTTCTATCTTTCTTATTTCAAGTTAGAACACTGGGGATGCCAGGCAGTATAATGGAATTCTCCTCTTGCAGGATGTGGGAAGGCAGGGAGATCCCTAGTATTCCTGATGACGACACCTGCAAGATGTGGTTGGGCAGAAAGAACTACAGTCTGCAGATCAGTGGATTCGAATGAAATAAGAACAGTGGAAGCAAGCAGGCTAATTGTCTTTGTAGTTACCATGTGTTTGAAGGAAATGGAGGTGGCCGTTTTGAGAGACTGTCCTTGCAGACCCCCATTTTGTGTACTCTGAACTGATTCTTGCTCTGGGACACTCTATTCAGAACAATTAAATGTGGGCACAAGGAGTTTCTGTTGTTGACTTGCTAAGCCTGAGAGAATTCTCAGATAAGCTGTGTATTGTGTAGAATGGCAGATTTGCAGAAGTAATCTTGTTAGATTTAGGGTCTGGGAGAACCATAAATTACCAGTAGCCAATAACACGGCAAGGTACAGCTATACAGCTTTGGATACTGTTGGAGGGAGGATCAACCAGAAAAAAAAACACAGCAGTCAAGTATCTGGAATTGAGCCTGATTCTGTGGCTCAGAAGGGAAGGGGTAAGAAGAGGAGTGCAGTAGTGATAGGGGATTCCGTAGTTAGCAGAGCAGACAGGAGATTCTGTGGACATGAAAGACACACTCAGATGGTATGTTGCCTCCCAATTGCCGGGATCAAGGATGTCTTGGATCAGGTCCACCATGTTCTAAAGGGGAAGAGTGAGCAGCTGTAAGTCATGGTACCTATTGGTACCGATGATATAGATAGGAAAAGGGAAGAGGTCATAAAAGAAAATATAGGGAGTTCGGTAGAAAGCTGAAAAGCAGGACCTCCAGGGAAGTAACTTCTGCATTGTTGCCTCTGCCGCGTGCCAGTGAGAGTAAGAATTGGATGATTTTGCAGCTGAATGCATGTCTGAGTAATTGATGCAGGGGCCAAGGTTTATGAGTTCTGTAACATTCTGTAACTTCTGGGGAAAGAGGTGACATAGGATTGGAAGATGTAGAATCCTTAAAGAACTGCAAAAGTAAAAAGACCATGATGGGAGTTATATACAGGCCTCTGAACAGTAGCCAGCATGTGGGGTACAAATTACAGCAGGGCATAAAAAAGGATTGTAAAAAGGTTAATGTTACGAAAGTCTTAGGAGTTTTCAATATGCAGGTAGGTTGGAAAAATCAGGTTGTTGCTGGATCCTAAGGGATGGAATTTATAGAATGCCTACAAGATGACTTTTTAGAGCAGCTTGTGGTTGAGCCCACTAGGGGAAAGGCAATTCTACGATTAGGTGTTGTGTAATGAACCAGATTTGATTAGGAAGCTTCAGGTAAAGGAACCATTAGGAGACAGTGATCATAATATGATAGAATTCACCCTGCAGTTTGAGAGGGAGAAGCTAAAGTCAGCTATGTCAGTATTGCAGTAGAGTAAAGGGAATTGCAGATGCATGAGAGAAGAACTGGCCAAAGTTGATTGGAAGGGGACACTATCAGGAATGACAGCAGAACAGTATTGGCGGGAGTTTCTTGGAGCATTTTCAGAAGGTGCAGAATCCCAAAGAAGAAGTATTCTAAAGGGAGGATGAGGTAACCATGACTGACAAGGGAAGTCAAAGATTGCATAAAAGGAAAAGAAAGAGCCTGTAATATAATGAAAATAAATGGGAAGTTAGATGATTGGGCAGCTTTTAAAAACAAACAGAAGACAACTAAAAAATCTATAAGGAGTGAAAAGATGAAATGTGAAGGTAAGCTAGCCAATAATATAAAAGAGGATTCCATTTTTTTTCAGATTTATAAAGAGTAAAAGAGGAGAGGGTGATTATTGGACTGCTGGAAAATGACACTGGAGGGGTAATAATGGAGGACAAAGAAATAGCAGATGAACTTAAGTTTTTATGTTAGTCTTCACTCTGGAAGACACTAGCAGTAGTATGCCCGAAATTTGAGCATGTCAGGCAGCAGAAATGAGTGCAGTTGCCATTACTGAGGAGAAGGTGCTTTGGGAAGCTGAAAGGTCTGAAGGTGGATAAGTAATCTGGACCAAATGAATTACACCCCAGGGCTTTGAAAGAGGTAGCTGAAGAGGTGAGGGCATTAGTAATGAAGTAATTAGTAATCTTTTTAGAATCACTAGATTCTGAATGGTTCCAAAGGACTGGAAAATTACAAATGTTACTCCACTCTTTAAAAAGGGAGGGAGGCTGAAGAAAGGAAATTAAAGACTAGTTAGCTTGGCTTCAATGGTTGGGAAGATATGGAGTCCATCATTAAGGATGAGGTTTTGGGGTTCTTAGAGGCGCATGATAAAGTAGACCAATGTCAGTATGGTTTTCTTCAAAGGAAATCTTACCTGACAAATACCTTAGAATTCTTTGAGGAAATAACAAACAATATAGACAAAGAAGAGTCAGTGGATGTTGTTTGCTTGGATTTTCAGAAAACCTTTGACAAGTTGTTGCACATAGGACTGCTTAATAAGATAAGAGACCATGGTATCACAGGAAAGATATAGCATGGATAGAAGTTGCTTTACCAGCAGGAGAGAAAGAGGGAAATAAAGAGATCATTTTCTGGTTGGCTACCAGTGACTAGCTGTGTTCCACAGGGATCTGTGTTGAGACTGTTACTTCTCATATTATATGTTAATGATTTGGATGGTAAAATTGATGGGTTTGGGGCCAGTTTGCAGAGAATATGATGACAGATGGAGGGACAGGTATTGTTGAGGAAGTAGGGATAGTGCAGAAGGACGTAGACTGATTGAGAGAATTGGTAAGGAAGTAGCAGATAGAATACAGTGTTGGGAAGTGTATGGTCATGCACTTTGGTAGAAGGAACAAAGGTGTAGACTATTTTCTAAATGGGGAGAACATTCAAAAATCATAGGTGGAAAGTGACTTGGGAGTCCTTGTGCAGGATTCCCTAAAGGTTAATTTGCAGGTTGAGTGGTGACAGAGAAGGCAAATGCAATGTTAACATTGCATGTCTCAGAGGACTAGAAAGTAAAATCACGGATGTAATGCTGAGACTTTTAGGCATTGGTCAGACCACACTTGGAGTATTGTGAGCAGTTGTGGGCCCCTTATCTAAGAAAGGTGCTGGCATTGAAGAGGGTCCAGAGGAAGGTCACAAGAAAGATTCTGGGAACAAAAGGGTTAATGTATGAAGAGTGTTTGATGGCTGTGGACCTGTACTCATTGGAGTTTAGAAGAATGTGTGGGATCTCATTGAAACCTGTTGAATATTGAAAGGCCTAGACAGAGTGGATGTGGTGAGGATGCTTCCTACAGTAGATGAGTCTAGGAGCAGAGGGCACAAACTCAGAATAGAGGAACGTCCTTTTAAAACCGATGAGAACTGTATTCAGCCAGAGGGTGGTAAATCCGTGGAGGCCAAGAAATTTGGTATATTTAAAGCAGCGGTTGATAGGTTCTTGATTATAGGTTATCAGGAGAAGGGGGTTGAGAGGGATAATAGTTAATAAATTGGCCATGATAGAATGGCAGAGCAGGCTCAATGGGCTGAAGGGTTTACTTCTGCACCGACGTGTTATGGTCTTATGGTAGGGGGTCAAAGAGATTGTTCAACGGATGGGAGGGATCTTTGTCAATTCTAAGAACGCTGTATATGCAGCGCTCCTGAACTATCAATAATGGGTGGAAGAGAGACTCTGAAGCAGTCCTCTCAATCCTTTGTGGGGACTTGCGGTCAGATGCGTTGCAATTCCCGTATCAGAGGACCTGTCCTGGGTCCAACGCATAAGTGCAATTATGAAGAGTGCACTGCAGGATCTCTACGTCCTTAGGAGTTTGTGGAGATTTGGCTTGACGTCAAAACTTTGACAAACTTTTAGAGATGTGTAATGAAGAGTATATTGATGGGCTGCATCACAGCCTTGTATGGAAGCACCAATGCCCTTGAATGGAAAATTCTATAAAACGTAATGGATACGGCCCAGTCCATCACGGATAAAGCCCTCCCGACCATTGAACATGTTTCCATGAAACGCTGTCGCAGGAAAGCAGTATCCATCATCAGGGATTCCCACCACCCAGGACACATTCATTTCTCATTTCTCAAGAGCCTTAGGACTTGTACCACCAGGTTTAGGAACAGTTACTGCCCCTCAGCCATCAGGCTCTTGAACAAACAGGATAAGTTCACTCAACTTCACTTGCCCCATCGTTGAAATGTTCCCACAACCAATGGACTCATTTTCAAAGACTTTTCATCTCATGTTTTCAATGTTTGTTGCTTATTTATTTATATTATTGTTTCTTCTTTTTGCATTTGCATAGTTTGCTGTTTTCTGCAATCTGGTTGAAAGCCATTTTGGCAGTCGTTCATTGATTCTGTTATAATTACTTTTCTATAGAAATGTTGAGTATGCCCACAAAAAAATGAATCTTAGGGTTGTATATGGTGACATGTATATACTTTGATAATGAAATTTACTTTGTACTCTATATTTTGATGCAGCTGGTCAGGACTTTCTTGATGGTGCTCCTGTAAAAATTGGTTAGAATGATGGTGGGGTGGGGGGACGCCTCGCTTGCTTCAAGCTCCTCAGGGAGTGGAGACACTGCTGTGCTCTCTTGACCAAAGAGGCCATTACGTGCACTTCTAGAAAACTGGTACTCCTAACTCTCTCCATGGAGGAGCCACTATTGTGCATTGAGTGGTCAGCCTGCACCTTACTAAGATACTCCTAAAGCACTTCCTGAGTATGTCCAGTCTTCACCTAAAACTAACCAACTCGTTCCAGTTTTGTGTGACACTAAGTTTTAAAAGTGATTTTGTGATCTAATGTGCGTAAGATATAGATTACATTATCTGTTCCCACTTCCATACTGGATTGTGTAAATGTTTGCAAAAGTACAGAGCAGCCACTGGAGAAAATGTTGATTTACTTGTCTTCTGATCTCAGTTTATTTTACATCTAGGAGCTGCTGCAGCTGATTCAAGCCCCTTCTGCTTACGGGCTGAAAATGCATTTCTGCTGATGCAGATATGGTCTTTGGTTCATTTTTGGTTGGTCAGATATGTTTAAAACAATCTATCCATAGCAGTAATTCTGTTCTAGGAACAAGACACTATCTAATTTGATTTTGGTTAGCGAATACATTTTTGGAAGCTTTTACTGTGTTGTAATGGAATTGATCTTCTAGCCAACTTACTTACTGAGCCTACTTATCATTACTTTAATTTAATTGAACCCAGCAGTGTGACTTTAGCAAATGATTTAAGAACTGCTTATCTTCAAGTCCAAAGGAAGTTGGTAAAAAGTTAGTCATAAATTTTATCATGGAAGACTTTTTGTCTGTTTGTAAGTGAACTAAAAATATTAGTTTTCCAAAATGTTTTTTATTTCATCTTGTTATTACAAAATACCTAAATTGTTAATTTTGTTATACTCCATTTTTAAAGATGCACTGTTTCAGATTAAGTGTATCAACTTTGCAATTTCTTACCTTTCTTGGGGATTTTAAGGTTACATATCCTCTGTATGAAAATGAAAACTGGATGTCCTGCTCTTGTGGCTCTACGTACAAGTGGTCACTTCCATCATAATCCACCTTGTACATATTTATTAAATATTGACGGTCCTGTTAATTTTCACTGGGATTATCCTGAGTTTATGTTTAACTGTGCATTATGGGAATGCAGTTTCTGATGTTATCATTCATTGCCTGCAAAGACAAATATGTAAATGTTTTATAAATAAGTATTTCTTGTTCACTGGTGAGTACAAATTATATGAAATGCAACCTTCTGCAATGAGAGTTGCAGAACGTTAGCGGATTATTTCAAGGTAAACCCTCACAAGTTGCCTCTCTTAAATAGTTGATTATTAAAATTTAAAGCCATTATTGGTACATAATCTAATGTGACATTTGCATTTGTCATTGGGACTTGGCAATTTGAATGGCAGTTAAAAATGTGCTTCAATAACTTCCAAGATCTAATGGTTTAGTTGAATTTTAAATGCGACATGACAAATGACTTTTATTGAGTAATTTCTCTGGAACATCATATACTTCCTTGACATTGTGTGGTATGATAATTGAACTACAATGAATTCTGATACACCGCCCCTAAATAATAAAGCTTTTCTCAGAAGTTTGTGGACAAAAGCTATATGGTTGGATTTTGCAACATTATGTTAGATATATCGATCTCCTTTCAAGAAGTCTAAATTCTGAAGAATTTTGTGTTCAAGGCAGGTTATAACCAACCAGTACATCTGCACACCAACCTTTGTCTTTAACAAACACCTTCAATTATCATTTTTATATACTGAGTCAACCTAACCAAAATCATAATGCAAAGAGAAAACCTGTCTTATTACAGTACTTTAGATGCATAACTTTATTTATTTTATTGTGTGGAATAGTCACCATGAATTTGAAATGATGTGCATGGTAGTGGTAAAATGCTGTTGCAGAAAGTAAAATGTTGAATAAATGCCAACGGGATCCATGCATGGGAACATAAACATAAATCATATTGAACCCATCGCCTGGCTTCAGTAGAGCAATTAAGGTGGCACAGCCTTGGAAGCATGTCAATTCTGCCTACATTCCTGACCAATACAGTATAAATAACCACATCTAGAAAGACCAGAGGGCTAGAATAAAGACTGTGAATGGTAGAAGTTCATCAGAATGTTAAAGAAGCACATTATGGGTCTAAGGCCATATCTCAAAAAAGATAATTAGATCAAACTATATCATGATACCACAATCATATCTTTTTCCTTTTGATTTGTAGGGAGGGAGTAGTGCTTACAAGATCTGCTCATAATTTAGAATATCTTGTAGGGTTCTCCATTTTACATTTGCAGATTGATTTAATTTGTAGAGAGTAAGAATTCATTCTTAAAGAACAATGTTGATTTTATTTTATTATTACACTTTATTACATAATACTATCATGTACTTGGCTTAGTTACAATTTACATCAGAAACAAAAATCACAATTTCTACTTACAACATGTAAAAAGGACTCTTTTAATTACACAGTTTACACTAATTTTTTTTTACACCTGGTACATAATGCCATTGTCGACTGTAGTTCCTTATGGTAAAAACATTGACCAGCAGGACACAGCTAAAGATTTCTTTGTTTTGTTTTGTTTTTATTGCATTAAGGGCTCTATCAAAAGAAGTTCCATCAGTGCCAAGAAGAAAAAATCTCTGAGGGTAACTATCGTTGCTCTGATATTTCTATAAAGAGGAAAAGTACAGTTTAGGTTAAGTAGTACCATTAAGTGGTAATGGCTGCCAATAAAAACCACTAAAATCGTTATTTATCATGTGCATTCAATAATTTTCCAATTGGGAGCAAAATTTGCTGAATTTAACAAAAAGAGCTGCAGATAGTCATTATAGCCATATCTGTGTATGACTCTCAATGAATAAACCAGACTGTTTTGTGCAACAGAGTCTACTAGTGATAAATAGGGGTAAGAAGATTTTGTTAGTTTACAGCAGCTACCAGATCAAATTAGTGAACAAATATAAATAATACCTTCTAATCTTATTGGATGTTTGTGACTTTATTAACATTCTACATTATTTTAACAGTTATCAGTATAGATAATTATTTCACATGGAATGTTTAGACTTGTGTCATTCCTTGTCACGTGCTTGGTGCATCTCCAAGTACAAATCCATGACAAATTGCTTTTAGAATTGGTATCATGTTACTAAGTAAGCAAAGACAACAGACAATTTGAAGATGCCATTTAAAATAAATGACAAGGTACTAAGTTTGGTGATTATGGTTAGGTGAGCAAGTTGATTTGAAAAATCCTGATTTTTGAATGGACACTTGGATTTTTTACATCTGTCTCAGTAGGAATCTGGCTTGACTTTTTATTCAAAGCTTAATACATTTGGCCATTATCATGCTAAATTTGTGCCTCGTGTTTGTGTTTGCAAGTGAAAACACCATCTAAAAGATAGTTATACAGTTAACAGTTCATGAAAAACTACTTTACTAATGTATTGTAGAATATTCACCCATAATTTAAACATTAAAACTTACACATTAGCATTGTTCAGCAAGAAAATTAATGCAAAGTTAGAACTATATACAAAGCAATTCTTAAAAGTTTGATTTTGATGGCATCCCATTAAAATGATTGTAAATTGAAATAAAAAAGGTTACTTGTACTATTTTCCTAAACTGTGGTGTTATTTTTCCAAAATAGATATGGTAAATCGAGAGAGTCCCCTTGTCATTCAATTACTCTTGGAATTTTATACTTTGTTCCTATACCTTAAAAAATCTCGGTTATATTTCACTTTAAAATTGCCTGTATAATCTTATCAGGCTGTATTTAAAATTACCCACCAGTGATGCTGCTATAGTGTCTTAGTTTTTTGTCATTTAGCTCTTCAACTTGTGATAGAGTAGTCCAATCATTCCAACCACACTTGGTTCCTAAATTTAACTACACAATAATGTAACATAAATATGTTCTGCTTTTCTAACTTTAAATCAGAGGATAATTTTAATTGCAGAACTATGAAGATTGATTATGGAACAAATGTATAAGGTTTGTTCTTCATAATTCTCAGTAAACTATTAGAAGATCAATGTGACACTATTATGTTCCCACTAGGATTTTCTGATGAAATCTCAATTCAATTTACATTTAGATTAAAATTTTGCTTTCAAGGAGATGACTATACTTATAAGACAAGGTGTACAAGTTTGACTCACAATATAAAATGATATATTGATATTTAATACAAGTTGGAAGGCAGAATCCAGATTCAAATGTACCTATAATAGCTATCTTGGCAATCTTTACACTTAAATAATCCATTTTGTTTTAAAATTACATACACTTCAATATTAAAGTCTCCATGTAATGGGTGGGCTATTTGAAATGCCTACACATTTTTCACACAGTTGATTTGATGCAAAATGCAAAAACAGGCATAATAATCTTAATCCATGTTATTTGCTTTCATCTTTTCTGCTTTCCAGAGATTTATGATAAAGGTAAGTTAATTTGTTTTTTCAGCTCATGGTCCATTGAAAAATAGTACTAGTTACCTGACTGCTGTGTTAGCACTTAGTGCAAAATTCCTGTACTTTTGCCAAATGGTACTATCCTGATTGAAACCCATTTATAATGTTAGCAAACATCTGCAGTGATTATTGTTCTTAAAAACACAGGAGTTCTAAACCTTCCTCTATCTTTTCAGTAAACATGCTATGCATAACTTGCATAGATATAATCAATTATATAGATTGCAATTGGAAACAAAATAAAAACATCAATTCAAAACTGCAGTCAATATAGATTAATATTGAGGTAAAACAAATTTATCGTGCAGTACAAAGGACATGTAGACAGAAACCTAAATTTATTATGGAGTAAAATGTTAAAAATAAGTGAGAACTAATAGTTCAATTTACTCAAATCTGATGTTGGGCTACAAATGAAAGGGGAACTACCAGGAGCAGTGCCAATCTTACTCTGATATATCATCCACTTGTTTCTTAGTGCAAACTGTGGATGTTCCCGTTTCTCCAATCATAGTGCCTGCTGTACTCAATATTCCACTTCCTTGAAATGCAGTAACATCCTTATTGCTGCATTATACTCATTGATTACATAACATTATACTTCTCATCATTTCATTGAGAATTGGAAAAAGGTGTAATGCCAGAGAATTCATGGAAATCTAATAATTATTCACCATAATGGAATTAGAACACTCGCAAGGAATTATGGTCAGCTAGGTTTTCTAATATAAAGTTAATGAAATTCCTACTAGCGTCATAGAACTATAGAACAGTACAGCGCAGAAACAAGCCCTTTGACCCTGCTGGTAAAGAATGGCATCAAATCAGTAGAAAGATGTGGAAGGCTTAGAAGATGTAGAATCCTTGTGGGTTGAGTTAAGAAACTGCAAGGGTAAAAGGACCCTGATGGAAGTTATATCCAGGCCTCCCAACAGTAGTCAGATGTGGAGAACAGATTACAATGGGAATTAGAAAAGGCATATCTAATGGGCAATGTTACGATAGTTATGGGAGATTTCAACATGCAGGTGAATTGGGGAAAATCAGGTTGGCAATGGATCTCAAGTGAGATTGTTGAATGTCTTTTGTGACGGCTTTTTGAGAGCGGTTTGTTGTGGAGCCAACTAAAGGGATCAGTTATACTGGATTGGGTGTTATGAATGAACCAGAGGCGATTAAGGCGCTTAAGGTAAAAGAACCTTTAGGAGGCAGTGATCACGATATGATTGAGTTCAACTTGAAATCTGATAGGGAGAAAGTAAAGTCTGACGTAGCAGTATTTCAGTGGAGTAAAGGAAATTACAGTGGGATGAGAGACGAGTAGGCCTAAGTAAATTGGAAGGAGATAGGGATGACAAGAGAGCAGCAAAGCGTGAGTTTCTGGGAACAATGAGAAATGTACAGGATAGATGTATTCCAAAAATTAAGAAATACTCAAATGGCAAAATAGTACAACCGTGGCTGAGAAGAGAAGTCAAAGCTAATGTATAAGCAAAAGAGAGGGCATACAACAAAACAAAAATTAGTAGGAAGGTAGAGGATTGGGAAGCTTTTAAAAACCTACAGAGAGCAACTAAAAGAATCATTAGGAGAGAAAAGATGAAATATGAAAGCAAGCTAGCAAACAATATTAACATGGGTAGTTAAAGCTTTTTCAGGTATATAAAAAAAAAGAGAAATGAGAATGGATATAGAACCCCTAGAAAATGAGGCTGGAACAATAAATGAGGACAAGGAGATGGCAGATGAACTAAATGAGTATTTTGCATCGGTCTTCACTGTGGAAGACACCAGCAGTGTACCAGATGTTGAAGGGTGTGAGGGAGAGAAGTGAGTGCAGTTACTATTACAAGGGAGAAGGTGCTCAAAAAGCTGGAAGACCCAAGGGTACATAAGTCATCCATCCAGATGAACTGCACCCTAGGGTTCTGAAAGAGGCAGCAGTAGAGATTGTGGCGGCATTAGTAGCAATCTTTCAAAAATCATTGGACTCTGGCATGGTACCAGGAGACTGGAAAATTGCAAATGTCACTCTACTCTTTAAAAAAGGAGGAAAGCTGCAGAAAGGAAACTATAGACCAATTAGCCTGAACTTAGTGGTTGTGAAGTGGGTAGTGGCTCCATATGTCACTACTACAGGGCGTGACGACCCTGCCTTACATGAGTCCCGCTCAGCTGGCTCTGGTTGACAGTACCTGGTATGGTCCCCTATCCCAGGGTTATGGATCCTACTGTCTTGTGGGTAACTTCGGGAGATGAGAAGGTTAAGGAGTAAACCCTACACAAATCCAGAGTGGAGCCCCTAAGGTGGTTGGGTGACGTATCACATCACCTCCCGGCAGCTCCTGCAGCCAAGCTGATGCCAAATGTACTGCTTCGCATTCCTTTGGACCACAATTGCAAGGCCGAGAGGGGGATCTTGATGTCTGGGCAGCCCAGGATCTCCATATTTATTGCCCAGGTCTGCGCCACGGAACGGGTGCATCATTGTCTACTTAGACGGAGCCATGAAGTGGTTGGGAAAATGTTGGAGTCAACTGCTAAGGATGAAGTTATGGAGTACTTGGTAACACAGGACAAGCTGGGACAAAATCAGCATGGTTTCCTTAAGGGGAAAATCTTGCTTGACAAATCTGTTGAGATTCTTTGAGGATAATGCAAGTAGAATAGATAAAAGGGGATGCAGTGGATGTTGTATATTTGGATTTTCAGAAGGCCTTTGACAGGGTGCCACATGTGAGGTTGTTTACCGAGTTAAGAGCCCATAGTATGACAGAAAAGTTACTAACATGGTTAGAGCATTGGCTGCTTGGTAGGAGGCAGTAAGTAGGAATAAAAGGATCCTTTTCTGCTTGGCTGCCAATGACCAGTAGTGTTTCGCAAGGGTCAGTGTTGGGCTTACTTTTTATGATAAATTTCAATGATTTAGATGATGAAATAGATGTCTTTTGTTGCCAAGTTTGCAGATGATACGAAGATTGGTGGAGGGGCAGGTCATGTTGAGGAAACAGGTAGACTGCAGAAGGACTTAGACAGATTAGGAGAATGGGCAAGAAAGTGGCAAGTGAAATACAATGTTGTAAAATGCTTGGTCATACACTTTGGTAATAGATATAAATGTGCAGACTATTTTCTAAATGGGGAGAAAATCCAAAAGTCGGAGGTGCAAAGGCACTTGAGCGTCCTTGTGCAGAACACCCTAAAGGTTAACTTGCAGGTTCAGTCAGTGGTGAAGAAGACAAATGCAATGTGAGTATTCATTTCAAGAGGTCTATAATAAGAGAGCAGGGATGTGATGCTGAAGCTTTATAAGGTACTGGTGAGGCCTCACCTTGAGTATTGTGAACAGTTTTGGTCCCCTCATCAAGGAAAGATGTGCTGGTATTGGAGAAGATTCAGAGGAAGTTCACAAGGATGATTCTGGGAATTAAAGGGTTATCATACAAGGAATGTATGATGGCACTGGGCCTGTTCTTGCTGGAATTTAGAAGGTTGGGGGTGATCTCATTGAGACCTTTTGTTGAAAGACAGAATAGATGTGAAAAGGACGTTTCCCATGGTAGGGGAGTCTAGGACAAGAGGGCACAGCCTAAGGATAGAGGGGCATCCATTTAAGACAGATGCAGAGTAATTTATCTAGCAAGAGGGTGATGAATTTGTGGAATGTGTACTACAGGAAGTTTGATTGGATACAGCATCAAAGATTACGAGGAGAAGGCCAGGGAATGGATCTGACGCGAAATAAGGATCAGCTATGATTGAATGGTGGAGCCGACATGCTGGGGCAAATGACCTAATTCTGCTCCTGTGCCTTATGGTCTTATGGACCCATCTAGTCCATGCCAAACCATTAATTTGCCTAGTCTCATCGATCTGTACCCGGAGCATGGCTTTCCATACCCCTTCCATCTATGTACCAATCCAAATTTATCTTGAAGCCTGAAATCGAACCCCCCTTCACCACTTGTGCTGGCAGCTCCAGACTCTCTGCTCCCTCTGAGTAAAGAAAGTCTCCCTCATATTCCGCTTAAATATGTCACCCTTCATCCTTAACCCATGACTTCCAATTGTAGTCTCACGCAACCTCAATGGAAAAAGCCTGCTTGCATTTACCTTATCTATACCCAACATAAATACGTACACCTCTATCAAATCTCCCCTCAATCTTCTGCATCCTAGAGAATAAATCCTAACCCATTCGCAATAACTCAGGTCCTCAAGTCTCGGCAACACTCTTATAATATTTTTCTGCACTCTTTCAGATTACTTACATCTTTCCTATAGGTAGGTGACCAAAACTGCATACACACTTCAAATTATGCCTCACCAATGTTTTGTACACCTTATATTTGTCTGCATTAAATTCTATCTGCCATTTTTCAGCGCATTTTTCCCAGCTGATCCATATCCCACTGCAAGATTTAATAGTCTTCTTCGCTGTTTACTGCACCCCCAAACTTGGAGTCATTTGCTAACTTGCTGATCCAGTTTGTCACATTAGCAGTCAGGTTGTTGATACAGTTGAGAAATAACAATGGTCCCAACGCCGATCCCTGTGGCACTCCACTAGACACAGTCCTGCTATGTCGAGAGGTGACCATCTACTATCACTCTCTGGCTTCTCCCACGAAGCCAATACCTCATCCATTTTACTGCCTCATCTTGAATATCAAGCGAATAAACCTTCTTGACCAACCTCCCATGTGGGACCTTGTCAAAGGCCTTGCTAAAGTCCATGTAGACAACATCCATTGCATTGCCTTCATCAACTTTCCTGGTAACACTCTCAAAAATCTCGGTAAGGTTGGTTAGACATGAGCTACCAAGTACAAAGCCATGTTGACTATCCCTAATCGGTCTCTTGTCTATCCAAATGCTTATATATCCATTTCAAAGAGTACCTTCCAATAACCTTCCCATTACTGACATCAGGTTCACTGGCCTCTAATTTCCTGGCTTACCCTTAGAGCATTTCTGAAACAGCGGAACAACATTAGTTATCCTCCAATTAAGATGTGGGCTACAAATTACAATGTGAGATGGAAAATACATGTTGAAAGGCCAATGTTACGATAGTCATGTGAGATTACAATTTGCAGGTAGATTGGGAAAATCAGGTTGGTCCTGAATGCCAAGAGGGGGAATTTGTAGAAAGCCCACAAAATGGCTTTTTAATGGCAGTTCATGATGGAGCCCACTAGGGGATCTGCTGTTCTGGATTGGGTGTTGTGCAATGAACTGGAATTAACTAGAAGAGCTTAAGGGAAAGGCACCCTTAGGGGTCAGTGATCATAATGATGGAATTCAGCCTGCAATTTGAGAGGGAGAAGATAATGTCAGATGTATCGGTAATACAGTGGAGTAAAGGGAATTACAGTGGCATAAGAGAGGAGCTGGCGAAAGTTCATTGGAAAGAGACACTAGCAGGGATGATGGCTTGAGTTTCTGGGAGTAAATCAGAAGGCACAGGATAGAAACATCCCGAAGAAGAGGAAGTATTCTAAAGGCAGGATGATGCAACTGTGGCTGACAAGGGAAGTCAAAGCCGACATGAAAGCCAAACGGAGGGCATATAATAAAGCAAAAATGAGTGGAAAGTGGGAGGATTGGGAAGCTTTTAAAAACCAACAGAAGGCAACTAAAAGGCCATAAAGAAGGAAAAGATGGAGTATGAAGGTAAGCTAGCCAATTATATTAAAAAAAGATACTAAAAGTTTCTTAAAGTGGGGGGGTTGGGTTCAAAATTAAGGAGTGTAGATTTAGCATGAGAGGGAAAAGGCTTAAAGGAGATTTGAAGAGCAGCTGTTTTCTTGCAGGGGGAGTGGAATACATGGAATGAGCTGCAAGAGAAAGTGGCTGAGGCAGATACAATAGTATCATTAAATATACACTTGGGTAGGTACATGCAGGGGCAGGGTATAGATATGAACCAAATGCAGGAAATTGGGACAAGTTGAGTGGGTACATGGACTTGTTGGGCCATATTCATGCTGTATTGTTCCATGACTATGGTTCTAACAAGGTCAGTACATACAGAGATAGCAGCAGGTACCACAAAGGATCTTTAGAAAACAGAGAGCAGAGTTAAATAGGATCATGGAAAAATTATAAAGAGAAGGAGGCCATTTGGTTCATTCTGTTAGATGAGAAAGAGCTGCTGCTTGGAAGTGAAGGGTGCACGATCAGCAATCTGTTTGCTCCAACCTATTCTCACCTTCCAATACTTGGTTAATCACCTTCTGGCCATAGCTCAAATAAATCTAAACATTCGGCGGCTAATTAAATTGTGCTTTTCTAAATTAGGTTTATGTCGTTCTCTTAAAATGGATTCCAGTAATTTGCCTACAATGGAAGTTATGCCAGTTGGCCTGAAATTGCTTGGTTCATACCTTTTTAAGCACTTAGGCTTAACACTTATCCCATCAGTTGAAATTAATTTACTGAATGTGCCATAGGAATCCTCTGTGCATTATGTTTACAATAACTCTAAGTTAAATTGGGTCAATTAATATCTCCTTCTGTTGCTGTCTCAGTGCTTTTGCACTTATCAGAAATGTTTATAAATTTGCCCTTCACTCTCCCATGAGGAGAAGGGTAACTTCCATCAATCTATTTGCCTGATTTTTGTTACTTATTTCAATTTATGCAGCCCCTCTTTATGATCCTCATGTAATATCGTTCCTTCACACATCACTTACGTTTTTGATCAATATTGCTATTAACCTCTCTCTATTTTGATCAGCTTCTATATTTAATCTAAAAGCAAGGTTACCATAAGTCCATCTATCAGTGCCTATCAATATCCTCTAGTCACCTTCCATATTTTCAAATCTAATACTGAAACATTAGTAAAATCACAGAATACTGCCTTACAATAAATCATGACAGCCTCTAAGTCTGAGAAAACACATTACAAATACTATGCATTGGCAGAGAAATTACTCTTTTACTTGGTGTGTTTGCACAAAAATTAAGTCTGAATTAGAAAAATGGTGTGGTTTTGCTCTATTATGATGAGCTTCCATTTTGGTAACTAGTATTATTTTTGTTGGATTGTTAGTTGAAAATTAACAACTTTGAGCATTAATAGTTTGTGATTTTTAACGTTGATTTTTGTCACTGTTGTTTCATTCTACTGCAGTTTCTGAGGTTTTGTTTTTAACAACTGACTAAATTTGTTGAGTTCCTTTTAACACCATCATTTACAGCAGATTACCCTACTGTTTGCTGCACCTGGAATGGTTGTTCAAAATGTGAATTTATGACCTGACCTAATGTTTTCATGGAATTCAAAGCAAGTGTTTTTTTAGCTGAGGTGGCTTACACTTAATGGTTTAAATCTCTGGCAACGTTAATATTTCTTGAAAAGTAATATTCGCTCATTATTTTTAGGCAGCTCAAGGGGGTGGACACCGAACCCTTCTTTATGGTCATGCTATTCTTCTCCGGCATGCATATAGTGGAATGGTGAGTATGGCGATTAAATGTCGTAGTTGGGGTTAAGAGGAATAATATTGTTGAAACAGAGCAATGCCTTGCAAGTTGGAATGGGTATGTGTCACCATCCCTGCAAATGAATTAGAGTCACATTCAAGTTCCTTTTCTGACTAATGAGAAAATAAAAATGAGATATGAGAAATAGAAGTCCAGATAGCATCTTATCAACTGTGAATTGAGACAGGAAGGGAAGGCGTACCAGAAGTTGGATTAAATTAAACAAGTTCAACGATGTTAAAATTCAGGACTGAGAATGTGAATCATTGGAGTAAAAGAATACAGCAAAGAAAATGAGACACTTTCCTTTGTGTACTTTGAAGTTGCCTATTTCAAAATGGTTCTGAAACTTGTTAAAAATACAAGTGCATGTAATATGGAATGATTTAGTATATAAAATCACATCTGCAAAATCTGAGCCATTGTGTGAGTTTATATACTGTCATGTCATATTGCATGCACTGGGTGAAATTACTGTAATGAAACTATCAGTGTTATCTGCCATTATGCTATTACACTATCAGGAATTTCTATCAGTGCTGCTTCATAAGGAATACTGTTTTACATACGTCTATACAATATTTTGAAGTAGCTAATAAACTTACAGGAACCTTTTATAATTTTCCAATGTTCTCAATTTAAATATCCTAAAAATTTCAATTTTGTGGCTGCATTTCACTCAGATAAATATTTTCAAACTACAGAAGATTTCTTAATAAAACTGTTTTAGATTTGTGATATTTCAGCTTTAAAGTTAATCGTGTCTATGCTGTTATGTTTATTTGAAGTTATATAGACTGTTTTAAAATGTTAAACTCAAAAATGTTTTTTTCCTAGTTTGTTGTCTGTGGAAAGTGATCAATAAAACCAACTTACTGAGATCACGGAAACCTCTGAAACTTATCCCTGACAACACCCAAAAGTACATGTCACACAGGTCATTTATTTTCTGTGAGGAATTTTCCTCAACATCAGCAATGTAAACTGCTATCCTGTCTCTGGATGAAATACACAACCATTAGATTTACAAAGGCCTTATAAGAATGGGTAACAAGAAGCATTCAATAGTATCTGGTCTGGTTCCTGTATCCAGGTCTGGAAAACTGCAACATATAACACTGTTTGTGGTATAACTGTCCATTTTCTTCATCCAATATTGTTTTCTCTATATCTGAAACTGCATCCTCAAGTGTTGGACTTAGCAAACAAGGATGAGTACCTTAATGTTATCCTACATTATTCATGAGGGAAGTTAGAAAGCATTTTTTTTCATGCAAAGGAAGATCAAAATCTTCTCCCATGCCTCCCGCAAATCTATCACCTTAAAAAGCCAGGTCCATAGAAGGTTTTAAATCCAGAAGAGAAGTGTTTTCCTGTATAAGGATATTAAGGAACATGAAAGAAAAGATGGAGTGTAAGTGGGGTTAATTTTTAGAACAACAATATTCTCATTGAATACAAGGGATTAAATAGTCTGCTCTAATTCTCTCAGCATCTGCAAAGTATCTTGGTAATATTTCAATGCAAAGTATGCTTTCAACTGCATTATGTTGACTGGAATGTAAAACGCTTCAGAGTTTGAAAATCATGAAATATCAAAAATAATATAAGCATGAACCATTCTGGTTAGACTTTTCACAAGATTATTACTTTATGATATATTTTAGGAACATAAGTAAATTAAATATTATACTTACAGCATAAAACCATCAGGCTGTGTCAGCCATTTATTCAGTTATTGTTAATGAAGGCATGAAGGCACATGATTTTTTAAAACTTATTTTAAATTGTTTCTTCATAGTATTTGACTTGTTTGACAACAACAAGGTCGTTGACGGACAAATTAGCTTTTGATGTTGGTCTGCAGGAAGATTCATCTGGTAAGGGAACATGCTCTTTTATTTTTTCTGACAGTACTTTTTTTTCCCTTCTCACTATCTATGGTGAGTCATAAATACTGAATTTTCACTTGTAATAATTTTGTGCAATGAAAAATTATATAAATTATTTCCTCTGTTACCAATTGCAAAAACAGGTAAGCCCTTTTTCCATTGCTTGATAAGACACCTGTTTCCCTGAAACTAATTTTTTCTGTTCAACTGGTATAAAGTTGAGTAAAACCTTTTTGGAATTTGTTTTAATAGTGATAATCTTCCTAATCAAACACACCATTTGTTTAGGTGAAGCATGTTGGTGGACTATACATCCTGCTTCCAAACAGCGATCTGAAGGAGAGAAGGTACGAATTGGTGATGACCTTATTCTGGTCAGTGTTTCATCAGAGCGATATTTGGTGAGTATGCAATACGTAAGCATGTTATTGACGATGCCACATTGCTGTGTACTTTTTTTGTTCTGGTAACTGTCCACTTGATTGTAGCTATGTTCTATTGTAGCATACTTCCATCTCCAATGGCAACATACAAGTAGACGCTTCCTTCATACAGACACTGTGGAATGTCCACCCTATATGTTCAAGCAGTGACGTAGTAGAAGGTGAGTCCTTTACCAGTTAGTTTGTAAAGTAAAGATTATGATTATGTTCCTTAATTTCAGTGTACTGAATTATTTTACATTTATTTTATCTCTCTAAGCTATGTATTTGCATTCCATATTCTTATTTAAAAACTTATGTTTTGTTTTGGATTTGCTCTAAAGAACCTACTGAGGGCTTAAAATGGCAGCAAATAAAACACAAGGTAACATTTGTTAACATGTACTCCATTTTCTTCTCCATAAGGGTTTCTGAATGGTGGGCATGTGCTACGACTTTTCCACGGCCATGATGAATGTTTGACCGTCCCATCTACAAACCAGAGAGAAGACGAGTATGTGTAAGTGTCAGCACATCCGTTTCAAACACATTTTCAAAATGTTCCCGTTTGCATTCTTGCTGTTCATGTTACTTTGCTACATTTGTATTCATTTTTATTGTAAAACACCTGAATGAAAAGCAGTATTATGAAGAAAATGTTCATTCATATTGTTATTTTCCTGAGAGGTTAGTTCTGAAATGCAATTATGTTAAATTAATTTTAAATATTTGAATAGAGCATCTGGTTCTAAGTTTTATACATTGAGAATAAACTTGATAAGCCAATCTGAAGTACAAACATGCATAATGGTCTTCTATGCAGATATCTCTGTGGTGTCTTGAGCAGATACTGTATAGAAGGCATATAGTGTCGCCAGAAAGGAACAACCCTTTGTGTTCAGGTCCCAAGGCAATTATCAAATATTGCCATATGCTCCAGTTTTCAACTACTACATCTGAAATTTTCAGCCACAGACACTGCAGAGAGTAACATCTTTTCAAACCATTTAAAATAGCTAGTGATCTTCAGACCTGGCAGACTTGGGCCTCCACACCACCCAGTGAGTGAGTGCAGCAGCTGGAAGCTCGGGGAGTGTTTCTGTTGTCTCAGGAAGCAGGGCTGCTTGGTAAGGCTGCAGGTAAAGCTGAAACGCAGGGTCCTAACAACACACACAAAATGCTGGAGGAACTCAGAGGGCCCACCAGCATTTTGTGTGTGTTGCTTGGATTTCCAGCATCTGTCGATTTTTCTCTTGTTTGTGATTGGTCACTACACAAGGCCCTAAGGCCACTCTTCCATACCATTCTCCTGACTTTTATACAGTGTCTGGAAAATAAAATTGACAACCTCGGAGCAAGACTGCAATACTAGAGGGACATCAGGGACTGTTACGTACTGCACTTTACAGACTATCATTATAGGGGCACCTCAGGGAGACACGCTTAGCCAATTGCTCTACTCTCTCCACCTTCATAATTATATGGTTAGGCACAGCTCAAGCGCCATCTATAAAATTCACCCATGACACCACTGTTGTTGGCAAAATCTCAGGTGGTGACGAGGTGATTAGAAGAGCAATATAGATTGGCTGATTGAGCAATGCCTCAACTACAACCTTGCAGTCAATGTCAGGAAGACTAAGGGACAGATTGTAGACTTTGGGAAGGGGAAGTTGGGAGGAGAGACTCCAATTCCCACTGATTGTGCAATGATGGAAATGGTGAGCAGCTTCAAGTTCCTGAGCGTCAATATCTCAGACATCTTTCCCGGACCCAACAGATTGACGTAATCATGAAAAAGGCAGTGGACAGCTTGACTTAAATGAGAGTTTGAGGAGATTTGGTATACCTTGCAAATTTCTACTAATGTACGGTGGAAAGCATTCTGACTGGTTGCCCCACTGCCTGGTATGAAAGAAGTTTCAGAGGGCTGTAGAGTCGGGCAGCTCCATCACAGGCCCAACTCTCCCCACCATTGAGGACACCTTCAGGAGGTGGTGCCTCATTAAAGACCCTCACCATCCGGGACATGCCCTCTTCTCATTATTCTCATTGAGGAGGGGGTACAGGAGCCTGAAAATCCACACTCAACATTTCAGGAACAGCTCCTTTCCTTCCACCATCAGATTTCTGAACAGTCCATAAACCCAGAAACACAATCTCATTATTCCATTTGCACTATTTATTTATTGTAACTTATAATGATTTTTATGTTTTCCTGTACACTGCTGCCACAAAACAACAAATTTCACAACATATATAAGTGATAATAAACCTGATTCTAAAATTCTGGTCTTGATGTTGCCATACAACAGTATGCAATGCATATCAGTTCACCATTTACATAGTTTTTAGTGGCAGATGCATGGAATTATCATTTGTGTGTGACACTTATGCAAATACAGGTTTTAATACACCTGCTTCTGCCTGCCTTAAAGATCATCACCTTGAATAGGTCGATGGCTGGCACTGCAAACCCAATTCAGATAGGATCCTTTGAAGTAATTTAATCACACATCCTTTCTGGTTCTTTCCGTACTTCAGAGAGTGACCCTACCCTTCCTCCAGCTCTTAATTCACACTCAATTTTTGCCTTAATAATACTGTATGCTACATTTAATTTTATGTCATTACTACGTTAATAGAACAAGTAAAACAAATGAACTTTCTGTTTTTATTGGCATAAAATATTATAATTTGACAATATTAAGAGTTGTTGTCATTATCAATGTTGTTGTATTCATTAGGAGACTGGCACCAATTAGGCTGAACATATGAAGTTATATCTGTATCTGCAAATTTATTTCAATCTTCACAATAATCAATGAAATAATAAATTGCAAGCTAACTAGGCACTGCCACACTACAAAATGTTAGCTTTTATTTGGTAGGATTTTTAAGAACAAAAATGTTGTAAACTTGTGTGGAGTCTGTTGATTTCCTACCCATCTGCAGCAGAATGAGGCTATGATGCAGATTGCTGGTAGCCTTTGTTCAATCAGGAAAGGAGAAATCTTAATAAAAATTGCCTGATACCTTTGACAAACATTAGTTTGAAATCTGTTTGCAGAACAGTTAACTACGAAAGTGGGGAAGCAGGATCCTTTGCCAGATCATTATGGCGTGTAGAACCTCTTCGAATCAGGTAACATTAAGACATTTAAGCTTTAGAGCACAGTAAAAGTTTTAAGGTTTTCTGTCTAACACTGAGATTTGAGGTGTAAATATTCTTTTCATCTGTTGCTTACGCAAATAGCTCAGAAGTCCTTGCATAGTGTGGTAGAAATTCATTCTGCTCATTGTGGACCAAGCGTTGAGTAAGGAGATTGTTTTGAGGCCTTGTGATGAAATGAATCAGTATATTGAGACCACAGCAAGATCTTCATTAACAGGAATAAAGGACGTACCTTCTCCCTTCTGCTCCTGAGGAAGGATGAGGTGTAAACATGCAGGAAAAAAAATAGTTGGCCATTGGACTGCTCCACCTTTCATTTTCCTGCCTCATCCCTTAAAAATATTCTATTTTGACCTTGACAATACTTAATGATGCAGATGCCATAGCTCCCTGGGGTAGAGACTGTTGTGTATATTTAATATTTAAATATATTTGAGTAATTTTGTATATATATTTGTCAATTCAGCATTCTTGTCCATTTAAGTAATTCATTGCGAGTTATATCTATAAATATATGAAACGCATACGTCATCACGCTATACCATGTAGTACATGTGGATCTCACGTAAACTAAACACAAGGTTCGACTCACATTTTGGACTCCTGTATCTTCCTTTGAATTAGTTTAATATTTCGGAGTTATAAAACATAACAGAGACCCCTGAGATTCACAACATTTTGAACGAAGAAGTTGCTCTTGATTTCAGCTTCAGGATTCCCTTTGGAAGTCTCAGACTAAGCTGTTCAAATCAAGTAACCTGACCTTCACAAGAAATCGGGATATGACCTCTTTAAAGTCATCAGGGATGCCAAGACACAATACCAATCCCAAGGAGAGTACCAGATTAGCTCTCAGTTGTAGCAGGGCTAGCATGGGCTACAAACCAAAAGCAGGTGGCATCGCTGACAACAGCATGTCCCTTCCTGATGAGTTTTCAGCAGAGGGGGTTTAGAATATCACCACCTGTCCTGACAGCTTCCAAAGCACCTGAACCCACAGTCACCACTGCGGATATAAAATTAGTCTGTCAAAGCCTGAACCCGCAGAGAGCAGCTAGTCCAGATGGTATCCTAGCCATATTCTTGGATCCTGTCCAGATCAGTTTGTGGGAATACTTACAGATATTTTAACCTCTCCCTGCTTCAATGTAAGCTTCCCACCCGCTTCAAGGAGACCATTATCATCCCGGTACCTAAGAAAAACAAGGTAACATGTCTAAATGACTAATGCCTGGTGGCTCTGATATCTCCCATTATTAAATGTTTCAAGCATCTGGTCATGGCATGCATTGACTCCAGCCTTTCCGACAACCTTAACCCACTGCGATTCAACTAGCACTGCAACGGATCCACGTCAGATGCCATCACCCTAGCCCTACACTCATCTCTGGAATATTTAATCAGTAAAGATATCTACTTTAGAATACTTATTGACCACAACTTTGCCTTCAGTACTAGAGTTCTGAGCAAACGCATCTACAAACTTCTAAGCCTGAAACTCAACAACTCTCTTTGCAACTGGATGTTTGACTTCCTGACCAACAGGCCACGTCCCACCAGGCTGTGTAATCAGCCCCCTGCTCTACTCTCTGTACACTCGACACTACATGGCCAGGTTCTAATCTAACTCCATCCACAATTTTCCAGATACAGTCCATTGTAGTGGACTGTATCTCAAGTAATAATGAGTTGAAGTATAGGAAGGAGATGAGGAGCCTAGTAATATAGTGCCATGACAACAACCTTTCCCTTAATGGTGGGGGGTGGGGGTAGTGGTGGAACGGTGAATGGTAAACATCCTCCTGTTTACAGTAATGGTGTGTTGCATGGAGCGACTGGGAGCAGACCCAAGGGCAGGACACAGACACAGGGGTAGAATTAACAGAGTTGTATTTATTGATAGTTACTAAGAAGGCCAGGGAGCAAGGATAAAAAGCCAACATGGACATGAACATTGGATAACAAACCGGTAAAACCTGGACTTGGACTCGGAGCCTTGGGACTTGGACTGGACCGGACTGCAACACTGAGCCTAGACTTAGACTTGGACTCGTACGTGGAACCTGGACTATGATTTGGACTCAGACACGGAATGACAAAGCAACGACAGTCCATTCGAGTAGCGGCAAACGGCCTGCCTACTCAGCTGGATACGAGATGACGAAATCCGAACCACGACAGTCCATTCGAATCTCATCTCAGAGAAGCGGCCACTGGCCAGCATATCTCAGCTGGCCATAGAAACGGCAGAATTCGTACCTTTGTCTCAGAGTGGCGACAAACGGCCGGCAACTCAGCTGGACACGAAAACAAACGAATCCACGAAGCAACCCCGGGCACTGGAGCCGCTTAGAGTTCACAATGAATGGGGACGTGAATCAGGCACAACTGCACTTGCTCAGGTGACGGTCCAGCACCAAGTAGCTGTAAGCCGGAGGTGTAAGCCATTAAGGTCTCCTCCCATTCTTCCAAACTCCAGGGGCATAGATCCAGTCTGTTTAATCTTTCCACATATTATAACCTCTTCATAAGAGCAAAGTTCAATGGAAGAAGTAAAGGGGAAAAGGTAAAAATATAGGCATATGAGATTAAGAGTGCCTATTCAGTCCCTGGAGTTCCTCTGCCACATTGGGACGAGATGATAGCGTATTTATTATACAGTCATAGAGAGAAACAGCATGGAAACAAACTTTTCAACCCATCAAGTCCACACTAACCGTTAACAGCTTATTTACACAAATGCCATATTATTCTTTTTCTCCCTATGTTCTCATAAACTCCCCCAGATTTTATCACTTACCTACATAGGAGGGGTAATTTACAGTGGCCAATTAACCTCTAAATTAATTAACCTGACACATGTTGCTGGGATGTGCAAAGAAACCAGATCACTCAGAGGAAACCCACATGATCCACAGAGAGAATGTGCAAACTCTACACAGACAGCACCGGAAGGCAGGTTTGCATTTGAGTCTCTGGCTTAATGTGGCAACTGTTCTACTAGCTGCACCACTGTATTCAACTCCTCCCCTCAGGCTGCATTCCATACCTGTGACATTAAAATTGGAACTGGCACAACACCCATTGTGCTTCAGGCTAAGAACTTCACATTCCCCGACAGTTGTTTTGGGGGAAACATATTTCAGTTATCACTTAACCTTTGTATTCTAAAACTATGCTGTGTTGTTCCCAAGTCCTTCACCAGAGAAAACGTATCAAAAAGACTGTCTGCAGAACTGAAAACAAACCAAGTTCAGAAAGCTAACTCTCAGAATTTAACATTTTATGCCAAGTATTATTCTAGTAAACTTGCACCATACTCAAGGCTAATATATCCTTGCTAAGACATGCACCTCAAGTTAATCATACCAGCTTTCTGCCATTTGACCAAGTAAATTCCTTCATTTTTCCACAGCTTCTGTAACTGTGATAGAGATAAAAGGAAATTAATTCTCTCAAGGCACAATATTTCAAAATATTGTTGCTTATTAAAAGTGTGCTGCTATAACTATATTCCTGCCTGCTTTTCTCTTTCCCTCAATTAGTTGGAGTGGCAGTCATATTAAGTGGGGCCAGTCATTTCGCCTACGACACCTTACCACGGGCCTGTATCTGGGCTTAGTTCAAGACCAGGGCCTGGTGTTACTGGATCCCATTTATTCAGACACCAAAGCAACATCATTCTGTTTTAGGTTGTCAAAGGTATGTTGATAGAAAAGACTTTCTGTTACATAGCCTTGAATATAATCATTGAGAAGTAAAGAAACTGTTACTGGTTTTATTCTCATGGATTTTTCATTATTGTTTCTAATATTAGGTGCCAATTTTAATCTCCAGGCCTTTTTTTTTGGTGAATGGATGATTGAAATGAGATAGAAACCCACTCTTTATTCCCCAAGTCTAATGCAGGGTATTTTAATTCCTTTTTTAAAATGAACCTGCCCTGAAACCTGCAGAAAGTGGCCACTAACCTTACGCAAATCAGGTGGCCTGCAGCAAAGGGCAGGCTTGGACAGGGAGTAGCTTGGATTGGGAAGTTTATCCAAACTTTTCATTTGGAAGTACGGGGTACAGGACCTCCTCTATTCACTGCCTACCTCAGCTAAGCAGTGAATCTACAGTGGTTCCTGCTCGGGCTACAGTTAGTTTTGCGTTTGGAGCCCTGCAATGTCATTGTGCTTGTTTAGAGTAATGAGAACCAAATGGCCTTTGGGTGAGTAGCTTAGCTTTTCATAAAGATGCTGAAGTAGAATTCAAGGCAGCATATCCAAATGTTTCTCCGTTATGCATGTCCCCCAAGCCACCCAAATTCCATTTTCGGCCAAGTACATGAGGTTACAATATTCCCATTTTTTTACCATTATCTATGAAAAAGGTCAGGAAAAGTGAAGGTCCAAAGATGCAGCAGACTGACCTTGCTCAAATTTGTATAGCTATTTTTTTTTCAGATAAGCAGAAATAATGAAAAGAAGCTTAAAATTAAGCTTTGTGAGGGAAAGTTTAATTGGCACTTAAGCTTAGTGCTTGCATAGTATATTTGTGACATCTTGGATTTCGTGCCATGCATTAAAAGAATTGCATAAAACAATATTGAATATCTTTCTTTTCATTCTATGTAAATATCAAAGGACAAGTTGGATTTGCACCCAAAGCGAGATATAGAAGGTATGGGAGTCCCAGAAATCAAGTACGGTGATTCAATTTGTATTATTCAGCATGTAGCCACTGGCCTCTGGTTAACATATCATGCTCCAGATGCTAAATCAGCACGTCTGGGACCTCTGAAGCGAAAGGTGAGTACATAGCTAGTATGACAATAGTAATTTATAATGTAGTTCTCGTGTAGTTCATAAGGAATAGCCTAATACATGATGCATAACTTGTTAAAGCAATAAACATGATTCAAAGATAAATATCCACTCTTTGCCAGTGCTGATGATAGAGATAAACAATAGTAGTGGTTCCACGTTTTCAGCAAAGCACTCTTCCATTGTTTAAATCTGAATTAGTAATACTCCAACTTTCACCCTGCCCTCAAGTTCACCTGGTCCATTTGAAATACTTCCCTTCCCTTTCTCGATCTCACTGTCTTTATCTCCAGTGTCAGCTTATCCGCCGATGTCTATTATAAATCAACGGACTTTCACAGCTACCTGGACTATACCTCATCCCACTCTGCTGCTTGTAAAAACACCATCTCCTTCTCACAATTCCTCCGTCTCTGCCGCATCTGCTCTCAGGATGAGGCTTTTCATTCCAAACCGAAGGAGATGTCCTCCTTTTTCAAAGAAAGGGGCTTCCCTTCCTCCACCATCAACACTGCCCTCAACCGCATCTCTTCCATTACATGTACGTCTGCTCTTACCCCATCCTCCCACCTCGCTACCAGAGATAGGGTTCCTCCAGTCCTCACCTATCAACCCACCAGCCTGCAGATCCAGCACATAATTCTCTGAAACTTCCACCACCTCCAACTGGATCCCACCACCATACACATCTTTCCCTCCCTTTCTCTTTCTGCTTCCCACAGGGATTGCTCCCTACATGACTCCCTTGTCCATTTGTCCTTCCCCACTGATCTCCATCAAAGCAGGTGGAGCAAGTGCTACGCCTGCCCCTACACCTCCTCCCTCACTACCATTCAGGGCTGCAAACAGTCCTTCCAGGTGAGGCGACACTTCACCTGTGAGTCTTTTGGGGTCATATACTGTGTTTGGTGCTCCTGGTGTGGCCTACTGTATATCGGCGAGACCCAACGTAGATTAGGAAACCGCTTCGCTGAGCATCTATGCTCCGTCTGCCAGAAGAAGTGGGATCTCCCAGTGGCCACACATTTTAATTCCAGTTCCCATTCCCATTCCGATATGTCCATCCATGGCCTCCTCCACTATTGTAATAAGGCCACACTTAGGGTGGAGGAACACACCTTGTATTCCGTTTAGGCAGACTCCAACCTGATGGCATGAACATCGATTTCTCAAACTAACAGTAATACCTCCCATCCCCCCTCTTCACCACTTCCCATCCCCTTTTCCCTCTCTCATGTTATCTCCCTGCCTGCCCATCGCCTCCCTCCTGCCTGCCCCCCTTTTTTCCCATGGTGCTCCTCCTACCCCCCAGTTTTCTTTCTTCCATGGCCTTCTGTCTCTTTCACCAATCAACTTCCTAGCTCTTTGCTTCATTCCTCCCCTTCCCAGTTTCACCTATCGCCTGGTGGTTCTCTGTCCCTTCCCCCCCACCTTTCAAATCTACTGCTCAGCTTTCTTTCTCTGGTCCTGCCGAAGGATTTCAGCCGGAAATGTCAACTGTGCTTTTCTCTATAGATGCTGCCTGGCCTGTTAAGTTCTTCCAGCATTTTGTGTGTTGCTCAGATTTCCAGCATCTGCAGATTTTCTATTGTTAGTAATACATTTTTCCACTAAGTGTACAATTCATTCATTGTCATTGGTATCTTCTTGCAAGCTGATTTAAAAAGAAATAAGTGTGCAGATGATACTTTCTGACTTGATAGGGAGTTCTCTTTAAAATTATACCAATTATGTGGACCAGAGAAACTCAGGAAAAACACACTCCCTTTCTTCAGCTTGGCATGGCTCTCAGTGCCAGTTGGTCTGTTAATTTCTGAGTTCGTTTCCAGGAATTTGTATTGTATTCATGTTTTCATTTACTCACATGGAAAAATGTTGGCCAAGTTTGTATTCAGAGAAAGTTTCTTGGTTTCAGGTAATACTACACCAAGAAGGACATATGGATGATGGTCTAATTTTGCAACGTTGTCAAAGTGAAGAGTCACGAGCAGCTCGAATTATCCGAAAAACAACCATCTTATTTAATCAATTTATCAGGTACTTCGGAGAAAATATATCTTCTATGCTATATTTTCACTTGCTGAAATAGATTATTTATTACTCTCCACCTTTCAAAATGCTTACATCTCAAAACTGAACTTATATTTCTATCCCTGAGTCATCAAGTTAGCAAGGTAACTCAAATTCAATATCTTCTATTGTTGCTATGGTTTTCACATAACTATAAATGTCTGTGAAAGTGGGTGCCAATCAATGGTTTAAATGGACATTAACTACTACTTTTTGTCAACCAAAGCTGATTTTATTCTCCTCTACTTTGACTTGTTATCAGTTAGATACCAGTGCAGTTTGTTTTATTACAATTAAAGCAATGCCTCTTCATATGTTGCTCTGTTGGTTAAATATTTATGGTCAACAGCAAAGGAGTGGTGTTTGTTTTTGTTGTCCCAAAGAAAAATGTTCTCTACAAACTTTCAGAGGACTATAGAATGGATGTTTCCTTTACTCTACACCAGTTTGATTTTGGTGAGTAACAGGCGGTCTATGGCATCCAGCAACAGGCAATGGATTCTGCAAGGCAAATAGAAAAGCTTTGGATGAAGGAAGAAATGTGAATATCACACCAAAAGATCTTAAAACAAAAACAACCAAGTTATGAATGTCCTTCTGAGGAAATGGAACCTTCATTTTTAAGATTGTTTATTTCAGGATCAGAGAGGTTATTCTGCAGTAATTAAAGTTTGGTATGTGGTTTAAATTCAGTCATTCCTGACTGAGCAAGACATAATTTCTTCATTGTTCCTTATTGTGCGAATTTACTTGAAGTTCTTGAAAAATTCATTTTTTGTTTTGATCCTCTGTGCAAGGAGGAACAGAATATCACCAGCAGTAACTTTTTGCGTTTGCACATGTAACTTTGCTCTTGCAGACATCAAGATTTCTATATAAAATGCTATCCTTCTTAGCTGCATGCAGCATCTTTTTGGGATAATTTGCAGAAATATGCTCTGTTTCTATGTATTCGCTGATGTTGAGTGGCTCCATCTCTCCGAAGCTTTCCAACACCCATTCACTATAGACTTTTGGGCTGACTGATATTCTGCCATAAATTTGTGAAAATTTCCAGTTGATTATTAGGAAGACTAATCACAAACTACATTTGTTATTAATTGTTTCCATTTATCTTTTCAAGCTAATGATAAGAACACAATCAACTCATATTAAATCCATTTCTTTCTTTTAATCTAACATACTGTAGCTCCATTGTCAGGATTAACTGTTCTACTTGCACAACATATTCCACCTCATTAGTATTCCCACCATAATGCTGCTAGAATGCTTAGCCCTGATTTTTGCCATTTCTAAGTATGTTTTCCATAGTTTTCTCCTGGTCTCTTTTCCCATAAACTTCAATCTGAGATGTGCAATTAAATATTATTTATTTGATTTATTTGTACTTCCTTCTCTCCAGACACTTTGAGTTTAAGGGTTCATCTTTCTTGTGACCTTTCCCTGTGGCATGACCCTTTCCACATTTTGCAGTCTCCAACAGCCTTGTAATTTTTGTCAACCCTTCCTCTCTGATTCCCCCTCACTTGCTCCTTTCTTCCCCTTTGATGGCACAAATACTTTGCATTCTTTGGCTCTCCTTCTTTGATCTTCAAAGCCTCCATCTCACTCAAACCCTTCATTGCTCCTCACAACTGTCCATGCTAGCTGAACTTCATTTTTTCACTTTGCAGATGCTTTGTGATGTTTTAAGTTGCTTTATTGAATGAAGTAAGTTATTTACACAAAAGTGAAAATGCTGGATAAACTCATCAGGGAGCATCTATGGAAAGAGAATATGATGAAAAGTAATTAACTTGAGACAGTAATTGACTGTTTCTGTCTTCATGCACTATCATGTTGAGTATTTCTGGCATTTTTATTTCAGATTTGCAGCAACTGCAGTATCTTGCTTTAGCATTTTATGTTATTTTATGTCATCCATTGGATGGACTGTGTTTTAAATCACTTAAGAAATGACTCACAGACATTTCTGCAGGGGTCTTGATTGTCTTGGAAAAAGTGGACCTGTCAAATTACCAATAAAAGAAGTTCAGGAAGCCTTGCAAGACCTTATCATTTACTTCCATCCGCCAGAGGAGGAATTAAAACACGAAGACAAACAGTACAAATTACGTTCTCTCAGAAACAGGCAGAACTTATTTAAAGAAGAGGTAAGAAATAGTAACAATGTTGTATTATTCTTCCACATTTTTGGTCTACATTTGCCATTCCAAATTTTTTTTAAAGTCAAAACATTGGCATCTAAATCTTTGTGCATCAGATATTACATAGTACAAATGTTAGCCAGCTTGGTCCGCCTAACAGAAGGTTGTTTGAATATGAGCCTGTTACAAACAGTGTTTCATTGGATAATTACAACAAGGTGGAATACTTCTCTATATAGACAGATGTATTTGAATGACAGTCAAATGATGTAACTGCACTGTATATAGTCAGACCAGTCTTTCATAGAAGCTGGAACTCTCCATTTATAGATAGTGTGAGTGCTTGGCCTTTGTCAGTGAACTTTTCCATTTTGATATTTGTCATTGAGCCCAAATGTTTTTGTTGCATCACCACAGATTGGTGACTTATTTAAGGTCCAAGGACCTATATGGGGAGCAAGAAAAATGTTTCACACTTTATACGCACGTCAGGAGGCAGGTCTGCATGAATTTCAGAAGAGAGATACCGATTGAGACTTCAGTAGGCAGACTGAGGCAGTAGCCATCACCATATTTGTGAGCCTCTGTGAACAGCCGCATGATAATGACAATGGTGTGACTTGTGGAGAGCACACCAGCAGCATTGCAGCAGGTAATCTTGCAGACATGAGCACAGAGTGAATTCTGACCAAACTCCAAACAAAGGATCTGAATAGAGGCTTCGCCATTCTCAGAGAAGTAAAGGGCAACTATAATGGAAGTAATGAGATAAGAAAGCTTCAGACAATGGGAACTCTGCTTCAGACAAAGGAAACACACAAAATGCTGGAGGAATTCCACAGGTCAGGCAGAATCTATGGAAATGAATAAACAGTCAACATTTCGGGCTGAGACTGGAAATGAAGGGGGAAGGCACCAGAATAAAAAGGTGGGGTGAGGGGAAGGAGGAGGCTAGAAGGTGATAGATGAAGCCACGAGGGTAAGGAAAGTAAAGGGTTGGAGAGAAAGGAATCTGATAGAAGAGGAGAATGGACCAATGGAGAAAGGAAGGAGGAGGGGACTCAGGGGGAGCTGACAAACAGGTGAGAAGAGTGGGGAAAAGAAGAAAAAGGAAGAGGGGAGGAACTTTTTTTATCACAAGGAGAAATCGATATTCATGCCAGCAGGTTGGATGCTACCGAAATGGAATATGAGGTGTTGCTCCTCCACCCTGAGGGTGGCCTCATCATGGCACAAGAGGATGCCATGGATTGACATGACGAAAATGGGAATGGGAATTAAAATGTTTGGCCACCAGGAAGTTCCACTTGTGGTGGATGAAGAAGAGGTGCCTGACAATTTATAACAGGTCTCACCAATGTAGAGGAGGCTGTGTTGAGAGCACCAGACATAATAGATGACCCCAGCAAATTTGCAGGTGAAGTGTTGCCTCATGTGGAAGGATTGTTTAGGGCCCTGAATGGAGGTGGGGGAGGAGGGGGAGGAGGTGAATGGGCAGGTGTAGCACTTTAGCTGCTTGCAGGGATAAATGCCAGGAGGGAGATTAGTGGGGAGGGACAAAAAGAAAGATTAAGAAATGGGAAGGAAGTGTCTTAAATGAATCAGGTGAATTTAAGGACAGGGTGGAAACCGAAGACAAAGTTGATGAAATTGACGAGCTGAGCATGGGTGTATGGAACAGCACCAATGCAATTGTCAATATAGTGGAGGAAGAGTTGGGGAGCATTACTAGGATAGGCTTGGAACATGGACTGTTCTTCATACTCAACAAAAAGGTTAGCATAGCTGAGCCAGATGCAAGTGGCCATGTCTACCCCTTGAGTCTGGAGAAAGTGGGCAGAGCCAGAGGAATAATTGTTAATTGTGAGGGCCAGTTCTCCCAGATAGAGGAGGGTGGTGGTGGAGGAGAACTGCTTGGTTCTTTTATTTAGAAAGAAGTCGGGGGCGGGGTTTAAGAACTTCTTGATGGGGGAATGGAAGGGTATAGGGACAGGACATCCATGGAGAAAATGAGGCATTCAGGGTCAGGGATTTGAAACTTTGTGAGGAGATTGAGACCGTGAGAAGTGTCATGGATGTAGGTGGAAAGGGACTGAACCAAGGGGGATAGAATGGAGTTGAGGTATGAGGTATGAGTTTAGTGGGCAGTAGCAGGCAGAGAGAATGGACCTGAGTTGGAGACTGCAATCACTTAACTAAACAGGCACCTAAATGGAGGGCAAATATTTTAAAGGTGACATCATCAGTTTGGTGAGAATGGGATTTGGAGAAGGTGTCAAGTTAGCTACTTCATCTCCTTGCACTGGATTTTCAACAGAGATTTTGTGTCCTAAGCTTCATACATGAAACAAATAGAGACACTACTTCAGATCAATAGCATCATAGAAGCAGAAATAAATGAAGACAGCACAGAAAAACTCAAGATTATTCAAGAGAAAAGTGATCTTGCCAGTTGAACTTGACACAATACTATAATCTTGGGAAGTATACTCCATGTCCTTTGTCCTTTATAGAGATGCCAAAGAAAGAAGCACTTTAATCCTCCAATCTTAGAGATAATTGAAAGCTACCAACTTGGAATGTGATTTCAAATACTTAATACATCCTTAAGGATGAGATTGTAGCATTCAAGATCTTTAATTTCATTAGAAATCTGGAGCATTTCTTAACTGAGCTACTAAAGAAATTTTTGTATGAGGATTAGTTGATTACTCTGTGTGCCAGGGAAAGCCTGCCAAATACTGCCTTCAATGAGATGCCGGTGTTAAATACAACTGAGTTACAAATAATTCTATTTGAATGGAAATGGGTGAATTAGAAAAGGAAATCATCATGGTGCACAGACATGGCGGTTCCACCTCAGATCTGCTCCCCCAAGCTGGAATGTCTAATAATTGATTGTCTTCTATTTTATCTGCCAAGGAAGATTTCCACCGTCATCATGGTAGTGGTATATATTCCACCCCTGGTCAACATGATGCAAGCATTGGAGGAGCTGAGCACTGTGAACAGTAGTCAAAAAACAGTGCCCTCTGATGTCTTCCCTATCACTGTGAGGGATTTCAACCAGGCCAGATTGAAGAAGTCTCTGAGCAGCTGCCACCAGCATTTCACCCATGGAACCAGAGGAGCCTACACACTTGACCATTGCTGCATCACTATCAAGTATGTTTACCATGCCACCCCACACCCAAAGTTTGGCAAGTCTGATCACCTGTCTGTACTCCTCCTCCCAGCGTATAGGCGCGACTGAGGACCTCACCTCAGACCAATGGTGAGGACTGCGAAAGCATGGTCAAAGGAGGTGGAGTAGCACTCGCAGGACTGCTTTGAATCAGTACACTGGACACCATTCAGGGATTCATCTTCGAATCTGAATGAATATGCAACAATTGTCACTGACTTCAAGACCTAGGTATGTGCCTTCGAGAACGCACTAAACGTACCCAAGCCAGAAGCCGTGGATGAACCAGCAGTCTTTGGAGGGCTAGATCCGTGGTATTCATGACCTTTCGAATGACAAAACAATTCTGATTGAAGTTAGAGATGGAATCAGATGCACAACCACATCTGTGCGAATCCCTGCAGCATCTGGCAACACTGTGATCTGTCTCGGAGGCTGATGTCAAATATCTTTCAAGAGGGTAAGGCATCAAGTTACGGTGTTGTACCTGGTAGGGTACTCAAAAGTTGTGCAAACCAACACATCTTCAAACTCTCACTGTTCTGGTTGGAGCTTAAAATACGTTAAAACTTTATGTATCCTGAAGGAGATTATTGTTGCGAGGTTGCTTAGTCAGATATATATCCTTTGAAATACCAAATGTAAACATTGAGTATGAAAAAAATACAAGGTGTGCATTAAAATGTAATATTGCAAAATACAGATATGCAATGAAACCATATACTTATATATTTAAGGAGGAATTGTAAAGTCTTATAGTCACAGCGCGAAAGTGATGCATCTTGGTGGAATCAGTCTATTACTTAAGGTGCCCCTCTGTTTGCCCAGTATGTCATGGAGGTGGTGAGAGGGATTGTCCATAATGCTTCGTAGCTTCCGTGGAATAGAACGCTAGCCTCCACTGAGTCAAAGAACATCTGCAGCTTAGTACTACAGACGTTGAATGACCTGAGCCTCCTCAGGAAGTATAGTCAGTTTTGTCTCTTCTTGTACAGAGCCTCTTTATTTTCAGTCCAGTCCAGTCCAGGTGATTTCCCAGGTGTTTGTAGTCCTGGACAGCTTCCACATCCATTCCCTTGATGGTTCCTACTTGCTTCAAAAGGGCAACAATCATACAGGTGCCCAAGAAAAGCAGAGTGAGTTTCCTCCAAGACCATCACCCAGCTGCACTCACATCTGCTGTGCTGAAGTGCTTTGAGAGATTGGTCATAGCTAGAATTAATTCTTGCCTAAGCAAGAACATGGACCCACTACAATTTGCCTATCGGTCTACAGAGGGTGCTATCTCAATGTCTCTCCACTTGCCCTTAGATCACGGGGTCAATAGTAATACCTATGTCAGGCTGCTGTTTATTGATTATAGTTCAGTATTCAACACTATCATCCCTTTACTACTACTCAATAAGCTTCAAAACCTGGGCCTCTGTACCTCCCTTGGACACCACAGTTAGTGCACATCAGAAATACATATCCTCCTTGCTGATAGTCAACACCAGTTGCGTGCTTAGCTCACTGCTCAACTTTCTCTACAACCACTCCTGTGCAGCTAGGCACAGCTCAAACAGCATCCATAAATTTGCCGATGGCATAGCTGTTGTTGTCAGGATCTCAAATATTGATGAGGAGGTGTACGGGAGTAAGATAAATCAGTTGGTTGAGTGGTATTGCAACAACAACCTTGCACTCAACGTCAATAAGATTGTGAAACACGGGAAGGGGTTGTCAAGGAAACAATCACCAGTCCTCATTGAGGGATCAGCAGTGAAAAGGTTGAGAAGTTTAAGGTCCTGTGTGTCAACATTGCTGAAGACCTATCCTCGGCCCAACATATTGATGCAATTACAAAGGGAGCACAATGGTTATATTTCATCATGAGTTTGAGGAGACTTGGTATGTCGCCAAAGGCTATAAAATTTCTATAGACGTACTATGGAGAGCATTCCAATTGGTTGCATCACTGTCTGGAGTGAAGGCACCACTGCACAGTGTCAGAAAAAGTTGCAAAGCATTGCAGACTCAGCCAACTTCATCATCGATACTATTCTCCCCAGCATCGAGGACACCTTCAAACAAAAGCAGCTTCTAACATTAAAGGGCTGCCATCATCCAGGACGTGCTCTCTTCTTATTACTACCATCAGAGAGAAGGTACTGGATCCTGAAGCCACACATTCAACATTTGAAGAACAGCTCCATCCCATTCTGAACCAAAAATGAACCAGCCCATGAAAGCTACCTCATTACTTTTGGTCTCTTTTGTATTACTTATTTAATATAATTTTTAAATGTTTTTACTATAATTTATTGTATTGTTATGTATTGTACTATACTGCCACAAAACAACAAATTTCATGACATAGGTCAATGGTATTAGCCTGACATATTGGTTCAGAGAACAGACGTTGTGGTCAAGAGGAATGAAAGGAATTGGACCACAGTGATTACAATACCAAAAGGAGATAAAAGAGTAATGATTACAAGATCATAGTCAATTAAGCTGTTCAGTACCAACATTGCAAGATCTAACTGGGACAAATATGTTCACACACTTGGAATGTTCTCATATATATGCTCACTCAAAATTAACCAGGATAGTCAAAACTATTGACTTACAGTATGCTCAAGGGACTGTATTCTTACATTAAGCTCATTTATGAGCTGTCATCTCAAAGTTTTCCAAGGCACTATGAATCAAATTTTACTCAGAATAAACCATTGACCTATAATCAGTATGGCATTTTGACGGCTATGCTTACTAAAGAGGGAAATTGTCAATTTTTACGAGGTGTGCTGGAGTGATCACATCAAAGTTGAAATGAAGCCGAAGTACTTTTGTTTAACATGAAGAGGTATATGTGGGTTGAAGAGTGTAAGCACATGGTTTTATAGAGAAGTAACAAGACACTATTAAGGCTCCAAGAACTCAGAATGATGCAACATTGCACACATTTTCTAATAAAGGTGACAAAATAGTGTTACTACCACCTGCTCATTTATTGAAGAAAGATGTGTAGTAGATGTGATATAAAAAGCAACAACATTTCTATTATACATGAAAGACACAACTAGATGGTGGAATTCTGCTTGTTCAAAATTGTACTTTTAAGTTGGTCTGTAATGCTTCAGGCTATGACGCAGAGGCAGGCAGGCAGGCAAATGTGTCCTTTGTTGATACAAAGGACACATTTTGCTCTATGTTTCAATGTTTTGATGTACACGTGACAGATAAAGCTAATCATTCCATTTTTCTTTCTTTGTACATAGGCAAAGAGAGTCTTTTAGTGAGTGCATATAATTACTATGGAAAGGGAAATAACAATATTTCCCCTTATTGTTATCACTTCCAATGTGTAGAGTTTTCAAGATCAGTTGCACAACATACTTAAACTGCAGAAAATATCTGAAAAGATGCTCCCTCTACAATAGAATTATAATAGTCTTAAATATTGACGTTAGTGGTATAATTATTCCCCTCTTGAGTGGCAATATGTTATTGATCAACTATTTTGCGGAAAGAATGTAATTATTATGCATAATGTTGTGTGGATTTTACTCAGATATTAGAAATAGCTTTCACAATGTGAGAAAAATAATCACACATTGACTTCTGTTATTTCTTGGTCGTCTTCTTCCATCTTTCAATTACATCAGACAATGCTGAAATTGGTCCTGAATTGCATTGACCAGCTAAACGCGTACCACAGTGCAGCACATTTTTCGGAGCTTGCTGGTGAAGAGGTTGGAGCAGCATGGAAAGATATTTTGAATTTGCTTTATGAACTACTAGGTAAAGTTTCATGATTGCATGTTTCTGGTATATGAGGCCTGTGGATGAAGGATGAATGGGAGTTGTGAATTTGTTTCATTAGTCTCAGAAGAAATGAAAACTTGCCTTTAATAGTGTTTCAGGAATGCCAACGGCCCTTAGTGGGGAGATAGGTTCCATTAATTTTGTACACCTTTTCTCAAAAATACTTAATATAACTGGGATTCAAAATTCATGAACTTAAATCTGCAAAAAAGGACAGTACTGTGCTTTTGAAGACTGGCTTAATCTGGAGTAGAACCATCTTGACCTATCTCCTTCAGAGTCTGTACCAGTTGGAAAATTCATTTCCTCATTTCTCAAGACAGACTTTCATTGCTGATGTAGAACTTCCCCCAAGTAGCATCTTGAGTAGTACAACACACAATATTTGTCTGCACTAAGATTTTCAACCTTATGTTTTTCAATAGTTTTTTAAATATATATTCTCAGAGAAAAGACAAACTTTGTTTCTTCTGAAACCACTTAAAGTACCAACACTCAAGTTGCATTGCTTGTCTTCACTGAAATCTGTGATCAGCCTCAATCTCAAGTGCAGTTTGACCGATTTTTCTATATGGGTCAGGTTATGGGAGCTCTCAGCTTCCTGTTCTGAGGATTATTTCAGGCTTCTTCTCCTAAGGTCTGCTCACCTCTGCATTCAGGAGGTAATGCTAATTCCATACTCTTCAACGTGGGAGAGTTGGTAGCTTACAGTGTGGATTGCCTCTGCTGTAAGCTTTCCGAAGGAGCAAACGTTTATGTCCTTGCAACAACATCTTTTGAACCTCTTACCAGACATATGGCTGTAGGGTCTCTGTGACTTAGCAAATAAAGATCTTATTTCCTAAGGGCAGTGTTCCTTACAGACCTATCCAGATCCTACTGACTCCTTGGGAGGACTCACCATTTTTATCACCCATACCTGCAAATTATTGCAGTGTCTATGCACTCAATGGCAAAAAGCCTCTGTGTCTGAAGGAAAGCTGTTGGTATTGGTGTATGCTCCTTTAAGAACTGGCTGCAATAATTGAACCTGCTAAGCCACATGCTGACGACTGTAGGAATTTGTAGACTTTCTTTTTCTCCCATGGAGTTTAGAATTGGGAACAACTTGGCACCCCAGAATAGCTTACTGAGAGCATTCAGGGTATCTAAATGCCTGGAAGAGGATGTTGGGAAATCCTTACAAGAGGTTGTACCCAGTGAGGGACTAAACATGTTGGGTCTAACTTTTCTAGAAGTCAAAAGGGCAAAGACCTGATATGAATGGCCGTAAATATAAACTGGAGAATGGAGATGCAGATATTAAGATATCCGATTGGGGACTTGTGTGAAATGTCTTTATGGAGCAGACAAAGAAAATTTAGAACTCACTGCTTGAAATGTACTTCAGGTACAGAAGTCTAAATAGGAAAGGGAACATTGAGCAGAAGTTATGCTAGAAGAGGGCTAGATGAATTAGAATGAAAGAAAATGGGATGTGATCACCAGAATAAGTCAGGAGCAGCGACCTCTTTTTAAAGGGGGCAATGGTATAGGATGGTCAGTGGCAGTTGGGAAGCTACCAGCTGCAGGATGTTGCATCAGAACAAAAGGGACTAGTCCTTAGAAGAATATTGCTACTAAATAATTCTCAGTACAGCTATGACAAAAATTGTTGAAATGAAAGGTACCCATGCTATTATTTAAAATATAATTATAATACAATCATATTTTGCCTTGCAATGCATGAAGCAAATGGGTGGAATGAATGTTTATCTCCTGTATAATTTATTGTTGTTGTTTAAGAGGAAGTTTCTTTTGAGGATTTGAAGCTTTTGGATCCAATTCTTTATCTTCCTCCCTCCAGCTGCTCTCATACGTGGTAACCGAAGTAACTGTGCCATGTTTTCGAAAAACTTAGACTGGTTGATCAGTAAATTAGACAGACTGGAATCTTCATCAGGTAATGAAGCTTTCTGTTTGGGTGTAAGTTCAAAACCTATTGTATTCTGATAAAATGAATGAAAATGTTGGTAATTCTTTTAAAAAAAATACAAAAAAATTGGAATCTCACCAACCTTGTACCTTTATACACAACACCAAAAATATGAATAAATACATTTCATCTTAACCAAGACATACACTCACTTTGGTAGACATGTGCTTAACTTCCAAACACATTTAAGCTAGACCCTGAACCGAGTTTTCATCGCTCATGCTATGTGAACAGAGATTAATACATTCACATTCACATTCAGTCATGAAACAAAAAAGAAAGACAAAAATAAACTTTTACAATATATTGCCTTGTAGTTGAATTACTAATAAAAGACTAACCTAGTAGGCTGATAAGGAAATTTGCACATCCACGACATTCCAGAGTTGATCAATTTTAGCCAAGAAAATCTAAAGCATCCATGTGTAAAACATGTCAAATTATTGATACAGTATTCTAGATTTGCGAACAAATATAAATGAATTTACATGGATATTATCAAATATTATTCACCTTTCCTCACCAAACCTGGGAAGGGCACTCGAACGTTGTTCTCCGTAGAACATGGCAACTCTTTGTTCTGTTCTACCCGTGCATAATGACATCACCGGTTTCTCTTAGAGGCACAGGTAGCTATTTTAGCATTACCAGAGTACATACATAAGTGCACTTTAACAATAAAAAAAATGATATTCAATGGTCACCTGGTTACACCAGAACAGTTATTTTAATGATAAATAAGCTCTATTATCTTACTCCAGCTTTTTCCGGTAAGGTTGTGAGAAAAAGAGCCTTAACAGATCTTACTCCATCCCTGCTCCCCCCACCCCACTTCACTAGAGCACGTCGGTGGTTCAGGTATTGGCATTGCACTTTCATCCTCTACATCTTTCTCAGTGGAAGTTAGAAGAGGTTGCCAATTATAGTTGAAGGCATTCCCAGAATATTGATCATTTCATGTTCTGACCTTGTGATACCTAATCACGTGGCCCCTGATTAGGCTTCCATTCCTTACTTCTTTTCTCCCCCAGTTATTTGCCTTGATAGCCCACAATCCTCATTATCCTTATTCACAAAGGTTCCAATTTACTTTTCTCCATTTTCTCTTTCCTGTTTATGATTTCTGTCACATTCCTGGTAAAGTTCTGATGTGGAAAGTTTTCTTACACTCCCTAAGAATTCATTCTTTGCACCTAATTATCCCAGAGCTTTCATTCCATAGTCTCCAACTCTCCTCATCATTATTCATCAGTCTCTATCTCCCTTCAGCTTTGCATTTCCTCAGTTTACACCCCATTCTGACATTCCTCTGGTTCTCTAATGTTGTGGAAACTTGATCTGTTTGCCTTAAGCTTCATCATCATATGACACTGACATGGGAGCATGACAAATGGGCTACAGGTTTTATTGAGTTGAGGTTTGAGTCTTCCCAAGGTAATATGAACTTCTGTACATCTCTATATCTGCACTGCTGGATCTAAACGTTCAAAGTCCCCACATGGTAAACAGTGTGCTCTAAAATGACTAGAGATACTTGTATTCCTAGCCCAATGCATGCCTAATAAATGGTGATGAAATCATTCAAATACTGTGTGCATAGGATAAACTACTTGGGGTCCTGCAGATATTGTGTGGTTCCTGCAAGTGTAAAACTTGTTTCTCTGCATGTCAGATAGTCAGTCCTCTGGATCTTCAGGGGATGCAGTTATTTTGGAGATACCATCTGAAGTACAGCATCTTCTGAGAAAAACCTGGTCTATTTCAGCTGATGGTTCAGTTGAATATTTGTAAATACATGAAAAAGCATTACAATTTGTTTGATCTTTTTTCCTCAGATAGCAAATCCCAACGAATAGACATTTAGCACTGTTATTTAATAAATAGCTTTCACAATTCAAAAATGGTATTTATTTAATTCAGATATTTGTATCTGATCATCTTGTACATTTTCAACTCAATACTTTGACCAGGTATCCTGGAAGTGCTGCATTGCATCTTGATTGAAAGCCCAGAAGCACTCAATGTAATCAAAGAATGCCACATCAAATCCATCATTTCATTACTGGATAAACATGGACGCAACCACAAGGTGTGTACAAATCAGTTCAATTAACAATGGATAAACGCAATTATTTTCTACTAGTTCGAGTTGATTGAAGATTGTGTCACTATTTCACTCAGAAACCTATATGGAATCTCAGTAGAAAATGGCAAATTACATTTTAAATAATTAATTTAAAAAACTGAAGTAATTTGAAAATTAAATTGAAATGCAAGAGTCTGTGATGGAGTTGGCTTCATCTGCCAAGGACATAGAGTTATAGAACAATCAGGCACTCAGCCTAATAAATCCATGCTGAGGCATGGTGCACATCCATCTAGTCCCAATTTCCTGTGTTCAGCCTATAATCCTCCAAGCCCAGCCTCTGCAAATACCTATCCAAGTATTTCTTATATTATACTATTATAATACAACTTCCCTGGCAGCCTGTTCCATATACCCACCACCTTCTGTGTGAAAAACATACCCCTCAGATCCCTTTTAAATCTTACCCCATCACCCAGTTTTGATTTCCTCTACCCTGCAGAAAAGACAGCTAATATCTACTTTATCTATGGCCCACATGATTTTATAATCTATGAAACTATGAAAATGGACAAGGGAGAGCCAGTGGATGTAGTGTACCTGGACTTCCAGAAAGCCTTTGATAAAGTCCCACATAGGAGATTAGTGGGCAAAATTAGGGCACATAGTATTGGGGGCAGAGTACTGACAGGGATTGAAAATTGGCTGGCTGACAGGAAACAAAGAGTAGGGATTAATGGGTCCTTCTCGGAAAGGCAGGCAGTGACTAGTGGGGTACTGCAAAGCTCGGTGCTGGGACCGCAGCTATTTAATGATTTAGATGAAGGGATTAAAAGTAACATTAGCAAATTTGCAGATGACACAAAGCTGGGTGGCAGTGTGAAATGTGAGGAGGATGTTATGAGAATGCAGGGTGGCTTGGACAGGCTGGGTGAGTGGGCGGATGCATGACAGTTGCAGTTTAATGTGGATAAATGTGAGGTTATCCACTTTGGTGGTAAGAACAGGAAGGCAGATTATTATCTAAATGGAGTCACGTTAGGAAAAGGGGAAGCACAACGAGATCAATCACTGAAAGCAAGCATGCAGGTACAGCAGGCAGCGAAGAAAGCTAATGGCATGCCGGCATTCATAACAAGGGGAATTGTGTATAAGAGCAAGGAGGTCCTTCTGCAGCTGTACAAGGCGCTGGTGAGACCACACCTGGAGTATTGTGTGCAGTTTTGGTCTCCAAATTTGAGGAAGGACATTCTTGCTATTGAAGGAGTGCAGCATAGGTTCACAAGGTTAATTCCCGGGATGGCGGGACTGTCATATGTTGAAAGATTGGAACGACTGGGCTTGCATACACTGGAATTTAGAAGGATGAGAGGGGATCTGATTGAAACATATAAGATTATTGAGGGATTGGACACACTGGGGGCAGGAAGCATGTTCCCGCTGATGGGTGAGTCCAGAACCAGAAGCCACAGTTTAAGAATAAGGGGTAGGCCATTTAGAATGGAGTTGAGGAAAAACTTTTTCATCCAGAGAGTGGTGGATATGTGGAATGCTCTGCCCCAGAAGGCAGTGGAGGCCAAGTCTCTGGATGTTTAAAAGAAAGAGATGGATAGAGCTCTTAAAGATAGCGGAATCAAAGGTTATGGGGATAAGGCAGGAACTGGATACTGATTGTGGATGATCAGCCATGATCACAGTGAATGGCGGTGCTGGCTCAAAGGGCCAAATGGCCTACTCCTGCACCTATTTTCTATTGTCTATTATAATCCTCTGTAAAGTCATCTTTTGTTCTCCTGGTCAACCTCTCCCGGTATCTCGGGCTTCCTAGCCCTGGCAACAACCTCGTTGATCTTTTCTACAATTTTTTTCAATTTAACCATGTCTTTCCTATAACAGGATGGCCAAAGTGCCAATAAAACACCAAGTGTGGCCTCACCTATGACTTATGTGATTGCAACATCGTGTTCCAACTACTATACTCAGTGCCCTGTCTGATGAAGGCCGCATGTTAAATGTCTTTTATACTACCCTGTCTAACCTGTATTGATGCATTCAATGAACTATGTACTTGTACTCTTAAGTCCTTCTGTTCCATTATACTCCCCAGTGCCCTATCATTCATAATCTATTCTTCAACGGTTTGTCTCTCCAAAATGCATCATCACATACTGATCGTTAATGAAATACATTTTCCACTCTTTGGCTCACTTCCCAAAAGCATAAGATCTCTCTGTATTCTGTAATAATCTTCTCCGCAATCACAAGCTGCTGCCAGGAAATGATACCACAGTATTAAAGCCAGGACCAACAGACTCCAGGACAGCTTCTTCCACCAGGCCACCAGACTGATAAATTCACACGGACACAATTGTATTTCTAAGCTATATCGATTATTCTGTTTTATATCTTACTGTACATACTATTTATTACAAATTATTATAATTTGCACATTGCACACTCAAATGGAGATGTAATGTAAAGATTTTTACTCCTCGTGTATGTGAAGGATGTAAGAAATAAAGTCAATTCAGTTCAATTCAAAAAGACCTGCTAATTTCACACCATCTGAAAATTTTCTGATCAAGTCTTGTGGATTTGCAACCAAATTACTTATATAAATAATGAATAACAAGGGTCCCAACACTGACTCCTGTGGCACTCCACTATTCACTGGCCTTGATTCTATGAAAAACCTCCCACCGCCACCCTCTATTTCCTACCTCAGAGCCAATTTTGAATCCACATCACTAGTTCTCCCCAGGTTCCATGAAGCTCAACCACCAGATCAGTCTACCATGAGGGACCTTCTTGAAGTTCTTTCCATGTAACTCCTAATCTGACCCTTCCTATCCAAAAGCTTGGTAGACCCTGTCCTTCAGAATTTCCTCCAGTTACTTCCCCACTCCTGATGTCAGGCTGACTGGTCTATATCCCCTGGCTTGTCCTTGCCACCTGTCTTATACACCAGAACAACATTAGTCAACATCCAATATTTAGGAACTTCACTAGTAACTAACAATAATGCAAGTATCTTTTCCAAGGGCATCTGCAATTTCTCCTCCAGCCTCCCACAAAGTCTGAAGATGCATTCGCTCAGGCCCTGAATATTTACCTACCTTAATGTGCTGTACGGTTTCAAATACCTCCTGCTTGGGAATACGAATGTTCTCTAAAACATTACCGCTTGTTTCCCTTTGAACATCCATGATTTTGCTCTGATTAAATGTCAAAGAGAACTATTCATTAAAAAGTCCCAACCACCTCATGCAGCGCAAGACATACTGTAGGTAGCCCTGCTGATCTCCAACGAGACCTGCTCTCTCCCTATCCATCCTTTTATTCTTAACATAAATACACAACTTATCAGTATTTTGCTTAAACTTGCCCACCACTATCCTGGTGAAGGGTCTCACCCCGAAACATTGACTGTTTACTCTTTTCCACAGATGCTGCCTGGACTGCAGAGTTCCCCTAGCATTTTGTGTGTGTTGCTTGGATTTCCAGCATCTGCAGATCTTCTCATTTCTAAACTTAATGTATTCTTTCTTCTTTTCCTCAATATCTCGTGCAAGGTTCACTAAACCTACCAAGTTTACCCTTCACCTAACAGGAACGTGCTGCTCCTGGACACTTGGTATCACATTCTTGAAAGCCTCCCACCGGCTATTCATTCCTTTCTCTTCAAACAGGCTCATCCAATCGACCACAAATTTAGCCCCATTGCAGTTTAGGACCCTAACCTGTAGACCTGATCTATCCTTTTCCATCAATATCTTAAAAATAATGGAATTATGGTCACTAAGGCCAAAGTGCTCCCTAACCATCACTTCAGTCACCTCATTCCCCAAGAGAAGGTTCAGTATTGCACTGTCCCGACTGGGCCCTATATATATTGACACAGGAAACTTCCCTGAACATAAATTCCACTCCATTTGGGTCATTAATACTCTGGGTGGCCCAGTTAATATTGGGGAACTTAAAATATTCCAGTAGTACAACTTCATTCTTAAAACTACGAGCAATTTCTCTACACTCCTGTTCTTTAAGTTTCTGCTATTTATTAGGAGTATCTGTAATATAGCCCCACTTGGTTCTAGGTCTACCCATATGGCCTTACCCTAAGAATGTCATCTCTAAATACTGCTACAGGTCGACCTTCACTAATCCGACTACCTGTAATCCGGTTCCTTCGATAATCCGGCACTGATTACGCTTAATGTGATCCTTCTGTAATTCGGCATTTTCACTAATCCGGCACTCCTCAGGTCCCAATGGTGCCAGATTAGTGAAGGTCCGGCACCATTGTAGTTTCCAGAGCCAGTCTATACTTTACCTGTTAAATCTTGTGCATTGAAATAAATGCAGTTTAATCAAGTATTCCTTTCCCTGTCTACACTGTGTTTCTGACTATCTTGGTTTTTAAACTATTCCCCGGATTTGCTTCTGCTCAAAATCCTCCTTCAGCCCAGCCAGTGTAAACTTTCCCATGTAGACTAGCGAATTCCCTGCAAGGATATTGGTCCCTCTCTGGTTCAAGTGCAACCTGTCCCTCTTGTACAGGTTGCCTCTACCCCAGAAGTGATCACAGTGGTTCCAGAACTTGAATCTCAGCCCGCTACACCAGCTCCTCAGCCACCAATTTTCTGGCCTATCTTTCTATTTCTGACCCTACTAGCGCATGGCACTAGGATTAATATGAAGATCATTACCCTTGAGGTCCTTAACTTCTTACCTAATACCCTATACTCACTCTGTAGAACTTGTACCACCAATGTTGTTCACCCCTTGTTATCAGGGAAAGTGAATCTTCCAGGCAGGCAATCGCTTTTCTGTAATTGTATAGAACAATCAACATGTCTGACTCCATAGAGATCCTGGGTTTTGATGTGATAGATGTAGCCACAGCTGTGAGTCTGACCTTGAATCCTAGACTGCACTCATAATGCAATCACTTTGAAACTACTGCATTTTTACTTGTAGCCTAAATTTTGACTATCCTAGCAAAGCATTGCAGTAGAATGAACACAGTGTTTGAGGCAGATTCATTAAAGCAGATGATACAACTTGACGAAAATGCTCTGCTAGAACCACTAATTGGAAACATGCATGGCTCAAGGCCTTCTCTGCTTACTAAGGTAATGTAACCCAAATGCATTTCCCTAATGAAATGCAAGTCAAGCCCTTGATATTCAGGGCGGTGGAGTGGAGAGAAGTTAGATACAGAGGATGCTGATGCTGGTTGGTGCCTCACGTTACAAGAGAAACCCAAGACATATTTGAATCTTAAACCTTGAAACCTACCACCTCACTTCCTGGGGCAAGTTGGAAATTGCTCATCCGGAACAATACGGTGATAGTTATTTGGAATGTGTAACTCTTCTACGTTCTATTCCATACTATTCAGATCATGTCATGCATTGCTTTGCCTAGGTGCTGGACGTGCTGTGCTCTCTTTGTGTGTGCAATGGTGTTGCTATACGAGCTAATCAGAATCTGATATGTGACAATCTGCTCCCTCATCGTGATTTACTTCTGCAAACTCGCATAGTTAACAGGGTTACAAGGTAATGTAGATATTTCTATTTTAAAAAAGGAAATAATGCATATAATTTTGTTTGTACTTTTCCACTTACCAGGAGTATTCAACTTCATAGATGAGTTTGAATGATAACAGACCTAGAATTTTTCACAATGTTGTTTTCACTCCATGGTGTGTACCAATGCAAAATAGACATTTTATGCATATTCAATCTCTTTGCCTTATGGCTGGGATATTTGGCTTTAGTGAGGACTAGTGAATCCTATAACGTTTGTGTCAATTTTTGCAACATCTTTCTGACTCTACCACTGGATTGCTTGTTTTCAATCTATATTTCTCTGCAGTAAGTGTCATATTTCAGTGATTTGAGCTAAGGAAAAAATGAAGAACCTAAATTTTAAGTAAATGAAAAAAAGGTGCAGTATTTTCCCAGAATTAATTCAGATGACATAACTGAGACAGATATTAACTTAGATCATATTAGTTTTTCTTCTGATTGGAGAATAGTCAGACTGTGAACAGATCTCCTTCTTTTCTGCATTAAAAGGGAAGTGCAAGGTGAAATTCCAAGGTTGTACCATTTCCAGAACTCAGTGGAGCTCTTAGTTGCTGAGAGGAATATATATCCAATCACCAGGCCACCTTATTTCCATTGGACATACTTGGTTAACATTTCCCCATGATAATTCAGAAATAAGTCAGAGATAAACGCTGGCCTTTTTGAAATATGCCTTAAATAAAATCTTGGACAGAAGATCAAATTTGTAGTTTAAATTTGCATATTCTACATCAGATTGTAAAAATCCTTTAACCAAATGCAGTACTGTTTGTCATTCTAAAGTGCCTGTTTATATGTTTTGCAGCATAAGGCCCAACATATTCTTGGGAACGAGTGAAGGGTCAGCACAGTACAAGAAATGGTATTATGAGCTGGTTGTCGATCAGATCAATCACTTTTTAACTCCAGATCCTATTCACCTGCGTGTTGGCTGGGCATCTGCGAAGGGTTACGCTCCCTATCCTGGAGGTGGAGAAGGATGGGGAGGAAATGGAGTGGGAGATGATCTTTATTCTTATGGATTTGACGGACTTCATTTATGGTCAGGTTGGTAGCTGCACAATGATATCGAGCTAAATAATAATTTAATTATCATAATTTCTGGGTTATTTCATTCTATTTTGCATTTTAGTAAAAATTATTAATTCATAATTCAGTTGTGATCATTGTATTCAGATTTTTTAATAGCCATTAATGTCTTTGATACCTTTCTTCTGTACTTTGTGTCTGATAAATTCTTTGTACATAAGTGTAATTTGCAACATGTTTGGAAATTATGCAAAGGAATATTGGTCCCTTATTTACAAAGCCAGAGGGAATCACAAACTTCATCTTGTCCAGGAGGTGGCTGAAATCTAGAAAAGGAATGTCCTAGAATTTTTCCCTTTTCAAAATTGCCCATCACAGGGAATTTTATTATTTTGACTTTGGATGAGTCACATGGGGACCAGAGCTACACATGCAATTGGTTTTCATTCAGAACAAAAAGCAAACACGCAGAGGTGATATGGTGGAATAATCTCCCAGAACACAAAGTATATTGATGTTTTATGAATTTTAAGCACAAACGTAACGGCAGATGATTAAATACAGCTCAGAAGTTATACTAGAGTTAACTTCAGTAGTTTAGTTTGTAGAAAAGTGGTTCAATTGAATTATGTATTTTTGCAAGGGGACCACATCTTAAATGATAAGAGTATCACTAAATATTCAAATATCTGTGTTAGACAACCAAAACAAACCCTCTTTAAACAATATACTGAGGCATAAATATTCTGAATATTGACTGACAGAAAAATATGCCTTTGATCATGTTTGTTGTGCTAAATGGCAAACGAGCTAGTCCAGAACTTTCTCCTGTTGAGTGTTTCCATGTCGGCCAATTAACATGGTTCTGTTGTTTGTACAAATGACCAATGCATCCAAAAATGTTTCATGATAATCTAAACCACAAAGATTTTGCAGATGCTGGAAATCCACAGTAACACACACACAATACTGGAGGAACTCACCAAGTCAGACTATAGGCAGCATCAGTGGAGGGGAATAAACTGTTGACATTTTGGCTAACATCCCTCGCCAAGTCTGGAAATGCCAGAATAAGAAGGAGGAGGGAGTGTACAAGTACAAGCTGGCAGGTGATAGGTAAGACCAGGAGAGTGGGGTGCAAAGTAAGAAGCTTGGAGGTGATAGTTGGAAGAGGTAAAGGGGTGAAGAAGAAATCTAGTAGGAGGTGACATTTGACCATGAAAAAAGAGAAGGAGGTAGGTAATCAGAGGGAGATGATGGGCAGGTGAGGAGAAGGGGTGAAAGGGTAACCAGAATGGGGAATGGGGAGTGGGCAAAGAGAAGCATCAGTAATGGCTGAAAGTTAAGGGAATTGATGTTTATACCATAATTTTGGAGGCTACCCAGACAGATTATGAGGTGTTTGTCCTCGGCTGGTTTGGTTGGAGGAGCAACACCTCCTTCTTCTTTAGCCCTTTACCTTTTCTGCCTATCACCTCCCAGTTTCTTACTTTATACCCGTCCCCACCCACCATGCTCCTCATTTAGTGTCACCTATCATTTTCCAGCTTATACTGCTTCACCAACCCCCCCCCCCCCACCATCTTACTCAGGCTATTGGCCCCCAATGAAGGGTCTTGGCTTGAAACATCGACTGTTTGTTCCCCTTCATACGATGCTGGCTGGCCTGCTGAGTTCCCCCAGCAATTTGTGTGTTTCATGTAATGTTTGTTTCCAAGTCTTATTCCTTAGAATGCTCCGGTAAGCATTTAGCCTGTGGTCTTTGCAGATGATATTGTCTGTTTGATTACTGCTGGTAATTCCATATGAAATAGTTCATGAGGAGTGATTGTCACTTGTGTTAATAACTACTATATCTCACACTTTTATATTTACTTGATTATTGCTGTTTCTTCCAAATAATTATTATTGCTCTTCCTAAATCAGAGGGGCATACGCAGAAGAGGTTGTTGACTTGCACACTCTCCTCAGAATTCAGTGGAGTAAGTGCAAGATGAGAAACAAGTTTCAAATGGCCCGAGAGCTCTGCTAAGAAATGTTAATGGTTGCCAGAGAGCATTGGTTTGTTGCTCTCAAAAGACATGTGCAGTGAAACACTACTGGAAGTCCGGCTGACACATGAGCTCTATTATTCTGCTTTGACAACATGAAAACAATTTAGAACAACTGGCTTAAATAAAATTACAGATACTGGAAATCTGAGATAACAGAAAATGCTGGAAACACTCATCAGGCTGCACCTGTGGAAGGGAAAAACATTCAATATTTTATCCTCATGACTTTTCCTCAGAGCAGGTGTTCTTTGGGGGGGGGGGAGAGAGAGACAGAGACAGAGACAGAGACAGAGACAGAGACTGACTCTGACTCTGACTCTTTGGCCCACAGAGTCCATTTTGACAATAAGCACCCATTTAACTGATACTACACTAACTCTGTTTTATTTCTCACACATTCCCATCAGCTTTCCCCTACTCAACTGCCTTTCTGAGACAGCATCTCTTGTAGATACTGCTGATGCTGGGGAGGGATGTGGGCAGACTCCACTACTCTCTGAGGTCTTTTGCATTCCTGTGCTTCCAAATTGCCCTACCAAACCATGATGCAACCATTCAAGGTACTTTCAACAATACACTTATGGAAGTTTGTTAGAGTGTCCAGTGACAAGCCAAACCCTCTCAACCTCCTGAGAAACAAAGACGCTGGCATGCCATCCAGATTGCACCTATGTGTTAGGCCAAGGACAGGTTATCTGATAAGTTAACACCCATGAATTTAAAGGTGCTGACCCTCCCCATTGTTGGTCCCCAGTGTACACTGGCACACCGTCACCCTCTTAATCCTTGCTGAATTCAACAACCACCTCCTTAGCTGAATGAGAGGTTGTTGTTGAAGCACCACTTAGCCAGGTGTCCTACATGTAGCCCCCTTGTCTAGGGGGAGCAGCCTTCGGCCCCACCAAACTGGGTAATCAAGTTTGTGTGGATGCTGTGTGATGTACCCCACCCCACCAAATAACAGACAGTACACCAGATACGATTAAATGATTACACTTTATAGATCTTACTGGAACTATGTAATTAATAGAGATAAAATATAAAAGGAAAATAAAAGGTGCCAAATTTATCAAAGTTCAACCACTTCGTGCACAACCATTGGAGCTCAAGTAACGGGGTCCTCTTTCCACCATTCAATCCCCTCCGACCCCCTCGACCTGCCGCCTGGGACCAACTACGGTGGTCAACCAGACGCTCCACATGAGTCTGTCTTCGTCTCCTCTCCTCGGCGAAGACCCTGGGCCTTGGGCTCCCGCTTGGTGTCCGTCCTATCGCCCAGCTTAAGGCATCGCGTCTCCTCACTCAGTCCCCATCTGCCTTCTGCGCCAAAACCCCGTGAAACAATAGCTTACAGACACACAAGAAAGAATAACATCTATCCCAATTGGTTCGTTCGCGCTCTTATCAATAATATAACCCAAACAAGCAGAGTGAGAGAGAGAACTCCTTACGTCGCAGTTATTATTACAGAAAAACCATTTTAATTATAACATAACAAAGAAGCCATTTTGTTAGCCTTTGCAGTAACATAAAAGAAGAAACCCCTTGCATATATATCTCGATAAGCTGACTCACGACCACCTGAGGCTTATAGAACATAGAGGAGTACAACACAGCAACTGGCCTTTCAACCCACAATGTTGTGCCGAACCAATTAAATGAGTAATCAAATTAACAACTAATCCCTTCTGCCTACATAATGTACATATTCTTCCATTTCCCTCACATCCATTTGCCTATCTAAATGGCACTCAGAAATCACTAATGGATCCACTTCTACCACCAATCCAAGCATTGCATTCCAGCACCCACCACTCTCTTGAGTTCTGCAGCCCCTTAGGGAAACAGTTCGATTAAGTTCATGTGGGGGAGGGCGAGAATCTGTTTGCCTTTCTAAATTGGAGTGGATCAGTTACAAGCAGCGGTTGGACAACTAACTTTGGAATGTTTTTTCTAGAGTTTAAATGAGATATGGGAGGCGGGATTTTTTACAGAGAGAGAGAGTGAGAGAGAGAGAGAGAGAGAGAGAGAGACAGATAGACAGACAGAAAGGTGCCCAGAATACACTGCCAGGGGAATTGGTCAAAGAAGGTACAAAAGCAATGTTTAAGAAGCATTTAGACAGAACAGACCGGGAATGCCAGGATATACACCATGTGCAGGCAAATGGGATTTGTTAGAATGGCATTATGACTGGTGCAGAAATGAAAGACTGAAGGAGCTATTCGTATGCTGTACTGTTCTTTGTCTTATAAATGTAAATAGTACAAGACTGCACTTAATCTTCCTTAATCCATTGCTCTCAGCCCAACTCTAATGAAAATTACATGTTCATGTCGACAAGATAAAAGTTGCTGATACTCTATTCTCAATACTTTGACATGAGCGTTGTTTATTTTCCCATCTGATAGGTCGAGTGGCCAGGGCTGTAGCATCATCAAATCAACACATACTGAACTCCGATGACGTAGTTAGTTGTTGCCTGGATTTAGGTGTCCCTAGCATTTCCTTCCGCATCAATGGACAACCAGTACAAGGAATGTTTGAGAGTTTCAACACCGATGGCCTGTTCTTCCCGGTGGTCAGCTTTTCTGCAGGTGCCAAGTAAGTTTATTGTCTCTTCCACGCCATGATATTTCATTTTGACTCTGATATTGCTCTGTTTTAGTCAATCCTTTGAAACTTAAGGATATAAAGTGAATTGTTTGTAAGTAGATAAATTGTGCAATGTCCAGGCCCAGCAAATATCCACTTCAAAGTTTATACTTATACAATTTTCAAACTGAGTGTTATGTGGTAGAATTGGAGAAATGTTTAAGTTAGTACAGAGTATCCTGATTTCTTCATGTAGCACCACTAAAAATACATTCAAAAATCATTTATGTATCACATTCCTGATTCTCTCAGATTGAAGATGTTTATCTTCTTACTTTAAAATTAAATGAACAATATGACTGCAGTTTTTAATAGTCTCTATGTACTGTAAAACAATGTCAGTGGATACACAATTTTAAAGGCAAGTTGCATTTGAACTGCTTACTGTCATGTATATATACAGGTATTTTCTTTTGGTGGCATGTGGGGAAGTATGCAGTTCAAGAGAAAGTAAGATTCTATCTTATTGCATCTCCTCTAATTTCCGTGGCACATGCAGTACTGAATTACTGTACAGACTGTCCCACTTTACTGGAGGAGAGGTTAAGGAAAATCATTGGGCATGAGCCCTAATCCAAAACGCCGTGTTGATTGCAAGGTCAATGAGAGTCAGGGGATGGTCAAAAAGGCACCATGGCAGCAGTTGAAAAACTGATATTCTCTCAGTCCAGCAGTATGTTCTACTCTTCACAAAGAGAAAGCAAAGAATCAATTTGTTATGTTCTGTCACTTTCACAACCTTCTTCAGGCCATAGCAATTACCCTGATTCTGCTTCAATGGCACGCAGTGCAGGGTTCTACCAGGAAGGGCCTGTGTTAGCTAGGTAGCCAGACCATGTATGTAGTTATGGAGGGAATAATGGCGCCAACAGCAAGCATACTGCACACTTATAGTGACTCTACGTACCTGTGACCAAAATGAGAGGGCAGAAAGGATGATGAGAGGGGAAGAAGAAAGCATTGGGCCAGACCCACCATGATTCTTTTCTTTAGCCCCGATGAAAGGAATTACATATGGCTGGTTAAATTTGAGAGACTGCATTGCAATTTAACTTACTTTTTTTTTCTTTCAAGAGTACGTTTTTTGATTGGTGGTCAGCATGGAGATTTTAGATTTTTGCCTCCTCCTGGATATGCACCCTGCTATGAAGCACTACTGCCAAAGGAAAAGATGAGATTAGAGCCAATTAAAGAATACAAAAGAGATAATAATGGTGTTCGAGATTTAATAGGAACTCCAGGTCATCTTTCCCAGGCCTCCTTCATCCCCAAGCCAGTAGATACCAGCCAGGTACTTTTAAATCTCTTGAAATGCAATACGGTAAATAAATTTTTACAATGTTATGTAGTTCAGCAAGAGTGTGTGTGTGTGTGTGTGTGTGTGTGTGTTTGTGTGTGATTTATACAAACGTTTGTAAAATAATAACAGTGTGACAGTTTTATTCATACTTGGGATGTAAATTTCAGTGGCAATAGCAGCATTAACTGTTCATTGCAAGTTGCTCTTGATTTAAAGAGCAGTAAAAAGACAGCCACACTGGTGGGCCTAGAATCCACGCATACAGTAAGTCAATTAGAACAGAGACTGCCACTCCTGACAGCTGTACACAAACCAGATAGGGCTTTTTTTTACAATAAAGTATTTTCATGGCTATTATTACTGTTGAGCAATTTTATAACTATAGGTAAACTATATTCACATTCCAGATTTATCCTGCAGCAACAAGGATGCTCTGCAATTTTTCCCTAATGTGGAACATGTTTACAAAACAATTTTATTACCAAAGTTGCAGATTGCAGTACATCCAGATATCCATAATGGATAACACATGATCCATTCATTGTTCACATAAAAAATAATTGCACAAATAAAGAACCAGAGTCTTTTCTGACTTATTATGAAAAATCTGAACAACTTTTTGATAGTTAACAATAACAGAAATGATTTTTAATTATCTCTTCATCATTAACTTCCCTAAATGTTGGATAGGATTTGAATTAATAGGTAGAGATCAGTGATCTAGCCCTCTAGAAATCAGTGCAGCAATAACTACTGTATTGTGATTCAGTTAAAAACATAATGTGAACATGATAAAACTATGTAAACCTTTTCCATTTTAGTCTGCCACATATTTGTTTTGCGAATCTCTCAGCAAACATTTATGATATATGTTGAATAATTTATTACTTCTTAAAGAATAATTTCTGGTGGTACAGCTTCAATTGTGACTTCTATTTTTTTAATCATTTTTAAATCATAATTTAGTGATCCTATTGGAGTTTAGTAAACACTTAAAGTGAGAAGTTAATTTTGAAGCACTGACCATTAACCTTTATAAATTTATTTTAGCTGCACTTTTTTTCAGAACTCTTTAATTTCCACCTCCTCCTCAAATATTAATTAATGCTGAAATTATATTCTTAAAGAAAAATTTGAATTAAACTGAATTGTGAAATTAAATTGACTTCTTACATCCTTCACATACACGAGGAGTAAAAAAAACTTTACGTTACATCTCCGTCTGAATGTGCAATGTGCAATTTATAGTAATTTGTAATAAATAGTATGGACAACAGAACAGTCAATATAGTATAGAAATACAATTGTGTCAGTGTGAATTAATCAGTCTGATAGCCTGATGGAAGAAGCTCTCCTGGAGCCTGTTGGTCCTGGCTATTATGCTGCGGTACCGTTTCCCGGATGGTAGCAGATGGAAGAGTATGTAGTTGGGGTGACTTGGGTCTCCAATGATCTTTCGGGCCCTTTTTACACACCTGTCACTGTAAGTATCCTGAATAGTGGGAATTTCACATCCACAGATGCGCTGGGCTGTCCGCACCACTCTCTGCAGAGTCCCATGATTAAGAGAAGTACAGTTTCCTTACCAGGCAGTGATACAGCCAGACAGGATGCTCTCAATTGTGCTCCTGTAAAAGTCCTTAAGATTTGGGGATTCATGCCAAACTTCTTCAACCATCTGGGGTGAAAAAGGCGCTGTTGTGCTGTTTTCACCACACAGCCAGTATGTACAGACCACAAGGTCCACGGTGATGTGTATACCGAGTAACTGAAAGCTATTCTTCTTCTCAACCCCAGATCCATTGATGCAATAGAGGTCAGCCTGTCTCCATTCCTCCTGTAGTGCAAACCAGCTCCTTTGTTTTTGCGACATTGAGGGAGAGGTTGTTTCCTTGACACCACTGTGTCAGGGTGATGACTTCTCTGTAGGTTGCCTCGTTATTATTTGTTGTGATAGTTCATGTTTATTATTTTTAAATGACATTGCAATCAATTATTTCTTAAATTCAGATTGTTTTACCTTCACACCTTGAGAAAGTCCAGAACAAGCTAGCTGAAAACATTCATGAACTTTGGGCAACAAACAAAATTGAACTTGGTTGGACATATGGGAAGGTAAGGAAGTGACGTGACTGGGATAACTTGATGCATTAATTCTCCGACGAGATATCTGTCAGAATGATATGTTGCTGGATAGTAAAGGAATTAAGGAATATGGGGACGATGCTGGAAAATGGTGCTGAAGTAGAAGAACAAATAATAATTTTATTGAATTCCATTAGCCAGAAGGCTTTCTCTCACTTTTGTGTCCCATGTTTAATATTCTAAGTTATCCCTTTCCCTTCCCATAGTATCTAACAGTATTTATGATTAACTTTACTATTGCTTAAAATAAATAAATCAGTTATTAGCTGCTGGGGAAATACAGTATCCCAAAATGTTCTCCTGGCCAACACAGGTAACAGAGGATGCTACCAATGTAATATTAGTGAGCTTTCTCAATCACAGGGACTTCACATGATCTGTTAATATAGTGAGTTAACTCCTTACTGTGTATGCCTGAGTTGCTGTCAGTGAAGTATATTGTAAACAATATGGAGAAATTGGCTTTTGAGAAGGTAGATTGCCAAAAGCATGTTTGTTTTTTTTCTCTCTCTTTCTCTGGCACTACTTTCAGGAAAAAAAAGGTGCTGTGAAAAGTTACTTTCAAAGTCAGTTTTAATGAAAATGCTGGAAATGCTTAGTAACTGACCCTGCAGCCAGAATTGAAGATTTTCACTATAAACTAGAGCAGAGCTGCTGCCTCACAACCCCTATGACTCTAGTTTCAGTGAACCATGTAGTTGTATCCAAGATTCCACCGTTATACACACTTCCCAGGGCATTGCCATTTGCTCTGAAATTCCCACCCGGATTTGACATTGAAACATGCGTCATTTGCATCAGTTCAAATCAGCAAGGATTATGCTGGGTTGCTTGTAGGCGTTGTCACGCTTCCAGCACCAACATAGCATGCTAACCCTCTCTAACCTTAAACCGTATGCCTTTGAAATGTGGGAAGAAACCGGAGCATCCGGAGGAAATCCACGCGGTTTATAGGGGGAAACGTACAAACTCCTTAGAGGCAGTGGTGGGAATCAAACCCCAATCTTACAGCTGACTGCTGTAAAGTGTTTCACTAACTGCTACTTTACCATGTTGCCAAAATTGTTGACATGGATGACAAATAACGATGGCCTCAGTACCAACCTCTAGTCAGAAGCAGACCATTAGTCATGGGCCTCCAGCCTGGGAAACAAACTTCCACCATAATCCTCTGTTTTCTATTGTTAAGCCAATTGTGTATCCAGTTAGTCAGCTCTCCCTGTATTCCATGCAACCTAACCTTCTAAAGCATGTGAAACCTTTTGAAGGCCCTTACTGAAGTCAATCTAAACTACAGTACACCTTCCTCCCTGCCCTCATAAAATTTTCTGGTCATATCTTCAAAAAAACTCAATCAACTTTTTAAGACTTAAACTACCATGCACAAAGTCATAGTGACTATCTCTAATCAACCCTTGTCTTTCCAGGCATTTGTATCTCCTATTCCTCAGAATCCTCTCCAATAACCTATGTACCATGGAACCATGGATATTTGGCTTACTGATCGTAGTTCCTAGGTTTTCCTTTGCTATCCTTAAATAAAGGCACAACTTTAGTTAGCCTTCAGTCTAGCAGCACATTACCTGTGACAAATGATGAGTAAATTTCTTAACCAGGGATCCCACAGTATTTTTCTGCTGCTTCCCATGGTGTTTTTGGAATTGCCTGGTGATTTGTGCACCTTAATACCCCTAGAGATAACCAGAAGCTTCTCTATTGTAATCTAGACTTCCCTCAATACCTTCCTGTTTACTTTTCCCAATTCTGAAGTTTTACGTCTATCTCCACAGAAAAATAGAGGAGAAATATTCATTAAAGGCCTTTCCATCTCACTTAAAGATGTCCCCTTTGGTTTTTGAGGGACACTAATCTCCCTCCAGCTCATTTCCCTTTAATATATTTATAAAATCTCTTTGGATTTTCCTTAATCTTATCAGCCAAATCTATCTTATGTCCCCATTTTGCTCTCCTGATGTTCTTCTTGAGTGCATTCCTGTATCCTCCACACCCTTCCAGAAATTTTCTTGATCCAAAGTGCCTGTAACTGACCCATGCCTCCTTCTTTTTCCTGGCCAGGACCTCAATAGCACTTGACATCCATGGTTCCTTACTCTTATCAGCCTTGTCCTTCAATCCAACAGGAAAATACAGACCTTGAGCTTGTGCTATCTCACTTGTAAAACCTCCCACTCGCCTGTGGTCCTTTTGCCCACAAACAACCACCACCTCCTCCTCCTCCTCCCCCCCTCCTCCTCCTCGCCCTCCTCCTCACCCTCCTCCCCCTCCCCCTCCCCCTCCTCCTCCTCCCCTCCCCCTCCTCCTCCTCCCCCCCTCCTCCTCCCTCCTCCTCCTCCTTCCCCTCCTCCTCCTTCCCCCTTCCCCCTCCCCCTCCCCCTCCTCCTCCCCCTCCTCCTCCCCCTCCTCCTCCCCCTCCTCCCCCTCCTCCTCCCCCTCCTCCCCCTCCCCCTCCCCCTCCCCCTCCCCCTCCCCCTCCCCCCCTCCCCCTCCCCCTCCCCCTCCCCCTCCCCCCCCTCCCCCTCCCCCTCCCCCTCCCCCTCCTCCCCCTCCCCCTCCCCCTCCTCCTCCTCCCCCTCCTCCTCCTCCCCCTCCCCCTCCTCCTCCTCCCCCTCCTCCTCCTCCCTCCTCCTCCTCCTTCCCCCCTCCCCCTCCTCCTCCCCCTCCTCCTCCCCCTCCTCCTCCCCCTCCTCCTCCCCCTCCTCCTCCCCCTCCTCCTCCTCCCCCTCCTCCTCCCCCTCCTCCTCCCCCTCCTCCCCCCCCTCCTCCTCCTCCAGTTTAGATGCATCTAGGCATATTACTGCCTTCTGTAGGATGTATAATTAATTATAATTCTGCTTGCAAATGCTGTATGTGCTCATTAAATAGCAATGCTGCAGATTGTTTTCCTTCTCAAATTTTGTCACGTGGTTTCCAAATAATTGCATTGCCTCAAAATACATTAACTTAATTTGAATCATTTGTAAAAGTAAAAGCTTCTTACTTGAGAATATTCATTATCCCATGCTTAACATTTAAAATTGTTGTTTTCCAAGTCTATCTGCTATTTCCAAGGTTTCCTTTTCTTGAATCAAAGCTTGTAGTTGTTTATTGAGATCCTGAAATTCTTCCTCAGTTGTTTCCATGTTTTCATTTTATAATCTGAATGTAGATAATTCACTTTGCAACAAATTCCTTTTTCCTTTTGTAACTTTGGAATAAGTTCCTCCATTTTTAATCTGTTTTCCATGTCACTGAATTTTTGACAACAAGTATCTTTTTCAGAAACCGTCTCCTTTAAATGCAGAACCGTTTTGTCCAATCTCTTTCCAACTCACAGTTGTTCTTATTGAGTACTTCTATTTGTTAATAGAGTTCTGCACATTTACCCTGGGTTTCAACCATGTTTCAATGACTCCTTTCATTCCCTTGTCTTTTATATATATATATATATATATATATATATATATACACACAAAGCAACTAATTACCCGCCTCTCCTGCCTGTGAACTGTTTGATCCTCCATTCAGCGTATCTTTGACTGCTTCCCACCTAAGCCCTGTAATACCAAGGTATTTTTCTGCAGACTTGACTATAATTTTAGTTTTTTCAGTTCTTTTGTCTCTTTGCGCTAAACAGTTAATTGCATCTACCATAAACAGTACGAAATCCTTCTTACTCATAATTAGTGTGTCCTTATTTATCATATTACAACCCTCACATTTCCTCACCACAATTGCAGCATTTCAGCCTAGCTCCTGCCTCACATTTCCCATTTTCAAGTTCCCCAGCGCATCTTCCATATCTTTGTTTTCTCCTTCAGACTGCTGCAATATGCCCGAATTTCTGACATTTAAAGCATCTTAAAGGTGGTGGTATATATATTCTGACCTCATAACACATATACCCTAAGTAAACTTTAGTCGGCAATCTCTCTTCATCAAAGTTGATCATAACCGATAAACTATCACACTTTTTCCCATTTCTTGTAACTTTCAAACGTTTGGCCTCAATAATTTTTGCTCCTTTTATGTTCTGTTTAATCTCATCCATAGTAACTTTTGTTGGTATTCCAAAATAACTCCTCTAGTCCACTTTCTATTGTTGGGTATTGAGCATTGTGCTTTTTTGCCATCTATTTTATTTAATCTAATCACTTTGCCTTGTTGAGCACTATCCCAACAAGTCACTAATTGCGATCCATTCAGCAAAGTCTTTGCTCTTTTGACTTCACCTATAAGTTTGTTGATTATCTTCGTCAAATGAATCAGGTTCCATTCACCAAAAGACACTCCATCTTTGCACAGTGTTATAATTGCTTTAATCTCATCTTCTTTCCGTTGTTTTGCTATCCTATTTTATTTGTCCCCTGACTCCTGAGAGTTTGACATCTCATACCTCTGTTTCCTTTCCTCACTCTCTTCACTCCATTCCTCCATCTCAAACTCACTTTCACTATCCGTCGAGCAGTTCATCCTACAGGACATTTTCTTCATCATCTCAGCAGTTGCAGCCTCCATGCTCTTTTCCAACTCCACAGTTCTGTCCTAACCACCAGCCAGCCACTCAACTCAACCTCCCAGCCTGGCCCAGTTTAGCACAGCAGTTCGACTCACTCAGCCCACCAGTTCAGGCACATCCTTCCACAGCCCCTTTGGGGTTTGTTGCCAACAACCTATCTCAATCAATCTTTGAAAGCTCCTGAATACATTTAATTTCAGCACCATCTAAGTACTTAACAGTATTGTAGTGCTAATTTATGGTAAGAAAGTTAAAATCACCTACTATGGCAACTCAATTATTTTTGCAACTCTCCACAATCTTCTCGAATTCCTGTTGACTATTAGGGAACCTTTAGTTTCAGCTCAAAACCAATGTGATCAACCCCTTCTTATTTCTCTTCTCTATCCTTAAAGCCTCATTAGATGATCCTACAGTAATTTTATCTCTGTCTACTGTCATGACATTTCCTTTAATCAAACATGCATCTCTCCCTCCTCTCTTTCCTTTAACTCTATCCCACCTGGTGTTGTCAGTGTAGGGTTTGCACTTTCTCCCTGTGACCACATAGGTGCTCTAGTTCCCACCTATTGTACATCCTCTAGACATGCTGATTGGTCAGTTAATTGACCAGTGTAAACTCAGTCGAGTGAGATGGATGGTAGAATTTGGAGAGAGTTGCCGGGAATGTGGGGAGAATAAACGGAGATTGGCGTTGACTTGTGTTTGATGGTCTGTGTGGACTCTGTATGCTGAAGGTCCTGTTTCTCTGCTTTACAATTCCATGACTGTGATATCTGCAATGGTGTATTCTGTCTCAAAATTATTTTGTAGTCTAATTTCTAACTGGGAAAGTGAAAACAAAAAGCTAATTTCTTTCCTGCTGTTTAAAAAAAGAACAAATCTGGGTTTAAAATTAATTCAATTCATCAGAGCCCATACATTTAGCAGCAATAGAAGGACACATCAATTAAAACAACATAATCTACCTCCTATCATGTTGCATTAAATGACAACGTATTGTTTACTAGCCTTTAAGTGATAGTAAAAATAGGTAGACATTAAGTATCATTGGCATATCATACCCAAGTCCAAAGTAACAGAGGTCAGCTACACCACAGCCATTTTATTTTATTTGCTAATCTAATATATGCAGTATTATTTCTGTCTGAAACTCAACCATAGCAAGATTAAATATAAAGTAAGGCCTGTTCGTTGAAATTGGAAAGGGGCTTGCTCTTGATCTGTCCCAGCCATGAAGTTTCTAATGAAGCATACTCTTGTGAAAACCTTGTGGAGGAGTTTTATAATTGATGTGAAAAGCAGTCTGGTAATTCATTAATGCCAGAGGTTACAATTTGTGCATGACGCATTGGGGATTGAACCGATGTCGGAATTGTAACCTGATCCCCGTTTCATCACTCTGAACAATCTCATTTGTGGTATTTTAATGAAAATTAAATATTTTAATTACTCTTTTATATTTCATGGTGGCACTCACATGTAATAACATTGCCAAGTATACGCAGTTATAAAAAAATAAATTATTGGCAGGAAAATATTTAAGGTTGGAAGCTACCCAGATGGAATATGAAGTGTTGTTCCTCCAACCTGAGCTTTGCCTCATGGTGGTAGCAGACATGTTGGTATGGGAATGTTCAGTCGAACTGAAGTAGGTGGCCACTGTGAGATCCTGCCTGACACTTATTGTTGTTTGTGTCCAAGTACATCAGCTTCAGGTGACGGCAAACACAGAACTAATTTTAAAAATCATCTACACCACTCAACCGTTGCCTTTGTGAGCATGATATCTCACTAGCTATCTATTTTTGATGTAAAGTTGTTGTACTACTTGCATGATTAGATTCAAACAAAATCTTCACAAAAATAGCATTAAGATGTGCAGCATCTATGTAAAAGAGTAAACAGTCAATGTTTCAGGCCAAGACCCTTCATTGGGACTGGAGAAAAACGATGAGAAGTCAGAGTAAGAAGGTGGGGGAGGGGAGGAAGAAATACAAGGTAGTAGGTGATAGGTGAAACTGGAAGGGAGGAGGGGTGAAATAAAGAGATGGCAAGTCGTTTGGTGAAAGAGATAAAGGGCTGGAGAAGGGGGAATCTGATACAGGAAGACAGAAAGCCATGGAGGAAATGAAAGGTGGAGGAGCTCCAGAGGGAGGTGATGGATAGGTACGGAGATGAGGTGAGAGAGAGAAATGGGAATGCGGAACGGTGAAGGAGGAGGCTGGCACTACCGGAAGTTCAATAAATCAATGTTCATGCCATCAGGTTGGAGGCTACCCAAATAGAATATAAGGTGTTGCTCCTCCAACCTGAGTGTGACCTCATTGCAGCGGTAGAGGAGGTCATGGGCTGACATGTTGGAATGGGAATGGGAAGTAGAATTAAAATGAGTGGCCACTGGGAGATTCTGCTTTTTCTGGCAAGTGAAGCATAGGCTAAGTGGTCTCCAGATCTATGTTGGGTCTCACTGATATACAAGAGGCCATACCAGGAGCACTGGATACAGTAGATGACCCAACAGACACACAGGTGAAGTGTCGCCTCATTTGGAAGGACTGTCTGGAGCTTGAAACAAATGGACAAGGGAGTCGCATAGAGAGATTCTTGTGGAAAGCAGAAAGTTGGGGGTGGGGTGGGAATGATGTGCTTCATTGTGGGATCCTATTGGAAACTTTTTCTCCAGTCCTGATGAAGGGTCTTGGCCCAAAATGTCGACTCTTTACTCTTTTCCATAGATGCTGCCTGGCCTGCTGAGTTCCTCCAGCATTTTATGTGTGTTGCTTGGATTTCCAGCATCTGCAGATTTTCCCTTGTTAATAATTTAACTAATCCCATTTTGAACTTTTTTTTACCTAATCTTCCCCTTAACCGATTCTAACTTTACCCTTGAACTAAGGGACAGCATGCTAACGTATTAGTTAGTATAACTCTATTACAGCACCAGTGACGCAGCTTCAGTTCCACTGCTGTCTGTAAGGAGTTTGTATCTTCTCCCTGTGACCGCTTCCTCTGAATGTTCCAGTCTCCCCCTACCTTCCAAAGATGTATGGTTTGGTAGGTTAATTGTAATTGGGCAGTGGGGACTTGCCAGGCCAGAAGGGGTTGGTACTGTGCTGAGTCTCGAAATAAAATATCCCTTCTTTTCCTTACTTGATACCTGGCCTATACTGGCTTTGTTAGTGGTTGCACTACACATTGTGTGCATTTATCAGAATATGATTACTTAAGAAAGTACAAAGTTGATTTATCTATACATTCACATCCCAGATCCATTCACTCCATTGCTGCAAGCTTCTCACATTTCCAGCAACTTGCCAGTCAAGAAAAATGTGACCATTATCAAAGAAGGATTCATTGGAACAACTAATAATTCATTGCTTTATTCACCAATGACTGCCTTGTTTCTTATTCAGGTACGTGATGACAATAAGAGACAGCACCCTTGTTTGGTGGATTTTGATAAGCTACCCGAACAAGAGAGAAACTATAATTTACAAATGTCCCTTGAAACCTTAAAGTAAGTTTAAAATGTTGTTCAATATGTAAGATAAAAAGCTATTAATTACTGTATATCAATTTGCCTTGTGTTTGCATTTAGTTGATGAATTTACAGTGTTTATTGCAATGCCTTTACAGGACCCTCCTGGCTTTTGGTTGTCATGTTGTTCATATTAAACCAAAAGCAGAAGAATATTTACAAAGAATGAAACTTCCCAAAAAGTAAGTTTATTACAGTCATGAGAATGTTACCGAGAGGTGTTTTGTTTTAAAGAGACAAGCACACGTTTTTCAACATCTACTTTTTACTTTTCATAAAACTATTCATGTTTACCATCTGGACTAAAAAATGCATGTGAATTGTGCTAGCTTTCAGGATCACAGAAGTTTTGTTAAGGATTTCAAGTTAATCTGAATGAATGTTTTTGCAAAATATGACTAGGTGGAGATGTGTAAGACAAGTTGCAGGTTCTAATTATTTTTGAAGTCACATGTGATCATAATTGTTTTCTGTTGAGTTTATAGTCTTTGCTGAGAAGTAAATAGATCTAGAGGTGCAGTGCATTGAAGCTAATGTAGTCTTTTCCCATCAAAGTTGCTGGTGAACGCAGCAGGCCAGGCAGCATCTGTAGGAAGAGGTGCAGTCGACGTTCCAGGCCGAGACCCTTCGTCCTGACGAAGGGTCTCGGCCTGAAATGTCAACTGCACCTCTTCCTACAGATGCTGCCTGGCCTGCTGCGTTCACCAGCAACTTTGATGTGTGTTGCTTGAATTTCCAGCATCTGCAGAATTCCTGTTGTTTGTAGTCTTTTCCCATTGTATTTTCATGGAAATATCAGCTTTGGGTTATATAGCATGTATGCTTCTTTATCTCCACCTCAAATACCACGGAGGTTGAAATTCCTGAGCTCCAGCTGGGCTTGGGGATGCTGGGAGTTACTAGGAAACAAGATCACTGTAACCTTAGCCCTGGAATATTGGACAGAGCCTAATTGCATATAGCTCCTTAAACTGTCAGGCTTTGCATCCCAGTCAAGAAGGAGCTATCAAAGTTGTCAGCTCTCTTCCTCTTTCCCTTCGTCCTCGATGTAGCAGGTTGCCTTTCTCTGAGTGGTCTCTGCTCATTCTCCCAGCCGTGCTGTATTCCAGAAATAGTCTACTTGTGCACCCTTATCTAGCATCTACTGGTTTATGCAAAAACATTGCTTGAAATCAGCAAACTATTCATGAGCGTGTCACACCACTTGCTGTCAACCTTTGCAAGTTAAAAATCGTAGTGGAAAGCTAACAATAGAAATCATCCCATCAGCTGGAGCAAGTCATGCGTTAGTTAGCATTGGTGAGGATTCTGTTGCTGTTACAATGTGTATTTAGCATTGTAAAGTTAAAATTATCAGGTGGTTCAATGGAATCCACAAAGGCAGTGCTGGGATCAGATCAGTACCACAGACTAAGGATGCCTTGATCTGCTTGCTCTGCAATCACCCAGGCAACAATGTTCACTGTGTGTACACTGCTGTCTTTACTAACATAGCCTCCAGTGAAGTTTGCTGTGGAGGTGTGCACATGTGTGGACATTTGCCACGGATGACACTTTGGTTTCTGGAATGCCTGAGAATGATCACTGGTAAGCCCAATTCCAGGCACAGAAATTTTTCAGAGAATATTCTTTTTCAGATTTCCTTTAAGCCCAGAAGGGGCTGGTGAGTAACACTGAATCAGGGCCATTGAGGTGCTCTGGCAGTAGGACACTCCTGACTCAGCCCAGCAAGTGACCAAATATTCTGCACTTTGGGACAGAGTCAGTGCTACTGTGAAAATGTGTACATGAGTCTGGTTTGTGCCCTGGTATTGTATCCTGTAAGAATTTCAGAGTCATTGTCTCCTTGAGATGATTACTTTTGGGAGAGATTACTCTGAAATGATATTGATGGTGAGATACATCCTAGGATGCACTGGGACACATCATCAGTGATGTACCCTGGGGTCATTGGGTGTTTCAGGTCTTCCAACGTCAGACACCCTCGCCCAGGTGACCCAACCAAGGTTGATCAGGCCCTGGCTTGAGTCCCAGCAGTATTGGTCCACAGGTGACATCTCTTGATCCATAGTTATCTGGAGGCTCGCTCGGCACCCTCTGTAACGGTCCTGATGGCTCTTTTCTTTGCAGCCCCCATAATGCCAGGGAGAGAGCAGGTTCTGCAGAATGAGTAGACAGCAAAACCTCTACACCTTACCTCCATAGGCTCACTTTGTACCCTCCACCCCTGTCTCTGGCACTGCCCTACCAGCTTCTGGTATTTGGCTTTCTTACATTCAATCACCTCCTCAATCTGGTCTTCCCAAGGCACTGTCAGTTCTACCATGACCACCTGCTTGTTGAACTGATGATGATGGAATGAAGTCAGGGAACTTCAATGCTTGCCAAGATTGACTTTCAATTGCCAGTCAGATGCTGTGGCGAGCAAGCCTTCTGGTGGTCTGGGTTGAGGTGGTGTTTGGTCTCCAGCTTTGACAAAGGCAGTGGGCTTTCTTGGTTGGAGGAGGTGCCCCCTGTTGTTAATGGCTGAGGAGATACTTTCTGCCACTGCCTTCAGCTCCTGGTCATGGTGTCCTCCAAGCCACCTTATACTATATTGAATTGAAAAGCGGGCTCCATTTCATTATGCGCCACAGAGTCATAAGACAGTACAGTATGGATACGGGCTCTTTATCCCCACGAATCCATGTCAAATATGATACCACCCACCTAGTCCAAATCGACCCATATCCCTCTGAACCCTGCCTCTGTGACTACCTAACTAAATGCTTCTTAAATTTGTATCTTCCTCAATCGTTCCTCTGGCAGCTCATTCCGTGCATTCACCATCCTCTGTGTGGAAAATCTTGCCCCTCAAATCCCTTTCAAACTTTTCCCTCTCATCCTGAAATGATGCCCCTAGATTTGGGCTCACCTACCATGGATAAAAGAATGTTTTCATCTGCCTTTTCCATGCCCCTGGATGATTTTATAAACCTCTATAACATCACACCCCACTCTGCTGTGCTCCAAGCAAAGCAGATCTGGCTTGGACAACCTCTCCCTATAATTCAGGCCCTCTAATCCAGGTAGCATTCTCGTAAATCTTTTCTGCACTCATTAAAATTTAACCACATATTTGTATAACAGGAAGAATAAAACTGCACACGGTTCTCTAAGTAGGGCCTCACCAATGATTTGTACAACCACAATATGCAGTAATATCCCAACTCTTCTCTGTGCCCTGATTGTTGAAAGCCAGCATGCTAAGCACCTTTTTTAACCACTTTATCTATGTGATGCTACTTTCAATGAACTCTGCACCTGTACTTTCAAGGTCTCTTTATTCCATTACATTCCCTAGTGCCCTACCATTCACAGTATAATTCTGCCTATGGTTTGACTTCCCAAAATGCATTGTCTCCCACTTACAGAGTTATAGAATCATAGAAAAATACAGTACAGAAACAGGCCCTTCAGACCATCTACTCCATGCCAAACCATTTAAATGGCCGACTCCCAATGACCTGCACTGGAACCATAGCCCTCCATATCCCTACCATCTATGTACCTATCCAAACTTATTTTAGACTTTGAAATCGAGCTTGCGCACACCACCTGTGCTGGCATCTCGTTTCACACTTTCACAACCCTCTGAGTGAAGAAGTTTCCCTTTGTGTTCCTCTTAATCTTTTCACCTTTCACCCTTAACCCATGACCTCCCACCCAACCTCAGTGGAAATACCTGCTCGCATTTATCATTAATGAAGTCCATTTGCCACTCCTCGGCTCACTTCCTTAACTAAGCAAGATCCCGCTTTAATCTGCAATAACCTTCTTCACAAACAACACCTCTAACTTCATGTCATCCGCAAACTTACTGATCAAGCCTTGCGCACCTGCATTCAAATAATTTATATAAGTAATGAATAACAAGGATCCCAAAATCATCCGCTATAGTACACCACCAGTTGTAGGCTTCTGTTCCAACAAACAACCTTCAACCACCATCTGCTGCTTTCTATCTCCAAGTCAGTTTTGAATCCACCTTACTAGCTCTCCCTGGACACCATGGGATCTAACCCTCTAGACAAGCCTACCATGTTGAAAGCCTTGCTGAAATCAAATAGACAACATCCACAGCCTTACCCACGTCTACTTCTTTGGTTACTTATCCATAAATCTCTATAAGATTTATCAGACACAACTTCCCACACACAAAGCCATGCTAATTCCTCCCCATCAGACCCTGGTTATCCTAATTCCCTCAGAATTCCTTCCAGTAACTTCCCCTCTACTGACGTCAGACTAGCAATTCTCTTGCTTGTTTTTGGTACCCTTCTTAAACAGTGGAACAACATTAGCTACCTTCCAGTGTTTGAGAACTTTACCAGTAATAATGATGAAGTAAGTATAGAGGGTAATGGAAAATAGAAAAATGGAGGGCTATGGGTAACCCTAGGTAATTTCTAGAGTAAGTACATGTTTGGCACAGCATTGTGGGCTGAAAGGCCTGTATTGTGCTGTAGGTTTTCTATGTTTCTACGCTCTATAACTCCACAAGGGTCTCTACAATTTCCTGTCTTGCCTCTAGTAAGGATGCACTTGCTCAAGTCCAGAGAATGTATCCACTTTAATGCAGTGCAAGGCTGAAAATACCTCCCTGGGAATGTGAATGTTCTTCAAAACATCTCTACCTGTTTCCCTTATCTCTTGAGCGACCATGCTTTTCTCCTCAGTAAACAGCAAGGAGAAATATTTGTTATAAGTCCCACCCATCTCCAGCAGCTCAAGATATAGGCAGCACTGCTGATCTTAAGGGAATCTACTCTTTGCTTTGTCACTCTTTTACTCTTAATAAACTGGTGTTCTAGAACCGCCTGGGATTTTCCTTAAAACTACCTGCCAGATCTTCTCTTTGCCGTCTCTTTTTCCTCTTAAGAGTATTCTTTATTTTCATAGTTATCAAGGCATTCACTCATCCCAACCTCCTGCACCCAATGTATGCTTACTTCTTTTTCTTGATCAGAACCTCAATGTCTCATTTCAGCCAAGGTTCCCTAGACCTGCCAGGTTTACCCTTCTACCTAACAGGAAAAGCTACTCCTGGACTCTCGATATCACACTCATAAAAGCCCCCAATTGTCATTCGTTCCTTTCACTTCAAATAGGCTCACCCAATTGATCTTGCTAGATGCTGACTAATTTCACCAAAATAAGCCCTGCTCCAGTTCAGTACTCTAAGCTTTGAACCTGTCCTACCATTTTCCATCACTATCTTAAAACTAATAGAATTGTGGTCACAAGAGCAAAAGTGCTCCCTGACTGTCTCATTTGTTATCTGGCCTGGCCTGTCTTATTGCTGTTTATTTACAGTATATTCGCATTTGCCCAGTTTGTTGTTCATCAGTTCTGTTTACAGTTACTGTTCCATAGATTTCCTAAGTATGCCCAGAGGAAAAAAAATCTCAGAGTTGTATGTGGTGACGTATATGCATCTGATAATAAATTTTATTTGAACTTTGAACTTTTTGTTCCTTAAGAGAAGGTCCATCACTGCAGCCTCCAGTGTAAGGCCGTCTGTATATTGACTCAGGAAACTTCCCCAGATACATTTCAGAGATTGTACCCCATCCTGATCCCTAACACTTTGGATAGTCCAGTCAAAACTGGGAAAATTATAATCTCCCATTAATACAACCCTATTATTGTTGCAACTATGAACAACTTTTCTTTACACCTGCAGGTTAAATTCCCACTGTCTATAATACAGACAAACTAGAGTGACTATCCCCTTGTTTCTAAGTTCTACCCATATGATCTCACTGGAAAATCCTCAAGAATGTCATGTCTAGGTACTGCTATTACTTCCTCCTTTATCAAAAAGGAAACACCCACTTCTCGGTTACCTGTACCTCCGTCATGCCTGTAGCATCTGTATCCTGGAATACTGAGTTGCCAGCCCTGCCCTTCTCTTAGTCATGCTTACATTATGTCTATAACGTCAGTCATTTGAGCTAATCCGAGCTCTGAGTTCATCTGCCGTACCTGTTCAACCCCATGTATTGAAATAAATGCAGTTTGACTGTATATTCCTCTCCCTGCTTTCACTGTTCACTGGCTATCCTGATCACTAAACTTGCTTTCACTGGGTACTGCTTTATCTCATGATGTGTCCCTGTCCCCTTCTATGCTCTCTCCCACCAACTAGTTTAAATCCTCCCATGCAGACTAAAAAGATTCCCTACCAAGGTATTGGTCACTCTCTGGTTCAGTTGTAAGCTGTCCCTTTTGTACAGGTCGCTGCTACCCCAGAAGAAATGCTAATGGTCATAGAACCTGAATCACCACCCCCTGCACTGGTTTTTGAGCTGTGAATTCATCTGGCTTACATTTCCATTTCTGACCTCACTAGCTTGTGGCATTGAATAGAATCCAGAGACCACTATCTTTGAAGTATTGCTTCTTAACTTCTTTATCTAACTCCCTAAACTCATCCTGCAGAACCTCATCCCTTGATATCTGCCTATGTCATCTGTACGAAGACATGTTGCCCTCCCATTTGAAAACTTTCTGCAGTCACTCAAAGACATCCTTAATCCTAGCACCCAGGAAACAACACTCCATCATGTCATCCCTTCTGCATCCACAGAATATCCTGTCTGTCCTCACTCACTATCAAGCCTCCTATCACTATTACTGTGAGCCACAGACCTGGTCTCAGTGCCAGAGACTGAGCTATGCTATTAGCCTCTGAAAGAACAACCCCATCAACAATATTCGGAAAGATAGTTTTGGATACCAAAGATGTGTCTTTTGAATGAAATCTTAGACTTAAACTGCCTTGGACTGAATCTGCCTGAGCTTAAAGGAATCTTTATGGAACAGCAAGTATACCTTTTCCACTTTGGGTAGGAGTTTGTGGACTTTTGACTGATTAAGATCAATTAGTTAGCTTCTGCTTGCTTATGATGTTGTTCATAGTAAGTATTCCTTGATGCTTAAAACTAGAGGAAACAGCAAAGGATTTGTATTGTCTTTTTAAAAAATAAATCAACATGTAATTAATTTGGAACTGTAATTACTCCAACATGTTTCAAATGTAAAATAGAGAGATTAACAAGTTTCCACTTTTCTTTTGACAATGAGTATGTTTACATTTATGGAAAATTTGACTTTTAAACTTCTAAGTTTTTCTTTTAGAGACTAATTGATTCAACGCTGATGATTTTAAAGTATTGTATTTTGCATTTCAACCTGTGATCTTATTCATCATTTATTTTAATTGCATTTTAGTTACATGATGTCAAACGGCTACAAACCTGCCCCACTGGACCTTTCGGATGTCAAACTACACACAGCCCAGGAAGTATTGGTTGACAAGCTGGCAGAAAACGCACATAATGTCTGGGCTAAAGACAGAATCAGGCAAGGGTGGACCTACGGCATCCAACAGGTGACTGAGATTTGTAATAACTGGAATTATGGACATATGTTCCATGGCCACATAATAGCAAACTATGCTATAAAATCATTTTGAAAAGCAGACAACTTTATTTCACATCAATTACTTATTCCCTTTGTGGAATATGTTTATGCTGGCAAATGCAAGGCATAAAGCTGAACTGAGAACAGATAATACAGGGAGTGGTTTGGACCTAATATTCACCCCGTGCTTTTACTTTAAATTCTGGACAATATTTTAAACTTCTTTGAAGTATTCTTATATGTTGCAGGTTAGTTATATTGTGTATTTAGTGTATATTAGTGTAATACAATAAAGCTTCTTTGTTGTAACTTGTATTGCCTGAAAATGTTTTAAATGGCCATCTTGATGTTCAGCTAAGTTTACAGTTGATTAGCCCACCTGAAGTTCAGCTAACCTTTCATTTCATCGGCCTTTTGGAAGCTCTCCTGACCTTGCATTTGATTCGAAGTGAAAAACAAGAGCTGGAGAAATTCAGCAGGTCATTCAGCATCTGTGGAGGAAAATAGACAGTCAGCATTCATTTCGGATGGAGACCTTTCATTTGGATTGAAAGAGTAGAGAAAGATAGCAGTTTTGGTCTTGGCTAATTATTGTCACAGTTGTAACAAGATACAATGAAAAGATTATCTTACATTTTGTTTATACAGATCAAAATCATTACGCAGTGCATTAAGGCAAAACAACAACAATACAGAATAAAATGTAAAAGCTACAGATAAAGTATAGTGCTGGTAAACAATAAAGTGCAAGAACATAACGAGGTAGATTCTGAGGTCAGGGGTTCATCTAATCGTGCAAGAGGTCCGTTTAAAAGTCTGCTAACAGTGGAATAGTAGCTGTCCTTGAGCCTGATGGTACATGCTTTCAGGCTTTCAGGAAGTTGCCTGACCTGCTGAGTGTTTCCAGCACTTTCTGTTTTTATTGAACTTCAGTCATTAGCTTTGTGTGAACACATGCATTCTCGTTGAATTTAAACTGCAAATGCAGGGCAAACACCTAAAATTAGAACCCAGAGCATATATGATGACATTAACTGTCACGTTCTACAGGATATCAAGAACAAAAGAAACCCTCGACTGGTGCCGTATAGTCTTCTTGATGAACGAACTAAAAAATCAAATAGAGACAGTTTACGTGAAGCAATTCGCACTTTAATTGGTTATGGTTACAACATTGAGCCGTCCGACCAGGAAGTTGGTGAGTACAGCAATTACTAATCAATTCATTCATTTGCTAAGATCAAATTAAAATACTGTGAAGGCTTAAGGTATGACAGTCACGGAAGAAACAGCTAATAAAGTCGCTCCATTGATGTATGTGGTAAGGCATGCCTGGAGAAGGTAATTGTTGTCTCTGTTGGATAAAGTCTATCGAAATCAATACACAATGCATTGAGATAGATGCAAACACGAGGAAATCTGCAGATGCTGGAATTTCAAGCAACACACATACAAGTTGCTGGTGAATGCAGCAGGCCAGGCAGCATCTATAGGAAGAGATACAGTCGACATTTCGGGCTGAGACCCTTTGTCAGGACTAACTGAAAGAAGAGCTAGTAAGAGATTTGAAAGTGGGAGGGGGAGGGGGAGATCCAAAATGATAGGAGAAGACAGGAGGGGGAGGGATGGAGCCAAGAGCTGGACAGTTGATTGGCAAAATAACGGATGAGGTACGAGGGGGAGGTGGGGCATTAGCAGAAGTTTGAGAAGTCAATGTTCATACCATCAGGTTGGAGGCTACCCGGACGGAATATAAGGTGTTGTTCCTCCAATCCTGTCTGCCAGAGTAAGCAGGATCTCCCAGTGGCCACACATTTTAGTTCCACATCCCATTCCCATTCTGATATGTCTATCCATAGCCTCCTCTACTGTAAAGATGAAGCCACACTCAGGTTGGAGGAACAACACCTTATATTCCGTCTGAGTAGCCTCCAACCTGATGGCATGAACGTTGACTTCTCAAACTTCCGCTAATGCCCCACCTCCCCCTCGTACCCCATCCGTTATTTCTTTATATACACACTTTCTTTTTCTCTCTCTCTCCTTCATCTCCCTCTGTCCCTCTCACTATACCCCTTGCCCGACCTCTGGGCTTCCCCCCTCCCCCTTTTCTTTCTCCCTAGGCCTCCTGTCCCATGATCCTCTCATATCCCTTTTGCCAATCATCTGTCCAGCCCTTGGCTCCATCCCTCCCCCTCCTGTCTTCTCCTATCATTTCGGATCTCCCCCTCCCACTTTCAAATCTCTTACGAGCTCTTCTTTCAGTTAGTCCTGACAAAGGGTCTCGGCTAGAAACATTGACTCTACCTCTTCCTAGAGATGCTGCCTGGCCTGCTGCGTTCACCAGCAACTCTTATGTATGTTGCATTGAGATAGAACAAGGTAAAAGAAGAACAATGCAGAACACCATGTAAAAGCTACAGAGAAAGTTCCCTGGGATGTTGTGTTGAAGTTGTCTCAGATGCTGGTGAGGCCTAATTTGGAGTATTGTGTGCAGATTTGCTCACCTACCTCTAGGAAAGATGTAAATAAGATTGGAAGAGTGCTGAGAAAATTTACAAGGATGTTGTCAGGACTGAAGGACGTGAGTTATAGGGAAAGATTGAATAAGGTTGGGACTTCATTCCTTGGAACATAGAAGATTGAATGGAGATTTGACAGAGGTATACAACATTATGAGGGGTATAGATAGGGTAAATACAAACAGGCTTCTTCCACTGAGGTTGGGTAGAGATCATGGGTTAAGGGTGAAAGGTGAAATGTTTAAGGGGAACATGAGGGGAAACTTCTTCACTCAGAGCTTGTGAGGGAGTGGAATGAGCTGCCAGCACAGGTGTTGCATGTAAGCTCGATTTCAATGTTTAGGAGAAGTTTGGATAGGTACATGGATGGCTGGGGTACTGAGGGCTGTGGTCTGGGTGTAGGTCGATGAAACTAAGAAGGTTAATGATTCAGTATGGACTAGATGGGCTGAAGGGCCTGTTTCAGTGCTGTGGTGTTTATTAATTCTATGACTATCAAATCCATTTCACTTGATGTTCCACTTTGCTCATTGTTTGGCAGAAGTCATGGTCAGTTGTTTCTTTGGGTAATTTTTTCTGTACCTGCAGCAGCAAATTTATACAGGAAGTTTGCCAGCCAACATGCACAAAGGATTTTTCATTTTTCTCAAGTAAGTAGATGAATGGAAACATACAGAATAACATTCATTTCCAGAAAACAATCAAGTTAAATGTTATTTTGGGAGGTGCGAGTTGTAACTTCTTTTCTGTTTTATATTTGTTTTGATGGTTTTTTTTTTACTTATGATGCATTTTCTGCAGCTTTTTATTCAAGCTAAATATAAATAGCACAAAATAACCATTATTCTGACAAGCCATGATGAAATGTACCATCTTAACTGTTGACATTGCAATTAAACCATCAGAAATGACCGAGAAAATTACTATCACTGATTTATTTGATGATAGTATAAGACCTTGAACTAGTGCTGCATCTATAAAGATATTTTACAGATCCTGCTGGAAATCCAGAGCAACCCAAAATGCTGAAGGAACTCAGCAGATCAGGTAGCATCCATGGAAATGAATAAACAGTCGACGGTTCTGGCTGAGACTTTGCATTGGGACTAGGAAAGAAGGGGAAAGAAGCCAGAATAAGAAGGTGGGGGAGAGGAACGAAGACAAGCTAGAAGGTGACAGGTGAAGCCAGGTGGTGTTGTGGGAAGGGGAATGAAATAAGAAGCCAGATGATAGGTGGAAAAGGTAAAGGACTGGAGAAGAAGGAATCCTACAGGAGAGGAGAGTAGACCATGGGAGAAAGGGAAGGAGGAGGGGCACCAGGAGGTGGTGATAGGCATTTGAGGAGAAGAGAAGATGTAGGAGGGGAGCTAAAGTGGGAAATTGAAGGAGAGGGAAGCAGGAGGTGGACAAGTTACTGGAATTTGAAGAAATTGATGTTCATGCCATCAGGTTGGATGCTACCCAGACGGAATATGAAGTGTTGTTACTCCAACACCTGATGAGAGTGGCCTCATCATGGCAGTAGATGAGGCCATGGGCTGACATGTCAGAATGCGAATGGGGATTGGGATTAAAATGATTGGCTACTGGGAAATCCTGCCTTTAGAAGACTGAGTGTAGATGTTCAACAAACGAACTTTCTCACACTCATTCTACCTCATAAATTAAAATGTGAATTAGAGTGCCCATTGTTTATTCAATTGTTATTACTAAACAAAGGTGTCGGACTATTGAGTTTATGTACTGTAGTTGTTATACAGAGCACAAACTCAACCTGGATTGCAAAAATCTGGCACTGCTTACTTATCTACGAATTCTCCAAAGGCCTATGTGACATGCTGCTCTCATAGTTGTGAAGTTGCTCGTACAGTCCATCACTGCTTCTCTGCCAGTCATACCATTATGAATGTTATTGCAATAACCAGGCAGCTTTCCAAATCATAATATGTACAACTTGGCTGATACTTCACTGTCACTGAACTTTATTCCAATGCAACAATGAATTATAATCAATAAAATATAGTGTCAGTCATTATCAATTCTCAGTTCTATTTCTTTGAAGTTATGAGGATCAGAATCAGTTCTAGAATGTTAAACATACCAGCAATAAAGAGATTCTGATTTCACTAACAGATTTTATATTGTTTTATGATCATATTCCATGTATTCTCAAGAGGAGCAAACCAATTGGAAAGCCTGTCATCTTGATTGTTTGTGCTTGCTGTTGTACTACTTCTGATGTAAGGTAGCTAGATGTAAGTTACTGCTCAGATCTTGGTGACTTGATCTTCCCACTCAGAGATGCTCCTTGTAGTCTCCCTGTGCTCAGACTTGCATGGTCCAGATTGGATGGGCAGTCATGTGGGACTGAAATAACCCAGCCTCAAGTGGCACAATCTTGGCACTGGCAGCATAGTAAGAATGTGCTACTCTTGAAACTCCTTGAGAGTCTTTGACAATCAGATATGTGTTGGCCCTGTCTCTACCAGCTACCTGAATCACAATGAGCAAGATATAAGTAAAGATAAATAAAATTGAAGCTGTTTTCTTTTCATTTGTAATTATAAACAAATAATGTCTGCAATACTTGTAAATAAAAATATTAAATGAATACAAATATTGTTATGGCAATTACAGACTGGTGGGCTAGAAGTACTCAATGAATATTTTACTTCAGTATTCAGTATGGAAAAGGGTCTTGGTGATTGCAGTGATAACTTGCAGCGGACTGAAAAGCTTGAGCATGTAGATATTAAGAAAGAGGATGTGCTGGAGCTTTTGGAAAGCATCAAGTTGGATAAGTTGCTGGGATGGGATGAGATGTACCCCAGACTACTGTGGGAGGTGGGGAGGAGATTGCTGAGCCTCTAGTGATGATCTTTGCATCATCAATGGGGACGGGAGAGGTTCCAGAGGATTGGAGGGTTGAGGATGTTGTTCCCTTATTCAAGAAAGGGAGTAGAGGTAGCCCAGGAAATTATAGACGAGTGAGTTTTCTTCAGTGGTTGGTAAGTTGATGGAGAAGATCCTGAGAGGCAGGATTTATGAATATTTGGAGAGGTATAATATGATTAGGAATAGTCAGCATGGCTTTGTCAAGGGCAGGTCATGCCTTACGAGCCTGATTGAATTTTTTGAGGATGTGACTAAATACATTGATGAAGGAAGAGCAGTAGATGTAGTGTATATGGATTTCAGCAAGGCATTTGATAAGGTACCCCATGCAAGGCTTATTGAGTAAGTAAAAAGGCATGGGATCCAAGGAGATATTGCTTTGTAGATCCAGAACTGGCTTGCCCACAGAAGGCAAGGAGTGGTTGTAGATGGGTCATATTCTGCATGGATGTCGTTGACCAGCGGTGTGTCTCAGGGATCTGTTCTGAGACCCTTATTCTTTGCGATTTTTATAGATGACCTGGATGAGAAAGTGGAGGGATGGGTTAGTAAGTTTGCTGATGACACCAAGGTTGGGGGTGTTGTGGATAGTGTTGAGGGCTGTCAGAGGTTTACAGTGGGACATTGATAGGATGCAAAACTGGGATGAGAAGTGGCAGATGGAGTTCAACCAAGGTAAGTGTGAAATGGTTCATTTTGGTAGGTCAAATATGATGACAGAATGTAGTATTAATGGTAAGACTCTTGGCAGTGTGGAGGATCGGGGGGATCTTGGGGTCCAAGTCCATAGGACGCTCAAAGCAGCTGCACAGGTTGACTCTGTGGTTAAGAAGACGTATGGTGTATTGGCCTTCATCAACCGTGGAATTGTATTTAGGAGCCGAGAAGTAATATTGCAGCTATATAGGACCCTGGTCAGACGCCACCTGGAGTACTGTGTACAGTTCTGGTCGCCTCACTACAGAAAGGATATGGAAACCATCGAAAGGGTGCAGAGGAGATTTACGAGGATGTTGCCTGGGTTGGGGAGCATGCCTTATGAAAACAGGTTGAGTGAACTCGGCCTTTTCTCCTTGGAGCGATGGAGGATGAGAGGTGACCTGATAGAGATGTATAAGATGATGAGAGGCATTGATTGTGTGGATAGTCAGAGGCTTATTTCCAGGGCTGATATGGCTGCCACAAGAGAGCACAGGTTCAAGGTGCTTGGGAGTAGGTACAGAGGAGATGTCAGGGGTAAGTTTTTTACTCAGACAGTGGTGAGTGCGTGGAATGGGCTGCCGGCAACGGTGGTGGAGGTGGATACGATAGGGTCTTTTAAAAGACTTTTGGATAGGTACATGGAGCTTAGAAAAATAGAGGGCTCTAGGTAAGCCTAGTAATTTCCATGGTAGGGACATGTTTGGCACAACTTTGTGGGCCAAAGGGCCTATATTGTGCTGTAGGTTTTCTATGCTTCTATATCAATGGTCAAGAAATTATTGGAGAAATTTCTTAGCAATAAGATTTACTCACATTTAGAAAACCATCTCCTTTCAGGGATAGTTAATATGGCTAATAGTTAATAGTTAATATGAGAAAACACACCCTTGTCTAACGCCTCTCTTGATTTTTGTAAACTGACTCACTTCTCCATCTATTCTTACAAGGGCAGTTTGTTCCCAGTACAGATTTCTGATTAGGCGGAGGTCTTTCGAATCTAGATCTAGAATTTTCTGTAATATTTCAAATAACTTATTGTGCTTCACTTTATCAAATGCTTTTGTGTAGTCGATAAAACAAACAAATCTTTTTGCACTTGAATAGCTCGTTCTGATAGTATCCTTAACATCAATATTGTGTTTCTTGTACCTTTGTCTTTCACAAAACCACATTGTTCTTTCCCTATTTCAGCTTGTATCTTACATTTAGCTCTTGTCATCAAAATTCTTAGAAGTATCTTGGTGAAATGACTCATTAAACTTATGGTCCTATGTAATTCACATTCTATTGCTCCAGGTTTCTTAGGAAGAGTGATAAATACTGATTTTTTTTTTTCAACTCTTCTGGTATTATTCCAGTCTCATAAATGTCATTGATTAAATCAGTAAGTTTTTCAATTCCATAATCTTCAAGGGTGATAATTTGTTCTATTACTAATTCATCAGGACCTGCTGCCTTTCCTTTCTTCATCCTATTTGTTGCATTATGAACTTCAGATTTTAAAATACTTGGACCTTCAACGTTTTTCTTAATTTCTAGTTTTTTGCCTCAATCGTCTTCAAACAATTCCTGAATATACTCAGTCCATCTGTTCATAATCTCATCTTTTTCCATGATAATGGTACCATCTCTTGCTTTCAAACATCCACCTGAAGAACAGAGGAGCTTTTTACTAGTGATATTCTTGATTTGTTGATATAACCTTTTTGGATCAGAATGTATGGTGATATCCAAAAAGGAGGAGAATCCTATCTGCAGGCTGAGAATAAACGGGGAAGACATAAAACAAGTACAGAACTTTTGCTACTTAGGATTCATATATTGACTTCAATCATCATTGGGGTAAAAAGGCAGATTATCTTCCCTGGAGGTTATTAGTGAAGAAAGTTGTTTTATTATAGCAACCTGGTAATTTTACGCTTATTCTTATTGAGACTAGGTTACTGACTAAAATTCCAAGTTTACTTCATGACTTGAATTTAAGTTCACCAGCAGCTGCGGTAAGATTTGAGCTCATGTTTTCATCAACGGTCCGGAACTTTGATTTTTAGTCCGTTGACATTACCACCATTACTATACTACCTCAATTTTCGAAGAACATCGTTTTCCTTTGCCTTCTAATCTTTTGCCCGACAATCTGCTTGGAAATCATTGAGCATCAGATCATGTTCTGGATCTAGCTTCCACGAGAAGGTCAGCAGCCAAGCAACCTGGCCAAAACAGCCTTCTGAATTGATCAGTAAGCTTGGAGTTTTAACTCTAATGATATCAGCAGCTAAGTCTCTTGCCAACTGTGACTAAATGGCAAAGTACTGGCATTTCCAATCACTATCCAGCCTATTGTGCCTCTCTAAACCAAGACTCTGGCTACCTTGAAGCCCCAGGAAATCCAGGCCAGTGCAAATTTCCCACTCTTCACTTCCTGTCTGCTGTATGTAAGCAGAAATATTCTTGGGATTTTAAGGCAGCAGAAAATGAAGATGATATGAGAATGTATAAAATGGTCAAAACAAGCACTGAAGCCAACTATTTTAGTCACTGTGAAAATCACTTCCCTGGCACTAATTCACAGCTGTTTGTAAAATTATCTTAAAATCACTTCTTCCACAAATAATTGGGACAAACAAAGAATGGTAAAGAATAGATTAAATTATTTGGAGGCTCTATTGCCATTTATCATTAAAGAGAAAAGAAGAATAGAAATAGCCAAATATAAACTTCAAAGTTCATACTAAATTTATTATCAAAAAACATATTGTATATGTCATCATATACTACCCTGAGATCCATTTTCTTGTGGGCATTCACAGTAGATACAAAGAAACACAAATGAATCAGTGAAAGACCACACACAAAATGCTCAAAACCAATGTGCAAAAGACAACAAACTGTGTAAATAAATAAATAAATAAATAAGCAATAAATATTGAGAACGTGAGATGAGGAGCCCTTGAAAATGAGTCCATAGGTTGTGGTAACAGTTCAATGATGGGGTGAGTGAAGTTGAGAGAAGTTAGTCCCTTTGGATCAAGAGCCTGATGGTTAGGGGTAATAACTGTTCCTGAACCTGGTGGTGTGGTTCCTGAAGCTTCAGTACCTCCTTCATGATGGCAGCAGTGAGGATGGTGAGAGTCCTTGATGATGGATGCTGCTTTCCTGTGACAGAGCTCCATACAGATATGCTCATTGGTGGGGAGGAGTTTACCCATGATAGATTGGGCTGTACCTACTACTTTTGTAGGTTTTTCTGTTCAAGGATATTGGTATTTCCATACCAGGGTGTGATGCAACTAGTCAATAAATTCTTCACCACATATCTATAGAAGTATGTCAAAGTTTTAGATGACATCCTGAATCTACACAAACCACTAAGAAAGTAGGGGTGCTGCAATGTCGCCTTTGTAATGGCACTTACATGCTGGTCCCAGGATAGAACTCCTGAAATGATAACACCAAAGAACTTAAAGTTGCTGACCCTCTCCACTTCTGATCCCCTGATAAGGACTGGCTCATAGGCCTCCAGTTTCCTCTCCTGTAGTCAATAATCAGCTCCTTGGTCTTTCTGAAATTGAGTGAGAGTTTGTTGTTGTGGCACCACTCAGCCAGATTTTTGATCTCCCTCCTATAAGCTGTTTTGTCACCACCTTTGATTTAGCCAATGACAGTGATGTCATCGGCAACTTAAATATACAGCATTGGAGCTGTACTTAGCCTCACGGTCATGAGTATAAATCTATTAGGGCAGGGGGCTAAGCACCCAGTCTTGTGGTGCACCTGTGCTAATGCTGATTATGGAGGAGATGTCGTTGCCAATTTAAATTGACTGAGGTCTGCAAGTGAGGAAATCAAGGACTGAGTTGCACAAGGAGGTATTGAAGCCAGGTCTTGAAGCTTATTGATTAGTTTTGAGGGGATGATGGTATTGAATACTGAGCTGTAGTCAATGAAGAGCATCCTGATATATGTATCTTTGCTGTCCAGATGCCCAGAGTTGATTTAAGAGATGACACCTACTGTTGACCTGTTGTTCCGGTAGGCAAATTGGAGTGGATCCAAATTGCTTTATCAGGCAGGAGTTGATATGTTTCATTACCATCCTCTCAAAGCACTCCATCACAGTGGATGTAAGTGCCACTGGATGATAGTTATAGAAGTGGGCTAACACATTCTTCTTGTGTACTGGTATAACTAAAGCCTGCTTGAAGCAGGTGGGTACCTCAGACTGTCAAAGTGAGAGGTTTAAGATTTCAATGAACACTTCAGCGAGTAGATCAGCACAGGTTTTTAGTACTCAGCTAGCAACCTGTCTGGGCCAGATGCTTTCTGTGGGTTCACCCTCCTGATAGATGCTCCCACATCGACCTCAGAGGCTGAAATCACAGGGTCCATGTGGCTGTGGAAGGTCATGAAGGTGCCTCCATGCTTTGACAGTCAAGCGAGCATAAAAGGCATTGAGCTCATCTAGGTGCGAAAGCTTGTTGTCACCTACATATCTTGGTTTAACTTGATAACATTTAAGCCCTGCTACAGCTGACGAGTATCTTTCAATGATTCAAATTTGGTCTGGGATTGCCACTTCGCATGTGAGATGACTTTCTGGATGTCATTCCTGGATCGCTTGTATCTTACTAGGTTGCTAGAGCTGAACTCTACTGATCTGACCCTCAACAGATTGTGAATCTCATGGATCATCCAGGGCTTCTGGTTGGAGAAGACTGAATGATTTTGAGGGGAACACACTCACCTACAGCTGTTTTATAAAGTCCGTGACAACTGTGGCAAATTTGTTTAGATCCTTTGAAGAGTCCTTGAACACAGCCTGGTCCACTGAATCAATACAATACAATAGCTGCTTCTTGGGCTCTGCAATCACTTCTTTGTTGTCCTTACTTCTGGTATCTTCCTCTTTAGCCTCCACCTGAATGCAGGTAGAGGGACAACCAGATGATTAGGTTTCCCACAATATAGTCTAGGGATGGAAAAGTAAGCACTTCTAATTGTAGTATAACAGTGGTCGAGTGTGTTGGGACCCCTGGTGCTGCAGGTGACATGTTGATGATTATCGGGGAGAGATTTCTTCAAGCAAGCCTGACTGAAGTTCCTGCCAGTGATTTGGAAGGCATCTGGGTAGGCTGCTTCTTGTTTGCTGATCATGTTATTCAATACATCAAGTGCCTGCTTAACATCAGCCTTTGGTGGAATGTAAACTGTGGTTAGGATCATGGAGGAGAAATCTTTAGGTAGGTAGAATGATATGCACTTAATCATCAGATGTTTCAGGTTGGGGAAACAAGGGCCTGGCAAGCCCACTGTTCGAGCACTATGAAGAGTTTATCATGAAACACAGACCACCTCCTTTTGCCTTCTCCGAATCAGCAGTCAGGTCCATCCAGTGTATCAAGAAGCCCTTGGGTCTTACTGATGTATATGGTGTGTGTGGGGTGAGCTATGTGTCCGTAAATACAGCAATCCCTCATTTCCCTCCGATGAAGCAATCTTGCCCTAGGTCCTCAATCTTGTTCTCCAGCAACTGTACATGTGCTAACAAGGTACTCTGTAGGGGAAGTTTCATACCCTGGTGTTTTAGTTTGGCTGTGAATCCTCCCCTCCTCTCCTCTTCCAGCCATGGTGATGTACCTTTGTCTGTTTAAAGGTTCCATACCTGCATTTCTTAGAGTTAAGTCCTTTGAGTCCTTCAGAAGATCGTGAAATTGCTAGTTCATTAAGACAGTTCAAAAGTACATTACTTAAAGGGAAATTACAGGCTTCAGATTGCAGTGAGAGTAGTTTAGAAGTTTTGTAAGCTGCCTGTAAAGCATCATAGTGTTTCATCAGTGCCATCTTGAAAAATAAATATTCTGTAAAAAAGAAAATGCAGCCCATCATTAAAGTTTTTTAACATATTTGAAGAAAGTGAACCTGAAGTACAAAGAATAAAACTGTAAAATATTTTAAACCAATATAGTGAAGATGCTGGAAAATAAGTGACAAGAGCAGCAAAATGAGGTGAGGAAAAAGATGCTTTTTCATTGCAGTGAGTGGGTTTTGGATGCACTTTCAAAGGTGGTAGTGGAGGTAGATTCAATTACAGTATTTGTATGGGAGGTGGATAAACATCCTAAAAGAAAGAATTTGCAGGTCTCTGAGGAACATATTAGATTAGATTAAATTAGGTTATGAGGACACTCAGTCCTCGCTTATTGTCATTTAGAAATGGATGCATTAAAAAATGATACAACATTCCTCCAGAATGATATCACAAGAAAACACAGGACAAACTAAGACTAAAACTTACAAAATCACATAATTATAACATATAGTTACAACAGTGCAAAGCAATAGCATAATTTGATAAAGAGCAGACCATGGGCACGGTAAAAAAATGTCTCAAAGTCTGGATAGACTCATCATCTCATGCAGGCGGCAGAAGAGAGAAACTCTCCCTGCCATGAACATCCAAGTGCCGCAATCTTGCTGATGCAGCACCATTGGAAGCACCCAACCGCAGCGGACTCTGAGTCCGTCCGAAAACTTCGAGCCTCCGACAAAGCCTCTCTCAGCACCATCCTCTGCCGAACGCTTCGACCCCACCCCAGCCGCTGAACAACAAGCAAAGCCGAGGACTCGGGGCTTTCTCCTCCGGAGATTCTGAACCACACGGTAGCAGCAGCAGTGAAGCAGGCATTTCAGAAGTTTCACCAGATGTTCCTCTGTGCTCTTACGTCCATCTCCATCAAACCAGGATTGTGCACAGCACCCTACTTGACAAATAACAGACATCACCACAGGAGTGGCCGCTACGAGCTGCGTCACGCTGCCATCTTCTCCTCCCTCCCATATGGGGGATGAAATGAGATATACTTGAACCCATTGTGGATTTGACATACTGAGTGGTGGCCCTGCCTGCTGTAAATGCTCTGATGTTGTGAAAAGAGAAATGCTGGAAACAATAAGCATCTAAATAACTAGTATGTCGCTCTAAACCAATATAATCCCTGAAGTCAGAAAAATGGCCCACCCACAGCAAAGAGCAGACATTCAATAGTAAGCAAGAGAAAATCTGCAGATGCTCGAAATTCAAGCAACACACACAAAATGCTGGAGGAACTCAGCAGGCCAGGCATTGCCTATGGGAAAGAGTACAGTCGATATGTTGGGCTGAGACCCTTCAGCAGGACTGGAGAAAATAAGATGAGTTATTAAATAGTTTGTTTGTTTAAAGGAACAGGGTCATCAACAGAGAGTATTCCGGAGGACTGGGACAATTTCAGAGCCTTTTAAAATAGTGGAGAGTAAAGGCTGATTTATACTTGTGCGTCAATTTGACGCCGTAGGTACAGCATCGCTGCGAACCCTACGCAGAGCCTACGCAGATCCCTACGCCGTAGCCTGACGTGCACCTCTCCCAAAATGTAACTATGTGTCACAGCAACGCAGACCGTAACAACTGTGATTGGTCTGCTTGGTAGCATCGCATTTCCTCCTACGCTGCAATAGCTTCCCACTGGCTGACTTAAGGGCAAGGAAGGAACTCTGGCTGCAGTGCTTTCCATAAAGCTTTACAGACCTCCAAAATTATGGAGGACACATTTCGCTTTTATGAAAAAAGACGCTCACTTTAAACTTGTTTACCCTGAGAAAGACTACCATGACCATGAAGCCTTGCGCGGGCAGGTGTGTGCACATGCGCGACGTGCCCGAATTGCAGAGTGACGCAGACACACCAACGTGCAAGAATAAATGCTCGCAACTTGCATAGGTTACTGCGTCGAGTTGACGCACAAGTATAAATCAGCCTTAACAGTTTGCGAATCAGAGATGTCTTCAGATGTACAAAATGGTCTTCAATCTGAAATGTTAACATCTTTCCACTGAAGCTGTCTGAACCATTGAATTCTTCCAGCATTCTCTGCTTTTGTTTTTCCATCAATGGGAAGCTGAGAGAAATAAGCAAGAGTTAAAAATAGTGCCAGAGATACTAATGAGACTGAAAGCCAGTTAATGCCAAGGATCTGATAACATACTGTACATCCAAAAGTTTTGAAAGAGATATCTGTACTGATGGTGGATACATTTGTTATCAAATTACAGAATTCCATAGACTCTTGAATAGTTCTTATAGAATGGAAGTATCAAATATTATCCCAGTGTTTAAGAAAAGAGGGAGAGCAAATCATTGAACTGAAGACCAGTTAGAGGACGAATATTAGTATCAGGGAAAATGCTAGAATTTACTATTTGCCAACTGGATACAGGGCATGGTAAAAAATAATAATTGGGCAGACTCAACATAGGCTCTTGGCATTGTACCTGGCAGGATAAGTAGGTGGAGCCTGTGGATGTAGTGTAAGTACAGCAGCAATTAGGAAGGCAAAAGTCGCAAGAGGATTTGAGAGCAAGTGTAAAGACATCTTATTGCAACTTTATTGGTTTCTGATGAGACCCCCGGAAAATTGTGTGGCAGGTTTTATCTTGCTGCAGAAAAGATGAACATGAAATAGAGGGTGTACAACAATAGTTCACCATATTGCTTCACAGAAGTGGTTTTCTCCAATGTTGAGAAAGTAAGAAGGCTGAGCATAAACTGTAAATTCAAGGATTTGTGGATGTTGGAAATCTGAAGTAAGGACATAAACTGCCTGAAATACTCAACAGTCAGATAACATCCGTGGAAAGAAGTACAGAATTAAAATTTGAGATTAATGATCTTTCAGCAGAATTCAGATATTTTACTGAGTTTAGAAGAATGAAACGTGATCTCATTAATAATACACAGAATTCCTACAGGATCGACAGGGTGAAAGCATTGACGAAGTATGACTACTGGTTATACTTTGTCCCATTGGGTCTAAATACCCTTCACTGAATAGTTCCTTAAAATGTTTATTTACTTGAAATTTTGTTCTTGCCAGCTACCTAATGTGAAATATTTTGGTATTTTTATATTTTAAGCTGGTGAAACTGTGGAAAAAGTTACCGTCGATAGACTCCGTTTCTTTCGAGTGGAGGAGACCTTTGCAGTCAAGACGGGAAAGTGGTACTTTGAATTTGAGGTGGTGACAGCAGGAGAAATGCGTGTTGGATGGGCAAGACCAGCATGCAGACCTGATGTAGAGCTGGGTGCTGACAGAAATGCCTTTGTTTTTAATGGCTGTAAGGTTGGTATGTCTCCTGATATTACCTATGTTATGTTACCTATCAACTTGCTTAAGATCTAAGTTTTGGTTTAGTTTTCAGATAAATAATATTTGGAGCAGAATATTCTTCAGCTTAATTCATTTATTGAAGCAGGTTTAAGAATTATTCCCCAGGCATGCTCTCACAAACTATTTATTTACAGTTGTTAGGTTCCATTTCAGAGGCCCAAATTCCAATTCAAATTCTAGTTAAAGTGTTACCCTCCTATCTTCCTTACAGTATTATTGTTTTTATTAATGATTGTCGAGGAGTAAATATTCAATTTCCTATTAAAAGGCTTGGATATTAAAGCATAGGTATTTAGCAAGATAAAATTTTGACCTGAAGTACATCAAATATTGCCTGTTCAAAGGTTAGATATTGAATCCTAAATTTTCAGCAAGATAAAATACAAAGACCTAAATTCTCATACAATAAAATAATCTGATGTTTTACAAGGGGTGATTGATAAGTTCGTGGCCTAAGGCAGAAGGAGCTGAGTTATTAACTTCAAACTTACTGCATAATCACTCAAAGAGTTGAACTGCATGTGCATGTAACGAGAGCTGTATAACTCATCTCCCTCTACCTTAGGCCAGAAACTTATCAATCACCCTTGCTCTGGACTACTTTCTGGAGGTCCAAAACACCAACTTCTACAAAGAAGGGATCTGTATGCTCCACGACCGCTGGACTAAGTGTGTAAATGTAGGAGGAGACTATGTTGAAAAATAAATGTGCTAGGTTTTCTAAAATTGACTACTTTTACCTTAGGCCACGAACTTATCAATCACCCCACGTACTTTAGGGATTGACATTGATTGTCAAGAAGTAACTGTTCAGTTGGCAATTTAATGATATAGAGATTAAAAAACAGGTTTTCAGCAAGATAAAATCCTGTACTGGAGTACACTGATCTGCAGTTGGTGCTTGCCTGATGAAAAACGTGCTAATGTTAGCATAATCAAGGGCAATTCCTAGATAGAATTTTAGCAGGCTACTGCTGAGTAATTTAAAATTCATCAGCAAATTTAAAGAGAAAACCTTTCACCAAAACTAATTTGCATCTAATCTGAAAAGCCTGGTTAGTAAGTGGTGGCTGAGAGATTTTCATAGAAAGCTTCCAAGAAAACGTTGGTATTTGTTGGGATTTACACAGCAAAATTAAGCTTTACTTGAGAAGTAAAAACTTTGCGGTCTGTCCCAGGCATGGCTGCATCATGAGGTGTAGATCTATGCAGGTGAGCGCATGCAGCCAATAATTACAATTAATCATTCTTTAGATGTGGGGAATTACTGCCACTCTGCATGCTTTAAAGCCTTTTCATATTGCACCGTGTGCTCATGCCAGAGCTGACGCAATTGCTGCCAACTATTGCACAGCTGACTAACAGATGTTAATAATATCATCAGTACAGACTGGAATGCCCTGTGACATAAAAGTTAAAGGTATTCATGCACAGAATACCCTTTGGCAGAGAAATACTTCTAATTTAAATGAATTATAAATTATTTGGGCCAAATTCTGCAGTCTTCCTTTTTAAGAGAAGCTCCTCCTGAGTCATATGTAAATCAGGTTCTCTGTGAGTACTGATAGATCGAAACTGTGTGCTTTAGTTTCTTCCTCATTAACACTGAATCCCTTCATTACCTTTTTGTCAAGAACGACAAGAAGAGTGGAACCTCATTGGGGAAAAAAAATTAGCAACATCCATGAGATGAAAAAGCACAAGAAAAATTCCTGAGAAAAATTATTTTGTCTGTACTCTTTGACATTGTCCAAAGTCCCTCAGCGTTCTACTCTTTATCATGGAACATAGCAACCATGGATATCGTATGCAATGATGGTGAATATTAAAGAATGTAGTTTTTATCATTTAGAAGAACAAGAGATCCCATTGAACATTACAAAATGCTTGCAGGGTTCAACAAGAAAAATATTTCCTTCGGTTGAATAGTCCAGAGCCAGAGTTCACAGTGACAGAATAGAGAACAAACCACTTAGGACTGAGCTGAGGAGAGACTGCTTCACACAGGGTGGTGACTCTTTAGAACTGTCCACCTTGGAGAGCTGTTGGGCTCAATCATTTAGTTCTTTCAAAACAAGATTAATCAATTTTTGGAAATTGAGAGAAATGGTGCCCAGGTGGAGGATCTACCTTGAATTTGATCAATGGCAGAGCAAGTTTTAAAGGGCCAAATCGCCACCTCCTGCTCCTTTTCCTTCATCTCTAGCCTAAATGTATTTAAATGAATGTGGGTTCTACAATATTGTTACTGTTCTCCGAACCTGCGGCCAGAAAGACCTGGGTATTCCCACTGGCTGGGTGAAAACTTGTTTATCATTGGGGCAGCATTTGTCTACTTCTTCATCAAAATGATTATTGAACTATTACTATAATTGTTTTTCCTCCCCGTTGGCATAGTCATGTGCAACCTGTTCTGTGAGACTCTGGTGCAATTCTGATTTAATCCTCATTCTGCTTTTTTAATGATGCATCATCAAGTTTGCAATGACAAAAGATGTTGGCTAAAAATCCCAAAGTTAATCATTTTATTACATCAGACTTTTTATTTCCAACAGTAATTAATGAAATGTCGTGCATAAGTTTTAAGGTATTATTCAATACACACGTTTTTCTTAGACTGTTGCCTGGGGTTGAGGGACAATCTGAGAAGAAGATGTTACAGTATGTTACCAGAGTTGATTATTTGCTTCTACTCCCATTTTATGGGTTCTGAGGAGGCAAATAAAGCAAGAGGGCACACACCAACACTTTTGTAGTTGAGGCAGGGGATGGTAATGGGCCAGGAGGGTGAATAATTTATGAGTGATCATTTTCTTTTGCCGAGTACACAGGGCCTTGGTGTACATCCAACATTCCCAGCATTAATGCTCTCATTACACTTAGTTATCTGTATTGGGTAGGCTACATCATTTGCATAATGGGCCCCTCATTCCTGAAACAGATGTGCAAATCTGATTACCAGATTGATGGAAGAAGGGTGAGAGTCATGACCGTGCAGTGATAAACTAAAATTCTTGTGGGTACTGCTTATCTTTTCCAGGCTCAGTTCTGGCACCGAGGCAGTGTTTATTTTGGCCGTACTTGGCAGCCTGGTGATGTGGTCGGATGCATGATTGATATGAATGACAAATCAATGATATTCACTCTAAATGGAGAGCTTCTCATCACTAACAGTGGCTCAGAACTCGCTTTCACAGATTTTGATGTTGAAGAGGGTAAGTTAACATTTACGCTTGGCAATTTCAATTACATGGTAATGAATTCTTCTGTAGCCGACAGGTTGATTGAAGTACCTTATGGCTACATATGAGAGATTAAGCAGAATCAGATACAAAGAGACTTCAGAAGTACATACTGTATGTATGATTGTTGCTGCCATATGTGAAATATGTTATAAAAATAAAAATCATTATAATTAATGTTAAATTTGCATGGCACGTGGCCAAGTGGTTAAGGCATTCATCTAGTGATCTGAAGGTCGCTAGTTTGAGCCTCAGCTGTGGCAGCGTGTTTGTGTCCTTGAGCAAGGCACTTAACCACACATTGCTCTAGTGTCTGTGCGAGGAGTGGCGCCCCACACAGAATTCCAATCTGTGTCTTGTAAGGCATGAAAATGCCCGACGCAGGCCTTTCATGGTCTGAGTCAACGTTGCCTCCCTTGTATGCTTGCAAGGGTTTTATTTTAAACCAGAAGTATACCTGTTTCCTGTATTTTTGATAAAATTTGATTCTCATTGTTAGCAACTCAAATACACCAGAAAATTATTTTCTGGAAAATGACAGTAAGACAATTAAACAAGCCAGAAAATTGAGGCCATTTTTTCCCTGAATCCACAAGACTGAGTGGCTTCACCCCCTTTCTATTCATTCCTCAAAATCCTTCCATAATTTATTAAAATTAATGGCTCTAATCACAGAATTTAAGATTGCGAGCCTGCTCGTAGTTATCTCTGCTCAGTGCTCCAGTGAGAATTACTGAATATGTCTTCCTCGTGTGTCGGCTTGTCTCTGACTTCTGTGTTGGTGCTTCTAATCTCCTGGTCTAATACCAGTCTTGCCACTGAGTACAGCAGTGGAGCACTGGTGTAATAGCCTAGGCCCTTATCTCGACACCAGCGGTGGCAGTGTATGTAGTGGAACCCCACTAATTCAAAAGGATTCGCCAGCCCTGAATAAACATTACTGCTATGTAACTGCTTGTTTTTCTTTATCACTTTAAGTATATTACAATAAAAATAATAGTTCATACACTTCCAGCTATTTTTAAACATCACTGATGATTAGAGTCCATGACCTGAGACCTGGCCTTCACTCATCTTACACTCTGCCTCAAAGAAGGCTCTTGGATAAGAAGGATCAGCTTGATTGATCCTCCATATCCATATCAGTTAATGCAGGAGAATTAAGAATATTTTTAAAAACAAATGTAAAATAAGTATCATTCATTTTTCCCTTCCATCTTTTTCTAGGTTTAATCCCAATTTGTTGTCTGGGCTTGTCTCAGATAGGTCGAATGAATTTTGGAAAGGATGCAACCACTTTCAAGTATTATACAATGTGTGGTTTACAGGAGGGTTTTGAACCTTTCTCAGTGAACATGAACCGTGATGTAGCCATGTGGTTCAGTAAACGTCTACCTCAGTTTGTCCCTGTGCCAAAAGATCACAACCATATTGAGGTAAGGTACAGGGTATTGTTTCTCATGAAATCGTATTCTGATTATATTATCTATCTATCTATCTATCTATCTATCTCTATATATATATATATATATATATATATATATATTCCAAGATCCATCACAATAATCTTGTTTTAAATAAAAAAACATTGATCACCATAAACAAATGCACAGTTCTAAATAAAAATTGCACAATCCTTCTGCATTATTCCAATAACCACCAAGGTTTCATGAATTTAAATTGTTCCTTTACCTCAATGCCTGACTATATGGCCTTCCTGTAACAACTGTAGTGGTAATTAATGGAACAGTATCTTTTGAAGTGAACAGAACATTATGGAGTCAATTAACTAGAATAATTCAAATATTGCAGATGTTTTGCTTTTCGTGTTTCAAAATGTTAATTTATGACTACAATTCTTTTTAAATTTCTGAAACCTGAACAGTCTGCAGTATGTTAAGTGGATTTAATGATAATAATAATAATAACTTTAGTGATCCCAAATGGGAAATTCTTTCATTACAGCATCAACATTTAAAAACACACTTAGCAGTGTGCAGATTTAACTATTAATAAAGTACAGAACAATAATACACCTCATAATAATGTACCAATGTGCAAGAATAATGTATAAAATAATAAAGCAGCGACTATTGTACTGTGATGTGTTCTCCTGTTGCACAGAGATGAACTGTTGAATATGCTTATTGCATTTTGTAGGAAAGATTTTCTGTAATGGTCCTTGTAACATTGGGGCTGAATGAGTCTGTTCGAAAAGGTGCTCTGCTGTTTATTCGGTAGGTCATGGAGAGGTTGTCCATAATGGATAACTGTTTAGTGACCTCTCCATCACTAACTCGAAAGAGCCCGGTTGTAGCCAAGGACGAATCTAGCCTTTTTGATGAGTTTATTTAGTTTTTTTTCATCACCAGCACCGATGCTGCTCCCCCAACATAAAGCAGCAAAGAAGACTGCACTTGCTACAATATTTTCATAACATTTTTCAATTTTTTGGCTTTTAACTGCAATTTTAAAAATAGGTAAAATGACATAAATGGTATTATCTATTTCCATTTGTGGTGCAGTGTTAAGTAATCTGGTAATTGAGAATTTTATAAAGGATTTCAGAATTACCAGTCTGCAGTTTTAATCTATTGTAATAAGGGCAATCAAATTCACAGGTGCATTATGAGGGGTGTTGTTGCTAGAAATCAGTCCCTATCATGGGTTTCCATTAAAAAATGCAAGTTGAAAAACATATATCTTGTACTTACACTATTTATGTAAATCCCATGAGAGCAAATTTTATTCCATAGTTTAAATTTTTGGCAAGTGATTTGTGAGCCCTGTAACGGCAAATTTCTGTTACCTGAAAATCAGTCAGTGATGTGGGAATCACCTGTATTATGGGTAAAGGTCAATATAAGAAAATTATCATTTAAGAAAGGTGCAATTTCCTTGAACCTTTTACCTACTGTGGCATTGTTTACCTAAATATTAGCTCCTTCCAATTAAATTCCCTAAAAACACAAGAGAATGCTGTAAACTAGAGTAAAAAGAACAAACTGCAGGAGAAACTCATCAGGTCATACAGCACTTATGAAGGCAAGAAGAAGAAGAAAGCCCTTATCTCTGAGTGGAATCATCGGGACACCGTTGTGATGGCGTTTTTTTTAGCAGGCTTTTTTATTTTTACGAGGCTGAGTTGCTAGCTCGACACTCAACCCAGCATGGGTGAAAAGCGTGCAAGGAACTCGGGAGCCTTCACTCCGAAGTCCGGCGCTGATGCCACTACTCCACCAGCCAGCCATGAAAGCAAAGGGACAATCAAAATTTCAATTTGAGAACCTGTACCTGCTGTTGGGTAGGAAGGTTAACAGGTGTACGCAGTAACAGTGGAGAATCTTTGGCCTTTAGGGACAGCTGGGCTATTTCATTAACAACCCCTCTTCCAAATTCTATGGCTGACGCCACTTTCTCTTAAGCCCAGTGGTCCCTTCTCCATACTGCCCTCTAGCCACTTTCCACTTCAAAAACCAGCCGTTCTCCTCTGTCTTCCCTCCCACCAATTTGCTAGAACTTGCGTTTGTGTCTCAGGCTGCAACCACCCCACCACCCTTGAATTTTTTTTTGTCGAGCAGCCAGCGATGCTGGTTGCTGTCTGTGAATTGCAACAAAAGGGTCATGAGTCCAGCAGGACATCTGCTTTCAGGGTCCTGCTGAGCTGTTCACCTTTCTAGCCTGCCCATAATCTCTCCGCAACCTCTACTCCGGCAGCACATTGGTACCTCCAGAAAGCCAAGTTCAATTCTGTCCTTGGATGTTGTTGAGTGGCATTAGCACATTGTCCCTGTGACCACTTGGGTTTTCCCTGTGAGCTCTTATTTCTTCCCAAAGACATGCAGAATGGTAGATTAATAAGTGTGTTGGGAGGAATACAAGGTGGGGCAGCTGATGAGAATGTGGGGAGATTGAAATGGTGAGTGCATAATAGTTTCTACAGACTCACTGAGCCAAGGATCCTGTTTCTCTACATGATGCTGTCAGAACTCAGGAGATAATATATGGCTCGGTTTATATTTCCTGACACCACTGGTATTTGTGTTAATGCAATTCCGAATCTCATTGCATGCCATAAAGTGTACAATCTAGTTAATTTATATTAGACTCCTATTAGGTTCCTCCTCCTTCAGCCCCTTCCTTTTCTAAAGTTCAAAGTAAACTTATTTTTCAAAGGTCTAGCTTATGGACCTCTGGTTTCCTCCCCCTGAAGCTAATGATCAGCTCCTTGGTCTTGTTGACATAAAGTAAGAGTTTGTTGTTGTGGCACCACTCAGCCAGATTTTCAATCTCCCTCCTATATGCTGATTCATCAACTGTGTCATCAGCAAACTTGAATATGGCATTGGAGCTGTGCTTAGCCTCACAGTCATGAGAGTAAAGTGAGTAGAGCAGAGGGCTAAGCACACAGCCTTGTGGTGCCCCCGTGCTGTTGGAGATTGTGGAGGAGACGTGGTTGCCAATCCGAACTGGCTGGGGTCTGCAAGTAAGGAAATCGAGGATCCAACTGCACAAGGATGTAGTGAGGCCAAAGTCCTGAAGCTTATTAATTAGATTTAAGGGGATGATGGTATCAAATTCCAAGCTGTAGTTGATAAAGATCAATCTGATATATGTATTTTTGCTGTCCAGATGTTCCAGGGTTGAGTGAAGAGCCAGTGAGATGGCATCCACTGTTGACCTGTTATTCCTATAGGCAAATTGGAGTCAATCCAAAAAATCACTTAGCTGGCAGGAGTTGATATGTTTCATCTCCAATCTCTCAAAACACTTCATCACTATGTATGTAAGTGCTACTGATGACGTCCTTTTTAGGCTCTGGTGTAGTTAAAGCCTGCTTAAAGCAGGTGCTGAAACAAGAGTTTAAAGAGTCACGGAGATTCCAGCTGGTTGATCGGCACAGATTTTAAGGACTCGGGCAGGTATCCCATCTGGGCCGGATGCTTTTCATGGATTCACTCTCCTGAAGGCTGCTCACACATTGGCCTCAGAGACTGAAATCACAGGGTCATCAGGGGCTGTGGGAGTTTGTAATGGCTCCTCCATGTTCTCATGGTCGAAGTGAGCCCAGGATGCATTTAGCTCATCTGGAAGTGAATCCCTGTAGTCGCCTATGTCTCTTGATTTAACTTTATAAGAAGAGGTGATGGTATTCAAGCCCTGCCACAGCTGGTGAGCATCCTTTGTTGATCCAGTTTTGCCACTTCACCGGTGATATGGCTTTCTGGAGATCGTACGTGGACCTCTTGTAACTGTTCTGGTCACTGGACCTGAATGCCTGTGATTTGGCCCTCACAGATTGGAGATCTCATGGTTCATCCGGGGCTTCTAATTGGGAAAGACCATGAATCATTTTGAAGGGACACAGTCATCCATAACAACCATGGTGTATTTATTCAGATCCACAGATGAAGCCTTGAACATGGCCCAGTCCACTATCTCGAAGCCATCCCTTAGCCGATTATCTGCCTCCTGTGACCACGTCTTTGTTGTCCTAACATCTGGAGCTTTGCTCTGTAGTATCTGCTTGTACGCAGGTAGAAGGACAGCCAAGAGATCTGATTTACTGAAATGTGGTCTGGGCACGGAACAATGGCATTCCTAATCTCAGTATAACAGTAGTCTAGTGTGTTCAGACCTCTGGTACTATAGGTTATATGCTAGTGGTACTTGGGCAGGGTTTTCTTCAAACAAGCCTGGTTGAAGTCCCCAACTAATATTTGAAATGTGTCTGGGTGAACTGTTTCTTGTTTGGAGACGGCATTATGCAGTATCTCAAGGGCTTGATTATAGTTGGCCTCTGGAGATATACAAACTGCAGTTGGATGATCAAGGAGAACTCCTTTTGGAAATAGAATGGCTGACATCTGGCCATTAGGTATTCAAGGTTGGAGGAATATGAATTCAACGAAATTGCCACAACAGAACACCACTGAGAGCTTATCACTAACCACAAACCTCCACCTTTTGCCTTTTCCAAATGAAGAGTTCAATGTATTCTGTAAACTGAGAAGCCCTCGGGTCTGACTGATGTGTCTGGTGTGCTAGGATAAAGCCATGTCTTGCTCAGACATAGAACACAACAATCTCTTATTTCTCTTCGATACAGCAATCTTGCCCTCAGGTCCTCAATTTTTGGCTCCAGCAACTGCACATTTGCTAACAAGATGCTGAGTACAGGGGGCTTCATCCCTTTGCTTTTCAGAGTCATCCCCTCCTGCCTCACTTCTGGACATTGAGATGAACTTTCATCCACCTAGTGGTGCCGTGCTTGCTTGGTTGATATCGAATTCTTCAGAAAATCGTGAAATCTGTTGATCATTATGTTGATTTAAAAGTACATTGCTTGAAGAAAAATTACATACTGCAGATTGCAGTGAGAGTAATCCAAAAGAGGTATATTTAGAAGTATTGTGCATAGCCTGCAGAACGTCACTGTGGTTCACCACTGCCAGCTTCTTAAATCATCCATTTCCAGCATTTTAGTTCATCCCCCTCCCCCACCCACCCACCCACAACCTTCCTCCTCATCTAGTCCTACCTATCACCTGCCAGCTTGTACTCCTTCTCCTCCCTCCCTCCCCCCTCCATCTTATTCTGACCTGCCCAATTCCTTTCTAAACCTGAAAGGTCTCTACCAAAACATCGACTGTTTATTTCCCTCTATAGATGTTGTCTGACTTGCTGAGTTCCTTCAATATTTATGTGTATTACCCAAGATTTTCAGCATCTACAGAATCTCTTCTGTTTATAATTTATATCAATGATCACATTCTATGTTAGCGTTATAGCCATTATCTTTTAATTGTGAATATATTGACTATGCCCAGTGGATTCCGGTTAATTGGGACACATTGGGACCAGTACATTTTGGCCCAATTAAGCAGCTGCCCCAATTAGACAAAGTTTCATGGAAATAGTTTGAAAGGTATAAAAATTACAAATTACAGCTCAACTGAGTAGCAAATTATGTTCTTAAATGAAATATAGAACAAATTAGAGCACTACCAATACTGTGGTGGTGGTTATCTGTCATATCAGATGATGGCAGTAAATCTGTGTGGGAACGGTTTAAAATGGAAAAGCCATTGCACTGGGGCAGTTCCACTCTCTCAGCTTCAGTCGTCACACTGGGATCTTCCTTGGTTGCAGTGGATGATCATGACTACTTCAGTACCTCGTCATGCCTTTCACTCTCCATGGAGCATTGCAGAACCACCTTCCTGGCTGTTGGATCTCAGCATGGTATTTCATCTCCCCAATCTGCCAGAGCCAACTTCGAAATACTACTACAGTACTATCTACTAGTTCCAAATAGTTATCAATGGAGGAATTCATCCAGTGTATGCTGCTGTGTTCTTTTGATTGACTGTAAATTAGCAAAATAGGTGTTTTGATACAATGCTTTTGATGTCTGCATCCTCCAAATCTTCATTTTCGATGTAATATTCAAGATGATTGTCAATAGCTCCAAATTCTTCGTATTTCCTCACATGTTGAAGTAGTGAAATATTTTCATTTTCAGACCCAGCAGTTTCTGGCATCTCCAAGACTGAATACTTGAAACCACTATGAGCAGGGCAGTTCTGAATTGTCTTCCTGCTTATTTGTTGCCAACTATCAGTGACAAAAATCACTGCTTTTTGAACACAAACACATACAACTGACCACAGCATAGTATCTAATGGCTACATAAGTGCACATAACCGATGCTAGTTAGAAATTGTTCGACAACAGTCCCCTAACCCATTTAAGTGGCATAGTGTCCCAAATAAAGGAATCCTGGCTATTTTCTTGATCAGCTTTTGTTTTTTAAGAGTTGTCCCAAATATGCAGCTGCCCCAATGAACTGATGGCCCAATTAACTTGAATTCAGTGCACTGTATTTTTATAAACTTCTGAAGTGCTGAATACCAATAAAACTTGTGGAGCTTTACAAAGTGCGAAAAATAAATGTCCAACTAAAATTAGAATCTTATTTTCTAGGTAACAAGAATAGATGGAACTGTAGACAGTCCACCCTGCTTAAAAGTTACCCATAAAACGTTTGGCACTCAGAATTGCATAACTGAAATGACATACTACCGTTTGAGTATGCCTCTTGAGTTTTATTCAACGTTTAAACATGATAGTATTCCTCATACAACTGATGACAATGGACCTCATACTGCGGATACTTTGTTAGGAAAGACTAAATTAAGGTCAGTTTCCTTCATTTATTTGATTATGTTATTTGCTACATGAACAAGTAGGCTTTTGAGTGTATATAAAATGTGTATGCACAGATAATCACAATATAGAGCTTGATTGTCAGAGCTTTTAAAGGAAACTTAACTTGTAAAGAAAAGCATGTGTATTCATATTTCATCTTCAGCAGATTTCAAAATATCAACAGTCAGTGGACTACTTTTAACTCAGATAACCGAAGAGTCTGTCAATTTTGCACACACAATAAAATTTCAAAACGCATGAATATATGATCAGATTAACTTCTTGAAAAAGAAATGTTGTCCAGATTCTTAGAAGGCACATTTATTCTTTTTTTATTAATCCTTCTTAACTTCTATTTAAGTCACTTGAGGAAATCTGCAGTGCATACTTTGCACACCAGCGCTAAAATTGAATTTTATCTTAGTCTCCATTCATGCAAGTCACCGTCAGGAAACACATTTCAAGTTTCAGAAAATACACTTTAAAAATGCTATCCATGTTTTTGGACTTTCTGTAATGGGATTTGTGCCTGTCATTATCTGGCTTAGAAGCAAACTTCAAGCTGCTGAGTCAAGCTGGCAATCACAAATGACCAGTATTGCTCAGGATGCATTTACCTAGTTAGGCACGTTCTCAGTTTCACTGTAAAGGAATTCCTTAGAAATTAACGTTCAGACTTTCAAATGCATTTTAGAAGTTAAGGAGCTATTTTTGGGGAATTAAATCAATGGAAGTTTTAATCAAGAGTTTCAGTACACCCATGTTCTTAGATTAACAAATTTTCTGTTTTTGTTTAGAATTATAATATTACCTCAATTTACTTAACATTGCTAATTTATTTATATTGAAGCACTAATTGTTGCATTTTCTTACAATTTTTTTTAAATTTATGCACAAATGATTAAGATGTTCTTTTGAAATAGACACTTGTGCCTTTAATTCTCAGTGGGGAAAATTTTCTACTATTGAAGGACTATTCTCAATTAAAAATATTTACTTCTTTACACATAGGGGTGCAAGATTGAGCCGTGATGTATCTGGAGACAGAGCTGACCAAGAAATTATTAAAAAATCCTCAATGGTAATGTGTAATCAGCAATGACAAAACTCTGCTTATTCCCATACGTGATGAAAAGCCTCAACAAATGTTCAGATAGTGCTTACGGAGACATGAAGTATCTATCTATGTATATATTATATTACCTGTACTCAGGTCAAAATATGGTCCACTTTTTAATTTTAAGGTCCTGAGAAAGATATTTGGATCATGACTTTTTAAAAAGATAGACTAGCTTTTAGAATGAATCTTTTGTGACCTTGGCACTTCATAGAGAGGATGCAGCCTTTAAGTACTTTGTGCTGTCGACACTGTTGCCTTGAATGAAAGGCATTGCACACAACAGACATCCACAAAGAGAAATATGGCACTAACCAAATCACCTGCTTCATGAAGGTGAGGTGAGAGGCTGCAATACCTTTGTAGAAAACTGGCATGGAATAATTTACATCACCTTGGAAGAAGATGGGGTCTCTTAAATAAAACAATAATGGCTCAATAATGTAGCTTAATTTCTGAGCCAAAGATTGGATGAAGTCACATGTGAATCAGAATCAGGTTTATTATCACGAGCATGTGACGTGAAATTTGTTAATTTGTTGACTAACTGGTGATGAAAGAATACCCAAGCACCCAGTACGGGGATAGCCCATAAGACAATAAGATGTAGGAGCAGAATTCTGCCATTCAGCTCATTGAGTCTGCTCTGCCTTTCTGATTTATTTCTCCCTCTTAACCCCATTCTCCAATCTTTTACACCCTTACCAATCAATAAATTATCAGCTTATGCTTTAAATATACCCAATGACTTGGCCTCCACAGACAAGTTTGTGGCAATAAATTCCCCCAGTTCACCATCCTCTGGCTAAAGAAATTACTCCTCATCTCTCTTGTAAAGAAGTGTTTTTTTTATACTGAGGCTGTGCCCTCTGGACCTAGACACGCCCACTACTGGAAACATCCTCTCCACATACATCCTATCCAGACTTTTCAATATTTGGTAGGTTTCAGTGAGATCCCCCTCATCCTTCTAACTCCAGTGAATATAGGCCAGAGCCATAAAATGCTCCGTATATGTTAACTCATACATCCCCAGGAGAATTCTTGCAAACCTCCTCTGGACCCTTTCCAATGGCAGCACATCCTTAGATTTGGGGCCCAAAACTGCTTACAATACTCTTAATGCGGTTTTATATCCTGGTCCTCTCAAATTAAAGCTAACATTGCATTTGCCATCTTTATTTCTGAGTCAATCTGGAAGTTAACCTTTAGGGAATCTTGCATAAAGACTCCTGTACCATACGTAAACTTGGCCATGTCATCCAAAACATTAACATAAACCTGAACAGTAGCAGACCCAACGCCGGCCCCTGAGGAACACCACTAGCCACTAGCCACCAACCAGAAAAGGCTCCCTTTATTCTCACTCTTTGCCTCCTGTCAGTTAGCAAACTTCTGACCGTGCTAGTTAGTACCTATCCTGTCTTGTTTAGCAGTCCTATGTGTGGCACCTTGTCAAAGGCCTTCTTAAAAATCCAGGTAAACATTATCCACTGATTCTCCTTTGTCTATTCTGTTCGTCATTTTCTCGAGGAATTCCAACAGATTTGTCAGTCAAGATCTCCCCTTAAAGCCCTATCCACAGCCCTGATTATGTGATTCTCCAGGATCCTGGACCCAGCATGGTTCAGGTGGAGACCGTGTTGTCAGAACAACTCTCTCTAGCTGTCAATGTCTTCCAAATTCAAACTATTTTGTTTTGATTAAGCATATGTATAAAAATTTTACAAACAATTCTATATCAAAAAGAATCTAGTGTTTTGCCATTGAGAATAATCACTTCGTTGATAAAATCTGTAAGTAATTTTAGGCTATTGTAACCTCAGAAACAATGTTCACACATGCGGTATTACACAAAAAATGATTCTTACAATGACTATTCTTTGTATTCATAATAAAGTGTTGCTGTTATCTTTTTGCTGCACAGTATTATTATGCAGTGAGAATATTTGCAGGCCAAGATCCATCTTTGGTGTGGATTGGCTGGGTAACTCCTGACTACCATTACCACAGCAAGTCGTTTGACTTGAATAAACATCGGACTGTCACTGTTACTCTTGGAGATGAGAAAGGCAGAATTCATGAAAGGTATGCTCTATAGTTTGACAGCTTCATGCAATATATTATGATTATGTTCTTTATGAAATAAATGATCTGTGATAACTTATAGCCTTATCTGCTGTATATGCTGGAAGGTAGAATCTTTAAAACAGAAAATATAAATCCTAAGAAACAGAAGATTTTTCTTTATACTTAAAAAGCAATGAAAGTGAATTGTACTGTGTTTAAGAAATATTAGATAGCATTGTTTTGATGCTTTCAGCATCAAAATTGCGTTCCCTGGAGTGGCAATGTGACCGGTCCCCACCCATTTAAATTTGCTATTTTATTTGACCATGTATTCATCAATTTCTCTGGTCACTGACTGTCTGCTGAGGGAAATTCCTCTATTTCTTTTTTTCCTCTATCTCTTTTTTTCCTCTATTCCCTGTTGATCTCTTACAATTTTTACACAACAATTTAACCACCCTTCAGCCAAAAATAAAAGCAATCTATCCCTTACCTGGACGTTCTTTCCTCATGGATACAGTTCTCTTCTCTCTGGTACAATCACATCATCAGTTGAGTAGAATTTTATGTAGGACTTCATCCTTGGTCAAACCTGTGCTTTACGTTCTGACATCAACCTTCCTGCTGCTGTATTCTGTTTCTCAGCTATTAAAATCAAGTTTCTTGTGTGTTTATAACCACTTTACTTCTTTGTTCTACAGCCTTCAGTGGTCTGTGCTGCTTGCCCTTCGTTCCTTCATTCAACAACATCCCAGAAGTTTGTGCATCTTGTCCAACATCAAATGGATTCACAGATTCAAAGAATAATCATGGAAATAGTCAATTCAACCTGTCCATATGCACCAAGATGTCCATTTAAGCTAAACCCATTTGTCTGCATTTGATCAATATCCATCCCCATCTAAACCTTTCCCATCCATCTACCTATCCCAGTGTCTCTTAAACGTTGTAATTATATCTGCCTCTTCCACCTCCTCTGACAGCTCATTCCAAATATCCATACCTTCTTTCTGTGTGGAAAAACTTCCCCCTCAAATACCCATTCAGTCTTTCCCCTCACAGCTTAAACCTGTACTTTCTAGTTTTAGATTCTCCTTTCCTCAGAAAAGGATTATGACTTTCTACCCTAACTATGCCCTAATTTTAGAAACCTCTATAACATCCTCAGCCTTCTTTACTCCAAGGAAAACAGCCCCAGCCTGTTCAATGTCTCCATGTAACTCAAGCCCTCCACTCTAGGCAATACCGTTGTGAATTGTTTTCTGCACCATTTCCGGCTTAATCCCATCCTTCCTATAATGCAATGACTAGAAGTGTGCGTGCTACTCTGAGTGCAGTCTGACCAAAGTTTTGTAGAACATGCCAACTCTTACTCAATGCCATAACCCATGAAGGCAAGCATAACAACCCAATGTTCATAACCCTATTTGTGTTACTATTTTGTTCAATCAGAATCTGTCACCTTGAAAATCTCCATTAGTCTGTATTCTTTCCTTAATTATCCATTTCCTTTGAATGTATTTGTAAAACAGCTTCAGGCTTTCCTTAATTTTACTTTGCCAATTTTATTTACACACTTTCTTTGCTACTGAAATGTACTTTTCCTTTGCTGAATCATTACTTGAATGTTTTTCTGCTTGTCAAATATTGTCTTTACAATGTTATTAGCTGTGAATAATAGGAGCAAGTACTTCCATTGTTTCCATCCCTTTCTAATATATCCCATTTGCTCCATTACTGGGACCTTCTCTTGTGCTAGGTATCATTTCTACTCATTTACCTACCTGGGTATGGATCATCAAGTGAAGCATAAAAGTTATCACTGTCATGCAAGTGAAGCCACAAACACTGAGTAACAATGTCACAATCTACATGGTATGTCCCTTAAAGCCATAGCAGCTCCCCAAACCTCAGGAAGCAATTGTGATAACTACACCAAAGAGATTCACCAAAGTTGGAATGTTTTATTTACTTATTTGAGATACAATACAGAATATGCCCTTCTGGCCCAACCATCAACCTGCCTTATACGCTGGATAATTTACAATGACTAGTTCACCTACTGGTAGGTCTTTGGACTGTGGGAGGAAACAGAAACTCCTGAAGAAAACCAAAGAAACACCATGCGTTCCACAGGGAGGCTGTACAGACTCCTTACAGATGTCGTCAGAACTGAACTCTGAACATTACATAGCATTAACCAATGAGCTAACATCTGGTGACTGCAATTCCATATTGTGCAACATTAATAGTGAATAAGAATTGAAACAACCCATGAGCTATGTATGATGTATTCAAGGGTATTCATCTTTGAAATTCCAATGATTCCTGAGGCAAAAAAAAATTAAAATAACTGAGAGATATTTCTTTTGTATCAACTTCATCCCAGCCTTTTCTACTGAAATACCTTCAGTGGAACTTTATTAGGTACAGGAGGTACCTAATAGGTGGCCACTTCATGTATGTTCATGGTCTTAGGCTGCTGTAGCCCATCCACTTCAAGTTTTGATGTGTTGTACATTGAGAGATACTCTTCTGCACACCACTGTTGTAACACGTAGTTATTTGTGTTATTGTCGCCTTCCTGTCAGCTTGAACCGGTCTGGCCATTCTCCTCTGACCTCTCTCAATAACAAGGCATTTTTGCTCACAGAACTGCCCTTCTTCTCACACCATTCTCTGTAAACTCTATGGACTGGTGTGTGTGAAAATCCCAGGATATGAGCAGTTTCTGAGATGCTCAAACCAGCCCATCTGGCATCAACAATCTGTCCAGTCAGGTCACATTTCTTACCCCATTTGGTCTGAACGGTGATTGACCATCTTGACCATGTCTGCATGCTTTTATGCATTGAGTTGCTGCCACAACTGATTAGATATTTGCATTAATGATTAGGTGCATCTAATAAAGTTTCCACTGAGTTTAATTGCATGAAAAGTGGCAGTCACTTAGAGCTCTGTTACTTGACGTGCCTGCTTGCTGGATGATCTTTGTTTTGACTAAGTGCTAATTTTGCTTGGCTTGTTTGTTTCCTTTGCAGTGTCAAGCGCAGCAATTGTTATATGGTTTGGGGAGGAGATCTTCTCAGCAGCTCAAAGGGATCAAGCAGTAGCACTGCTGACTTAGTAGTTGGTTGCTTGGTTGATCTCGCAAGCGGCTGGTTAACCTTCACAGCAAATGGAAAGGAACTTAGTATCCGTTACCAGGTAAGTGACTTGTCCAATGCTGTTTTGGGTATGTTGGTTAGCTTACAAAGCTGCAAATGTGTACAGATCTCTATATTCTGCAAACTAAATATATCATACTTAAAGTTTCCTAAATTTATTTAGGCTTATTAAATTTAATCCCCATAGAAAAAATTATAGGTTGGCATTTAAGAGCAAGAAAGTTTTACTTTGCTCATTTGCATTTAAGCATATGAACATTCTGGCCACGTCAGCTTCATCTCTCTCTCCTAATAGGAGAGCCTGTTGAGAAGTAATGTCAATTTTAAATGCAATTTTAAAAATTGAAATGCACAATACTATATATATATATATATTCAGAAATACTGAACAGTTACAACACTCGAAGAGACCATGCAATCCACTGAGTCCCTGTGGTCCACATTACCTGTGGTCCTGCAGAGTATTCTCTTGTAATTCTATACAATTCCCTTACAGATGTTCAGTTTTTGCTCCCACTGCTTAGGCAGAATGGGAGTATCAGGGCTGCATGGTTGGTGCTTGGTTCTGTTAAAATAACCTGTATCATAATAAAGGTTAAGAGGAAAGCCAAAGGTGTGAATGCCCATAATCACATTAATGCTGTCTATGAAGCACAAACCAGACGGTTGAAAAGCTGTTGCTAATTCCATCCAAATTAATCCTGCTGTGACTTCTTGGTGCACTTCATCCAGTCAGTTTGAGGATCTAATTATATTTTGATAGCCAGGCTGATTAACTATAGTCAATCTGAAATGGAACTGGGCTGAGATTATCAAATGACTTTTCACTCCCTACGTTCCACAACCATTTGGTAAAAGACATTTGCTTACCCTGGGACAGATGAGATATCAGTCAAGTGCCCTTGTTGTTTATTTTGAGGATTTCTTTTTGTAAGACCTGAGTGTTAAGAATTCCAAATAAAACTTTTAAATTGGATGTTTTTGTTTCCCAGGTTGAGCCAGGCACAAAGTTGTTTCCTGCTGTTTTCATGCAAGCCACAAGCCCAAATCTATTCCAGTTTGAACTTGGAAAATTGAAGGTGGGTGTTGTAATGTCAATTGTTCTGCTTTATAAATAGGTTGTGAAAGATTGGCTGTTGTAATGCATATTGGAAGGAAAATCCTGAGAATGTTGGTATGGTAGAGTGACTGTTGGAACAATCACTGCCTTCAGCTCAGGGACAGTGCAGTGCCTACCCTTAAACTACAGAGCTCTGTACTGCTTCTCAATTCAACAGAGAAGTAATGTTGGGCCTAGTTTTATTGAATGCATGCCGCTGGGTTTCAAAGGTTCAAAGTGCATTTCTTGTCAAGGTATGTATGCAGAATACCACTGGCTGAAGTGGTGTACAGTGAAAGTATACTTTGCCAGAGAGATTTGCAAGTGCAAGTGCAGATTTGGCTGTATCGCCTTTCTTTGGCAAGTTCCAGTACATCTAACTTGGGCAATGATTAAAGGCAGCTTCATTTTGGACTTGGGAGGCATTTTACACAAATGCACCATCTGTTCCAAAGTGTTCTACGGTGAAATCCCCACCATAGGGCCAGGATGCTTTGTAATTTACCAGATACATACTGAGCACTTTTGTAAAGAGTCGCTATATTCACCTTCTCCCCGGATACCAAGGAAGCCATGATGTCATTTTACAGATTCCCTGAGATGTTGGAAATCCCAAAGCATCAGGAGGCCCTAATAGCAGCCACACAGCTTCCGGAAGTTCTTGTGGCATAACTGCTTCTCTTCCCTTGCATCCTCTAACTCATCCAGTGGATCCTACTTAAAGACTTTGCTTCTATATATGTATTTGCACTTTTGCTTGCACACAATGAAAGTGGCTTCTTCAGGCCAGCTAGTTAGCAACCATACATTGTAAAGAGAGGAACTTTTGTTGGAATGACAGATCCAAGAACTAACTCTAAAAGAGTCAAGCAACACACATAAAAAATGCTGGTGAACGCAGCAGGCCAGGCAGCATCTATAGGAAGAGGTACAGTCGATGTTTCAGGCCGAGACCCATCATCAGGACTAACTGAAGGAAGAGATAGTAAGAGATTTGAAAGTGGGAGGGGGAGGGGGAGATCCAAAATGATAGGAGAAGACAGGAGGGGGAGGGATGGAGCCAACAGCTGGACAGTTGATTGGCAAAAGGGATATGAGAGGATCATGGGACAGGAGGCCTAGGGAGAAGGAAAGGGAGAGGGGAGCCCAGAGGATGGGCAAGGAGTATAGTGAGAGGGACAGAGGGAGAAAAAAAAGAGAGAGAAATAAATAAATACATACATACATGCATACATAAATAAATAAGGGATGGGGTACGAAGGGGAGGTGGGGCATTAGCGGAATTTAGAGAAGACAGAATATGAGGTGTTGTTCCTCCAACCTGAGTGTGGCTTCATCTTGACAGTAGAGGAGGCCGTGGATAGACATATCAGAATGGGAATGGGACGTGGAATTAAAATCGTACATCTGAAAGAGTCATATGTGATAATGTTTCATGTCTTATCAAGCACACAAAGTAGTATTTTGTGTTTTGAGTTCACAGAATGCATGAATGACAACACAATTACATATCATGAAGATCCTTAAGTTTTGACTATTGATTACATGGTTATGTTCATACATTGATTTATTGTGAGAGGCCTATTCATACTTCAGTATCAGAGTCAATTCAGAGTCACTGACATAAGTCATGACATTTGTCATTTTGGCAAAGTGTAGGCATAACAAGCTATTATAAATAAATAAATAATGCAGAAGAGGAATAGTGAGGGAGCATTCATGTACCGTTCAGAAATCTGATAGCAGAGGGGAAGACATTGGTCCGAAAATGTAGAGTGGGTTTCAGGCCTGATGGGAGTAATGAGAAGATGGCATGTCTCTCAGATAGTGAGGGTCCTTCCTGATGGATGCTGCCTTCTTGGGGCACTGGGTTTTGAAAACGTGGTTAATGGTGGGGAAGCTCGTACCCATGATGGTGCTGGCTGAGTACACAGCCCTCTGAAGCCCCCTTATGATCCTGTGCTTTGGCATCTCCATACCAGGCAGTGATGCAACCAGTCAGAATGCTCCCCACAGTGTTTTCTAAATGCTTCCCACTATACTTCGTCACCAGATCGTTTGATGACGCTCTTGAGACAGGCAGTGGTTACTTGGTGAAATACTGTAAGTGCAGAACAAAGTCTGACCAAAGCCTGGTAAAAGTTTGGGTAATTCTGATTTATTTATGTGAGGTGGTCAAATTTATTTAAAATCCTGATGGTTCAGCATCTGGCTCACTTGTTAACCTAAAACATGCAATTGGAGATTTCCAAATTTTAGGAATACCAACTCTTCAACACGTGCCCAATTATCTGACAGCTGGAGCTGGAAGGTGTTTATTTGTTCAGTGTCAGACTACCGTTAAACTGATAATCCAGCATCCGACAGAAAAAGATTTCCAGTATCTGGCTCACTCATTCGTCCAGATTGTGCACAGAGGGTCTAAGTGTGTGAACTGGGTGTGCTGCTGGAATGCAGCCAGAATTCAGGTCTGAACTGTGAGCTTGCTGTGCATCCTGAATCTGAGTTTGTAGTCTGGAATATCAGAATTCAGGTATGTCGATCGGTTTGCAGCCAGAGCCAGGGTCCAGAGTACATGTATATTTCCTGCTCTCTTTAAACTTACTGGGCTCACTGGAAAATTATTAGACTCTTGTTTAACATGTTATAACTGGAATAGGATCAAATAGTTTGGAACTTCTCCTAATCCATCCCCAGCCAAGTCCCAAAGATGTTTTAGTATCAGAATTTTACTGTTTTATGAATCTTGCTAGTCCAAGTGAATCATATGCTGAGGTCCTTTTGGTGACTTAAAAATATCTTGATTAGGAGAGAGACAAACACACTATTAACTTAAAAGCTGTGTAACCATGGTGTTTAAGAGACTTTTATAATTAGCACAAGAACTTCATCTTAGAAATATACCAATTGTAATTAACATGTAAACATTTTAAATGTTGGAAGGTTTATTTAGAAATGTTCTGTTTCTGGGGCTAGTTCATTCTCCTACTTTTTACTTATGAAATGAAAATTAAATAATGGTGGCAGTTTAATTCTATTCGTATTGCTGTACATTAACAAAACCATTAATACCTTTTGCTAAAGAATGCAATGCCTCTGTCTGCGGCTATATTTAAAAGTGAAGAGAAGAATCCCATTCCACAGTGCCCTCCTCGACTTGACATACAGATGATCACTCCTGTTCTGTGGAGCAGAATGCCCATTGATTTTCTCAGTGTGGAGACAGCAAGGATTAGTGATCACCATGGTTGGGTTGTGCAGTGTCTTCAACCGTTGCAGATGATGGTATTGCATATTCCAGAGGAGAATCGGTAGGTATACTTTAAAATGTTAAAGTCCCATCATACATGCAGTGCAAATCACAGCTTATTTGCATTAACCATTTGTTAGTACCTTGGGAAAGAAGTGCAAAATATTCTATTTGAATACTATTAAGCATTCTTACATACAGCTCAATTCCTACTGATTCAAAGATACCTTCTTTAAACAGCTACATCCGTTCAACATTCATTTTGCAATAGAATCAAGACAACACAAATATAACCCAACACACACAAAATGCTGGTGGAATGCAGCAGGCCAGGCAGCGTCTATAGGAAGAAGTACAGTCAATGTTTCGGGTTGAGCCTGGCCTGCTGCATTCCACCAGCATTTTGTGTGTGTTGCTTGAATTTCCAGCATCTACAGATTTTCTCGTGTTTGCACAAATATAATCCATTCACTTAATCTCTCTAATCTAATCTCTCTGAAATTCATCAGCTGATTGAAATTGCCCAAAGATCCTATTTTTTTTACTGTCCCATATTTGTTCACAATTAACTGTTTATCTTGGCTATTCACACTATTAACAGCAATCAGAGGCAGTCAGTAATCAATTTGATACACTTTTAATATGATATCAGGAGGTCCACGGCTGCAACATCTTGGTTTGTTCAGATCAATAAGGGAGTTATTTCTTAAAGTAGGCAAGTAGGTCTGTAGGGAGGGACTTCTGGATCTTTGTGCTGTGCACAATGGTTTTGACAGTGTTCACCAGCATCTTCTTTAAACCAAGATGAGAGCTGTAATAGTGTTTTCAGTTTGCTGCATCTTAACGTCCAATTGGATGCAATTTTCAAAAATGCCACCTTTAAGTATATTTTGCTAAAAACACAATACATTTAATGTTGCACTCACTGATAAATTGAGAAATAGTTAAATATCCAAAGGTATTTCATGAAAAGGGTTTTAGATTTGGTCAATAATTATAAGATGTTTATAAAAACATCTTATAATTAAAAACATTTTATAAAGTGCAATTGAATTAAAAGCATTTTATAAAGTGCAATTGAGCTGTGATTAGAAATGACTATTTTCAGAATTTGACATATAACATAACTGATTTATTTGTGGTCACAGTCTTATTTGCTAGTTACAGACAATGAATTGATAAGAGATGTTCATTGAATTGATTAAATAATATAGTTACTAATTTGAAGCATTCAAATGAGCTGTTTTGCAAGGAAATTCTTCTATTTTAATTGTTGAATATTTGGGTAATTTTCACATTTCATTACCTTTGTGCACTAGACGTCAAAGTGAAAATTAGTAAACTTTACAAAACTAAACTTTACTAAACATTGCATTGTTTAAATTCCAGTGACTTGGGTAATTCCTTGCTGATTTAATTAATATGATACACAGAGACCCCATAATACCTAGATTTTCATTTAATCCTCAATAGAAGAAGAAGGCCCAAAATCACATGTATGTAGGTTTATCCATCTATAATATAATGTTATAATTATGTATGTTTAGATGTTGTGATTATCTATTGATTTGTAAACTAGGAAAGTCCTTTACAACCATCTGGAATATTGCACTATTGTCATATTTCTTTAACTCTCATTATTGCCATGCATTTTTGTTTTGCCTGATGAGCCATAATGAGGTGTATTTATCATATTTTTCAGGTCAATAGACATTCTTGAGCTAATTGAAAATCAAGACCTCATGAAGTTCCATTACCATACACTGAAACTGTACTGTGCCTTGTGTGCCGTGGGCAACAATCGTGTAGCCCATGCACTTTGTAGCCACATCGATCAATCTCAAATATTGTATACAATTGATAATAAATATCTGCCAGGGCTTCTACGCAGTGGATTCTATGACCTCTTCTTAAGTATGCACCTTGAATCAGCTAAAGAAGCTAGATTAATTATGAACAACGAATTCATTATTCCTGTAACTGATGAAACCAGGAGTATAACACTGTTTCCAAAAAATAATCGGACTTATGGACTTCCCGGTGTTGGACTCAGCACCTGTTTGAGACCTCGATTAAACTTTTCATTGCCATGTTTTGTTAGCACCAGTGATGATAGACGTCAATACAGCCCGAAGTTGCCATTTAATATTCTTAAGGTCAAAGCAATCGAAATGCTCACAGAGGCTGTAACGGGTGGTGGACCACACATTCGAGACCCAGTGGGGGGAAGTGTGGAGTTTCAGTTAGTTCCTATTCTCAAACTGATTAAAACCATGCTGATCATAGGCATATTTGATGATAATGATGTCCAAAAAATTCTGCTACTGATTGATTCTGACTTGTTTGGCGAACACCAAGAGGAGAGAGTGGATGAAGATAAAACAGAGAAAGAGATTGTCACTAAAAATGAAGAGAAGGCTATAGAGGCTGGAGAAGCAGTAACGCAAGTGACTCAACCCGCTTTCAAAGGACTGCTGGAGAAAAGTTTGCCAGAGTCTGTTAAACTTCAGGTACAATACACCAGTACAATTTCTGCACTGTCTGGCAAACTAATGCATATCTTGTGCTTATTTTTGTTTTAGAGGACCTGAAAAATTAATGGAAAGCTTAGGGAACAGTGCATTACCCAGGAAATTATAGTGTATGGAGGAACTTACTGTAGAAGTTTGCCCGGAAAATCTGTTTTACAAATGGAAGAGCTAAATGAACAGATTGAAAACAAATTAATGGCTGTGATCTGCAGCAGTAATGCCAACAGCAACTGTGAAAGTTAGGGAAACACCAATGTGTGAGGGACTTCCACACTCCTCATTCAGGCATCTGTTGGAAGCCTAAAGGTTTGCACATCTGGTCTTGACACTCCTAATTTTGACTCCTTGTGATCTTCCTGTCAAGTCCAAAGCCAGAGTGCCCCTTTCTGCAACATGCCCTGCATATTTGCTGGGAAATCCTTCAGTGTCACGTATGCACTTGTAGGAGGCTGGAAATTCAGAGGGTCACCTGATTGGAAAAGTTTCCACATAAAGGGTTAGGAAAACGAATAATTGTGAGCAGAGAGCAGAATTTGAGAGGCTACACCAGCTAGACGCTAAGGCAGCCAAAGATGCAGGCAAAATCTAAATAAAGCTCTGAAGATGTTTGGTATGCATAGTGTGTATTAGCTGGACCTAATTACTGCTGGAAGAGCAATGGCACCATAGTGCCACCTATTGGGCAAAACCCAAAACTGCAGTGCTGGCATTGATGTCATTTGCATAAACTTCAGGTTGCGGGAAGTGGGGATGGGAGTTTTTCCATTATAAGTATGGATATTGATGGGTGTCAAAGTTTATTCAGGTCACTATATATTAATATCATGCTGAACTTTAACAGTCAGTGATCTTTGAAATTGACTGCAATGTTCATCTGAGTGAATAACTTGCTGATAGCTGAAGAATGATCACTTGAAATTAGTTGGGGTTTTGCAGACATCCCACCCTGCAAAAACTAATTTCAGGGAGGTAGCACCACCACTCTGCCCCCCGCAACCCCATATCACTCCCCCCCCCACCCCCGGTTGACCTCCAAGGGTGTATGTATACAGGACATTTGATTATGAAAGAACACAACAATTTGTTTGATCACATATTGAAACTATTTGCACAGAAATAGAGGGAGAGGAAATTATGAAACAAACAATGCCCTAAAGTAGATATATTTATCTAAAAGAAACATGCTGGTTTAACTTGGTGTGTTTTAAACTGGAAAGAAACTGATCAAACACAATCCCCAATAGAGCACAGTAAAATCATACTGATTTTGTTTATAGAGAAAAATATTTTCCAATGATTCAGCTGCTCAGGCCAGTGAACATTTACACAGGCCGTTCCCAGCCCCAGCCCTTCTTCCCATTTATATTGCACTATTTGACTTTATTTGCAAACGTTTTCTCAAGATGCGGGTGTCAGTGACAAGCCGAGTGTTAATTGGCGACTACTTCATTGCTACATCTAAATTCTGGGCCTACTTAGCCAGTAGCATTATGTGAACACTTTTACCAGAAGATGGCTCACTGCTATTTACTCGGAGGCAGCTGGGAGTGAGGAATAAATGCTGACAGTCGAGCACGGATCCTGAAAAATGAATAAATATCAACAAGGGACTCGACAATATATTTTGTACTTGAATATCTAGTCAAATTAATAGGATCCATTTGGGTAAGATTATGGAACATGGTAATTTGAAGAGCCTCTTTACAAATATAATTTAAGCTATAATTACTCAGACTTTACACACTACAGAATGCTGGCTGTCAGTTCACTGTTTAACTGTTCCTGCAGCAAACTGCATTTCATTTTACAAAACCAAAGTGTTGATCCTGACCAGTTTATGATTTTTTAAATTTTGAACTGGCATTTATTTCCATCTACAGTAGATGGACAAACACTGAATAGGAGAGCAAAATGTCTAAACTATTGGATTAGATTCTAGATTTTGGACAATTGAATTGGGATAACCCCGTAATTTTGGTAAATAAGAATCTGGTATTTATGATGGCACTCAGATTGCCATGGAAACCAATTAGGAAGGAAATCTTCTGTTCTCTCCTGGTCAATACAGGACTTCTGATTCAAAGTAATGTGATTAAAATTGTTTAATAAGCCAATCAATTCAAGGAATATTTAGAGAAATAATAATAATAAGAATAACAATAATAGCTTATTTACAGAGGTGCTTTACTATGGGATAAAATGCAAACATGAAAATTAAGGACAGAAGGATATTAGTTAAAAGCAAAGTTAAATAAATACGTTTTGAGCTTGTGGAGTTCTGCATAGGTACGTTCCAATGAGACAGGGAAGTTATGGCAGGGTACAGGAACCGTGGTGTACAAAGGCTGTAATAAATCGAGTCAAGAAGAAAAGGAAAGCTTACAACAGGTTCAGAGAGCTAGGTAATGTTAGAGATCTAGAAGATTATAAGGCTAATAGGAAGGAGCTTAAGAAGGAAATTAGGAGAGCCAGAAGGGGCCATGAGAAGGCCTTGGCGGGCAAGATTAAGGAAAACCCCAAGGCATTCTAGAAGTATGTGAAGAGCAAGAGGATAAGACGTGAAAGAATGGGAACTATCAAGTGTCACAGTGGGAAAGTGTGTATGGAACCGGAGGAAATAGCAGAGGTACTTAATGCAACACACACGAAAAGTGCTGGTGAACACAGCAGGCCAGGCAGCATCTATAGGAAGAGGTACATTCGACGTTTTGGGCCGAGACTCTTCGTCAGGACTTAATGAATACTTTACTTCAGTATTCACTATGGAAAAGGATCTTGGTGATTATAGTGATGACTTGCAGCAGACTGAAAAGCTTGAGCATGTAGATATTAAGAAAGAGGATGTGCTGGAGCTTTTGGAAAGCATCAAGTTGGATAGGTCGCCTGGACCAGATGAGATGTACCCCAGGCTACTGTGGGAGGAGAGGGAGGAGATTGATGAGCCTCTGGCGATGATCTTTGCATCATCAATGGGGATGGGAGAGGTTCTGGAGGACTGGAGGGTTGCGAATGTTGTTCAATTATTCAAGAAAGGGAGTAGAGATAGCCCAGGAAATTATAGACCAGTGAGTCTTACTTCAGTGGTTGGTAAGTTGATGGAGAAGATCCTGAGAGAAAGGATTTATGAACATTTGGAGAGGTATAATATGATTAGAAGTGATCAACATGGTTTTGTCAAGGGCAGGTCATGCCTTACGAGCCTGATTGAATTTTTTGAGGATGTTACTAAACACATTGATGAAGGAAGAGCAGTAGGTGTACTGTATATGCAAGGCATTTGATACGGTACCCCATGCAAGGCTTATTGAGAAAGTAAAGAGACATGGGATCCAAGGGGACATTGTTTTGTGGATCCAGAACTGGCTTGCCCACAGAAGGCAAAGAGTGGTTGTAGATGAGTCATATTCTGCATGGAGGTCAGTCACCAGTGGGGTGCCTTAGGGATCTGTTCTGGGACCCTTAATCTTTGTGATTTTTATAAATGACCTGGATGAGGAATTGGAGGGATGGGTTAGTAAGTTTGCTGATGACTCAAAGGTTGGAGGTGTTGTGGATAGTGTGGAGTGCTGTCAGAGGTTACAGTGGGACATTGATAGGATGCAAAACTGGCAGAATATAGTATTAATGGTAAGACTCTTGGCAGTGTGGAAGATCAGAGGGATCTTGGGGTCCGAGTTCATAGGACATTCAAAGCAGCTGCGCAGGTTGACTCTGTGGTTAAGAAGGTGTACGGTGTATTGGCCTTCATCAATCATGGAATTGAATTTAGAAGCCAAGAGGTAATGTTACAGCTATATAGGACCCTGGTCAGACCCCACTTGGAGTATTGTGCTTAGTTCTGGTTGTCTCACTACAGGAAGAATGTGAAAGCCATAGAAAGGGTGCAGGGGAGATTTATAAGGATGTTGCCTGGATTGGGGAGCATGCCTTATGAGGATAGGTTGAGTGAACTTGACCTTTTCTCCTTAGAGCGACGGAGGATGAGAGGTGACCTGATAGAGGTGTATAAAATGATGAGAGGCATTGATCGTGTGGATAGTCAGAGGCTTTATCCCAGGGCTGAAATGGTTGCCACAAGAAGACACAGGTTAAAGGTGCTGGGGAGTAGGTACAGAGGAGATGTCTGCGGTAAGTCTTTTACTTAGAGTGGTGACTGCGTGTAATGGGCTGCTGGCGATGGTGGTGGAGGCGGATACGATAGGGTCTCTTAAGAGATATTTAGATAGGTACATGGAAAATAGAGGGCTATAGTTAAGCCTAGTAATTTATAAGGTAGGGACATGTTCGGCACAACTTTGTGGGCCGAAGGGCCTGTATTGTGCTGTAGATTTTCTATGTTTCTAAAGATACAGGAAGCCAGTGCAGAGTAGCTAGGACAAGAGTGATACCCTCTCTCATCCTGGTTTTCTTTCACATCTAGCAGTGCCGTTCTGAATGAGTTGAAGTCTGTCAATGGATTGCTTTGGAAGGCGATTAAAAAGTGCATTGCAGTAATATGATCTATTTTATATAAGGAGTGTGTTAGTTTTTCAGTATCATTACATGACAGAAATAGGTGTACCTTTGCAATGTTTCTTACGTGTAGACATGCTGCTTTGGTCACTGTCTTTATAAGGAATTTAAAATTCAAATCAATATTTGCTGTATTGGGTACAGCTAATACTTGCCAGAAAGTGATGTTCATAAGACGTGAATGAACTAAAAGGTGTAATTTTAGTTAAACAGATTGTTTGGAGACAATTGGGCACTGTGGTAGAAATGGTTAAAACTAGTGTCTGATGGGATATTTGACCATTTTGGAGCAGCTTAGTTTAAGACTGCTGATGTGTGTCGAGAATAACCTTGGATGATAAGTGCAGTACCAGGAACTCCAATAAACAAGATGCTAGGCCCCTGGAACCAGGAGGGAGGGTGCCTCTGGGGTAAAACATGAGTGCTGATAACAGGAAGCAGGAAGAACTGTTAGACTGGTGCTGAGAGATAATTGACATGTCTTTTAAACAATTGATCATGTACTGACCATGGGATGCCAAACAAAGTTATATGAAGTCGTTTGTCTTGCTGTTTAAATATGAGTTCGATATAACCTAAAAATCAGAGTTCTGGTGGTAGTGGAGACTGCTGCAGGCTCTCCATAATATCATGTTAATAAACTCTTAAAATGAAACTCAAAGTCACTCTGGTGTTCTTAGTTAGGTTTCCACGACAGTCACTTACGTATGAAAAGCAATTTGTTCTCTTTTCTAGATGTGCGAACTGCTTCACTACTTCTGTGACTGTGAACTCCGACATCGAGTGGAAGCCATTGCATCTTTTGCTGACAAGTTTGTTGTAAAGCTGCAAAGGAACCAAAAGTTCCGGTATGAAGAGCTTATGCTGGCCTTCAATATGTCGGCAGCCTTGACGGCCAGGAAGTCAAAGGAATTCCGGTCACCTCCTCAGGAGCAGGTAATGTCCAACATTTCTGTGAATGGGTTAATTACATATAGTTAACAGCATACCTGTCTTTGCTTTTGGGTATTTTAGAGACTGCACTGTAAAGGAATGCTGCTGCTTCCAAAGAATCTAAAGTGGATTTCTTCAGGTGGCATGAGATAGTTTTTCATTCTAATCTTTTTGAATGCAATTGTAATTCCACTTTTACATCAATGCAGAGTGGTTCTGAGTGGGCATTGTTGCAAATCCAGCAATTTATTCATTGCTCCTAGAAAATATAGTAAGCCATTTACTGGAAAGTTCCCCTCAGGAGATTACTATGTAATGATTTCAATATAGACCCTGTGTTTAGGATTTCCCTGCGTAGGCAGTTTCCACAAGCAGTGTCCATGATGTCTACCAATGGTAACATCATCCAGGGCAATATCTTCGGCACTCAAATTTCCCATTCAATTACATCTAAGCAGGTGCAAGTTTAGATGTGAGGTGGGGCCAGGACAAAGGGAGTCCAGTTGCTGCCGGGATCATAACAAGGTAAGTGCAAATACTTCACAGATCGTTGAAGTAAGGTTTTATTGGTAGTAGGGGAAAATTTTTATTTTGATAATTTTTGATGAGTAGTGGTAAGATTAAAATAAATGATTTTGTAAGGACAGTAGACAATTTAAGTGGTCACTGTTTACTCATGGCCTTCTGTTGTTGAGTCTGTAAATGTTCATGGCTTCTCCAGATTGAGTAATCACTGATCAAGGATTCCCAGAAATTGTTAGAGACGTTACACTTTTTCACAGAGAAGTGCCTTACTCCTGTCTTCCAGTGAATCTGCCATTACTGAGCTCAGAGTGGGATGCTCCCTCCCAGAGCAAGCGGACAATGTGGTCTGCCCATCAGAACTGGTTGAGCATGACCACAGCTTCATTCTTGGGAATTGTGGTCAGGGAGAGGACACTGACATTGAGTGCCAATCCTGTCAAAGGATTTGTATTATTTTGTAGAGACTGTGATGGTGATATTTCTCCTGTGCTGTGAGGAGCTGCTCTAGGTTGTCCACAGTTAGTTGACCACAAGCTTGATACCAGACCTGATATATGAGCACTTGGAGTTTTCTACTTCCATGAATTTAGTGGAATTGTACAGAATTATTAACAATAAAAATTAGCACAGTGGTTTAAAGCGTTGAGTAAGTATACACATGACATTGTGATCAATGGGTTGAATCATTCATTTGAGCATCTGCCAGCAACTCACCAATAGTTTGAGATAACAACATGCATCACTTGCTGCTCTGGATGAATGGCCAACTCAATTTATCAGGAGCACCTTGGGGAGATCACATGATAGTGCATTGACCTTGGAGATTCAGCAGCTTGGAGCTTTTCCCATTGGTTACCTTCTTTTAGGCTGAAGAGGAGCTTGCTGGCCATACCACACCAAACAAGGGACCAACTGAGGAACATCAGGGTTTTGTGGGGCAATTATTTGGGTGAAAGGGCATACTTTGAAAATATGTTTTTTAATTAACCTAGAAGCTGACTTTAAAGTACATACTGTATGTCTTAAGTAGTCTCTCAGGATTGAGGGTGGTTTTCTTCCACTCTGGTGGTGTGGGTTCACTGAGGCAAATGCAGGAACAACAGACTCTTCTATAGGTGATGAGTGGATTCGAGGTTTCCAGTAACATCTCTGTTTTGAATGGTTACGTGCCTGGGATTGCAAGGTGTCAGTTGAGATGTTGCATTTTTGTCGAGGAGGATTTGAATGCATCTTCGAATCTTTTCCTCCATCCGCTTCACAACCTCTTGGTGACTATTTCAAAATAGACTGTATCCAGACTGGAATATGAGGCAGTGAATAGCCCGGCTTGTCCAACAGTGCAAAATGCATGCAAATGGCTCGGTGCTTGGAGATTGGCCTTGGGTGCTAAGTCACATATCCTTCCCGGAGATGTGAAGGATTTTGTACACAAATGTTGCCCGTGAGATACTGAGTGGGAGGAAGTACCTTTGTGAGGCTGAGATGTTCGATCTTGATCTACCTGTAGCGACATTGTTGTTTTAGGGCCGTGTTGAAGGAACAAAGTGTTTGTTGACAGAACTGTTCTCCAAGCATTGTGTCAAGATAAGGACTCCACTGCAGTATGCCTTTTCTTCTCCTCCCTTGAAGATCACACCATGACACAGAACTGCATCCTTTTCCAGTCATGCAGTGAAGGTGTCCAGGAGGATCAGATTGTCCCTGGAATGTAGACCAGGATGTTTCTCAAGGACGAGTGGAAGTCCTCCATAACCTCATCCATGTTTTACAGGGTCAAGGTGTAGGCTCTGGTTCTGTGTCAGAGTGAGCCCATGGGCCACAAGGTGTACTAGTACCGCCGAAGGCATAGCTAAGATGCCAGGCTATTGTTGATGGTGAAACCCATTCCCTGAAGACAATGCTGATCTTTCAGATTATGGCTGCAGATGAAGGCATACCTACTGCTTTAATCTTTAAACTAGCCATCTGCTGCCCATCAGATCTCACTTAGGAGAGCAATGTTATTGTCAAAATGTCCAGGTTCCCCATAGTAATAATAAAAGAACATCATTCAAATTTTTCAGCACTAACTTTCCAGATTGCAAACTTCAGACTATGGAGCGGATGTTCTCTGTGTGTGATTTCCTATGCACACCAATTACCATGTGATCCCAGTTTCCCAGCTACACAACCTACCTGTGTAAAAAGTGTGAAGTGATACAATTAATGGAAATAATGAGGATAGACTGTATTAACAAATGACACATTTTAAAAGGGCACAGAAACAACAGTATGTAGATATATATACAGAGATCTCTATGAAATTAATTAAAGTATAAAATTAAAGTTGGAAAGATAAATTTTTAGATTATCTTAAATGTGTTCTTGGGATGCCTGCAAGCTAAACAAATCCATTGAAAACATAAGTAAGAAAGTTTGGCTGGAACCTTTTCAAAACACTAGTTAGACCACAACTGGTTTATTGCAGCCATTTCTAGCTATTGCATGTTCACATTTTGGAGACGTGCAGATGACATGGCTGAACCTATAGTTATGTGCACAAGCTGCAGTTATTCTTTATAAGGGTTGAATGGTCTGTTTGGCACTTCATTAAAGTGTTCAAAATCAGAACCTTTTGGCAGAGTAAATATCCAGAAACTCTTTCCAGTAGGAGATAAGTCAGCAAACAAAATACGGATTTAACATAATTGATAATGTTAAGAAAGAAAAAGTCTTTACACGACAAGATTTTGTGGTCTGGAGAATGGCGTCTGAAAATGAAATAGGCTCATTAATTGTCAATGCCTTTTGAATATACAGTTGATTGGGAAAACAATCGCAGATATCTTGGAAAACAGCAGAAGATTAAGAGTTATCAGGTTACTGTATATAGCTTTGATTCTGAATCACGAGGATCCTATACTAGGTAAACTCTATCATAGCCAAATTATTTTCTGCATCCATCTTTGCATACAATAACTAAAATGGGATTATCTTCCCCAAACTGAACTGAGAATAAGACTGGACTAGCAGTTTCACATTACAAAAGTAAACAATCCTACAAACCACTATTGAATACAGGATGAAGAATTAATGTAACTCAATATGTTTGAGAGTATACATGTTGTGCACAGGTGTACTTCATGTTCCCATTTCAGAGCCTTTTCGATACAATGAGAAAACTATAGTTTTCCATTCACTTGAAACCTGTGGCAACTAACTGAATTGTATCCTCATGGAAAATGAAAAGCCAATGGTCTGCAAACCTGCTCAGTGAAACTGCATTTTAAAAAGCAGTATCAACACTGGTAACAAGTTATATTTTAATAGCCTGTTCTTGCATACGTATCAGTTTGAGTTTTGATGTTTTCCTGCAGATTAATATGCTACTGAACTTCAGGAGTGATGACGATTCCACCTGCCCCGAAGACATGCGTGAAGAGCTGTGTGACTTCCATGATGACCTTCAAACACATTGCGGTGAGTAATGGGACTCTGAGGTCCCAGGGTATACCATTTCAGCTGTTCTGTTGAGCCAAGCTGCAGTGTTTATTTATAGTGATGGTAATGTTACCTTGTCCTCTTGCCAAATTAATAAATCAATGCATATGTCTTAAGTAATGAAATTTAGGAAACAACTACTAAAGGATTAAAAGGCACAATGTACTAGTTTGGTGCTGGTGACAATATATCTGGTCAAGAGTACCGAAATTCAGATTCGATATCCACACAGGCATCTCTGAAGCTTGAGAAGTACACATATGATTCATCTCCAGTAGGCTGCTCAACTGATTCATCAAATAGAAGCTATCTTATTCCATTTGTTGATAGAGAAGAAATCGAATATAAACTGAGGTAATGCAGAAATAGTATATTGAGGCAACTTTGCCAAGCACTATTTGAGGTAGCTCGGGCTACTGGAAAACCTGCCATGTTGAAAATTCGTGCCTCCTCTTCAGCTGCTGTGGCCTTTCTCGAGGGAAAATTCTGTGGTTCCATATGCAAGCACAGACCCTATTATTTGCGCTTTGACTGTGGACAGTAAGCTGCCTGACATAATCCTGTGACGCCATACGAGGAACCTGTAGCAACATGTGGGATGACCTTCGTAACAAGCTAAGAGCTGTCTCAGAGGCTCTGGAGCAGCTGGCAATGAGGACACGTCTCATAATAACTGGGAGTGACTTTTGTAGGCAGTTAATCCAGATCCTGTAGTATTAATGGTTCGCATGTGTCTTCGGAGGTTCCATTTATACCTGCATGTTAGGGTCTGAATCATGGCACTGGAAAAATCTCTCTTACTCTATAAAGTCATGAATGCATTTGCATGAAATTCTGGTCGCTTGTATTACATCAGCAGACCAGTTCAACCAAACCTGGAATGCTGCCCTATCTTTCCTCCTTGAAAGACTAAAGACCCAGCATTAATCTATTTCAAAGGCTGACAGTCTAGACAGCCGTCTTCCATTACAGGGTGTAATTATCTCTGATTGTCAGTTCTTTATTCAGATCAATGACCAACACTTACCATCCAATCCATGGCGAACTTTTGCTGAAGCTGAGTCACCGGTCTGTTCCCTCTTCTGCTTATGCCTCGATAATGATGGTGAAGTGGAGAGGAATTGTAATGACCGAGAAAGCCTGTGAATGCCTGCTGGGTTTAGTGACAAGACTTCAATTCTGCTTCCCTTCCAGCGTTTGACCAGATTGAGAAGGCTGGCTACCTACTGCGTGGGAAAGTCAGGGCTTGTCAGCTAGATAGCGCAAAGCAAAAGGAAAGGATTATGGCATGGTGTGTGTGACCATAAATGATGCTGGAGGCACCACCACCTCATTTCCTGTCCTACATCCATTCGTTCATCTTCGGTGGGTCTAAATCCAGGAACTCTCTTTCCATCAGCATTGTGGGAGTATCTGCACCAGAAAGATGCAATAGTTGAAGGTCATGCACCACCACCATTCAGGATGGGCAATCAATCTTGCCATATCAGCAATGCCAAGATCCTTAAAAATGAATTAAACAGGAATTAATCCAATGTTGCAGCACTGCCAGGTGGCCGTCTAATTTTTAGGCTTGCTTAATGTGGCTCCTAGCATGCCTTTCCCACTGCTCATTGAAGCAATGAATTCGTCATAGAGTCATAGAACACTATAGTACAGAAACAGGCTTTTCAGCTCATCTCGTCCGTGATGATCTTGTAGTTCACTTTCCATTTAAATGCAAAGAATTTTCAATTGCTCTTTATTGTGAGAGTCAATCACCCTGTGGACCCCTTCAATAATCATCATTTAGATCATCATTTTATTTAAGCACATTGAAGGAAATCACCCAGATATGGATTTCTAGAATGTCTAAATCATAGCTCCTATATTATCATCGTCATTATGTGCCTTGTCATATGATGTAGGTGATCATGGTCTTATGATCATGATTGTTTTTTGCAAATTTTTCTGCAGAGGAAGGAAATGCTAAACCACTTCTGGGCAGTGTCTTTACAAGACAAGTGACGCCAGCCATTATCGATTTTCTTCACAGATTGTCTGCCTGGCGTCAGTGGTCGCATAACCAGTTCTTGTGATATGCACCAGCTGCTCATATGACCACCTACCACCTGCTCCCATGGCTTCATGTGACCCTGATCGGGTGGGGGGGGCGGGGGGGGGCGGCTGGCTGAGCAGATCTTACACCTTGCCCAAGTGTGACCTGCAGGCTAGCGGAGGGAAGGAGTGTCTTACTCCTCCTTTGGCAGAGATATATCACCACCCCACCACCCAATAGCTTCTACAGTGATTATTATACTCATCATGACTATTACAAGTGACCAGTATGATCCATTCTTAAGGATATGCATTATATATGACCAGCTTCTTTATTAAACCTTCTATGATAGGTCATTCATCCCCAACAGGTAGCTTCTTAGTAGCCATGTTTTGTCACTAGACCATTTGTGCTCTTATAGTAATCAACTCTTCCTGCATTTCCACAGAGGCTAACTGCTTTAGGAACAAATCGGTGGATCTTCACATCAGGCTGTGTGTTTATTATGCCCAGTCTGTGAGCTCAATTACCGGGGTCAGGGAGGGTTTACTTAATAGGTCAGAGGCATTTATTCTGTTGCAACATACTTGTATCAGTTGCATCAACATCAGAGTGCCATAAAAATAACACCCTCACACTTTTAAGTTTCAAAGAAAGTCAAGGTCTTCATAGATTTCAGAAATGCTCACCCTCAGGAGTGGTTCTCCTATCACTACAACTATATTTCTAGACAAGAAATAACTTAAACATATAAAAGATTCCCGTTAATGTCACTCTCTCTCGCTCTATCTTTTTTGTTTACTCTCTATTGCTCACTAACTTTCTTTCTCACTGTCTCTGTCTGTCTTTCTCTCTCACTCTTCCCCTTCCCCCTTTCCCCTTCTCCCCCACCCCTTCACCACGCTCCCCCTTCTCCCCCTCCCCCTTCTTCTCACCCTCCCCTTCTCCTCACCCTCCCCTTCTCCCCGTCTCTCCTCCCTCTCCTCCCTCTCTTCCCTCTCCTCCCCTTACCCCCCTTTTCCTCTCCTTCCTCCTCCCTCCCCCTCCTCCTCCCCTCTCCCCCTCTCCCCCCTCCCCCTCCTCCTCCCCTCTCCCCCTCTCCCCCTCTCCCCCTCTCCCCCTCTCCCCTCTCCCTCCTCCCCTCTCCCCCTCTCTCCCCCCTCCCCCTCTCTCCCCCTCTCTCCCCCTCTCTCCCCCTCTCTCCCCCTCTCTCCCCCTCTCTCCCCCTCTCTCCCCCTCTCTCCCCCTCTCTCCCCCTCTCTCCCCTCTCTCCCCCCTCTCCCCCCCTCCCCCTCTCTCCCCACTCCCCCTCTCCCACTCCCCCTCTCCCCCTCCCCCTCTCCCCCTCCCCCTCCCCCCTCTCCCCCTCTCCCCACTCTCCCCTCTCCCCCTCTTATCCTCACCCCGTCCCCCTCCTCTCACCAATCTGTCATCCCCTTGCCCTCCCCTCCTCACCCTGCCCACCTTTCCCTCTCTTTCAACTTCCTTCCTCTCCCTCTCTCCCTCTCTCCCTCTCTCCCTCTCTCCCTCTCTCCCTCTCTCCCTCTCTCCCTCTCTCCCTCTCTCCCTCTCTCCCTCTCTCCCTCTCTCCCTCTCTCCCTCCCCCTCTCTCCCTCTCCCCCTCTCCCTCTCCCCCCCTCTCCCCCTCTCCCCCCCTCTCCCCCTCTCCCCCCCTCTCCCCCTCTCCCCCCCTCTCAGGCAATTCTCATGATTTTAACACGTGAACATAATAGGTTTATGAAACTGAACTGACAGGCTATATATACCCTTGGATTTTAACCAGCCTTCCATCTGTTTGTCATTTTTAATGTCGCAGGCTTCGTTTGGAAGGCCACTTGTAAGTCAGTGTGTTACAGTAGACATTTCAAAGTCTACAGGTATTCTATTTAATGTTCAATGAAGTATCTCTATCAGTTTCACAACAAAAAAGGCAAAATTGGCACAATGTATGGATTAATGGCCTGTTCCTGAAACACTGTGGGCTATCAGGTGAAGTACGAGTATTTGTCGCCTCTACAGGTTAACAACTACGAATCAATTGTTCTTTTAAAGACCTTAGATACTGTTGAGGGAGACGACCTACCCGGGGCGAGCCACAGTGACCAGGTCTCTGGCACTGAGTCTGGTGATGTAGCTCAGAAGAGCAGAGAGGTGAAGAGGATTGTGCAGTGTTGATAGGAGATTCCCTAGTCAGAGGAACAGAAACAGGGTTCTGTGGGCACGATGGAGACACCCAGATGGCATGTTGCCTCCTGGGTGCCAGAATTGGTTGCATGGCATTCTCAAGGGCAATGATGAGCGGCCATAAGTCTTGGAACATATTGGCACCAGTGATATAGGTAGACAAGGTGAGGAGGTCCTGAAGAGAGATTGTAGGAAACTAGGTAGAAAGCTGAGAACAGGACCTCCAGTGTAGTGATCTCTGGATTACTGCCTGTGCAACGTGCTAGTGAGAGTAAGAGTTGGATGATTTGGCAGTTAAATGTGTGAATGAGGAATTGGTGCAGGTGGCAGGTGTTCAGAATAATGGACCACTGGGATCTCTTATGGGGAAGGTATGATCTGTACAAGAGGGACTGGACCTGAGGGGGCCCAATATACTTGCAGGCAAGTCAGCTAGAGTTGTTCAGGTGAGTTTAAACTAATTTGGCGGGGGGGGGGGGGGTGGGAACCAGAGTGACAGTGTTAAAGATGAGGTAGTAGGCTTACAAGCAGAGGCAATGTGTAGTAAGAAGAGGCTATCGATAGGACAATTTGCAGTCAATACGATGAGTTGGAACGTAAAAGGCAGACAAAATGGAAAAAGGTGAAAACGGACTGAAGATGTTATATTTGAATGTGTGCAGTGTACAGAATAAGGTAGATGAACTTGTAGTGCACTTGAAGATTGACATGTATGATGTCATAGGCATCGCTGCATCATGGCTGAAAGATGCCTATAAGGAGTTTAATGTCCAAGGACACACATTGTATCAAAAGGACAGGGAGGAAGGCAGAGGGTATGGTGTTGCTCTGTTGGGAAAAAAATGAAATCAAATCATTAAAAAGAGGTTGAAGGACCCAGGCTGTAAAAATAGGGGACAAGCTCTCCTCTACAATCACTCTGAGCACCGGTGCCCCACAAGGCTGTGTACTCAGCCCCCTGCTGTACTCACTGTACACCCATGATTGTGTAGCCAAGTTTCCATCAAACTCAATATATAAGTCTGCTGATGACACAACAATTGTAGGCCGTATCTCGGATAATGATGAGTTTGAGTACAGAGAGGAAATTAAGAACCTGGTGGCATGGTGCGAAGACAATAACCTATCCCTCAACGTCAGCAAGACGAAGGAATTGGTTGTTGATTTCAGAAGGAGTAGCGGACCGCATGACCCAATTTACATCAGTGGTGCGCAAGTGGAACAGGTCAAAAGCTTTAAGTTCCTCGGGGTCAATATCACAAATGACCTGACTTGGTCCAATCAAGCAGAGTTCACTGCCAAGAAGGCCCACCAGCACCTTTACTTCCTGAGAAAACTAAAGAAATTTGGCTTGTCCCCTAAAACCCTCACTAATTTTTATAGATGCACCATAGAAAGCATTCTTCTAGGGTGCATCACAACCTGGTATGGAAGTTGTCCTGTCCAAGACCTAAAGAAGCTGCAGAAGAACGTGAACACGGCGCAGCACATCACACAAACCAGTCTTCCGTCCGTGGACTCATTTTATACCACACGCTGTCGGAGCAGTGCTGCCAGGATAATCAAGGACACGACCCACCCAGCCAACAGACTTTTCGTCCCTCTTCCCTCTGGGAGAAGGTTCAGGAGCTTGAAGACTCGTATGGCCAGATTTGGGAACAGCTTCTTTCCAACTGTGATAAGACTGCTGAACGGATCCTGACCCGGATCTGGGCCGTACCCTCCAAATATCTGGACCTGCCTCTCAGTTTTTTTTGCAGTACCTTACTTCCCATTTTTCTATTTTCTATTTATGATTTATAATTTAAATTTTTAATATTTACTAATTTTAACTATTTTTAATATTTTTAATATTTATTATTTGTAATCCAGGCAGTGTGAAGCGCAGAATCAAATATCGCTGTGATGATTGTATGTTCTAGTACCAATTGTTTTTGACAATAAAGTATAAAGTATAAGTAAGTAGGGTTGGAAGATGTTGAATTGTTGTGGATAGAGCTAAGGAACTGCAAGAGTGAAAAAAACTTTGAATGGAGTTACGTACAGACCCCCAAATAGTAGTAAGGATGTGGTCTACAAATTACAAAGGGAGATAGAAAATACATGCCAAAAGAGCAATGTTATAATATTCATGGGGGATTTCAATATGCAGGCAGATTTGGAAAATGAGGTTGATGCTGGATTCCAAGAGGGGGAGTTTCTAGAATGCCTACGAGATAGCTTCTTAGAGCAGCTCATGTTTGAGCCCACTAGGGGATCAGCTTTTCTGGATTGAGTGTTATGTAATGAACTGTAATTGATCAGAGAGCTTAAGGTGAAAGAACCCTAAAGGGAAAGTGATCATAATATGATCAAATGCACCCTGAAATTTGTGAAAGAGAAGCTAATATCAGTTGTATCAATATTACAGTAGAGAAAAGGGAATTACAGAGGCATGAGAGAGGAGTTGACCAGAATTGATTGGAAAAGAACACTGGCAGGGATGTCAGCAGAGCAGCAGTGTCTGGAGTTTCTGGAAACAATTCAGAAGGCACGGGATATATACATCTCAAAGAAGCATTCTAAAAGCAAGATGACACAACCATGGCAAACAAGTATAATCGAGCAAGATACTGTGAAATACACAAAAAAGTGCTAAAAGATAACCTAAATCCTGTGAACTGAGAAAAATAGAATAAGGAGCAAGGACTTAGGCAGATGAGGAGAATGGGCAAAGAAATGGCAGATGGAATACAGTGCTGGGAAGTATATGGTCATGCACTTTGGTAGGAGAAATGAAAGGGTTGAATATTTTCCAAATGAAGGGAAAATACAAAAAATCTGAGGCACAAGCAGACTTGGGAGTTCTTGTGCAAAATTCTGTAAAGGTTAATTTGCAGGTTGAGTTTGTAGTGAGGAAGGCAAATGTGACATTAGCATTCATTGTGAGAAGAATAGAATATAAAAGCAAGGGTGTAACGTTGAGACTTTATAAAACACTGCTGAGGCCTCACTTGGAGAGTTGTGAGCAGTTTTGGGCCCCTTTATCTTGGAAAAAATGTGCTGAAACAGGAGAAGGAGGTTCACAAAAATAATTCCAGCATTGAATGGCTTGTTATATGAAGAGCATTTGATAGCTCTGAGCTTGTATTCACTAGAATTCAGAAGAATAAGGGGTGACTTAATTGAAACTTATCAAATGGCGAAAGGCCTTGATAGAGTAGACGTGGAGGGGATGTTTCCTTTGGTGAGAGAACCTAAGACCAGAGATACAGCCTCAGAATAGATGGGCGTCCTTTTAGAGCAGAGACGAGGAAGATTTTCTTTAGCCAGAGAGTGGAGATTCTGTGGAATTTGTTGCCAAAGGGAGCTGTGGAGGCCAAGTCTGAATGTATATTTAATTCAGAGGCTGAGGATTCTTCTTTGGTCGGGGGATGAAGTGATACAGAGGGAAGGCAGGAAATTGGGACTGAGTGGAAAAATGGATCAGCCGCAATGAAATGGTGGAGCAGACTCGATGGTCTAATTCTGCTCTTATACCTTATCATCTTATTTACTTACTGCGCACGGATTCCCTTTGCCACTTATTAAAAATGACATATATGCCCTACTTAAATAAGACTAAATATGTATAACATATGAACTTAATGCACCTGTTTATGGAGTGAGCTCAGTTGCAAATGTTCTTTCCAAGGAACCGTACAAAATTTGGCAGTGCTATTGGAAACGACAAAAACTTGGTGCACAAAGATAAATCACCCCTGATGGTTCTTTATAAGATTATGAGAAGCATAGATAGAGCAGACAGATAGGATCTTTTATCCCCAGAGTTGAAATGTCTAATACCAAAGAGCATGCATTTAAGGTGAGACGAGGTAAGTTCAAGTGAAATGTGAGTGTAGTTATCCCCTTTTGTTCAAGAACCTGATGGGTGACAGGTAGTAACTCTTCTTGAACCTGGCTGTACAAGTCCTGAGGCACTTGTACCTTCTACCTGATGGCAGCAGTGAGCAAAGAGCCTGGCCTGGGTGGTGAGGATCTTTGAAGATGGATGCTGCTTTCTCACAGCAATGTTTCATGTAGAAGTGCTCAATGGTAGGGAGAGTTTTACCTGTGATGTAGTGGGTCGAATCCACTACCTTTTGTAGGATTTTCTGCTCAAAGCCATTGATGTTTCCATACCAGGCCATAATGTAGCCAGTCAGCACACTTTCCACCACTCATGCCAAAGTCTTTGTTGACATGCTGAATCTCCGCAGACTCCTGAGGAAATAAAGGTGCTATCATGCTTTCTCCGCAGTTATACTTATATGTGTCTGAGAGAGGTTATATTTATAGGTTTCTGAGAATATGACACCCAGAGATTTAAAGTTACTGACCAACTCCACCTCTGATCTTCCGATGAGTATTGGCTCATGCACCTCTGGTTTCCCTCTCCTGGTCTACAATCAGTTCCTTGGCCTTATTGACAATGAGTGAGAGGTTGTTGTTATCACACCACTCAGCCAAATTTTCAATCTCCCTCCTGTATGCTGATTTATCACCACCTTTGATACAGCCCACAATAATAATGCCATCAGCAAACTTGTATTTGGTGTTGGAGCTGTACTGTCATAGATATAAAGCAATTAGAGCAGGAGGCTGAGCTCACATCCCTGTAGTGCTCCTGTGTTGATGGAAATTGTGGAGGAGATATCTTTTGCCAATCTGAACTGAGTGGGGTCTGCAAGTGAGGAAATCCAGGATCTAATTGCACAAGGAGGTATCGAGTCCTAGCTCTTCAAGTTTACTGACTAGTTTAGAGGAGATGATGGTATTAAAAGCTGAGCTATAATTGATAAACAGCATCCTGATGTATGTATTTTTGCTGTGCAGATTTTTGAAACATATTTTGTAATACTTAAGAAAATAGGCTAATCAAGAACCTAGATAAAATGGAATGTGAAATACATGTGCAAATTAGCTTTGTTCTAAATTTCCCTTTTTTGGCTCCTCAATCGGTTGTGAAGACTTATAGAGATAGGGTCATAATACAGTGTATGGCCCCTTTGGCTCTTGAAGTCCATGTCAAACATAAAGCACTCAGTTATAGAAATTCCATTTTATTCTCCCCACTTTTCTTTCCATCAACTCCGCCAATTCTACTGATCATCAACATGTCAAGGGCAATTTTCTGTAGCCAATTAACCTAACCAACTGCACTTCTGTGGCATGTAGAAGGAAATCAGAGATTTCACATGGCCACGTGGTCACAGAGAGGACATGCATACTTTATACAGACAGATGAAGCCCAGGTCACTGGAGCTGTGAGGAACTAGTTACTCCCCATTGTCATAACACCATTGATCACAACTGATATTTTATCAATGCCAGTGATCATGAACTGAATGCCAGCATTCTGACAATATGCTTTATCTTTAGGTATTCCATTTGAAGAAGAAGAGGATGAAGAAAAAGATGGATCTATGATGGGAAAGTTACTTTATTTAGTGCATAAAATCAAAGGGAAGCCAAAGAAAGTGGAAGAGCCACCACGTGAAGAAGAAGTGGAAGAACCTGGTGAGTGCTAAGATGTAGATGGAAATACTGCAAGCTTTCAATCTGGACTCTTCTGAAGATGAGTATCAGCTTCTTCGCATTGTTAGACCTTTTGGACCAGTAATTGCTAAAAGATACATACTGCCTGTGGTCATGCCTGAATGAAATACAGTACAGATTTGTAGATGGTACTGTGGTACAGCTGCCTCACAGCACCACAAACCTATGTTTAGGACTGACCACTGGACTGGTAGTCATGGAGCACAATCTCACACAAATAGCCACTTCAGCCCACCTAGTCTATGCCAACCTGTTATTCTGCCTTGTCCCATTGGCCTGAACGTGGACCATAGCCCTCCATACCCCTCCCTTCCATGTACGCATCCAAAACTCCTCTTGAATGTTGAAATAAAACCCACATCCACCACTTCCTCTGGCAGCTTGCTCCATGCTCGCACTACACTCTCAGTGAAGAAGATCCCCCTCAGTTTCCTCTTAAATATTTCACATTTCACCCTTAAACTTTGACCTTTAGCTCTAATTTCACCCAACTTCAGTAGAAAAAGCCCGCTTGCATTAACCCTGTCTATACCCTTAATAATTTGTATACTTCTTTCAAATTACCCCTCATTCTCTGATGCTTCATTGAATGAAGTCACAACCATTCAACCTGCCTGTATAACTCAGATCTCAAGTCCCAGTAACATCTCTGTAAATTTACTCTGTACTTTCCAATCTTACTGATATCTTTCCTGTAGGTAGGTTACCAGAACTACATACAATACCCCATGTTCGGCCTCACCATATATCATACAACTTCAACATAGCATCTCAATATCTGTATCAATGCTTTGATTTACGAAGGCCAATGTGCCAAAAACTCTCTTTATCACCCTGTCTACCTATGTTGCCACGTTCAAGGAATTATGGATCTGTTTTCCCAGATCCCTTTGTTCTCCTCAGAGCTCTATCATTTACTATTTAAGTCCTTCGCAGGTTTGTCCTCCCAATGAGGAACACCTCACACTTGCCTGCATTAAATTCCATCTGTCATTTCTCAGCTCATTTTTCCAGCTGATCCAGATCACACTGCAAGCTTTGATAGCCTTCTCCGCTGTCTTGTGAGCTGGCAACCTTGGTGTCAATTGCAGCTGCAAATTTGCACTCTATGTACAGACTGCATATTCTCCCAGTGTCTGCTCAGTTTTCTTCCGGGTGCGCTGGTTTTTACCCACGTCCTATAAACATGTGTTGGTAGGTTATAGACAGAAGAGATTCTGATGATGCTGGAAATCTCGAGCAACTACTAAAAACTTGAGCACTGTAATTGTCCCAAGTCTGTGAGGGGAATGGTAGAATTGTTCATAAGAATCCAGGGAGAATAAAAAAAAAACAAAGAAATGAATGTAGGAGCTGTGTAAATGGGTGGTTGATGATTATTGCAGGTTAATTGGGCTGAAGGGGCTACTTCTGTGTTGTGGCACTCTATTTTGCAGATCCTCTGACATGATCTTACTGCTAACAGACCATGGGTTATATAATGCTATCATGGGGATGACTAAGAAAATGCAAAACAGGAACGGCCAGACACCAAGCTTTACAAATTAAGAAAAATAAGAATTAATTAAAATTACAAAAATTCTGTAGTATTTGAAAAAAAGATTTTAAATCACTAAGTTCTGCTAAAACTAGTTCGAATAACACAAAAAATTGCAGTCATATATGTCTACCTTTGCAGTTATTCCTCCCCATTCAAGTGAATAGACCACGATTGTTGGAGACTCCAAACAGGTGGAAGTTGAGGAGGCAGATTCCCTTGCTTAACTGTTGGGCAAGACAACAATTCTGCGCTCTGCCACTTGTCTTCCTGACAGCACCTCAATGATATCGTCAAGCACACTTAAGTATTTCTACATCCACATTCTCATGAGGGACAGGATGACGCCAGTACCATGCATTTATAACAAATTCTGTCTTTTTTTCAAGCACTCAAATAAGTACAGGTCCACAATCCCTTATCCGAAATCCTTGGGGCCAGTTGCATTTCGGAATTCAGAATTTTTTTGGATTTCAGACCCCCCCCCATACCAAAAAACGCGTATGCTCAAGTCCCTTATTTAACCTGTTTCTGTGTGGTGGACTTTAGGACCCAGCGGCACACCAAATCTATGCACATCCTTCCGTATACTTTAAATCATCTCTATACTTATAATACCTAATACAATGTAAATACTATGTAAGTAATTGTTATACTGTATTGTTTAGGGAATAATGACTAGAAGAAATTTTATTTCCAACAAAAAGATTCAATAAAACATAAAAATATACAGCTTCAAACGAACCGAATCAACCACATGGTAAATGACTTATTGGAATAAATATAGAACGTCACTGTCACTGTCACTATAAAACTTCAGTAACTTGCCTTTCTGTTTATTTAAATCATATACAGTGGCAGTTCTGACACTATTTTCTTCAGTAAGATGCCGCACAGACACACCACAATCAAGGTTCTGCCAATAACTCCACTTTCTGCGTTATTGATAGAGAAGATTCCTTCTCTTTTTCTCATTGTTACCAATAGGGGTATCTGCAGCTCTTTTTGACATTTTCACAGTGAAATTAAACACAAGGTCAACAGTGAACACAAAATATCAGCAAACAGCAAATGCACGTGTAACCAGTACGAGCGCTGAGCCACAACTGACGTCTGGCGGCCTCTGCTAGTGCTGCCACGTCACACCTGAGTGACATCAGCTGCTGGCGAAAAAAACTTCGGTTTTCGGAGCTTTTTGGATTTCAGAATTTCGGATAAAGGAATGTGCGCCTGTATTTAAGTTTGTGCCCAGCCTAGCAATCTAAATCAATTATTTCACAATCCTGATTTCCAAATAGTTAGAAGCATGCTAAAATTTCTGCATATAGTAAATAAATAATAATACTTATTGCATATGCAAGAAAAGGTGATTTCTCCCCTTTACCAGCAAAGCACTTTCCTTGAAGCAAGATATTTTTCATTATATTACTTTGAATAATGATGAAGTCCCTGTATGAGGTAAGATTGGGGAAGTACTGTCATTTGCAGTTCCAGGCGTTTTGCTTCAGTAACTCCAGTGTGTTCTATTCTGAGATGGTTGCAATCATTTGCTGTTTACACCAAACATTAACCCCTCTGCACAATGGGATGTAATAGACCCCTTGAGACTGTATTTACTGCTGACACTTCAGGCAGTTGTGCTGATTAATTTTGCGGCTGAATCTTAAGCGATAGAGCTTTTAATTTTCTGCAAGGGTAGAGAAATATTTGTAGGGTCAACAGGTTGATAAGCAGGGACCTCTCCAGCCCATAGCAGCATATCATTACTAATGATTGGCTTCCTTGGTCCAATTCACCCAAGAGAAATTGCTGTAATTTCCCTAAGTATTGAAGAAGAGGCTGTCTGAATCAATGAAGGCATTGCCTATTTGTAACACGAGCTTATGACCTGTCTTATAGCTTTCATTTTTCTTTGGAAATATTCATATATAACATAAGAATATCTGTTTCTTCATTGGAGCAATCCAAATTAACTGGGCATAATCATAAAAGTGGATTAGGTCATTTGAGGATCACTTTTTTTTTACATGAAAGGTGGCTACTTGTTTACAATATAAAGACAATGGCTACCATATTAACATCTCCAGATATATGCAAAGATAGATGAAGAGCTTCTGCACTGATCTGTCGTAACTTGATAGTCAGGCTTCAGAAAAAAAGAAAACTTTTATTATCTGCATTTATGGCAATAAATCATTGAGAGAGAACACCACGAATTTCAGGAGTGACTGAGCAGATGTTAAAACTAAAAACCTCCATTTTGTCATTGATTTAAAAGGGATCATGAATCCCCATCCATGGGCATGCCATATATCAAGTTGCCAATGAGCAGTTATAAATGGGAAAATGTATGTTGTTTCCATACTTATTAAAATTTCAGCACAGCCTCCATCCTTAAAGTTGCTTAACTAATAATCACATTAATATTACAGTTTACATTTATACTAATTCTAGTTGGTTGATTTTGAATGTCTTAAATGCATCTGAAGTTATAGGTAACTTTTTTGGCAAAGGGGGATGCTTCAGTTTTATAACTGAATGAATGAAATTTATTTCGGACAGTACAAACAAAAAGCATCATTTTCAACAATGATTTCATAATGATGACTTCATAAGACAAAATTACAACAAAAAAAAACATAGATATTCTTTAAAACAGGCCAGAAGGGTGTAGGCTGAAGCTACAGCTTACTATGCCTACCCCTCTTACTTATACAGCAACATATTTGGCATCAATCACCACATCAAAACAAAAAAATTCATAATCTTTTAACACAAAATCCAATTCCAAGTATCATTTATTTACATTACTTCCATTCATTTTAAATCATGTATTTTATATTTGTTAATTAAATTATTTTTAAATAATTTTTTAACTTGTTAAATGTGGTGCATGTTTTTAAACTCTCACTAAAACTGTTCCATGGATTCACCCCCTGACTGAAAATGTTCTCAAATTCTAAACAGTTACAGTTTATCTTTGCTGCATGGAGTAAATTTTAAGTTGCTTCATTGGAAGCTCTTCAAAAAGAAAAGCGTGGGAAAAGTTGTTCAGTATAGCAGGTGGACATTCTCTCCTGTTGCGGCATCCTTGATTTCTTACCATTGAATTGTGCTTGGTATAAGATTAAAATATTTGGCCTAAGATAGAAGGAGATGAGTTATTAACTTCAAACTTTCTGCATAATCACTCAAAGAATTGAAGTGCACGTACATGTAATGAGAGATTTATAACTCATCTTCTACCTTAGGCCACAAACTTATCAGTCACCCCTGCTGTGGGCACTTTCTGGAGGTCCAAGATCCGTATGCTCCACGACCACTGGACTAAGTGTGTAAATGTAGGAGGGGACTATGTTGAAAAATAAATGTGCTAGGTTTTCTAAAATTGACTCCTTCTACCTTAGGCCATGAACTAATCAATCACCCTGTGTGTGTGTGTGTGTAACACACACACACTTTGCCCAAATGGTACATGACCACAGCTGTAATAAGTTCAAGGTAAATATAATTGTTGCATATGGTTTTGGATCTGGATACTCACAAAATATAAAACTACATATGCCTATTCAGTAATTTAGAGCACATAGTTAATTCCAGGGTTGGCTTATCTGATTATATCTCTTCAAGTACATTTGTAAGTCCCTCTGAAAGTTAAGAGTGGAATTGGATCTGACTGTCACTTGGTAGTTAAGTCAGCGAGTGTACAGTTTGCTCCATTGCTCTCCCGCACACTGAATGCAGTATCTTCCAAAATAATATACGCTGGCAAAATACATTCAAAGTGTCTTTTAAAAATAAATTGAAGTGTTATCTGATCACCGCACGAACAAGGAAGTTACTGTTCAATGGATTTAAATTACAAGTTGACATATTTTTGCAGCCTTTTCACCTCTGTGTGACCTTTGTTCTGCTGCAAGATCCTATCCCATTGAAGTCTCAGTCACTCATCCTCTTACCACACTCTCAGGTCGCACCTCTTGTGTATCTACTCTTCAGATTCACACATCTCAATCTGTAATAGCAGTTTCCACCATCAAACGATACATTTCTTCCCCTAATCCCTTCAATTATTTCTACCTCTTTTTATCTCTGCACAAAATCTCTTGCATTGTACCGCCAAAACATTGATCACTCCTTAAATAATAAATTTATTTTATTCTTGTCAAATTATCCACTATTTTTATGTAGCATTAAGAATATCAATTTAATTAAGTAACTCACAAAGTGTGAATGATTTGTATTCTGAACCTTCTCTGTTTCAGCCAACCTGTCGCAACTAATCTCACGGACTATTACTCATTGGTCGCAAGAATCGTACATTCAGGATGCAGAACTGATTAAAACTATGTTTAGCCTTTTGCGCCGGCAATATGATGCAATTGGTGAGCTCCTGCAAGCGATGCGGAAAGCATACACCATCAGTGCTGCCTCCATACAGGAAACGGTCACTCTACTTGTTTCCCTTGGACAGATTCGATCACTCCTTAGTGTTAGAATGGGAAAGCAGGAAGAAACACTAATGATTCGCGGATTAGGGTATGGACCAGTAAGACCTTTTTAAAATGTCTCTGTTGTTTTGCTGCTTTCAGCAGGAAATATTTTGTTGAGTCATAAAACGCTATAGTAAAGAAACAGGTCCTTTGGCCCAGCTAGTCCATGCCGAACTATTAATCTGCCTCGCCCCACTGATCTGCACCTGGCCCATAGCCCTCCCATCCATGTACACTTCCAAATTTCTCTTAAGTGTTAAAATTAAACTTGCAATTACCACTTTCACTGCCTGCTATTTCCACACTCTCACTACCTTCTGAGTGAAGAAGTTTCTCCTCATGTTCCCCTTAAACATTTTGCCTTTCACCCTTAATCCATGACCTCTAGTTGCACTCTCACCCGTGCTCAGTGGAAAAAAACCTGCTTGCGTTTAGCCTGTCTATACCTCTCATAATTTTGTATAAATCTATCAAACCTCTCCACGTTCTTCTATGCTCCGGAGTTCTAACCTATTCAAATTTTCCCTATAACTCAGGTCCTCAAGTCCTGGCATCATACTTGAAAATTTTTGCTTTCAATTTTATTGACATCTCTCCAGTAGGTGGATGACAAAAACAGTACTTCAAATTAGTCCTCATCAACGTCTTCTACAACTTCAACATAACATCCCAACTCTTGTACTCAGTTCTTTGATTTATGAAGTTCAATGAGCCAAGGGCATTCTTTATGATCCTATCTACCTGTAATTCCACTTTCAAAGAATTATGGATCTCTATTCCCAGATTTCTTGGTTCTACTGCACTCCTCAGTGCCCTACCATTCACTGTGTAAGGCCTACCCTGTTTTTACTCCCAAAATACAACACCACAAACTTTTGTCTGCATTACATTTCATCTGCCATTTTCCAGCCCATTTTTCCACTGGTCCACATCCTGCTGCAAGGGTTGATCATTTTCCACACTATCCACCACACCACCAATCTTGGTGTCAACTGCAAATTTGCTGATCCAGTTTACCACTTTATCATCCAGATCGTTGACATAGATGACAAACAATTTATGGACCCAACTTGGATCCATAAGATCGTAGATCATAAGACATAGGAATCTAATTAGGCCATCTGGCCGATGAAGTCTGCTCTGCCATTTCATCATGGCTGATCCATTTTTCTCTCAGCCCCAATCTCCTGCCCTTTCCCCGCATCCCTTCATACCCTGACCAATCAAGAATGTATCAACCTCTGACTTAAATATACATACAGACCCGACCTCCACAGCCGCCTGTGACGAAGAATTCCACAGATTCACCACTCTCTGGCTAAGGAAATTCCTCCTCATCTCTGTTCTAAAAGGATGCTCCTCTATTCTAAGGATGAGTTCTCTGGTCTTAGACTCTCCCACCATTCAGAAACATTCTCTCCACATCCACTCTATCAAGGCCTTTCACCAATTGATAGGTTTCAATGAGGTCACCCAGCATCTTCTGAATTCCTGTGAATACAGGCCCAGAGCCATCAAACGCTGTTCGTATGACAAAGCTGTTTAATCCTGGAATCATTTTCACAAACTTCCTTTGAACTCTTTTCAGTTTCAGCACATACTTTCTAAGATAAACGGCCCAAAATTGCTCACAATACTTCAAATGAGGCCTCACCAGTGCTTTATAAGTCTCAACATTACATCCTTGCTTTTATATTCTAGTCCACTTGAAATGAATGCTAACATTGCACTTGCCTTCCTCAGCACAGACTCAACCTGCAAATTAACGTTCACAAGCACCTTCAAGTCCCTTTGCTCCTTATTTTTTGTATTTTCTCTGCTTAGAAAATAGTCAACCCTTTCATTTCTTCTACCAAAGTGCATGACCATACACTTCCCAACACTGTATTCCATCTGCCATTTCTTTGCCCATTCTTCTAATCTGTCCAAGTCCTTCTGTAACCTCTCTACTTCCCCAAAACTACCCGCCCCTCCATCTATCTTTGTATCGTCTGCAAACTTTGCAACAAAGCTATCAATCCCATGATCGAAATGATTAACAAAAATGTAAAAAGAATTAGTTCCAATTCAGTCTCTCCAATGACAGCACGTCCTTTCTGAGACATGGGGCCCAAAACTGTTGACAATACTCCAAGTGTGACCTGACTAGCGATGGTAGTAGAGATGGATACAATAGGTTGTTTTAACAGACTCTTAGATAGGTACATGGAGCTCAGAAAAAGAGAGGGCTTTGCGCTAAGGAAATTCTAGGGAGTTTCTAGAGCAGGTTACATGGTCAGCGCAACATTGTGGGCCGAAGGGCCTGTAATGTGCTGTAGATTCCTATGTTCTATTTTCCTCACTGCTGCATTAGCTCACACCTGTAGACTCTATGTCTATCTCTCCAGCAAATGCAGATGTAAAACAAAAACCTATTTAAGATCTCCACCATCTCTTTTGGCTTTGATTACCACCCTGATCTTCCAGAGGGTCAGTTTTATCCCTTGCTATCCTTTTTCTCTTAACATAGCTGTAGAAGCCCTTAGGATTCTCATTCATCTTGTTTGCTGGAGCAATCTCATGCCTTCTTTAGCCCTCCTGATTTCCTTCTCAAGTTTTCTCTTATTTAGAAGCATAGAAACATAGATAACCTACAGCACAATACAGGCCCTTTGGCCCACAAAGCTGTGCCGAACATGTCCTTACCTTAGAAATTACCTAGGGTTACCCCCAGCCCTCTACTTTTCTGAGATCCATGTACCTGTCCAGGAGTTTCTTAAAAGACCATATCGTTTCTCCCTCCACCACCATCACCGGCAGCCCATACCACGCACTCACCACTCTCTGCGTAAAAAAACTTACCCCTGATATCTCCTCTTTATCAACTTCCAAGTACCTTACAACTCTGCCCTCTTGTGTTAGCCACTTCAGCACTGGGAAGAAGCCTCTGACTATCCACATGATCAATGCCTCTCATTATCTTGTACGTCTCTTACCAACCACTGAAGTAAGACACACTGGATTATAATTTCCTGAGCTATCTCTACTCCCTTTCTTGAATAATAGAACAACATCCGCCACCCTCCAATCCTCCGGAACCTCTCCCGTCCCCATTGATGATGCAAAGATCATTGCCAGAGGCTCAGCAATCTCTTCCCTCGCCTCCCACAGTAGCCTGGGGTACATCTTGTCCAGTCCCGGTGACTTATCCAACTTGATGCTCCAAAAGCTCCAGCACATCCTCTTTCTTAATATCTACATGCTCAAGCTTTTCAGTCTGCTGTAAGTCATCCCTGCAATTGCCAAGATCCTTTTCTGTAGTGAATACTGAAGTAAAGTACTCATTAAGTACCTCTGCTATCTCCTCCGGTTCCATACACACTTTTCCACTGTCATACTTGATTGGTCCTATTCTCTCATGTCTTATCCTCTTGCTTTTCACATACTTGAAGAATGCCTTGGGGTTTTCCTTAATCCTGTTCACCAAGGCCTTCTCATGGCCCCTTCTGGCTCTCCTGATTTCTTTCTTAAGCTCCTTCCTGCTAACCTTTCCTGATCTCATTGGAATGTACCTATGCAGAACTCCACGCAAATATCCCCTGAACATTTGCCACATTTCTTCCGTACATTTCCCTGAGAACATCTGTTCCCAATTTATGCTTCCAAGTTCTTTCCTGATAGCCTCATATTTCCCCTTACTCCAATTAAATGTTTTCCTAACTTGTCTGTTCCTATCCCTCTCCAATGCTATGGTAAAGGAGATAGAATTGTGATCACCATCTCCAAAATGCTCTGCCACTGAGAGATCTGATACCTGACCAGGTTCATTTCCCAATACCAGATCAAGTATAGCCTCTCCTGTTGTAGGCTTATCTACATATTGTGTCAAGAAACCTTTTGAACACACCTAACAAACTCCACCCAATCGAAACCCCTCGCTCTAGGGACATGCCAATCGATATTTGGGAAGTTAAAATCTCCCACCACAAAAACACGGTTGTTATTACACCTTTCCAGAATCTGTCTCCCTATCTGCTCCTCGATGTCCCTGTTACTATTGGGTGGTCTGTAAAAAACACCCAGTAGAGTTATTGACCCCTTCCTGTTCCTAACTTCCATCCACACACGCTCCGTAGACAATCCCTCCAAGCCTTCCTCCTTTTTCTGCAGCCGTGACACTATCTCTGATCAACAGTGCCACGCCCCCACCTCTTTTGCATCCCTCCCTGTCCTTTCTGAAACATCTAAAGCCCGGCACTTGAAGTAACCATTCCTGCCCCTGAGCCATCCCAGTCTCTGTAATGGCCGCAACATCATAGCTCCAAGTACTGATCCACACTCAAAGCTCATCAGCTTTGTTCATAATACTCCTTGCATTAAAATAGACACATCTCAAACCATCAGTCTGAGTGTGTCCCCTCTCTATCACTTGCCTATCCTCCCTCTCGCACTGTCTCCAAGCTTGTCTTATAATTTCTTATGCTTCTCGAGTATCTCATTTGCTTCTTCTTGCCTACATCTGCTATGTACCTGTTTCTTTTTTTAACCAGGGCCTCAATATCTCAAAAACCAAGGTTCCCTAGACCTGTTATTCTGACAGGAACATACAAACTCTATTCTCTCAAAATTGCACTTGTGAAGGCATCCCACTTACCAAGTACGCCTTTGCCACAAAACAACCTGTCCCAGTCACAGTTGCCAGATCCTTTTTGATAATCATTAAAATCGGCCTTCCTCCAATTTAGAATCTCAACACTGAGGATCAGATCTATCCTTCTGCATATTTATCTTGAAAGAAATGGCATTATGATCACTAGATACAAAGTGTTCCCCTACACAATCTTCTGTCACCTGCTCTGTCTCGTTCCCAAATCAGAGATCTAGTATTGCACTCTCTCTGGTTAATCCATTTTACTTTATCATGACTAAAACAACGGAACCCTGGAACACTGAGCTGCCAGTCCTACCCCTCCTGCAACTAAGTCTCACTAATGGCTACAACATCATAATTCCACATGCTGATCCATGCCCTAAACTCATCTGCCTTTCCTACACTTCTCCTTGTAAAGATTCTTTCTTATTATTATAAGTATGTTCATAATTGTGGTGTAGCTTTGGATTCTGATTTACCTGTTAGGAGCAATATCAGGCTAAAAAGCAGAGTTGTAACTATATGACAGTCAAGACAAGTCATATTCCAGAGAGAGATGGTAGTGAGGTTACATGGTCAAAACCCAGTTTGTAATTTGGCCTTTGACTAAGTTATGAGGGCACCATATCTAACCTTTAATGAGCATCATCTCTGAGCAGACAGTCAGTCCTGGCCTGCATAATTCAAGGAGCCATGCTGAGGATGCATAACTTTGAAGGCTGAGTAGGATTCTGGCTCTGACTGGGCTGAGTTTGTTCGTCCAATGGTCTGTGAATATTTACTGTCAGGACTCAGTTAGCCTAACCTCAATGGTTGGGTAAGTGTTGGAGTCTATTATTAAGGATGAGGTTTTGGGCTACTTGGAGACTAATAATAAACAAAGTCAAATTCAGCATAGTCTCTGGAAAGGGGAATCTTGCCGGACAAATCTGTTAGAGTTCTTCGAGGAAGTAACAAGCAGGGCAGTCAAAGGAGAGGCAGTGGATGTTATTTACTTGAATTTTCGGAAGGTATTTGATAAGGTGCCACACATGAGGCTGCTTAACAAGATAAAATACTATGGCATTACAAGAAAGATACTGGCATGGATAGAGGAATGGCTGACAGGCAGGAGGTAGTGAGTTGGAATAAAGGGGGGCTTTTTTGGTTGACTGTCAGTGACTAGGGTGTATATCAGGGTGTATACCACTACTTTTCACGTTGTTTGTTGATGATTTGGATAATGGAATTGATGGCTTTGTGGCAAAGTTTGCAGATGATATGAAGATCGGTGGAGGGTTAGGTAGTGCTGAGGAAGCAATGCTTAGACAAATTGGAAGAATGGACAAAAAAGTGGCAGATGGAATACAGTGTTGGGAAATGTATGATCATGCACTTTGGTAAAAGGAATAATGGTGCGGGCTATTATCTAAATGAGAAGAAGGTTCAAACATCAGACTTAGGAGTCCGCATGCAAGACTCCCAGAAAGTTAATTTACAGGTTGAGTCTGTGGTAAAGAAGGCAAATGCAATGTTGCCATTTATTTCAAGGGGAATAGAATATCAAAGCAAGGAGATAATGCTGAGCCTTTATAAGACTAGTCAGGCTGCACTTGGAGTATTGCCAATAGTTTTACATAGAACATAGAAAATCTACAGCACATTACAGGCCCCTCGACCCACAATGTTGTGCCGACCATGTAACCTACTCTCAAAACTGCCTAGAGTTAACCTACTGCATAGCCCTCTATTTTTCCAAGCTCTTTTGGGCCCCGTATGTCAGAAAGGGTGTGTTGTCTTTGGAGAGAGTCCAGAGGAGGTTCATGAGGATGATTCCTGGAATGAAGGGGTTAACATATGAGGAATGTTTGGCAGCTTTGTGCCTGTACTTACTGGAATTTAGAAGAATGCCTGGGGTTGGGTGGTGGGTGGTGGGGGGAATCTCTTTGAAACCTACCGAATGTTGAAAGGACTAGATAGGGTGGATGTGAAGAGAACTAGAGGGCACAGCCTCAAAACTGAGGAGCACCCTTTTAGAATGGAGGTAAGGAGGATTTTATTTTAGCCAAAGAGTAGTGAATCTGTGGAATGTTCTGCCACTGACTGCGGTGGAGTTCAATTCCGTGGGTATATTTAAGGTGGAAGTTGATCGTTTTCTGATAGTCAGGGCATCAAAGGATATGGCGAGAAAGCAGGTGTATGGGCTTGAATGGGATCTGGGATCAGCCATGATGGAATGGCGGAGCAGACTTTAAGGCTGAATGGCCTAATTCTGCTTCTATGTCTTATGGTCTTATGGAGTGACACTTCATTAATGGTTAATTGGTTAAGGTGACAGAAATCAGTCAGTGTTGGGGAAGCAGACTCAGCAAAATGCTAATATCTTCAGGGAGAAAGTGAGAAAAATTGTTTCAACAAATAAATTGGAATCAGCATTAGCAGGTCATACTTAGGGTAAATGATATTTAAATTGTGTTCGCCTGTGCTAATGTCTGATGGGTTGTGTTCTTCAGGGACATCATAAACAATAAAGTGTTCTATCAGCATCCAAACCTGATGAGAGTGTTAGGGATGCATGAGACTGTAATGGACGTCATGGTAAGCGTGCTTGGAGGAAACAAATCACAGGTAATTTGATGGAGAGAAGTATCCCCAGGTGGGATTTGCTATAAAATGTAAATGCCTGTCTAAGTTTTCATTCTTGATCTACTATTAATCCAATATGAATTATGCAATCGCTTTTCATTGCCATTCAACGTATTGTAAATTTTTGCACCTTGGAGATGTGCCCAGTACCTCTGCCGCATTAACTATTGCCAAGAAACCCCTCAGGTCCCTTTCCTACAGACTGTTGTCAATTATTCTCTTCCTCTGTCCAGGAAATGGGGATTGAATCCTCACTTCCATTCGTCAGAATCTGTAAACAACTTACTGGCCTTGGGCAAAATTGTAAACAAGGTTCAACGTTATTTATTTTCTTACAACAAAGAATGGGGCCATTCAGCCCATTGAGCCGATGCCAACATCCAGCACAAATTTGTCAATCTCATATCCTCATGTATTTCTCTCCTAATCTCTCTCATTGCCCATCAACTCCACCTTAATTCAAAGTTCAAGGTAAATTTATTATCAAAGTTCATATATATCACCATATACAAACCTGAGGTTCATTTTCTCGCAGGTAATCACAGTAAGTTCAAGAAACACAATAGAGTCAATGAAAGAACACACCCAAAAGGACAGGCAACAACAAAAAAATAACAACAAACTGTACAAATTCAAAAAGAAAGAGAAAAAAAGAAATAATAATATTAATAAATTAACAATAAATAATGAGAACATGAGATGAAGAGTCCTAGAAAGTGAGTCCATAAGTTGTGGGAAAATTTCAATGATGAGGCTAGCGAAATTGAGTGAAGTTATCCCCTCTGGTCCAAGATCCTGATGGTTGAGGGGTAATAGCTGTTCCTGAACCTGGTGGTGTGGTTTCTGCAGCTCCTGTACCACCTTCCTGATAGCAGTAACAAGAAGAGAGCATGGTGTAGATGGTGAGGTTCCTTGGAGATAGATGCTGCTTTCCTGTGACAGTGACCAGTGAATATACTCTCCACCACACATATATAAAAGTTTGTCAAGGTTCTAGATGACGTGCCAAATCTTCGCAAACTTCTAAGAATGCAGAGGTGCTACTGTGCTTTCTACATAATGGCACTTGCATGCAGGGCCCAGGACAAATTCTCTGAATATATAACACCGAGGAATTTGAAGTTGCTGACTCTCTTCATTTGACACTAGCAGTAATTTACAGTAATCAATTAGGTTACTAGCCCTGACATCTTTGAAATGTGTAAGGAAACTAGGGCATTCGGGGAATCCTGTGCTGTCTGTGAAAGAATGTGCAAATTCCATATAGACATCATGAGAGGGCAGGATTGAGCCTCTGTCACCAAAGTAGTGGGACAGCAGAACCTTTTGCTGCACTATTGCACTGCCCTTGTCTCTGCTCCTTGTCACCCTGCATGAACCATTGGAAATTTTCAAGCTATTGAAGAATGTTTAAGATCTTTCAAAAAATGGATGACATGTGAATGAATAGGCATTTCCAGTTGGACTTCTGCAGGGCTCAGAACTATATACTAGATACTTGTGTGACATCTGTCAATGTTTTAGAGGGTAGAGGCAGTTCATGAAGGCAGACATCCATATGCCTTCACCATCCTATCCACCCATGTTGCTACTTATATCATCAACGTTCTTTAGGTCCCTACCGTCTATTGTATTGGTCCTAGTCTTAACTGACTTACCAAATATATCACCTTGCATTTGTTACGATTTACTTCTATCTGCTAATGCTGTGCCCAACTTCTGATCAATATCCTGCTATAGCCTTAGACAGCCATCCCTACTATAAACACCACCATCAATGTTCATGTCATTTGCAAACTTATACTTATACCTTCACACCCAAGTCTTTAATATATATCAGAAGCTAGATTAATTATACTGATACGATCAAAGTACTTGAGCATTATTGAAGGTGTACTCATTCAGGCAATTAAACATTGCTCTATGGCTTTCTCGACATGCTGTATAAAGTGTAGAAAAGCCAAATCCCCACTGAATATCAAGTTTCTGGCCTGTTCTAGTGGATACAATATTTATGTGGCTAATCCACTAAGTTTTCTGTTCACTCGTAACTCCAGGACTGTAATGTTGTGAGGCTTGGCAGTCAAATAATAAAGGAGGTGTTAAGACCCATTTTGCTGGTGATAGTTATTTTCCGGCTCTTGTATTGATGGTTATTACACTCTGTCAGTCTGTTTTTAAATCTTACCTGGATCTTGCTGGTGTTTGCATTGGTTGTATTATACCATAAGGCTCAAGTCTAGCAAATCCTTCCAGATTTCTATTCAGCATTCCCATACTCACCACTATAATTTCTGACTGTCAGGAAGATGAGCTTGCTTAAATAACAAGGTCTGGCAGAAACAGAGGAGGTAATTAGATTGACTCATGAAACTAAGGGGGTACATTTTGATTATTTTAAAGGAAATAGAGTGTCCATGAACCTAGGTTCAAATCCCAGTTTCAGCAAATGTTTGTAATTAACTAATCATATGAAAAATAGTTAATTAAATGGAAGAGAGGAGAAATTTACAATAAGCCTCTGCCAATTTGTATTTTCAGTTTTACACTTGTGTACAATCAAAATCTATTACTTTGAGAGAGAGGACTTCCAACACCATTGAAGTACACCTTTAAAGTGTTCGTGCAAAAGATCAACTTAATGCTGTTTTCAGGACAATTTGTTTTCTCTCCTTAAATGAGAAAAATGGCTGTAGGTACTTCTCAGAAGAATCTCCCTACGAAATAGATATTCTAAACCAAAGTCAAAACTTTACAACCATCTTTCTTCTTCTAATTTGTTTTTGTGATAAAGGTGGATTTATTAATGAAGTCTGACTTCATTTCTAAACCCACCTTCATCTGCAAGCAGGATGGATTTCAAACATATTCAAATCCTCAATCAAAATAATATTGAGTTCTGATGAAAGCTCATCAACTTTAAGAATTAATTCTGTTTCTCTCTCCACAGACCAAACCTAAACTGCATGAGTATTTATTGCATTCCGCTAAGTAATAAGACTTTATGTAGTGGCACCAGGAGTAGGCCATTCAGATCATCAAGCTTGTTCTGCCATTCAATAAGATTTAACATTCTTCAAGTTGACTTTCCTGATAAACCTTGATTCCCTTGCTAATTAGAATTTACCTACCTCAGCCTTAAATATACACAAAGACTGTACATGTAACTGGTAAGGAATTTCAAAGACTCTGAATCCTCATCCCAGTTCCATATCCTGAGGCCATGCTCAATTCAAGTCTCTCCCATAAGAGGAGGCATTTTTTTCAGCACTTATGTTGTCCTGTCCACTTAGAGACATACATGTTTCATTAAGATCACCTCTCATTCTTCTGAGCTCTGTTGAGTAGAGCCCCATTGTGTTTAACTTTTCCTTGTACAACGATCCCTCCATATACAGGATCAAACTGGTGAAATTCCTCTGGGCCATCTCCAATAATATAATAGTTTTCATCATTTCGAGGCTCAGTACTCTAGTGCTTTATATCATTGCAATAACACTACTCTATGTTTATAAGTTCAAATAAGTGCCAACATTTTATGGCCTTCCCTATAACTTACTGCATTTGTCTGCTGGCTTTTTGTATTTCATGCACAAGCATCCCCAAGTCCCTTACGTTAGTGCGTTTGCAGTTTATTGCATCAATTCAAATAAAACTCTGTTCTTCTCCCTACAAAATGAGCAACATCACATTTTCCCCATATTATACTCCATTTGTCAATGTTTTGCCATTTCTCTTAACCTATCACTGTCTCCTCACATCTTGAACTTTTCACCATTTCTCCAGATTTTCAGCATCTGCAGTACTTTTGCCTTTGTGTTGGTATTTGAAGTTTTGTTTGCATTTTAGTTTCAGCAGGCATTTTCTAAAAACTTTTGTATTGCCTCTGCATAGGAGATTGCTTTCCCTGAGATGGTGGCAAGCTGCTGTCGATTCCTGTGTTACTTCTGCCGCATCAGCCGCCAGAACCAGAAGGCCATGTTTGATCATCTCAGTTACTTGTTGGAAAATAGCAGTGTTGGACTGGGTACCTTGTTTAATTTTAACTGATGAGATTGTTTCATGTGAACACATAGGTGTCACAGCATTAACCTTGAGCTAATGGGTCAAGAGTGCGCAAGTTCTCCAGTTTCTGCATTTATGTTTGCCAAAGATTCTTTTTTTTAAATTACATTAAAATATTTTGGAAGCTACTTTTAATACTTTCACAGTTTCAGATTAGAACATGCTCTGCAAAACAAAACATTCAAGTTTAGATGGTCCATTGTTTTACTGTTATGCTGGTTCATTTCTGAAGTGTTCATAAGGGTTCATAAGGCACAAGGCTATATAAATGACTCTTTTATCAAGTTTCTTTCTTTGGCATGTCATATTTAACACAGCTTTCAGTGCTGATTATATTTCTAAGAATATCTTAAACAGTAGCAGTAGTCAACAACAGGATCTTCTCCTATTATTATTGAATACTAGTGACAATGCTATTGGTATTAAGTGGAAAAATAGCATTTGGGAGTGGCCCACAATGACAGGTGCCAAAGTTGATCTGTGAATTTGACGTTGGAATTTTATTCTAGTACTTTTGTTGAAAATGAAGATAACCCTTCTCCACATGCACATATAGGAGAGGCTGCCCTCTGCTGAATGAATGATTGAACTGCAAATGCAGTTCCTTGCGTGGATTAGGGCTTTGGAACAATCTCTAAACTGTGGTCATATATTGTTAATGGTTATTTTGGTTTATTGACAGAAGTAAAAATTATATTATTGTAAATGCACTTATTCTTTCCAAACAGCATCCCCCAGTATGCGAGGTTCCACTCCTCTAGATGTAGCAGCTGCCTCTGTGATGGACAACAACGAGCTGTCACTTGACTTGCAGGAACCTGACTTGGAAAAGGTAACTCAACTAATATAGGGTCAATATCACTTACACTGATTTTCTTATATCTGAAGCATTTCGGGAGGATCCTCGGTGCACTTCAATACTTTGAATCATCTTAGGGACTAATTCAACTAAAGAACATGTGCAAAAAGGCTTCAGAATGTTTAGATGCATTGTTTTTGTTTCGCGCCACACAGCAGTGATCAGCAGAGTTTTAATACATGCTTTCTTGTTGGTGTGTTTTAATTCATTTTGTTTCTTTTTGGGTGCTTTATTTCTTGTGGCACTGTTAATTTGAGTACTTATTTAACCTGCTCTTTGCTACCAACCTAAAATTCATGGTGATGTATGATGAGTGGGATTCCCAAAATGCCATTGGAAGAAGCTTGCAAGAGAGGAACACCATTTTCTCAAATAAAAGAACTTGGAAGATTGAAGGCACAGAGTGGTTCCATGGGTTTAGGATGAAGGTGTCATTTTGACATTGTGCTTTTTGTGCAAGGTGGTGCAAAGCAAAGCAACACACACAAAGTGCTGGAAGAACTCAGTGGGCCAGGCAGCATCTACGGGAAAGAGTAAACAGCTGACATTTCAAGCCGAGACCCTGATGAAGGTTTACTCTTTTTTTTGCTCTTTTCCATAGATGATGCCTGGCCCACTGAGCTCGTACAGCATTAAGTGTGTGTTGCTTTGGATCTCCAGGATCTGTAGATTTTCTTGTGTTTGGTATAAAACAAGTTCAGGTCTTCCCCAGCACATAGTAAGGTTCCATTGTTATGAGCTGTTCATAACCTGAGCAGTTTGTGAATCAGAAATGGGTCAGAAACTAATTTCCCACATGGCAGAAAATGCCAGCCATCCTGCAGCAACTGGAAAATCTAACCCATCGATCTCCCAAGCACTTATTCACATGTATGGGCTGCACATAACTCTGATGTTTGTTAGCTGGGGACCAGCTGAATGCAATCATGGAAATGCAGGTGTCATAAATTGTGGTAGGGAAACAGTTTTCTTTAGCCTGGTATGAAATGCATTTGCTCGGTAATTAAATTTTACATATAGGACAACGCATCTTGTTAGCTTAGTGGATTAGTTACAACAGCGTAAGTTAAAATGTGAATAACCTGAACAAATGTGAGGATGAAAATAATGAAGGTTATGTTCACAAGGATGTCTCTCCAAGTATAACATCTAAAGAGTAATTATACAGAATTTTTTTGGCTGAGATCATTAACTTGCAAGTGTTTTATTATGATGTCACAAGTTATAAATGTTAAGTAAGGTAATGACAATATATATTGTTTCAATTATAAAAGTGGTATAAATAACAGATGAATGCTTCCATTTGTCAGGTGGTGACCTATCTTGCTGCATGTGGCTTACAGAGCTGCCCAATGCTAGTGGCCAAAGGTTATCCTGATATTGGCTGGAATCCTATTGAAGGAGAACGTTATCTGCTGTTCTTACGATTTGCAGTCTTTGTCAATGGTAAGCTTTATGCCAGATTTGCAATCATGGCGAATGTTGAGATACATTCAAAATTTAGGTCCAATCCCAATTAGCCTCAGTTTCTGCTACAGTAAGTCCAAACTAGGGTCTTTTCTGGAGTATTGGAACTGCTCTTGTGTTTACTGATGACATCATGTGAAGTTATTACTGCTGGATGGTGGCAACTTGCAGATTTCTTGCCAGTGACTTGTCTTTTTAAGATGGCGTTCTGGGATTAGACCTAGAACATAGATGGCAAAATGAGGCTAAGGACCTAACTTGCTTACAGGTTGTAGCATTTCTGTGAAAAATATGATGTGGTTTATTAGAAGAAGTGATTTCTGTTTGACCTTTGTAAATACTTAGTTTCAGTTGTTTAACTTAAAAAATTGGCTGATGATTTAAGAATATAAGGTTCTAAGACAAAAGGAGCAGGAACAGGCCACCAAGCCCCTCAGTTCTATCCCAGTATACTTTATAATCAGCCCAAGCCTCACCTCCTGTTATGTGACAGTTCCCCATAGATTTCAAATCCGTGTCAAACTCACAGGTAAGAGTGGAAAGAGAATTTCAGAGATTCAGCACCCTGTTAATGAAAAGTTATTCTTTCACAGCTCACTTCTCAACCTTGTCTGTTTTCTTATTTGAGATTCGTCCACTATTGGAAACATATCTCGACCTCGCAATCTACCTAGTTGTGACTTTGTACCTTACTGTCTGCCTGCAGTGTACTTTCTCTCCAACTACAATACTATTCTGCATTCTATTATCTTCCCTTATATTATCCCAATAAATTGATATGATGATCTGTATGGATGGTTTGCAAAACAAAGAATTTCACTGAACCTAGATACAAGTGACATTAATGAATCAATTTACCAAACTTGATACCCTGCCATGCCCAGTTAAGACCTTGACTATTTTAGTAAGTTCAGCCCTCCAAAGTAAACCAGTCTGACAGCTGATGACTTTAGTTGGTAGTTGATGGTTTTAATTTTCAAAAATACTCTAGATTTGGGAGAGGTTCTATTTTGCAGAATATCAAATGTATCTCCTTTATTCGAAAAGCAAGTTAGTCAGAAAGTAGGACATTTCAGGATAAGTAACATATTGTAAGTCATTGGAAAATTGTGAGAAAGTATTACTGAGGTTGACTGAAGAGGGCAATTAGAAAAAGACAAGGTAATCAAACATGACATGCAATTGTGAAAGGTAATCATGTTTGAGCAAGTTCAATGTATTATGAATAAAGGGTAACTGAAAGTATTGTTCAAAATACTCAGTGTCCACTTTATTAGGTATTCATATACTCCTGCTCATCAATGCAAATATCTAATCAGCCAATCCTATGGCCACAATTCAATGCATAAAAACATGCAGATATGGGCAAGAGGTTCAGTTGTTGTTCAGTCCAAACATTAGAATGGGGAAGAAATCTGGTCTAAGTGACTTTACTGTTTCATGATTGTTGATGCCAGAAAAGGTAGTTTGAGTATCTCAGAAACTGCTGATCATCGGGGATTTTCACGCTCATGAGTCTCTAGAGGTTACAGAGAATGTGAAAAACAAAAAAAAATCCAGTGAGTGGCAGTTCTGTGGGTGAAAACACCTTGTTAATGAGAGAAGTCAGAGGAGAATAGCCAGGCTCGTTCAAGCTGACAGGAAAGAAACTAACAAATAACCATGCATTACAGCAGTGGTGTGCAGAAGGGCGCCTTTGAATGCACAACATGTTGAAGCTTGAAGTGGATGGGCTACAGCAGCAGAAGACCACAAATATACACTCAGTGGGCACTTTATTAGATACAGGAGGTACCTAATAAAGTGGGCACTGAATGTAGATTTCATAAGAGCTTTAATAAGCTGTCATAACAAAGAATACTGGATAAAGTAAATATTCATGGTGCAGGAGATAGCATATTGGCATGAGATAAAATAAGAAAAAATGACAGATTTCGGAAATCTGCAAAATAAAACAAAGCAATTCTAAAAAACTCAGCAAGCCAGGCACATCTGTGGAAACAAAGAGTTAACTACCAATTTTAGCCACTTGGTCTACCCTATCAGAGATATTCCCTTTTTTCCACCAGACTTTCTTTATCGGCTCATCCACTTAAAACCAACTTGTTTTTTTTCTCTTCCCCAGTTCTGCTGAGAGGCCCGGACCTGAAATATTAACTGTTTCTCTTTCTACAGATGCTACCTTACTTGCTGAGTATTTCCAGCATTTTCTGTGTTTATGGTATGGCTAGAAGATTGATTGGATAACAAAAAAGAAACAGGCATAAATAGTCAGCGTCTGCTTGGCATACGTGCCAAGGGATCAGTGCTGGTGCCCCTACCTTTTACAATTTACATAAGTAATTTGGAAAGAAGCACTAATTTTTTTTGATGACACAAAGGTTGGTAGGAAAATAAATTGTGATACGAATATGGAGTATCACACAAAAGGATATAGATAGGTTAAATGAGCAGGACAAGATCTGATAAGTGTGACCCACACTACTTGTTTAAAAAAAAAGAAAGAAAGGAAAATACTAGAGTCCATATCAAAGGATGTAATAGCAGAGCATCTTATAAAGAAACATCAGACTGAGCATAGCGTACATGGATCTATGAAAGAAAAATCACGTATAACCAAATGGTTGGAGTTATTTGAGGAAGTAACAAATATAAAGGAAGACCTGTAATAGATGGATAAGTAATAGACAAGGGCGATCAGTGGATTTGGTGTATTGGGATTTTTTAAGGCACTCTCCCAATAACCCTTGATTCCCTTAATATTAAGAAATCTGTCACTCTCTAAATATGGCTTTATATGTCAATCTTGGGTCAGTTCCTGCCATGTTATGAATGGCAAGATAGTAAGTGTTCATCTGAATTGGACATTTCTCCCACATATTTACCTCGCTAAAGAGGTGTGACCTGATGAAAACATGTTAGAAAACACGATTCTTCTTGTTGCTTAAGGTGAAAGTGTTGAGGAAAATGCGAGTGTTGTTGTGAAGTTGCTGATTCGTCGCCCAGAGTGCTTTGGGCCTGCTGTAAGAGGTGAAGGAGGAAGTGGCTTGTTAGCAGCAATGAAGGAGGCCATTGAAATCTCAGAAGATCCCTGCCGTGATCTCCCTCCTGTTGAAGCTGGGAAAAATGGGTGAGTCGCAGTTCTCTTTTTCAATCAAGTTGCTGTTCTGAAGTTAACAATCCAACAGAATTATGTATAGGTTGCCTACGTGGATAAAGATTTCCAAAGAATCTTGAATCAAGATTCAAGTTTATCCATCACATGTGCACCTAAACATACAGAGAAATGTGTTGTTTGCATTAACAACCAACACACCTGAGGGTGTGCTGGGGGCGGCCCACAAGTGTCGCCATACATTCCGGTGCCAACATAGTGTGCCGACAATGCTTGGCAGAACAGCACAGAAAACAACAAGCAACAAAACAAGCCCCATTCCTCCTACCCACCCACATACATACACAGCCCTTTAATCTCAGGACAACCCTCCAATCTCCAGTCACTGGACTTCAACCTCATCAGCGGACTTGCAAAGATTGTTGTTAGTATTTAACATTTTAACAAATTAACATGACAATGACAAGTAAGTTAGTAAAATTAACTTCAATAGGTTTCAATGGGTACATTTAATGTCAGAGAAATGTATACAATATACATCATGAAGTTCTTTTTCTTCGCAAACATCCACAAAAACAGAGGAGTGCCCCAAAGAATGAATGACAGTTAAATGTTAGAACCCCAAAGCCCCCCCCCCACCCACACGTAAGCAGCAGTAAAGCAACGTTCCCTCCTCCCCCGCCAGCAAAGAAAGCATCGGTGCCCCCCACAGAGCACTCAAGTGTGCAGCAAAGAATCAATAAAGACACAGAGTTGCAGTACTCCGAAGACTACTCATTCACTCAGTATTTGTCATACCACAGTCTCTCTCTTGCTCTTGTCCCCATTTCAAAGCGAGAGGGGAGACATAGCAAAACAGCTCACTGATTTATGGTGTTAAAAATCTGCTGCATTGCTTCTTCCGAGCTCTGTGCCCAAAGAACTCGGGTCTCTGGGCACACAACCAGCAGCCAGCTCCCTGCTTTCGATCTTCCATCTCCCATGACACACCAGTTTTCAGCAACAGCACTGACCTCGAGTCTGCCCGCCTCCAGAGCCGCGAAATTCTGGAACCCTGAAGGTGTGCTAGTCCTCTAGGCCATGTCCTTGGCATATTGAATAGCTGCCAGTAGTGAGACCCCAAGGTCGGGGTCCCATTTCTGCAAAACCAAAGTCAGTGCATAACTCCAGATCAGGATCTTCAAAAGTGCCCTGAAAGGGGAAAAATAGAAATATTGAAGATAGAAATAGAACTGTTTCCAAAAATGCAGGCAAAGGAGTCGTACATCGTACTCCTAAGCTCTAAGCTTTGAGGTAAAAAAAAATGGTTAACCAACAAAACTTGATATTACAATGGAATCAAGATCACTGGGAAGAAACGGAGGAAGTTAAAAAATGAGAAGACAAGATAGAGCACTCCATGCACTTTACTGAAATTGGACTCCCATTATGCCACTGCGAACCAGATTTACATTTTGCAAACACATCAGAAGTTTCCAAGGCATTTGCAATTACTGTAATCTGCAATCCATCATAAAATGCATTTAGAGCCTCTCCCAACATTTCTTATCGGATCACAAAAGACTTTTGGCACTTAAGCCAAAGTGTTTGTATACAAGGTTCTTTGAGTTAATAATTTAGAATTAATTCAAAATGAATAACTGTACACCAGAATTGAACTGTATGTAAAGTAAGTATGTTGTCATAAGATAAAGTGTAATGAGACTCTAACATAATCTAGTTCTGATATAATCTCTCTCCACTTTTCTCTGGTACCTGAACCCAAATTCATTTTCATTATATTTGCTGCATCAACATGAAGAAGAAAACATTTTCACCAAAGTTATGTGACAGCACCCAAACTGCTGTAGTTTTTTTTTGCTTCATTTATTTGAATAACTTAAACTGTTTAAATGGCTCCTTTTAAAACAGTGGTAAAGAAGAGGATGAAGAAGTTGTGCATATGGGTAATTCTATTATGTCCTTCTATTCGGCTCTGATTGATCTTCTTGGACGATGTGCTCCAGAGATGCATGTAAGAAAGCTTTTTAGAAGTTTATTTTAAAAAGATCATTCTACCCCATATCAAATTAATGAAATATGTATTCTGAGATATTTAATGGGTTTACAATTTACTGAATGTGGAGATACATTATTATTAAAGTCTTCAGTCTGCCAACTACTGCCTTTTCATTACTATTCCCTCAGTTAATCCAAGCTGGCAAAGGCGAAGCTATCCGAATCCGAGCTATTCTTCGTTCTCTAGTGCCAACTGAGGACCTGGTGGGCATTATTAGTATACCACTGAAATTGCCTGTTGTCAATCCAGGTATGCCATTTCTATTGAAGTACGTTGTTAAACATATTGGCAGCTCTTCAATGCAGGTAATTTTTTCCCATAATTTTCCCCATGGTGAGTCAAATTATACATCATTTTATGATTAGCCATTGCATATGTGGCACATAAAATATTTTTCCCTACATCTGTGTCCCTTTAGTGTGTAATGAGCAGACTTTAACATTTGCTCTGCCCTTGCTGGGTGTAATGTGGCTGGAATTATTGGAAACAACACATTTCAGGTCTTGAATGTGTACCACATTTCAGCTTGCTTGTTTTAGTTGTCGGGGATTCTAGTTAGCTCTGACACTAGGATGTGCCATCCCAGCGGGAGGACAGGAAGAAGGCATGTCCAATCCGGTTTTATCTGCTGCTATTTTTGTGGAGTTGCTTCAGAACTACAGCTTGCAAGAAGGTTGTGGGGACATTTGTTCAGTAGGCTATAACCGTATTATTAAAATCACTTTATTGGGTGCTCAATGCCAGGGAATGTAGGTGAGGCACAATAGCTGGTTGCAGCAAATCCAATCAAGGAAGAGAAAATCAGGCAGACTTCCTACCTCTAGTCATTATGCCAACTGAAAGCTTGTGTATGTATTATGTGAGAACCAGATTGGGTTTTGCTATAATGCCAGACTGCTCCTTCTGTGTGACTGAATGCAGTTTTTAAATTTTCTCACCACCGAAGTTGGCAGATCAAGAGCTGTTGCGATGAAATGGGGATGTCTACAACAGCCAAGGCCTCTGATGCAGAAGAGGCAGTCTTGTATGACTTTATAGTCTTTCCACAACTTGAGGATGACTCCTGCATGGTACAAGATCTTGCAACAGTTAGCATGCATGGATCATAAAAGATCAGGTCTGAAGAGAAATTTGACTTTGATGGATGACACAAAGAAAGAATCAACAGCTTCCAATGTTAACACAGTTTATCCAAGCTCACTCTCAAGGAATTGATAATTGAGTTCAAAGTTCAAAGTAAATTTATTATCAAAGTACATAGATGTCACCATATACAACATTGAGATTCGTTTTCTTATGGGCATTAGCAGGAAATATAAAGAAACGAAAACATGCAAAATAATAATAACAATTAAACAAGCAATACATATCAGGAACATGACATGAAGAGTCCATGAAAGAGTGTCCATAGGCTGTGGGAACAGTTCAGTGTTGGGGTGAGTGAAGGTATCCCTCCTGGTTCAAGAGCCTGATGGTTGGGGGGTAATAATTGTTTCTGAATTTGGTGGAGTGGGTCCTGAGGCTCCTGTACCAGCAGTGAGAAGAGAGCATGGCCTGGATGGTGAGGGTCTCTGATGATGGATGCTGGTTACCTGCGACAGCGTTCCGTGTAGGTGTGCTCAATGGTGGGGAAGGCTTTATCTGCTGCTTTTGTAGGCTTTTCCATTCAGGGGCATTGATATTTCCATACCAACCTGTGATGTAACCAGTCAATATACTCTCCGCCATACATCAAAGTTTTAGATGACATATCAAATCTTCGCAAACTCCTAAGAAAGTGGAGGTGATGCCATGCTTTCTTTGGAACAGACTTATCTACATGCTGGACACAGCACAGATCCTCCCAAGTGATAATACCAAGGAATTTAAAGTTGCTGATCCTCTCCTCCTCTGATACTCCAGTGAGGACTAGCTCATGAACCTCTGGTTTAGTCCTCCCAAAGTCAACAATTAACTTGTTCTTGCTGACATTGGGTCAGGTGCTGTTGTAGCACCACTCAAACAGATTTTCAAATCTCCCTCCTATACGCTGATTCGTCACCACCCTTGAGAACAGGGGTGTCATCAGCAAACTTATGTATGTCATGGTGCTGTGCTTTGCCACCCAGTCATAAGTATAAATCGAGGTGTAAAGGGCTGCAGCCATCCTTAAACCCAAACTCAGTTACAGTGAATATCTTTGGGAGAGGAAGAAGATGGGGAAAAGCATTTTGAATGTATGATTATTTCTTGGACTTTGTCAATAATAAGATCCGATTTAATGCGGCAACAGGAAAAAATATTTTGTCAAGCTGTACTTTATGAACTATATTTTGGTGGTTTGACAGATGGAACCATTTATGAGCCGACAATGTCTGCAAGTTTCTGTCCTGACCACAAAGCACCCATGGTATTGTTTCTGGATCGTGTTTATGGTATTGAGGACCAAAGTTTCCTGCTTCATTTGCTCAAAGTTGGGTTTTTACCTGATCTAAGAGCATCTGCCTCCCTTGAATCAGTGAGTAAAAGTGGTTTATTAACATCAGCAATGTTATGTAAATTCGGTTCACTGCTATTTGTGCTGTTTCCTCTGTTGAGTTAGTATGTCATAATGCATTCTTTCAGTTGTCCTCCTCTCCTTATGTGTTTATTAATTTGATCAATGACATGTAAATTAAGTTTTGGAGAGTTAATATGCATTAGGCTTCTCTCCATTCTGACAGCAAACCAACAAGAGATTTCAGATAGAAACTTTATCCAATACTTCTATTCTTCCATTAGAGGGATTAAATGGAATTGAATTACACCTGAAGGGCAATATTCTAATCGGCCAAAATTGAATTTGTAGAGCATGCCTAATCAGAGTAATTGACAATAATGTATTCTAATCACATGCTGAAGAAGAAAGTAACATTAAAGTTACAACTTAAGAAAAAATTGATAAATGAAGTATTCATTGCAGTGTTCTTTTTATCTTCCCTGTGTTATAATTATCATTAATTCAGATAAAAACAAATTTGCTGTCTTTAAAGTTTACCCATAAATAATTGTTTTTCCATTCCAACAGGCTGACTTAAATACAACAGAGGTAGCCCTTGCCCTTAACAGATATCTCTGTTCAGCAGTGCTTCCATTGCTCACGAGATGCTCACCTCTTTTTGCTGGGACAGAACACTTTGCCCCTTTGATAGATTCCACGTTGCATACAATATACAGATTATCCAAAGGACGTTGTCTTACCAAAGCACAGCGAGAGTCAATTGAAGAATGCTTGCTGTCAATATGCCGGTACAAATATTTTAATTCACAATTCCAAATCTTCAGAATTACATTTGGTGATATGTCTTTTCATATTCCATATGACTATGCTGATTATCTTTCAAATACCTTGGGTAGAGCGAAGGAAACAAAATTTAAGTAGTGATTTTTTTAAAATTTGCTCACCTAATTCATCAAAAGATTTTCTGATTTTTGACCAGGAGCCAATGTTATCCTGCACCCCCACTCCAAGTACTTGTTGTATTTAGTTAAATACGTTTGATTAAGAAAAATATCTTTCAACATCAGATTGAAAGTTACCAATGAAGAAGAAGAAGAAGAAAGCCCTTAACTCCGAGTGGAGTCATCGGGACGCCATCATGATGGTGTTTTTTTAGTAGGCTTTCTTAATTTTATGAGGCCGAGTTGCTAGCTTGATGCTCAACCCAGCACTGATGGAAAGCGTGCAAGGGGGCCGGCTGTATTTGAACTCGAGAGCCTTCGCTCCGAAGTCCGGCGCTGATGCCACTACGCCACCAGCCGGCCGAAAGCTACCAATAGCCTTATATAAAATTGCCACCTACTGGCAAAGTAATGAGCTCCTACCACACTTAACATGTAGATCTATTTCGTCGCAACAGGCCTTAATTTTTTGACTGTGTCCTCTTCCCTTGGATTTGACATACAGTACTCACCAAAAGTCTTAGGCAGATATATATTCCTAAGGTGCCGAAGTCTTTAGCACAGTACCATATTTGTCAACATAGAGCGGAGAGTGAGTTTGTAAATCTGGTGAGAGCAAAGCATATTGGGAATGGTGAGAGTGGAGCACCACAGGAGGGCTGTGGGACAGGTGGCACAGAAGGAGTCCTGGGGTGGGGGGCTTGTGGCGGGGTGTGTGTGTGTGTTTGTGTATATATGTGTGTGTGTATATATATATATATATATATGTATATGTATGTCTAAGGCTATTTGCACAGTACTGTAAAGGGGTGAATTCTGGATACACAGCAGGGGCAAAGGAGGCAAACATACCAAGGGGGAGGGGGATGATTACTTTGGGAATTGTAGTTGTAACATAATAAAAATGTAGAGAAGTGATGACCAACAAGACCGGTAGGAATCTAAAAATGAGGACAAGGGAGCACTAGGGGGCTGAGAACCAAATAGGTCAGCGAGTATCATCATGATAGTTGAGTAGGTATATTCACTTTGGCTAAAACATGTCTGTCAAAACATGAGGATATGAAACCAGTCAGGAGAACATAACATTAACTCTAGAGAATTAACTGTTTTAGCAGCAGGCAGAAGATGTAGATATGCATCATAGGGGTGAAAGGAAACAGTTTTTGTAATTACAGGACATGGGGATGGAAGTTCAGTCTCAGTAATTCTGAAGGAGGATGGATGTACTACCATGGTACAGAGCCTGTGATGGGAACAAAGGTCATTCTAAGATATGGGTAATCATTATTCATTCAAGTCTGGATATCAGGGGAAATAAGCAATCTTGCTGTGTAGAGATATTGAAGGGATTGTGAGAAGTGATGAACAGGTGGAGCTATGCCATGAATGTACATTGTGTGGAGGTTACAGTGTCTCTAGATCATGTTGTCAAAGATCAGATACAGAAAGGAGCGAGTTCAGGATGCATTCTTGGGAAACCCAAGAGAACAATTCAGGATAGGAAAAGAAGCAATTACCTGAGTTTCTCCTTATGACTAAGAGCAACATTTAAGACATTTTCAGGAAGTTCTCATTTGCTCCTCTCTGGGTCTTTGGCTGCTACACATCAAAATGACCAAAATTATTGCCACTTCCTGTTAGATTTATGGTGTTCTGGATTTGTTTACAAAGAAATTGGGTGCAAATCCCCATCATCATATTCCTTGTAGGATAATGAAGATGATGTCCATTACTTGTAAACCATGGTGCTATCCCACCCTTAGTGAACTTATTAAACTGAGCATGTTTTCAATGATAAATCTAAAGAACCTTTAATTTTCCCTACACTACACGATTTTTAATTGTTACTATTTTGCAGGTATCTTCAACCTTCTATGTTGCAACCACTTCTGCGCCGCTTTGTTTTTGATGTTCCCCTTCTGAACGAATACTGTAAAATGCCACTAAAGGTATATGCCTAACATAGTCTTTCACTGATTAAAAATTTATGTACTTTACAATTGTTGAACATTCGTTAAATTGCAATTGGAAGCCAAGTTTATGACTTCAACAAGTTTAAAGTTTGAGTTTCTGGATTTTACTAAAAATATCCCGAAGTTGAGAAGTCTTTTAGTATAATATTTATGGAATACTGATTTCTCATATCACTGTTGTCATGACATTAATAAAGTCTGTGGAAAATACTGTATCTGGGTATGGATTTCCCAGTCAAGGAGAAATTGCAATGGATTCTGTGACAGTACCAGTCCTGCACCCAGACATTTGCTTACATCCAGCCTGTTCTTAAACTCAAGGGATCCTACAGATGCTGGAAATCTTGAGCAACAAGCACAAAATGCAAGAGCAACACAGCATGTCGAGCAGCATCTGTGAGGGGGAATAAACAGTTGACATTTTAGGCCTAGACTCTTAATCAGGACTGGAAAGGAAGGGGCAAGATGATGGAAGGGGAAGAGCAGAAGCTTGCAGGTGATAGGTGAAACCAGAGGTGTGTTGGTGGAGAAGGGGGATGAAGTAAGGAGCCGAGAGGTGATAGGTGGACAAGGTAAAAGGCTGAAGAAGAAAGTCTCTAATAGGAGAGGACAGTAAGCCATAGAGAAAGGGAAGGAGGAGGGGCTCAAGAAGGAGCAAACGGGCAGGTGAAGAAAGCAGAAGGGGTGTAAGGAGAACTTTTTATGCTCCTCATGTTAATTTCTTATTTCAATTATAGCTTTTAAGTAATCATTATACACAGTGCTGGAAGTACTATTGCCTGGCATCTGGATGGGGCAGTTATGGAAGTGCATCTGGTGAAGAGTTGCACCTTACCAAGAAATTGTTCTGGGGAATTCTGGATGCACTCTCAACAAAAGTAAGATTAATCTTGTGTTCTTCAATTGTATTAAAGGTTTCCTAAAATTTGAGCTTGCATTGGTTATTGAAGGTTAGAGCTGTAAATGTGGAATTATGTCAAAAAAGGCAAGGAAATATCTGTATTTCACCAAGGTTAAAAAAAAGTAAATAAGCTACTGAAATGGTATATATGCCTCATATTATTTCAAACATTTTAATTATGCTTCCTCAGAGTTACATTCTTTATTGAAAATAAATCTCTGAGCCTTGAATAATTGGTGTTTTAAGAATAATGCAAAGCCTAAAAAGTGTTTTTGGTGTCCTCTTGAACATGGGTATCCAAAGCAGCACTGTTAATTCTCTTGAATTATATAAATGCACTTTGACAAGCTCAGATAGATTTTGGAAATATAAAACCAGAGCGTCACAGAACAGTTGCAGTGCAGAAGGGGGTCATTTGGTCATTTGTGTGTGTGCTAGTTATTTATCAGAGCAATTTTCTAGTCCCATCTCCCAACCCCAGTCCTTTCTCTGTAACTTTGCTGCACTGTATTTTTATCCCGTTCCCTCCTGAAGGCCATATTAGAAGGCAGTGCATTCAGCTGAAATTGAAAAAGGAAACGTAAGAAAGGCAGCAGCTATAAAAAAAAACAAACTTAAGTTTTTTTGCTTAGTGACTTTCAGAAACAAGTGAACGTGTCAGACTGAAGACAAGTTTTAAGAAGCAGGCAACCAAGAAATGAGCAAAAGAGAAGAATAGTTCAGCACGAACTAGATGAGCTGAAGGATCTGTTTCTGTGTTGTATTTTTCTATGACTCTGTGATAAGTAAATGATTCCACCGAGCCAAAGAGGGTGGTAATGGAACAAATGAGAAAACAGAGATGTAAATGTGAGGAGCAGAGTCACAGGGCTAAATGGTACTGAAGATGATCTGGCAGAAACTATAGTAAAAGTGAAGATGTTACTTTAACAGAACAGCAAGATATGTTAGACAATGGGCTTGCTCTGAGAACAACAAAAGCTTGCTGAGACAATGTCCTTGTTTATCTTAAGGAAGTGTGAGAAAGGGATAGATAATGGACTTGAATAGTATGTATTTTTTTGTTAAACACCACCCTGAGTTTGAAAATCGCAGAGCAAGCAGTGTTATTATTTCAAACATCTTCAACATTATTGAAGGTGGTTAATAGGCAATCTATTGTGTTGCACAGTGTTTGCGAATGTATAAATGATTGATGCTATTTCCATGTATTGCTGGCAATGATACAGCTCCATCAGTTGGAAATGAAGGTCTGAATATATTGCTTACCGTTACATTTAGTGTTTTATCAGTAATCAGCTGTACTTCTCATTGACGTTAATGATCCTGCCATCTAATTGCCAAATCTCTCCAACAGAAATATCACCCTGATCTCTTTAAAATGGCTTTGCCGTGCCTAAGTGCAATTGGAGGGGCCCTCTCCCCTGACTATGTCGATTCCAGCTTTTCCAATGACTTGGACAGACAGGCATCAGTGGATGACAAAGGCAACTTTGACCCGAAACCCATCAACACTTCTAAGTATGATTTCAGAATAAAATAACAATGGCTTTCAATGAATATGGTCCCGATACGATATCATTGTTTATGATTTGAACTGGATATTAACATGAATTTGCAAAATAACTCTCAATGCTTAGGTCATTAATAATGTTAAAAAAGAATTGTAAATTCACATCTGTTTCAAAAATAATGCAATTCTGAACTTCATTCTGAAGGTTTTACATTTCATTGAAGAAGTTTTACTCTTAATACCTCTTCACAGATGAAGCAATTTATTAGAATTCCTAACATTTTTTTTATTTTGTCTGAATATTTGTAAAATTATTTCTTAAGTAATTTTTCTTTGAATAGCATGCATGAACTATTTCAGCATAACATCAGGTCCATGAATATTGCTTTTTAATCTGCATTTACTAAGAGATTTGCAGAATTAGACTGGAGATATTAGGAAAGGAAGTAACGGTAATTCAGATGGCATCAACACCACTGAATAATTTTATATAGTTTATGTAAAACAACATAACCTCATTTTGCCTTTGTCTCATAATTGGCACAATTTTGTCAGAAAATATATAAAACCCAAACTTACCGGCAGAAGGGCTGCTCGCATTGATAAAGCACATTGTTGAACCTTTAAAACCCACTGGCAGTAAGGTAATATAACAAACTTCGAACTTCATTCAGAAACTATTTGGTGCAAGGAGATCTTGACCAAATTTGGTGGTTCTTTGACCAATTTGGCAATCCTCCATTAGTTTCATTATAAATAATTGCCTAACCTAGTTGCAGAGTAATTTTGTTTTGAAAATATAGCTTCTTAAAAACTTTTCATTTCAACTTGTTTATAGTGTCTTTAACTCTGTCTTTCAGTATTTCAATTCCGGAGAAGTTGGAGCATATTGTGAACAAATATGCAGAACATCTCCATGAGAAATGGGCTCTTGAGAAGGTAAAATAGTAAGGGCATATTTTGGACATTGGCAATATTTTCAGAGAAAGGAGTTGAAAAGAAGTTAATTTTTAAAGTTAGAGTAAAAATGATAATGCTGGAAATCCTCAGCAGCTCTAGCTCCTAATGATGGGTAAATGACGAGTAGATCTACTGAACCAGGTTAAATTCTGACCTTGGTGCCGTCTGTGTGGAGAGTACAACTTCTCCCCTTGACTCTGTGGGTTTTCTCTGGAAGCCTCTGTTTCCTTCCATGGCCCAAAGATGACGGGATGCTAGCATAATAAGCCACTAGAAATTTCCTCTGGTTTGGAGACGAATGGTAAAATATGGGCAGATTTGATGGGACTGTGTGGACAATTGAATGAAATGAATATGCAAATGCTGAATGATGTGCTGTACTTTCACGCTCTGTAACTCAATGATTTCCGTCCAGAATTAAACCTAATCTCCATTTCTTGTCTTCAGCGCACTCTGCACAGCCCCCTGTTCTTACATGAAACAAGCTCCTGGGTGCCTTCTTCCAAAGGGAAGCAGGCTCTCTGCTGGTCAGCCTAGTGCAATCAGTACTTGCAATCAATGTTAACAAGATGTGACAAGAAAATACTTTAAAATCCAGAGAAGCCTCAGCTCCAGCTTCGCTGAAATTGAAACTCACTGACACAGAGTAACAATCATTCAGAAACAATTCTATTAAATGTATTATTAAATAATAAGATCAAATAAGATACAAATAGAAAACTTAATCCATATAAACACTAGGAAACAACTAAATACATTTAAATCAACTTGATTAAATAAAGAAGGCTCATACTTGCACTTTACTCCTTAGCTGATGTTTCTCCATTAAAACCAAAGGGACTGCTGAATTTAAGCCAAGTCTGACAGGCAGAATTCCCAACCGAAGTGCTATGAAATCTGCTGTAATTTTTGCTCTCCAGCTGGACTCCATGTAGAGTACAGTTGATCCATCATCTGTTAAGAAGTTTAAGGCTTGTGCTTTCATTCAGAGTAATCCACACAAAAGCATGTATACAAGCCAACAGCCTTGAATTGGAACTGGTGGATTTTAAGTATAAGACATTTCATTAACTTGCATTTAGTACTGAATTAGACAAAAATTTAAATACTGCTTCAAGGTTAAGCAGGCATCTGAAAGATACAATGCCTTTACATCAAATTACCACACTTATTAAGTTGAAGGCGTAACTCCCTGTAAATGTTCTATAGTCATAACAGCTGTTTGCCCTTGGCATATAATTGATTTTAATTGCATCTTAGAGTGACATTCAATTGCAGAATACTCAGCAACATTGAAATTCTGAATATTGCCTTCTGTTTACATTTGACAATCCAACTACACAGAAAACCTATGGAGAATTTTTTTTTGGAGTTGTGGGTCTGCTTGCTCTGGTAGTGCAAGTAACATGCCAAAAGCATAAAATAAAAATGGTAGCTAATTCTACGTAGTACAGATTAGGGAGTAAAGGAATACTCTCTGCTTTCCTGGAGGAGTGCTGCTCTAATATTACTCACAAAGCACTAGAAACTTCCGGAACACTATAGCCCACTTGACACGCCAATGACCATCTGTGTCCTGTGGCTGCAGTATGTATTATGTACAAAATGCACTACAACTACTTGCCTGTGTTGTTTCAACAGCATCTGCCATATCATAGACCACCACCACTAACTAGGACAAGAGCAGCAGGAACTTGGGCACTGAGAAGTTTCCCTTTCACTGGCCCATCATCCCAACATGGAACTGCAAAGTAATTCCTTTACCGTTGCTGGATCTAAACCCTGGAATCCCCAGCCCAACAGTATTATGGGGTAACACACATCAAATTTGCTGGTGAATGCAGCAGGCCAGGCAGCATCTCTAGGAAGAGGTACAGTCGACGTTTTGGGCCGAGACCCTTCGTCAGGACTAACTGAAGGAAGAGTTAGTAAGAGATTTAAAAGTGGGAGGGGGAGGGGGAGATCCAAAATGATAGGAGAAGACAGGAGGGGGAGGGATGAAGCCAAGAGCTGGGCAGGTGATTGGCAAAAGGGATACGAGAGGATCATGGGACAGGAGGCCCAGGGAGAAAGAAAAGGGGGAGGGGGGAAAAAAACCCAGAGGATGGGCAAGGGGTATAGTCAGAGGGACAGAGGGAGAAAAAGGAGAGAGGGAGAAAGAATGTGTGTATATAAATAAATAACGGATGGAGTACGAGGGGGAGGTGGAGCACTAGCAGAAGTTAGAGAAGTCAATGTTCATGCCATCAGGTTGGAGGCTACCCAGACGGAATATAAGGTGTTGTTCCTTCAACCTGAGTGTGGCTTCATCTTTACAGTAGATACGTCTATCCATGGCCTCCTCTACTGTAAATTCTGATATGTCTATCCACGGCCTCCTCTACTGTAATTTGCTGAACACCTATGCTCTGTCCGCCAGAGAAAGCAGGATCTCCCAGTGGCCACACATTTTAATTCCACATCCCATTCCCATTCTGATATGTCTATCCACGGCCTCCTGTACTGTAAAGACGAAGCCACACTCAGGTTGGAGGAACAACACCTTATATTCCGTCTGGGTAGCCTCCAACCTGATGGCATAAACATCGACTTCTCTAACTTCCGCTAATGTCCCACCTCCCCCTCGTACTCCATCCGTTATTTATTTATATACACACATTCTTTCTCTCTCTCTCCTTTTTCTCCCTCTGTCCCTCTGCCTATACCCCTTGCCCATCCTCTGGGCTTTTTCCCCCCTCCCCCTTTTCCTTCTCCCTGGCCTCCTGTCCCATGATCCTCTCATATCCCTTTTGCCAATCACCTGTCCAGTTCTTGGCTCCATCCCTCCCCCTCTTGTCTTCTCCTATCATTTTGGATCTCCCCCTCCCCCTCCCACTTTCAAATCTCTTACTCACTCTTCCTTCTGTTAGTCCTGACAAAGGGTCTCGGCCCGAAACATCGACTGCACCTCTTCCTAGAGATGCTGCCTGGCCTGCTGCATTCACCAGCAAATTTGATGTGTGTTGCTTGAATTTCCAGCATCTGCAGAATTCCTCGTGTTTAAGTATTATGGGGTACCTTCACCAGGAGGTCTGCAGCAGTTCAAGAGATGGCTCACTGCCACTTTCTCCTGGACATTTAGAGAGAGTTAAAAAATGCCAGCCTGGCCAGCAGTGTCCAGTCTTGAAAACTGAGTTACCATATACCCAAGTTAAATGTTGAATGTTTATATTGTAAAGTGAAAAAGATAATATTAGAGAAAAATGTAATGAAGTCATTATGAAAAAGAATTGTGAAAAATACATAATTGTCGTACATTTCAGCAAATGAGATTTAGTTTTGCTACTTATTTGCAGATACAAAATGGGTGGACGTATAGTGATACAATCAATGAGAATATGAAGACTCATCCATTATTGAGACCGATTAAAACATTAACCGAAAGGGTAAGGGACTTCAGTGTATGTTTTTTGTCTAAATTGGGTTGTTACTACTGGTTGCTGCATTGTTTTCATGAAATTATAGGAGTATTTACAATGAAGCTTTGGCTCCAACTACACTCTTGAATTTTTATTCATTGGTATAACTGTTAGGAAAGTGTTTGTTTCATATCAGGGCTTAAGGATAGTGTTTCATGGGAGAAAGCTGTTGTAGGAGGAGTGCAGGTGGGTGAGGGGTTAAAATATGTTGATACAGTAGCAGAACTGGAGTAGAGGATGAGGGATTACTTTAAGGGGTCAGTGTAAGAGCTGGACATGACTGTTGCAGCTCTCCACAGTGCAGTGCAGTTAGAAGAGGCCTCACAGATTAAGAGCACAGTACTATTTTGTAAATCCCCTTTAAACTTACCTCCTCACCTTAAACACCTCCAGTATTTGACATTTTAAACCTGGGAAAAGACTTCTTCTTCTATCTATAACATAAGACCATAAGACAAAGGAGCAGAAGTCAGCCATTCGGCCCATCGAGTCTGCTCCACCATTTTATCATGAGCTGATCCACTCCCCCGCCTTCTCACCATAACCTTTGATGCCCTGGCTACTCAGATACCTATCAATCTCTGCCTTAAATACACCCAATGACTTGGCATCCACTGCCGCCCATGGCAACAAATTCCATAGATTCACCACCCTCTGGCTAAAAAAATTTCTTTGCATCTCTGTTCTGAATGGGCGCCCTTCAATCCTCAAGTCATGCCCTCTCGTACTAGACTCCCCCATTATGGAAAACAACTTTGCCACATCCACTCCGTCCATACCTTTCAACATTCAAAATGTTTCTATGAGGTCCCCCCCTCATTCTTCTAAACTCCAAGGAATACAGTCCAAGAGCAGACAAACGTTCCTTATATGTTATCCCTCTCATTCCCAGAATCATTCTAGTCAATCTTCTCTGTACCTTCTCCAACATCAGCACATCCTTTCTTAAATAAGGAGACCAAAACTGCCCACAGTACTCCAAGTGAGGTCTTACCAGTGCCTTATAGAGCCTCAGCATCACATCCCTGCTCCTATACTCTATTCCTCTAGAAATGAATGCCAACATTGCATTCGCTTTCTTCACCACCAACTCAGCCTGGAGGTTAACCTTAAGGGTATCCTGCACGAGGACTCCCAAGTCCCGTTGCATCTCAGAACTTTGAATTCTCTCCCCAGTTAAATACTAGTCTATCCATTTATTTTATTAACATTGAGTTAATAAAAATAAAAATCAACAAAGTAGGTTGCTTTTTACCCATTTTGTGTTTTTTATCTATATTGTTTCCCACATAAATTCCAAAAGAGGAGATTCTATTCCATATATCAATGTTTTGGTTGTGAATTGTGCGTCTCCTAAGGATGAATTTCCACCACTTGGACTGCTTTAATGCAAGGGTCCCATAATTTAATTTGATGCTGAACACCTGTATGTTGACCTGGTAACATTTTCCCTCCTACACCTAATAATGTCATAGCTGATATTAGAACACTTCTGTGGTTGAAGAATGCAGGTGCTTTAGACCATGACACTATTTAGATATGTGTGCCAGTTGGCTGAAATTGATTTCCTTGCTAAGATTAACTTTTATCTGTTTGATGGCAATATCAAACAAATGCAAAGATACATTTTGCTTCCGACAAATGTCTGACTATCTTTAGTCTGTTGGTGGTAATGTTAAAGTAGATATAATGATAGTAGGTTTAAACCCAATATTATTAATCTATATTTTAGGCTATATTTTGTCATGTTTTGTTTCCAATGCTAGCAAGCAATTTTGTATCCAGTACATAGAAATTCTCTCTCCTTTGAAAGTATTTATTGTTTTCCAATAATTGTATATTGATTACTTTGAAATATCTTTAAAGTATTGGAGCTGAATATTACCACACTATAAATGTTGTAGAGCAATCTTTGCCGAATAATTTTGTCAAATTTTTAAGCAGATTAAATAAATCTCTTTAAACTTCTTGCATTTTTATACTGGGTTACCATGAAAGATTTTATAAAATATGTCCTTTCTTTGCAATTTACATGTTGTGATGTATTTATTACATCACATAACATATTGCATGATTCAATATTGCAATGTTATAATGGTCGTTGGAGTAAAGATCACTTCTGTAAATTCAGTCAATCAGAGATACCTTGCTTCAGTTGAATCCATGTTGGACATTGTCTATTTCAGATGGGCTTTAACCAAGATTTTGTAACCTTCATTTCAAAAAGGTTATTTGAACAAAATAATGGAAATAGTAGCCTTTATCAAATGCTCTATACTGATCTCCACTTCAAGCTACAGTCACATTGCACTGATGGGTTATGGTGCTCTAAATAGTTCCAGTTAAATATTGCTTGTACTTTTTAAAAACAAAGACATCACTCAGGATGCACCCGGGCTGGCAGACTGAATGTGTGCCATTGCCGGGGACTGGCAGCACCTGCTTCAAGTGTTGACAGACTGCCCAGATCATATGGTATCTTTCATCACCTCCTGTTAAATGTGAAATCTGCCTTCTCCACAGCTCTTTTCCTTTGTCAGCACAGCTCTCCCAAGCCTTGAGCTTTCTCTATAGTAAAGAAAGCTCAACAGTTTGTAACCACCCTTGCCATGGCAGAGTGTACCCCTGAATATCACATCTCAGTGCTTACCAACAGCACTGTTTGCCCCAGCTCGCCAAACATCAGACTCTTGGACATCACTTTTATGCTGAGCCTTGGTAATTCATAGTGTTGAGGAGGACATGGTGTCAGATTCTTGCTGCAGCAGCAATGAGACGGTTTGAGGTTTATGCCCAGTTCCCAGAATGCAACAGCAGAGGGCAAAGGGTTGCACACAGTTTCTCAGCACAGCAGAAATCAGCAAGGAGGTACCAGTGTACAGCAGAAATGTGAAACAGGCCACCACGTGAGATGACACATTGGAGTCATTATTTAAAGCATATATACACGACCCTCAAGACTATGTAACTGGGGGTCTGACTTTGTGTCTATAGGTTTATCCACAATAAAAGAACAATATAAACCTCATAATGCTTTAATTTTAATTTCATTTTTTATGTATATGCATCACTCCAGCAAAGTCTATAAATATCAGGTAGTCATGGAAATTTGCAGAGTCCTTAAAACTGCTTTGCGTACTTCCAATATAGTTTTAAAATTATTGAATTGAACTACACTTGCTACACAGGAAAAGGGATTGTATTGCTGGCCATCCAAGGAATCTTTCCGGATCATGTTGGCTTTAAATTGGAACATCGAAAGGACAAAAGAAAGTGAAGCCATGATGCAGCACATTGAAAATGAAAAACTACGCAAGTCTTCTCAGGTACAGCAACTTCCCTTCGGTCTACCAAAGCGGCTCCTGTTACTTTCTCAAGTATGTTTTATGAAGAGATTGGAGAAATATTCATTTTAGATTTCACTTATTCATGTGGCTTTTTGGTGTATGTTCAGCTTTGATCAGACCCTGTAAGCCAGTTATCTCTGTAGCATTGATTTGAATTAAGTTGTTAGCACCTGCAAGATCTTGATGTGAGGAGATTTCATTTAGTGTACATGTTATCTTTCTAAATTAATAAGTAATTGGACCAATGGAATTTCCCAAATTATTCTGACTTAATAGTTTTGATGTTAACACGACAAGATGGGAAAATAACAAGCAGTGTGATGAAACATAAAGAATGCTGAATATGACCCAATGGGTCGAATATACACCTGCTGGTATATCTCCAGTAGCAGACTTAGTTCCATGTAGGTGTCCCACTGTGTGAGCAAACAGCTGGTTTAAACCCTGCTGGTCCTTTGTATGTCCATGTGAAGTGAAGGAAAGATGAGAAATGAACTCCACATTAAGTTGGCCAGGAGGAGCGGATGTTCTACCCTAGTCACTTGGTGAAAGGCCACCCATAAAAATGTTGATATTTCTTTCCTTGTTTCCTTTATCACTAACTCCTTTGCTATTTTTGACCTCCCCTCTCACTGCAGCCCTGATATCTTTCACCAATCATGCCAAGATCACAGCTAGTACATTTTTCCTTCTGCCAAATTCCCTTTTGTGGACTTCCTCTGCGATTCTCCACACAACACCTGACCATCGTGTCAATTTGGCCACTTACCTTGTTGGGAATCAAGGAACAAATGATCATTTGTATTGATCAAGTCCTCCTCATTCCCAGCTTTACTGAGTCTTCATCTGCTTCACAGCCCCTTGGATCTTCCTGCTTACCTGCAAATCCAGAGGCAAATGTAACTCAATGCATGAAAAAAATGTTCATTTCATGCAACTGATGGCAAGTATAGTAAATGAAGCTAATGTGTCATAGATCCAGGGGAAGGGATGTTGTCAATGTGGAGTTCACATGTTCTCTCCATGACTCTCCGTACTCCAGTCACTCTAGTTTCTTCCCACTTCCCAAGATGGTTCAAGTTAATGACACAAAAGTTAAATGACTTAGTGGGTTTGTGTGAGAAATTAAGTTGTATGGGAACAGGGGAAATAACATGGGGGGAATGGGATGAATGGGATTGTCCCTCTGGGACCTAGCATGAACCCAATGGGCTGAATAGCAGCCTCCCAAGTCTTTACTAGTACTGTACAAATATTTTTACTAAGTAGTCCAGGATAAAGGCATTTAATTTGTTTCAAATTGAGAGCAAAACTGCGACTTAATCTGTGGTGATAACTTCTTGAATTGTCTCTTGCAGAGTTCAGGGGGATACACTCCAGTTCCTGTTGACTTGTCAAATGCTCTGCTCTCCAGAGAGAATCAGGTCAGTGGCACCATCTGCTGCCTGCCTTCTCATATAAATTGCAGTTCAAACTAGACATTCTGCAATGTGATCAAATTTCATCCACTTTTGTTTACAGATAAAGGTGCTTGATGGGAAATTTTCCAAAGTAGTCACTCTTCATTTGCAAACATTTTACTCTCAAGCAGCGAAGCCCAAACTTTAATCTTGATAAATTAACAAAAGCAGTAAATGGCTTATTAGGGTTTGTGCTGAATATTTGATACAATTCAGAAGAGACAGTTTCACTGTGTGAAGTCAAACTGAGATGGGTATTAATATTGATTAATTTATTTTGCTTTGGTCTGCTGGTCTTCCATGTGACATGCAGAAATAGGTTATGAGGTTTGCACACGAAAACTAACTTTCCCTAACTAAACTATTCTAATATTGATGTGATTATCTAACTGTGTAGGATATTGTTCAGTGTATGGTCTTCACAATAAACATAATATATCCAAACCTTTATCTACCACTGTATTAATCTCTTCCCCACTTATCAGTAAAAGGATGGGAGGGATGGGAGAACTCGACACTGGTAATGTCATTTGTTCCCTACTTAACAGTTTTCATTCCAGGCCTCTGTACCACCCTCTGCAATTGGATCCGCATCTTCCTAACCGGAAGACCACAATCTGTGCGGATTGGTGATAACATATCCTCCTCGCTGTTGATCAACACTGGCACACCTCAGGGGTGTGTGCTTAGCCCACTGCTCTACTCTCTATATCCACATGACTGTGTGGCTAGGAATAGCTCAAATACCATCTATAAATTTGCTGATGATACAACCATTGTTGGTAGAATCTCAGGTGGTGACAAGAGGGCATACAGGAGTGAGATATGCCAACTAGCAGAGTGGTGCCGCAGCAACAACCTGGACCTCAACGTCAGTAAGATGAAAGAGCTGATAGTGGACTTCAGGAAGGATAAGACGAAGGAATGCAGACCAATCCTCATAGAGGGATCAGAAGTAGAGAGAGTGAGAAGTTTCAAGTTCCTGGGTGTCAAGATCTCTGAGGAGATCTTGCCTGATTTTAGAAATTGGCTTAAGAACTCAATGCCCAAAACCATGTAACTTCCCCTTTCAAAATTGGGGGAGTTTTAACAAACTGAGTTCAATTCAGCAGGGAAAATACCGAAGTGATTGAAGTCATTCCTGATGTACAAATAATTTTGCATCTTGGAGATAAGTTATCACAATCCAAGGATACTATTGCTTAGATCATTGTATTCACACATCTCCAGCTGTTTCATCAACAATCAAGGGTGAAGTTGATTATCCTACTACTTAGTTGCATTTCCAGCATTGATGGAGGGTCAGCCCAGGCTAATGTCCAAATGGATTCAGAGTGCTGCATACATTCTCACCTCTGCATGGTAAAGATTAAGGTCAACCCCATTGTGTTTTCTTTCCTTTTGAAATTGAAAACATCTTTTCTGAAGATTGCACTTCACAGCCAGATTTTAATTGTCCTATAATTTCTTGATCAGTGAGATGATTATCAAGAAACTTCATCTCATCTTTTTAAAATATCCACTCACTTTTGGACATATAAGTTAACTTTTAACATAAGACCATAAGATACAGGAGCAGAATTAGGACATTTGGCCCATCAAGTCTGCTCTACCATTTCTTCATGGCTGACCCATTTTCCCTCTCAGCCCCAGTCTCCAGCCTTCTCCCCACATCCCTTCATGCGCTGACCAGTCAAGAATCTATTAACCTCTGCCTTAAATATACATAAAGACTTGGCCTACACAGCTGCCTGTGGCAGCGAATTCCACAGATTCATTACTCTCTAGCTAAAGAAATTCCTACTCATCTCTGTTCCAAAAGGATGCCCCTCTATTCTGAGGCTGTGTCCTCTGGTCTTGGGTTCTCTCACCATAGGAAATATCCTCTCCACATCCACTCTATCAAGGCCTTTCATATAAGTCATCTTTTAACATATAAGACACAAGAGTAGAATCAGGCCATTCACCCCATCTAGTCTGCTCTGTCACTTGACCATGGCTGATTTATTTTCCCCTTTCAGTCCCATTCTCCTGCCTTCTCCCCATAACCTTTGACACCTTTATTAGTCAAGACCCCATTAACTTCTGCTTTAAATATACCCAGTGACTTAGCCTCCCAGCCATCTGTGGCAATCAGTTCCAAAGATTCACTGCCTCATCTCAGTTCTAAAGGAATGTCCTTTTATTCTGAGGCTGTGCCCTCTGATCCAAAATTCGCTCACTAATGGAAACATCACTCCATGTCCACTCTGTCTAAGCTTTTCAGCATTTGGTGGTTATTAGTGAAGTGCCCCCACATCCTTCTGAATTCAGAGCCATCAAATACTCCTCACATGTTAACTTTTTCTTCCCTGGGATCAGTCTCATGAACCTCCTCTGGATCCTCTCCAATACCAGCACATCCTCCCTTAGATATGGGGCCTAAAACTGCTCACAATACGCCAAATGTGGCCTGACCAATACTTTAAAAAGCCCCAGCATTATATCCTTGTTTTTATATTCTTGTCCTCTTGAAATGAATACTAACAATACATTTGCGTATCTTACCACTGACTCAACCCTCGAGTTCACCTTTAGGGAATCCCGCACTAGGACGACTTCCAAATCCCTTTGCACCTCCAATTTCTCAATTCTTTCCCCGTTAGAGAAAGATCTATGCCCTTATTCCTTTTACTGAAGTGCATTATCATTCACTTCCCAAAGCTGCATTCTATCTATCACCCCTTTGCCCATTCTCCTAATCTATCTTAGTCCTCTGCAGACTTCCTGCTTCCTCAACACTACCTGCCCCTCCACCTATCTTTGTATCATCCACAAACAAAGACATCAAGTCTGTCATGCAGATCATTGATATATACAGTAATGCAGAAAGCTGGAGAATGCTCAAGCTGACTGTCCAGTGCACTAGATGGGGGGGGGGGGGGAGCTCTGCAGGACGATCTATTTCTTGTCTGAGAAGGTAGTCTGAGCCCTTTCTACTCTGATGAGTGATGCAAAAGATGCAATAGCATTGTTGTAGGTAAGAGCAGGTTTAATTTTCTGCCAATTCCTTGCATAATTCTTTGGTCAAGACTTATTTGTGCTCACTATATTTAATGTCAACAGCCTTTCACCAAAAAATGGGGAGTAATAGAGATGAACAGGTTTTAAGGTGCAGAGAGAGGAGGGGATATAGAACTCAAAACTAAATTAAGATACAGGGGCTTATTTGTTACCGGTGCCAAAATAAATCTGACAACTTTCATTATTACTTCCTCTTGTTCGTGATACAGGATTTACAGTGTACTGCCCTCCACAGACCAAACCTGCCCTGCCTACTCATCACGCACATTGGCCCACATTTTGTTCCTCATACTCGATGATAACCGCCTCTCCAAGTGCTCACCAAGAACCTTTCCCCACCTCCACAATCATGAGCTTGACATTAGCTACCCCTGTCCTTGCGACAGACCCTTCCCCACACATCCACAATATGGTCACCCCAGGCTTCCCACTTCCATTGTGCTTATCTCTCTCACCTCATACTAACGACTGACATGTTCTTCTCCCCCGCCCCCAAAAAATACTTCTGTTCAGTACATAGAGTGCCCCACCCACCCCTTGCTTACGATCTCCATCCTCACCTCAGATCACCCTAGTGCTCACCAAGGACACTCTTACCATGTTCATCACTATATTTCCCTCAGACTCCACTCCTCCCTTCCCTGCCTCATGCTCAATGCAGGCCTACACATCCCTGTGTTTATCTCGTACCCACAATAATAGATTGCACTGTCCTCATGTTGTTTGCACAGGAAGAATTAAATGTCAAAAACCAACCTTAGCTCCTGGTAAACGTATTGTGTGTAGTGGAGGTTTCTGCATTTTATGTCCTATCACACAGGGTCCATTGCAAGCTGATGAAAAAATGTTGTCTTTTCACTAAGCCAGAATTCTTACTACAGTTGTCAAAACACTGTCGCTGTTTCTGATATTCAAAAATATTTCAATATTAATCAAGCATTTTAAATATCGAGGAATGTAAATGTTACACAATGTAAGTATACTGGAAATGGCTTCAACATATATGAACACTTGTTTTTTTTAAACCCCCACCCCAAGAATACAAACATATAACTTAATCCCTCTCTTCTGATGAATCATGTGCTGAGTCAAGCATCAGAGCACAGAAGCTATGCAGGTTTGCACTCTAGTTGTAACATTGAGTCAGGCACATAATAGTAAGAACACCCTGGATCTTTCTGCAGTTTCTCCACAGTTAAATGATGTCTGATTTGCATATATGTTTTATTGATGTTGTTACTTCATAAGCAAGTGATGAACTGTTAGAGCATACTTCTGGTGGTAGCTTTAATTTATCAGTTTTTAAAATGTTGTGTCACTTTAAGCACATGTAATAAAGAGAGTTGTAAATTGTCAGTATGCCCCTACATCAACATTAATAAGTAATGCAATGAGAAACTTGTGTTGCTGTTGGTTTCTTACCCAGGCAATGGCCGAGCTCATGGCCGAAAACTATTATAATATCTGGGCCAAGAAAAGGAAAACTGAATTAGAAAGCAAAGGTAAGTCTGTGAATTTTGCAAGACAAGTATTTGAAGATGCTGGAAATGTGAAGTAACAACATAAAATTTTCAAAACAACAGGTCAGACAGCATCTGTGAAGAGAGAAACAGAATTAAAGTTTCAGGAAAATGAGTTTGCAACAATTGTTTTTGAACTGTATTATACTGACTGATCATTATATGTATTGATTCTTTTAGTGTAATAAAGGCAGTGGTGGAGGTAGGAATGGTTAGGGTGGGGTATAGAAATTTGCCTTCAGTCATCCATGCCCAAAATATGCAATTATGACTGTAATTAAAACTCTATGTTCAATGTTTTTTTGCCCTTGACTTAAACGAAGCTGGTTTTTGGAAGCAGATTCCACTGTGCAGGTGTTCCTACTTTGTGTTTCTCATGTTAGTGACGGTGAATGACATTCTACCCAAAACATTTAAGAAATCTAAAGTCTAAATCTCTAGCCATATATTTTTGAGTGGTGACCAAACTGCATTTGTTTTTCAATACCTGAAATGTTCAATTGTATGTGTGAGTTTATTACGAAAACACCTTACATAATTCATGCGCATCTGCTCTTACCCCATCCTCCCGCCACCCCACTAGGAATAGGGTTCCCCTTGTCCTCACCTACCACCCCACCAGCCTCTGGGTCCAACATATAATTCTCCATAACTTCCGCCACCTCCAACGGGATTCCACCACTAAGCACATCTTTCCTCCCCCCCCACCGCCTTTTGCTTTCCGCAGGGATCGCTCCCTATGCGACTCCCTTGTCCATTCGTCCCCCCCCATCCCTCCCCACTGATCTCCCTCCTGGTACTTATCCTTGTAAACGGAACAAGTGCTACACATGCCCTTACACTTCCTCCCTCACCACCATTCAGGGCCCCAGACAGTCCTTCCAGGTGAGGCGACACTTCACCTGTGAGTCGGCTGGGGTGATATGCTGTGTCCGGTGCTCCCTATGCAGCCTTCTATTTATTAGCGAGACTCGACGCAGGCTGGGAGACCATTTCACTGAATACCTACGCTCTGTCCACCAGAGAAAGCAGGATCTCCCGGTGGCCACACGTGTAATTCCACGTCCCATTCCCATTCTGATATGTCTATCCATGACCTCCTCTACTGTCAAGATGAAGCCACACTCAGGTTGGAGGAACAACACCTTATATTCCGTCTGGGTAGCCTCCAACCTGGTGGCATGAACATTGACTTCTCTAACTTCCGTTAATGCCCCACTTCCCCTTCTTACCCCATCCCTTATTTATATATTTATGATTATTATTATTTTTTTCTCTATCTCTTTTTTCTCCCTCTGTCCCTCTCACTATAACACCTTGCCCATCCTCTGGGCTCCCCTCCCCCTTTCCTTCTCCCTAGGCCTCCCGTCCCATGATCCTCTCCCTTCTCCAGCCTCGTATCCCTTTTGCCAATCAACTTTCCAGCTCTTAGCTCCATCCCTCCCCCTCCTGTCTTCTCCTATCATTTCAGATCTCCCCCTCCCCCTCCCACTTTCAAATCTCTTACTATCTCTTCTTTCAGTTAGCCCTGACGAAGGGTCTCGGCCCGGAATGTCGACTGTACCTCTTCCTATAGATGCTGCTTGGCCTGCTGCGTTCACCAGCATTTTTTGTGTGTATTGCTTGCATAATCATCGTCATTCTTTGGACCAAATATATGTAATAAAAATTTACTTCCGAAATTACATAGCACAGTTCTCAATGTGAAGTTCCTTGCTGCAGCAAGCTGAAATAGATTGGTTATGGGATTTATTGGGAGTACCAAAAATTACCCAGAAGCACAGAAAATGATCTGAGATATCTCAACTATTTCACAACTCCCAAGTTTCACAACATGTTTGACTGCAGTGTTGTTGGAGGTATCATCATTCAAGTGTAACTTTTAACCTCTTTGGCAGACACTGAAGATCCCACAACTCCCTTTTGATCATATAATTTATTGCTGTCTGTGGCTACTCCATTTTCTCTGGCAGAATAGGACTACCCTGCAAAATTCCTCATTGTAAAGCTTATTACAACATCTTGGAATTGTGGAAGGTGCTATGTAATGAATATTCTTTGAAAGCCCATTGGATTTGCTTTCTGACTGTAATTTCACTGTAATTTGTCAGGAAGAAGGTTGCATTGCTTGCTTTCTGATAAATAAGTCATGATCAGTACACCAAATCAGCATCTAGAAGGGAGATAGAAAATCTGGCTGAGTGGTGCCATAACAACAACCAGCAAGACCAAGGAACTGATTATTGACTTCAGGAGGAGGAAACCAGAGGTCCATGAGCCAGTCCTCATCAGAGGATCAGAGGTGGAGAGGGTCAGCAACTTTAAATTCCTCAGTGTTATCATTTCGCAGGACCTATCTCGGGCCCAGCACGTAAGTGCAATTATGAAGAAAGCACAGCAGTGCCTCTTTTTCCTTGGGAGTTTGTGAAGATTCAGAATGACATCTAAAACTTTGACAAACTTCTATAGATGTGTGGTGGAGAGTATATTGTCTGGTTGCACCATGGTCTGGTAAGGAAGCACCAATGAAAATCCTACAAGAAGTATTGGATATGACCCTCCACTCCACGGAGCACATCTACATGAAATGTTGTCACAGAAAAGCAGCATCTGTCATCAAGAACTCCTGCCACCAATCACCTCTTCTCACTTAAGCCATCAGGAAGAAGGTACAGGAGCCTCAGCATTCACACCACTAGGTTCAGGAACAGTTGCTACCCTCTCAACCATCAGGCTCTTGAACCAGTGTAGATAACTTCGCTCAACTTCACTCGCCCCATCTCCGAACTATTCCCACAACCGCTGGACTCGCTCTCAAGGACTCTTCATCTCATGTTCTTAATATTTATTGCTTATTATTATTAATTTTTTTCTTTTGTATTTGAACAGTTTGTTGTCTTTTGTACACCCAAGCGGAACGCCCAAGCTGATGCAGTCTCTCATTGATTCTATTATGGTTATTATTTTATTATGGATTTATTGAGCATGCCCATAAGAAAATGAATCTCAGGGTTGCATATGGTGACATTTATATACTCTGATAATGTATTCTTTGAACTTTGTCATTGACTAACTTGTTTCTAACCTGAACTAGGTGGAGGCAGCCAAATCTCTTTTATGCCTTATGATACCTTGACTGCCAAGGAGAAGGCCCGTGATCGTGATAAGGCTCATGAGCTGCTCAAGTTCCTCCAAGTGAATGGCTATGCAGTATCTAGGTAATGGATGAGCTTGATGGAACTTAGCAAGTGGGAGAATGGTATGCTCACTCATGACACTCAAAAAGTTAGGAAGTAGGTACAAGAAAAGTAACTAAGAAAGAAAGAGTGTTTTCCTTTTATTTCATTGGATAGTGAGCATGAAAGTGAGAAAGCCTCTTTATAACTGGACTATTGTGAGATTTAGGCTCCTGACTTAAAGAGTAATATATTTGCATTGGAGGCAGTTTAGAGACTGATCAGCAGGTTGATTCCTGGTACAGAAGGATTGTCCTGTGAGGAAACATTTGTGAGCAATTTGTATGGATATGCATTTGAATCAGAAGTAATAAGAGGTAATCTTCATGAAATACAAAAAGTCCTGAGGGTGATTGACGGATACTGAGATGTTGGATTCACTCAGGAATTTATAGCACATTTAAAGATCTACAACAAGATTGTTCAATTTGCAAGTTAGAAATTCACAAAGACTTAAATTGGTTTCTAGAACTAAATTACAGCTTTGAGATACTGAATTTAGACATGGGACACAATCTCAGAATAAAGAAAGTTTATTTTTTGAGATTTGTGAATATTTGGAATTCTCCACCGTTGAGAGCTGTAGAAGCTGAATCATTGAATATATTCAAGACTGCAATTGATTTTTGATCTATAGAGAATTCAAGTGCTATGAGGAATGTGAATCTGAGGTCAAGTTCAGATCTTATGATTTTATTGAAAGGTATATGTGGCTGATTTCAGCTCCTATTTCTGAAGTCCTCATTATTACAGTCTCTAACCATGATGCAGGATGACACAGAAATTGCTAAGCCAATGTGAGAAGCTTCATGTTATGTATAGAATCAGAGTGGTGTTGAACAGTAATAATACATTGTTGAAGTTATCAGTATTAAACATTGTATGTCACAACACTTTGATCATTATGCTATATTTTCAGAGGCTTGAAAGATATGGAATTGGATTCTTCTTCTTTTGAGAAACGATTTGCTTATAAATTCCTGGTAAGGGTGTTAAAATGTGTCGACACAGCTCAGGAATTTATAGCGCATTTAGGTAAGTGGTTCTTCCTTCCCACTCACATTCAAACAGTTACTGCTTCTTTGTCTTTATTGTTACAGACTACAACAGAAATACTCATTATTAAATTATTAATACACAAAGATTTATACCAGTTTATACAACTGATTTACAACTCTGGGTCAATACTGTGTATGTAATGTTATGCAGGTCTGGGTCTTGTGGTGATCATGCCAGGCCCATACTTAAACCACATTGGCCAACATCTCAGCTGTTGCAAAGGAGTTTTAAGTCTTCATCATGGATCCAGAGGAATACTCCTGTCCCTAAATCCACAAACAGATTGTATTTTTAAAAAAAGGCAAATTAATGATTATTGAGAAAAATCAACCCTCTTAATTTCTTAAGAGGAAATTGAAAAGTCAGATTTTTCTCTGGCAATTAAATTTAAAACTGTAGTGTCTGATCTTGATGCTGAGAGAGGGTTCAGACTTGTACTTACAGAAGGATCTGCTTACCACTTGTTACCTGGTTGTGGCAGTTGGTTACATTGGAAATCAGGCAGCTCGGGCAGATTTCAATTGCTTACCTATATTTTCCTGTAGAACATGGGTTAAGATTGTACTCTCTCCCCCCCCCCACCCGCATCTTTACTTGGAAACTGTATGATTTGTGTCTCTAAACCAATTTCTGCACATTGGCTTGTGTGCTTATTTCGAAATACTGAGTTTATGAAACATTGTTGAAGTTGAATTGCTGAGGCTATACTTTGGTATCAAATGATGTGCTATTACTGTATTGCATGATTAGTGTTTGGAAGGTACCCCCCCACCCCCACCATGCTGGATTTTCCTCCATCTCCCTCCATCAACCGAAGGATCCAAATTCTATTCCATAATTAATTTTTCACCAATTAAGTTACAGTTTGCATGAAAAATTAGTACATTTAAAAATATCAATGTTTGAGTGAGAAAATCACTCCTCTTTATTCTGTAAGAAAGATTTGATATCTAGATTTTTACCACAGCAGGATTACAATACACTCTGAGTTGAACAATTGTACTCGGGCGGTGGGTGCTATTCAGGCATAATCCACTTTGAAGTGATCCACAGAAGCAAACCCAACCTCCCTTTCATTTAACATTTCACTTGTAGATGTAGCTAGTATACATAATGCCAAAACATGAACTGAGAAACTCATCTGCTATTTAAAAAAACCTTTTTGAAGCATTTGACCTGATTCCTAAAAGGAGAAGCCCTCCTTCCTCCTTTCTTTGATAGATTCACAAATTGCCTATTTGTTGGGAGCATATCCTTTTGAACTAATAGATGTCATTTATTTTATTTTTGAAGAGTTGGATCTCCATTTTATACATTTCAAAAGTTGTCTTAATCTGATTTACTTGACTGTAACTGTTTAATTTCAGATTAATACCTTGCTGTGAGTGAACCATTTATTTTTGTATTGACAGAGGCCATTGTCAGTAGTGGTAAAGCAGACAAATCTCATGAGCAAGAGATAAAGTTTTTTGCCAAGGTACGTTATATTACAGGGGGTCGCTAAAGAAATTTCTGATTTCCCAAAAGAAATGTTGAATTTATGGTGTTGGCAAAGCCTAGCAACTTGGCATGAATTCCTATTAATAAGTAGTATTCAATTACTCGAAAGGGAACATTAAACAAATATTTTAGTTTAAATCTATTGACAGCAATTTATATCCATTCATTATTTCATAAAGTTTTATTTTAATATGAACAAATAGAGACACAAGTGCACCAACCATTGAGTCGCTTTACCACATCTTACTGAAGTGTGCTGATCAAAACAGTGCGTATTACTCCAAATATAATCATATTCCATGATACAATAGAAAAGGTGAAATGGATTGCTGGAGAACTTGTAAAATAAATTAGACTGTAAGACCTAGGAGCAGAATTTGGCCATTTGGCCCATTGAATATGCTTCACCATTCCATCATGGTTGATTTATTATCTCTGTCAATCCCATACTGAATAATTGCTATTATTAAGAAAGTCAGAAGGCATGGGATCCATGGAAGTTTGGCCAGGTGGATTCAGAACTGGCTTGCCTGCAGAAAGCAGAGGGTAGTGGTGGAGGGAGTACATTCGGATTGGAGTGTTGCGACTAGTGGTGTCCCACAAGGATCGGTTCTGGGAACTCTACTTTTCGTGATTTTTATTAACGACCTGGATGTGGGGGTAGAAGGGTGGGTTGGCAAGTTTGCAGACGACACAAAGGTTGGTGGTGTTGTGGATAGTGTAGAGGATTGTCGAAAGTTGCAGAGAGACATTGATAGGATGCAGAAGTGGGCTGAGAAGTGGCAGATGGAGTTCAACCCAGAGAAGTGCGCGGTGGTACACTTTGGAGGACAAACTCCAAGGCAGAGTACAAAGTAAATGACAGGATACTTGGTCATGTGGAGGAGCAGAGGGATCTGGGGGTACATGTCCACAGATCCCTGAAAGTTGCCTCACAGGTAGATAGGGTAGTTAAGAAAGCTTATGGGGTGTTAGCTTTCATAAGTAAAGGGATAGAGTTTAAAAGTCATGAGGTAATAATGCAGCTCTATAAAACTCTGGTTAGGCCACACTTGGAGTACTGTGTCCAGTTCTGGTCGCCTCACTATGGGAAGGATGTGGAAGCATTGGAAAGGGTACAGAGGAGATTTACCAGGATGCTGCCTAGTTTAGAGAGTATGCATTATGATCAGAGATTAAAGGAGCTAGGGCTTTACTCTTTGGAGAGAAGGAGGATGAGAGGAGACATGATAGAGGTATACAAGATACCTCCTGGCATAATTTACATATTACTATTTAACTATTTATGATTTTATTACTATTTATTATTTATGGTGCAACTGTAATGAAAACCAATTTCCCCCGGGATCAATAAAGTATGACTATGACTATGACTAAGATATTAAGAGGAATAGATAGAATGGACAGTCAGCGCCTCTTCCCCAGGGCACCACTGTTCAATACAAGAGGACATGGCTTTAAGGTAAGGGGTGGGAAGTTCAAGGGGGATATTAGAGGAAGGTTTTTTACTCAGAAAGTGGTTGCTGTGTGGAATGCACTGCCTGAGTCAGTGGTGGAGGCAGATATACTAGTGAAATTTAAGAGACAGGTATATGGAGGAATTTAAGGTGGGGGTTTATATGGAAGGCAGGGTTTAAGGGCTGGCACAACATTGTGGGCTGAAGGGCCTGTAATGTGCTATACTATTCTATGTTCCATGGTCTATTTTCCTGCCTTCTCCCCATAACCTTTGAATCCCTGACTAATCACACACAAAATGCTGGAGGAACTCAGCAGGCCAGGCAGCATCTATGGAAAAGAGTAAACAGTTGATGTTTCAGGCTGAGACTCTTCATCAGGATCCCAAATGAGTTGCATTGAATTGAATTGAATTGACTTTATTTCTTACATCCTTCACATACGTGAGGAGTAAAAATCTTTAAGTTACATCTCCGTCTAAATGTGCAATGTGCAATTATAGTGATTTATAATAAATAGAACAGTCAATGTAACATAGAATATGCTCAAGTCAGCGTGAGTTAATCAGTCTGATGGCCTGGTGGAAGAAGCTGTCCCGGAGCCTGTTGGTCCTGGCTTTTGTGCTGCGATACTGTTTCCTGGATGGTAGCAGCTGGAATAGATTGTGGTTGGAGTGACTCGGGTTCTCAATGATCTTATGGGCCCTTTTTACACATCTGTATTTGCAAATGTCCTGAATCATGGGAAGTTCACAACTACAGATGTGCTGGGCTGTCTGCACCACTCTCTGCAGAGTCCTGCGATTAAGGGAGATACAGTTCCCATACCAGGCAGTGATGCAGCCAGTCAGGATGCTCTCAATTGTGCCCCTGTAGAAAGTTCTTAGGATTTGGGGGCCCATACCGAACTTTCTCAACTGTCTGAGGTGGAAAAAGCACTGTTGTGCCTTTCTCACCACACAGCTGGTGTGTACAGGCCATATGAGGTCCTCAGTGACGTGGATGCCGAGGAACTTAAAGCTGTTTACCCTCTCAACCCCAGATCCATTGATGTCAATAAGAGTTAGCCTGCCTCCATCCCTCCTGTAATCTACAACCAGCTCCTTTGTTTTTGTGATATTGAGGGAGAGGTTGTTTTCTTGACACCACTGTGTCAGAGAGATGACTTCTTCCCTGTTATTGTTTGAGATAAGGCCAATCAATGTAGTGTCACCAGCAGATTTAATTAGCAGATTAGAGCTGTGGGTGGCGACACAGTCATGGGCATACATGGAGTAAAGGGGAGGACTCAGTACACAGTCCTGAGGGGCTCCTGTATTGAGAGTCAGAGGAGTGGAGGTGAGGGAGCCCACTTTTAGCACCTGCCAGCTATCTGACAGAAAGTCCAGGATCCAGCTGCATAAGGCAGGGTGAAGGCCAAGGTCTCTGAGCTTCCTATCGAGCCTGGATGGAATTATGGTATTGAATGCTGAACTGTAGTCCAAGAACAGCATTCTCACATAAACATCCTTCTTCTCCAAATGTGTGAGGGTGGTATGTCAAAAAGTGGCTATTGTGTCGTCTGTCAATCAGTTGTGTCAGTAGGTAAATTGTAGGGAGTCCAGTGTGGGTGGTAGCATGCTGCAGATGTAGTCCTTGACCAGCCTCTCAAAACATCTGCTTATTATTGAGGTGAGTGCGACAGGAAGCCAGTCGTTCAGGTATGTTACCTTGGTCTTTTTTGGGTACAGGGATAATGGTGGACGTTTTGAAGCAGAAGGGCACTCTACACTGGGAGAGGGAGAGATTAAAAATGTCAGTAAACACACCTGCCAGTTGTGCTGCGCACATCCTGAGTACTCGCCCTGGGATGCCGTCCAGTCCCGCAGTCTTGTGACTGTCCACACATGAGAAACATCTGTGTACCTCAGCCTCAGAGATGACCAGGTTGCAGGTTGTAGCAGTGGCTTTCCTCAGAGGCTCAGAGTTAGTGACATCGAAATGAGCATAAAAGTGATTGAGCTCCTCTGCGAGAGAGGCCGCGATGTTGGCGGCACCACAACGTTTGGCTTTGAAGTCTGCGATGGTATGCAGCCCTCGCCTGACGTCACGTGTGCTATTCGTTGTGAATGTTGACTCAATCTTGTCCCTGTATTGTTGTTTCACAGCCTTGATAGCTTTGCGCAGATGATAGCTGCTTTTCTTGAGCTCTGGTTGATCTCCAGCAATGTAAGGTCTATATCACGCGGTAAGTGCTGCTCGCACGGAACTATTGATCCAGGGTTTCTGGTTCGGGAAGACCCTGACTGACTTCTGGGGGGACAACATCGTCGATGCACTTCCGGATGAAGCATGTGAATCCATCAGTGAACTCGGAGACATCCTGATCATGGAAGACATTCCAGTCAACATCATTGAAGCAGTCCTGCAGCCTGGAGGCCGATTGGTCGGACCAACAGTGGACGGTTTTAACTATGGCCTCCTCTTGTTACAGTTTCTGCCTGTACATCGGCAAAAGCAGGATCGAAGAGTGGTCTGATTTTCCTAAAGCTGGGCAAAGAAGAGCTTTGTAAGCATCGCAGAAAGGAATGTAGCAGCTCCCCCCATCTCACACGCGGAACACACCACTAACCCTGGATCCATTCTTATTGCACCAGCTATGTACTAATAGACAAAGAAAGAGGGGAAAAATTTTAATCTTAAAAATCATAAATAATCTTATTAGAAACTTACTTAGAATTTTCACTTGTGCTTGTCCAAACCTATTGTGCTCTAGCCTTGGCCCACTCCAACAATGGTCACCCACTTACATGTCCCTTTTTATTGGCTCAAAAAAACTCACTCTGGGTGAGACTTTTTACTTTCAAATGGCTCCCACCTTGCAATTATGTCTCTCTCTCTCTCTTATTCGCTACTTCAAATTGACAGATATTGTGGATTGACAGGATATTTTATCCAATGAGAACCATAATTTATGAAGCTTGTGGTTTCACTGTGGCACCTCCTTGGGCAACTCATTCCAGCAGTGAGAGGTAATAAAATAAAATTTTGGAGGAGTGCTCCTAAGGAGCAGACCTAAGCAGTTAGAGTTCAAATATAAACATGCATCAAACTGCAATCTTGGAAACACTGCACTGATAAAATGACAATGCAACTCAAGAGCAGGATTCAAAGAAATGATGCAAATGTAGATAATATTGTGTTGTCTGAGTTTGATAATCCATGGAGTGTATGTCCTGTGAAATGGCCATCCAGGCCATAAGAATGTTTGTGGATTGAGTGTGAAGACCGGTTTGCACGTGCATAAATGTGTTGGAGAATTGTTATTCCAGCCACTTGATATAAATGAGTTGCCAAATGAGAACTCATCCTGCACCAGCCATTACTCTAAAGTAGATGCATCAGAGGATCCATATGGCAGATATAACATGGTACACATCAAGGAAAACTGTTAAATTCAGTGTTAGCTGCAACTGAATTTATTGAGTCCCACCTTTGAGAAATAAGGTTGTGTTCCCTAAAGGAAAAGGAACTGTATTTACAGAGAAGCCGTCTTTTGGGTGAGATGTAAAAAAGATTCAGTTTGCCTCTCAAATGAAAATAGGAGCTTATGAAATAAACAGGGACATTATCTGTGGTGCCCCTCAGTTTATACCACCAGAGAAGTTGGCTGCATCGGAGAGCTCATTGTGCACACTTAAGGCTCATCTTTACTTGTGCGTCAACTCTATGCTGTAGGTACGGCGTCGCCACGAACCCTACGCAGAGCCTACGCGGATCCCTATGCCGTAGCCTGACGTGCACCTCTCCCAAAATGTAACTACGCGTCTCAGCAACGCAGACCGCAACAACTGTGATTGGTCCGCCTGGTAGCATCGCATTTCCTCCTACACTGTAATAGCTTCCCATTGGCTGACTGAAGGGCAGGGAAGGAACTCTGGCTGCAATGCTTTCCATAAAGCTTTACAGACCTCCGAAATTATGGAGGACACATTTCGCTTTTACGAAAAAAGACGCTCGCTTTAAACTTGTTTACCCTGAGAAAGACTACCATGACCATGAAGCCTCATGTGGGCAGGTGTGTGCACATGCGTGACATGCCCGAATTGCAGAGCGACGCAGACACACCAACGCACAAGTATAAATGCTCACAATGCGCGTAGGCCACTTGCATAGGTTACGGCGTCAAGTTGACACACAAGTATAAATCAGCCTTTACTGTCCACAAATCAGCTGCCTTGTTTCTTATGTTACAACGGAAGCTGTATTTCCTAGAGTGCTCTGCTGGCTGTAAAATTGTGAAATATATTGAGACTCTGAACAGTGCAACTTTCCTTTCGAAAGCTTTGCACTGAGCATTGTAAAGTATTCTTTTCTCATTTTGTTATCATGATACGCTTCAATCTCAGAATGTAATCCATTTCAACTACACCATGTGGAACAGGTTCCTAACAAACTCCTTCATGTTGCACCCCAATAAAGCAAAACTTGGTTAAATTGTTTTCATGTGGAAGCCACTGATATTCTTTACCAATACTTTTTCAATTCATTCAGTCCATGTCAGAACATTGTATCAGTTGAAATGTGTTGCCAAGAATTTGTAATTGTTGAGGCATTTTTATCCATGTTATATTTCATCAAGAGTTAATGGACATTCATTGTGCAATAAAGTTTGAACAAACTGCAAGGAATTAAGAAACAGTGCTTGGTAGAAATAATCGTTCATATATTTCTTTCCCAGATTCTGCTTCCTCTGATTGATGAATACTTCAAGAATCACTGTATGTACTTCCTGTCCTCTCCAACCAAAAGCCTCAGCAGCAGTGGATATGCATCCAATAAAGAAAAGGAAATGTTGGCAAGGTTGGCAAAGCTGCTTTTCTACATGTTGTCATACTTTACAGAAATTTTACATGACAATTCATTTGAAAGGAATAATTTTCAAGTGCAGAAAATTGTGATTATGTTTAAAATTATGTTCTAATAAGAGGAAGCCACTGTTTGTCAAATAATTATAAAATCCAAATTTAAAACATTGGAACTGATTTATTGTCTCATGTACTGAGCTACAGTGAAAAGCTTGTCTTGCACACTGTTCATATGGATCAGATCATTACACAGAGCATTGAGGTAGAACAAGGTAGAACAATAACAATGCAAAATAAAGTGTAACAGCAACAAAGGAAGTGCAGTGCAGGTAAACAGTAAGGTGGAAGATCATAATCAGGTAGACTGGGAGGTGAAGAGTCCAACTTACTCTACTAGGGAACTAGAGAATCTTAATATAAATGATATTAAGCCTTTTCCCAACTTTATTGCTTTGATCTTGAGTCATGAAAGTAGGAGCTTTTTAGATAGCTTATGTTAGAACCTTTAATCTGTGAAAATGCTTTTTTTATTGTTCTTGTTATTAATAGTTCAATCACAGAGGATAATTCTGTAACTATGTACTTCTATCATCTTTACTTCTTTTCTGCTTTTTCCTGATCTAGTATTTTCTGCAAACTTGCAGCCCTAGTCAGACATAGGATCTCACTCTTTGGTAAGCAGCCTAAAATCTTGATTATTTGAATATTATCCAATTGCACCAAGGCTGGGATAGCTAAAGATCATCCTGTGAATATAATAATGGGGCTGGGACTTGGGTGAATTGGTTACAATCCATCTTATTTTTTAATGTTTTTTCTACAACCAAATCCTTTAGATGATCTGAAAATATTTTTCGTAATCCTCTTTTTTCTGAAGGCTGCCTCTAACAGATCTCCAGGAAAAAGGGAATAAAAGCTAATATGTTTCTTCTATATGAAGGAAAATGTGTTTGAAGAAAATCTGTGCTTTTGAGTGGTGATCCATCCCAGCTTGTCATTTATACTTTTGCTGTGTTATTTATTGCATTTTTGCATAAATATGTTGACCAAACTGAACCCAGCTCTGTTCTTTTACAAAATTGATCTGAAGGATAAATTTCTTAAGATAGTCAGAGATAAATATATTCTCTGATATCCAAAGCAATCTGGTGTCTGTGCCCCTAGGTCCAAACTATCTTGAAATTTTGGGCACAACATCTCAATAAGCATATAGTTGTGAGAATAATAGTTGTTAATTTCCAAAAATACAAAGATGTCTAAAACTAATAGGCCTCTGAAATGTATTGCTGCAGTCAGAAAGAGGGCCACCTAATTATTCTTGACTAACAACACCACAATGTTCTGTTTGTGCATAAATATAGTATTAAATATGCTGCATAGCTTGTAGACTATGCCATTACCATCCAAAAGCTGTTTGCTTGGGGAAGCAAGAGTGAACTTTGGAGATGTACAAATAAGGTACACAGCCATCTTTGCCAAGCAACACACCTCGCCTGCTGAAGAGTTATATGAAAGCCAACAGATTTCTTTCTTATGCCCACCCAGTAACAGAGCAGCTCTTCAACTCCTGCTATTCACTAAGGGTTTTTTCAAGATGTAGCATTAACCAGCTGATCCCACCTTAGGATTACAGCTGCAAATTCTACACACTTGCCTATTTGTAGATAAAAGTAACCTAATAATATGTAAAAATCCTGATTGGGTTATTGACATTTAAAATATTAACAGTATTTGTGTAAATAAATAAGATAATATTCAGTTGTTTGATTACTTCTATAGGCACTGATTCTGGAACAATGGTGAACTGTTTACATATCTTGGCACGTACTCTAGACCCCAGGTATCTGAAGCAATTTTTTTCATATTTCATTAAATTTTTCACCTACGTCGAGATTTTTAAGCAAAACTTGTCTCCACTCCCCCCCCCCCCACTGGAAATGTGGAAATGTGTAGATTGTGCATTTTATCCTTTGTGTATTCCAGGACTGTTATGAAGTCTGGCTTAGAGTTGGTAAAAGCTGGTCTGCGTACATTCTTTGAAAATGCAGCTGAAGATCTGGAAAAGACACTGGAAAATCTGAAACTTGGAAAATTCACACATTCACGATCGCAACTGAAGGGAGTTACACAGAATATCAATTACACAACTGTAGTTCTGCTACCTGTGCTAACATCATTCTTTGGCCATATCAGTCAACATCAGTTTGGAACTGACTTGATCTGTGAGTAACCCGGTTCCTCAACATAGTGCAAAGATATAATGGTCACTTGTAGACTTCAATTTGACTTTTATTTGCAACCATTTGTTTGTTTGCATTGACTGAAAACAGAAAGATGAGTCAAGTTTATTGTCATATGCATATGTATACTGTACATAAATGCAGATGCAATAAAAAAAACTTCTTTGCAGCAGCAGCCCTGGAACTTAGCATCATATAAGAAGCATTTACAAGAAAAGTATAAATTAAAAATGAATTAGACACAATTTTTACAAGAGAAAAAGTTAGTACAAAAAATGTGGATTTTAGGGCAACGTGATCAGAGTGATCATAGCGTTGCTAAACTGTAGAGGTGATTAGGGTTTTCCGATTGGATCAAGAACCAAACGATCAAAGGGGAGCAATTGTTCCTGAACCTGGCGGTGTGGGACTTCAGGCTTTTGCGCCTACTGCCCAATGTTAGCTGCGAAAAGATGGGATGGCTCGAATGGTAGGGATCTTCTTACTTGTTACCTTCTTGAGGCAGAGACCTTTGCAGACATGTCTGATGGTGGTGGGGATAGTGGAGGGGAGGGGTGGGGTGCATCTTTGATTGTATTGTGCAGAGTACACTACTCTCTGCAGCTTTCTGTGTACTTACTGAACCAGACCTTGATGCAACCAGTTAGGATACATTCAACAGTACATCTGTAGAAGTTTGATAGAGTGTTTCGGAACAAGCTGACCCTCCATCACCTCATAAGAAAATAAAGGCACTGGCACATTTTCCTTGTGATTGCACCTATGTGCTAGACCCAGGATAGGTCATCCGATATGTTAATGTCCAGGAACCGAGCCTCTCCACTACCGATCCCCCAGTGTAGTGTTTGTCCGGTAGTGCTGTATGAAGAGAAGAGAGTTTGGATAATAGATTGGCCTTTTCTGCTTCATTGGACTTTCCCACACCATTCAGCTCAAAAATGCTGTAAATAACTGGAAAAGTAAGCTTACATAGCAAAGAGAGAGAAGTGGGACAGGAGGTAATTTGGAAGATGTTTTGATAGGCCTGTGAATAGTTACAGTGACTATACCTCTTTCCCACCCAGTCACTTGTAAAAATGCCATTCTCTTTTTTCAGTTCCTCCGTCTCCACTGCATCTGCTCTCAGGGTGAGGCTTTTCATTCCAGAACAACTGAGATGTCCTCCTTCTTCAAGGAAAAGAGCTGGCCTCACCTACACCTCTTCCATTTCGCATCCTCCCACTGCCACACGAGGGATAGTGTTGCTCATGTCCTCATCTACCTCCCCACAAACCTCCACATCCAGCACACAATTCTCAGTAACTTCCACCATCTCCTAGGAGATCCCACCACCAAGCATAATTTTCCCTCCCCTCAATTTCCACTTTCCGCAGGGATCGATCCCTACATGATTCCCTTGTCCATTCGTCCCTCCCCACTGATCTCCCTCCTGGTTCTTATCCTTGCAAGCTGAACAAGTGCCAGAATTGCCCCTACGCCTCCTCCCTCACTACCATTCAGGGCCACAAACTGTCCTTTCAGGTGAGGCGACACTTCCCCTGTGAGTCTGTTGAGGTCATTTACTGTATCTGGTGCTCCTGGTATGGCCTCCTGTATATTGTTGAGACACAAGATAGATTGGGAGACCACTTCACCGAGCACCTATGCTCTGTCCACCTCAAAAAGCAGGAATTCCCATTGGCCACCCATTTCAATTCTACTTCCCATTCCCATTCTAACATGTCAGTCCATGTCTCCTCTACCGCCACGATGAGGCCACACTCGGGTTGGAGGAGCAACGCTTTATATTCCGTCTGGGTAGCCTCCAACCTGATGGCACAAATATCGATTTTGCAAACTTCTGGTGATTATCCCCCTCCTATCCTTCAACATTCACCATTCTTATTTCCCTCTCACACCTCTTCCTACCTGCCCATTACTTCCCTCTGGTGCTCCGTCCCCTTCCCTTTCTTCCATGGTCTTCTGTCCTCTCCTAACAGATTTCCCCTTCTCCAGCCCTCATCTCCTCACCAATTCCCAGCTCTTTACTTTACCCCTCTCCCTCTCCCGGTCTCAACTATCACCTGCCACCTTACATTTCTTCCTCCCCTCCCCTCACCTTATATTTCTGACTTCTTCTCCCTTCCTTTACAGTCCTGATGAAGGGTTTCTGCTCAAAACATTAACTGTTCATTCATTTCCATAGACCCTGCCTGGCCTGCTGGGTTGCTCCAGTATTTTGTGTTTGTTACTTGGATTTCCAGCATCTGCAGAATTTCTCGTTTGTAGCTGCAGGACTGTGCAAAAGTCATAAGCATATATATAAGTATATAGCTAGGATGCCTAAGACTTTTGAACAGTACTATATATTGATTAAAATAAAATGGTTGAGAAACAGAAATAACACTACTTAGCTTTGTATTAGTTCAGTGTTATTTAATAACTGGAAGACATAATATGTTTTCGTGGATTTTGCAAAGAAAAAGAATTTCAGGATGTGTATTGCATTCATTTCTCTGACATTAAATGTACATATTGAACCTATACAAAAGACTTGGGCAGCCTAGCTATATACTGTATATGTGCCTATGACTTTTGCACAGTATTGTTTATATCACTGATATTAAAAATCTGAGGTTAAAAAAATGCAAATACCAAGCCTTTTAGGCAGCATTATGTAGGGAGAAATAGAGCTAATGTTGAAGGATGCTGACATTTAATCAGAATACAATAAAGTGTCTCTTGACCATTGAGAATTAAGAACCAATAGAAAAGGCAATAAACAAATGTGAATTAGAGTCATAGAAGGTGCAGATAGATTACAGAGGGGAAAATTAAGTTTGAGTTAAAAGAGAATATGAAAAATGGAGGAATTAAAAGTGAGATAAAGTTAACCTTAGGATATCATGCATTTTTAAAATATACAACAATAATTCACAACCATTTAGAATGACGTGTTTAGCTGCTCACTTTCTGGGTTAGAGTGATTGATCGACACTGGTTGGTTGGCATCCGTCTGTCTCGAAGGAACAATGGGTGATCATCATAATCACAATAAGCCTTGGCAGAAAATATGGAGATCTTGAAATGACACACATAAAAAATGCTGGTGAATGCAGCAGGCCAGGCAGCATCTATAGGAGGAGGTGCAGTCAACGTTTTGGGCCGAGGCCCTTCGTCAGGACTAACTGAAAGAAGAGATAGTAAGAGATTTGAAAGTGGGATGCGGAGGGAGAGATCCAAAGTGATAGGAGAAGACAGGAGGGGGAGGGATGGAGCTAAGAACTGGAAAGTTGATTGGCAAAAGGGATACGAGGCTGGAGAAGGGGAGGATCATGGGACAGGAGGCCTAGGGGAAAGAAAGGGGGAGGGGAGCCCAGAGGATGGAGAGCAGGCATGAAGTTATAGTGAGAGAGACAGAGGGAGAAAAAAGGGAGAGAAAAAAAGCAGTATCCCTTTTGCCAATCAACTTTCCAGTTCTTAGCTCCATCCCGCCACTTCCTGCCTTCTCCTGTCATTTCGGATCTCCCCCTCACCCTCCCACTTTCAAATCTCTTACTATCTCTTCTTTCAGTTAGTCCTGACAAAGGGTCTCGGCCCGAAACGACTGTACCACTTCCTATAGATGCTGCCTGGCCTGCTGCGTTCACCAGCAGTTTTTATGTGTGTTGCTTGAATTTCCAGCATCTGCAGATTTCCTCGTGTTTGAGATCTTGAAATGCATAGTTATCAAGGTGCCCCTCTCGGCCTCACCAGTGTAGTCCAAAGGAAAGCTTATGAAGCAATAGTTTGGCACCAGCTTGGCTGGAGGAGGTATTGGAAGGATATTCAATGACGTCCAGCCGCCTTAGGGGCTCCACTCTGGCTTTGCTGTCTGGGTTTACTCCTGTGGCCTTTGTCTCACCCGAAACTGCCCACAAGGCAGTGGGGATATTTACCCATAGCTGGGAATCTGATTCACGAGCACCACAGCGTGTCCACATGCCAATAGGCCTGCGTGCTACGTGTGCAGGGGCTAGACCTCCTACCTGTCTTCTGTAGTTCAGCCTGAGTCCGAAAGGAGCTCAGTTTCCATGTGTTGCCAATTAGTAGCAATTAAAAAAAACTTTTATTGGACCATAAGACAAGACAAAACTGACTGATATTTACTGATCAGTTGTGATATGGATACATCAATTGTATGAAACGTGAACAGAAGTCAATGTTTTTGCTAAGCTCACACTGAGTTATTCAGAGGTTACTGATACACTATTCACTAAATATCCCATCCGAGCTGCAGGATGCTTATCAACTTGTACGTTAACAAGTCTGTGTATCCTACCATTATTTTTAGAGCTTGAAAGGGGATTTGAGAGCTAGTTTTTTACCCTGAAGGTGATTGATATCTGGAACTTGCTGCCGGAGGAGATGGTGGAATCAGATACAAATCATGAGACAATGAAAAGGTTGTGTTTGCATGCCATCTTGACAAATTATTCCATATATAAGTTCAACAAATAGAAAACAAAATGCAAAATATGGTCTCGCAGTTACAGAGAAAGTGCAGTGTAAGTAGATGAATAAGTAAAATGCAAAGGCCATGACAAGGTAAATTGAGAGATCAAGATCATTTTGATCATATAAGAAGATTATTCACGGGTCTTGTAACAGGAGGATAGAAATTATCCTTGAGCCTGGTGGTATGTGTTTTCAAACTGTTACATTATCTGCCTGATGGAAGGGGGAAGAAGAGAGAAGAGAACTAATGCAGGCAAATGTTATTTGTGCAGATAGGCAAAAGTTTGGTGTGAATGTGATGAACTGAAGGGCAAGTTTTCACACTGTGCAACTCCATGATTCTTTACATTAACTTCTTAAACATGGATTACCATTTCAGAAAGGATGGTGAAGACAGAATCCTATGGAACTTGTAAGAGGTGTGAATATGTATCTGCAAGTTACACTGAGAAAGAATATGTACAAACATCAGTCAAATAGGAACGTTGAAAGAAAAGCTCTTTCAGAATGGCAATACAGCAGTCACTTGCCATGCCGTCTTTTGCTTTGACATTGGTAGTTCATGAATAAATGGGACTGATATTCATATCATCTGTCTCAGGATTGAAATCAAGGCACATAGAGGAAATTCTGCAAGAACCTTGATATTGTAAATACGATTCATTGAGTTGATGGTGGTGGGGATACAGCCTGGTACTGGGAAAGTCAGATTTTCCTGTCTGTAGTATCAAGTCAGAAAAGATAAGTAAACATGTTGGTGCATAGTATAATGCAACAGAATAAATGAGAAAGTATTTTTGTACAGGAATGTAATACTGGCAAAATCAGTTGAAAGGATATCAAGGAGAAATAATGTTCAAAGTATATGTGTGTTTTCAGCTGCTGCCTTTACTAGTGTTTTACTACTGGTCTCTTGCTGCATTTTGTTGTCAATGGACAGAAAACAAAAAAAAAATCTGTCAACTGAGCTATTTTATTTGTTGTTTCCTGGTATAATAAGTGTGCCAAAAGAACAGGAAAAGGACTCATATTTGAGTCCTAAAATGTTTTCCTTCCAGTTTTTCCATCCTATTGTAATGTTGGAAAATTAAGAAGGCTGAATTGGTAAAGAATGAAAAGGGTTTTAATTTCATATTTGGTAAATATTTGCTTCAATTAGAACTGTTGTAGGAGATTGCTTAATGAGAGCTTTAAACTCACAGAAATATGGTTTTGTGTTTACAGTGGATGATGTCCAAGTGTCATGCTATAGGATCCTGTGCAGCCTGTATGCTTTAGGGACAGGGAAGAATGTCTATGTGGAAAGGTAACTCCATCATTTTGAGTTTTAATTGGATTTATTTGTTTGTTTGTTTGTTTATTTATTTATTAATTATTGAGATACAGCACGGAATAGGGCCTTCCGACCCTACGCGCCACGGTGCCCAGCAACCCCCAATTTAACAATAGCCTAATCACAGGACAATTTACAATGACCAATTAACCTACCAATCAATACATCTTTGGACTGTGGGAGGAAACTGGAGCACCTGAGGAAATCTGTGTAGTCACAGTGAGAACTCCTTACTGGCAGCAAAGATTCTATAATACTGAGATTTTTTTTTTTTACACAAGCTCTCTAATAAGTATATACTGTTCTAAAGTAATCAGACATGCTGTCACCATGGTTACCTTAGCATTGAAGCTAGATTCATTTTTGATAGCGGGGTAATGCTAGAATTTACAGAGGTGACATGCTGAAAGGCTAGACCGAGAAAATAAAATATCTCGATCTCAGCAATATGCTGATATCCGCTAAGGTTCTCTAATGATCTCCCTGATAGGCGTTCAACAGCAATGGTAAGTTCTCCGGTTTAACTGCTAGTACATTCCTATGGCACCGGAAGTCAATTCAGGGTAGGCTGGCCAAACAGTTGAAGACAGTTGTGTCTGTCTTACCCTTGCAACACTGCTCATCTTTAGCTTGGAATACAGACACCATTTCCAAACAGAGTATAGAATGGATAGGGAGTAGATGTCTCTGGGCGGCTTGGGGAGGAGATATGACTTGTTGTAGTCAGGCCACAGATTTGTTTCCAGTTGTTTGAACCGATTTCGACTCCAACTGTGAACATTGTGCTTTATCAGGACCATAGTGTAACTCTCAGTAGTAATGACCAGTAGCCATGTAATTGTCTGCTGCTGTAGAAGCAAAACTTTCAGCCTGGGTGAGCCGAGGTACAAGAGTGCTTATATCATTATGGACAACGTAGAACAGTCGAGCACAGAAGCAGACCCTTCAGCCCACAGTGTTGTGCTGATCCAGCTAAAAAAGCAAATCAAAAACACTCAAACACTTATCCCTTCTACCTACTCAGTATCCATATTCCTCCATCTTCCTTACATCCATGTGTCCATCTAAACATCTCTTAAAAGCCTCTAATGAATTTCCCTCTACCACCATACTGGGCAGCACATGCCAGGCATCCACGACACTCAGAGTAAAAAGCTTATCCTTCACATCCCCTTTGAACTTACCCCCTCTCACCTTCAATACATGCCCTCTGGGGTTAGATATTTCAGCCCTGGGAAACATACACTTCCTGTCTACTCTGTCTGTGCCTCTCATAATCTTATAAACCTCTGTCAGATCTCCCCTCAGCCTCTGCTGGTCCAAACAAAACAGCCCAAGTTTATCCAGCCTCTCATGATAGCACATGCCCTCTAAACCAGGCAGCGTCCCGGTAAGTCTCTTCTGAATTCTCTTCAAAGCCTCAACATCCTCCCTATATTAGGGCAACCAGAAGCATATGCAATACTCTAGATGTGGCTGAATCGGAGTTTTATAAAGTTGCAACATAACCGCTTGACTTTTAAACTCAGTGCCTCGCCTAATAAAAGGAAGTATTCTAAAGCCACCTTAGTCACTTTATCGACCTGTGTAGCCACTTTCAAGGAGCTATGAACTTGGATCCCAAGATCTCTCTGCCCAGCAGCACTGTTAAGGATCTTGCCCTTAGTGTACTGTCTCCTTGCATTTGCCCTACCAAGGTGCAGCAAAATAATCTTAATCTTGCCCTAAGTTGTTCATATTCCACCCATGTAGCAGCCTTGCAGTGAACATGGTTTAAAACAATGACGTGTGTGCCGTCAAATATGTACAGTTATTTAAATATTATCTATCCAGAAAGATACCCATCCTATGCCAGTAGTGCAATTTCTACTGCACCAGGGTGCAGGTAGCATTAATGGAGAATGAAATTTCTTTCTTTCTTCCCGACTTTGCCTTTATCTTGTATGTGTCACAGAATAGTGGTGCCTCTATATTAGACACCCACACATCTTGTATCTTTTCCTTTTGCTCTTCTTATCTATCTCTTCCGTAAGCTTCATACTTTGGCTGATCACCAAATGCATCCATCACCTTCCATTCAACCACTCCCAGTGGCATTCTCGTCAGTGGACAAAGACTTTAGTTCTGCATTCTTCTTTTAACTTACGATTGCCGTCCTTTGCATTTCTTCTCTTCGATTCAATCTCTGTAGGAAATAACAAAGAATTTTATTTTAATGCTTTATTAGCTTATATCACAAGATGTAGTGATTTGCTTATTCTTACTCAATTTATATTATTCTTCTACCTCTTCAAAATGTTTTATTTGTAATATATAACCTCCTATTTTGCTTAATCAAACTGTGATAGCCAACAGTTATCTACATTGAAACTTGCTGAACCATTATGTCTATTATAGAAATGTATTGTTCACATCTTGTTATTTGTTGCACTCCTCTTTAATATTAGTCACGAAAGCAGCTGATTGTTTTAAGAATTCCTAAAGCTAATTTTTATCTTTATCTTTAACCATCTCCTGTCATTAAAAGGACACAGTTGCAAAGGCCATTTTCAGCAGAATGCAATCTATTTTTTGCAGTATTTTAATGACATTCTCACATTGACTATTTAACCAAACAGAGGTATGGCATGTGTTATTGTGCCAGATTTTGATAGCATGTTCTGCCCCATTTAATGCCGAGTTATGATGACTGGAAAGTCAAAAGAACAGTCATTGCTAGAAATGTGAAACATGTTCAGAAAATGCTGGAAACACTCAGCAGGTCAGGCAACATCTGTTAAAAGTAAAAAAAAACATTTAAGGTCCGGACTTAATATTGAATTCTCTAGAGTCATAGAGCAAAACAATGTGGAAACAGTCCTTTCAGCCAATGACTCCATGCTGACCAAGATGCCCGCTTAGCTGGTCCCAATCCCTCCATGATACCATTGTACCTAGCTCAACTACTTCTGGCAGCTCATTCCCTGTGCTCACCATAGTCTTCATGAAAAGTTTGCCCCTCAGGTCTGCTATAAAGCTTCTCCCTCTCACCCTAAATTTACTATATGCTCCCTAGTTTTGCTCTTCCCTACCCTGTGGAAAAGACTGTTATCATGGCCTCTCATAGTTTTAAATTTTGTCTAAGTTTACCCCTTGTTCTCCTTCATTCCAAGGAATAAAAACCTTGCCAAGCCTACCATTCCCTTTGATTTAAGCACTCCAGTCTTGACAACATCTTTTCTGCCTTCTTTTCAGTTTTAGAATCTGATTTATTGTCACTATCTTATATGGCATGAAATTAATTGTTTTACAGCAGCAGTACAGTGTACAGACATAAGATTACTACGAATTACAAAATAAATAAATAGTGTCAGAAAAAAAGGAATATTGAGGTGGTGTTCATGGACCATTCAGAAATCTGATGACAGTGGAGAGGAAAACTCTTTTCCTGAATCTTTGAGTGTGGGTCTTCAGGCTCCTGTTTCTCCCCTGATGGTAGTAAAGAGAAGAGGGTGTGTCCTCAGTCCATAATGATGGATGTTATCTTCTTGAGGCACCACTTCTTCAAAATGTCCTCAATGGTTGTCATCGTAGTTCGGACATGGTAGAGTGGGTTGTGGCCATTATGAAGCTGGCTGACTCTACAACCCTCTTGTGATCCATTGATTGGACCCTCCATACCAGGCTGTAATACAATCACTAAGAGTGCTCTCCACTGTACATCTGCAAAAATACGCAAGAGTCCTTGGTGACATATCAAATCTCTTCAAACACTTAAAGAAGTAGGGCCATTGGCATGCCTTATCTGTGATTTCATTAATGTGTTGGCCCCAGGATAGATCCATTGAGATGTTGGCACCCAGGAATTTAAGGGTGCTTGCCCTTTCCATCTTCTGATCGCTCAATGACGACCTTTCTATGTTTTCTTTACATCTCATTCCTGAAGTCCACAATCAATTCCTGGTCTTGCTAACGGGGAGTTCAAGGTTGTTGCTGTGACACCATTCAATCAGAATCAGAATCAGGTTTAATATCATTGGCACATGTCGTGAAATTTGTTGTTTTGCAGCAGCAGTGTAGTGAAAGATGTAATAACCAAAGCTATAAATTACAATAAAAATGTATGTAAATTTAAATTAAATAAACAGTGCATCCATTATTAAAGATTCACATTTCCCAGTCCTTGTCCACTTCTCATTGCTACCATCAAGGAGAAGGTACAGGAGACTGAAAACACACACTCAATATTTTAGGAACATTCTTTCCCTCCACTATCAGATTTCTGAACAGACATGACCTGGGAGATAGGATTCCTTAATAATACAGGCTGCCTTTTTGAGGCATCACCTTTTGAAGATGTCCTCTATGCTGGGAGGCTAGTGCCTATGATGGAGCTGGCTGAGTTTGCAACTTTCTGCAGCTATTTTTCATCCTATGCAGTGGCCCCTCCATACCAGACTGTGATGTAACCAGTTAGAATGCCCTCCACAGTACATCTGTAGAAATTTGCGAGAGTGATTGGTGACATACTAAATCTCCTCAAACACCTAATGAAATATAGAGACTATTGTACCTTCTTTGGCATCAATATGTTGGGCCAGGATAGATCCTCAGTGATGTTGACACCCAGGAGCTTGAATCTGCTCACCATTTCCACTGCTGATCCCTGAATAAGGATTGGTATCTGTTCCCTCGACTTCTCATTCCTGAAGTTCACCATCAATTCCTTGGGCTTACTGATGTTGAGTGTAAGGTTGTTGCTGCAATACCACTCAGCCAGCTGACTGATCTCACTCCTGTATGCCTTCTCCTCACCATCTGAAATTCTGCTTACAATTAGCAGCTTTGGGCCTGTACTCACTGGAATTTAGAAGAACGCGGGCTCATCTCATTGAAACTTACCGAATGTTGAAAGGACTAGATAGGGTGGTTGTGGAGAGGATGTTTCCTATGGTGGGGTATCCAGAACTAGACAGCACAGCTTCAAAATTGAGGGGTGACCTTTTAAAACAGAGGGAAGGAGGAATTTTTTTAGCCAGAGAGTAGTAAATCTGTGGATGTTTTGTCACTGACTGCGGTGGAGGCCAAGTCCATTGGTATATTTAAGGTGGAAGTTGATCATTTCCTGATCAGTCAGGGCATCAAAGGATATGGTGGGAAGGCAAGGTGTATGGGGTTGAATGGGATCTGAGATCAGCCATGATGGAACAGCACAGCAGACTCGGTGGGCTGAAAGGCCAAATTCTGCTCCTTTGCCTTATGGTTTTATACAATTGCAACATAATGTTTCATTTCCTATACTCAATGCTCTGACTGATAAAGACCAGCATGCTATATTCTTTTTTCACCATCCTGTCTATCTGAGATGCCACTTTAAAAAAAATATGCACCTATACTCTGAAGTTCCTCAGTTCCATTACGTTCCCTTAGTGTCCTACCAGTCGTAGTACAAGTTCTACATTAGTTTGAATTTCCAAAATGTATCACCTCACACTTAACTGTATTGAAATGCATTTGCCTTTCTTCAGCCCACTTCCTAACTAATCATGATCCCCTTGTAAACTGTGATAATCTTCTTCACTATCAACACACCTGCTAATTTTGTGTCACCCTCAAACTTATTGATCAAGTTTTGTTCATTAACATCCAAATAAAATATATATAATATACACACACATAAAGCAAGTAACAAAGGTCTCAACACTGACTTCTGTGGCACAACACTAGATACCAGTCTGCATTCCAAGAAATAACTTTCAATCATCACTCTCTGTTTCCTACCTCCTATTTTGAATCCACCTAACTAGATCTCTCTGGATTCCATGGGACTTAACCCTCCTGACCTGCCTACATATGGGACATCGTCAAAGGCCTTCCTAAATCTAAATACAAAATATCCACTTCCCTATCTTCATCTATACTTGAGGTTACCTTTTTCAATAAAAAATCTCAAAATCTCATCAAGCATGATTTTCCACACACAAAACCATGACGACTGGTCCTAATCAGACTCTGTCTACCCAAGTGCTGGTAGATCCTGTTCTCCAGAATTTCTTCCAGAAACTTCCCCACTATTCATATCAGGCTGGCTGGCATGTAGTTCCCTCGTTTATCCTTGCCAAACTTCTTAAAACATTAGCTATCTTCCAGTCTTCAGGAACTTCATCAGTGGTTAATGATGAAGTAAGTATCTCTGCAATTTATTCTCCAGCCTCCAACAAAGTCTGAAGATGCATTGTCAGGCCCTGGGGATTTATTCACTTTAAATCTATCAAGCTTGAAGTAATGTGCTCGCTCTTCCTGACGTAAGAGTAACTTACCTGACCACCTTTCTCTTTTCATCTTTGTTTAGAGCGTGGCTTGTTTAGAGCGTGGCTTGCTGAATACACCCCAGTAAGCCAGGACTACGTCAAACCATTGGGTGCAACCATTGCAGCCCATCCTATCTGCCACATACTGACTCTATCAAAGAAATTCCCTTAGTTTCATTCATTTTACCACTGCACAGACTACATTATTTTTCTCTTCCTCAGGTTTGATGTAGGTTTCTTCACTGAAAAATGAACTGTCTCACTGTTCTGATTCTACCTGCTTAGTTTTCTCCCCCCACTTTTTTGTGCTTGTTTCATGCTGGCTTAGTTTTTCTTATCCTAAATGCTTAAATCTAGCCTGCTGTGAATGTAACTGTTAACAACTCGTTATGTAGACTTAGAAGCTTAATGTGCCGGTAATTGTATTATTAAAACATTTTGACTCATCCTAATAGAGACACTGTCTTTGTTCTACATACCCCTTCTCACTGAAAACAAACTTGCATGTTCTCTTTTCCAGTCCTGATGAAGGGTCACAGACCCGAAACGTGGGCTGTTTCTCTTTCCACAAATGCAGAAAGGTGATGAGCATTTCCAGCATTTCTATTTTTATCTCTTCTTTCTTTTGATCCTTCCTTTTGTGATTCTTTTCTCTATGTCAATACACATCAGAGCTACATAGTCATAGTCATAGTCATACTTTATTAATCCCGGGGAAAATTGGTTTTCGTTACAGTTGCACCATAAATAATAAATAGTAATAAAACCATAAATAGTTAAATAGTAATATGTAAATTGTGCCAGTAAGTCATGAAATAAGTCCGGGACCAGCCTATTGGCTCAGGGTGTCTGACCCTCCAAGGGAGGAGTTGTAAAGTTTGATGGCCACAGGCAGGAATGACTTCCTAGGACACTCTGTTTTACATCCTGGTGGAATGAGTCTCTGGCTGAATGTACTCCTGTGCCCACCCAGTACATTATGTACTGGATGGGAGACATTGTCCAAGATGGCATGCAACTTAGACAGCATCCTCTTTTCAGACACCACCGTGAGAGAGTCCAGTTTCATCCCCACAACATCACTGGCCTTACGAATGAGTCTGTTGATGTCTGCTACCCTCAGCCTGCTGCCCCAGCACACAACAGCAAACATGATAACACTGGCCACCACAGACTCGTAGAACATCCTCAGCATCATCCGGCAGATGTTAAAGGACATCAGTCTCCTCAGGAAATAGAGAAGGCTCTGACCCTTCTTGTAGACAGCCTCAGTGTACTTTGACCAGTCCAGTTTATTGTCAATTCGTATCCCCAGGTATTTGTAATCCTCCACCATGTCCACACTGACCCCCTGGATGGAAACAGGGGTCACCGGTACCATAGCTCTCCTCAGGTCTACCACCAGCTACTTAGTCTTTTTCACATTAAGTTGCAGATAATTCTGCTCACACCATGTGACAAAGTTTCCTATCGTAGCCCTGTACTCAGCCTCATCTCCCCTGCTGATGCATCCAACTATGGCAGAGTCATCTGAAAACTTCTGAAGATGACAAGACTCTGTGCAGTAGTTGAAGTCCGAGGTGTAAATGGTGAAGAGAAAGGGAGGCAAGACAGTCCCCTGTGGAGCTCATAATCAACAATTAAGATTGAACCAGGTAAATGGTTTGGTGATGCTAGTTCAGAGAAGGGAGTTAGTCAATATGTCAAGTGAAGGCCTTACTCCTCTTTAAGGGATCGTTTACATATACTAGAATAAGCAGAAGATTTTTAAATAATTTTATTTTACATCTCCTGATAGATGGAAACTCTAGCAATGTTCCAGTAAATCTTTCATAAACAGTTTACTGCAATCTTAAGTCACGATAGAGATAGTGTGCCTAAGTAAATAAAACTGAGGGCACAGTCAGGGTGGAGGAGCAACACCTCATGTTCTGTCTAGATAGCCTTCAACCTGATGGTATGAACAACGATTTCTCCAACTTCTGGCAATTTCTCCCTCCCCCTTCCCTCTTCATTTCCCCACTCTGGTCTCTTACTTCTTCTCCTCACCTGCCTATCACCTCCCCCGGTGCCCCTCCTCCTTCCCTTTCTCCCATGATCCACTCTCCTCTCCTATCAGATTCCCTCTTCTCCAGCCCTTTACCTTTTCCTACTATCACCTCCCAAGTTCTTACTTCTGAACCCCTTTTCCACCCACCTGGCTTTACCTATCACCTTCTTGCTTGTCCTCCTTCCCGTCTCCCCAATCATTTTATTCTGGCATCTTCCCCCTTCTTTTCCAGTCCAGATGCAGGGTCCCGGCCTGAAATGTTGACTGTTTATTCATTTCCATAGATGCTGCTTGGCCTGCTGGGATCTTTCAGCATTTTGTGTGTGTTGCTCTGGATTTCCAGCATCAGCAGGACCTTGTGATATATGCTAAAGGAATATCAGCTAACATAACAGTGTTATAAAATCATATTTATAAGCTATGGCTAATACTTGCTGTCTGCTGCAGACTCTGAGTTTGCCTCGGGTGCTGTACATGGATCAACAAGTAAAAAAGAAAGCTTCGGAGTATCCATTTACAATGGAAAACAATATCCTGTAATACTTCTTTATTGTTAAATGGGCTGCCATCTGCAACCATTCATTTTTCAACACGTTTGCAGAGGATAAAAAGTGTTCTGAAATGGGTTGCTCTTCCTCATTTCATGGACTTCCACTGAAAGCTTCATCAATGATTCTGGAAAAATACTGTTTCAAACACTATTTTATGATACCCTTTACCTTCATTTCCTCAACAATCAGAGTTTGAAGCTTGAAATAACTGTTAATATAACAGAACTGTTAAAGTCCAAGCAGGTGTAGATGACAGAAAATGTTAAGAGAGCTAAACCGCTCCGTTCATTAGGAAATTAGGTCAATCATGAATAGACAGGAACAGCTGTGCAAGAAAAATCTGTGGGATTAGCCATAATGCATTCTTCCTCTGCAAATTGTGTTTCTACACGCATTCACAAAATCAAGAGCAATTTGAAAGCTGTTAATGAAAGTCTTTGCTGTAAGGTCTGTTTTGCTGCGAATACAATCACTTAGGCTGGAGAGCAGAAACAGCAGAGTATCCTATACTGAAAGCAGCTATTCTCAAATTAAAAAGCGTGTCATATGCAAAGGTGTATAAAGGCCACACTATGACATATTGACTCTATAAAGGTATGTACACAGTCAACACTAGTTTCCCTTTCCAAACGAGAGTTGTACAACCATGTCAACAACTGCCTAAATATATTAATATATGCCATCAAATAAATATTTTACATATGAAATTATGCAATTAGCTAATTATAATTAATTTCTTAATTTTCCATCTATAAACCCTATATCACAATTTACTTCAGCTAATGTTACATACAGCATACATCTGGTCCCTTCTCCTCATCTCCAGTTGTACATAAATATTCCCAAGAGTTTAAAGATACTCCATGTGGTATACAGTGTACAAAAACTTCAACATAAGCTCCTTACAACACTGATAACCAAATGAAATTCTACAATCTATTTAGCACACTACTAAATACAATGAATTCAATGGCAACAATCTTTTCTTTGGTTGCCCTGTAAGCTTATCAGTGTGTACAGGTTGACCTGCAATAAGTATTGTCACATCTTTTGTCTTGAAAATGCTATCTGCAGCACAGATAACTGTGGACTGGTCATAGTTCCGTTGTGAGGCAGGCACCACATCTATATCACTTTAAAATATGACCATTATAAAATGCCACATGGAATTTAAAATACTCTGTAAGATACCCCATGTAACTATGTCACACTAAGTCCTTTCTCTGTAACATAGGAAAAATACTATTGACTATGACTGTTCCCACCTCCTTGCATGCATTGCATTTTCCATTTCTAATGAGATTGGGGTCTGCATTCTCTATTAGCTACTCAACTTCTTCAAGAATGTGAATGGACATTGTAAGGCTGAGAGTCATTGCCAAGAGACAAGTGGAGATTGGTTAGGGTCAACAACATCACTGAGATCTCAGGAAAGGCTGAAGAACAGAGAGGCATGGTGACGCACCAGAAAATGGAAGATTGTTGCTTACAGAAGGCTAGAGACATGTAACAAATGACGCCAAGCCATTGGCACTCACGTATCTGCCAATTTTCAATCTACATGACTTGCCATTAGTGTTGAAATTGTGCCCCACTATTATCATCATTATGGGCCTGTGGCCTGCTTGCACCCCAGAATCATGCCCTGAGCAAAACTGTCTCTCATTTTACCACACAATCTCACTTCCGGTTGCTGTCCTGTTTGCTCCCTCGAGCAGTTGGTCCACTGCAATTAAACAACTTCCAACATTTTTGAATTATAATAGCCCTTCAGGAGTTTTATAATGTTCTCATTAGTGACTTGTCTGTCATCCATGGTACCTATAAACTCACTGATGTCACATGCCTCTAGCCTTCCTGCCCAGTATCGTTCCTTGCCTCACATCTATCCTGCTGTGCTCTCCTCTGATCTTTCCTGGAACCTCAGCAATGCTTGATCACCTCAGAAACAACACAGTCACACAGTCCATATAAAGAGTGAATGGCAGAGTCCACTCATGCTCATCGAGCTTTCTGACAAATCTCACTCTCACATCCTCTTTCTGACAAATTCACAGTGCTTCTTCTTACTCGGAGAACTTGGTTTTCCTGTTTCTGCATCCACAACCTCCATCTCCTGTTAGTCTCACAGGCAGCAACGCCCCGACCTTGTCAATTCAGTCAATGTTTTCCCTTGGTCAAGTACTGTCAATCATAGCAGACAGAGCTAACAATATGACATTTCAGAATCAGAATCAGGTTTATTATCACCATCATGTGTCGGGAAATTTGTTAACTTAGCAGCAGCAGTTCAATGCAATACATAATATAGAAGAAGAAAACAATAATAATAAATAAGTAAATCAATTACAGTATACGTATATTGAATAGATTAAAGATTGTGCAAAAACGGAAATAATATATATTTAAAAAGTGAGGTAGTGTTCACAGTTTCAAAGTCCATTTAGGAGTCGGACGACAGAGAGGAAGAAGCAGTTCCTGAATCGCTGAGTGTGTGCCTTCAGGCTTCTGTACCTCTTACCTGATGGTAACAGTGAGAGAAGGGTATGCCCTGGGTGCTGGAGGTCCTCAATAATTGATGCTGCCTTTCTGCTCCTTGAAGATGTCCTGGGTACTTTGTAGGCTAGTACCCAAGATGGAGCTGACTAAATTTACAACCCTCTGCAGCTTCTTTCGGTCCTGTGCAGTCAGCAACCCATACCAGACAGTGATGCAGCCTGTCAGAATGCTCTCCACGGTACATCTATAGAAATTTCTCAGTGTATTTGTTGACATACCAAATTAAACTCCTAATGAAGTATAGTTGCTGTCTTGCCTTCTTTATACCTGCATTGATATGTTGGGACCAGGTTAAGTCCTCAGCGATCTTGACACCCAGGGACTTGAAACTGCTCACTCTTTCCACTTCTGATCCCTCTATGAGGATTGGTATGTGTTCCTTCGTCTTACTCTTCCTGAAGTCCACAACCAGCTCTTTTGCCTTACTGACGTTGAGGGCCAGATTGTTGCTGCAGCACCACTCCACTAGTTGGCATATCTCAGTCCTGTACACCCTCTCATCTCCATCTGAGATTCTATCAACAATTGTTGTATCATCAGCAAATTTATAGATGGTGTTTGAGCTATGCCCAGCCACACAGTCATGGGTATAGAGAGAGTAGAGTAGTGGGCTAAGCGCACACCCCTGAGGTGCGCCTCTTTGAATGCTGTGCAGAAGTATATTGAGGCAATAAGAGACATCGTTAACCAGTGTCAAAATTCAGTATTAGTTCTCACTACACATCAGATCTAATTTCTCAATCAAGAGAAAATCTGCAGATGCCAGAGATCCAAACAACACACACAAAATGCTGGAGGAACTCAGCATGCCAGGCAGCATCTATGGAAAGAGTACAGTTGACATTTCGGACCTGAGACCCTTCCACAGGACTGAAGAAAAAAAGACGAGGAGTAGATTTAAAAAGTGGGGGTAGGGGAAGTAGAAACACAAGGTGATAGATGAAACCAGGAGTGGGAGAGATGTAGTAAAGAGCTGGGAAGTTGATTGGTGAAAGAAATACAGGGATGGAGAAGGGGGAATCTAATAGGAGAGGACAGAAGGCATGGAAGAAAGAAAAGGGGGGAGGAGCACTGGGGGAGGTGATAGGCAGGCAAGGAGATAAAGTGAGAGAGGGAAAAGGGGATGGGGAATGATGAAGTGGGGGAGGAATTCCCAGAAGTTCGAGAAATCCATGTTCATGGCATCAGGTTGGAGGCTACCCAAGTGGAATGTAAGGTGTTGTTCCTTCAACCTGAGTGTGGCCTCATCACGACAGTGAAGGAGGGCATGGATAGACATACTGGGATGAGATTGGGATGTGGAACTAAAATGGGTGGCCACTGGGAGATCCTGATTTTTCAGGCAGACGGAAAGTAGATGCTCAGCGAAGTGGTCTCCTAATCTATATTGGGTCTCCCCGATATACAGCAGGCCACACACCAAGAGCACCAGACGCAGTATATGACCCCAAAAGATGTACAGGTGAAGTGTTGTCTCACCTGGAAGGACTGTTTGGGGCCCTGAATGGTAGTGAGGGAGGAGGTGTAGGAGCAGGTGTTTCACATTTACTTTTCTTTAAACATGGGGTCATTAAACTTCACTCACACTAAGTTTGTGTCTATGGACCTATGTCGTTAGGCATTCTACTATTTTAACACCCATCACATTTTACTATAAGTGAGTCAATGGATTCTGCTTTAACAGAGTAATGGAATTCCTCATGTGTTGAGAATTGCAATTGTAACTTTTTTATTATTTCTCTTTAGAATTAGCAGGAGTTACTAACCAGTGGTGGAGAATCACATTTTCGTAACACTTCATATTTTTGCTGACCTCTGTGAAATTTAGTCTAATTGAGAAAAGGAACTTGTGGGATTTTATCTCGAATGATCTCCTGGATAACTTTTTTTTATTGCTTGTATAATTCTTAAACATGTTTGAGTTACGATACCACATGCTCCTTCAATCAATGTATTGTACATAAAATATGTAGCATGTTCCCAGCTATGGCAAACATAGCTTCTCGAATATTGGTACAGTTCAATATTTTACAGGAGGTAATTGCCCTTTATTTGACTAGAAAATGGCTTTATACTTTTCCTTCTGCCTTTGTTTAGACAACGACCTGTCCTTGGAGAAAGTCTTGCCACACTTGCAGCTGCCATGCCAGTCGCTTTTCTTGAGCCTTCTATCAACATACACAATACGCATTCAGTTTTCAATACAAAATCACCCCGAGAACGTATCAGTAAGTGACGTGGTCTTTCTATGGGGATAAAACACTTGCTTTCAGGGTGAACTAACACTATGCAGCATCTAATCTGGCAAATAGTTGTGTTTATTTAGTGGTGAATTCATAACATTAAGTACAAAACTGAATGGTTTGTCACAATTACAACATTTGATATTTATTATGTGGAATAATAGAGGCTATGGACTCCCCAATCTGTCTATTAATGGAATGGGATCCAGAGAACTGGCCTTGCTGAATTGAAGCTCCTGGACTCCAATAGCTAGCCTAAGCGGTTACAATACCTCTATTGGTAGCCCAACAAAGCTCTGTCATTGAAACATCCCTGAAGGTTTTGACAGCTAGAAAACCTTTGCCCCACCCCCCAACTCCAGCTTCATCAGCTCTCGAAGCTACAGAAGTCATATCGTAGTTCAGCCAATCTAAAGCACTTCAAAATGATTCAAAATAAAATGAAGCATTTTTATGTTAAAACAGCTAAAATACTGAGAATCAAAAATATGAAACAGAAATCATTTTGAATAAAGCCTTCCTGTATTATTGTCAATCACAAGCTTTATCACGATCATATCCAAGAGGCCATTTTTCAGGAAATGCAGCAGAATTTGGAATGCTGAATCTGTCAATAATTTAGGGCCATTTACCAGTAAAAACATATTAGATCTAAGGTGGCAAATTTCTAACAAAATTTGCTTCGTTTCACAAGCTTTCTCTGGCTGCGCAAAATGTTCAGATTGTTGCTGGCTGTTCTCTTCTGTCTTCTGCATTTATGGAAGTCCAAAGTACCAAGCAGATCTTTTTTTGCATTCACCCTTAATTACACTGCAGTCCCAGTTTGCTTTCAAGAAGGTCCTTTGAAGGCTGATGTCCCTTCCTGGGGACAGTAGCTCCATAGGCTCACTGTGCCAAGTTACTGAGATCCTTGTAGAGTTTTTCTTGAGTCAGCCAATTTGAAATGTTTCTGACTGTAATATAATGTCTCCATCATTCTCATCTGTTCCTTTAACTAAAAACACCTGCTTCTTTGAATTGTCCTTTAAATTTGGTCCTTTGACGTTGGTCATCAGAACTATATTTGTAACTTAGTATTCAAATTTCCTTCCATTTGGTGCTGCTCCTGTATACACCTTGTTATGTTATTGTCCTTTTGTAAATATAAGTTGTTCTGTTTATAATGTTGCCATTGAAAGTGGATCTTGTATGTCCCTCGAGCTTCTGGCCTAGATTTTCCAGTTGGTTGGCAAGCAAAAGCACTTGTAAATTGTGTCCCTGATAGATCCCCAAAATCTAATCTGGTTTCTGACCAAGTGAGGTTCCACCTACTGGGCATCTTTAGCACGTTCAAGGAGTGCAAGAAAGGCTGAGGCTTGTCCACGAATCCTCATTAAGAAATGCTGAATCTAAATAATGAAGTTGAAATTCTATCTAAATGATGAACAGTAAAATAAAGATATTGAAGATGGTTTAAGAGAAAGAATACACTGAAAACATAGAAACATAGAAAATAGGTGCAGGAGTAGGCCATTCGAAAAGGTTAGAAGAGTTTGTTTTTAAATCTCCAGCATTAATATCTGAGAGAATGAGATGCTTCACCTATAAAATTAATTGTTCAGAGCTAGATAAGTTAATCAGTAAACACGAGGAAATCTGCAGATCCTGGAAATTCAAGCAACACACACAAATGCTAGTGGAGTGCAGCAGGCCAGGCAGCATCTATAGGGAGAGGTACAGTCGACGTTTCGGGCCGAGACCCTTCGTCAGGACTAACTGAAAGAAGAGACAGTAAGAGATTTGAAAGTGGGAGGAGGAGATCTGAAATGATAGGACAAGACAGGAAAGGGAGGGATAGAGCTAAGAGCTGGAAAGTTGATTGGAAAAAGGGATACAGAGCTGGAGGAGGGGGAGGATCATGGTACGGGAGGCCTCGGGAGAAAGAAAGGGGGAGGGGAGCCCAGAGGAAGATGGAGAGTAGACGAGGAGTGATTGGGAGAGGGACAGAGAGAGAAAAAAAGGGGGGAAATAATAAATAAAGGATGGGGTAAGAAGGGGAGGAGGGACATTAACAGAAGTTAGAGAAATCGATGTTCATGCCATCAGGTTGGAGGCTACTCAGACAGAATATAAGGTGTTGTTTCTCCAACCTGAGTGTGGCTTTTTTTCTCTCTCTGCCCCTCTCACAATAACTCCTTGCCAGCTCTCCATGTTCCTCTGCGCTCCCCTCCACCTTTCTTTCGTCCTGGGTCTCCCGTCCCATGATTCCCCCCCCCTCCTCCAACTCTGTATCCCTTTTGCCAATCAGCTTTCCAGCTTTTAGCTTCATCTCTCCCCTCCCGTCTTCTCCTATCATTTCGGATCTTCCCCTCCCCCTCCCACTTTCAAATCTCTTACTATCTCTTCTTTCAGTCAGTCATGACGAAGGGTCTTGGCCTGAAACTTCGACTGTACTTCTTTCTATAGATGCTGCCTGGCCTGCTGCGTTCCACCAGCATTTTGTGTGTGTTGCTTGAAGTTAATTAGTAGCTAGTTACTTTGATTTTATTTTGAAATCACAATTATGCTGAGCTTAATGTACTGCCATCTTTTGTTGCGAGCTAATGGATAGGCCGAATGCAGATCATCTCAGTCCATATTCCATCAGTCAGAAGTGCAGCAATGCACTCTGTCAGAGGAGGGAGCTAACTCTGACAACAGCCCAATGTATATGTGTACAGTATAACTATGTACAATGGCCTAACCCAGTAATGAATGAATCTAAAAATCTAAACGTAAACCTTGAGAAAAGCAAATACGAAGTAAAGGTTTTCTTCATCTTTTATTTTAAATATTTTTACATTGTTCCAATACAAATTCTAATTGTCACATGAAGTGTCATCCTCTTGCTACCCACAGCCCTCTCTTTAAGACCCATAAATGTGTTGACAATGTAATGGTCAAAGACCCAGAATAATGATCCTTTGCCTCTTTCTCTTAATTTTTGTATTTGGGAAAATGGTCTTTACAATGATAACAAAGTTGCCGCTGCAGTGGTCAGTATCATAGTCATAGTGATAATTTATTGATCCCGAGGGAAATTGGTTTTCGTTGCAGTTGCACCAATCAAGAATAGAGTATAAATAAAGCAATATAAAACCATAAATAATTAAATAGTGATATGTAAATGCCAGGAAATAAGTCCAGGACCAGCCTATCGGCTCAGGGTGTCTGACCCTCCAAGGGAGGAGTTGTAAAGTTTGATGGGCACAGGCAGGAATGATATCCTATGACGCTCTGTGCTGCATCTCGGAGGAATGAGTCTCTGGCTGAATGTACTCCTGCGCCCACCCAGTACATTATGTAGTGGATGGGAGACATTGACCAAGATGGCATGCAACCTGGACAGCATCCTCTTTTCAGACACCACAGTCAGAGAGTCCAGTTCCATCCCCACAACATCACTGGCCTTACGAATGAGTTTGTTGATTCTGTTGGTGTCTGCTACCCTCAGCCTGCTGCCCCAGCACACAACAGCAAACATGATAGCACTGGCCACCACAGACTCATAGAGCATCCTCAGCATCGTCCGGCAGATGTTAAAGGACCTCAGTCTCCTCAGGAAATAGAGACGGCTCTGACCCTTCTTGTAGACAGCCTCAGTGTTCTTTGACCAGTCCAGTTTATTGTCAATTCGTATCCCCAGGTATTTGTAATCCTCCACCATGTCCATACCAATGTGAAAAAGCACAAGTACCCAAAGTTAGAAATTACTAGACCATTAGATTAACAGACTTTTTTTTACATAAACTTGCATTTTTGAATGATGCAACAAAAATTGCTCCCAAATTACTGATCAAGGAAATTGAGCTGGATTATAGATGGTCCTGGGACTTGCAAACACCATCCTCTTGCTCTTTGTTTGTCACCAGCACAGCCTTGAACTTTAAATAGCTCATGGCCAATCAGGTACAGAGAATTAAACTAAGAAAAATACATGAAACAAAGAAATAGTATTGAAGTCTCGGTGTCAGCTACTGAGCTCCATCGACCCAATGAACTAGGGTATGATTTGGCAAGATTTACAGGAGCTTTATGTTAATTATGTCTAGTCATTCAGTAGGGAAAACATAAGTAGTTGAATCAATAAACAATGGGCTGGATCTTGTTTGACCCACCCCCTGCTTTGCATTTGCTCTCACATGGTGCCCTTAGCTTTTCACTTCCAAACCAAAGTTTCAGCACAAACTCAGATTACAAAGGGCATGACAAAGCACAGCAACCACATCTCAAGACAGCAAAGTATTTCATTAGAAGTAGTGGGTTTCTCTAGTAAAATGCAGTGAGCAAAGGGAGGTCACATCATAAAAATTTGAAGTATTAAACCCATCCCAGTTGGTCACAGCAACAGTATCTGCTGCTGTGGTTGACTCGGAAATTTTTCAGTCATCTCCCTTCAAACAAAGACAATGAATGACATGACATAGAAAACAATGGTTTGTGTCAAGTTTAGAGATTTTATCATATTATCATAATTCTTTTTGAAAGGATTTTTTACTATGAGAATGTTAATTAATCGTGCCTTAATTCACATGACCAAATCTCCTGGTTGATTCAACCATGGACTGATGTTAGATGTCCCTTCTGGTGCTCAAAGCATTCCATTTGCTTGGTCTACCTGAAGGTTACCTGTTGCAGTGCTCATCCTTGCCCAAAACTGACTCATGCGTTCCTCTCTTAGGCTGCTGCAGCTTGCATGTTCTAGAACACAATTCATCCAAATGTTTGCCATCCAAACCCATTTGCCTTCACTGAGTTCTTGGCTCCAAGCCTCCATGATGACGGGTCTCTGGCCGAAACATCGACTGTTTATTCACCTCCGTAGACGCTGTCTGACTTACTGAGTTCCTCCAGATTTTTTTGTGTTTGCTTATGATTTCCATCTTCTGCAGAATCTCTTGTGTTTCTGATATTGACACTTAATTTGCTTTGTTAGTTCTAGGTTTGCCAGATACTGTGGAGGAAGTGTGCCCAGAGGTACCTCAACTAGATGCACTAATAAAAGAGATCAGTGAAACAGCTGAGTCTGGAGCTCGATACACAGAAATGCCTCACATCATTGAGGTGGTTTTGCCCATGCTGTGTAATTATCTGTCATATTGGTGGGAACAGGGCCCTGAGAACAACCCCAGTGGGGACTGCTGTACTGTCGTCACCTCGGAGCATCTTAGTGCAATCTTGGGCAACATCTTGAAGATCTTGAACAATAACCTGGGCATTGATGATGCTTCGTGGATGAAGAGGCTAGCAGGTAAAAATGCAATATATTTTAATGGCCCCTAAAGGGACCTGTGTTTTCTTGATAAAATTCTGCTTCATACTTGCAGAAGCAAAAGACCTGTTTTGCCTTCATGAACTTATTAAATTTACGGCATGAAATTTGATTAATATTACATAAAACCCAAGTCAATTGTATGGTGAAAGTAATTATATGCCGTTTGTAAACTGAAGCACAGCAAAGCGTTGTTCGGAATGGACTAGAAGGGTCAAGACGGCCTGTTTCTGTGCTGTAATTGTTATATGGTAAAGTGCAATGACTTTTGAATACTTAGCACACTCTAAATGCCTTTGCAGTCACTTAATTGTGTGCATTTAATGGAAATGGCCGTACATTCCATTGAGCTGGTTTCACATTTAATTGTCTCATAGCTAATTTGTGCGTTGACTTTATACTTCCAGCTTTGCTCTACAAACTTTGGTAGCCCTTTATAGCAACAAGTCTTCTTAACCCTATACAGACAAACTAGTAATTTTTCAGTTGATGTAACTGATGTTATATGAGGAAGATAATTCCACATTTTCATTCTCCCTTCTAAGGAAAGCACCTTATTGATATCATTCTTGAATGAACTGGCAGAGGAAATGGTAGCCTAGGTGAAGGGAACAACAGTGTGCTATCAGGGCTCAATGAAAATTGCGTACAGGATATGGTAATATCCGCTGCATGGGGTTCCCTTTACTGACCAGTTCGACAAGACCTCTGGTGTACAGCAGTCCCAGCAATTAGAGAAAATTTAGCAGAATATTGGGATCCTTAAAATAAATAGCAACTTCTCCGAAGATTCTTAATGGGCAGTACCATTGCTGAATTATTACTTTGAGTAGGTTGTTGTTAAGCTGGGAGCTGACCACAATAAGAAAAAAGTGCATAATACAGGAACCAGCAATACACACTTTGTCTACTTGGTCTCAATGCAGTATGTGTTAGATGATTTCCTTGAACTACATGGGGTATTTTCATGCATGATGCATACAGTTAGTAGAAAAGACTAACCATGTTAAAATTCCACCATGTTAAACTTCCATTTCTATTTCTCTTTGAATTCTCCAGTGTATGCTCAGCCAATCATCAGCAAAGCCAAACCTGAATTGCTGAAAAACCAATTCATTCCAACGCTGGAGAAACTGAAAAAGAAAGCAATAAAAGTTGTTTTAGAAGAAGAACAACTGAAAGCAGAGTATAAGGTAGATTTTCAGGAGACAGAACTGCTAATCCTAGATGAATTTGCTGTTCTCTGCCGAGATCTCTACTCCTTCTACCCAATTTTGATCCGCTATGTGGATTATAACAGGTAAGATTACTAGCATGATTGTTAAGCATCAAGGTCTATGTTATTTTTAGTGATATTCTGAGTAATTGCAGACTCAAAGCAAAGAGTTCATTGCTTGCAGCTGCACTGGAATGGACATTAGGTTCAATACTTTCTGATTAGGATAGAGATTCCAACATCTGATCACTACCCATGCACTCATGCTGTAGAGTCATAAAAAAGTACAGTACAGAATGGGCCCTTTGACCCATCGAGTCCATTCCAAACCCTGCGTCCCTTTAGATAAACAGACAAATAGACATTCTACTGAAAATAACTAAAGACCACAGCATAGTGCTTTAATGAAATTTAATGTGAATCATATTAGAAATTCACTATGACAAACTTCACTTGGTTGTTAGATATTTCTCATCTTGTTATTGAAAACAGTTGATAGTCATATAAACCCAGTAATAGCAGAGCCTTAAACAAGTATCCATTAAAAAGTGAAGGACAATTTGGAAAGCAAAATACTTCCAAAGAAAAAGCAATTTACTGTTATCATACTTTCTATATTTGAATTCATGTAATGATAGGAATTTAATAAAACCCATTTTTTGAATCAAACCTACAAAGCAGTTTCAGATTATCTGTTGTCTGGGTACGTCACAGACAATACTTGCCCCATCATTGAAATGTCCCACAACTTACAGGCTCACTTTCAAGGACTCTTCATCTTATTTTCTCAATATTTATTGATAATTATTATTATTATTATTTGTATTTACACAGTGGTCTTTCATTGATTCTGTTATGGTTATCCTATTATGTATTGAGTATGAAAATGAATCTCATGGTTGTTTATGGTGACTTATATGTACCTTGATAATGAGTTTACGTTGAACTTTCAACATGATGAAGACTACACTTGTTTCTCTGTAATTCTACAATTGAGCTTTATTTTTCTAGAGCAAGATGGCTCAAGGAGCCAAATGCAGATGCTGATGAACTCTTCCGTATGGTGGCTGAGATCTTCATCTTGTGGTGTAAATCACATGTAAGGAATGAATTTACGAGCTGGTGTAAAAGCTAACTTTAATGATGCCTCACTTTAGAACAGAGCTCTTAATTCTGAACGTTGCAAAAAAGCATCATTTTTACTGAGCTACTTGTTGTAGCAGCAAGTTGGTGCTCTTAGTTCCTGTGTGATGCTGTCAGCTGACGACTTTTCAGGACTTTGCTGTACTCTGCCAAGGTTTGCTACCCGCCTTTAATGCATACTTCATGCATTCTCTTGAACTGTGAGAATTAAAGCTGATGAAAATTAAACTGATACCTTTACACCTATTGTAATTAAAAACTGAATTGAGATGGCCCTCGTGCCTTCAGATAGATATTCTGCTGTTAAAGATTATAAAGCAAGATTATTAAAACTGTAAGGTAGAATATTAAAATAAAAATATTTTATTCAATTATAAAATAGTTGCTTGCTACCCTTGCAGCTTTGACAGGCTATTTCAACTGTTTCTAAAAATCTCTGATGATTAGAGGCAATTAAAAATGGTTGAAGTAGGAAAAAATAAAAATTTAAAAATGAAAAAAAAATTAATTAAGAAATTAATTTAACACATTTAATTGTTAAAAAATTAAAACATTAATGCAGTAAAATAAAAAACACAACATTCCACTTAGCTTCTACATTCAGGTCAGAGATCTCATTGAAGTGAGTGGGGTTGTGCTACATATGCCAGCCATGGGTGGTGTAAGATTGAAGGACCAGATGTAGGTTACATCCTGATTCAGCTGAAGACCAAGTCATGCTGATGGCCAGAGATCAGACATGTCCATAGAATCACCTGCATTCAAAATATTTCATACTGTCAGTCCATCCTATGTCTTGATTTTAAAAGAGACACGTTTTCCTCATGACCTTTTGCTGGGGTCACAAATAGTAGAAGAAATTATCAGATGAGAATAATTTAAGCAATCCCTGAAAGTAAGAACTGGAGCTTGGATATTAGTTGCTAAGAAGTGCCTTTAGAGGAAAACAATCCATAGAAATTTTCATTCCAATATGTAAATGGACCTGTCGGAGAGAATACTGTAAGCATTTTAACGAGACTATCATTTCAGAAACTTTGCTAATTGTTGGAGTATTGTAAACTAAGAACAAAACTCAAACAACCTTTGTATTTTTTTTGCTCACCATTCGATAGAATTTCAGACGGGAAGAGCAGAATTTTGTGATTCAGAATGAAATCAACAACATGTCTTTCCTGATTGCAGACAATAAGAGCAAAATGTCCAAGGTAAATATCAATTACAGATTCCTTGAATTGCTACATATGTACCAGGATTAAATTTACTTATTTTCGAGCTAAGTTGTGTTAGTGTCTTGATAATGTTGATAAATGTACAGAACAGCAGAACTGAGGTAATTACAGATGCACATTTGAAACTGTATTTCACACTGTAAGTATTTTTAAAAATAATTCCACTTCATGTATCAAAAACTTAGAAGATAAAATATTTTTTTCACTTTATATCAATTGGTGAATTATTGATCTGGCAATGTTTCTGATCAAGGATCATGGAGAAATGCCAACAAAGGAAATGGAATAGAAGATAAGTATTTGCTTTCCAAAACAGCTAAGCCAATGTAATTAATGTATTTAAATAAAAACAAGAGGATGCTGGAAGAATTTAGCTAGTCAGGCAGTATTTTTGGAGAAAGGAAAACGGAGTAACAACATTTCCTGTCAATAACCTTTCATCAGAACTGAAAATGTGAGAAAACAAGAGTGTTTTATTTTGCAGAAAACGTTTGAGTGTGGTGGGGTGCAGGATAGAGAGAATGGACAGAATGTCTGCAAAAGAGTAGGGACCAAAGTCTTTAAAGTAGCAATAACTTTAAATACTGGCGATTAGAGGCAGAAAAGAAAAGGAAGAAAGGAACAAATTGAAACTGAAACATTCAGCAATATCTGAATGAAGAAATAAAAAGCTGGTTACTTCAAGTTCAGAATTGACTCCCGAGGGTTCCAGAAATGCCCAAGGAAATTCCTGACTGATGTGTGGGATTTGTAGTTATGAAGACATTGTCATCTCTGTTTGATAACTGGAGACATTATCACCACTGTTTGATCATAGAAACATATTTCCTGAAGCATTACTCTTTTTTTATAGGGACTGAATATTAAAGATATGAATCTCTATATTCATTGAATCAATATAGGAATATGCTTATAGAAAACAAAAGAGTTTGAAAAATAAACTAAGTTTAATTATTGGTAATTATTATTAATCAGGTCGTCTTAAAAGAGAGAAACTCATTTTTTAAAAATTAACCACTATTTGGGTTTTAATAAAAGTCAGTTCCTTTCATATTTTCCCCTGGGATCAATGAAGTATGACTATGATTTTGACCCCAAGGAGAAATGAATCTGAAATTGAAGCTCTGCCTTTCTGTACATTGGTCAGACTCTTCCACAGAACAACAGAGCACAGGAACAGGCCCTTCAGCACACAACGTTTTGTGCAATTAATTGAACATGTAATTAAATGCCTACCTACAGAAAAATGAATCCCTTCTGCCTACACAATGTTCATGTCTCTCCACTTCCTGCACATTAATGTGCCTATCTAACAGCCTCTTCAATGGCTCTGTCATTATTTTCCTCTACTATTAACTGTGACAGTGAATTCCAGGCACCCACAATTCTCTGTGGAAAGAAAATTCTAGCCCCACACGTCTCCTTTCAACTTACTCCCTCTTTATTTAAATGAAAGCACTCCATTTTAGACACTTCTCTCCTGGAATAAAGATGCCGACAGTTGACTTCATGTATGCCTCTCATAATCTTATAAACTTCTACCAGATCTCCCTTCTGCCTCCAGAAAAAAAAAACAACCCAAATTTTTCTAACCTCTACTTATAGCTAAAGCCTTCTAGCTCAGGCAGCATCCTGGTAAATCCCTTCTGCATCCTCTGCAAAGTCTCCACATCCTTTCGATAATGGAGCAACCAGAATTGAATGTACTACTCTAGATATCAATTGCTGGCTCCCGAACCTGATGCCTCAGCTAATAAACACTAGCATGCCATCTTTACCACCCTGTCAACATGTGGAGCCATTTTCAGGGAACAATGGATTTGTATCCCCAAATCCCTCTATACATTAACACTGTTAAGGGCCTTGCCTTTTTTGTGCCCTTACAAACAAGGGAATATCTGCAGATGCTGGAAATCAAAATAATGAACACAAAATGCGAGAGGAACTCAGCAGGTCAGGCAGCGTCTTTGGAAGAGTAAACAGTCAATGTTTCAGGCCCAGCCCGAAACTTTGACTGATTACCATTTTTCACAGACGCTTCCTGGCCTATGGAGTTCCTCCAGCATTTTGTGTGTATCACTGTGCCTTTACAATTGGTTACCTAAAGAGCAACACCTCACACTTGGCTCCATTAAACTCCATCTGCCATCCCTCCTCCCATATCTGCAACTGATTTACATTCCGCTGTACCACTTGGCAATCATACATACTACGCACAATGCCACGACTCTTTGTATTATCTGTGAACTTACTAACCCACCATCCATGTTTTCATTCAAACCATTTCTATACACATTAAACAACAGAGATTCCAGTAGGGATCCCCTTGGAACACCACTGGTCACAGAACTCTGACCAGAATAAGTCTCATCAAATACCCATCTCTGTCTTCCATGGGCAAGCCAATTCTGAATCCAAACAGCCAATTCACCATGGATTGCATACATTTCAGTCTTCTGGATGAGCCTACATGTGGGACCTTATCAAACACCTTAGTAAAATCTATGTAGACAATATCCATTGCTCCACCCTTATCACCTTCACAATTTTCTAAAATACAGTGCCTCAATCAAGTGGGTAGGACATCACTTACCCACACAAAGCCATGCTGACTGTCCCTAATTTGATTTTTCAAATGCTCATAATTACTATCCCAAAGAATCCTCTCCAATACTGACATGAGATTCATCAGTTACAACATTAGATACTTTCCAGCCCTCCATGACCTCACCTGTAGCTAGAGAGGACACACACCAAGGCCTCTTTCAGAAATCTGGGGTATATTTAATCAGTAATAATGTTCTTCAAGAGACTCAGCCCTTTCCCCTCCTTAATCTCAAATACACTAGCATATTATCAGGGCCTATTATACTGATTCCACTGTCCGCCACTTCCTTCCTCGTGGTAAGTACCAACACAGACTACTCATTTAGGACCTTGCACATTTCCTTTGCTCTCATGTATACGTTTTCTCCTTTATCCTTGAGTCCGACCCTTTGCCTAGTTCTTGCTCTTAATAACTATAGAGTGCCTCGGGATTTGCTAAGAATTTTTCATGGCCCTTCTTGTCTCGCTTAATTCCCTTCTTAATTTCTTTGCAGGCTTCTTTATAAACTTCAAGGGCCCTGATAATTTTAGCTTTCTAATCCTTACACGCACTTTTTTTCCTTCTTGATTAAATTCACCATCTATCTTGTAATCCAAAGATTCCTTACATTGTTGTCCTTGTTCCTCCTTCTGATTGGAGTGTAACATTCAGTTATATTGACTCGTATATGTCTAGGGGAAATCCCACCCAGCACCTGCCTCAACGCTTCCCAACAAGTTGGTTGCTGCCCGAATCAAGCCCGAACATTAATCATCGGCCATCACACCCAGTACATTTTAACTAATTCTATGACGTTAATATAAATTCGATACAGAAAGGGAAGTAATGAAAAAAAAAGGGTGCCAACACTTATCAAAGTCCAAGTACCCTTCAACTTGTCTGTCTTCTCTATCATCTTGCTCCTGCTGAAATTCCCTTAAGGCCTTGCTGTAGTTACCTTCCTTTCAATCCCTCCACTTACTGACCTGGTGATCTGGTTCCCATCCCCCTGTCAAACTAGTTTAAACTCCCCCAAGCAGCACCTGCAAACTTCCTCACCAGGATATTAGTTCTCCTCCAGTTAAGGAACAACCAGTCCCTCTTGTGCAGGTTGCTCCTTCCTCAGAAGAAGTTCCAATGGTCCAAAAAACTGAAACTTTACCCATTGCACTAGTTCTTCAGCTGTATAATCATTTGTTCTATTGTTCTATTCCTGCCCCAATAATAATTAGAGACTGGGAGTAATCAATAGATTACTACCTTTTGGGCTCCTCCTTTTCTCTTTTTCTTTCCTTAGTCCCCATATTTACTGCACAGAACTTTGTCCCTTTTTCTATCTATATTCTTGGTGACAATGTGTACCACAACCTCTGGTTGCTCACCCTCCACTTGGGAATGTTCTACAGTCGCTCTGAGACATCTTGACCTTGGCATCTGGGATGTAACACACCATCCTGATATCTCTTTTACACCTGTAGAATCTCCTGTCTGTTCCCCTTAACGATTGTCTCTCCTTTCACAGATGGCCTTCCTGACTTTGCTTTTTCCTACTGGTCCTCAGAACCAACTACAAAAGTCTCCCAAGTTAACACAAAATTGGATTTCTTACTGACAATGTTTTTTATAAATTGGAAAAAAGAAGAGTGGTAATTTAAACCAATGTTTTGTTGAGGTTGGGGGTTAAAGCATGTTACTGTCAGTTCTTTCTTTATTCTACAAATGGTAAAGGTGCAAAGAGAAAAAGTTTCATTTCCAAGTGTTTACATCTCACCTTTTGGGCAAAAAAATCAAATCACTGAAATGGTAAATGTGCATTTAGAATCCCACAGTTTAATATTTTATATTAATTAACAGCACTAAAATGGAAACCCACGTAAAGCACTTTGATCTTTTTTTGCTTTTGACAGATCAACACTAATGGTTAAAACATATGAAATCTATTCATTTTTGAATTATCTGATGTTTTAACATATTACTAATGTTTTTTGTATTTATTTTCTCCCTTGCCGTTCCTCCCTTTCAAAGCGATGTAAGCAAGTTGGCCTTAAGGTCAGATTGCATGATAGCATCATCATGCAAAAGGCTGCACAACAGACTTGGCGACTTAAGGTTTTTTTTTTAAAATGACCACACTCATAGCATATGCAGTTGTCTGGAAGCTGTACTGTGCTCATTGTCTGAAACCTCTGTAGAAGACTAACTGTGCTTTCCATAAATTGTCCAGCTTCTGAGAAGTATGTGTGAAAATCAGCTCTCAAAGCATAGCTTTTGCATAGGGTAAATCGAGGCTAATGAGTAATCGAGGCTAAGTGACAAAGCCCACAGTCCAAAGATATACTGGGTAGGCTAATTGGTCATGGTAAATTGTTCCGTGATTAGGTTAGGATTGATCGGGGTCGTGGGGTTGCTGGGGCAGCGTGGCTTGAAAGGCTGCAAGGGCCTAATCTGCACTGCGTCGCTAAATAAGTAAATTCATTTATATGGTTCATTGAACTTTAGCAGAATTGGGAGATTGGATTTCTCTCCTAAACTCAACAGTTCTTTTTCATTGCTCTGTGGTAAATGTGAGAGTAATATTTTAGTCAGGATTTAGATTCACTGGACTGAAGGTATAGATCCTTATTTCTCTAGAAATTATGTTGTATACTACATGTTTTAGACCCTTCGTTATAAAACAGGGCAATGTCATTAAAGGATATTGGATTAAAGGTTTAAGCACTTTTCCATCTAACATAATATATCCATTATTGAAATGTTCTCAAGTGCAAAGATTAGCATGATTTTAATGGATTATCAGATCATCATCAGATTAAGACAGGACAAAGTTTAACATTTCATGTAATGTTCAAATGCTTTAAAAAGAGACCAATTTCCTCTTTGTTAATCTGAAGTGATTTATTATTCAATTTGACTGTGGCAGCTATCATTGCCAGCTTGGATCCCCCAGGCTGCCAAGAGAGCTGAAGTTCAGCATCTGAATGGTAGAAAGAATTGACCCAACTTGCCTGATGGGAATAGGGTGAACATCCAATGAAAGTGATCATGCAAATTATTAATCACCCTACAGCATCTTGTTTTCCAAACTAGCTCTCACTTTAAACGGCCACTTGGTTAGATTTAAAAAGTGGGTTTTCAGCTCATTATTCCTGTACTGACTGTATATTGAGGCCTACTTATCTCCCACTTCTCAAAGATCTGGATTCTTTAATGCTCCCCTTTTTACCCTCTTCTCACTTGAAAGCCACCATTGAATCTGCTTCCATACCTCTTATCAATGTACAGTATTCCATATCCCAACAAAAGAGGTGAGTGTTCATGGTTCACTTGCCAATCACTTGCCTAGTTCAAGTCAGTACCTCATTAATACGAGCAGTGTGGGGTACACTAGTGACTCAGTAAGTGCTTCAACTCTGTACACTCGCTTTCTGTCATCTACAATGAGGAAGATAGTAACAGAATACAGAATCAGAATCGGAAAGACACCAACGCAAGGAATTCAGGGAAATGGCAATATGGAAAATTAGGCCTGTAACTGAATTTGATGATCGACTACAATCCTATCAAATAGTGTTGCCAGCTCAAGGGGTAGATGATTTCCTTCTGCTGCTACTTATTATGTTCTTTCTTGGGCTGGTGAAATGAACAAAAATATAGCATGAATTTTACTGCAGGGAAATGAGAAATTGTAGCTTGGTAAGAAGAAGGATGCAATATGAACCCAGAGTGATTATTTTATAGGCAAAGGAAGGAGAAACTCTTGCTGTAACAAGACCATCAGCAATCAGAGACCACATGAGCCAGAAACACCAAAGGACATTTTATAATAACCTAAGCTGCTCTAGAATGCATTGTCTAAAAGTCTGGTAGAAATTAATTCAATAGTAATAATTGAAAAAGAAATTGCATGAATATGAGAAAAAAGTGAGGACTGTTGGGGGAAAAATTGGACTGAACAGCTCTTCTAAACATTAATATAATAGAAGAGAAATAATCTAAACGACTGTCCTGAATGAGGTGTCAGTCTGTGGTTTATAATACAATACATTGCAGCCCTGAAGCACTTCTTCAAGAAAGTAGTTTGTAACAGCAAATTTGACTGTAGATAGAGCAACATAATACATTTTATTGGATGGTTGATTTGTTTCTTTATCAAAGTGTAGTAAAGCTTAAAGCTGCAACAAGATTCAAGATTCTTTAATGTAAGGAGCCTTAATGTAATTGCACAGCTTTAATGTAATTCTTTAATGTAATTGCACAGCTACACTTATATTAAGCTAAGAGAAGCTGAGAGTTGATATCATTGAAATCAAAGCCAGTGCGCATCTAACCCAGCATAAGCACAGCTTACCAAACATTCCATTTGCATCATCATCTTTGTGTTACTTGTACTGGCAATGCACTTTCTTATATCATATTCAATTTACCTTTGTGTGCGTGCGTAAATATGTGTTGGGGCAGTATTATTAATTAAATACTTCCCTTTTGTATTAGTTGACATGAAAAGTAAATGATTGAGTGAAAATATGGTTGGTTACCTTATAATTTGTACAAAACCACATTGTTTTTCTTCAATGATCATTCTGTGCGGTACTGTGTTTGCCTCACAGCCTGCACAGTTAATACTGCAATCAGTTCCAGTTTATTATATTAAAGAGGTGTGGTGTCAAATTATCCTGAACTACAAGAGCTAACTGTTCACAAAGTATTCAATGGCCATCAGCACTTTGTAACGTAGTAAAGAAGTGATATTCTAGCCTCTCAGTGGTACAGTGGTTCTCAGCATTTTCTAACAATTACTCTGGAGCATGTGCATAAAAGCTTTCAGCTTCAGAATGATTTTAAATCTGCCAAGAACACTGGTGTGCTAAATAAGGTTTCATTTTTAAATCTCACAGTTGAATGATATACACATTGAGAGAGGAATGAGGCATTATATTATTGAAATGAATAGGATTTGACAGGATATATAGTGTAAAGATCTTTCCCTCATATAGGGATATAGAAACAGGGCATAAAATTTCAAAGGGTTGCCTATTTAAGACAGTAATGATGAGGAATCTTTTGGAATTGCCTCTTCCAAATAATTGCAAACATTAATTCATTAATATATTTAAAGCTGAGTAGATGGATAATTCAACCTGGTGAGTGGGAGATCCTGCAGAACAGGCAGGAGAGTGGATTTGGGGCCAAGATCAGATCAACTTTTATCTGTTGAAGCAGACTTGAGAGGACTCCTTTATTATGTGCTTGTTCTTGTTCCATAGTTGCTGCGATGTGAAGCAAATCAACATGATAGCTTACATTCGCAAACACGAGGAAATCTGCAGATGCTGGAATTTCCAGCAAGATAGCTAATATTACAGTATACAAAAAAAATCTTCTGGTAAATTGCATAATATAGAACTGATACACAGTATGTATGGTAAGAACAATGTTTAGATCCTTGGCTTATAATGAATTAGTTAATATTGTAAATAAACGATTACATGTAAACGAACAGGGCCAGTTTCAGGGACCAATAGTTTGGCGTGTATGTTGTATAGTAGATAACAAGTAAGAGAGATCTTACTTTTAAATGCCCCTTGAGTCAAATAGCTTACCAGTATTCGATTTCAAAACTTGCTTATAAAGAGCTGCTCATCAGTTGAGCAAACACCACATTTCATACTTATAGATCCAAATGCTAGCTTTATATCACCTTCAGGGATGAAAAGGAAGCTTTTGAGCAGGTGGAAAGATGTGCTGGATTTGAAATTCTGTGTCAGCTTTGTATGTAATTGGAGTTCAGAACATGGGATATCCCATGGAACATGGGATATGTTACCATATCATATGTCAGTACCACACAACATTCATTAAACAGCATAACCTATTTAAGTACTTGAAATAAGCATTCATACAAAATACTGCATTGTCATAAACAATTTAATTTATTTCAGGCAGAGGGAGATAACCAGGAACGGAAAAAAATTAAGCGCAGAGGTGACTATTACTCAATACATACATCACTGATTGTGGCAGCTGTTAAAAAGTTACTTCCTATTGGTTTAAATATGTGCACAGCAGGAGACCAGGAATTAATCTCATTGGCCAAGCAGAGGTACAGTCTGGTAAGTTTCCAGTATTTTTCTTAAGTATTGTCTCTCGTAAATTTTTAAAACATAAACAGCAAATCAACAAACTTGACATTATGTTAAATCTACATCTAAGTATTCCTAAATTCATGACAGAATTTGACTAATGCATTTAAAACAAAACGTGCCTTCATCTTAAATTCACATAATCTTAATATTTTCTGGTATCTCCAAGGAAAAAAGGAAGCAAAATTTGTTTTGACTAATTTACAGTCTGATGTCTCTGGATGTGGTGGTAGAGCTTTACCTATAAATAAACATATAATGAAAATAATTTATAAATGTATGTTACTGCCTTTTCACAAACACAAAAACTTAATTTAATCCAGCCAAATGTTTTGCTTAAAGCTGTACTGTTTCATCAACAGAAAGACACCGATGAAGAAGTGAAAGAGTTCCTTGCAAATAACTTGCATTTGCAGGATAAGGTAGGATTTAAGAAAAACATTACTCTAAGGGTGTGATCACATGTTACATCCAACCTTGTTTTCTACTTCATTCTACTGAAAGGACTAACTTCAAAATTCAAAGTGAATTGTATTATCAAAGAATGTATTAGTCATAGTCATACTTTATTGATCCCGGGGGAAATTGGCTTTCGTTACAGTTGATCCATAAATATTAAATAGTAATAGAACCATAAATAGTTAAATAGTAATATGTAAATTATGAAATATGTCCAGGACCAGCCTATTGGTTCAGGATGCCTGACCCTCCAAGGGAGGAGTTGTAAAGTTTGATGGCCACAGGCAGGAATGACTTCCTATGACGCTCAGTGCTCCATCTCGGTAGAATGAGTCTCTGGCTGAATGTACTCCTGTGCCCACCCAGTACGTTATGTAGTGGATGGGAGACATTGACCAAGATGGCATGCAACTTAGACAGCATCCTCTTTTCAGACACCACCATCAGAGAGTCCAGTTCCATCCCTACAACATCACTGACCTTACGAATGAGTTTGTTGATTCTGTTGGTGTCTGCTACCCTCAGCCTGCTGCCCCAGCCCACAACAGCAAACATGATAGCACTGGCCACCACAGACTCGTAGAACATCCTCAGCATCGTCCGGCAGATGTTAAAGGACCTCAGTCTCCTCAGGAAATAGAGACAGCTCTGACCCTTCTTGTAGACAGCCTCAGTGTTCTTTGACCAGTCCAGTTTAGTTTAGTCACCAATACCACCCTGAGATTCACAAACAAAGAACAAAGAAGTACAATAGAATCAATGAAAAACTACACACAAAGACTGACAAATTATACAAATACAATAAGAAACAAATCATGATAAATAAATAAATAGTACTGAGAACGTGAGTTCTCATGTCTGAACTGTTAGTCAGGCGTTGAATTTCACATTCTGTATGTTTTGTGATATCCTACCATCTAATACTTTTTTGTCAAGTCTTTTTTAACCATCTTATTACTTAAACTGCATTTTATTTTGAACATGTGTTCCTGATATGTCATCTAAGCATAATTCCTATACTTGTAAATGAAGCCTTCTTTAAATAGTGCACCAAGGGCATTGACAAATTAGGATTTCCACCCGATACCTGCATTATAATGTTCACAGCGTAAAGACAATTTATACAAACAAGCCAGCGTTTGAATGAGCTGAGACCCACACCCTTGCTTTTGGAAACTCAGTCGTCCTTACCGGTAACAGTAAACAAAAATGGACTAAGGCTAATCTGATCGTACAATTATTTCAAAGAACTAGATTCTCGTTAGCAAACTTGAAAGTGAGTCGCATTTGTGAAGGAGCAGGATTGGGTGCATATTATACTCTGCAGCCATAATCTGAATCGTGCACTCTGGGAAAAGCTTTTCCCTAGAGCATGGGACTGCAAATATGCAGGAAGATTTGGAACAAAGTTGGCAGAGAGATAGGCTTGCCATCTCTAATCAGCAGCTAACATGAACATTGTACAGTCACAGCGGAGCATTTCCGTCACGGTACTGGTTGTCTCATCCGGAGAAAGAGTCAATTCAGTCACATTCCCGACCTGATATATCAATCATTCATTATCACTAAGGCAAAAACCTGAAACTCCCTCACTCACTACCTGAGCCACTCAGCTCGGCTGTGATCTTCCCTGTGGCAGCCAGGGAAGGACAAAAACTCATGGTCTCAGCCAATGATGCCCCACATTTTAGATTGGCTTTTAGGAAATAGTTTGAAGGTCATAACTTAACACAGAATCTGTTTAAAACGTTAATGTAATTAACACCAGAGGTAACGCCTGTGTCTTGATTAATTTACAAGTCAGATTGCTGGGTTGTGGCCAGCATTTCTGAAACTTGATCAGAGAAGGCAACTTCTGTTGTCGCCCAATTTATATTTGAAGTTCTGTGAAATAACAGGACAATTCATTATTTGCTGTCGAATGCAAATCTTGCCTGTGGTTGCCTTCTACTTGTTTTAATAATCCTTCAATTTCCCATTCAGACTGACGACCCAGCAGTTCGATGGCAGCTAGATTTGTATAAGGATATTGTTAAACCTGAAGAGAGAATGGATCCTCAGAAGATTGTGGAACGTGTGCAAAAGATTTCAGCTGCTGTTTTCCACTTGGAACAGGTAACCAGAGCAAACATATAAAAAAATAATGTAAGGAAGTGTTAGAGACTATATTCCCTTATAATAAAATAAACAATCATCTTGTGGACATGTTAAAAATCCCACTATCTGATGTGTCAGGATGACCAAGGGCAAATGGAACACTTGAAGATGTTTCCTACTAATAGACGTCACAAGTCTGACTGCATTTCTTAATGATAGCGATAATTTCTTCATGATTGAATAATGATAGATTTATTCAGTATGTTGTTGTAAATTGATGGCTTGTTAATTTTCCAGTTATTTCGTAAAAGGATAAAATGTTTTGTGTCTTATTGTAGAGGTTGTATTTTTGCATTTTCAGAAATTTTTCATCACTGTGTAGAAATATGCAAGGCTCCCAGATAGCAGAGAACAAGTCTGTCACATTCTCCAAATATATACAGCAGTTGCTTGATACTGATCTTCTATATGCCTCTGAGCACTTTGGTAATTGGTGCATCAATGGTATGTGAGCTTTATCCACTGTATGTAATAACGGTACAGAACTAAATTTGAGAGCATTTTACTGCATCCCTGGGCAAATAAGTCTGTAAGTTATTTATGGATAGATTTGCACAAAAATTGACATTTTGTGAGTTTTTATTAGGATTCATTCCCTTCAGACCAAAATCTAATGGAAAGGTTTAATGTGTGTGAAGAAATTACATTTAGTTCTTTTTCCAATTATATTCAGCTGCTTTAAGAAACCGTTAACATAATAAATGTTGATAACAAAAAAATCCTGAGCATAATAATCAATTCTCCAATGACACAGATTCTGGAGAAAACAACGCAACTGATTGAATAAAGTTTTTGACCATTTACATTGGTAATAGTCATATTGTAGTTGGAATCTATTGCACTATTTGTTTTTTGTAACTTCATAAATTAATCAAAAGAAAAACACAGGCCCAGGAGAATGTGTATGCTTCATTTTTTTTTTACATAGTGAGGGATGCAATATATGATGTGGTGATGTGATGACGTATGCCGTTCACATACTCCTTACGTAAAACCCACAATGAATTATGTTATCAGCAAGGAATGCTTAATCAAACAATATACAATATTTACAATATTACTCAAATTTTACTGAAATATTAAATACACTTTGTTATCTAGTTCATTAGCTTGTATCTTCATTGAGAGTACCAGGAAGAAGTGCTTGTAAAGCTTTAAAGTGACAAGAACCTCTTGCATGTGAACCAATATTAACCTCAGTGTAATATAAATAGAGGTAACATTTAAAAGAACCATCCTGCTCTGCACCAACAGAACGACATTGATCACTCCTTTCATTGGCAGTTGCTTGCCGTGTTTTTGAGGGTTCCATGGGGTATCTGTGAATGCTGTGAGCACCATTGAGCTTCTTAAATAAAATTCAACAGTCATTAGATAGCAGGGAACATAAATAAAATTCAAACAAGCTTCAGAAATCAAAATGTGGACTTTAAAGCAGTAATTATCATTAATGTATCTTTTAAAATTCAATTTGCTCTCGAATGCAGTAGCCATACGTTCTGAGTTCTTTCAGTGGAAGACTTGAGATGAAATATCCCAAGCACCTTCCTTAACACAATGCATTCTTGTAGAAGAGCAAGGTTTTTCTGAGAACCCTTGAAATTCCCACATGGGGCTGTATATATGTATAAGCCAAGGATTGCTGTCAGACTCCATTGCAATGAGCACATTCTGAAAGCTTGTACATTAGGATGTGTTCCTTTATCCCAGAATTTTCTAGTCAATCCACATTTTATTAATGGCATGCATTGTTTTTCCAGTAAATCAGAACCAATATTAAGGAAGTAAATGTGTTTTTTTAAGGTGGAGCAGCCATTGCGGTCAAAGAGGACAGGGTGGCACAAACTTATGTCCAAACAACGCAAACGAGCTGTGGTTGCCTGCTTCCGGATGGCACCACTTTATAACCTTCCCAGGTAGAAGTAATGCTGTGTTTTGCATGTAAAGAAGAAAATTATATTTAAACAATCATTTCTATTTATTCTTTATCTCACTTAGCTACTTCCTTGAATTTTATTTTCCATTTCAAAGTTGTTTTTTGATAAAGCTGTTGATATATTAACAATCACTCCCAAACTTCATTTCCAAGCTTCAGCTTCCAAGCTGCATGCACTGTTCCAGAAGAATACTGGAACTCTCTACCATTTGGACTAGAACATCTACAGTAATTTTCCCTGTTAGCATTTCTTCTTCCTTTCTTGTAAGAGAGTACCTCATTTCAATTTGGAGCCCCAGTTCTGCTTAGGGTTGGGGCAAGAATGTCAAGTCAGAAATCACAGTGCAAACCTATACCTTTTAAGTTCCCTAACTTCACTTGACAAGCTACATTTATATTTAATTAATGAAGTTTATGAAGCCAGTCAAAAATCATGTCTGTTGATCATGCTTTACAGAATATATATGCAGTTTTGTCTTTGGCAATTAATAATGTACATGCTTAAGAAAAACCATTTTAATGCAATGAACTAGTTGCAGAAACCATGCTTTAATTCACACTACATGGAAAATTATCCCACAGATAATTTAGAAAAATCTGTGCTTTTAAATTGATCAATGCAAAACATGTATCCCTTTTCTTTAGACACAAAATTAACATTTACTTCCTGAACGCCTATCAACATCTGTGGCTGGAAAAACTATATAAGAAAACTGACTTTGAGAATCTTATCGTCTGTTTGGCGGTAAAGTAACATTTGATTGATAGACACTGCTTCCTACCCTGTGCAATCATTTCCCTTGCCACACCAACCATCTTCAATTTGTACAGTAAACCTTACAGAATCTGATTGGTCAATCCATCAACCAAAACTCTCAGCAATCTTGCATGAAGAAAGATACACACAGTGGCTATTTTATTAGGTACACCTGTACACCTTGTTAATGCAAATATCCAATCAGACAATCAAATGCCAGCAATGCAATGCATAAAAGCATGCAGACGTGGTCAAGACGGTTTAGCTATTGTTCAGAACAAACATCAGAACAGGGAAGTAAAGTGACCTAAGTGACTTTGACTGTGGAATGAATGTTGGTACCAGACAGGGTGGTTTGAGTATCTCAGAGACTGGCTGTCTCCTGGGATTTTCACGTACAACAGTCTCTAGAGTTTACAGAGAACAGCGTGGAAAAACAAAAGTCATCCAGTGAGCGGCTGTCTGATGGGTGAAAATGCCTTATTAATGAGAGAGGTTGGAGGAGAATGGCTAGTTTCGTTCAGGATGACAGGAAGGCAATGGTAACTCAAATAACCTTGCGTTGCAACAGTCAAGTGCAGCAGAGCATCTCTGAACGAACATCACATCAAACCTGGAAATGGGGGGACTGAAGATCACACTGAGTTCCACTTCGGTGACCACTTTATTAGGTACATTTGTGTACCTACTAAAATGGCCACTGAACATATAAAAAATAGCATATTAATCTTTAAAGGCATCATAAATGCACATTATGTTTTTCTCTTGTAAAGTTAATACACTTAAAGAGGCGCTGCATTTCTGTGTTACAGCACATGAGGACAAAGGATTCTAACCAATTATAACCAGTGGAGTGTTAACTTCCGTTGTCATCTGAAATTTTATGCCTATTACTTTCACAGAGAAGTTGAGGATGCATCAGCAATATTTCTTGTGAGATACTGGAAGAAGGATGGAGGGTGGGGAAGAACAAATTTAAGCAGACCTTCAAGATTCAAGAATCCTTTTGCTAGCTGTTACCAATACTTGGGCTAACTACAGTGTAGTCCAAAATTGTACTTAAAACAAGTGAACCCGATGACACGTGTAACTAACCATAACAGCGAATGCCTGTTACGATGAAACAGCGTTCATCCTATTTCTGTCTCCTTGTTTTTTCCTTTCACTTCAGTTGCACATGAACATCAAAACTCTTGAGAACCATTTTATACGCCATTCATACTTTAGTTAGCACTGTCATGATATATAATCTTGGTACACCATTGACCAATCAGAGAGCTGAAGTTGTACAAATCTCTACTAATAGACTTATACTGTTATTTCAATTAATAAGAGTCTCCCTTAATCTACTAAAAGATGTCTCTCACCTCCCACTCCTCCCAATCTTACTATACCCTCCCGCTTCCTAGGCATCGTGCGGTTAATCTCTTCCTTCAGAGTTATCTGAAATCATGGATAGAAACAGAGGAGTACTCTTTTGAGGAGAAACTAATTGAGGATTTAGCTGTAAGTACTGGCCCCTGTGCAACTGGTTTCTACCTTTAGCACAAGTGGCCATGCTGCATTCTGCAAGTAGTGCTGTTGCCAAGCTGTCTACAACCTGTGCACCTTTCTCTGTCAATTCTAAAAGGTTGGTTTGGGGGTAGTTGTTTTCCCTTGATGCTTTGCATTGGAAATTGGAATGAAAACTTGGCTACTGTGAATGGTAGGTACTTTTTGAGCTGAGTAAGATGGACTGGCTTTTGCATTCATCAGCTTGAACTTGGCACTGAATCTGAAATAACACATTGTGGAAGTAATAATTTGGTGATAGTTTGTCTGCAAGAATTGATTATTCTGGAGTAACAATACTTTAAATAAATTGAAAGGATTTTTTTTTTGTGAGTGAGATTTGATCTGTATTCCTAAACTAGAAACTGAATGCTATTTATAATTTAGTTTCTACTCAGAATATTTTTTTTATATTTTAAGTATTACTTTCACCTCTTTCTCCATTAAAAATGATCTAGCCCAGCAGATGGCAACTGACCTACTTCTATACCAAGGCCAATGTTCACTGCAACTGGTTCCCATTACACACTGAAGAGTTGCAGACAGTAATTGTGAACAAGTCTTCTGCCCTTCCCAGGGTAGAAGTATGTCAGTTTCCTTTTGAAAGAATGGACAATTGACAGAGCTCCAAACCCTCAGTGTCTGGGTGGTGGAGCAGTGTCATTAGCCACTAACCTTTGTTTCTCATTGGATGAGAGAGGATCCATGGCTACAATGTTGATGTGCACTGGAGAGCTATTGCTGCATGCTTAATTATGAAATGATACATTGCTGAGTGTGTTACAAGGCTTCAAAGTAACCCAGAACATGAAGACGGCCGGGGGGGGGGGGGGGGTGCAGGAGTTAACCTATTTGGCCCCTTGCTTCACCTCTATTGTGCAATAATGTGATGGCTAATATTCTACCTCAAGGCCATTTTCCTGCCCTATCCTCTTATCTCCTGCCTTCCCAACTGTCCAACAATCTATCACTCATAGTTTTGTGAAGTTATTTTTTGAGCTACACATCCCCACAGTGTAGAGAATTCCAAAGATTCACCATTCAGTGAGTGAAAACTTCACCTTATTTCAAATGTAGTGTAATTGGTTTACCTTGAATCTTGAAAGAATTCTGGATTCCATACCCAGGAAAAAGATCCTCCCTGCATCTAATCTTGATCCCTTGAGGTATTTTGTGTGTTCCAATGAGGTCATGCCTCGTTCTTCTAATAGTCTGAGCCTATTTAATCATTCTTCTTATGATACACTCACCATATCAGCAACCAGCCTAGGGTTTTTTTTTGCTGTACTCCCTATTTAGCACATACTTTCTTATGATAAGGAGACCAAAATTGTCCAGATACAGTTTCCTTAAGGTCCTGTGTAGATCTAGTTAAACATCACAGCTCTTGTCCCTATCACCTATCGTAAAACCTGGCAGTGCAGTATAGAATTTATAAAATCATCATTAACAGGGGTTATATAAGAGCCTTGTAACAAACTAATGGATACTAATTTTATTTTATATATAACTATGAAAACGTTAAATTGCATTGAATGTGAATGTGTTACTAGGTTATGCTTGCCTATGAACTTTAGTATGCTGATTATGAAAGGTATTAGGACACCGCTTTTGATAGCTAAAATTTTCAGTGTTGCATTTATTAAGTCTTACCATTATAATATATCTGACATTGATCAGTGTTTTTGATGCCTGTAATACGAAATAATGCAAGAAAGATAGAACACTGACATACACTAAAATGAAAGATAAATTGAAACAGAAACAAAAAATGTTAAGGTAGTGACAGTTTATCCATAGTAGAGATATTACAGTATTCCCCTGTAGTGATGATCTTCAGTGATAATTTAAGCCTTCTCTGCATTTCTGTGGTGAAAATAAATGAACTTTTTATGGATGGAGTTGCATTATTAATATTGCTGATTTAAGTTGGTTTTATTGTCTTTTATGGCTTAGTTTCACTTCATCTGCTATTTGTATTTCAGCAAATAAGTAGTTCAAAGCCATGGTTCCTGGACAATGCTTAGTCTTTTATTACTACATGGCAGGATTGTTACTTGCCACTTAATGGCCAAATATTGACCGTTCTAACTACTTCCTCTTGAAATACAATGACACCATTTTCACAGATCTTCATCCACGTGTAGAAAGGCATCTTGATCAGCCACATAAATGCTATGGCTGCCAAAGGTATCTGAGTCTAATTATTCATTAATGAGTTTTTCACTTCCTGACTCTCAATAGCGTTGACAGCACCAGCTAACTAAAAGCTGTTCATCAGTTTAGCATCTCGTACTCTGGTGCTTGCCACCAAACCTGCAGTATATGCCTCTACTTAATGCAGATGGAGTTTTAACAGAATCTGGACAGACAGCATGAGTGTACAGGGAGTAGAGGAGGGGGGCTGAGGAAGCAACCGTGTGGAGTACCAATGTTTCGAATAATCATGATGGAGCTGTTGCTGCCTATCCTAATTGTGGTCTGTTGGTCAAAAAGTCAAGGATCTAGTTGCAGAGTGAGACATTGACCCCCCCCAGAGACTGGAGTTTGGTGATAAGTTTCCTTTGAATAATAGTATTGAAGGCAGAACTAGAGAAAAATAAACAATAGTCTGATGTAGCTGTCCTTACTGTCCAGATGCTCCAGAGTTGAGTGTAAGGAAATTGCAGTGGGTATAGTTGTCTGGAAAGTTGGAACTGATGCTTGTCATGGCCAGCCACTAAAAAAACTTCATAATGGTAGGTGTTGGAGCCACTGGGCATCAGTCATTAAGGCACCTTATCTCATTTTTCTTTGCTACCAATAGTAAAGTAGTCGTCTTAAAATAGAGGGAACCACAGTCTGAAGCAGGGAGAAGTTAAAAATGTTTGTAATCGGCTACCCAGTTTGATAAGTCAGTTAATAAGTCTTATGGCATGCTCGTCTCTATTAGTTGAGGCACCGAGTTCAAAAGTCAGAAAGTTATGTTGCAGTTTTATAAAACTCTAGTTAAGCCTCATCTGGAGTATTGTATACGGTTCTTGTTGCCCCATTAAAGAGAGGATGTCGAGGCTTTGGAGAGGGTGCAGAACAGGTTTACCAGGATGCTGCCTGGATTAGAGGGCATGTGCTGTCATGAGAGGCTGGACAAACTTGGATTTTTTTTCTCTGGAGCAGCGGAGACTGAGGGGAGATCTGATAGAGATTGAGAAGATTATGAGAGGCATAGATAGAGTAAACAGACAATTTTTTTTTTTCCCAGGAGCCTCGGGACCCACACCTATCAGGCTCTTGATTCAGAGGGGATACTTAACTCTCCCAACATGTCTGGGGACTCCTTATCTCATGTTCTTGATTTTTTTTTTGTTTTTTTTTCTTTTTGTATTTGCGCAGTTTATTGTCTTTTATACATTGGTTATTCATCTGTGTGCAGTTATTCATTGATTCTATTGTGTTTCTTTGAATTTACTGTGAATGTCTACAAGAAAACGAATCTTAGAGTAGTGTATAGTGACATACATATACTTTGATAAAAAAATCTGCTCTGAACTTTGAAATGTCTAATAGTAGAGGGAATGCATTTAAGGTGAGAGGGGGTCATTTCAAATAAGGTATGAGGAACAAGCTTTTTACAGAATGGTGTGTATCTGGAATGCAGAGTCTGGGTAGTGGTAGGGGCAGATACATTAGAAACATTCAGGAGACTTTCAGATAGGCACATAAGTGTGAGAAAAATGAAAGTATATGGGCATTCTGTAGACAGAAGGGACTAGGTTACTAATTTAATTGGTTTGACACAATATTGTGGGCCCTTTGGCCAGGACCCACTGCTTTCCATGGGTTCACCCTCTGGAAAATGGATCTGACCCCCATGACAGTGTCTATAACTTCAGGTGTACTGGAAACTGTTGCCTCTGACCCTTCTCTGCCCATATCTATAACTGATCTATACCCTGCTGTATTTTTGATAGTCCTTTACACTGTTCACAATTCTACCTATCTTGATGTCATCTAGAAGCTTGCTAAACCACCCATCTACATTTTCATAAGAATGTAGGGTTGCATAATTGGGAGAAATGCATATAATTCACAATGTACAAACCTCATCTGAGGACTGGGTGACAGGGTTTCCAATCCCACCATGGCAGTAAGTTAAATTCAAATAAATAAATAAATCTAGAATTAATAAGTTAGTTTTAAAAATGGTAATTAGAAATTTTTCAGATTGTTTAAGAACATTGTTAGTTCAAAATGGCCTTTAGGGAAGGAGATTTGCCATTGTAACTCCTCTGATCTTTCTCTGATCTGTGACACACATTTATATTAACAGCACACACAAAAAACGCTGGTGAACGCAGCAGGCCAGGCAGTATCTATAGGAAGAGGTACAGTCAACGTTTCGGGCCAAGACCCTTCGTCAGGATTAACTGATAGTAAGAGATTTGAAAGTGGGAGGAGGAGGGGGAGATCCAAAATGATAGGAGAAGGCAGGAGGGGGAAGTATGGAGCTAAGAGAGGATTATCGGACAGGAGGCCTAGGGAGAACGATGATCCTCTCCCTTCTCCAGCCTTGTATCCCTTTTGCCAATCAACTTTCCAGCTCTTAGCTCCATCCCTCCTGCTCCTGTCTTCTCCTATCATTTCGGATCTCCCCCTCCCCATCTCACTTTCAAATCTCTTGCTATCTCTTCTTTCAGTTAGTCCTGACGAAGGGTCTTGGCCCGAAACGTCGACTGTACCTCTTCCTATAGATGCTGCTTGGCCTGCTGTGTTCACCAGCGTTTTTTGCATGCATTGTTTGAATTTCCAGCATCTGCAGATTTCCTCGTGCTTGCGCACATTTATATCGCTTGTTTCTCAACTGAAATGATAGACCTAACCATTCGCTTCAAAGGCATGGAGAAATGACCATTAGTACTGAGTTGTCAACAATATCCTGATCTCAAAAATGAACTTAAAACAAACATTCAAGACAGAGTAATTCATATGATGACAATAGAAAATTGAATGAACACTGGTCCACCTTTGTTTACATCAGTATTAATAATCTGGATAACAGTGTTCTTAACATACTTAGTGAGTCTGTGCATGATGCCAAACTTGGTGGTGTAGTATTCAGTTAAGAAGGTTAGCTAAGCTTACAACGGTATAGGTTGAAAAATCCCTGAAAATGGCAACACATGGTAGATGGAGAGTAAGGCACTTGGCACACTTACCTTCATCAGTCAGGGCTTGAGTACAGGGGTTAGGATGGATTGATCCAACTGTACATGTCGTTCATGATTCACATTGTGTTAGCCAACTATAGGAAGGATGTAATTAAGACCAGAAGACAGGAGCAGAATTAGGCCTCTCAGTCCATCAAGTTTGCTCTGCCATTCTATTATGGTTTGATTTATTACCCCTCTTAATCCTGTTCTCCTGCCTTCTCCCCAAAACCTTTGATGCTCTGCCTAACTAAGAACCTATCTACCTCACTTTACCTTGCCATTCACAACCAAATGTGGCAATGAACTCACCACCGTCTGGCTAAATAAATTCCTTCTCATCTCTGTTCTAAACGTATATCCCTCTATTCCGCGACTATGCTCTTTAGTTCTAGTCTCGCCCACAGTAGGGAACATTCTCTCCACTCCCACTCTATCTAGGCTTTTCAATATCTGATAGGTTTCATAAGATCCTCCCTCATTCGTCTAAACTCTAGAGAGTACAGGCCGAGAGCCTCATATGTTAACCCTTTCATTCCCAGAATCCTTCAAATGAATCTGCTCTGGACCCTCCAGTGCCAGTGCACCTTTTCTTAGATAAGGGGTGCAAATTTGCTTTCAATACTCCAAGTGCAGTCTGAACAATGCATTATAAAGCATCACATCACTTATATTCTAGTCCTCTCGAAATGAATAATAAGATTGCATTTGCCTTCCTCACCATTGACTTAACCTGCAAGTTAACCTTTTGGGAATCCTGTGCAAAGACTCCCAAGTCCCCTTGCACCTCTGATTTCTGAATTTTCCTACCATTTACAAAATAGTCTACACCTTTATTCCTTCTACTAAAGTGCATGACCATACACTTTGCTACACTTTATTCCATCTGCTACTTCTTTGACCATTCTTCTAATCTGTCCAAGTTCTTCTGCAGACTCCCTGCTTCCTCAAAGCTACCTGCCCCTCTACCTATCTTCATATCATCTGCAAACTTGGAAACAAAGCCATCAATTCTGTCATTCAAATCGTTGGCATATAAGGTGAAAAGAAACGGTCCCAATACTGATCCTTGTGGAACACCACATCTCACTGGCAGCCAACCGGAAAAGATCACCTTCTTTCCATCTCTCTGCCTCCTGCCAATCAGCTAAGCTATCTATGCTAGTGCCTTTCCTGTAATACCATGGGCTCTTATCTTGTTAAGTAGTTTCACGTGCAGCACCTTGTCAAAGGCCTTCTGAAAATCCAAGTAAACAACATCCACTGACTATCCTGTCAGTTTTTCTTTCCCTTAAAGAACTCCAACAGGCTTGTCAGGCAAGATTTCCCCTGAAACCATGATAACTTTGGCCTACTTTATCATTCGCCTCCAATTATCCCAAAACCTTATCCTTAGTAATGTACTCCAACATCTTCCCAGCCACTGAAGTCAGGCTTACTGGCCTGTAAGTTCTTTTTTTCCTGTTCCCTCCTTTCTTGAAGAGTGGAGTGACACTTGCAATTTTCCGGTCCTCTGGAATCATTCCAGAATCTAGGGTTTCTTGAAGGATCATTACTAGTGCCTCCACAATCTCTTCAGCAACCTCTTTCAGAACCATAGGAATAGTTCATCTGGTCCAAGTTATTTATCTGCCTTCAGACCTTCCAGCTTCCCAGGCACTATCTTTGTAACAACAGCTACACTCAGTTCTGCTTTCTGACAGTCTTGAATTTCTCGCATACTGCTAGTGAAGACTGATGCAAAATACTTATTAAGTTTGTCCAGCCATTTATTTATCCCCCATTACTACCTCTCCAGCGTCATTTTCCAGCAGCCCAGTATCCACTCTTGCCTCTCTTTTACTCTTTATATATCTGAAAAATCTTTTGATATCCTCTTTGATATTATTGGCTAGCTTACCTTTATACTTTTCTTATGTTTTTTTTAGTTGCCTCCTGTTGGGTTTTGAAGGTTCCCAATCTAACTTCCTACTAATTTTTGCTGTATTATATGCCCTCTCTGTTGTTTTTATTTTGGCTTTGACTTCCCTTTGTCAGCCACAGTTGCATCATCTTACCTTTAGCACATTACTACTTCTTTGGGATGTTTCTATCCAGCACCTTCTGAATTACTCCCAGAAACTCTAGCCATTGCTGTTCTGACATCATATCCCTGCTAGTGTCCCCTTTCAATTAACTTCAGCCAGCTCTTCTCTCATGCCTCTGTAATTCCCTTTACTCCACTGACTTCATCTCCTCCCTCGAACTGCAGGGTGAATTCAATCTTATTATGATCACTGCCTCCCAAGGGTTCCTTTACCGTAAGCTTGCCAATTAAATCTGATTCATTGCACAACATCCAATCCAGAATTAAGTTGAAAAGGGTGCAGAAACCTCCAATTGACCAAAAAAACAGGTGCGGAAAAGATTCATGGGAATGTTAGCAGGACTGGAGACTTAAATTATAAGAAGAGGCTGGATAGGCTGGGAGTTTTGTCCCTGAAGTATTGGGGCTTGACCTTATAGAGGCATCATAGGGCATAGATAAAGCTAGTGGTCACAGTCTGTTTCCCAGGTAAGGGAGTCTAAAATTACCCGTGAGAAGGGAGAAATTTAAAAGAATCTGAGATGCAACTTTTTCACAGAGAGTGCTTGGTATGTGGAATGAGCTATCTGAAGAAGCTATGGAGCCAGGTGCAATTACAATGTTTAACAGACTTTCGGGCAGGTACAAGGATAGAAAAGGGTAAGCAGGATATGTGCCATACCCAAGCAAATTATACTAGCTCAGATAAACCTCTTGATCAGTATGAACACGTTGGGCCAAAGGGCCTTTTTCCATGTTGTATGATTCTATGATTCAACTACATTCAATGTTTTATCATAAGGAGAGAAGGGTACTAGGCAAAAAAGTTAATGAATTTATATTGAGCATATAAAGGAGAAGATAATGAGGCAAAGGCCAATTTATCAATGCATATCAATAATTGGGCCTCTTGCATCAACGTGACTTAAATGTCAAGTAGAAATGCAGCATAGTTGGTTCGATTGCTGAACATAATTGCAAGACAGCATGACACTACTGCAGGAAGCCACACACAACAGACCTGAACATGTCACGTTACTCATGGCAATAGTAGGGTGACGAAACTGGGGGGTGGGGGAGGTGAGGATAGAATCTGTCACAGGAATTAAAGGGAGAAAAACGTGAGAGCAAAAGAATCCTCGGCTCCCTTGGAGAACCCAGATTCCTGTGACTCAAGGGAAGGTTAAAGAGAAGATATGATTGATTATGAAGTTGGAGCCTGATCTGTCTGTTTAAAACGGAATGCTCCTGATGGAGTCTGGTGTCCCATTACTGAGATAAATATGCTGTCATGCAGAGTGGTGTGAGAAGCCAGTGTGCTGAGCTGTTCCTAATAACCCAAGCCTGATTCCCAGCAGGGGGAACAATTAAATATCTGACCTGAATAATGTAAATACATTTCACCCCAGTGTTAGAGGGCTTGGCAACTACACACACAAGGATTTATTTCACGCCTTTTCCTGGCCTTTTGCCACAGGTCCAATGTTGACTGGACTCTGTAGGTGAAAATTTCTCAAGTTTTATCATAAACTATATGCAACAATGTTCTTTCCGCAACACTTCTCTGTTTCGCCAGCACTGTCAAAGTAATGTGTTTTAACTTTAACTAAACTACATTCATACTGTCTAATATACTGTATGAGCATGCATTGTAGGTGACCTTTTCAAAATACCTTTCAAACTATTGAGATTTTATTTTACTCACTTTGAACCTCATGATAATCCTCTAATGTGCTTAATGTATACACTAAAACACAGTAGATAGAAAGCCTATGATTGAAATCCTTTCTCTTTGTTTTTAGATGAAAAGCTAATACAAAACATTATACTGTTTTGGCTCTCTTTTACTTACTTTGTTTTCATATTTCAAGTTAACACCATTGCTTAATAATTTTAAATAGATACCAAACATGACTGTTCTTGTAACAATATACACTAGCTTTAGTTTTTGAAGTTGTTGCAACGATTTAGACAAAAACAAACCTTTAAATGTGCTTAGAAATCCACAACTGCATCAGAAGAGGAGGAGGAAGAGTCCGAGAAGACACCTGACCCACTTCATCAGCTTATACTACACTTCAGTCGTACTGCCCTCACTGAACGAAGGTACAATAAGGAACTTGCTCTACTTTTGTAAAGTAATCTATATTGATGTTATAAAAGGTAGCTGAATTGGAAATTAGGGGGAAATACTTCTGTGTTCAGGGAATTTATAAATGTGTCTTGTGTTTTGTTGCCCACTGTTCTTCCAGCTTGTAATAAGATAATCTCTCATGAAGTGTATTCAGCAATGTAAGAAATAAGAAATAGAAGCGTAAATAGATGATTAGTTCCATTGAACCTGCCTCATCTTCCAAAACGTTATGCTGGATCCTTTGCCTCAATTCAAATTTCTTATCTGTTCCCATTTTCCTAATTCATCAAAATATTGATCTCAACAGCTGAGGTAAAAAAATATATATGGTGCACTACCTGTTGAGTAAAGAGATTTCTCCTAGTATGATCCTAAGTGATCGATAGTTTGTCCTGATAATGTGGTCAATAAATTCTGGACCTTACAGTTGGAAGGCACAGCTGCTTAGCATTCAGTCTTGCCACTCCCTCTCAGCATCGTTTGTGCTTCAGTGAGGTTACGGCTTATTCCTCTAAAACTGCCAAGAGGGTGGGTACATTCTGTACTATCTCTCTCCACTGGACAGGCCTTTCTTCCCTGCAATCAAAATATCAGGAACTCAATGACCAGACCTATACTTGCTGATCCAGGTGTGGCCCTGGAGACTTCTTCACTCTTCTCCTACAACCTTGTCACCATGAAGCCCAACATAGTAGGTCAACTGATGTAGCTGCCTGTTAATTTTGTGTTCATCCATCCTATTGTTTTAAAATATTCCACTTTTTTACTCCTGTCAAAGTGACTAACCTTGTGCTTCCCCTACATTGTACTCCTCCTGCAACCTCAGCCCACGTACTTTATCATTCTGTGTTTCTCTGCATCTCCACTGCAAACTCACTTTCTCACTCTCCTGTTTTACAATATCTTGTGATGCTAGCAAACCGGAATACATTTCAACCATTACTAATAAATAGTTGAGGGTTCAGTACTCATCTTTGAAGCATTCCATTGCCATTATGCTCATATGCAGCCCATAAACTCCTGAGTTATTATTTTATACAATAAGCTTTTGTCTGTTACTAGATCAAATGTCTTTAGCAAATCTATGTATACCACAGCCACTAGTTTTTCCCTTTGTATCTTAGCTCATTACAAACACAAAGATCCAGATTATATTTGCCAAACATTAGTTCCATTTATACAATCACGTTAACCCCATTTTAATGTATTATGATTTTCAAAGTGTCCAGTTTTCAAATATTTGAATACGTCTAGCAAGATGTTCCATGTTATACTCCTCCTTTGTAGAAGAGATATCCCATTGGCATCCTTCAAATCAATTGGCACAGTTTCCAAGTCTAAATAACTTTGGAAAATTGCACAAGTGAATCCATTGTCTTTGCAGCCACTTCTGTCAGAACCATAGGATGTAAGCAATTTGGGTCTGGGGAGCTGTGGTCTTTTTACCCTAATAATGTAACTAGTGCTTTCTCAGATTACAGAAAATTCTTCACACTCATTGAAGCCTAATTCTTCTCAATATTGTTGTATATTGCTTATATAATGTTCTATGAAGACAAGCTAAGTATGTTCAGTAGTCATCCACTTTATTTCTGCAGTTTAATTTAGTCTTGCCTTTGCTTCAAGTGACTCCAGGTTGCATTTTTCATTGGCTTTTTCTGGGATATTAACCATATAACCATATAACAATTACAGCATGGAAACAGACCATCTCGGCCCTTCTAGTCCATGCCAAACTCTTACTCTATCCTAGTCCCACCAACCTGCACTCAGCGCATAACCCTCCATTCCTTTCCTGCCCATATATCTATCCAATTTAACTTCAAACGACAACATAGAATCTGCCTCAACAATTTCTGCTGGAAGCTCATTCCACACAACTACCACTCTCTGAATAAAGAAGTTCCCCCTCATGTTACCCCTAAAATTTTGTCCTCTATTTCTCAACCCATGTCCTCTTGTTTGAATCTTCCCCACTCTCAATGGAAAAAGTCTAACCACGTCAACTCTATCAAACCCCCTCATAATTTTAAACACCTCTATCAAGTCCCCCCTCAACCTTCTGCACTGCAAAGAATAAAGACCTAACTTGTTCAACCTTTCTCTGTAACTTAGGAGATGAAACCCAGGCAACATTTTAGTAAACCTCCTCTGTACTCCCTCAATTTTATTGACATCTTTCCTATAATTCGGTGACCAGAACTGTACACAATACTCCTGATTTGGCCTTACCAATGCCTTATACAAATTCAAACCATTACATCCCAATTCCTATACTCAATGCTCTGATTAATAAAGGCCAGCAAACCAAAAGCTTTCTTCACCACCCTATCCACATGAGATTCCATCTTCAGGGAACTATGCACCATCATTCCTAGATCCCTCTGTTCTAAAGCATTCTTTAATGCCCTACCATTTACCATGTATGTCTTATTTTGATTAGTCCTACCAAAATGTAGCACCTCACATTTATCAGCATTAAACTCCATCTTCCATCTTTCAGCCCACTCTTCTAACTGGCCTAAATCTCTCTGCAAGTTTTGAAAACCTACCTCATCATCCACAACACCACCTATCTTAGTATCATCTGCATAATTACTAATCCAATTTACCACCCCATCATCCAGATCATTAATATGTATTACAAACAACATTGGACCCAGTACAGATCCCTGAGGCACACCGCTACACACCGTCCTCCAATCTGACACACAGTTATCCACCACTACTCTCTAGCATCTCCCATCCAGCCACTGCTGAATCCATTTTACTACTTCCATATTAATGCCTTATGATTGAACTTTCCTAACTAACCTTCCATGTGGAACCTTGTTAAAGGCCTTACTGAAGTCCATATAGACAACATCCACCGTTTTACCCTCGTCAACTTTCTTAGTAACCTCTTCAAAAAATTCAATAAGATTTGTCAAACATGACCTTCCACGCACAAATCCATGTTGACTGTTCCTAATCAGACCCTGTCTATCCAGAAAATTATATATACCATCTCTAAGAATACTTTCCATCAATTTACCCACCACTGACGTCAAACTCACAGGCCAATAATTGCCAGGTTTACTCTTAGAACCCTTTTTAAACAATGGAACCACATGAGCAATACGACAATCCTCCAGCACCATTTCCGTTTCTAATGACATTTGAAATATTTCTGTCAGAGCCCCTGCTATTTCTACACTAACTTCCCTCAAAGTCCTAGGGAATATCTTGTCTGGACCCAGAGACTTATCCACTTTATTCCTTAAAAGTGCCAGTACTTCCTCTTCTTTAATTGTCATACTTTCCATAGCTACCCTACTTGTTTCCTTTACCTTACACAATCCAATATCCTTCTCCTGACTGAATACTGAAGGAAAGAAATTGTTCAAAATCTCCCCCATCTCTTTTGGCTCCGCACATAGCTGTCCACTCTGATTCTCCAAGGGACCAATTTTATTCCTCACTATCCTTTTGCCACTAACATAACTGTAGAAACCCTTTGGATTTATTTTCACCTTACTTGCCAAAGCAGCCTCGTATCTTCTTTTAGCTCTTCTAATTTCTTTCTCAAGATTCTTTTTATATTCTTTATATTCCTCGAGTACTTCATTAACTCCAAGCTGCCTATATTTATTGAAGATCCCTCTCTTTTTCTGAACCAAGTTTCTAATATCTCTTGAACCCATGGCTCTCTCAAACTTTCAACCTTTCCTTTCAACCTAACAGGAACATAAAGATTCTGAACCCTCAAAATTTCACCTTTAAATGACCTCCATTTCTCTGTTACATCCTTCCCATAAAACAAACTTTCCCAATCCACTCCTAAATCCTTTCGCATCTCCTCAAAGTTAGCCTTTCTACAATCAAAAATCTCCATCCTAGGTCTAGTCCTATCCCTCTCCATAATTACACTGAAACTAATTGCATTGTGATCACTGGACCCGAAGTGCTCCCCAACACATACCTCCATCACCTGCCCTGTCTCATTCCCTAACAGGAGATCCAACACTGCCCCTTCTCTAGTTGGTACCTCTATGTATTGCTTCAAAAAACTATCCTGCGCACATTTTACAAACTCCAAACTATCCAGCCCTTTTACAGAATGGGCTTTCCAGTCTATGTGTGGAAAATTAAAATCTCCCACTATCACAACTTTGTGCTTACTAAAATATCTGCTGTCTCCTTACAAATTTGCTCTTCCAGTTCTCGGTCCCCATTAGGTGGTCTATAATACACCCCTATAAGCGTCACAACACCTTTCCTATTCCTCAGTTCCACCCAAATAGCCTCCCTAGATGAGTCCACTAATCTATCCTGCCAGAGCATCGCTGTTATATAATCTCTGACAAGCAATGCAACACCTCCCCCTCTTGCCGCTCCTATTCTATCACACCTGAAGCAACGAAATCCTGGAATATTTAGTTGCCAATCACACCCCTCCTGCAACCACGTTTCACTAATAGCTACAACATCATATTTCCAGGTATCCATCCATGCTCAAGTTCATCCCCCTTTCTTACAATGCTCCTAGCATTAAAATGGATGCATTTAAGAAACTCTCCACCTCTCACTCTCTGTTTATCCCTAATTGAGCAAACAACCTTGATATCGTCTTCTTCGTCTTTTTCCCCTACATCAACCTCCCTTCTCCTAGTCTCCTTAATTTGATTCCCTCCCCCTAATCATTCTAGTCTAAAGTCACCTCAGTAGCCCTCGCAAATCTCCCCACCAGGATATTGGTCCCCCTATGATTCAAGTGTAACCCGTCCCCTTTGTACAGGTCATGCCTGCGCCAATAGTGGTCCCAATGATCCAAAAACCTGAATCTCTGCCCCTTGCTCCAATGTCTCAGCCACGCATTTATCCTACATCTCATTGCATTCCTACTCTCACTGTCGCGTAGCACAGGCAGTAATCCCAAGATTACTACCTTTGTTGTCAGAACAACTAAATTCCTTTGATAATATTTGATTTGAGACTGAGAGCCTACCTCAACATTATACTGAAATTTTCAAATTATAGTCATTTTCTTCCCCAATTATTTGTGCTGCTCAGTCATGAACCCAAGCTTTGGTTCAATAAGCCGTTCCAAGGTGAGGGAGGAAGTGATGCCAATAGCCAACAAGTATGAACTCAATTTCAGAAAAGAGGCTTGTAACTGCCATTCCCATTTCTTCTCGTTTCATGAGATTGTGCTGAAAGTGATGAATACTTTGTTCTTCACATCGTAAATTTTTGCTTCTTTTCCCAAAGAGCTCATCCTGACCTAAAATCTGAGATATCAGTATCGCTGAATGTTTGCAAAATGTCATCGCAACTGCTGCAACAGTTATATCTTTGCAACACACGCAAAATGCTGGAGGAACTCAGCACGCCGGGCAGGTTCTGATGAAGGGACTCAGACTCTTTTTCCATAAATTCAGCCTGGACTGCTAAGTTCCTCCAGCACTTTGTGTGTGTTTCTTGGGCTTCCAGCATCAGCAGATTTTCTCTTGTCTGTGAATCTTCTACTGTTTATAAGATTCTATTTATATGATTATGTTAACCAAAAGTATCCAGTTTTTATCAGAAGTTGTATGCAATAAAATATGACTACAGTGCAGAATTAATTAATCCCTATTTCACCTGTTTGCAGTGCAATTGGAGAGGACCCTTTATACCTTGCATATGCTGACATGATGGCAAAGGTAAGCTCTCTGGAGTGTTGGAGAAGTAAAGCGTTTCTTTGGCTAAAGCCATACTGTTCAAACTGTTCCTACGTCCCGTTTTGTTCACCATTATACAGATGACAGGGTGCAGAGGAAAGTCACCAATAGTCATCCTCTAGCTTCTATTAGATGAAGAAAAGGGGCGGAAATGAACAGACACTTGGATTATGGTGGAAACAAAATTAAATATCAATTGTGAAAAGATGTACACTATCCTAATGATGACAATTTAGAGCCAAGCCTCAACAAGGAGACTAACAAAGGCTTTACTCAGCTTTAGTCAATGGAGCTGAGTGTAATGATTAAAATATGAATAGCAAAAGCCCTGAATAGGAATGAATTCTGAAGGGAAATGTAAATAAAATGATTTGTTTGCAGGATAATAATAGTGGGTGGGCTGAGCAGAGTGTCAGGTAGATTGGTGGGGTTAACCCATGGTGTAGAGGCCGTTCAGAAAAGGAAAGGAACTACTACTTATAAGGCACCAACAATAGTTATTGAAAGGTCAAAATAAAATTATTGACCTGACATATCAACACTATTTCTTCCTCCACATGTTAGTTAATCTCCTGAATATTCCCAGTATTTTCAGTGTAAAACCAACAATGGATAGGAGGAGTAGAGGGTATCTGTGGCCTCCGCTCTCTCTCACTGCTTCAGAAGTGGGTTGTCTATATTTGTTGCTATTTACAGAAGCCCGGTGGCTTCTGGAGGGCCTGACCTGTTCAGCCTTGTAATTATGATGCAAGCATGTATGGAGTCCAGATACTTGAGCTGTGCGTGCTTCAATTGGATGATGATTGAAGAGCTTGTACCCCTGCATTCCCCTCCAGTTGGCTTTGTTCATGTACTTGAGAGTACAGTCGCTGACTAGGTATTTACTAGGATATAGAAACTTCAAAATACACAAAATGATTCTGGAAAATTGCAGATTGCTGCAATAATCATATCATTGCTCCTCTTTTCCACAAAGCCGTCCTTGTCAGTACTAAGGAGTCCAACTCAATGGTGTCTGTGGAATCAAACTTAAAATTAGGTTCAACTCATTGATTGTTAAACTTGATTGATCTGTTCCTAGATAGCAGAAGGTCTGACAAGAGAATGTGCAATAATTGAGGTTAAAATGCCAGCCTTATAACCAACCAGCGTTGTGGTCATTGACTTTAACTTATTCAAATGGTAATGCATTTTCTGGCTTGAACAAATCTGTATTTTGGAATCTACTAAGGTTAGAAATGATAATGCTAATGAAACCAATGCTTTTTTTTTTGCAAACTTTCTTTAACAAAGACATTACAATGCTTGACTGGTTTGCTGAGCAAAAATACCTAATTTTAATCTTTTGGTTCAATGCTTAGAGCTGCCATGTTGCTGAGGAAGAAGATGAAGAAAAAGAAAAAAGTTTTGAAGTAAGTTGATAAAAGCAAGTTGTCAAAAATTGAGCTTGTTCATTCTGCAAAATTGCCTAATTCTTTAAAATAATATGCTTTTGTTGTGCTAAAAATAGACAATAATGTCAGTGATACTGGAGTATGAAAAGGTTTGTAGTAATGTACAATGGACTCTGCTATTGTGGGCATCGAAATCCTGAGTCTTTGAGTTCCCAAGACATTTCTCCACGACGTGTTAATCAACAGTAGTGGTTGCCAACCGGTTAAAAGTGATCGACCGGTCGATCTTTGAGACTTTCCCAGTAGATCCCGAAAAAAATGAAAAATAAATAAATACACAAATACCGTTGTAATGTGAGCATTATAAAAATAAGTAATACTAATTAGGATAAAGGTAATATAACAATACTCCAGCTACGGAAAGCTGTTTGTAAAGAGAGGTTGTTTCCGGGTTGCGGGGTTTTAGTTCCGTTCTTTCTGCCCTGTTCGCTTGTGTGTATAGCTCCCCCACCATGCACCATGGTAGGAAAGACCGGAAGTAAAACCCTGCAACCCGGAAGCAACCTCTCTTTACAAACAGCTTTCCATAGCCGCGTAGCAGGAGTATTGCTATATTACCATTATCCTAATTTGTATTAACTTATCTTTATAATGTTCACATTACAACACTTCTCTCCCTTTAAATTCCAACATTCCCCAAATGTAAGTAACTAGGAAACAAAAAAACAGTGGTGTCATTATCTTGCGTACCTCTGAAACTTATACTAGTGTCTCAGTAACAGCTTACCTATTCAAAACACCCGAAAAACATGGCAGATTCAACATTCAGTCTAACAAAGGAAACTGTCCATTCAAATATTAGTCTGTCAGGAGGTTTGCGAGGGTGCTGTGCTGCAGCAGATGAAAATTATGAAATCTAAGTACAGGAGCTGCCTTACTGACAGACATCTCACAGACTGTCTCAGACTGGCTGCCTGTAGTTATGAGCCAAATTTCAGGGAACTAGCAGAAAGTATTCGGCTCCAGTCATCACACTGAGTACAACAGTCCATTTTTATTCATTTATTTTTCGTGTTGAAATAAAATTAAATAATGAAACACAGAATTAAAGGTGTTGTAATGTGAGCATTATAAAAATCAGTAATACTAATTAAGATAATGGTAATGTAGCAATACTCCCGCTATGGAAAGCCGTTTGTAAAGAGAGGTTGTTTCCGGGTTGCGGGGTTTTACTTCCAGTCTGTTCTGCCCAGTATGCATGCGTGTGACTAATTGACTTAATAGGTCGATCTTGCCTTTCAATAAGGTCGAGGTAGGGAATCTTAGGCTTAAAATGGTTGGAGACCACTAATATACAGTTTATGCAAAACAAAACTGAAGCAATTATCCCAGTGTAGTGACAGAAAACCAACCCATTCAATTAAATGCTGTGATGAATATCACTCAATTGTTTAGAAAATGCATTGCACCTTTATAATTCTAAACAGATGCTACAGTTAGCACTATTAACTAGTCAGATGTCCTGCAAAAAAAATACTCATGAACATGGTATTTCAAAAGAATTTTAGATTGGTTTTCAGCAAAAATGGTGTCGATGTGGACCCCACTAACAGTTGCAAGAGGGTTCCGGACTGATTGAAAATCACTGATTTGCTGAACCCTGGGGAGAGCAATTCATTGTGATGGCCACTGTAGAACAGGAAAACATGGGAGAGCATAAAACAGCAACCTGCACTGTGTGGCCACCCTTAGCATGATAGTCTGGCTGAAATATCTGAAGGCATGTTTGGCCTCATGACACTTATGGATGTGTGTGTATTGGTCTACTTAAATCATCAGTAATATGGTAGTTAAAGCCCACACTTCTTTACATTTGGTCTGTGTACCTCACAATCAAAATGGGAGAAGGCTTTAATGGAATACCAAATGTTATCATTTTATTTACATTACATTGATCACAGTAAGTTCTTTATGAGAAAATAAGGTTTATGTCGCAGGTTTGTTAAACTATAGTCCATTAGTTTGATTGCCCAAGGGAAGCTAATCAAACAGGATATATTAGGGGTGATTATGCAAAGTGACGATAGCATTGTACATCTGCCCCTTACTGTCAAATCAGTTCATGGAACACAACCTCAACAGTTCTCTCCAATTCATTTTGTTCTGGAAGCTTTGGGGATTGAGAGCTGGCATTTTGAGAACACATTTTGAAGCCCCTTGTGAAAATTTAAAAGTTATTTTAAAATGAGTAAGTTTTAAAAATATATTCTGAATTTTGTTTGCAATGGTACAGATAAAAATATTTTGTGTTATATTTCCCTTTCATTATGAATTATTACAAACTGTATTCTCAAATAGCCCCTTTAAAAGCTGCATATTTCCTGGCAATGTACATTAAAATTGATTGTATTTGTGTTCCACAAGGAAAAGGAATTGGAGAAACAAATGACACTTTACCAGCAAGCAAGGCTTCACCAACGTGCCGCAGCCGAGATGGTTCTGCAGATGATTAGTGCAAGCAAAGGTAGAATATAACCATGGTAACATGACACCAAGCCAGATTATTTACCAACTGGCTGTACTTTTCCATATTGCTAAAGCACTTATGAATATAGATTGTGTTTTGTGGTTGAAGTACAAGGAATGGATGGACACAATTTTGTTCTGTTACTATTGTATTAATTTAACTATTCTATCTTTGTCTTTGCCATTATCCTTCATAACTTTATATTGTTTTAACAGGTGTATTAAGCCCCATGGTGACCACAAGCTTGAAGCTAGGTATTGCCATTCTGAATGGTGGTAACCCTGATGTCCAGCGGGTAAATCAATATTTGCAATTAAAGCCTCTGTGCTAGTTTGAATAAAATTTGGGAAAAAAAACTATCTTGTTTATAAGTAGGCTGACTTATTTATCTGTGCACAAAAACTATTATTTTTAAGACATTAATTAAGGTATAAAACATAAAGCAAATTAGCTGTGAAGTTGGCTCTAACCCTATCACTGCACCGGTAGGAATGATAAAATACGGAAGGAAACTACTAATTGCATTTATTTAGCATAGGCTATGGAGGTGAATAAAAACACACCATATCTGCGAATTATTTAACACATAGCCAAATACTTTTTCTTTAGAAAATGTTGGACTATTTGAAAGAGAAGAAGGAAAGTGGCTTTTTCAGGAGTCTGTCTGGATTAATGCGATCCTGCAGGTAAACGAACCAAATTAGCTAAATATTCATGGGGTTGTGTTGAATTTGCAATCACCTTTCTGTAGGTTTATTAGTTTGTATATATTCCTGCTTATTCACGCAATTCTGAAGATTTTGTTCTCTGAGTAAAGGTAGGATTGCACCTGGATGGTTTTAGCATATCTATGATTCATTGTCTATTTTTTTCCTGAAAATATTGCTGTGGAACTTTTAGTACCACAGTGCAGTAATTTGACACATTTTAAGTGTTCTGTAGAACCTTACAGGGTATTAAAAGTCATTTATATTGGTGAAGTGTGTAGCACGCCTTTGGACCACTCACCCATTTGTTATCAGTTCTGGAGGTACTTTGCAGTAGTAGTTTAAAACATTCCAAACTGCTGAGATTTGTAATTATACGCTGTAGATTAATGGTGCCAGAGCATGAAAGCGACATTGTAATTCATAATCATGACAGTTTCACAATAGATAGAGTATCAACAGATGTGCAACCATGTTCAGAATTTCCCTGAAATGCAGAGGTTCTGAAAGTGATGTTTCATAATTTAAAAATACTCCACAGATTAATATTTCCTTGGAATTTACATATCATCACATCACAAATTGTAGCATTTGTTTTGCATAACCAGGCCAAAAATCACAAGGTATTCTATTTGAGTAACAATATCAATCACCATCAATATAGCTCCTTTAAAATATAAAATTTTAGAGTGCTGGCTGATAATCTATACAAGCCTCCTGTTTAAGAATGTGAATGTGATTTATTTGCATAAGGAAACATGATAAAAATGTTTCTAAAGTAAAAGTGTTTAAAAGCAGTTGGCATGCTGGTTTTAATAACAAGCGGGTTTATTAATTTTCAGCTGGTGTGTGAGACAGAGTTAATATTTTAGGTCAGAACCAGGTAATGTTAGAAAATAGAAGATACTTTAAATTGCATAGAAAGGGGAAGAGTGAAAAGAGCAAATGGAATGACTTTGAACAGTAGCAACATAGAGACAGCAGGTAACTTAATTCTATGTCAGTTCTGAAAAGGTGAACAAGGCTTGATAATGGCAGCTAATCTATCTGGAAAAGATGTAAATAGAGTGAGCTGAACAGGAAGAGTGGACAGGAGAAGCATATGCAGGAAATGCCAAGTACTGGATGCAGAAGTTGTCAGAAGCCTGGAGTAAATGGGAATGTCAGAAAAGACCAGGAGATTAGTTGGTAGGTGTGGAGGGAAAATAAAGCTGAGCTGATGTTACCTCTAAGCTGACCTGCTCTGATGCAAGAAAGGCTGATGATCTGAAATTGTTCCATTCAATGCTGAATTCCAACAGAAGGCCTAGTTGGAAAATGAACCAGTACAATTCCTTGAGCCTAGATTGGAGTTTATTGAAAAACTATCACAGACCAATCACAAAAGACCCAGAATGGTAGTAATAGAGCAATAAAGTGACAGGCAACTGCAAGCTTAGGGTCAGGCTTCTATATTTAATAGCAAAGATATCCTGCAAACCTGTCACTCAATCCACATTTGTTTTTTCCAATGCAGAGCAGAGATGACCTTTGTTTCTTCCTCCACAGATGCTTCCTGGCCTGCAGAGTATTTTTAAAAAATCTTATCTTTCTATCTCATATTCTTAGCATATGTAGTTTTACTTTTCAGTTTATTAATATCCTTTGGTTTTGAGGGAAGACAGCATGCCTACAGAAAATAATATATGTGTTACCATCTTGATATGTTTGTGTGACCAAATTTCTCCCATAGTGACCATCCAGTTTCAGCAGATGAAGAGGGCATCCCAACACAATTTCAGGCTAATGAGAGATGTGCAATAAAATTGTTGTGTCCTTCAAAAACTAAATAATACAAATATCTCAGCCAACCAAGTATAATCTTGGACAAAGAAGACCTATGAAATATGAATTGGGATGAAGCAGACACACTAGTGGGTTTTTTTGAAAATCCCATCTCTGTGCTATCTACTGTTAACTTAGTTATATTTTATTTCAATGTGATCTTTAATGTGGTGATATATTGAATATCATTTAACGAACAGTCCAATCTAATAATTACTCAATCTCCCCATAAGAGAAGCAACTCTTGCACTTGGTTCATTGTTTTCATTTATGCAATTTTAGCATCCTTGACTTGAATGCCTTTGAGAGACAAAACAAAGCAGAAGGTTTGGGAATGGTATCTGAAGATGGAACACGTAAGAACTATGTACTTTATCATGTCATTAGAACAGTAACAAGTTTATACAGCAGAAATACAAAAATGTATTCAAATTAAGTTTTGTAATTGTACCTTCATTATTTTATAACTATGACATTCTCATTGTTGGATGTAACTTGTCTTTCAAGTTCATATTGTTATGACTAATGTTTTGTTATTTTATTTGGGATAATTTAATAATAAATCATTTACTCAGATTCTTTTCTCCTCCCTCGAACCTTTAAACCATTGATCCACAGTCGTTGTTCGTGAACATGGTAAATACATGGTGTGGATATTTTTGAATGCAAACTGACTAAATGTGCACCAGAAAAAGTACTAATACAATATTAATATTTTTTAAAATTTGGAATTATCACCCTTTAATAGCCAATGGATGTTAATAGAGAGTTTTTTTCTTGTCCATTGAAAATGCTTATTTTGTGACTTGCATTGAATATAATTTGAAAATGCTTGTTTGTTAGAATTCTTACAGACAACAACTGATGTTTGTCAATGAGGAATGCATTTTAAAATAAATCAAATAGAAAGGTTATGATTTTCTTAACATGGTTTGATTTAATTTTAAATCCTTGTGGATGCTGTTCGGATGCACTTTAGAGCTTTGTGTGTGTGTGTTTTTAACAGCATCAATTTTCAAAGTGTGTATTTGTATTAGATTTGCACTTGTTTTTATTGTTGTTTATTGATACACATAAGAAAGTCAATAATTTAAGTCTGTGTGGGAATATACATGAAAATGTTTAAAATTGACTATATAATCTAAAATGTGCCTGTTCACCCAATGTTCTAACACAAAAAAAAGCTTGAAAATAAAAATAAGAACACAACTTAAAATAATGTGATGTATAGTAATTTTATCTTTATTTTTATTAATTTTATCATGTGAGGTTGTGAATATTCATCATTTATTAAGCCCTGATTACAAATGGGTTCTATACTGGTGTGCTAAGCGTAAATATATGTTTAACAGTACGCTTCTCATTTTTCTTCAACCTTGCCAGCTGACAAGGTGTTGCAGAATGATGAATTTACTCGGGATTTGTTTCGGTTTTTGCAACTGCTGTGTGAGGGACATAATGATGGTAAGTTCAGTTCATCTGTGAGCTGGCATGCATCAAAATGAGCTCAAGTACTTGAAAGTAGTGGAGATACAAAAGTAAGCCGTGATTACAAATGGGTTCTTATAGGAAAGAAACTTATTAAGAACAAACTTATTTGTAATATTCTCAGAACTGTGTTGCTTTCAAAAAGTTAATTTTTTTGCATCATTTGATTAGGTAAAAGTAATAATGTATGTACACCAATTATTCATGCAATGATGTGGTTTTAAATGCTTCATTCAGTTTTATAATTCTACATTAGTTGGTTTCATCTGATTTCCCCTCTGTGAAGCAGAGTGGGATCTGTTTTGCCTCACTGACTATATTAATTAGCAACTTGAAGAAAGGTAATGCTTGGTGCGTTTTGAAGTTTGCAAATGATAGTTCTCCTTGTGACAAGGTGATAAATGTAGAAAAAAGCTCATTAAGTAAATTTGCACCTGATTTTAATATGCATAATAAACAAGAGGTTGCTCTGTTGATTTAGTGAGTTTAATTGTCCAGTGTCTGAATCACTTTGATCAAAGGTTTATTCCAAATTCTGAAAGCACAACCTTATGTCAGGATCGTATTATTGCCTCAGAGGGCTGGCAGCTTGCCAGTACTCCCAGTTGATGCATATGCATGAACAACTTGTATTTGGGCAAAATACCAATAGCATCTTGAGAAATGTACTCAACAACAAAAAATAAAATCAATGCCCAATAGCAAATATGGAAGGAGAAAACCTTTAAAGTCCTTCCCTGAAATAGGAAATGTGTAAACATAAAAAAGTATTTATTCTGGGGAAAAAGAAATAATTGGGCTTAATTGATAACTCACCAAAGGCTTCCATGTGGAGCTGTTACCAAAATGGCTACCTAAATATTACCATAATACCATAAGACAGAAGAGCAGAATTAGGCCACTTGGCCCATCAGGTCTACTCCGCCATTTGAGCATAGCTGATTTATTTTCCCTCTCAGCTCCATTCTCCTGCCTTCTCCTCATAATCTTCGATGCCCTCATTAATCAAGATTGTATCAATCTCCATTTTAAATATACCCAATGACTTGGTGTCCAGAACCATTTGTGGCAAAGAACTTCACAGATTCCTCCTAATCTCTTTTTTTAAAGGGATATCCTTGTATTCCGAGGCTGTCCCCTCTGGTCCTTGGGTCTCGAACTATGGGAAACATCCTTGCCATGTCCACCATATCTAGGACTTCCAATATTTGATAATTTTCAATAAGATTCCCCTTTTTCAGATTAGACTCCATCAAACGCTTCTCATATGTTAACCCTTTCATTCCCAGGATCATTCTCATGAATCTCCTTTGGAACCTCTACAATGCCAGCACATCCTTTCTTAGATAAGGGGCCCAAAGCCACTCACAATGCTCCCACTGTGGTTGAACCAATTCTTTAGAACCCCTCAGCCTTACATCATTGCTTTTATATTCTAGTCATCTTGAAATTAATCCTAATGTTGCATTTGCTGCCTTTCTACTGACTCAAACTGCAAGTTAACCGTTAGAGAATTCTGCTTTCGGGCTTCCAAATGCCTCTGTATCTCTGATTTCTGAATGTGCTCTCTGTTTAGAAAATAGTCTATGCATTTATACCTTTAACCAAAGTGCATGGCATACACTTTGTTACACTGTTAACCATTCCTCCTCTTTGCCCGTCTCTTAATCTGTCCAAGTCCTTCTGCAGAATCCCTGCTTCCTCAACACTATCTGCTCCTCTGCCTAACTTTGTATCATCTACAAACTTGGCCACAAAGCCACCAATTCCAGAATCAGAATCAAAATCAGGTTTAGTATAACTGGCATATGTTGTGAAATATGTTGTTTTGTGGCAGGAGTGCATTGTAATAACTAATAAAAAAAGTTGTAAATTACAATAAGAAATATACATATGTAGCCCGCCTGGCCAGCCTCAGGGTCGCTCAGCTCACTGTTGTCTAGGGAAACAGCCCTCGGCCCCACCAAACTGGGTAATTAGTTTGTGCGGATGCTGTGTGATGTACCCCATGCTGCCCTCATAACAGACAATACACCAGATATGATTAAATGATTACACTTTATAGATATTACTGGAACTATATAATTAATAGAGAATAAAATATAAAAGGAAAATAAGAGGTGCCACACTTATCAAAGTTCAATCTCTTCATGCACAAACAGTTGGAGCTCAGGACCCTCCTTCTCCACTCTGCGATCCCCTCAGACCACCTCGACCAGCCGCCTGGGACCAACAACGGTGGTCGACCAGACGCTCCACACGAGTCCATCTCCATCTCCTCTCCTCGCCTCGCCCAACACCCTGGACCTTGGACTCCTGCACGGGGTCCAACCCCGTTAGCAGACTCACAGCACCTTGTCCATCCTCTGTCTCTCTCTCCTGCCTTCTGCCCAAAAACCCGCGCATCACAATATCTTACAGACACACAGAAAGCGTAACATCTATCCCAATTGGTTCGTAACACCCTCTTATCAGTAACATAAAAGAAGAAACCCCTTACACATATATTAAGTTAAATTAAATTAGTGCAAAAAGAGAGCAAGAAATAAAACAAAATAGTGAGGTTGTGTTCATGGGTTCATTACCATTCAGAAATCTGACGGCAGTGGGGAAGAAGCGGTTCCTAAAACTTTGAGTGTGAGTCTTCAGCCTCTTGTACTTCCTCCTTAATGGTAGCAATGAGAAATGGGCATGTCCTGGGTAAATGGGGTCCTTAATGATGGATGCCACCTTTATGAGGCATTGCCTTTTGAAGATGTCCTCGATGCTTGGGGGGGTTTGTGCCCATGATTAACCCAGCTGAGTTTGCCAATTTCTGCAGCGTTTTCCTATTCTGTTCAGTGTCCCCTCCGTACCAGATGAGGAAACAACCAGTTCGAATGCTTCTCACAGTATCCCTATAGAGATTTTCAAGAGTCTTTAGTGACATGCCATGTATCCTCAAACTCCGTCATCCAGATCATTAACATACAATATGAAAAGTAGCGGACCCAGCAGCAATAACTACAAAACACCACTAGTCTCTGGCAGCTAACCAGAAAAGGTCCCCTTTATTCCCACTCCTTGCCTTCTACCAGTCAGCCAATTTTCTGTCCATGCTGGTATTTTTTCTGAAATACCACGGGTTCTTGTTTTGTTAAGCAGCCTCATTTGTGCACTTTGTCAAAAGCCTTCTGAGAATGTAAGTAAGCAACATTCACTGAGTCTCCTTTGTCTATTCTGCCTGTTATTTCCTCAAAGATTTCCAACAGATTTGTCAGGCAAGATTTTCCCTTAAGGAAGCCTTACAGACTTCAACCTATTTTATGTGTGCTTCCAAATGCCCCAAAACTACATCCTTAGTAATGGACTCTAATCCCAACAACTCAAGGCAGTCTAATGGACATATAATTTCTTATCTTTTACCTCCCTCCCTTCTCAAAGAATGGATTGACTTTTGCAATTTTACAGTCCTCTAGAACCATTCTAGAATCTAGTAATCCTTGAAATACCACTGCTAATGCCTTCACATTGTCTTCAGCTACCTCTTTCAGAACCCAAGGGTGTAGTCCCTCTGGTACAGGTGGCTTCACTATGTTCCCAGGTTTCAGCTTCCCAAGCACCTCTTGTTAGTAACAGTGACTACACTCAACTCTGCCCCCTGACACTCTTAAATGTCTAGCATGCTGCTACTGCCTTCACTATGAAGGCTGATGCAAAATATTTATTGAGTTCATTTGCCATTTCTTTGTCCCCCATTACTACTTCTCTAGCATCATTCTCAAGTGCTCTTGCTTCTACTTTACACTTTATATATCTGTAAAAACATTTGGAATACTCGTTTATGTTATTGGCTCGCCAAATGTTATCTTTCCTTTTTTACTGATTTTCCATTGCCTACCTTTGCTTTTTAAATGTTTCTCAATCCTCTAGTTACCAAACTACTTTTTGTTATATTGTATGACCTCTGTTTTGCTTTTATGCTGTCTTTGACTTCCTTATCATCCACGGTTGCTTCATTCTCTCTTCTGAATGCTTCTTCTTCTTTGAGATGAACTGATCCTGTATCTTCCAAATTACTCCCAGAAACTCCAACCATTTCTGCTAGTTTCTTCATCCAATAATCTTTGGCCAGCTCCGCTCTCGTGCCTTTGTAGTTACCTTTACTCAACTGTAATATTGATGCATCAAATTTTAGTTTGTCTTTTTTAAACTGCAGGGTAAATTCTATCATATTACTGTTAATTCTATCACAGGCACTTAGAGATTCCTTTACCTTAAGTTCCCTAATCAAATCTGGTTCATTGAACAGCACCCCATCCAAAATTGTCTTTTCTCTAGTGGGCTTGACCACAAGCTACTCTAAAATGTCATTTCATAGGCATCCTACAAATTCCTTCCTTTGGTACTCAGCACCAACCAGATTTTCCCAATTTACCAGGGTATTGAAATTCCACATGATCTTCATAATACTGCGCTATTCCTTTTCTTTCTCCCATTCTAATGTATTCCTTACATCCTGGTCACTGTTCGGAGGCTTGTATGTGACTTCCATCAGGGTCTTTTTACCCTTGTAATTTCTTAACTCTACCCAAAAAGATTCTATATCTACATGGCACTTCTTTCTGAGGATTTGATTTCATTTTTTATGAACAAAGCAACCCCATCCCTTCTGTCCACCTGCCTATCCTTTCAATAAGATGTGTACCCTTGGATGTTAAGCTCCCAGCTGTGATCTTCTTTGAACCATTATTCTATGATGCCCATATCATCATATCTAACTGAAATCAATTTTCAAAAGCTTTAAGTTGGTTAAACAAATCCAACAATGTATCATTATTCAATTATTAATCAAAATACTATAATCAGTAGTGTTATTGGCAATTTTTGAAACTGAATTTTCAGGGTGACATTGTTTTATTAGAGACAGAAGACCATAATGAAACTGAAACATTTAATGTATTGTTCAAAAGAAGGATTTATGGCACTGAACTTATTTTAATTAACAACAAAAAATAGAAGGGAACATGATACAAATCTAGAAAATGTAGTTGCATATAAATGTTTTAGCTGTAAGCAGTTTGCCTAATGTCAGAAGGATATGTGCTTGTCAGTAATAAGCAAAAAATAAGAACAAATTGCTTAAATTTCTCACCCCATAACCTTTTTTTAATATATAAAACACTTTTCCTATTAAAATTATTAAACAATTTGTTGATTATCTTTCTGTAAAGGAAGTTATTTTAATGTTCATAAAGTTATAAGTTTAAGAATGCACTCTTTGTGAGCACATTGCAATGTGCTGGTTTCTTATCGCGTACCGCTGGACCGGGGTACGAAATCAACTTAAGAAGCCTGATTTACTGGACCCCTTTAGTCTATGATTTTACTTGATCCAAGTTAACCCTGCATGCTATTTCCCCATGTTCACAACAGTGACTTCTGCTCTATCATAAGTGACTCAGCTATCAGCCATGAAATCCTTTCACTGCACTTCAGTTCTCAGCCACTCTCAGCCAGAAAAGAGATTGGGTTCCCTTTCTCCTTACTCTCTACCAAACCAGCCTACACACCGAGTAGACCAAGCTCCAGAGCCACCTTCAATGAATTCCACCACCCAATACGTATTCCTCTTCCCTTCTCCTTACCACTCTGAGCAAACTGTTCCCTCTGTGGTACCTTGGCTTCTTCCTGAGTGTCTACTAACCACTCCCTTTCTCATAATGCTCCTCCAAGCAGCCAACACTTGCCTTTTTACTTCTTACTCCTTTCCAACCACCTCCGCTGACGGAGCAGTCATTAACTTGCATTTGTATCGGTTTAGTCTGATGCTTTTGTAGTTCCGAATGTATTGACTTCTATGTTATAGAAATCAAATGAAGACTGAGCAGTTGCTTTCAGAACACCTATGTTCAGTCTGCCAGGGCAGCCCTAAGATGCCAAGTCATTAATGCTCAGTCCCATTCCTGCTTCGACCCTTGCCTTTGACTTCCTACACTGTTCCAGAGATGTCTAACTAAAAGCAGCATCTCTCTTTTCCTACATGGGTATGTTACAGGGCCTGGGATATTGAACTTAAATATTTCTGAAAACTATCCTTTTTTTTCTTCTCCCTGTTGATTTACTTATCCCTTGTTTGAATTGGTTTATTTCTTTGTCTTCTGCCTCTGACAGCTAGGCTTTAAAGTCAACAGCCAATCACATACAGCCCTTCTGTTTCCATCACCTCTTTTCTTCTACAACTTAAAACCTTTTCTCACTTTTCCCATTCTGATGAAGGGTCCTTGATCTAAAATATTAACTCTGTTTCTTTCCCCATTGATGCAGCCTTACCTGCTGAGTATTTTTAGCACTTCTGCTACCGATTTGAATTTCCAAGATCTGCAATTTGTTGTTCCAATTTATACTTATGAAATCCTTCTTTAAAAAAAATTAAAAAGAAGTTGTAGCAAGATTGCTCAAGTCAACACGATAACATCTGCAGATGCTGGAAATCCAAAACAGTACAGAAAAAATGCTGGAGGAGCTCAGCAGGTCAGGCAGCATCTATGGAAAAGAGTAAACAGTTGAAGTTTCAGGCTGAGACCTTTCTTCAGGAATGGAAAAAAAAGGTAAGGAGTCAGAGTAAGGAAAAAAAAGATGAGAAGTCATAGTGAGAAAAAACTTGCCCCTACCCTTCTCCCTCACTACTATTCAGAGCCCCAAAAAGTCCTTCCAGCCGAGGCAACACTTCACCTGTGAGTCTGTTGGGATCATTTGCTCTATCCAGTGCTTCCAATGTGGCCTCCTATATATCAGTGAGACCCGACATAGATTGGGAGACCGTTATGCCAAGCACCTCTGCTCCATCCGCCAGAAGCAGTGGGATCTCCCTATAGCCACCCATTTCAGTTCTACTTCCCCTTCCTATTCCAACATGTCAGTCCATGGCTTCCTCTACTGATGCAATGAGGCCACACTGAGGTTGGAGGAGCAACACTTTATATTCCATCTGGGTAGCCTCCAACATGATAGCATGAACATCAATTTCTTGAACTTCTGGGAATTGCTGCCCCTTCAACATTACCCATTCCCATTTCGCTCTTTCACCTTATCTCCTTACCTGCCCATCACTTCCTTCTGGTTCTCCTCCCCCTTCCCTTTCTCCATGGTCTTCGTCCTTCTCCTATCAGATTCCCCCTCATGCAGCCCTTTATCTCTTTCACCAATCAACTTCCCAGCTCTTTACTTCAACACCTCTCATTCTCCAGGCTTCACCTATCACCTTCCACCTTGTACTCCCTCCTCCCCTCCCCCACCTTCTTACTCTGACTTCTCATCTTTTTTCCCCAGTCCTGATGAAGGGTTTCAGTCCGAAATGTCAACTGCTCAGTTTCCCCATAGATGCTGGCTGGCCTGCTGAGTTCCTCCAGCATTTTGTGTGCATTGCTTTGCTTCCATCAATATATTTTTTTCTAGTATGTATCATATCCTGTGGTGTTAATATTGTCTAAAGGGTAGTTTTATACAGAATTCCTTCATTTATTCTAGAGATGAAAACATATGCAATATGTATATTACTGTACTTGGCATATGCCCAGAAAGGATATGTGGAATAGAAGTTCGACAGATTAATTTTAAGAATATCAACTGCAAGAGAGTCTCATTAAGAATGGTTCAAAGTATTGATAAGAAACAATGCAGAAGATTATAATGATTATTATAAAGATTATTCTCCCATCTCAAAATCCCTTGTTAATTCTGCAATAACACTGAACATAGCCCAAAACAAACATGCAGAATTCCTTCATGGGAATCAGGGATAAGTGCAGTGATGAATGGGTAGGGGTTGGTGTGGTGGAAGGCTTTGCGTTGTGGAAGTTTACCTCAGGGATTGCTGAAGGAAAGCCAAGAAACTTGTCTGGTGGCAGAAAGGTAAATATATGCAAGGAAAGAATTAGAGAGGCGAGGGCTAGATTATTCAGAAATGGATAAAGCTGAAAGAGTTGTGACAATCTGAGCACCCGTGGAGGTCATTACAAGACGGCCATGAGGATTAAATGCACTCTGAGGGACACCAGATTCAGCACAGGTCATGGAAAGATCCAATCCTTAATCAGGTTGAGTAGAACTGTTCTAGTTCTTCCTGGCTCATGGGCAATCATGAAAAGGAACTCCTTGTTCCTTGCAGCATAATATTTTTTGTTTTGGCAGGCTGAGGTACAAGAAACATGGAAGGCCAATGCTAATGTTGAAATAGAAATAAGAACTTTGAGTACACAGATGAGTGTGTTGCTCCTGCCACCCCTCTAGAACTGGAAGAGTTTCAGTTTCAGTTTGGAGATTTTAGTACAGTGCATTCCGGTTAATTGGAACACATCGGGACCAGTACATCTTGGCACTATTAAGTGGTAGCCCCAATTAGCCGAAGTTTCATGGAAATACCGAAAAGATATTAAAAAGCTACCATTTATCTGAGTAACAATTTATGTACTAAATGAAATACATAACAAATTAGGGCACTACCAATGTCTCTACAGTACTGGTATCAGTTCTGATTAGTTATCAACAGAGGAATTCATCTCCCGTGTCCTTTTGACTGACTGTAAGTGAACAAAATCAGTGCAGCCACCTAGTGCTGATATTGGACTACCTTCATACAATACTTTAGATGATTGCATCCTCCAAATTTTCATTTTCCTTGTAACATTCAAGATGTTTGTCAATACCTTCAAATTTTGGCATTATTATTAACTTGTTGAAGTAGTGAAATAGTTTCATTTTCACTCCTGGCCGTTTCCGGCATCTCCAAGCCTGAATGCTTGAAACCACAGTGAGGAAAACAGTTCTGAATTGGCTTGCTGCTCATTTCTCTCCAACTATCAGTGACAAAGATCAGAGCTTTTTGAACACAAACACACACAACTAACGCTATTTAAATATTGGTCACTCTAAGCACAGTATAGTGTCTAACGGTTGCACAAGTGCATGTGACTGATGCCAGTTAGAAACTGGCAACAGGCTCCTGCCCTATTTATGCAGCATAGTGACCCAAATAAATGAAGGAAATCCTGGTTATTGTCTCAATTTAGCTTTTTTGCTTCAAGAGTTGTTCCAAATAAACAGCTGTCCCGATTAAATGATGGCCCAATTAACCAGAATCCACTGTATTTTATTTTCCCCTTTAACATCAGACTTGTTTGTTTCAATGCACTGAACCAATCTCTTATCAACTCTAAAGCTTTCAACTCAAAGGCCTGACAGGGCCATCCAATATGTTTTTGCTTACATTTTCTGACACATCAACAACAATTTGCTTTTGTAAAGTCCGAGAAAGCTATCACTCCCACTAAGAGACAAAACCAAAGAGACTCTAAGGATTATACTCTGACATGTCTATAGTTCCCGCTGGTAACTATCATTTTGAACCAATTGGACTTGATAGTATGTGCAAAAAATACTGAAACAGCAAGTTTTTAAATGATTTTTCAAAGGGAAATGTGAAACTATACTGGACTGTTACATTATCGTAACGAACAATGAAGAAATTAATTCATGTAAGAAGTTTAACTTGGTTGGTTGCAGCCAAATTCTAGTTTCTCCTTAGGCAATCCCTTAGGATAACCTGCTTGTTTTGTTGGTTCTGAGGAGACAGATATGGAAAATGTAGGAATCACTGATTCTCCCATATTCAGGTATTAGGTGCCTGATCAGGTGATTTGTGAGGTGGTGCCCCCCTTCCATCATTAACACTTCTCTTTCATGGTTCTTGCTGCATGGATTTGAAGTTCTCATTGAAATCTCTTTCTCCACCTTGAACAGTCCAGACCAGGGAACCCCAAGGGTCATGGAGAAGGTTACATTTCTTTAGGGGGTCTTTGAATCTTTTCCTCTATCCACCTGGTAATCTCTTAGAGCTTGGAACAGTGTTTCTGCTTCAGGACTTTAGTGCTGGACAAATTCCTACCATTTTGCCAAAGAACATGTTGTATCTTCTTTTAAGCCTCAATTATTAGTAACCATCCTGTTGTTAGATTTTGATGCTGATTGTGATTCAAAATTTATATTGAATATAAACTCTGAAGTTATACACATAACATCTAATTGTATAATCTCCAATATTTTAATCCATAGACTTCCAGAATTACCTAAGAACTCAAACAGGAAACACAACTACAGTGAATATCATCATCAGCACTGTAGACTATCTGCTGCGTCTTCAGGTATTCCAAAACTCTGCAGTGATTTTTGTAACAAAGTGGTGGATATTTTTGATTCCCTATTTGTGACCAGTGCAGGTAGAAAAAAATTAAAGCTTCTGCTGCAATTCTTCATTCTCTGCATGCAAAGATCTTTTAGAATGGCTGCTATAGACTGGTAGTCTTGTTTGTATTTCTAGTCAAGGCCACACTCCATAGAACAATATTGTTGATCCTTACTGTATGTAATGCCAATAATTTCTCAAGGATGGGCTTGAAAGAAAACATAGAACTCATTCTAAATGCTTTTTAAAATATGTCTCAGTAATTTATTGAGTAGCATATTGTTACAACTTGGTACCATAAATACTAAAACTTTCTATAAAATGTTCTCCTGTTTTCCTGACTTGTAGAGAGAGCATTTGTGCAAAACTCTTAACTTTGGGATATAATTTTATTTTGCAATAAAAAAGGGAAGCTTGATTACTTTCAGGGTAAATTGTGTTAATCTAATATTACAGGTATTGGAATTTTATGACAAATGAAGAGAGGGACAGAAGAGGAATGCACACAAAGCAGAGCATGCCAACTTCCTCAAATCCAGATTTAGTGAAGGCAGAAGTGTCAGATATAATCTTCTGTTAACCAAAATAAATCATTAATATAATTTGTCTCATTAAATTCCAGGAGTCTATCAGTGACTTCTATTGGTATTACTCAGGAAAAGATGTTATGGATGGACAAGGTCAGCGCAAGTTCTCTAAAGCATTATCAGTGGCCAAACAAATCTTCAACTCGCTGACTGAGTATATCCAGGTAACATGGCTCCTCTATAGAAATGTAGATTCAGTATATATCAGATCAATTCTGTACTTTAAATTAAAGGATTGTAAAGTACCTTAACTTTCAATATGTTACAATTCATGACTTCACGTCATGGCGAATCCCTTTAAGAAGTATAGATTAATTAGAATTTTGGTGAATTTTACATTTTAGACCTTGGCTGTATTTCAGTCCATTATAGATTTCACATGTTGAAGCACAATGTCCACTCTTGTTGAGAAAAATTTGAGAATAGCCTGAACATGTGATTTGAATTAGCATGTCTCTTTCTTTAACTCAAGTACAAGAATTACATCTAAATGTATTTATTCTCCAGAAATTAAAGTTTATTTCTGTGTCAGGGGTGAAGGAGTAAACGGGGGAGTCAAATGACAGGAGTATTTGTACTCTAATAGGAACAGATTCTGTTTTGCAGTACAGCAAAGAGATCTGGTGGAAAAGATTAACGGAACATTAAAAGGGATATGCATACCGTGTGTGTAGGGGAGGGGAAGTTACTGCTCTTCCATACGTATCATAAGGAACACAATTAAAAGGGATGAATGAAGCCAAAACCTTAATGTAGCCGTCATTAGAATACACAGTTCTGCATTACCCTCTATATAAAAGAAGAAATTTAGCTGAGTATTTGAAGGCAGCAGCAAAGCAACCATGCTCAGGACTGACCTTGAAGAAAGCTCCCTGCAACAATTTGTCTCTGCAGTGTGAAATTCTCCTTGTTTGACATTTGGTATTGTTCGTCATCAGTTCATAAGGATCCCTGGTGTCTAGCATTACTGAACTAATTAAGCAGGCAATCACATTAAAGAATTAATCGCAGACAGCAAAGAAGGACAAAAATTGTTTTCCTAATCAATTGTTTAGTGCGCTAAATAAAGGTAGAACAATATATAATTAAGCTAGCACCTGAAAATTCATTATTCATAATAATATTAAAATTCTGTAAATTTTAATATATTATGAAACATTTATCTGAGGAAAAACATACACAAAATTAATTATTTTCAGGACAGATTGCTGAGGAGTCATTATGGTTCTGTACAACTGATAAGTTATGCATCACACAACTTTTCATGAGATTTTAGTAATACTTAGAAATAAGATTAGTTCATGCATCACTTTAGTTCCATCAGTTCACTTATTTCCTTTCATTGTTTCAAAAAAAGGTCAAAAATGAACCCGCGTATAGGGAAGAATTGATAGCAACTTCAGGATTTCCTATGGAAATGAATAAACAGTCAACATTTTGGGCAAAGACCCTTCTTCAGGACTGGAAAGGAAGGGGGAAGATGCCAGAATCAAAAGGCGGGGGAAGGGAAAGGGCAATAGTATGAAGGTGATAGGTGAAGCCAGGTGGTTGGGAAAGGTAAGGGGCTGGAGAAGAAGTAACCTGATGGGAAAAGGACGGAGGAGGGGCGGCAGGTGAGGAAAAGAGGTCCACTCTGGATTTTCAGCATCTGCAGAATCTCTTGTGTTCGGGATTTCCTTGTAAGATCACATGCGGAAACCTCACAACTGCTGCCTAATGCTGATGGTAAACACTAGTATTAGCAACATAATTATGTAGAACAGACAACAGTATGGCACAGGAATGGGTTCTGTAGCCCATAATATTGTGACAAACTTCATATGACTATAAAATTCAATCTACTGAAGTTTTGGAGAATGTAGAAGGCAAAAACAAGACTTATTTATATAGCCCCTCTGATATACTTCTCAGAGCAGATATAGGGATATTTGTTTACAAGATCACCAGGTAGCACTCTCTTACCTACTAATAAAATACTGCAATAAAATCTTTTATATCCTCAGAGGCCAGGTAGATCACAATTTAAATCTTCATCCAAAATTCGATACCAGTGGCCGTACTGCACTAAAGTCATGCAGTGAATGTATTGCCTTTTTCTTCTGGTGTGAGGCTGCATCTTTAATGATCTGATTCCCAGGCAAATTTTCAACTATTGAGGCCGGTACAACTAAAGAGTACACAACCGAACTTTGATTTCTGAAGAAGGGTTATAATCAGATTCATTCCCTATGTTTGAATCATAATTTAACAAAAAATTAAAAAGAATAGATATAAAGTGCTTATTATATCTTCAGGGAACCTTGTTATATTTTGCAGTCAATACCTTACATTTGAAGTCTAACAATGTGAGAGTATTGTGTTTGGGAGGAACAGATGGACTTGAACTTATTGTTCACAAAACGTTTCACCACTGAGGTTTTCTTCAGCAATATGGATCTGGGTCTGTTGTTGTCTAAAAGATAGAAAATGATTAGTCAATACCTTCATTACTGTTCTATCATGCAGAGACCAGAAAGGGAGAAAGTGAGCTGGTTTTAGATCCTTATTTTATGTGAAAAGCATGAAACTATGTTGGGGGTTAAGGAAAAGATATTGATTAAATTGAATAGAGTATTTGTTGACAATAGTGTAATAGTCTGTGAGTTGGAATCAAAGCAGTATATACACCTTGTCCAGAGAGATCTTGCAATGGTACAACAAAGAAAGGCAGTTTCATCAGAATACGGGGTGGTGGAAACAAAATTCACAATAGAAATTACAGCACAATCTTTCAACAGGAAGGAGACTTTTGTCAAAGTATTCTGGGAGTCAAGGACAGTTATATAGAAATCATATAATTGAATTTAAGCTCAGTCGCTTGCAGCATCACAGCTGATAGGAATGACTGACAGTGAGATCAGCTATCCACCCACATAATGTCTCTGAATAACACCATCATTAAAGGCAGCATTGCGTGAATAGATAGGTGATGAAGAGATTGGAAAAGACGATGGTCAGATATAATTAAAACTAACTACTGTAGATTCCGTTTAATTGGGCCATTGGTTAATCAGGGCAGTGGCTTATTTAGGACAACTCTTACAGAACAAAAACTAATTGAGAAAGTAGCTGGGATTTCCTTTGCTTATTTAAGGCACTATGCTGCTTAATTCGGACAGGAGACTGTTGCCAAACAGCTTCTAACTAGCATCAGTCGCGGGCACTTCTGTGGCCATCAGACACTACATCGTGCTTTAAGCGAACAGTTTTTAAATAGACTCAGTTGCTTGTGCTTGTGTTCAAAAATCAGTGATTTCTGTCACTGATGGTTGGCAAAAAGTAAGCACTAAGGCAATTCAGAACTCTTTTGCTCACTGCAGTTTCAAGCATTCAGGTCTAGAGATGACAGAAACAGCCAGGAGTGAAAACAAAGTGATTTCACTACTTCAACAAGCTAGGAACTACAAAGAATTTTAAGGTATTCACAATCATCTTGAATGTTACAAAGAAAGTAAAGATTTGGAGGATCCAGTTGCTGATAGCATTATATGAAGGCAGTCCAATATCTCTACTTGGTGACTGCGCTGATGTTGTTTACTTACAGTCAATTAAAAGAGCTAATACACTGGATGAATTCTTCTGCCCATATCTATTAGGAACTATTCCACAGTGTTATTGTACTGTAGTGATACCGTTAGTTCTCTGATTTGTTCTGTGTTTCACTTAAATACATAATTTGTTACTCAGTTAAACAGTAGTTTGTCTTTTTTTATACCTTTTTAAACTATTTTCAAGAAACATCAGCTAATTGGGGCAGCCAGTTAATGTACTGGTCCCGATGTGTCCCAATTAACTGGAAACCACTGTACTCTGAAGAATTATTTATGGTCAGCAGTAACTTTTTGGGAAGAATATCCTTGCTGTTACAGTGTAACTACAGTGCATTCAATAACTTTGAAAAATTGGATGTTTACTATGCTATCAACAGAAATCTAAATTCACACTATGAGAACTGTACTGAATGATCAATTTTCCAATCCAATTAACTAACACATAAGAATCCTTCAGTGTTTGTCAGTGGCATACTGTTCTAAAAGAGATCTCATCTGCTTTTACTCCTGCAGGGCCCTTGCATTGGTAACCAGCAGAGTCTTGCCCACAGCAGGCTCTGGGATGCAGTGATTGGTTTCCTGCATGTCTTTGCGAATATGCAAATGAAACTTTCACAGGTATTATCTACCACTCGAGTACAGGTTTTTGCATCCTTAATATTGTTTGAGGAAATAAATTGCACAGAGGCTCTAAATATCCTAGATTTGCTACTGAATGGCCTACTTTGTCCAGGACCATCTATCTGCCATTTTAAATATGAAACTGAGAGGTCCAGAATTGAACTGCATGTCCTACATTTAAAAGAAAAGGATATTGAAAAATACAACAAAGAGTGATGAAAATTGTTCTATGGTAATTGGCTTTGACATCAATATAAATTAAGGTATGCAGCTTGATGAAGAGGAATATATTCCACTTGTTGGAATTATACTGAGCATTAAGTTGTTGGAGGTCAAACATTCCTGCAGCAATTACAGGAGAATCTTGTCTGTCCAACCATTTTCAGCAACTTATTAATGACTTTCTTTCCAACACAAAGAACATAGAGTTAAATAAAGGTATATTTGATGATGATTGCTCAGTGTTCATTTCCATAAACTGCTTTGAAAAGCAACTGGAATAATGGAAATCGAGGACATGCAGGCATGGGTTCCTAAGTGGCAAGAAAGAATTGTGCCATACAAACCACAGAAAACAGCCTCATCTTGTTCAGTATCAGAATCAGATTTATTATCACTAATTTACGTGATGTGAAATTCTGTTGTTCTGCAGCAGCAATACAGTTCAGAGACATAAAAAATAGTGTAACAAAAGGAGTAACAACCTAATGTTCATAGATTTATAGATCATTCAAAAATCTGATGTTAGAGGGGAAGAGTTTGTTTCTAGATCATTGATGTGGGTCATCAGGATTCTGATGGTGGTAGTAAGAATAAGGCATGTCCTTGATGGAGAGGGTCTTTAGTGACAGATGCAGCCTTCTTAGGGCACCATGACTGGACGATGTCCTTGTGATGGACGTTGGGTAAGCACTGCTCTATACTTTAAACCATATAGCTCTTTACATAGCTTGGCATTATATTTTGTTTGATATTTCTCCTGTGAAAGACCCTCAGGTGTATTGCTATAATAAATGTGCCATTACAGTATAAGTTTTTATAAATGCAGCTCCGCAAGTTGCACTAGTCCACAATCACTTCTGTAAAAATTCCAGACTCATTTCCTACCTCTTAAATGTACTGAATATGCATCTTTAGTAACTACAAACTAAACTCACAGGAGTAAAATGTCTTTTTTCTTTCCAGATCTGCTTGCTCAGATCCAAGATACTCCATTTTTCTCAGTTAAAATATCATCATCACCACACGATTTTAGTAACTTGCTTTGCAAAATTTTAAAAAACCCAATCATGCAAAGATATATCTAATAAATGGCAAATGCTCTAAATGAAGTCAGTTATTCTAACCATAATTCTATAAAGTATTTAGATATCCTAATTTCATAAATGCAAACAATGTAGAGGTGCAGTTGTTGAATGAAACACAATATAATTTGAGCTTAAACTTGTTTTTATTTTTGAAACATTTCAGAGGTATGTCACCAGTTCTTATTTGCACTTATCAAAATAGGTTTTTTTTAATTAACACAGGTTAAGAGATACATCAACTTCTGATCTCTGAACCCAAGTCAATAATAAAAATGAAGTCTGCATATCCAAAAAGATACTGACATTTGTTACTAACTTTTTACTCATCACTATCTTACTGTGGACCAGTGAACAGAAGAGCTTGGTTAGCAGTCTTTTTTGTAGTTTCAATCAGTTAAAACCAAAATATTCAAGCTCCAGGAAAGTAGACCATAACACCATAAGACATAGGAGCGGAATTTGGCTAGGTGTCTTACCTACCTTCAGACCTTTCCACTCCCAAGCTCCTTTTCCTAGTAACAGCAACTGCATGTCAGTCCCTCGTCAGTCTTGACTTCAGGCATACTGCTAGCATCTTCCAGAGTGAACAATGATGCAAATTACTTATTCAGTTCATCCACCATTTCCATGTCCACCATTACTACCTCTGCAGCATTATTTTCTGGTGGTCCGAAATCCACTCTCGCCTCTCTTTTACTCATTATCCTCTTTGATATTATTGGCCAGCTTACCTTCATATTTCATCTTCTTCCTTCATTATGGCTTTATTTGTTGATTTTTGAACGCTTCCCAATCCTTTAATTTCTCACCAATTTTTTTGCTCTATTATATGTCCTCTCTTTTGCTTTTATGTTGGCTTTGACTTGCCTTGCCAGCCACAGTTGTGTCATCCAGTCTTTAGAATACTACTTTTTTCTTTGGGATGTATCTATCCTGTGCCCTCCAAATTGCTCCCACAAATTCCAGCAGTTGTTGCTCTGCTGGTGTCCCCTTCCAATTAATTTTGGCCAGCTTCTCTCTCATACCTCTGTAAATCCCTAATTCATTATGCTTTAGCTTCTCCATCTCAAATTGCAGGGTGAATTCTATCATATTATGATCACTAACTCCTAAGGGTTCTCCTACCTTAAGTTCCCTAATCAAATCCAGTTCATTACACAACAGCCAATCTATAATAATAGCTAACCCCCCCCAGTGGGCTCATCCACAAACTGCTCTAGAAGTCCATTTTGTTGGCATTGTATAAATTTTCTCTTTTGGAATCCAAAATCAGCACTAACCTGATTTTCCTAATTTTCCTGCATATTTAAATTCCCATGACTATTATATCATTGCCCCTTTGACAAGTATTTTCAATCTCTCATTGTAATTTGTACCCCATATCCTGGCTGCTGTCTGGAGGCTAATGTATAATTTCAATCTGAGTCTTTTTACCCTTGAAATTCCAGAACTCTGCCCACAATGACTCTGCATCTTCTGATCCTATGTCACCTCTTTCTAAGGATTTGATTTCATCTTTTACCAATAGAGCCATGCCATCCCCCCCCCCCCCCATCCCCACCAACCTGCCTATCCTTTCAACACAATGTTTATTCTTGGTTGTTAAGCTCCTGACTATAACTTTCTTTCACAATGATAATGCCCACAGTGTCATACCTGTAAATCTCTAACTGTGCTACAAGATCATCTACCTTTTTCCATCTACTGCGGGCATTCAGGTGTAACATCTTCATCACCCTTTTCAAATTTGTCCCCCTGCTACACTGCAACTCATCCAATTGACTGCAATTTTGCCCTATCATCTACCTGTCCTTCCTGGCAGTCTCACTACACACTGTCTCTGCTTGTAAACTGACAGCTCTATTCACAGCCCTATCACTCCAGTTCCCACCCCCCTGCCAAAGTAGTTTAAACCCTCCCCAAAAGTTCTATCAAACCTGCCCACAAGGATATTGATCTCCCTCAGGTTCAGCTGTAACCTATCCATTTTGTATAAGTGATACTTTCCATGTAAGAGAGTTCAATGATCTAGAAATCTGAAACGCTGCCTCCTGCATCAGTTCTTCAGCCATGCATTCTTCTGCCAAATCATCCTATTCTTGCCCTCACTGGTGCACAGCACAGGCAGCAGTCCAGAGATTACTATCCTGGGGGTCCTGATTTTCAACTTTCTACCTAACTCCTGAACTTCTCTCTGCAGAACCTCCTCCCATTCTCTATCTATGTCATTAGTGCTAATATGAACCCAAGACTTCTGGCTGGTCCTCACCTCCTTTAGAGTGTTGCGGACCCAGTTGGAGATATCCCTGATGCTGACACTTAGGTGTCTCTTCCACATCCACAGAGTCTGCTTTCTGCTCCTCTGATTATGGAGTCGCCTGTCACTACTACTCTTCTCTCCCTTCCCTTCTGAGCCACAGCATCAGACCCAGTGCCAGCGACGTGGTCACTGTGGCTTCCCCTTGCTAGTACTCTAGAAACAGTTTATCATTTCTGATTGAAAAAGGCAGAGTGGTTGAGACTGGTAAGTCTGTCCTTTGGGGAAATGGGAATTTTAAGTCTTCCTCTCATCTCTTCTCTCCATTTAATCTTTGAAGCCCTTGGGTTGACAGAACCATGGACTTGAACAAAATTCAATTACTTAAGAATAGCAAATTAAGAGAAGCTTCCAGTTTAGCACTGAGATTAATTCCTACTTAAAATGGTAGTTTAAAAGGAGAAGTTTACACATCTATATATATTTTTTTTCCAAAATAGCAACTGTCAAGATTGGTTTGACTTCTCTTGCTGAAAATATTTACAATGACAGTTTTTAACATAATCTTCATCAAGGGCTTCAGTATTTGTATATGTTAAGTTACAATAATACTGAAATACTTTGATAGATTTTGGATCCCAAGCTATTCTTGAGATCCCTCACTTGGCCTCTATAAGTGACAATTCAAATTACTAAATATAACAAAATAGCTGAAGGCTTATATCTTTTCTATTATATAAAAATCAACTAACAGAAACTTCAAATGTATTCTTTTGTTTTCAGGATTCAAGTCAGATTGAGTTGCTCAAGGAGTTATTGGATTTGCAGAAAGATATGGTGGTGATGCTGTTGTCATTGTTGGAAGGTTAATATTTTTTACATGCTGAGAAGCTTTAGAAGATTAATCGGAATCTGGTCTAAAAATGGCAACATGTTTAGCTAATGATGTAAACATTTCCATCTATCAAAGTAAATTTTTTCAGACATTTTTATCAGATATTTATTTTTACCAGTAATAAAAGTTTTGTTCCATTAGTAAAGAACTGTTCTGCAAGATTTCAAATGCTACATCGGATTTAATGGTTAATAATATTGCTTTGATGGTTTATCCTGATTGCATCTTACTTCCTGCTCACTCACTTTAAGTGAGTGTCATCTTTGCTTTTGCAACATAAGCTGAGGCAAATTGTTTACTACTTTTTTGTCATTGTTTGAAGATAGATAAATGCATCTTTTGTTAAGTAAATCAGTTAGGAGAATTGGATTGTTTTTGTTGAAATAAGTTGCATCATTATTATGGAAATTATTTTATATCATTGCTTAGGAAATTGTATTTTTGAATACATTCTTTGTGTTTAATTAGAATTAATGTTCTCTTTTAATCTTAGGGAATGTCGTAAATGGAACTATAGGTAAACAAATGGTAGACACATTGGTTGAGTCTTCCAGCAATGTGGAGATGATACTCAAGTTCTTCGATATGTTTCTTAAATTAAAGGATATAACCACTTCTGATACCTTCAAAGATTTTGATCCAGATGGTAAAGGAATGATTTCAAAGAAAGAATTCCAAAAGGCTTTGGAAAGTCAGAAGAAGTATGCACAGTCAGAAATAGAATTCTTACTATCTTGTGTTGAAGCAGATGAAAATGATTTGTTTAATTATATGGAATTTATTGACCGCTTTCATGAACCAGCCAAGGATATCGGGTTTAATGTTGCTGTATTACTGACCAATCTATCGGAACACATGCCTAATGATATACGTCTGAAGACATTCTTGCTACCAGCACAAAGTGTCCTCACATACTTTGAGCCCTATTTAGGACGCATTGAAATCATGGGTGCAGCAAAACGCATAGAAAGAGTCTACTTTGAAATCAGCGAATCAAGTCGGACACAGTGGGAGAAACCTCAGGTCAAGGAATCCAAAAGGCAGTTCATCTTTGATGTTGTGAATGAAGGCGGAGAATCTGAAAAAATGGAACTCTTTGTGAATTTTTGTGAGGACACTATATTTGAAATGCAGTTAGCATCTGAAATCTCTGAGCCAGATGCAGCTGAAAGAGCTGATGATGATGAAGAAGAGCCTCTTCCAATTGAAGAGGAGGAGGAGGTGGCTCAGCCCTCAAATGCATTTGCGTCAGCTTGTCATGATTTCAAAGGTGCTCTCCAGAAGTTTTTTGGGATATTCACATTTAGAAATATCAGAAGGCAGTTTAAGAAAATTAAGAGGATGACAACCAAGGAGTTATTGATGGCATTTTTCTCCTTCTTCTGGATGTTGTTTATTGGCCTTGTTTTCTTTATCTTCAACATAGTACAAGGATCTTTCCAGATCGTGTGGAATGCCATGTTTGGGGGTGGACTAGTAGAAGGTGCTAAAAGCATCACGGTCACAGACCTTTTAGCTAGCATGCCGGATCCAACACAACTTGAAATTCATGGAGATGTGAGTGAGTCAGAAAGGGCAGAAACTCCAGAGACGGGAGTTGTTACAGAGCTTCAGACTAAAGCGCAAGATGAAAAAAGTGAAACTGAGATGATGCCTGATATATTTGGTATAAATGTGAAAAAAGTAGGCAAGGCAGGAGGTGACACACATGGAGGTCTTGGTGATGTCTCAGAAATTATGGGAACAGAAAGCCTCCCTAGTTTTGAAAAGGCAGTATCTCAAAAAAAGAAAGCAGAGGTTAGTTTTAAGCACATATTCTGTTTTTAAAAACATCACTTTAATGTTTTGATTTTCATGAAGCTCATGGTCTTTTTTTTAATTGTCCATTGAACCAAATCTCAAGATTGAACAGAAGAATAAAGCTGAGAGTAAAACTGAGTCTGAGAAGGCCGAGTAAGTATTTTTACCCACCATGTTGTTGAGAAGAATTTACATTAAAATTGTGAGTCAGAGCTCTGTAAATAATTTCTGTTTTCTGGCGTGTTGCTGCCTTGGTAGCATGGAGGATGGCGAGAAGAAGGACAAAGCCAAAGAAGAACAACTAGTTGAAAGTGAAGAAAAAGAACAGAAGATAAAGAAGAGGCGACGTGGGCAGGCTAAGAAAGAACCAGAGGCATTCTTGGCTAACTTCTGGGAGGGACTGGAAATTTACCAAACCAAGATTCTGGTAGGTGGCTTGGTTTCCAAGTTACATTTTGCATTTGGTGTTCAAATTATAAATTGCATTAAGTCTGTTTTGGGGTTCATTCTTAACCTCCTCTCTACTTCAGTTACAAAGCCATAATATGAAAGGATTGTTGGATGGTCTGATATTCCTCAAATTATTTTGGTATGTGTTGATTTGTTGTTGAATGTCTTGTAGGATGCAGAAGTCTGTAATATCATCGTAATGACCCAAACACCATTATTCCAATTACCTCTTCATCTCCCATCATAAACTTGACCTCGTTCCCAGTCTCTGCTATCTATATAGCAGGACTTGTAAAGTCCCATTGATCCATCAGACTGTGCTTTCTGTATTACATCCGTGTCCAGTTTCTTAATACCTTCAGTGGCAATTTGCTTATTCATGTAATTAAATTTCTTCATGATCTTACCTTTTTATACCCTCTCTTTTTGGAGTCCTACAACCTTTGGACATCCAGATCTTTGTTTAGCTCCAATGGTCTTTTATCCATTATACAGGGTATTTGTTCCACTGTCAGCAAGCTAATCCTTATCTCTTTGAGCTCTGCACTCTGAAATTCCCTTCCCCAACTGCTGTTTTTCATATTCTTTCTCCCTGGGGTACTCCCAACTAAGCATTTTCCTCACTCCTCAAAATATTTCCTCTTTTGTCTCAGAATGTGGAACATGGACCAAAAACTGCTGGAAAAAACTCAACATATCAGGCTGGATCTGTGGAGGGAGAAACACAATTAGTTTCTTGGTCTGTGATTTTTGTCAGAGTGGTGTCTCTGTGCAATAATATGCTACAACATGGAGTCACAGAGTCATAGAGCGATAGAGCATAGATGTAGGTTACTCACCCCAGCGAATCCATGCCAGTGATGGTGCCCACCCATTTCCCTTTGTTTGACCCAAATCTCTCTAAGCCCCTCCCCTCCAAGTACCTATCCAAGTGTTTCTTAAACAATACTGTTGTACTGTCACAAACACTTCTTCTGGCAATCTCTTCCATATATTCACCATCCTCTGTATGTAAAAGATGTCTCTCAGGTCCTTTTTATATCTGTCCTCTTTCACTCTAAATTTATGCCCCCAGCTTTGATCTCCCCTATCATGAGGGAAAGACTATTACCATCCACCTTAACTGTGCCTCTCATAATTTTAAACATTCCTCTAGGTCATCCTTCATTCCTACACTGGATTGACTTTCAGAAATGCATCACTTCACACTTGTCTATATTGAAATCTATTTGCCATTCTTTGATCCATCTTTTTAATCGAATGAGATCCCTCTGTAATCTACAATAACCCCACTCATTATCAACAATACCTCCTAATTTCATGTCATCCACAAACCTACAGATCAAACCTTGTGCATTCACATCCAGATTATTTACATACTGTATATGACAAATACAAGGATCCCAATGTCAACACCTGTGGCACTAGTTTCAGGCCTTCGTTCCAAGAAACAATCTTCAACCACCACCTTTTCTTCTTACCTCTGAACCAATTTTGAATCCACCTAACTAGATGTCCCTGGTTTCTGTGGAACATAGCCTTCCAGACCAGCTACCATGCAGGACCTTGTCAAAGGCCTTGCTAAAGTCCATATAGTCAACACCCACTGTCCTACTCTCATCTATCTTTCTTGGTCATCTCTTTTAAAAACTCTGAAAGGCTCAACAAGCATGACTTTCCACACATAAAGCTTTGCTGCCTCCTAATCAGACCATCTATCCAAGTTGTTGCTAGATCCTGTCCTTCAGAATTTCCTGCAGTAACTTCCTCACTAATGATGTCAGGCTGACTGGCCTATAGTTCCATGTTTGTCCTTGATATATTTCTTAAACAACAGAACACCATTACCACCTTCCAGTCTTTGGGAACCTCATCAGTAGGCTTAGTGATGAAACGCGTATCTCCACATGGGTCTCTGTAAATCCCTCTTTGACCTCCCATCAATTCCAAGGACACACACAGTCATGCTCTTGAGGTTTATTCACCTTTATGTGCTGTAAGGCTGCAAATAACTCCTCACTGATAATATGAATGCCCTTCATAATATATCTACTTCTTTCCAAATCTTTTGAACAACAATATGTATCCTCAGAAAGCACCAAGGAGATACATTCATTAAAGGTTCCATCCATCTCCTGTGCTCAAGACATGAGCGGTTCTGCTAATCTCCAAGGGGACCTATTCTCTCCATAGCCACCCTTTTGCTCTTAATATAGGTGTAGGACCTCTTGAGATTGTCTTTAACTTTATCTGCTAGATCCATCTCATACCATCTCTTTGCCCTCCTGATTTCCCTCTTAAGAGTACTTGTAATCTTTTTATAGACATCAGGAGGTTCACTTGGTCCAACCTTATAGAACATAGAACATAGAAATCTACAGCACATTACAGGCCCTTTGGCCCACAATATTATACTGACCATGTAACCTATTCTAGAAGCTGCCTAGGATTACCCTACTGCATAGCCCTCTATTTTTCTAAGCTCCATGTACCTATCTAAGAGTCTCTTAAAAGACACAATTGTATCCGCTTCCACCACTGTCGCCGGCAGTGCATTCCACACACCCACTACTCTTTGGTGAAAAACTTACCTCTAACATCCTTCTGGACCTACTTTCAAGCACTTTAAAACTATGCCCCCTTGTGTTAGTTATTTCAACCCGGGAGAAAGCCTCTGGCTATCCACATGATCAATGCCTCTCATCATTTTATACACTTATAAACCCATCATCTTATAAACCCAATATATGCTTCACAAACAAAAGAAAATCTGCAGATGCTGGAAATCAAAGTAATACACACAAAATGCTGAAGGAACTCAGCAGGCCAGGCAGCATCTATGGAAAACAGTACTGTCAATGTTTCAGGGCAAGATGCTTCATCAGAACTGCAGTCTCGGGCCAAAACATTGACTGTTTACTCTTTTCCATAAATGCCGCCTGGCCTGCTGAGTTCCTCCAGCATTTTGCGTGTACTGCAATATATGATTCCTCCTTTTACTTGACCAGAGCCTCAATATCTCTCATCAGTCTGTGTTCCTTAAAGTTGCCAGTTTTATCGTTCACCCTAACAGGATCATGCTGCTCCTGTAAACTTGCTATCACACTCTTAAAAGCCTCCTGCTTACCATTCATTCCTTTCCCTTCAAAGAGGTTCACTTTCTAATTGCCCCAAATTAGCCCTGGTCCACTTTAGGATGCCATCCTCTGGAACTGTCCCATCCTTTCCATCACTATCTTAAAACTAATGGAATTATGATCATGAGAGCCCAGGTGTTTCAAAACTTCCAGTTCAGTTATTCTCCCAAACAACAGGAATTCTGCAGATGCTGGAAATTCAAGCAACACACATCAAAGTTGCTGGTGAACGCAGCAGGCCAAGCAGCATCTGTAGGAAGAGGTGCAGTCGACGTTTCAGGCCGAGACCCTTCGTCTAGTCCTGACGAAGGGTCTCGGCCTGAAACGTCGACTGCACCTCTTCCTACAGATGCTGCTTGGCCTGCTGCATTCACCAGCAACTTTGATGTGTGTTGCCGTTATTCTCCCTGCTCTGTTCCCTAGGTGACGGCCCAAGCAGGACCCTTTATATATTGACTCAGCAAACTTTCCTGGATGTATTTCTCAAATTCCACTTCATCCAGGCCCTTAACAGTCTGGGTGACCCAGTCAGTACTGGGGAAATTAAAATCTCTCGCAAAACCAATTCTATTATTTTTACAACTATGAGCAATTTCTCTGCTATTAGGGGATCTATAATACAGTCACACTAGAGTGTCCCTCTGCTTTTTTGTTTCTAAGTTCTACCCATATCACCTCATGGACGATCCCCCAAGAATGTCACCTCTGGGTACTACTGTTATGTCCTCCCTATTCAAAAAGGCAACTGCTACTCCTCATTCATCCGTACCTCCATCACATCTGCAACATCGGTATCCTGGGATATTGAGCTGCCAGTCCTGCCCTTCTCTCAACTAAATTTTTGCATAGCACAGCTGAGACACAGTATTCCAAATGCTTAATTGTTGAAGAATACACATGATGTTTAAAAGTACTTCCCTTCCAACATTCCATCTTTGAGTTAAAGTACAAAATTAGGTCAAGCTTGACCAGGCTGGAAAATCTCAGTCTCTTACTCAACAGAGATTGCTCAGTTACTGTAATGTGAATTGAAGTGAAAGAGTAACACGATGTCACTCCAGATCTCAAACAAAGGCAGGGGTTTCTAAAACCTGTGAAGATCATGCAGGTAAGGTGGTATCAGAAGCCAACAATCACATCTTCTCATCTTGGCTTGGTCAAGGAATGATAACTGAACACTGGTGAAAATGCTATAGCTTATTTCAGTAGTTGTTGAAGTTCTGTGCCTTGTGCAGGAGAGAGGGCATATAGACCACGCTATTAAGTTACACAAGACTTTCCTTTCATGAGGTGAAAGATTGATTGAATCAATACATTTCTGCATGAGCAATTCTCTTGCTTGCCACCAAATAGACTGTTTAAAAACTACTGAAGTGACCTCATCATGGAACATTATGTAATGCAGTAGATAAGGCAACCAAAACTTGCTGGTATATTCATTCTTCATGCTCTGCTGATTACAATATATCCTGGTTCTGTGAATGTTGAATATTCAACAGATCACCAGATGGCTTTGATGTCTTCAAAGCCAACATTACTCATGCTATGAAAGATGGAAGATGGGCTTGTGTAAATTTGCATATTGTTCTTCATCCATTGATTAATAAATTGAAAAATTTGTATTAAAATAACCTTGTCCTGTTTGACTTGTGGAAAAATTGTGAAGTGAGCAAAAAGATGCTGATATGTTAACTTCACAAATTATTACATATACGTAAATGCAAAACTACCATTATTTTAACTCCCACTACCTAAAACCCCACAATGTCTGTACATCTGCTTGATGCATTCACTGAAATATTCATTCTTCCCAATATCTGCAGGGCACATACAATTATAACTACATATCAGGATACTGGACAGAATTTTGAACTTATTGACAGAAATAAAAATACACATTTAAGTGTGCAAAGTTGACACCATTTGTGCGCTCTACATTGCACAACATCAGAACAATCAAAGGTGTAAAATCCTCCAGCAATCATAATTTGTCATTTTCTAATGCCTTATTTGTCGACATGAGTGATCATTTAATCAGATCCAAGTGATGAGAAGAAATACAATGAACATCAAGCAAAGCCCAAGGTTACTCGACCACCCTTTTAACGTGAATATTTATAACGGATTGTTGCCTCAATGAATATGAACCAACCAAGGGTTGAAATTAAACTTTGATGTTATTGCTACACAACTATCTTGCTAGGTGATTAATAGGCTTGGACGCGCTTGCAATTCTTTTGTCACTTGCCAGCCTGTCCATGTGTGGTTAAGTGGAAGGATATTAAAATAGTGGCATTTATTTGAAAGTTATTTTGTATAAGTATTACATAGGTTCACTATTAGCTGTCACATTTCAATTTAATGTAATTCAACAATTCTTAACTTATTTCCTGAGTCAATGGAAGATGAACCAAGTTCCAACTTTAGCTGAAATTTCCACTGAGCCCATCTGTTTAAAGCCATATCGATTAAAGCTGTATTTCCCTTAGCTAAAAGAAAATCAAATTGTCTGTTCTTTTTCCATCAGTTATTTTATATTTTCACAGCAATAGGCATTTTGGATGTGAGTTTATCCACTTTTAACTGCTCTTCATTCTGCAAATGTGAATTCAGAGGCAGTATGTGTCATGATTTTAAATGAGAATAGTTGCTATAGTAGCTCTCTTCAATAGAAATGTCTCTGTGGTAGTGGGGAGAAATTATTCAATGTAAACATTTCAGATGTGGCAAGACAAAAATTGTCTGTAAGTGATCAAATTAAAAGTTACCTGTGGCTCTGATTAACTGTTATTATATCACAAAATCATTACTTTTTGTTTCAGAATTATCTAGCCAGGAATTTCTACAATCTGAGGCTACTTGCTCTATTTGTGGCATTTGCGATCAATTTCATTCTGCTTTTCTACAAGGTATTGAAAATAGTGTTAGCTCTTGTTATAATGTTACTGCTGCTTTGCATTATATTTCTCGAGCAACATTGCAAAAATAAGACAAAGTCTATTTCACTAGAACAGCAAGGTTGCGCTATTAATATGTTCCTAACCATCAAACACCAGTGAAGATTAAATGAATCAGATCATACAGAGTAATCTAAATGGTAATTTTGCTGTGAGTATCCAATGAAAATTAAAGCAGAGGGTGCCATTTGGGCCTCAGTGATACCAAGATGATTGGGACAAGTCTAGAGAGAGTTCATTCATGCTGGGAAAGATTTTTATGTCATAAGCTTTATGCTTGCAAAAAATCAGCTAAAAAAAACAGGAGATCAGTATTTGGAATTCCCACAGAATTAGGCAGCTATCATGCTGGATGGAGAGCAAGGTGTCTCCCAGTGGAGGGTGGTGGTAGGGGATTCATAGCCTGATCTTTAGTTAGAGCCTTCAGCATTTTGGGCATCAAGGGAGAGAGGAAGAGGAGAGCCATCCGCAGTACCACCGATGCGGCAGAGAGGGCCTCCAGTTGGCTGTGGCTCAAAAGAGGGGAGCCATGGAGTCATAAGTAGCCAGCCATCTGGACACAAGCTGGGGTCTGATCAGCCCCGGCTGGGTCACCTGGAGGAGATTGTATGATGTTGAAAGACCCAAAATACCCGATGATTCCAGGAACATCACTGAAGATGTGTCCAGAAGCATCAATAGATGTATGTACACAGGACTAAAAGGGAATGGACCTTATTGTGATATTAGAGGTAAAGCTACAGCTGAACTCCAAATAATAACTGCATTCAATGACTGTCAATGCTTTAAACAAAGATGGCATTAGTGTATGCCTTGTATTTCCAGACATTTGAAGAGAATACAAATTATTCTTAAATATCACCAGTGTCACTTTATATTTTATACATACTCAAATATCTTACTGCATAAATTACTTATTAGTAGTTTTAGTTTGTCAAAGCAATATATTCTCTGACATAGAAGAAAGAATTTTTAAAAGAGCATGTTGTAATTAATTACAAATTGTTATGCATCTGAATAATCTGAGAACTGGCATGTTAAGCCTTGCCATATTGGAAACAACAGGTGGTTTTGGACCCAGGTTTCACATCACATCCAGATTTGTTGACAGATCAATTGAGATTGATTGCTTTAATTAGTGATTACCACCATTATTATATTTTGAGATCGGAAGAGGCTTGCTAGGAAAACCTTTTTTTTTTTACAAATAGCATTTCTTTTCCTTATGGATCAAGTAGGGGGTAGATCTTACATTCGGCATCTCTGCTGTTCATGACTTTTATTAATGATTTTAAAATTCAATCTAATGGGGAAAAAAATCCAAGTTGCCTAATGATATTGTTGGCAGTGTAGGTTCAAGACAGAGTAGCTTCAGGAGAAAATGGACAGCCTATGTGACGGTAAGTATATGGCAAGTAAAATATGGTGTAGAAAAACGCAGGGGTGTCCAGTTTTAACCAGCTGGACTGAGGTACTTTGGTTTCTATCTCTCACGTTGTTATGCTGCTCATCTGGATGGTAGTCAGTAGAAACATTAGTAAGTTATATTCCATAATTGGACTTCAAATTGATCTTAATCAATATGCAGAATCTTTGATTCCATCTCTGCAACAATGGTATAATATTTTATCCTGAAAATCGTAGTTCTAAATCCATGTTCGATATTAAAATCAGAAGGTAGTAAATATGAAAAGTTATACTAAATATATTTATGTACATGGAAATGAATTTCAGTAGTAGTGAAAAAAGCTTTATATTTTAAATTTAAAACATTTCAGTTCATAGAAAATCTGCTTTTTTATTATTTTCAGAATACAGACAAAACTTCTGTTCATTTATTATATTCTGAGCCAGGCACTATCTGGAATAACTTATTTTGATTAGAAACAGAAATTTTGCTTAGGTTTCATACAATAAGTGTTTGGCCATGAAATCTTTACATTTCAAATCATTTGCCTATTTCAAGGTGACTGAGCCTCCAGATGATGAAGATGTAGAGGATTTCAGTTTCTGGAATGACGATAATGTGGATTACTACGTGTTACAGGAGACTACAGGATACATGGCCCCAATGCTGACATTTCTTGCAATTATTCACACTATCATCTCAATGCTTTGTATCATTGGCTACTACATATTGAAGGTATAGTGCAACAATTTCAAGCTCTCCCACTTTCAAAAACATTGTACAGAAATTTATCTCTATTAGACTATTTCAGAAAGAAGTTCCAGAAGCCAAACTTTAATAACCTTTTTTGTCACAAACTGATTCTCAAGATTTGAAAAGCCTAATGGATGCTGGAAAATAGTATCTGCATGATTCATAATAAAAAAAATCCTGACAAACATAAACACAACAAGAACAAAGAGTTTAATCATATGCAACAAATAAATTGGTAGAGTCCCAACTCCATAGCTTCTAACCTGACGGTGCCTCAATTCTTCTTTTATTTTGTCTTGGTGGGCCCATTGTTTCTGCCTTTGCTTCCATAACATCAACTGCCTTGATTTCTTTACTCCCCCAGTCAGCCCCAATGTCATCTCCCCCAGTTATTCACTTCACACTAATCGCAACGTAGTCATCAATCCCACAAACAAGGGCAGTGCCATTTTAGTCTGGCAGATAGACCTCTATCTTGCAGGTACCGGACAGCAGCTCTCAATACTTCCTCATGCCAATCCCTGGACCATGGCACCACCAATGAACTCATCAAATCACTAGAGTTCCCCTCCATTAGGTCAGCCTCTAACCTGATAAGTGTTTCAACCACGTACTGCCCGTTGCCCAAAATCCACAGATGGGACTGTCCTAGCTCCCCCACTGTTTGTGACACTCTGGCCTCATCTATCCTATTTCTTTAATATGCTGCAATGCGCAAGTTACAACTTTCAGAATATTAGCACCACCAGTTCCTGCATTTTTGTGGTTCACTGGTTTTGTATATTATTATTCTCATCACTTTGTATATATCCTTTAAGGTTGTCAGAGAAATTTTTGGTTGTAAACCATAATTTCAACTGCATGTTACAGAGGTTATCTAATAAAAATACACTTTAGGCAGAGTGTTGTATTAAATTCCTAGTCATAGCCAAAAATTGATGGCTTCTCCTTTCAATTGTCCATTGTTATCTCTGGACCCCCCCCACCCCAAAATTCTATCCTTGACCCCCCCAATCTGCTTCTTTTGACATCCTATCACATGGCAATATAATCTTAAAACCACAGTGTCAGGATTACCTGAAAGCTAACTACACAGCATTCTTCTACCTGTAACCAGTTCATTGTCTTTCATCTAATTCCACATTTGACCGAGATGGGAGAATATTTCCTCCAGTTAAAAATTGGGTAGACTGAAGCTTCTGCCTTTCATCGCTGTCATAACACGCCAGTCCCTAACCATCAGTTCAATAACCGTCACTTGCTATTTTTTCAGTCAGTTTGCAACCATGGCAACCCACTTGAATTGAGCTTCTGACCCTTTATTCTCTTCAGTAAAACGATAGCAATTTCAGCCTAAGTAATATTACTTGTCTCCATACCTGCCTCATTCCTCCTGCTCCTGAAACCCTCACTTGCATTTTGTTACCACATGCTTTCTTGGTTCTGTTTTCATTTCTCAATTCGCGAAAACTTGATGTGATGCAAAACATGCACTATTGTGCACCATTGCTTCACATCTCAGTCTTGCTTGAGGTTGGTTACATCTGTTTCCAGTAGAGAAATACATCTCAATTTTAATACTCCTTTCATCATGTTCAAATCTCTCAATGGCTTTCGGATGTGTCAGGGGTGCCAATCAAACCTGTGTACTACTTGTATAGTGAATGGTCGGTTCCTGGGGAGGGTTGTGGGGCAGAGGATCTCAGAGTACAAGTACATAGTTTGCTGAAAGTGGCATCACAGGTAGAGTGGTGGCCTTGCTGGATCCTCATCAGTCAGGGCACTGACTACAGATGTTGTGACGTTATGTTGCAGCTGTACATGCCATAATTGAGATTGTGTTTTGCTTTGTGTAGATAAATACATAGATAGGAGGGGTTTAGAGGGACATTGGCCAAAAGCGAGCAGCTGGGACTACCTTGGTGGGCACCATGGACAAGCTGGGCCCCTTTCCATGCAATAATACTCTATGACTCTTATTGCTATAATCCTCATCAATTCTCTGAGTTCCCCCAGTTTGGCTGGTTTATGCATCTTTTTTCACTGTCACAATACTGTCTGGCCCATGTCTCACACTTCTGGACCTTACATTCAAAAACAAATTTGCCTTTCCACCACTCTGCTGACCTTCAGGCTGCACCATAAAATTTACTTTCCTTTATGTTCTTTATTTTGTCTGGACCAATTCTGTTTTTAGTTTACAGTAGTATGGTTACAAAGAGGGCATTTTTAAATGGAAGTTGTTATTGAAATAACATCAATTCTAAATGATAGCTAATAATGCCTTCCACTATCTCAAGGGTTGAAAGCAAAGGTTATTTGGTGAGTAAGTAATACCTGAAGCATACACTGAAACATTCATTTTTCTTGATGACAATAATCTTTGTGCAACTGAATATGGAAACCGGTTTTATTAGTTTAACACACACAAAATGCAGGAAGAACTCAGCAAGTCAAGCAGCATCCATGGAAATGAACAAGCAGTTGACATTTCAGGCTGAGACTCTTCTTCGGTTCTGTCCTAAAGAAAAGTCTCAGCCTGAAACATGGACTGTTTATTTGTTTCCATAGATGCTGCCTGACTTGCTGAGTTCTTCCAACATGTGTATGTTGCTTTGGATTTCCAGAATCTGCAGAATTTCTCATTTTTATTAATTTAATATCTTCAAAGGTCCCTCTTGTAGTTTTCAAGCGTGAAAAGGAGATTGCCAGAAAGCTGGAGTTTGATGGGCTGTACATAACAGAGCAACCATCTGATGATGATATTAAAGGACAGTGGGATCGCCTTGTCATCAACACACCGTACGTAAAGAGCTCCATTCAAGTTATGCAGTTTGCAGGTCCACACGAAACCAGGAGCCATGTCCATTTTGATTAATCGGTATTATGGAAAAACAAGCTGTGCTTCTTAAGAGCTTGTTTTGTTGTCAAATGCTGCCTTACTTTGGATTCCTTAGTTTGTACAATGATTTGTGGATTGGTAGCTCACTGTTGTCCATTAAGACCACAATGAACAGATGTAAAAGAGCAGAGACTGATGTTCTTTTTCCTTTTTGTCATCTCCCCACAGCAGTACAGATCAGAAAGAACCATTCACATCCCATAACTTAATTTCTGGTTGAAAATGCTTGTGCATTCAATTAAAATGAACTTGCCTTCCCTGTGCAATGCCAATTACACTCAGCCCTTATTATTCACTCACTTACTATTCTCATGTCTACATACTAGTGAGACCCTATCACAATTTTTCAAATAACAACATCTATGTACATATTGAGGAAATGATTATTTTCTGTATTAATTCAGTGCTGAGGTTCTAGACTATTTGTGTCAATTGGTTCCCCACTATGCTCTACTATAATATAGCATAGTCTTTGTTTAGCACAGCTGCTTCTTGTGATTTCAAAACCCATCACTGCTTGTAAGTTTTAATGAAAGTTGTTTGTTATTTAATATCAATTTACACTTAAGTATTTAAATGTTTGAATGTGTTTATTGATCTAATTCTGACAAACTTCATGCACATTACTATTGACTTCAGTGGGTATAAAAGAGATCAATCTGAAGTCACTTCTTTTTTTGCCGTCACCTAAAGAGAAAATTACTTTTGATGGATAGAAAAGGGTGTGCATTGAACTTAAATAGCCAAGAGGAACTAGCCTTCAATTGAATTACACACCCCACAATTTCTTAAACATTTCTTATACTGTTGCAGATCCTTCCCCAACAATTATTGGGACAAGTTCGTCAAAAGAAAGGTAAGCAACATTGACTAGGGTCACTAATAATAGCAAACTATTGGTGTAGTATTAATCATAGCTTCAAATATGCTAAAGTACTTAGAGTGAGTTAGGTTGTACTATCATCCTTATTATCAGAAAAAATATTTGCAACTCATTTTGCATGCTATTTCATAAGCAGCAAGAACAGAAACTGAAGTTACTCTACTTTTGATGGCGTTTGTTGAGGGAGCATTGATGGTCAGGATACTGCAAAAACATCTTGCACCTCCAGTTTCAAAATACCCTGATGTGTCCGAGAAAAATGTCTCAATTTCACACCTCATACTGAAGCAGCATTCACTTTGTATCACAGTAAAATGTAAATTAAGAACATAACAACCAATTTCTCTGACCCTCCACTCCCTCTGTACCACCACCTTCTTGTATCTGAGCAGTGAATGGACACTAAGTTTAAAGTTTAGTTTCAAAGGAATGTTCATTTTCCTTAGCATAAGTGCTCCCACCCACCCTCCAGCAGAGAGAAACGTGATAATGACCAGGAGACAAGTCTATAAAAACTGGCCAAAGATCTCTCATCAGTCGGTATTGCAACATGCCTAAAAGCAGAAATGAGGCTTAGCTCTAAATGAGTGCATCTCAGTCAAAGAAAAACAAAATGAGAAATGCAGGACTGATGCCATGCTATAAATGACTAAACACACCATTTTGCTCCTACGGCAGGCAGAAATATGAACTTTGTTTAAATGCCTGGAAATCTCAAGACATCGTGAAGTTGTTGGGAACCCATTCTTATAGTGCCTTAAGCTATTCTTCTGGTTAATATGCTTTCATACGTTGACCAACTCCATCTCTGTTATCCCATGGCTGTACATGCTATTCAGTAACATTATGCATCTCCTGTTTTGCATTGTAGTCAAAAATAACTGCTCTTTCCCCATTATGAAGTCTCATGGGCCATTTTGGCATCATATTAATTCATTTGTGTTTGTTGAAATTACCTATGTTTGTTTACATACAATTCTGTGACCATGGATGTCTCTCAGGTTATTAATAAGTATGGGGACCTTTATGGAGTTGAACGAATTGCAGAGCTCCTGGGTGTGGACAGAAGTTCTTTAGATTTTAGTCCCATTGAAAAAGCCCCAGATCAAGAAGCAACACTGTTATCCTGGTGAGTGAACTTTGAATCCATATTCTTTAACATCTTATAGAGAAGGAATCAAAATATAGCTTTAAAATATTTTGATCAAGCTTACAAATTTATGCTGAATTTGATTAGAGCAACATAACTGACTTTCAGCTGAGCATATTAGTTTCTCATGTGTTCAAACATATTTGTGCAAAGGGGAACTTTGTCTAGAACTATTCAATAATTCGATTTTAAATTAATGTTGGCACTGCCTACCCTCTGTTAGTATTTGCTGAAGACTTTAAATTGATCTTCTATATAGCCTTTGAAAAATGAATTTTATAAGCAGGACATCTGATCAGGTCAAACCATTGTGTGTCTGACTAACTGTAAGAATGAAGGAAGAACTGTTTATGGACTCTTATTTTGAGGCACTGACACCCTGTTCTAGACAACCCAGCAGGGTAAACATCAGTTCATATCCACCCTTCTGGGGAATTTTAACTCATGAACCTTTTTTTGTGCTCCCTTTATTGAAGTTACATCCTCCCCTCATTAGGGAGGCATGACCTGTACATAATATTTCCAGATCCAGTTTCACTAGAGTCTGATATAACTAATGTCTTCTTTTAGACTCAAACTGTTAGTAATTAATGCCTTCCTAGTTGTTTGTTGAATTTATATAACTTTCAATGTTTCAGGTTCTTCTGAACATCAAAACCTTTTAATCAATGATTTAAACAGTTTTCCACCTTATTTTTCTTTTCCACTCAAAGAGGTTGACTTCATATTTTTCCATATACATTCCACCATCTACATCTTTGCCATTCACTCAGACAGTTCATTTACCAAAAACCACTATATCCCCCTAACAGCCCATGTGGCCTCTTTAGTATCAACAGCAAAGTTGGATATGCTTCAATTAATCTTATCACTCAACTCATTATCGTGGACTGAATCAGAATAAGTATACTGTATTTTCACTGACATGTTGTGAGATTTGTTAATTTATGGCAGCAGTACTGTGCAAGGCATAAAATATTACAAAGTCAAAAAATAAATAAATAGTGTGAAAGAGGAATAGTGAGTAGTGTTCATGGACCATTCAGAAGTCTAAAGTTATTCAAAAAACATTGGGTGTAGGTCTTCAGCCTCCTGTACCCTCTCCCGGGACTAAGACTCCAACATGGATATCTGTGGCACCCCAAATGGTCATACCCTCAGAATCCTAAAATAGCCTGTGCGTTTTGACTGAATTTTTGTCTATCAGCTAATATTCAACTTATGCCAGCGGCCTTTCAAGTTGTAGTTGGTCAAGGGTTTTATGGATGTACAAATGCACCCCACATAAACTTTATCCATTCTGCTAGTTATAACTTGCAAAACAAAATTGCAGAAAATTTGTCAACATGAATTATAATGGACAAAAAGATTTATTTAACTGTATTATTGAATCATAGTGCCATACAACATGAACACATCAGTCCACCTTATCCATACTAACCATAAAGTACTCATCCATACTAACCCTGTTTATCAGCACTTGGCCCATGGCAATTCAGTAATTATCCAGAGCTTCTGTGAGTACCTGTCTCCACCATCCACTCAGGCAGTGTGTTTAAAATTCCAGCCTCCTTCTGTCTTGTATACCCCAACTAATGAAGGGCAGTATCCTGTCCAGCTCTTCTGCTTTCTTATCTACCTATGCAATCATTTATATACTGAGGTCTCTCAATTTCCTCAATACTCCCAAGGGACTTACCATTTGTGAATGTCCTACCCTTGGCAGATCTTCCAAAATGATCTTTTTTTTTCTGATATCCACATACATTCCATGAAATGTTGAGCTAGATATGCTGCATCATAAATTTGTTCCATAAACAATTCAAACAATGGACAGGTTATCTGTGAGATATCAGGCCAGCACTCTGAAGTCCAACAGCAGCTTTCACTTGTTGGAAAGACCTCCTTTGGCAGAAAGAAAACTGAGGAAAAAAATCAAGAAGAAACTTCTGATCATTTCAACATTTCATTTTGGTTTAATTGCAGGTTGAGTTCCATTGATTTAAAATATCATATTTGGAAACTTGGAGTTGTGTTCACTGATAATGTAAGTACAATCAAAAGCAAGTACTAATTTTATTTAATCTGCTCTCATTTCTATACTTAGAGTGTGCATCTTCTCTACCTGAAAATATCAGATTTGTTTGTGCAAATCGTATTGTGATTTCTTTTCATCATATAAAAATGTTCAATGTCAGTAGTACTGATATGTTCAATCATCCAACAATTTTCTACTTAAATAAGTAATGTATCGTAAGAAACTAAACCTTGCAGCCTGAGTTGGTCGGCTATGTTTCAAAAAAATCAGTTTAGAGGAAAGTCCTGAAAGTACACTTAAGTCCTTTACCCTGCATTGATAAATGTACAGGTAGCTTAATTTATGTAATGAAGTAATTCAAGTCGAATGACACTTTGAAATTTAAATTATGAAGTTCTGCTCAGCCAACCTGCTCTTTCTCATCCTTACTCTATTTTCTTACCTCATGCTTTTTCTTCTGTTCCTTGAACTGTACTTAACAATTTATCCCAATTTGTCTTATTTTGCAAATTCTTTTTCCTAATTTTGTAAGGATTCAACAATGTAGCTCTTGTATCTCATAATTCTCGAACTGTGGTTCTCAAGCTAGACATCTGCCCGAAACACACAGCTAATGCTGGTGTTTTATCTCAGCCACAGTTTACAGCATTGTAGTGACTTGGACAAAATGCTTACCATTCTGGATGTGACATTTAGTGTTCAATACATTTGACAAGATATTACAACTATTACCCAGAAAACTAATAAATTAACAGTAAACTAAAGGTTCTAAAACAATATCACATCAATGACATAATGATTTCTTTAAATGGCTTTTGTCTTGGTTGCAAGAGATTTTCTGCTTCAAATTAAGTTGTTTCAAATGTAATAACTAACTGTTTCCTAAGGACTTGTAATGCAAATTCTCTATTATAATTTCTATTTGCAGCCATTTTTGTATCTGGCTTGGTACACAACCATGTCCATTTTGGGTCACTACAACAACTTCTTCTTTGCTGCCCACTTGCTAGATATTGCTATGGGTTTTAAGACATTGCGTACGATATTGTCATCTGTAACGCACAATGGGAAACAGGTGAGAATTATAAAACAAAAGCCAAGATTAATATCTTAGCATTTTTAATCTTGAATGATCTGAAAAATTATTGTAAAGATTTATGTGAAATTAGTAATAGCTTGAAAAAGTAGATCCAAACATTTTGTTTTTCATCATATATTGTAAATAGGATTATAGACTTTGGATAAAATCCACTTTGTCAAACATGACATAACTTCAAACGCAAACAGGAATTCTGCAGATGCTGGAAATTCAAGCAACACACATCAGGACGAAGGGTCTTGGCCTGAAACGTCAACTGCACCTCTTCCTAGAGATGCTGCCTGGCCTGCTGCGTTCACCAGCAACTTTGATGTGTGTTGCATGACATAACTTCAGTTGTGTTGAATCTATTATCAATTCTAGATTGATTGACATATGCTTGTTGGTTTATTCCTCCAGTTTTTTACGAGTGTTATATCCTCCAACTCTCTATTTGATTTATATTTAAGAAAGTTCAAAAGATGATAGTGGTATTTGGCCCATTTTAGTGTATTGATCTGTAGAGATACTGGTCTCACACCAACCACATCCAACTTTCTGGTAAATTATTCATCTTCCATGCTTAATTAACTGAAACTTTCATCCATATTTTCATTGTTCCTTCCTGTGAACAAAGTTTCCTGAAACAAAACTTAAGTTTACCAAAATATGATTGCATCCTCAAAAATAAAGAAAATGGGAATCTGGAGGGAATCCATTTGAATCATCATGCTTATGCTAGGTCACTAGGTATCTTATTATAGCTCTGAAAGTATTTCTCTCTCCAGTGTCTATTTTTTTTTAATCACAGAATCTACTTCCACCACCGTTTTAAGTTAATGGATAACTGATAAATACTGGCATTGCAGTTGATGTCCATATCCTGTGAACAACTCATTGAAAACCCAAGCCACTTGTCCTGACATCCCTACCCTCTCACTAATATACTGCACTCACTCAAAAAAAATATTGCTCTTTTTGTTTTTCCTGACAATTGTAAAGTAATATTTAGTATTTTGTCTATTATTATTTCACTTTCTAAATTTACTTGTATGTCTACCTTCCTGAAGTGTGTTGTTGCATTTCTCATTATTAACTAACTTTAGTGCTCTTGATAAATATTAAAAATATTGAAATTATGCCTTGTATATTCAACCCTTATCATTAATATGTACCATGAAGTGCAAGACTCAATTTTCAGCCTGGGAGACAGTAGTGCTTATTTAAAGACAAAATTGCTGGAAACTCAACAGATCAGGCAACATCTGTGGAGAAAGAAACAAAGTTATTTTTTCAGTTTGAAGTCCTTCATCAGAGCATTAACTGTTTCCACAGAAGCTGTAAGTCTTTATTTTCCTCCAGTTTTAAAAGCTTCTTATCACTACTACCTGCATTTTCATTTAGTCAGTTTTGTATACAGACTTCTATGGTGTCTACTTCCCACAGCTTAAATTTTCCTAATGCCTTTAAATAAGGATTTCATCAAAATGTCTTCTGTAAATTGAATGGTGCAGTATCAACAGCATAATCCTCAACTGCCTATTACCCTGCTTAATCACTCAATCAATGTATCAAGCACAATATGCTTTCAACAAACTTGTATTGACAGGCCTGAGAAAAGTACCTGCCAGATTTATCACACTTCCCTTCATTCAGAAGTGCTGGATTATTTGCAATCTTCTTGACTTACAGCAATTTCTAGAGAGAATTGCATGATTGAAGAGATTTAATTTATCCTTTCACGAGGAAATCTGCAGATGCTGGAAATTCAAGCAACACACATAAAAGTTGCTGGTGAACGCAGCAGGCCAGGCAGCATCTCTAGGAAGAGGTACAGTCGATGTTTTGGCCCGAGAACTGATGAAGGGTCTCGGCCCGAAATGTCGACTGTACCTCTTCCTAGAGATGCTGCCTGCCCTGCTACAGTCATAAGCAACTTTAATTTATCCTTTCCATAGTTTTACTTAATTGGTTGTGACTATATTAGATCATCTTATTTCAAGTCTGAACGGGGGTAAGAATCTGGTGGTGTGGAGTCCACAAAATAGCATGTAAAATACATGAGCTGGAAGAATTCCAACTGCCACATTATTGAAACCAGAACAAGAGGTATTCAGATCTTGAATCTGAAAGAGGCACTAGGTGTGGCTTGATACTCACATAACAAAATCAAGCAGTTCTGATCGCAGCTCAAACATCAAGAAAATCAATCTTTCTACATCCTACCCACCTGATTTGAATATAACTGCTAAGGTTAATACCAAGTTATTTCTGATGAATTAAATTTACCCAAGTGTAGGTTAATTTAACAAAATTACTTATACTCCTGCTGGTTTTATGAAGAGCGTAAGTAAGATACTATCTGCAATTTCTGAGTTACATGTCCTCCCCTATCAGAGTCTGTCTTCTTCAGATCTTTGTCACTTCCATCTATTGTTCCCAGTTTCTTCCATCATTCCTCCACCACCTTTGTGAACAGCTATTTAACTTGCATTTGTAATGTAGACCTTATTCTGGCTCATCAATTAGTGCATTTCCTTTGGTTTGTATAGTACCTGGACAGAATTTGAAAGGTCAGAACTCTTTATTTGGCATTGCACTATGTTAAAACTGTTTTTCATTTCCTTCATGTAGCTTGTGCTGACTGTTGGTCTCCTAGCAGTTGTCGTGTATCTCTACACAGTGGTTGCTTTCAACTTCTTTCGCAAATTCTACAACAAAAGCGAAGATGAAGATGAACCAGATATGAAGTGTGATGACATGATGACGGTAGGTATTTAATGTACATACCATCACCTTTATTTTGCATAATTATACACCTTAATATTTTTAATCACAAAAGGAAGGTACTGTCACTACGGCTACTCTGCAGTTGGGAGTTTCTGGATTTTGAACGAGTGATGAGAAAGGGCTGACTCCTTATGACCCAAGTAGCACTTTTGCCGTACAGGCTAGGGGGTTGTAACTCACTGTTAGCTCTGTCTTGGTGAATTGCTGCAGTGAATTTTGTCAGTGCTTTAGAATGCACCCATGCTGTGTAGATAATGAGAGTGTGTCAACGTGGGAACTCTGTTTAACATGATGTTTCAAGCTTTGTGTGTTGTTGAAAAGTATGCTCATCCAGACATGAGTTTTCCAAGACATTCCTGATGTAACATGAAGATGTTGGTAAAGCGTTGGGAAGTGCAGAACTGACCTGCTGTTAAAGTTGTATATTAACATTGCTGATAGTTATATTTCTGATTTCTGGGATAGTAATGAGCTGCATTATCATTTTAACAGTGGTAATGCCTAGAATGTCAAGAAGAAGTGGGATTGAAGGCACATGTATCGTATCTTTGCTTACACCTGCCTGAGTCTGATCTTAGCTCAGGCCTTGCCACACATTTGTGCAGTTGCTTTTTTATCTTGGGAATTGTGAATGCAAGTGGTTATCCTGCAATTATCAGCGAGAGCTCACTTTTTGGCATAATTGTGCTGAAATTGCTGTAGAAATGCGTTTCCAGAATCGTGCAAAGCCCAGAAAAGTAAAGTGGGTAATTTAACTGAACACCACAGCAATATCTCACTCAGTTTTGATCCTTAGATCAGCTTAATGTACTTCGTGCTGCTGAGACAGAATTCACATTATATAAGTTTGCTTCAAACAGTCACCAGTTCGTTCCTGAGTTATAATAAATATAATTACATACAGTACTGTGCAAAAACCTTAGGCACATACTGTACCTACAGCAAGCGTGCCTAAGACTTTTGCGCAGTACTGTCTTTGCCAACGTGGAGAAGAACGAGTTTGTAAGTCTGGCGGGAGCAAAGGATGTTGGGAATAGTGAGGGTGCAGTGCTGGGTGAGGGGTGTGGGACAGGTGGCAGAAGAGGAGTGCTGGGGCAGGGGGTGGTGCAGGTGCAGACACACCCACCCTTGAGACACCAGGCAAGGTTATTTGATTTCAAACAATTGGTTCATTGATCATTACAGAATGTCCCTCTGGTGTTTCCTGCTCCCTCCCCTCTCCCTATCCTCTTTCCCACTCTCAGTCCATAATAGAGACCGATATCAGAATCATGCTTATCATCACTCATATATGTCATGAAATGTTTTTTTTGGGCAGTACAATGCAATACATTAAATTACTACAGTATTGTGTAAAAGTCTTATGCATCATAGAGACATAGAAATCTACAGCACATTGCAGGCTCTTTTGCCCACAATGTTGTGCCGACCATGTAACCTACTCTAGAAAGTACCTAGAATTATACAGTGGCATGCAGAAGTTTGGACAGCCCGGTCAAAATTCCTGTTACTGTGAATAGTTAAGTGAGTAGAAGATGAACCGATCTCCAAAAGTCATAAAGTTAAAGATTAAACTTTTTTTTCAACATTTTAAGCAAGATTAGTGTATTATTTTCGTTTTGCACAAGTTTAGAGTGGAAAAAAAAAAGGAGCACTATGCAAAAGTTTGGGCACCCCAAGAGATTTGAGCTCTCAAATAACAAGGTCTCAGACCTTAAATAGCTTGTTAGGGCTATGGCTTGCTCACAATCATGGTTAGGAAAGGCCAGGTGATGCAAATTTCAAAGCTTTATAAATACCCTGACTCCTCAAACCTTGTCCCAACAATCAGCAGCCATGGGGTCCTCTAAGCAGCTGCCTAGCACTCTGAAAATTAAAATAAATGATGCCCACAAAGCAGGAGAAGGCTATAAGAAGATAGCAAAGCGTTTTCAGGTAGCCGTTTCCTCAGTTCGTAATGTAATTAAGAAGTGGCAATTAACAGGAACGGTGGAGGTCAAGTTAAGGTCTAGAAGACCAAGAAAACTTTCCGAGAGAACTGCTCATAGGACTGCTAGAAAGGCAAATCAAAATCCCCGTTTGACTACAAAAGACCTTCAGGAAGATTTAGCAGAATCTGGAGTGGTGGTGCACTGTTCTACTGTGCAGCGACACCTGCATAAATATGACCTTCATGGAAGAGTCATCAGAAGAAAACCTTTCCTGCGTCCTCACCACAAAATTCAGCATCAGAAGTTTGCAAAGGAACATCTAAACAAGCCTGATGCATTTTGGAAACAAGTCCTGTGGACTGATGAAGTTAAAATAGACCTTTTTGGCTGCAATGAGCAAAGGTATGTTTGGAGTAAAAAGGGTGCAGAATTTCATGAAAAGAACCCCTCTCCAACTGTTAAGCACGGGGGTGGATCAATCATGCTTTGGGCTTGTGTTGCAGCCAGTGGCACGGGGAACATTTCACTAGTAGAGGGAAGAATGAATTCAATTAAATACCAGGAAATTCTGGAAGCAAACATCACATGATCTGTAAAAAAAAGCTGAAGATGAAAAGAGGATGGCTTCTACAACAGGATAATGCTCCCAAACCCGCCTCAAAATCCACAATGGACTACCTCAAGAGGCGCAAGCTGGAGGTTTTGCCATGGCCCTCACAGTCCCCCAACCGAAAGATCATCAAAAATCTGTGGATAGACCTCAAAAGAGCAGTGCATGGAAGACGGCCCAAGAATCTCACAGAACTAGAAGCCTTTTGCACGGAAGAATGGGCAAAAATCCCCCAAACAAGAACTGAAAGACTCTTAGATGGCTACAGAAACCGTTTACAAGTTGTGATACTTGCCAAAGGGGGTGTTACTAAGTACTGACCATGCAGGGTGCCCAAACTTTTGCTTTAGGCCCTTTACCTTTTTTGTTATTTTGAAACTGTAAAAGACGGAATCAAAAAAGTAATCTTGCTTAAAATATTAAAGAAATGTGTAATCTTTAACTTTATGCCTTTTGGAAATCAAGTCATCTTTTACTCACTTAGCTATTCACAGTAACAGAAATTTTGACCAGGGTGTCCAAACTTTTGCATTCCACTGTATATGCCTCACACTTTTGCACAGTACTGTATTTCATATACAGATCCTCTATGTAACATAGTTTATTGTCCAGATGTTATTCCCAATCATGTTAAATTTTGTTTTGTTTCTGATGCCACTATTGTACCATCCACTTTCAGTATCATATTATTTAGTTATAATTCTCTTTTATTAGCACTTAGTATCATTAAGTATATATTTTCAATTTCCTCTCCCTCCATTTCCACATGGAGTTTTAGATGGGATATAATTCAAAACCTACAAGCAACCTTGCATTATCTTCCATCTCTGTGATCATCTGCAAACCATGAATTAATCACATGGGGATATTCAAACACATGCTCATATCTCATAATGTAGGAACACTTGCTGACTTCCACATATCCAACCCAGGAATGCTAAAACAGGCAACAGAATACTTAATGGACCTTGAAACTGCAGCACTGATTCAAAGAATGACTCACTTTTTGCCATTCTGACTTAATTCAATGCTCCCTACCTTTACAACACATTTAAGTCTTTGTCAATGCAGACAAACACCAACAAGATTATGGCAATGTTCTTTTTTTCATTTCAGTGCTATTTGTTCCACATGTATGTGGGTGTAAGAGCTGGAGGTGGCATTGGAGATGAAATTGAAGACCCTGCTGGTGATCCTTCAGAAATGTACCGAATCATCTTTGACATCACATTCTTCTTCTTTGTCATTGTCATCCTACTAGCCATTATTCAGGGTATGTTTTCTTATTACAAGGAAAACTTGAGAAAGAATTTGTTTTCAATAATCACTTCATGGAAGAGTTGTCTGATCAGTTTTATTCACTCTTCACCTTTGCACAGAGTTGCATCAAATTTCTACCATGGTTCCTTATTTTTAAATATTCAGCATATAATGTAGCATTCCCAGCATACACTTGGACTCCTTTGGCGGTGCCGGTCTACTTGTCATAGAGGAAACAGGAACACTGAGAATAGTTCAAAAATATATGTGAAAATGACAGTAGAAATGGGGGATGGGGGTGGGATGATTGGGCTTTGCTCTTCTCTCTGGAAAAGACTGGGATTTCCTGTTAGTTGTTGTAAAGAGTATTCCAGTTCAGAGGTTTCTAAATTACAAAGATACAAAAGCGACTGCAGGTTCTGGAAATCTGGAGAAACACAAAATGCTTGAGCAGGTCAGGCAGCATCTATGGACAGAAATATTATAATCAGTCAAAGTTTTGGATCAAGACCCATCATCGAGGCTGAAATTACAAAGAGATTTTGTACAGATTGTGCCTATCAAAATGGGTCCAACATGTTAATGAAGATATTATCTCAATTAATTGTTTAATTCTGTGCTTTGAGCAAACCACTTGGTATCAGACAACGTCTATTAAAGTTAAGTCAAATTTCATTTGATTTTGGTGACAAAATGTTGCCTCTTCTCACGAACATGTAATTTCTGCATTTGAATGAGTGTATGGTATTAGTGCCATGTAATCCATAAACAGCCAGTAAATTGCTTATGCTGACTTTCTGTGATTAGGTTTGATTATTGATGCTTTTGGGGAGCTGAGAGACCAACAGGAGCAAGTGCGAGAAGACATGGAGGTGTGTATGCTACAATTAATACTCAAATCGCCTTCTGGCATTAAGTGATGTTTATTTCCTTCTCCCATTCTCCCACTCATTTCCCTGTACCTATTGTCTCTCAACAAGTCTCTGCACTTCTCCTATGATTAATTTATCCTTTACTCAGGGTAAATTAAGTGTGTAAACTGACCAAGCCTTTGGGATGTGGAAGAAAGCCAGAGCAGGTGATGGAAACTGGAAGAATGCACAACCAAACAGTACCAGAGGGCAAGATTAATTCTGGGTTAATTATACAAATATGCTATCAACCAAAAAGTAAAAAAAAAAGTCCTCAGAAAGTGAAGAAATGGTACATATTAATAATGATGTAAAGGAGATAAGACAATCATTGTCAATAATGACTTGAATCAATGATTGCTTTTTCATTCTGTCCTAGACCAAATGCTTTATTTGCGGGATTGGCAATGACTACTTTGACACAACACCGCATGGTTTTGAGAAACATACTTTGCAAGAGCACAACCTTGCAAACTATCTGTGAGTATGAATGCTGTGTTTGTATTATATTAAATATTTCTGTAAAGATAACAAAGTCACATGAAGGAGAGATAGCCAGTCTTCCTCTGAGGAAGGGAAATCTGTCAGAAAAAATCCAATAATTCAAGTTTCAAGTATAAACTATTTAAAGAAAACTAAATAAATAACTGCTTGGGGAATAATAGCCCAAATTTTGATGGTTTTGCTTGCAGTCCCAAACTAAATCTAGTATTTTTCTTGGTTGTTCACCTCCAACTGACTCCAAAAACAGGATATGAACCTTATACAATCTAAATAAAATACAGCCATACTGATTGTATAAATTCAGTTTAGGCCATTCAACTGAATGTTTGGCTATGAGGGGAAAAAAAAAAGCATAGTTTTTTTTAATGGGTCTGCTGTCATATCATTCTTTCTAGTGATTATTAAAATAGATTGAAACTAAGTAAAAATAATTTCATAAATGTCTTTGTATGTCAGGAATGGAGTCTTTCTATGATTTGAATTTTTCAGAGAAAATTCAGTAGAATAAAGATCACATAAATACAAAAGCTCCCAAAGCCTGTATCAGGCAAAGTTCAAAGTAATTTTTATTATCAAAGTATATATATTTCACCATATACAACCCTAAGATTCAGTTTCTTGTGGGCATACAGAATCTATCGAATAACCATAACAGAATCAATGAAATACTCCCCAACTAAGGCTTTCAACCAGAGTGCAGAAGACAACACACTGTGGAAATACAAAATGAAGAAATAATAAATAAATAAATAAATAAATAAATAAGAAATAAATAAATATCAAGAACATGAGATGAAGAGTCTTGAAAGTGAGTCCATTGGTTGTGAGAACATTTCAATAATGGGGCGAGTAAAGTTATCCACTTCTGTCCAAGAGGCTGATGTGTTGAGGGATAGTATCTGTTCCTGAACCTGGTGGTGGTGTGAGTCCTGATGCTCTTGTACCACCTTTCTGATAGCAACAGTGAGAAGGGATCATGTCCTGGGTGGTGGGGGACCCTAATGATGGATGCTGCTTTCCTGCAACAACACTTCACGGCGATGTGCTCAATGGCGGGAGGGCTTTGCCTGTCATAGACTGGGCTGTATACACTACTTTTTGTAGGTTTTTCCATTCAAGGGCATTGGTGTTTTCATACCAGGCTGTGATGCAGTCAGTCAATATACTCTCCACCATACATCCACAGAAGTTTGTCAAAGCTTTAAATGTCATGTCAAATCTCTGCAAACTCCTAAGGAAGTAGAGGCACTGCTGTGCTTTCTTCATAACTGCTGGGACCAGGACGGGTCCTCAGAAATAATAGTGCCTAAGAATTTAAATTTGCTAACCCTCTCCACCCCGATGAGGACCGGTTCATGGACATCCGGTGTCCTCCTGAGATCAATAATCAGCTCCTCAGTTTTGCTGACATTAAGGAAGTGGTTACTGTTATGACAACACTCATCCAGATATTCAACCTATGACAGTGGTGTCATCAGCAAACTTGAATACAGCTTTGGAATTGTGCTTAGCCACATAGTCATACGTGTAAAGCAAGTAGAGCAGGGGGCTAAGCACAGGGCTTTGTGGTGCACCTGTGCTGATGGAGATCGTGGAGATGTTGCTGCCGATCTGAACTGACAGGGGTCTGTAAGTGATCCAGGATCCAATTGCACAAGGAGGTATTGAGACCAACGTCTTGTAGCTTATTGATTAGTTTTGAGGGGATGATGGGTATTGAATGTTGAGGTGTAGCCGATAAAGAGCATTCTGATGTAAGTACCTTTGCTGTCCAGATGCTCCAGGTTTGAGCCAATGAGAATATCTCGTGAAGGGAACTACTCATTACTGACATTGGGATGATCAGCCTAAAGTGGAGAGACAATGGCATGCTCTGATAAATTACTGTTGGAAATATATTTAGTCTGATTCCAAGTCACAGCTATCAGAAGCTTTGATCTGCATTTTTCTAAGTGAACTGAATTTGACTTCTGAAATTAATGCTATAAATGAGCTGCCACATCAATTTAGGACATTTCATATTTGTGCACTTTTGAGTGCTGTTAACATCAAAACAGAAGTGGAAAACTGGCTATTGTAAGGAAAGTAGCTGCCTGGCAAACAGCAGGCATTATTAGTGTCAATAGAGATGGGTTTCAAAATGAATAGGCAAATGAGAGAGATTAGCATGACAATTGTGGCCATTTCACTGCTCTTGCCAGCAAAGTGATGCACATAAAAAGTGCTCAGTGTCATACAGTGTCATATAATCAGGACAGAAATGCATCATCATCCCATTGCACCCCATATGTTCACAATGTATTAAAGCACCAAGCATAGTAATTTTTTTCAATTGTTGGTCAAGTTCTAGCAGATAGAATACTGTTATTTCAAACATTAAATTCATATTGCCAGGTTATATCAATTCATTTTTTTACCTCCTTGACTTAAATTGACCTCTAAGCATCTGATCCCAAGGGACGCTTTTTAGGCAATTTAACGGCTCGCTGCTGTTAAAGGCCTTCAATGGCACAACAGGTTCTGCAGATGCTAGAAATCTTCAGCAACACACACAAGATGCTTGAGGAACTCGGCAAGTCAGGTAGCATCTATGGAGGAGAATAAATAGTCAAAGTTTGGGGGCGAGACCCTTCATAGATACTGTCTGACTTGTTGAGTTCTTCTAGCATTTTGTGTTTGTTACTAAAGGCCATCAAACTGCTTTTCAACAAAAACTGAACAGGTAATAAGGAGGCTCTAGCCAGAGGGATTCGTGGAAACAGGTACAAAAGGGAGCTGAGTAAATATCTTCAAGAACCTCCAAGACGATGAAAGGACAGGTGAATTGCATATATTGCTCTTGAACAGCACTGGTATTGATTTAAAAGGAGGCCATTTGACCTGTTGACATGTTACTTTTCTGAGATGCTCGCTGCAGCCACAATTTTCTTCATTTTTATCTCTTTGAACCTGCATTTTGAAACCATATAACTGACGTATCTTTTCAATACAAGTAGCCAAGCTCCACCTCATGAATTGAGCAACACCAAATCGTACAGGCCAGTGCATTTAACATCAGTAGTGGGAAAGTTACTGCAAAGGATTCTGACAGGCAGGGTCTGACAACATTTGGAAAGACAAAGATTGATTAAGGATAGTCAGCATAGCTTTGTATGTGGGAAATTGTCTCAGAATTTGAATGAATCTTTTTGAAGAAATGTCCAAAGATTAACAAGGGCAGGGTGTTAGTTGTTGCAAATATGGACTTTGTCATAACAAGGCCTTTGATAGGGTCTATCATGGTAGGCTGGTCCATAAGGTTAGAGCACATGGGATCCAGGCAACTGGACACAATTGGCATAATGATAGGAAGTAGAGCGTGGTATTGAAGGGTGTTGTACAGATTAGCGGTCTGTGGTTAGTGGTGGGGCACAGAGACCTGTGCTGGACACCTTCCCTTCACCTCTCCCTCCCCCCCCCCCCCGCCCCCCGTTCATATTCTAAGTTAATGATTTGGATGAGAATGTTGATGATATAGTAAGGTTACAGATAACATCAAGATTGTTGGTAATGGGCCAAGGAATGGAAGATGAAATTTAAATTTAACTTGAACAAGGGTGAAATGTTGCATTTTGGGAAGTCACACCAGGACAGAACTTAGAATAGAAAATACTAGGGTCCTGGAGAGTGGTTCTAGAAAAGGAAAAGCACGGGATAGCTATGTAATTCTTTGAAAGTAATGAAGAGGACAGTACATACAAGAGCTGATGTCACATTATATCTGTGAGACTGCACTGGGAGTACTGTGTGCAGTTCTGAATGCCCAGCTACAGCAAGATGTCATCAAGAAGGAAAGGGTGCATGGATGAGTTGGACCAAAGGGCTTATTTCCATGCCATGTGAATAAGTATTCTGCACCATGTCATGAGCAGAAAGGAGCTACGGGATGCAGTTTGTGCAAACTGACTGGAATTAAAAACATTTTTATTTTCTTTCAGGTTCTTCATGATGTACCTCATTAATAAGGATGAAACTGAACACACTGGTCAGGTAGGAAGAGGAATGGGGGTGGATGGGGAGGGAAAGAACTATGGGTGAGGTGAAGTGAACAAACTGAGGTTGAATAAATTGCCTTTGTTTTAGCCACTTGTGCTTTATTTGAAATCTGACAAAGGGCAAAATTCTTTGCATTCTTTTTCAATGATTTCTCCTCTTTAATTAATTGTGTCCACATGGTTTATACATTTTGTTTTAAGTGTTTAGGAGAATATTGATTATATGAGGGAGGAAGGAAGTGAGACTGAACAAGCCTCTCCAGACTGATGATGCTAACTCACGATGAGAGATTTTTTTTTCTTTGATTAAATTTAAGATCAAGAACAAGATGAAGAATTGAAGTTGCATAGTGAGTCACAAATGCTGCAAGGAATAACATCCTTGAAGCATACAATACAAGAAGTTAGGAATGCAGAGCAGTTTGCCTTGTAGAACTGTTGGAAGGTACAGAACTTGGCAAACCCACAAACTAATTTTAAATGTCAATACTTTTAAAATTTTGCCAATGATCAAATTACAGGTATTCCATTGGACCACTGTTGTTATGTAACATTACAAATAAAGCTGTGGTGAGGGGCAGAGAAAGCTGCACATGGCGCCCATTGTATTGAGGAGCATTTGACGGGCTGAACAGAACAGGAAAATGGAGGAATAGGAAGGACTACGGCAAATGAAGTTCTAAAACCAGAGTTCACACAGGATTGTTGAACGTGAAAGCAAGTCTATTAAAAAACTACTAAACTAGTGAAATATAGTCATACAGCATAGAGCCAGACCTTCAGCCCAGCAAGTGCAATATGCACATAAATTAGAGAAATGATCAGTAATAGGGAATTTCAACTACATCAGCATTGTAAATATTATTAATTGGCCAGGAAAAAAGCAACTCTAATAATATGCAAGACTTATTTCTAACTCATTATGTAAACATCCCAATTAAGGACCGTTCGATATTGGATTCAGATCTCAGTAGAAACCCAGAGAAGGAAGAGCGGTACAGTAGCGTAGAGATTCATGTAAACACTCTTAAGTGCCAGTAAGCCAGGTTCAATTCCACTCCTGTCCGTTTGTATGCTGCCCCCGTGACCACTGGATTTCCTCCAGGTGCTGTGATTCCTTCACACGTTCCAAATACATACGTATGAGTAGGTTAATTGGTCACATGGATATCATTGGGCAACACAGACTTATTGGGTTGGAAGAGTCTATTACCATGCTGTACTTTTTTAACTAAAAATGAAGAGGGGAACAGCAAGGCAAGGGTGGCCCTAACAAATTGGCACAGAATTAAGATGATTGAAGAGTTAAATGCGAGGCTCAAGGATTGGTGTGAGAGAAGCTGGTTTGAATTCATGGGAAACTGGCACAAGTATTGGGGAAGGAAGGAGCTCTTCCATTGGGACGGGCTCCACCTGAACCATGATGGGACCTGGATCCTGGCAAATCGCATAACTAGGGTTGTGGTTAGGGCATCAAACTAAATAGCAGGGGGGGTGGGTTCAACAGATTGAAGAAGTATGGATAAGAGTGAAAAGTGTGAATAGATAAAGTAAAAGGTAAAAGAAAAGTAAGGGTGGAATGCAGAAAAGTCACGTGCATAAGAGACTAAAGCACAATGAGTGAAAGGGCACTTTATCTGAATGCCCGTAATACTTGTAACAAGGTCAGTGAACTTGCGGCACAAATCAGTATAAAGGGGTATGATTTGGTGGCCATTACAGAAACGTGGTTGCAGGGTGGAAAGGATTGGGAATTAACTATCCAAGGATATTAGGTAACACAGAAGGATAGACAGGAAGGTACGGGAAGTGGGGTAGCACTCATTAAGGATGAAATCAGGGCGATAATGACAGACGATATAAGATCTAAGGAGCAGAATGTTGAATCCATCTGGGTAGAGATTAGGAATAGTCAAGGGGAAAAAAATCACTAGTGGGAGTTGTCTATTGGCTACTGAATAGTAACATTACAGTGGCATAGGCAATAACCTGCACATGCAGGTTACAGTTGAGGTTTTGGTGATAATTTACCAAAATCTTCTGGACTTTGGGCAGGTCCCAATGGATTGGAAGAAGGCAAATGTCACGCCACTGTTCAAAAAATGATGTAGGCAAAAGGCAGGTAACTATAGTCCGGTTAGTTTAACACCTGTAGTTGGGAAAATGCTTGAAGCTATCATTAAAGAAATAGTGAGGCAACTGGAAAGAAATGGATCCATTAGGCAAACGCAGTATGGATTCAGAAAAGGTAGGTCCTGTTTGACAAACTTACTGGAGTTATTTGAGGATATAAAAAGCACAGTGGATAAAGGGAAACAGGTGGATGTTATTTACTTGGATTTCCAGAAGGCGTTCAATAAGGTGCCATATAAAAGACTATTCCATAAGATAAGTTGTGGGTGAATTATTAGCATGGATAGAGGATTGGTTAACCAATAGAAAGCAGAGAGCTGGGATACATAGGTGTTAGTCCTGACGAAGGGTCTCGGCCTGAAACGTCGACTGCACCTCTTCCTACAGATGCTGCCTGGCCTGCTGCGTTCACCAGCAACTTTGATGTGTTACATAGGTGTTTCTCTGGTTGGCAATCAGTAGTGAGCCGTGTGCCACAGGGGTAAGAGCTGGGCTGCAACTGTTCACAATATACATTAACAGTCTGGAAGAGAGGACTAAGTGTAGTGTATCTAAGTTTGCTGATGACATTAAATTGAGTGGAAAAGCAAATTATGCAGAGGATATGGAGAGTCTGCAGAGAGATATAGATAGGTTAAGTGAGTGGGCAAGGGTCTGGAAGATGGAGTACAATGTTGGTTAATGCGAGGTCATCCACTTTGGAAGGTAAAATGGAAGAGCAGGTTATTACTTAAATGGTAAAAGATTGCAGTGTGATGCCGTGCAAAAGGACTTGGGAGTGCTTGTGCATGAATTGCAACAGGTTGGTTTGCAGGTGCAGCAGGCTATCAAGACAAATGGAATGTTGGCTGTTATTGCTAGAGGGATTGAATTTAAGAGCAGGAAAGTTATGCTGCAACTGTATAGGGTACTGGTGTGGCCGCATCTGGAGTACTGCGAACAGTTCTGGTCTCCTTACTTGAGGAAGGATATACTGGCTTTAGAGGCGATGCAGAGGAGGTTCACCAGGTTGATTCCGGAGATGAGGGGGTTAGACTATGATGAGAGATTGAGTCGCCTTGGACCCTACTTGCTGGAATTCAGGAGGATGAGAGGAGGTCTTACAGAAACATATGAAATTATGAAAAGGATAGATAAAATAGAGGCAGGAAGTTGTTTCCACTGGTAGGTAAGACTAGAACTAGAGGACATAGCCTCAAGATTTGGTGGAGTAAGTTTAGAATGGAGATGAGGACAAACTGCTTTTCCCAAAGAATGGTGAATCTATGGAATTCTCTGCCCAAAGAAGCGGCGGAGGCTACCTCAGTAAATATATTTAAGACTAGGTTAGATAGATTTTTGCAAAATAGGGGAGTTAAGGGTTTTGGGGAAAAGGCAGGTAGGTGGAAATGAGTCCATGGTCAGATCAGCTATGATCTTGCTGAATGGCAGAGAAGGCTCGATGAGCCAGATGGCCTACCTCCTACTCCTATTTCTTATGTTCTTATATTCTTATGATATAAGCATGTTCAAGGCCAGGTTTGTAGACAGGAGAAAGCCTGAAATTGAGAGGTGTGTTTGGAATTAGTAAGATAAAATGGACAAAGCTGAGGGCAATCAACGTTCAAAATAGGGTTCATCATATTGCAGGAAGAATATATTTTGATACGTAACAAATTAAATGTACACGAGACTTAATAGATGAATTAAAAATAATGTAACATCTGAAGATATAAAAAGTATGCATCAAGTATATAACGAGAGATGAAAGGATTGGGAAAACCAAAACAATTCTGTAGTGAAAGAGTACTTATGAAGAAACATTATTGAGGAATAACAAGCAGGATAGACAAAGGAGAAATGGTTAATGCTGTGTACTTGGATTTGCAGAAGGCCTTTGACAAGGTGTCATACACGAGGCTGCTTAACAAGTTAAGAGTCCATGGTATTACAAGAAAGATACTAGCATGAATAGAGCATTGGCTGATCAGCATGAGGCAAAGGGTGGGAATAGAGGGAGTTTTTTCTGGTTGACTGCCAGTGATTAGTGGTGTTCCCCAGGGGTCTGTGTAGGGACCGTTTCATTTAATGTTATGTCAATGATTTGGATGACAGAATTGATGGACTTCTGGCCAAGTTTGCAGATGATACAAAGACAAGTGGAAGGGGAGATAGTTTTGAGGAGATAGAGAGGCTACAGAAGGACTTGGATAGATTAAGAGAACGGACAAAGAAGTCAGATAGAATAGTGTTGGGAAATGTATGGTCATGTACTTTGGTAAAAGAAATAAAAGAATAAACTATTTTCTAAATGGAGTGAAAATTCAAAATTTGAGGGGCAAAGGGATTTGAGAGTCCTTGTTCAGAATTCCCTAAAGGTTAATTTGCAGGTTAAGTCAAGACAAATGCGATGTTCGCATGTATTTCAAGAGGACTAGAAAAAATACAAAAGCAAGGATGTAATGTTCCGGCTTGATAAAGCACTGTGAGGCCTCATTTGGAGTATTGAGAACAGTTTTGGTTCCCTTTATCTAAGAAAGGATGTGCTGACGTTGGAGAGGGTTCAAAGGAGGTTCATGAAAATGATTCTGGGATTGAAAAGCTTGTCTTATGAGGAGCATTTGGTGGCTCTAGGCTTTATTCACTGGAATTCAGAAGACTGAGGGGTGACCTCATTGAAAGCTATTGAAGGTTGAAAGGCCTTGATAGAGTGGATGTGGAGAAGATGTTTCCTATGGTGGGAGAATGTAAAACCAGAGAACACAGCCTCAGAATAGAGGGATGTCTTTTTAGAACAGAGGTGAGAAGGAATTTCTTTAGCCAGAGTGATCAATCTCTGGAATCTGTTGCCACAGGCAGCTGTAGAGGCTAAGTCATTAGGTATATTTGAAGCATAGGTTCTTGATTAGTCAGGGCATGAAGGAATACGGAGAGAAGGCAGGAGCTTGGGGCCGAGAGGGAAAATGGATCAGCCATGTTGAAATGGTGGAGCACAGTCTATGGGCCAAATGGCCTAACTCTGTTCCTATATATTATGGTAATCTATCAAAATATCTTCCAGAAAAATCAAGAGGAGGATGGTTTGGATGAGAATTGGAATAGAAATATAATATCATTAACAATACAAGATGGCACAAATACAAAATTACTACTTTGCTTCAGGGTTTAGCAGATGGAATTATACCAGATAATGAAATCAGTGCACTTAAAACAGCAAAAGGAGATAAATAAGCAAATGAAACATGTTAGATCACTGCTGTTCACCATCTACATTTCTGTTTTACATTCTGAAATGAACAACAAAATTTATGAATGTGCATGACATGCTAAATGGAGGATGTATACTTAATACTGCGGAGGAGTATAACAAACTAGAGGTGAACACTATTAAATGGAAAAAAAGGGAATAAAGGTTTAGATAAGCAAACACAAGAGGCAGGAGGTTGAAGTGGAGCGTAAATGGTGATTGTGGACTGGTTGAGCTGTATACATATATAGTGCCTTGAATTACAAGCAGGGATTTTGAACAAATTAACTGAGAATATTTATTTGTGAACCACATGCTCCTTTTTTTCACAGTAAAACCAAAAATGGAGAATTATAAAGCATGAAAAACAAAAAAATTCAAAAAGTGAAATGTCAGCAGTTCAAAAGTCTTCATTTCCCCCTTTGCTCAGTACTTAGTTGAGGCACATCTCACAGCTGTTGCAGCCAGTAGTCTTTTTGGACAAGTCTCCATTAGATTTGCACAATGTGATGGAGTAAGATTTGCCCTTTCCTCCTTGCAAAATAGCTCAAGCTGTGGAACATTGGTTGGGGAGAGGTGGTGGAAAGCAATCTTGAGGTCTTGCCAGAGATGCTCGATTGGGTTAAGGTCAGGACTGGGCCACACAAAGATATCACTTTCTTCAGTTGAAGATATTCCATGGTTGTTTGTGGTTGGGTTGAATCTGATCTTTGCAATCAATTTGCAAATGTTCCATCTCCATACGAGGAGACATCATCAGTGCGCTGATCACTTGTGGTGTGTCCTCCGAATGCTTGGCCTTTATGTACTTATCAATCAGCTGATTGGCCATCATTACAGAAACTCAATTGTGACACTAGAGAGGGGGTCTCATCACTCTGTGTGTCGTGGTCTGGAATTTTGCCCGTATTAGCTTATAAGTAGGATCGAGGTCTACATGTCTGTTTACAGGATTGCTTGCGGAAAACCATGCTCCTAAGAATTCTCTTGCATGTCGTGTACTCGCTTGCGCCATGACTTTCACTGCTACCCAGTTGAATTTTTGCCCCTCTCGATCTTCATGGGTAGAGACTAGGGAGAGTTGGTCATGTCGCTTAACAGCCAGTTGATGTTCATGGATCCTTGTGCATAGTTTTCTCCTAGTTCAGTCGATGTAATATTTGTTGCAGTCCCTGCATTGGATTTTGTAGGCAACATTGGTCTTGTCCAATAGCCTGGTTTTTTCTTTAGGTCTGCAGAATACTCTCCTCAGTGTTGCTGTTGGCTTATGCATCTCCAAAATTCTATGTATTCTATGTTCTTGGAGCAGTCGGACCAATCAAATGATTGATAAGTATATAAAAGCCAAGCATTTGGAGGATCCACCTTAAATGAACAGCAAACTGATGATGTCTCCTCATATGATGACAAAACATTTGCAAATGGATTGACAAGGTCAGGGAACAACTCAACCTGATCATCAACCACCCGAGCTACACATTTTCCGAGTTATTTCCATTGCATGGTTGTTCTGGTGGTGTGCCAATGGATCATTGTCTTGCTGAAAGATGAGCTTCCTCCCCAGTTTAAGCTTTCTGGCAGAGGCTAGCAGGTTATTATCCAGGATCTTTCTGTATTTAACAGCAAACATCTTCCCATCAATGCTGACCAGATTTCCCATCCCTGCTGCTGAAAAGCATCCCTACAGCATGGTACTACCTCCACCATACATAACAGTAGGGATGCTGTTACCTGGCTGATGCTCAGTATTAGATTTATGCCGCACATACCATTTAGTGTTGAGGCCAAAAAGTTCCACTTTAGTCTTATCTGACCACAAGACATTCTTCCACATATTTACAATATCTTCTAGGCAGGGTTTCTTCCCTGCTACTCTTCCATAAATATTCTCTTTTGTGCAAGGCCTTTGAGATTGTGGGGCCAAGGACCTCATCTCCAGTTGCAGCTCACTCGGTGATTGTTGTCATCACAGTAGCCCTCTTATAAGTGCCATTTTTCTCCGACGACTGAGTTTAGAGGGGCAGCCTGATCTAGCAGTGTGGCTGTGGTTTCATATTTTTTCCACTCCTTTTTTTTTAAAACAATGGACTGCACTGAACTTGTTCAATGCCTTTGAGATGGTCTTGTATCCTTCCGCAGATTTGTGCGACTCTAGTATCATTTCCCTAACTTGCCTTAAATGCTCTTTTGTCTTCATTTTGGTTTGGTCTGTTGAAAATCTACTATACTGTTAGACCTTACAAAGGCAGAGGGAGTACTTATTCTTATGAATTCATTGAAAACAGATGATCTTTCAGTTTTCTACATCAACAAATTGGGTGAGTTGCTAAGATAATATACAGTACTGCACCTGAGAAAAGTTGGCATAGTAATTACAAAGGGGATGAATACTGCTTAAACCTCACAATGTTGGTTTTTACTTCTTAGTAAACTGTTGACAGGTTTTGGAATTTTTCTTTTGATTTGACATGATGCACAGTATTTAGCTAAAAAAAAACCTACTTCGATATATATTTTAAATTTTAAAAATGACACAGAAAAAGGTGAAAATATTTGTGGGGATTGAATACTTTTTCAAGGCACTGTATAATAATAATGTAAAGTTAATTTTAAAAGTAAACATGAAATTATCCATGCATTATACACAAAATATAATTTTAATCATTATTTTCAATAAATTTAAGGAGTCTTTTGTATGGAAGATGTATCAAGAACGCTGCTGGGACTTCTTCCCTGCTGGAGACTGTTTCCGTAAACAGTATGAGGATCAGCTTGGATAAATGATAACGCTGCTTCAGCTAATCTACTGATTAAGCACATGGAACTTGACATGAGTGTAATATAGAAAATAGAGCAAATGGATATTTACTATTCCAAGTCAAAATAAAAATAAATGTGAAAGGTGTTGAAAATACAACCGTCTTAAACACAATTACATTCAACTTTAAAGTACACAAAGTGTAATATTTAACAGAATTGGAAGTGTTATGAAGATATTGAAGTTAAACTCTTCTGTGGCTTTTGGCTAACTGATTAAACAGAACCACATCGTCATAAATTCCAAGAAATTACCAAAAGAAATTGTGCCTTACCTGTGGTCAATGCTAAGCAACAATTTGTATGTCTGTTTTCTAGCTTGTGCTTCTCAAAACAAAAAACTAAGTTAGAATTTGTTCAGTTTGTTCACATTGTTGAGTCTTACTGTATGCTGTACAAACCTGTAGACTGATATCTGTTTGCCGAAGCAGCAGCTGAGCTGTTAATTTATAATGTTTTTTCTGGATATGGCATTTAATTTCATGAAATTCTATAACCCTTCAAATCTTTCTTGTGCATCTGGCTGTATGCTTTATTATACATTTTCAAATTAACACCATTTACAATCTAAAGCTTCAATTTTAAATCATTCAAATGTGCTAACTACAATTTAATGCATAGTTTTGAAATAAAGCAATGAAATTCAGTAAAGTATCTTTTTTAGAATATGCTTTTGTTTAATCTGAGAATAATGACAGTGTATCATTATGTTACAACCTATACTGGAGCACACTGAAGGCACAGAATAAATATTCCTTTGGCCATGAATGTGACATCTCTTTGTTTGAATCAATCTGTGAAAGGATCTTTTTTTAAACCTAATGTAATCCATTAATGTGAAAAGCACCAGAGCTGATATACGCATAGACAATCAAATCTCTTAAAATTAATCTCTTTGCTTAATGGCACTTTATTAATGTGTAACTTAACCCTTCACTGAGAAAATAACGAAGTACACTCGTGAATTTTACCTTTTCCATTACTGCTTGGATGGTCTCCTTTTACATATAATTCTAAGCCATTCATTGAATTGAACACATTTTCAATAGCTAAGGGTAAAACTCCTAAACTCTGCTTTAATGTCATACTGTTAAAATATATGCTTTTGAAGCAATTACCCAACTGCCTTGTGCAGGAAATGCAATGCCACTGTTGTATTTGGAGTCTAGTACTTTTCGTCAGGATTCACGCACTTGCAAGTCTGTCATGGTAACATTATGATATCATGCTATCTAACCAATCTTCAAGCTCCTCCTCAGGGTCAACCTTCTTAGCTGTTACCTTTGGTTGTGAATTTGTATCGTCTATCACCTCTGCACCACAGGAGTCTGTTCAAAAGGCAAAGAAATCATATTGTAACAACAACAATAATAGGTATAAAAAAAACAAACCAGTTTGCATGCTTACTATACCACAAAATCAACTTCAAGTTAAAGCATGCATCCAACAGAAGAAAATGCTATCTCATTTACAATCATCCATTCATATGTACAGCTGCGATAATTAAATTATAATGTGTGTTCTTACTTTGTTCCCCCAATCTCAAGTAAAATAAAATAGGATGGCACAATGCTTTACAGTACAAGAGACCCGGGTTCAATTGCCGCCGCTGCCTAGGAGGAGTTTGCATGTTCTCCTTGTGATCATGTGGGTTTCTCCGGGTGCTCTGGTTTCCACCCACAGTCTAAAGACGTACCAGTTGGTAGGTTAACTGGTCATTGTAAATTATCCCGTGATTAGGCTAGGATTAAATCGAGGGTACTGCTGGGCGGCGCGGCTCAAAGGGCCAGAAGGGCCTATTCTGCACTGTATTTCAATAAATAAAAAAAATATAACAGCAAGTTCATAAACTACAACTTGGATTTATCACGTATTACATTGTAACTTACTGTTTTCACCTGCAATTTGGAAAATATGTTGCATTAGATCAAATACATTATTCATCTACATTCAAGCAGAGGAAATTAATGCTATTTTACTGAAACTTCAAAATAAGGTCATTTGTACCATTTAAAAATAAAGTATGCTTTTAGTGGCTAAATGTCTCACCAGTTAGAATATTAACTGTTTCCGGATCATGGAGAACTTCTACATTCTTTGCTCCTTTTAAGGAAATATCATTCTTGTTGACAGGCGTTTCCAACTGAAGTAAAAATTCTAGCTCCTCATCCAGATGGTCTGCTGGCTCCTGCAATGCACATGCAGGGGTAATACTCTCAGCTACTTGTGTTAGAGGGTCAGGCGTGCAGTTGACTGGAATGGTGTCCACATTCGTTGAGGAAGCCGAAGTAGGTACTCTAAATTGACCAAATTTACTATGCTCTTCATCCAAACTCTTCAGTCTGATCTGCGGTAGCTCTGCAGGAGGATTTACCTAAATATGAAAGAAACTCAAAATGTAACACTGACATTCACTTTGGCCTTTTCATTAAAAATGTGAACTATTGAAAATTAAAATGTTATTGTTCTACATTGCTTTTACTCCTGCCTTTTCAGCTACCGAGAAGTTCACTGAGAAATAGGATAAAATAGTAAAATGGTGGCACATATTTATGATCTTACGGTTTTTGAAGTTGAAGAATGAGACAGCCTGCAACAGAGGCAAATTAGGTTACTAGGAGAAATGAGGGTGGACATTGCAGAGCCTCTGGCTACAGTCTTTAATGCTTACAAATGGTGAAAAAGAACTGCAAAACTAAATGTTTAACAATAAAGTAAACCTAACATCTACAGGGCAGTCAGCCTGTTATCAATACAGGGGTGACTGGCATTTATGTAAAATAAAGCTAACAAAATTTGGATTAATAAAAGAAAAGCAGCATGGATATGTTAAAGGTAAATCTAGATAATCAAAGAAATGAATATAGTAAGCTAAAGTAACAGAAAGCTGCTGTGGAGATTTACTTCCTTAGTACTACTTCAATCATATTCTCCATGGAATATTAAAAGGTTACAAGAACACAACTGTTTAAAAATTATGGAGAGCTGAATGTATTATATTTAATACTTCAAGATATTTGAGTAATACTGTAAATATATGATTTGATTAAGCATTCTTGTTTTTGCCTAATTCATTATGGGTTATATGTCAGAAGTATGTGAATGGCATACATTAGTATGCCACCACATCATATGTGTACACCACACTAATGAAGAAAGTAAATAGACAACACCCTGGATCCTGTATTTTTCTTTTGATTAGTTTCTGGAGTTACACAACATAACTCTGGTGACGAGAAAGTTTTAAAATGAACCCAAGATGACTACCTGCCTGTTGAGATGCAGCAAGATGTTCGAGATAAAAAAGTGCAGCACATTATTTCTTCAGAAGGAGGAGAGAGATGTGAGAGTTTTTTTAAAAAAAGTGCATAACATTGTTCCTTCAGAAAGGAGAAAGACGGTTGAGTTTTTTTTAAAGAAAGGCAGAAAATGGATGAAATTCACGGTTTCATAAACAGTGAGTACTGGGAGATAATAATAATAAATATAAAAAAAGCAGAAATGGCTGGCTACAATGGAAAGATAGACATGTTCGACTGCACAACAGATAACTGGATGATGTATACTGAACGAATTCAGCAGTATTTTGAAGCAAATGAAAAGCAAGTTCCAGTGTTACTAAGTGCAATAGGTGGAAAAACATACAGCTTGTTCAGAAGTTTAACTACCTCAACCAATCCAGCCAAAATGAGCTTTGCTGATATCATGAACATAATGCAGGAACATTTAGAACAGAAAACATTGTTGCTTGTAGAACGCTTTACATTTCATAAGCGGAATCAAAAGGAAGTGGAATCCATGTTAGCTTATCGTGGCTGAATTGAAGAAATTGAGCATAGTCAGTTCAGTGATGGGCTTAATGATGCAATGAGAAATCGTTTAGTTTGTGAAATCTCACAAGAAAGCATTCAAAAACAGCTCTTAACTGAAGCCACTCAAGAGCAGTCGAAATTGCTGTATCAATGAAAAAGCAGCCAGAGATGCATTTGAGTTACGGTCAGGAAGGAAACTGTGCGTGAACAAAATTGCAAAGTCTAAACAGAAACCTGCTAGGCCGAACAAATTGTATTATGTTGTGGCAGGGTCTCGCATACGCCACACCACTGCAGGTTTAAAATGCAACAAAATAGGACTCATACAAATAGTATGTCCGGCAGACAAAAATAAATGGACTGCACAGGGGAGAGAGAAATATAAAAAGCCAAGTTGCAGTTTCAAGAACAGCACTAATCTGTATTCTGATGATCAAGAATCTGATAATGATGAGAATGACACAGGATTGGATAGCCTTAAGATTTACAATGTGAAAACTAATGAAACAAGCTATATGGCTTACACTAGAAGTGAACAACAAATTAATTAAGCTGGCTCGGCTGTTTCAGTCATTCCACAAAATGAGTTTGAACGACATTTCAAAGATATTGCACTGAAGCCTGCAGATATCCGACTAAGAACTTATACTGTGTGAATGACATTTGTAGCAGTGAAATACAACAACCAACAAGCCACAATGGGCTTATATCTAGTAAAAACAGGAGGACCAGCATTGTGAGGCCACGATTGGCTGAGACAACTGAAACTTGATTGGTGATCCACCCTTGTATTTGCATGTCATATTCCCTGCAATAGAGTCAACTGAAAGTGAATTCAGAAAGGTACTGGATGATGCCACAGCAGTGCCCAAGGATAGCACTGGAAAACTCAAACATATCAAGGTTAAAATGATGTGAAAATGCAACACCAGTTCTTGCAAAGCCTGTCCAGTTCCTTGTACCATTTGTGATGAAGTAGCCAGTGAGCTAGATCACAAAGATGCTAAGGGAATTCTTTACAACACTGAATGGAGCCCATGGGCAATTAATGGTCCAATAGCCAGACAGCGTGGGTTTGTCAGGATCTGTGGTGATTTTAATGCCACCATCAACCCAGTACTGAAAGTAGATCAAAACCCTCTACCCAGGATACAGGATATTTTTGCAAACCTTTCTGGAGGGAAACAATTCAGCAAAGTGGACTTAGCGAAAGCCTAACTCCAGATGCGTTGGAAGTAGAGTTCAAACCATTTCTCACCATAAGCACCCATAAAGGGCTTTATCTTTATAATAGGCTTTATTTTATGAGCAGCATCCACACCTGCACTTGGCAGAAAGCTATGGACCAGGTGCTACAAGGCTGCCCAGGCACTCAGTGTTACCTGGATGACATCATTGTTACCAGTGAGGATGACAAGGAACATCTCCAAAATCTTAAGACAGTGTTAAAAAGATAAATAGATTATGGGCTCAAAGCATGGTACAACAAGTGTGAATTCTTTAAACCAAGCATCACTTACTGTGGTCACACCATTGAAGCACAAGATTACACAAGTGTGCTGAGAAAATCCAAGTAGTGGTGGATGCCCCAAGGCCAAAAGATGTGTCACAGTTGTGGTCCTTTTTAGGATTTGTCAACTACTATAACAGGTTCCTGGTAAACTTGGCTACTGTGCTCTACCCCTTTAACTCATTATTACAGATCAGGAAGAAATGGCCATGGACAAAGCAGTGTGAGGTAGCTTTCCCCAAAGACAAAGGAAGTGGTGATATCAGACACTGTACTCACACATTATGATCCACATTATCCAGTGAAGCTTGCCTGTGAAGCCTCACCTTATGGTGAGGTGCAGTCATGTCACATATTCTGAGTGATGGAAGTGAATGCCCCACAGCCTTTGCATCACGTTCCCTTACCACTAAAAAGAAAAATTATGCAAAAGTAGACAGAGAGGCCTTGAGTCTGGTTTGGACTTTAAACGTTTCAACCAGTACTTGTATGGTAAAGAGTTTACCCTCATTACTAATCGTCAACCACTTTAAATCCATTTTCAATCCACAGAAGAGTGTTCCATTAACAGCAGCAGCATAAATGCAGAGATGGGCTCTGTTTCTTGGAGGACATAATTACAAGATCAAATTCAAGAGGACAACTAATCATAGAAATGCTAATAGATTGTCCTGTTTACACTTGGAAAAGGAAATACCTGAAAAACTTACAAAAGAAGACACTCCTCTTGATGTATTTTCCCTAATGCAAATTGAAGGTCCATAAGACTAGGAGCAGGATTAGGCCATTTGGCCCATCAAGTTTGCTCTGCAATTCAATCATGACTGATCCTTTCTATTCTCCTCCTCAGCCCCACTCTCTGGCCTTTTCCCTGAAACCTTTGATGTTGTGGCCAATCAAGAACCTATCAATCTCCACCTTCAATATACCCATCGACCTGGCCTCCACAACTGTCTGTGGTAACAAATTCACCACCCTCTGGCCAAAGAAATTTCTCCACATCTCTATTTCAAATGCATGCCCCTCTATCCTGAGGCTGTGCCCTCTTGTCCTAGACTTCCCCACCGTGGGAAACATCCTTTCTACATCTACTCAGTCTAGGCCTTTCAACATTTGAAAGGTGTCAATGAGATTCCCCCTCATCCTTCCAAATTCCAGCGAATACAGGCCCAGAGCCATCAAACATTCCTCATATTATAAACAACATACATAAAAGTTGCTGGTGAATGCAGCAGGCCAGGCAGCATCTCTAGGAAGAGGTGCAGTCGACGTTTCAGGCCGAGACCCTTCGTCAGGACTAACTGAAGGAAGAGTGAGTAAGGGATTTCATATTATAAACCTTTGTTTCCCGGAATCATTCTTGTGAACCTCCTCTCAACCCTCTCCAATGCCAGCACAGCTCTTCATAGATAAGAGCCCAAAACTGTTCACAATATTCAACATGAGGCCTCACTAGTGCCTTATAAAGCCTCAGTATCACACCCCTGTACTTATATTCTAGTCCTTTTGAAATGAATGATAACATTGCATTGGCCTTCCTTACCATCGACTCAATCTGCAAGTTAACCTTTAGGGTGTTCTGCACAAGGACTACCAAGTCCCTTTGCATTTCAGATTTTTGGATTTTCTCCCTATTTAGAAAATAGTCTGCACATTTATTTCTTCTACCAAAGAGCATGACCATGCATTTTCTAACATTGTATTTCATTTGCCACTTTCTTGCCCATTCTCCTAATCTGTCTAAGTCCTTCTGTAGCCTTTAAGTCTCCCTATTACAGCAGAGATGATCCAAAGGCAAACCAGAAAAGACCCCACACTGTCTCAGGTCTACATGGCGACCCAAAATGGCTGGAATGTGCTGCAGAAATTCCAGGTCGCCCATTTTCACCAGCACAGGGAGGAGTCTGCTCTTGACAGGTGTTGCCTTGTGTGGGGATTGACAGTTGTTCTACCATCCAAGCTGACAGCTAAAGTGCTGGAGGGACTATACGCCGGTCATATAGGTGTGGTCAAAATGAAAGTGTTGGCTTGACCCTTTGTCTGGTGGCCTGGTATGGATCAGCATATCCAGCAGCTTGCCATGCATTGTCCGAGATGGCAACTTGTCCAAAAGATGCCAACAGCAGTGCCTCTCCATCCCTGGGAATGGCCTGCATTGCTCTGGCAGAGGAATCATGTCGGTTTACTGGATCTTCCGTTAAGATGGCGGCACATTTGGGTCCTGTTGCAGCGGCTTCTAGGGGGTCAACAAAAGGTGCCACTGTCCTATTTAAATGTATTTTTAATGATCGCAAGATCCTGCTACACATTAAGAACTTAAAGGACTGCAGGTCTACCACATCAGCGAATTGCTCGCTACCAGAGAAAATGAAGGAGCTGTGCGATGTGCTGCTGCCTGAGTCAATGGAGGTTTACAGTCTAACAGCAAATGGCTGCCATGGTTGCTCTTCTTGTGATTGCAAGACCCTTTTGGACATTGTTAATGTGGTATGCTGCAAGTTTGATTTACTGATTTATTGGCGGACAGCAGTGGCAGATGGCGGGGGAGCTGTGTGGCCCCAGCCATAGCGAGGCCAGAAGTGTTCCCAATAGCCCCCACTAGGGCCTCACGCCACTGATAATGTTGAGAAGCCTCTCCTCAAGGACTGGTTGTCAGTAACAATGGACTACAGCTAGCTGCAAAACAGTTTCAGCCATTCCCGAAAATGACTGGAATAAGACCTATTACATCTGCACCATACTACCCAGCCACAAATGGCCTGGCAGAAAATTTTGTTTAGAGTCTAAAGAATGCTCTGCGATCAATGTCAGCAGAACACCCTGCACTGACACTGAATCAGAAGCTCGTCAGTTTCCTATTTGCATATCTCAGTGCAGTACACTCCACAACCAATAACTCACCAGCTCTGCTGCTCCTGGGTCGTCACTTGTGCTCACACTTGTATCTCCTCAAACCTGATCTCAGAAGGAGTTTGCAGGACCAACAGCTGAGACAAATTGAGAGCTCCTCAAACAAGGAGTTTCGATGTTTTGCTCCTGGCAAGGGACTACCTAGGTGATCAAAAGTAGGTACTTGGAAAGATTTAAGTTCAGAACTTGACCACTCTCACCACTCTCCTGCACAGTGAAGAATGTGTCCGATGTCATCTGGAGACAACACATCGTTCAGTAGAGGAGAGCAGGGTCAACTGTTAGAGAAGAAAGAGGTCCAGAGCTGTCAGAACCACTGCCTATAGTCCCAGAGTTTACTCCTACAATCACCATGGAGGAGGCCCCAGAACCTGAGATTGTTTCACAGCCACAAATCTTACCTGCCAAGCAGAGTTACCCTCCACCCCATTGTCAGTAAGGACATTATCCCACAAGAGTAAAAAATCTTGCACTGCGATGAAATCTTCATGCCTGAATGGGACAATTTAAGACTTACTATAAAAGTTGCTGGTGAACGCAGCAGGCCAGGCAGCATCTCTAGGAAGAGGTGCAGTCGACGTTTCAGGCCGAGGCCCAGTCTGACGAAGGGTCTCGGCCTGAAACGTCGACTGCACCTCTTCCTACAGATGCTGCCTGGCCTGCTGCGTTCACCAGCAACTTTGATGTGTGTTGCTTGAATTTCCAGCATCTGCAGAATTCCTGTTGTTTGCGTATAAAACAATCGATGTAAGATTGCACCAACTTGGGCGTTCAGTGTACAAAAGACAACAAACTGTGCAAATACAAAAAGAAAAAAAATAAGCAATAAATACTGAGAACAAGTGAGTCCATTGGTTGTGGGAATATTGTGACGATGGAGCAGGTGAAGTTATTGTCTTTGGGTCAAAAGCAAAACGTTGGATACTTGCGAATGCTGGGAACTGACAGCAGAAAGGTGCAGTATTTAGTGCTGCTGTTTCACAAAACCAGAGACTGGGATTCAGTCCTAAACTTTGGGCACTGTCTGTGTGTAGTTTGCATGTTCCCGACAACGACATTATGGATATTCCTAGATACACCAAGTTCCTCCCACATGCCAAAGGCATCATGTTTAGTTGGGTAAATGGCTACTGTAAACTGCCCATAATATATAGGATTAGTGTAGGTGAGTATTTCTGGCTGGCTTGGATGTAGTAGATAAGATCCTATTTCCACGTTGTAGGAATCAGAGGTTATCGGACAGTGGAGGAAAATTACACTGCCCGGAAGGTTGGTGAACGCATGTTTCAGAGTAGCTTTCAAAAGGAATAAATACTTTAAGAGGGAAACAAGCAAGGATCATGGTTAACGAGCAGAAAACGAGACTTAATACTTCCTCTATGTTTCATGCTTTGCCATCAATCATTTGAATTACAGGTCACAATATCAGAAATAAATAAAGCAACAATCATACATCTTCACGCAACCAGATCCAATGAAAATTTCTAATTCAACATTAGAAAAAGCATTAATATTTTGGACTGAATACACTTGATCAGAACTGGGTAATAAACAGGAAGGGGAAGGACTGTGAAAGGATAGTGACAAGAAAAGGTTGCCAGGGACTGGATGGTTGGCCGTTTTGCTGATCACCCCCATACAATATGCAAGGGTGATCCTGCGCTTTCAATTTCCAGTCACTTTAATTCTCTAACCCCTCTCACACTACATCTGTCATTGGCTCCTCACCCAGTTCCAGCAAAGCTTAATGTTATCTTGAGGAAGGGCATCTCATCTTCAAGTGAAGAACACGGCACATCAGTATTCAACATCAAATTTAACAACTTTAGATAAATATTGCACCTCATTTCCAGCTCCTGGTTATTTTTACCCCATTTCTCCTGTTCTTGTTTGTCAGATTCGATCTGTTGTCCCCATTTAAGCCTCATTTTAACGTATATTTATTGTTTGTTTTCGGTCACCACTGGCACCATCACCACTGTATCTTGTGACCTCCACTATATAGCAAGTGTTCCCTTCTGCTCCACCCTTCACCTTCTCCGCATATTCTTTTCTAACTTTTCTCAACCTGAAACATAAATTCTGTTTCTCTTTTCACAGATACTGCTGAGTACCTCCAGATTATTTTATTTCAGATTTCATGTATTTTGTAAAGCACCATGGAGAAATAAAACTAAATTGTTCAATTAAACAAAATCTAACTCCTTCTGAAGTCATGGCACCAATGGCCACTGGAATGTTCCTGCTTGCTCTTACTTTGTGGAAAGGAATAACGATAACGATACCACCGCCCTTACTGCATCCCCTAGCAACTGATCTAAATGCGTGAAAACAAAGAGCTACAAACAGATCTACTCTGCTTCAGCAGACATTACTCTTGAAGGGAAGCCAATGGAACAAATTACATCCCTAACATACATTCTAATATCAAAACCCAAGGAAGAACCGCTACTGGTACTTATTTTCATCTACCAAATCAATGAAAAATAAACCGTCCACAGAAATGCTTGAAAAGTGCTGAAGTAAATCGACATTTCAGTGTTGTGTGAAGACATAATAAATAAGTCCTACCTGTACCAATTCAGGTTCCAAATTTAGTCGAAGGTGAAGTGGCAGTTCTTGAAGAGACTGTGCCAGAGAGTGACAGTCTATAAACAGGGGTGATACCTGAAATACAGAACCAATTGATAGTACATAATTAAGTAGGAAGTACATATGAATTACAGTACACAAACAGAAATTCAACTCTCTGGAAGCAGGTCAATATTGGTTTCCAGTTGTAACTATTAAATACTATGTTGTTTAACTCTGAACATTAACTTTTAATTTTTTTCAGTTGTGTCCTAACCAAATACAAACTGACTTAAATATCAGGCCAAAAAGGAAAAATATTACTTCCCTTAAATGAGATGTGTGGGTAAATATATGTTGCAGCATTGAGTTTTCCAGTAAAGAAAAAGTTTAGTCATATGTTTAATAGGCTGCAAGTCAGGAGCAGTGATCAGAGAATCACAGAAAAATAAGACACAGAAAGGGATCATTCAGCTCATTGAGTTGCTGGGAGAGAAATCCCATCGGTCCCACACCTCTCTTTTATCCATAAATGAGACATGGGAGAAGAAGGGAAAGGGAGAGAGAAAATTACAGAATCAGGTTTATTATCACCAGCATGAGTTGTGAAATTTGTTAACTTAGCAGCAGCAGTACAATGCACACAAAGAAAAAAATAAGTAATCAATTACAGTTAGTATCTATATGTAAATTCAAAATAATGCAAAACAGAAATTATATATTAAAAAAAAAGTGAGGTGGTGTTCAAAGGTTCAATGTCCATTTAGGAACCGGATGGCAGAGGGAAGAAGCTATTCCTGAATCACTGAGTGTGTGCCTTCAGGCTTCTGTACCTCCTACCTGATGGTAACAATAAGAAGAGAGCACGTCCTGGGTGATGGAGGCCCTTAATAATGGACACCACCTTTCTAAGGTACTGCTCTTTGAAGATGTCTTGGATATTTCGGAGGGTAGTACCCATTATGGAACTGACCAAGCTTACAACTTCCTGTAGCTTCTTTTAGTCCAGTGGAGCAGCCCTCCTCCCCCACTCTGATACCAGTCAGTGATGCAGCCTGTCAGAATGCTCTCCATTGTACATCTATAGGTTTTAGATGACAAACCAAATTTCTTAAAACTCCTAATGAAATATAGCTGTTGTCTTGCCTTCTTTGTAGCAGAATCGTTAGATCCTCAGAGATCTTGACACCCAGAAACTTGAAATTGTTCACTCCCTCCACCTCTGATCCCTCTTTGAGAATTGGTTTGTGTTCCCTCGTCTTATCCTTCCTGATCAGCTCTTTTGTCTTACTGACATGGAGTGCAAGGTTGTTGAAAGAAAGGGATACCTAGATCGGCATACAGAGATCAAAAGAAGGAGTTTTAAATCTTAATCTGTTACTAATGGTTTATGTGTTCATCTGAAGTTTTCAACAATATGGTACAAAAGGAGTTTTTCACTACATTCGACCATGTTCCAGCTGCCCTAGGTTCATTTAAAGGGACAATAATAAGAGAAGCAGAATAAACGGTGTAAAGACAGTAAGGTAGAAGGGCTGAAATGTGTGTACCTCAATGCAAGAAGCATCAGGATCAAAGGTGATGAACTGAGAGCTTGGATACATACATGGAATTATGATGTAGTGGCCATAACAGAGACTTGGCTGGCACCAGGGCAGGAATGGATTCTCAATATTCCGGGATTTCAGTGCTTTAAAAGGGACAGAGAGGTGGGGGGAAAGGGGAGGAGGGGTGGCATTACTCGTCAGGGATACTATTACAGCTACAGAAAGGGTGGGTAATGAAGCTGGATCCTCTTTGGAGTCAGTATGGGTGGAAGTCAGGAACAGGAAGGGAGCAGTTACTCTACTGGGGGTATTCTGGTAGCAGCAGAGATATAGAGGAGCAGATTGGGAGGCAGATTTTGGAAAGGTGCAAAAATAACAGGGTTGTTATCATGGGTGACTTTAACTTTCCTAATATTGATTGGCACCTGATTAGTTCCAAGGGTTTAGATGGGGCAGAGTTTGTTAAGTGTGACCAGGATGGATTCCTGTCACAGTATGTGGACAGGCTGACTGGGGGAATGCCATACTAGATCTAGTACTAGGTAATGAACCGGGTCAGGTCACAGTGGGTGAGCATCTGGGGGACAGTGACCACTGCTCCTTGGCCTTTATCATGGAAAAGGATAGAATCAGAGAGGACAGGAAAATTTTTAATTGGGGAAGGGCAAATTATGAGGCTATAAGGCTAGAACTTGCGGGTGTGAATTGGGACGATGTTTTTGCAGGGAAATGTAGGTCGATGTTTAGAGATCTCTCGCAGGATGTTAGGGATAAATTTGTCCCGGTGAGGAAGATAAAGAATGGTAGGGTGAAGGAACCATGGGTGACAAGTGAGGTGGAAAATCTAGTCAGGTGGAAGAAGGCAGCATACATGAGGTTTAGGAAGCAAGGATCAGATGGGTCTATTGAGGAATATAGGGTAGCAAGAAAAGAGCTTAAGAAGGGGCTGAGAAGAGCAAGAAGGGGGCATGAGAAGGCCTTGGCGAGTAGGGTAAAGGAAAACCCCAAGGCATTCTTCAATTATGTGAAGAAAAAAAGGATGACAGGAGTGAAGGTAGGACCAATTAGAGATAAAGGTGGGAAGATGTGCCTGGAGGCTGTGGAAGTGAGTGAGATCCTCAATAAATACTTCTGTTCGGTATTCACCAATGAGAGGGAAATTGATGATGGTGAGGACAATATGAGTGAGGTTGATGTTCTGCAGCATGTTGATATTAAGGGAGAGGAGGTGTTGGAGTTGTTAAAATACATTAGGACGGATAAGTCCCCGGGGCCTGATGGAATATTCCCCAGGCTGCTCCACGAGGTGAGGGAAGAGATTGCTGAGCCTCTGGCTAGGATCTTTCTGTCCTTGTTGTCCACGGGAATGGTACTGGAGGATTGGAGGGAGGCGAATGTTGTCCCCTTGTTCAAAAAAGGTAGTAGGGATAGTCCGGGTAATTATAGACCAGTGAGCCTTACGTCTGTGGTGGGAAAGCTGTTGGAAAAGATTCTTAGAGGTAGGATCTCTGGGCATTTAGAGAATCATGGTCTGATCAGGGAAGTCAGCATGGCTTTGTGAAAGACAGATCGTGTCTAACAAGCCTGACAGAGTTCTTTGTGGAGGTGACCAGGCATAAAGATGAGGGTAGTGCAGTGGATGTGATCTATATGGATTTTAGTAAGGCATTTGACAAGGTTCCACACGGTAGGCTTATTCAGAAAGTCAGAAGGCATGGGATCCAGGGAAGTTTGGCCAGGTGGATTCAGAATTGGCTTGCCTGCAGAAGGCAGAGGGTCGTGGTGGAGGAAGTACATTTAGATTGGAGGATTGTGACTGGTGGTGTCCCACAAGGATCTGTTCTGGGACCTCTACTTTTCGTGATTTTTATTAACGACCTGGATGTGGGGGTAGAAGGGTAGGTTGGCAAGTTTGCAGATGACACAAAGGTTGGTGGTGTTGTAGATAGTGTAGAGGATTGTCAAAGATTGCAGAGAGACATTGATAGGATGCAGAAGTGGGCTGAGAAGTGGCAGATGGAGTTCCACTTGGAGAAGTGTGAGGTGGTACACTTTGGAAGGGCAAACTCCAAGGCAGAGTACAAAGTAAATGGCAGGATACTTGGTAGTGTGGAGGAGCAGAAGGATCTGGGGGTACATGTCTACAGATCCCTGAAAGTTGCCTCACAGGTGGATAGGGTAGTTAAGAAAGCTTATGGGGTATTAGCTTGCATAAATCGAGGGATAGAGTTTACAAGCGCGGGGTAATGATGCAGCTCTATAAAACTCTGGTTAGGCCACACTTGGAGTACTGTATCCAGTTCTGGTCGCCTCACTATAGGAAGGATGTGGAAGCATTGGAAAGGGTACAAAGGAGATTTACCAGGATGCTGCCTGGTTTAGAAAGTATGCATTATGATCAGAGATTAAGGGAGCTAGGGCTTTACTCTTTGGAGAGAAGGAGGATGAGAGGAGACATGATAGAGGTGTACAAGGTAATAAGAGGAATAGATAGAGTGGATAGCCAGCGCCTCTTCCCCAGGGCACCACTGCTCAATACAAGAGGACATGGCTTTAAGGTAAGGGGTGGGAAGTTCAAGGGGGATATTAGAGGAAGGTTTTTCACTCAGAGAGTGGTTGGTGCGTGGAATGCACTGCCTGAGTCAGTGGTGGAGGCAGATACACTAGGGAAGTTGAAGAGACTACTAGACAGGTATATGGAGGAATTTAAGGTGGAGGCTTATATGGGAGGCAGGGTTTGAGGGTCGGCACAACATTGTGGGCCGAAGGGCCTGTACTGTGCTGTACTATTCTATGTTCTATGTTCTATAATAGCCTTAGGACTATTTTAAGTTCCTGTGCAGAAGGAGCCATAATCTGTATCAAAATGAGCTGGTCTGGATTCTGGGAACAAAAGAGTGAGTGAGAACAACAGAGGGTGAAGTGCAGAGGAAGGGAAACAAGAAAGAAAAAGAGTGAGTGAGAAAAAGAGCAAAAATGAGAAAATAAAGTGACAGCGAGGACAATGATCAGAACACAGTGAGAGAGAGAGGAAGGTTAAGCCGATGGTCTCTAAACAAAGAGATTATATAGGGAACTTTAATCAATGTATAAATTTTGTTGCACCTGCCTCAGTGTGTTTGGTGGAACATTATAGAAGGAAATTATCATCATCATGTGGCGGGTTGTATGAAGCGGCCGATTGTGGTCTTTGACCATGATTATTATTGGCAAATTTTTCTACAGAAGTGGTTTGCCATTGCTTCTTCTGGGCAGTGTCTTTACAAGACTGGTGACCCCAACTATTATCAATACTGTTCAGGGATTGTCTGCTTGGCATCAGTGGTCGTGTCGTCAGGACTTGTGATATCCACCACTTGCTCCCATGACTTCATGTGACCCTGATCAGAGGGCTAAGCAGGTGTTATATCTTGCCTAAGGGTGACCTATAGGCTAGCAGAGTGAAACTGTGCATTACACCTCCTTTGGTAGAGACATAGCCAATGTTCCCTCTAAGATATGCATGTATGCACGCACACACATCTTTTGCTACTCGCGCACAAAAGGTTGTCACCCTCTACCTCATTGGTGTGTTAAGTATATTTCACAATCATACACAATCACATTTCCTTTTCCAGTTTCTGATGCGGATGGTGTTGACAACGTGGAGTTTGCAATGATTTGTCTGCAGATTTTAGAACTGGCTTACTTATACTGCTTTTACTGAAGAAATTATACAGTGTGCACATGTTGCCACTGGGCAAAAAATTGCACAGCACAAGATTTTGCACACACTGGTCATTACAAATTAACTTTGGACTTAGCTCCACCCTGCCAACATTTAGAAGGGAATACAGTCTGCATTTACCCTACTCAAGGAGGTCAAGAGAACCAGACATGTAGTAATAAACCATTGCTTCAAAGTTCCCCTCCAAGTGATCTACTGCCCAGACCTGAGAATACATTGTTCTCCCTTCATTGGTACCAAGTGTAGTTTACCAGCAAACTGCACTATTTCCTCACTGTAGCTGTTCAAGATGGTGGATCATCTCAAGGGCAGTTAGGAATAGGTAATAAATATGAGGCTTTTCAGCAATGCCCACTCACTGAAAATTGTACTGAAACAAAATCCCAGTGTGAGTCATTATCCTTCATGAAAAGCAGAAACAAACTGGACTGGCGAGGGACAGGACGTTAAATGATGATCGATGAGTCATCCAATTATAGAATTTATTTCTCTAATGACCTTCCTTTTCCTACAAGTACCTTAACTGTTATCTGTTCAAGAGTAAATCATGACATTTTCTGAATTTCAGTTACTCTAATTAATTTTGCTTTTATGGTTACAACTGCCCATTGGAATGCATTGGCTTAAACACAAATAAGGGTGACAGAAGAAGATTCAAACAATGGCTTCAGAAAGGAATTAGCTAAGAGTCAAAGAGAAAGAGCTCAAGAATGGTACTAATAACGTTAAAGCCAGCATTCACTCAACAGGCTAGATAGCTTCTCCTGGGCTATACCATTGTGAATAGGCTGTATGTCTAATTGTATGTCAAAGTGACCTAGTCAGGTCACTCGTCTGAGTGCTACTGGTAACATGTAACCCAGTACTACTGGTACCATGTAACCCAGTACGACCTGTCGCATGGTCGGGTGGTTGGCGATTAAACCGGCTCCTCCATCAGGCTTGCCTGGTGAGGAGAGTGGCTAGACACCCTGCAGGACAAAAAACAAGATCTGTCAAAGGGCAGATGAACCCTCTTGTAGGGTCAATGGCCATCCTTTGCATCGAAGCTTGGTCTGGCCATTCACTGCAACAGAACTTCCCCCAGCCGTCTTGGCCCCACCATGCCACTGGATCCGGGAGGGGATGTCGAGAGGGTGGGTCTGGACCTGTGCAACCCCCTACTCACCTAAAATCCACTCACGCACACACTGTTCCTTTCTGAGGAGTGGGGTACCATCCCACTAACCAACTGAAAGGAACCATCATCATCCTATCGGAGGGATAGCCAAACAGACAAATGTCGAAGTTTGACAGGAAATTATATGTCTGTCTTGGAGCAAGAAGTGAGTTCCTCAAAGAATTCAGAAGGTCAGGCAGCATATGCAGAGGGAAGTGCATGTTTTAGGTTTCAATACCCATCATTTGTATTGAAAGAGTAGAAAGAAGATTAGTAGTATAAACAGGTAAGAGGGAGAGGTAAGGCAAGAACTGACATGTGATAGCTGGATCTAGGTAGAATGGATGTATGGCAGATAGAAACATAGAAAACCTACAGCACAATACAGGCCCTTCGGCCCACAAAGTTGGGCCGAACATGTCCCTACCTTAGAAATTACTAGGCTTACCCATAGCCCTCTATTTTTCTAAACTCGATATACCTATCCAAAAGTCTCTTAAAAGACCCTATTGTATCCGCCTCCACCACCGTTGCCGGCAGCCCATTCCACGTATTCACCACTCTCTCCGTAAAAAACTTACCCGACATCTCCTCTGTACCTACTCCCAAGCACCTTAAACCTGTGCCCTCTTGTAGCAGCCATTTCAGCCCTGGGAAAAAACCTCTGACTATCCACACGATCAATGCATCTCATCATCTTATACACCTCTATCAGGTCACTTCTCATCCTCCGTCGCTCCAAGGGGAAAAGGCCGAGTTCACTCAACCTGTTTTCATAAGATAGAACCAAGTCGGGCAGGGGAAATGTAGATATAGTAATGTAGGTTGAGAGGAGACAAGTGAAAGCAACAAAGGGCAGTAGACTATATCTATTTCCTTCCACAGATGCTGCCTGACCTGTTGAGCTCCCTCAGGAACTCATATTTTGCTCCAAATTCCAGCATTTGCAGTTTCTTGCATTTCCTGTCTGTCTTCTGAAATGGCTATTCTCCAGACTCAAATACCAAAGAAGTCAGGGAATCAAATAAGAGAGTCATAAGTTGCACATGGACCCTGAATTGGATTGGGCTTCAACTGAGGCAAGATCCCAGTGCAAACAATACAGCAAAGGACTTATAAATCCAATCCAATTTCACTGCCAGCCTTACTACGATAAAATTGATGAACTAGGGGCAAAATAAGCTGTAGGAAGTTGTAAACTCAGTCAGATCCATTGTGGGCACTAGCCTCTCCAGCATCCAGGACACCTTCAAGGAACAATGCCTTTAAAAGGCAACTTCCATCATTAAAGAGCCCCTTCACAGGACACGCCCTCTTCTCATTGCTACCATCAGGGAGGTGGTGTGTGTGTGTGCGTGTGTGTGTGTATATATATATATATATATATATATATATATATATATACACACACCTGATTCCGATACAATTTGAAATGTTTGCACAGTCTTACCTGTTTACATGTGGAGACTTCTATTTCCCACTCCTTTTCTTCAGCAAAACGAAATTGCGCAAATGAATCACCTGTAATAAAACAAAGGCATAATTAAGCCTGACAAATTCTAGTTACATTTCAATTCACAGAAATCTTTTTCTATCAATCATACATGTCAAACAGTAATCACATTCTAAACACAAGAGATTCTGCAGATACTGGAAATACAGAGTAACACACACAGAATGCTGGAGGAACTCAGCAGGTCAACTTTACGGGCTGAGACCCTTCAGCAGAAATCACATTCTTACTATCTCACATAAATGGGGAATAGAATCATTGATCTTACATAAAATTATATTTAAAAAAATGATTTTAAAATATCAGTTGATTATTTTACAAATGTACATAATTATCCTACAATGTTGAAATGTTACCTAAAGCATACAGTACTTTTATATTGAAATTTAATTTCAATTTCCAAATTGAAACATTTTTTTAAAATTTGAATTCTAAAAGGCACATTAGTACAATCTGGCAAAAAGGTTTTGAAATATTATCTCCTATGAGAAAGTACTTGCATTTTGTACAGCACCTTTCACAGCCACTAAAGTACTTTTGAAATTTAATCATTGCCGCTAATGTGGTCAATCATATATCAAACTCCAATGAGAGATGATGATGTAAACAACCAGATAATCTGTTTATTAATGTTGGTTGAATGTTGGAAAAGTGCCCCATTTGTTACAATACTACCTTGGACTTTTGTTTTACATATCCACGGAAGATCCCAGACTAAAATATCATCCAAAATCCAGCACTTTCTGGCAATGCCATATTCTTTCAGTAATATAATTACAGCCAGGATAATGCATTCATATCTATGGCACAAGGCTTGAATTTTATCAGCATATTCACCAGTGAAAATATTCATATTAAGCTATAGCATTTAAAATCATAATGATTATCACTCAATTTGCCTGCCTATTTTTTTGAAATATAAACAGAATTCTAAATTATCATAAAGTATACAACCATCTTCAAATTTAAATGTAGTTATTGCTTGAATGTTCAGAATAGCTATTAATGAAGGCAGTCCCAAGTTTTCAACAGCATCGATTTACACCTAGATACTTGGGGACAAATTTAATTCCCAATGATTTTTCTTCATCAGATTTACGCTATACTGATTACTAAAGCCTATATCACCACAGCCCAGTGGCTTTACACTCAATTGCACAGCTTGTCTTTGGCATAGCTTGATTCTCAGGGACTAGTTTTTGTGCCCCAGCTTTCAGGATTTACAATGCGAAGTCTAGCCTTCTTATCTCAGAAGCAGCTTCGCAGACCTGTGATAAGCTAGTTCAACAACTATATAGCCAGGGAAGACAGCCAGATTTAATAATTTAAATGCCAGAAGCTGGCCTACAGATACGAGTATCCAAGCAGCACAAACATAAAATATCAATTACTTTTAACAGCATATGAAATATCTGTGTACTTACACAAAGGCGAATTTTCTCTTCAGTACCCATTGCTCTGAGCAATAATTCAACAAATAATGTGACACTTTGAATAAACTAGGACTTTATTTCTTGGAACGTAGAAGATTGAGAGGAGATTTGATAGAGGTATACAAAATTATGAGGGGTGTAGATAGGGTAAATGCAAACAGGCTTTTTCCACCGAGGTTGGGTGGAACTACAAGCACAGGTCATGGGTTAAGGGTGCAAGGTGAAAAGTTTAAGGGGACATGAAGGGAAACTTCTTCACTCAGAGGGTTGCGAGAATGTGGAACGAGCTGTCAGCATAAGCGGTGTCAGTGAGCTTGATTTCAGCATTTAAGAGAAATCTGGATAGGTACATGGATGGTAGGGGCATGGAGGACTATGGTCCCGGAGCAAGTCGATGGGAGTAGGTAGTTTAAATAGTTTTGAATAGACTAGATGGGCTGAAGGGCCTATTTCTGTGCTATACTTTTCTAAACCTGCCCACAATGCTAAATTCATTCAAATCATCAAGCTGTCCATTCTAGATAGTGCTGCTTACTTTCCACCTGCTTTGTTAAGGTAGAGTGACCTTTCTAAGTCCACCCAGGAAATAGCACTGTAACACGTTCAGTTCCAGTTCACACACAAAAGTGTTCCGCTTTAGTGTGGCAGTGCTGTGTTACCAAAACTAACAAAATCTTAACAGTCATACAATTGATTGTCATCAGGTCTGGAACTGTTCACCTGTTTTTGACATCAAGATGAAGAGAAGCAAAGATCAGAGGGAAAGGAGAGATAGAAGGACAGACTGGGGCGGGGGAAGAGGAAGATTTGCAAAGGGTGAGGCAGCACAAAAAGAAAGGGTAGCAAATGTCTGAAAGTTTCTGACAACTCCCCCACTCTTAGGGGTGTGGAGGCCATTTAATTAGAGAAATTTAAGGTGGAAATAAATATTTGAAAAAATATCGCCTACACACACAGTTGGAGAAAATAAGGTAAACAGCGGGCCGTCATCATGCTATTCTCAACAATTCCTTCTTTCCCTTCAGCGTATGTTACCATTATGCAAAAAAAAAGCTGAGACTAATTATTCCAGCAGCAAATTGTAGACAGGAGACTCCAAGAACAAACAGTGGCCTGCAAAATTATAGTCATAGAGTCATAAAACACTACAGCATACAAACAGGCCCTTCAGGCCATCTAGTTCATCCCATCGACCTGCACCCAGACCACGGCCCTCCGTACCCTTCCCACCCATGGAATTGAATAGAAATCCAAATTTCTCTTCTATGTTGATATCAAACTCACACCCACCACTCTCACCACTCTGAGTGAAGACTTCCTCCTCATATCTTATTTACATCTTTCCTGTAGGTAGGTGATCAAAACTGCACACAGCATTCCAATCTAGGCCTCACCAACATCTTGTACAATTTTAACATAACATTCCAACTCCTGTATTCAATAAACACACATCAAAGTTGCTGGTGAACGCAGCAGGCCAGGCAGCATCTGTAGGAAGAGGTGCAGCAAGCTCCCCTGGAAGAGATTTATTGTGTTTTTTATGGGACATCAGATCTGACTGCACCTCTTCCTACAGATGCTGCCTGGCCTGCTGCGTTCACCAGCAACTTTGATGTGTGTTGCTTGAATTTCCAGCATCTGCAGAATTCCTGTTGTTTCCTGTATTCAATACATTGATTTATGAAGGCCAATGTGCTAAAAGCTTTCTTTATGAACCTATCTATCCGTGGAATTAGGGATCTGTATGCACAGATTTCTCTGTTCTACTGCACTCTTCAGTGCCCCATCGCTCACCGTATTAAGACCTACCCTAGCTTGACCTCCCAAAGCACAAGATCTCACACTTGCCTGCATTAAGTTCCCATTTTTCTGCCTATATTTCCAGCTGGTCCAGATTCTGCTGTGTGCTTTAATAGTCTTCCTCACTACACCCCCCATCTTGGTGCCATCCACAAATTTGTTGATCCAGTTTACCACCTTATCACCCAGACGATCGATATAGATGACAAACAACAACGGAACCAGCAACAATTCCTGCAGCACACCACTATTCATTCACAGGTCTCCAGTTAGAGAGGCAACCATCTACAACCTCTCTCTGGCTTCTTCTGCAAAGCCAGTGTCTAATCACATTTACTACCTCCTCTTCAATGCCAAACAACTGAGCCTGCTTGACTAACCCCATGTGGGACCTTGTCCATGTAAGCAATACCCACTGTCTTGTCTTCGTCAACTTTCCGGGTAACTTCCTTGAAAAACTCTCTAAAATTGGTTAGATATGATTTACCACACACAAAGCCATGTTGACTAACCTGAATCAGTCCCATATTCTAATGGAGGTATTCTAAGGGACTGGAGGTATAAGTTTTAAATACTTATATATCCGGTCCCTTAGAATACCTTCCAATAACTTTCCCACTACTGATGTCAGGCTCACCGATCTATATCTTCCTGGGTTCTTCTTAAAAGTCTTTCTTAAACAATGGAACAACTATCCTCCAATCCTCCGGCACCTCACACATGGCTTAAGATGTGCAATTTCTGCACTAATCTTCCACAGGGTCCAAGGGAACACCTTGTCAGGCCCTGGAGATTTATCCACCCTAATTTGTTAAAAGACAGCAAACACCTCCTCCTCTGTAATCTGTATGGTGTCAATTACTTCACTGCTGCATTGCTTCACATCTATAGACTGTGTCTATTTCCCAAGTAAATACAATCCAAAAGATCTCCCCATCTCTTTTGGCTTCATGCATAGGTTACTAGTCTTATCTTCCAGAGGACCAACTGTGTCCCTTGATATCCTTTTGACCTAATGTATCTGAAGAAGCCCTTAGCATTCTCCTTCACATTATCTGCTAGAGCAACCCCATGTCTCCTTTTATCTCTCCTGATTTTCTTAAGTGTTCTCTTGCATTTCTTATACTCAAGTACCTCACTTGTTCCTACCTGCCTTTACCTGCTTTCCACCTCCTTCTTTTCCTTAACCACGGCTTCAATATCTCTCGAAAACCAAGGTTCCCTACACCTATTCCCCTTGCCTTTTATTCTGACAGGATCATATAAACTCTGTACCCTCAAAATTTCACTTTTGAAGGTCTCCCACTTACCAAGTACACTTTCGCCTGAAAACAGTCTGTCCCAATCCTTCTCCATAATTATCTTGAAATTAATGGCGTTATGATCACTAGATGCAAGGTGATTCCCCTTCGTGACACAATGGTGACACAAACTTCCATCACCTGCCCTGTCTCATTCCCTAATAGGAGATCAAGTATCCCCCCTCTCTCTAGTTGGGACTTCTATGTACCGATTAAGGAAGCTTTCCTGAACACATTTGACAAACTCCTTCCCATACAGCCCTTTTACAGTATGGGACTTTCAGTCAATATGTGGAAAGTTAAAGTCACCAACCATCACAACTTTATGTTTCTTGCAACAGTCTGTGATCTCTCTACAAATTTGTTCCTCTAAATCTCGCGGACTGTTGGGTGGTCTTTAATATAATCCCATAAACATGGTCATACCATTTTTATTCCTCAGTTCTACAAATGAGGCCTTACTAGACAAGTTTGCCAGTCTGTCATGACATTTTCCCCGACTAGTAAGATCACTCCTCTTGCTCTACCATGTCTAAAACAACAGAACTCTGAAGCATTGAGCTGCCAGTGCTGCCCTTCCTGCAACCCTCACTAATGGCTACAATGTCATAATTCCACGTGCTGATCCATGCCCCAAACGCATCGTCTTTCCTACAATAACCCTTCTGTTGAAATATATGCAGCTGTGAACATTAGTCCCACTGTGCTCAACGCTTTGATTCCTGACCTTGTATGTAGGATTATCAACATCTTTCTTCACAACCACTCCACTAGTTCTGGTGCTCTGTTTCCCATCCCTTTGCAATTCTAGTTCTATAAACGCCCAGCAGGTCAGGCCATGTTGAGGGGGAGAGGGAGGGGGAGGGGGAGAGGTTAATACTGAGATGAGGAACTATCCCACTCCTCATCCCATTCCCACTCTGGTCTCTCGGTTTTTGGCTTCCTGTACTGTTACAGTGAAGCCCAACGCAAGGCTTGAGGAACACCTCTGGGTACTTTGCTGCCTTGTAGCCTCAATAATGAATTCATTTACTTCAGGTAACTTGATTTCCCTGTCTGCATCAGTCATGCAGCTGGAATAATATCTCAGCTTTTTTCCCCCTTTCTTCCTCTCTCTGGGAGTGGAGAACATCCCCAGCCTGACCTGCTGGGCTCCTGCTCTGCATTTCACTTTTGGAGAATGTTCTCACACTCTAACCTCCCACCCACTCATTGCGCAGCTAACCTTATTTACAGCTGATCGCGTTGTCAGTGACGTTCTTTCTCCCCAACCCTCCCTGTAGCTCTAAAAGCTATTTTGTCTCCTTCCCAGTTCTGACGGACACCGCTTCAAGGGTCTAAAACGTTGACCCTGTTTCTCTATCCATATTTGTGGCCTGACCTGTTGGGTATTTCTGGCATTTTATGCTTTTGATTTAGATTTCCAGCAACTGGAGTTATTTGATTTTCTTACAAATTATGTTTGCTTTTGAGATTTGTAGAATATTCTTGCATTTTCTATACTGGCAAGTCATCAATTTCAAGAAAAGTTTCTTGACTCATATTACAAGGAAAGGTCAAGAGCCAGGAAAGGTCAACACCACTATGTTCCTACTTAATCATTTTCATATTTTTGATAATGTATATAGAACACAGATTAGGTATATGAACATAGCAACCTCACAACATTGGTGCTGACCATGATGCCAATTTAAACTACTCCCACCTGCCAACACATGGTCTATGTTCCTCCATTTTCTGAATACCATGCAGCTCTTGAAATGCCTCTTAAATGACATTTTCCAATTCTTGGTCTTCCTACCTTTTCTCTTTGGAGGAATAAAGGAATTTTTTCCTTTATGGACTTGTTTCAAGAAGGCCGATTGATATCCTTTGAGAAATTAGTAACTAAATATTCTCTCTCATATTCACATTTTTTGCAATATCTTCAGGTCAGACATTTCTTATATTTAAGTAATTTTCCATATATACAAGACTCTGACCTGTTAGACATCATTTTAAAAATGAACCCTTTAGTGAAAGGTTTTGTTGGGAAAATTTATAATTTACTATTACAACAGGATAACTATCCTTTACTTAAGATTAAGCAAGATTGGGAAAGAGAGCTTAACATGACCTTGATAACAGAGGATTGGCTGCGAATTTTGAAGCTGGTTAACCCTTCTTCCATTTGCGCCAGTCATTCTCTAATTCAATTTAAAATTGTACATCGTTATTATTTGACAAAGGAGAGATTATCTAAAATATTTCCTAATGTAAATAGTCAGTGTGATAGATGCAACACTGAGATAGCAACATTGACACATATGTTTTGGTCGGCTCTGTATTGAAACAATTTTGGAAATCTACTTTTTCTACAATTTCTAAAGTTTTAAAAATCAATTTACAACCTAATAAATTGACAGTTTAGTTGGTATAATTCCTCAACATATTCACGGTATTTCTATATCAGACCAATACTTAATTACATTATTGGCTAGAAGGGCTATTTTATTAAAATGGAAAGATGCCTCTGCTCCCACTTTGATACAATGGTTCTCTCAGGTGATGTTATGTCTTAGTTTGGAAAAAATCAGGTCGAACTTTTGATCCTAGATTTGACTTCGAGAAAGGTGGGGTTCTTTTGCCCGTTATTATCATTTGATTTGAGTTAATAAAGATGGTCCTTTTCTGATGCTTGGGTATATGGATTTGGTTGGAGGATTGGTGTCTTCTTTTTATGGAAGCTTGTATGGCATATAGCTCCAGGTTTACGTTCCAAATGGGGTTTTTTTCCCTTTTTTTTGTTATCAGGGGTTTTTTTTCTATTCTAGTTAGTAGGAGTTTTTTTTTTCTTTCTTTCCTTTCTTCCATTAAAAAAAAAGCTTTAACTGTTTTTTATTATTATTGATATACTGTTCAGCTTGGTTGATAGTTTAACTCTTATTCTACATTTAGATATGTCTTGATTATTTTGATGCATTTTTCTCTGTTGTTGATTTACAATAGTAATTAATAAAAAGATTTAAAAAGAAAAAGAAATGCCTCTTAAACCCTGCTATCATATCTGCTTTCACCACCTTTCCAAGCAGCATGTTAGAGACACCTACCACTTACTGCACTAAAAAAAATTGCTTCAGAAAACACTCTAAACTTTCCCCCTCTCATCTAAAAGTGATGCCCTCTAGTAATAGATGTTTCCACCCAAGGAAACAGACTGTGATTATCTATACTATCTTTGTGTCTTATCATCTTATAAACTTCAATCAGGTCACCACTCAGCTTCCAACACTCCAGAGAAAATAATCCAAGTTTGTCCAACCTCTCCTTAAAGATTTAAGTCTCTAATCCAGGCAGCAGCTGAACCTCTTTTGCATCCTCTCCAAAGCTTCTGCTTCCTTTCTGTAACATGACAAGAGGACTGCACACAATATTCCACACGCAGCCTAAGTTTTATACAAGCAACACACATAAAAATTACTGGTGAATGCAGCAGGCCAGGCAGCATCTATAGGAAGAGATACAGTCGACGTTTCGGGCCGAGACCCTTCGTCAGGACTAACTTATACATTTGCATTAGATTATATACGGCAAATGAAAGATTTTTGGAGTACATAGAAGCCTAGATAATCCAAAAGGCACAGTTAATCACACCTCATAAAGGATATAACGTTGAGAAATCTTTTCCAAACAGAATATGATCGAACCACCCTCAGATTTCAAATGAACTGAAGTGTTTCAGACCTCCACGAGGACCACAACCTTGTCGCGGTTTGGAGGCTTGCATACCTCAGTGAACTATGCTGGGTGGAGTCAGGGTCTTATGCTTTGGCTCTTGCTAGAATCACCCATGCCAAACAGGTCAAAGGGTACAGGCCAGACTGAGAGGTCCACCAGACCTTCAGGGGTGGGAGTTCAGCTTGGGGCTAACAACCCTGACCAGTAAAACAACACTGTTATGGAAACAGCAATGAAGAATGCTTCTACATCTGAGTGCGACGGTATTCCTGAGTCTCCGCCTGGAATTTGCACGACTAACAGTAGTGAAAACCGAGAGGAAGCTACTGACACGATAAAGGAAATCCTGAACACCACCAGAGATGGGAGAACCTTCATTGTTACCCTAAACACCAGTGGCATAACGGGCAGTAAGTAGGAAGTGTTTCAGAGGGCATTTCTCTAAACAATTCCTGCTGTACCAATGATATAGCAAGGAAGAGTGAAGAGGTCCTGGACAGTGAGTATAGAAAGCTTGGTAGGAAGTTGAAAAGCAGGACCTCGAGGGTGGTAATCTCAGGATTGCTACCTGTGCTAGGTGCCAGTGAGGGTAGGAATAGGATGCTCTGGAGGAGGAACAAGTGGCTGAGGAACTGGTGTAGGGAGCAGGGTTTCAGATTTCAGGATAATTGGGACCTCTTCTGGGGCAGGTGGGACCTGTACAAGAGAGACAGGTTACACTTGAACTACAGGGGGACCAATATCCTTTCAGGGAGGTTTGTTAATGCTATTGGGGGGGCTTTAAACTAGATTTGCAGGGGGATGGGAACCACAGTACCAGAGCTGACAGTGTGGCTGGGGTGAAAATAAATGATGTTAAAAGTTCAAGCAAATCCGCTAATAGAAAGGTTGTGAGTGGTGGTAAAAATCTTCTGAGGTGTATATATTTCAATGCTAGGAGTATTGCGGGGAAGGCGGATGAGTTGAGGGCGTGGATTGTCACGTGGAATTATGACGTTGTAGCAATTAGTGAAACTTGGCTACAGGAGGGGCAGGACTGGCAGCTTAATATTCCAGGGTTCCGACATTTCAGATGTGATCGAGGCAAAGGAATGAAAGGTGGGGGAGTGGCATTGCTTGTTAGGGAAAATATTACAGCAGTGCTCAGGCAGGACAGATTTGAGGGCTTGTCTACTGAGTCCTTGTGGGTGGAGCTGAGAAACAGGAAAGGTATGGCCACATTAGTGGGATTGTATTACAGACCACCCAATAGTCAAAGAGAATTGGAAGTGCAAACCTGCAGAGAGATAGCAGGCAACTGCAGGAAACATAAAGTTGTGGTGGTAGGGGATTTTAATTTTCCATATATTAATTGGGTCTCCCATACTGTTAGGGGTCTAGATGGTTTAGAGTTTGTAAAATGTGTTCAGGAAAGTTTTCTAAATCAATATATAGAGGGACCAACTAGAGGGGATGCATATTGGATCTCCTGTTAGGAAACGAGTTAAGACAAGTGACAGAAGTCTGTGTAGGGGAGCACTTTGGTTCCAGTGATCATAACACCATTAGTTTCAACTTGATCATGGACAAGGATAGATCTGGTCCTAGGGTTGAGGTTCTTAACTGGAAGAAGGCCAAATTTGAAGAAATGAGAAAGGATCTAAAAAGCGTGGATTGGGACAGGTTGTTCTCTGGCATGGATGTGATCGGTAGGTGGGAAGCCTTCAAAGCAGAAATTTTGAGAGTGCAGAATTTGTATGTTCCTGTCAGGATTAAAGGCAAGGTGAATAGGAATAAGGAACCTTGGTTCTCAAGGGATATTGCAACTCTGATAAAGAAGAAGAGGGAGTTGTATGACGTGTATAGGAAGCAGGGAGTAAATAAGGTGCTTGAGGAGTATAAGAAGTGCAAGAAAATACTTAAGAAAGAAATCAGGAGGGCTAAAAGAAGACATGAGGTTGCCTTGGCAGTCAAAGTGAAGGATAATCCAAAGAGCTTTTACAGGTATATTAAGAGCAAAAGGATTGTAAGGGATAAAATTGGTCCTCTTGAAGATCAGAGTGGTCGGCTATGTGCGGAACCAAAGGAAATGGGGGAGATCTTAAATAGGTTTTTTGCGTCTGTGTTTACTAAGGAAACTGGCATGAAGTCTATGGAGTTAAGGGAAACAAGTAGTGAGATCATGGAAACTGTACAGATCGAAAAGGAGGAGGTCCTTGTTGTCTTGAGGAAAATTAAAGTGGATAAATCTCCGGGACCTGACAGGGTGTTCCCTCGGACCTTGAAGGAGACTAGTGTTGAAATTGCAGGGGCCCTGGCAGAAATATTTAAAATGTCGCTGTCTACAGGTGAGGTGCCGGAGGATTGGAGAGTGGCTCATGTTATTCCGTTGTTTAAAAAAGGATCGAAAAGTAATCCGGGAAATTATAGGCCAGTAAGTTTAACGTCGGTAGTAGGTAAGTTATTGGAGGGAGTACTAAGAGACAGAATCTACAAGCATTTGGATAGACTGGGACTTATTAGGGAGAGTCAACATGGCTTTGTGCGTGGTAGGTCATGTATGACCAATTTATTGAAGTTTTTCGAGGAGGTTACCAGGAAAGTGGATGAAGGGAAGGCAGTGGATATCGTCTACATGGACTTCAGTAAGGCCTTTGACAAGGTCCCGCATGGGAGGTTAGTTAGGAAAATTCAGTCGCTAGGTATACATGGAGAGGTGGTAAATTGGATTAGACATTGGCGCGATGGAAGAAGCCAGAGAGTGGTGGTAGAGAATTGCTTCTCTGAGTGGAGGCCTGTGACTAGTGGTGTGCCACAGGGATCAGTGCTGGGTCCATTGTTATTTGTCATCTATATCAATGATCTGGATGATAATGTGGTAAATTGGATCAGCAAGTTTGCTGATGATACAAAGATTGGAAGTGTAGTAGACAGTGAGGAAGGTTTTCAGAGCCTGCAGAGGGACTTGGACCAGCTGGAAAAATGGGCTAAAAAATGGCAGATGGAGTTTAATACTGACAAGTGTGAGGTATTGCACGTTGGAAGGACAAACCAACGTAGAACATACAGTTAGTCCTGACGAAGGGTCTCGGCCTGAAACGTCGACTGTACCTCTTCCTAGAGATGCTGCCTGGCCTGCTGCGTTCACCAGCAACTTTTATGTGTGTTGCTTGAATTTCCAGCATCTGCAGAATTCCTGTTGTTTGCGTAGGACATACAGGGTTAATGGTAAGGCACTGAGGAGTGCAGTAGAACAGAGGGATCCGGGAATACAGATACAAAATTCCCTAAAAGTGGCGTCACAGGTAGATAGGGTCGTAAAGAGAGCTTTTGGTACATTGGCCTTTATTAATCAAAGTATCGAGTGTAAGAGCTGGAATGTTCTGATGAGGTTGTATAAGGCATTGGTGAGGCCGAATCTGGAGTATTGTGCTCAGTTTTGGTCACCAAATTACAGGAAGGATATAAATAAGGTTGAAAGAGTGCAGAGAAGGTTTACAAGGATGTTGCCGGGACTTGAGAAACTCAGTTACAGAGAAAGGTTGAATAGGTTGGGACTTTATTCCCTGGAGCGTAGAAGAATGAGGGGAGATTTGAGAGGTATATAAAATTATGATGGGTATAGATAGAGTGAATGCAAGCAGGCTTTTTCCACTGAGGCAAGGGGAGAAAAAAACCAGAGGACATGGGTTTAGGGTGAGGGGGGAGAAGTTTAAAGGGAACATTGGGGGGGCTTCTTCACACAGAGAGTGGTGGGAGTATGGAATGAGCTGCCAGACGAGGTGGTAAATGCGAGTTCTTTTTTAATATTTAGGAATAAATTGGACAGATACATGGATGGGAGGTGTATGGAGGGATATGGTCCGTGTGCAGGTCAGTGGGACTAGGCAGAAAATGGTTCGGCACAGCCAAGAAGGGCCAAAAGGCCTGTTTCTGTGCTGTAGTTTCTATGGTTTCAATGGTCTATGTTCCATCTATTCATTTAAGGAGTTTCTCAAATACATGCAGCACACAGGATATAAATATCTAACCACCTCTGATTTTACTGGAACTGGCCCCATTAGTTAGACTCACCCTTCTTTTGAAAATTGGTTTGAAGTAGATTAAAGGGGCACCTGGGGACTTGGTGAATGATGGTACCAGTATTTCATCACCTTAACCATTAAGACTGAAGGATAGCGAAAGAAACAAATAAAGAAGAGTAAATTATACTGAAACTAGATACAGAGCGAAATAAAGAGGGGATTAAAATGCTAAGAGACAAAAAAACACTTGAAAACTTTACAGAGACAAAAATAACCCTGAAAACTTTACAGTTAAGATTTTTCAAAAACAGAGTCATAAAGAGACATAACATGCAGAAACAAGCTTTTTGACCCACTGGTCCATGCTGTCCATCAAGCAGTCAATACACTAAAACTATGTTAATCACATACTTTATTCTGGCTAGCTCACCCACATCCTATCACTCACCGATACAATAGAGAGAATTTTGGGTGGCCCATTAACCTACCAAAATGCACATTTTTGGGATGCGATAAGAATGCAGAACATTCGGAGGACCTACATGGTGATATGGAGAAGGTATAAACCCCAAACAGGCAGCATCTGAGGTCAGGGTTCAATCTGGGTCTCTGGGGCCAAGAGCAGCAATTTTACAGCACCACTACTGCGCCAGTCTTAATTTTAAGTTGTGGTCATTAGTTATCGCATTAATTAGTCATTAATGCATACATTTATCAAATTTTTGTCATTCACAAAAATGCAAATAGCTCAGTAAATAGTGACTCATAATTTAGTTATATCTTTGTTACCACAAGCTAATGAATAATTTGCACAATAATAACAAAAGTATCATCAAATTTAATTTTACTTTGACAGCAAATAGAGAAAAAAAATCACGTTTAATTGTTAATATACAGAGAAAGATATTTTGTTTAATCACTGAAGTGTACAAAGTATCTGAGGTTTGCTTTATATATTAACCTGTATATTGAAAAAGGATCTAGTGCTTTCCTGGAGTATATGATGAATAAATTCTTCTCTGGCTTCCAGCCGGGAGCAGGTATTGATTATACGTTTCAATGACAAACTCTGCCATCTTCATCAGGGATGATGCCTATTGAAGATGGCAGAGTTTGCCATTGAAGTGTTGGTTAAAATCGATACTTGTACCCAGCTGGAAGCCTAAGAAGAGCCTGGATATTATTTATTGAATTTTTCAGGAGAGCATTAATTACTACCATTCCACTGTAAATTCAGAGATGGGACTGTGCAATGGGCTGGATTAATCAGATCCAAGTTATCCGAGCGTTCAGGAGATGTGGTAAAATTGTGCAACCACACCAAAGTAACTTCAACCTAATTTATCATTTAAAAAAAAGGCACAAATAAACCATGCAAAATGCTACATAGCAAGTCACAAAGATTTCAGGGCTCAAGATTCTTGGTCATCCCTGTTGTCGGGGGAATTCCAACTCACTCATAAAACCACCATGATCGCAATTTCCAATCCTTGGTTGAAGTCCACACAGACACACAGAGAAAGACGAACTCATTAATCATTTGTCTCAACACAGCCTGCTTTTTTTTAAAACACATCCTGTGTCCATTAACACAGTTTTCAGCGTACCCTCATAAATCAAATAGACACTTTGATGATCACTCTCCATAATCTTGTAGCACACAACATTCCTTGGACTTACAAAAGGACATTAATGTCTATATACATAAACAATAAGCTCGAATGTAGACACTAAGAAAGAATCCACCAACCCAGCCCTCAAAGTGACCAACAGACATTTAGTCACTCACAGACAATAACAGACCATAAGACTATAAAACTTAGAAGCAGAATTAGGCCATTCAGCCCATCAAGTCTTTTCCAGTGTTTACAGACCTACAGTATTTGCTCTGAACAGACACTTCACAAACATTACCCACTATCAGACCACACATGCAAGACGATCAGAAAGAGCTAAGTTGTCACTTTGACTTTCCAGGCATTCATCCAATGTTCTACGAAATCTAATTTCACATTTCACCCCTTGAATGTCTGGCAGTATAAAGTCGCACAGAACTTTTCCTTCTGCTTAAAATGAAGAATACCTATTAATAGCCCTTGGATGGCTAGAACCAATATTATCACCATAATTAAAATTTGAGAAATTATACAGATCCAAGTATAAACCTCAATATTCACATTAAAATAAAGGTCCTCATCTGTAAAAGGGGGGCAGGGTGGAATTAACAACGTCTCATTGACCATTCAAACAGAATGAGTAAGATTTACAAATTCTACATTGTGATCAGGGATGCAAGAGTCAGATTACAATCAATTTATCACTTGTTTCACAAAAAAAACTATATGAGGCCAGTCACTCTAGGTTTACAACATTCCCTCACACTTAAAGGCCCCCAGCATATCATATAATGTACATCTTTTCCCCAAAGAATAATACCACTTTTACAAATTACAAAGTTATCAGTGGCTTGTTAGGTTAACAGAAATCCAACATCCAACAAAACACAAGACAAGCACTGAAATAGAACAAAACAACATTCTGACAGGAACACTTCAAAACAAAAGTGGATAGATAGTTAGAAATGTTTTCATTCCCTGTTACCCATGTCCACACAGAGAGGATGAGACTCATCCTCCTACCATCACCCAGTATGTATTTCCTTGTCCTTTGGCTCCATTGGAGGGGAGGTAGGGTATGTCACTCATAATATAGCACCCTTGCAGAACTGAATTGTCTCTTTATCAGCACGTTCAGTTGTGCTATCACGAACAAAAGGAATAGATCATCCTGTAATTAACAAAAAGGGAGTGCCTCCCTTCAAAATGAGATTGTTCAAATTTTACAAAGCACGGGGAAGGACAGGTAATCAACTAAACAAAGTCATGGCAGGAGTAAGTAAATACATTTGCTGTTTTAATAGGCCATTCATTTGTTCAACCTGAAAGTGAAAACAATTATTGGATTGAATTTCAAGTAGATCGCCATATGCATAAACAAGATGTTCTAATCCCCAAAGTGTCCACCGTAAGTACTGGAATCACTTCTGTAAAGGAAGGGGACTGAATAGTCTGTTGCCAAATCTGAGCAGAGGCATACCCATGGTGTAAGGCAGCCAAGGGTCATTTTACAAGCTATCAGTCCTTGGTTTTTAAAATTAGCTACAATTCCCTACTGCTGTACGAGTACATCGGTGGGAAGGAATAATCCACACAGCCTAGACTACTCCACAGTACTCTGTACCAACAAATGACCAGAAGGCTCATGGAACTACCAGACGAGCGGCCATTATGGTATTTGAGGCTGAGGACCGCATCAACACAAGCGAGTTTGTCAGCATCATTGTTAAATCAAATCATGTTTCAAATGGATGTCGAATTGGTAACGTGCTGATTGCCTCCAAGTGTCCTTCCATAACTCCACTCTCCAGAAGATACACCCCATAAAAGTACAAGTCTGCTGGTTCCACTGGGACAGCCAGACAGCAAGTCCATTAGCAACAGCCCAAAAATCGGAATAAATATGGGCTTCTTCGGGTTCATGCATAATGACAGTACGCACTGCTACAAACTCTGCATATTTACTCGGCCCATCAGAGCCTCCCTTTTTCAAAACTTGCTGTGTGAGAGGATTAACAACAACAGCCTTCCAAACACAATGAGCATTCTTCCACATCACAGAGCCATCGGTGAACCAGGCATGCTGCCGTTGAGCAGGAGTAAGAAGATCAAAGTCAAGACTTCCACCAGAGTAGTTTCAGGTGAAGGTGTCAAAGCCTGAGGGGATTCAGCGACCAGTTCATGTACTTTATTAATTCTGTCTGGTCCCTTTGATGCTCATTCTGAAATACATCATTTCCACTTAACAACTGAACTCTGTTGTGCACCCCCCCTACCTTATGAGTGAGTGTGTCAGAGAGTACCCACCCCATGATGGGAAGGTCAGGGCGTACTCCATGGTGGTCACCTCCATGCTGCTGCGGCTATGAAGACTGCCCCAGCTGCTGTGCTCCTTGCCTGCTAATATAATGAACTGATAAGGCTTTGGCTACTCTGGGCTGCTCCAGGGTTTGGATCTGAGGACTCAATTTTGGTTGGGAATGCTGTTGTTTGCTTCAAATATTTTCATGATTTTGTTTTCTCTTGTGCATTGAATGTTGTTGGTCTTTATTTTTTGTTTTTATTCTTTGTTTTCTTTAATTGGGTTCTTTCAGATTTCTCGTTTTGTGGCTACCAGTGAGCATGCAAATCTCAAGGTTGTATCGTTTATACTTGGATAATAAACGGATCTCGAATCTTTAGAGAGATGAGAGAATGTCCCATCTGTGTTTCAGTCTCTGTCAAAGCCCAGCAGCAGGCAAGAAGTTATTTCTCAAATGCAGTGTATCTGAAGACAGCATCAGGAAGCTTTTGGAACCACAAACCCAGAGGCATGTTCCTTCCACCATACTTCTACCATGGGCTCTGGACAGCCACATCAACGTTAACAGAAACTTGCAATTCAAAGGGGAGGCCCTCACAATGAGGAGATTGAGGTAATGCAGAGGCGACAGCCTCAAAAACTGATGTTGTTTGGGGCCCCAATACAAAACTACATTTCTTTCTGGTCATAGCGTACAAGGGTTGGTGGAGCATAGTCAAATGCAGTATGTAGTGCTGCCAGTATCCCAAGAGGCCAACAAAGCCAAAATAAGGTCCATGACATAGCGTTACCAACAAAACAGGAAGCCCTTTCATCCTGGGGGGGAGGAGTGCTATGCCTAGGATCTGATTTCCAACCTTATCAGGAATGATCCTATCGTTTTTAGTCCATTGTATTCATAGAAAATGAACAATCGCAGCTGGGTCCTGTACTTTATCGGGGTTAATTTCCCATCCCCTCGATCGCAGGTGATCAAAGTATTAAGGCTTTGGAAACCTCCTCTTCAGAGGGTCCCTGCAATAGCACATCATCTATATAATCAGCTACTTTAATGCTGGGGTACAGGACATAGTCAACAAATCCTGCGCTACGACGTTACGGCAAATAGTAGGACTATGGACATATGCCTGTGGAAGACATGAAAAGGTGTACTGAGGGCCATTCCACGTAAAAGCAAACTGATCTTGGGACTGCTCAACAATAAGGATGGAGAAGAAGGCACTAGCCAAATCAGTAACAGCAGAATAACTGTCAGCCCCACTAGAGAAGTCCTCAATCAGGATCACAACATCTGGAACAGCTGTGGCCTGCAGAGGGGCAAGCCGATTTGACTGGTGATAATCAATGGTCATACACCATGAAGCATCAGGTTTCTGAACTAGCCAGACAGAGCTATTAAAAGGGGATGTGGCAGGATTAAGAACCCCCAATTTAGAAGGGATTCGACTGTCTCATTTCCTTATGCCCTCCCGGGAGCCAATGTTGCTTAGCAATCACTATGTGCAATGGCAAGGGTATAAAGACAGGTTCCCATTTTGACTTTCCAACCAGAATAGACACCTTCCTAATACCAAAAGCAAATTTGCCAAAGGGTGTCGTGATCGAAGTTCCCCTTAACAAATCAATTCCCAAAATGGTTTCAGGTACCTGGGAGATGAGCATGGGACAGACCAAGGAGATACAGCGAGGTGGGCCTTTTGTTCGTACAGCATCCATAACCGATCCTCCATATCCCTGGATACGGATTCAGAGTTCCATGCAATAAGTAACCTCAGCCTCCACCAGGCTGATTCGCTGCCTCGTATTTACTGTGTGAACACCAAAGGGTAATAGCTATGTATGGCTTCAGGTTTCCCCCGGGACACCGGAAATGAGTTTCCATAGCAAATTGGTAGTCCCAGAGCTTTAACCATACCCCTAGGTGACGGGTTGAGTAACACGCCTTCCAAGGTTCAATTCACAGGTCTGAATATAACTAGGGAACATTCCACTTTTTGGGATTAATGTTACATTTTGGTGTGGGGCAGAAAAGCAACCAATCCCTTTGACTGAGCAATAGAATGCAACCCACCTGGGTCACAATGGTCATGGTATAACACAAAAAGAACACCAGCTGGTACACTATTAATTCTTTCCTTATCCAGCCATGTCTTCAGCAGGGACAGAAACATTTCCTATGGCAGGAAGAGGGGCTCTTTGATACTGACTGCTAGGACACGGTCATTGGCTGCTTTAGGGCATTCCTAGTTCCATTCACCATGCACCCAGAATGCCCCTACTGCTGCCGGGATTCAAAAGCAACCCCGTTCCCATTGCTCCCATTCCCAATCTACATCTGACCCTTCCAGATAGGCCAATAGACTACTAGTCTCTTGCAATTAGCCCAAATAGAGCCACAAGATGCCTCACCACCATGAATGTCCCCATCCCATCAATCGGATGTGCATACCAAGGGAAGAGGAGACAGCCAATGGTAAGACTGTGATGCCATATCACAGAGGCGTGAATTAGCCTCCAAAGGTGGGGTTCCAAGTATGAGGACACTCATCCCAATCCAAAGGAGCAGGGTAGCAAGCATGGACAGCTTGTATGGCCAGTGCCCACAGGAATCATTCAAACTCAGCAGCCTCACTGGCCCGCAATTCAGTCGGGACCAACGGTTCCGCCGTTAATGACCCTAACTGAATCAATTCATGCACATTAAAAAATATTTAGCCTTTGGGCTAAATCCTCTAACTAGGTAATGTAGTTATGGATACTGGTCTCAGTGGTGGTAGGGACAGCCACCACAGCTTGATTTTATTCATCAGCATTCCAGCGATCCTCTTTAAAGTTTGCATATCTGATTCTATTGTTTTCGTCCCCATCTGAATTGTCATCGTACAATATCTTCCCGACAGCCACGGCAGTCTATTTAGGCTTGGAGCATTTAGTGTGCTCCTGCCCCACTTGTGGCATGTCACTTAAAACAGTGATCTGAGAACTCAAAGAGGCCAACTCATACTGCGGTCACCTGTTTTCTTCAGAAAGCTTAGCTGGTTCAATACTCAGCAGCCACAATGCAGTCATAAAATTTATCCCTACAGAGGCAGAGAATCCCTTTTAGAGGGAAAAACTATATGCTTAAGGCACTGTGATACTGTAAATTGAAGCTTAACACCAGACAATTTAGCAAATACCTTCTCCTTACATTCAGGAGGACCCATTTATTCAGAACATTAGTCAGCGATCCAAAATCCTCACAGTTATTTGTCCATCCATGGATCTGATAAGTCTTCGGGACCTGTACACTCAACTTGCTTCTCAACCTTCACATTTTCCTAGATCCTGCTCGCAGCACCGAAGTTCAATGGGCTGGAATGATCAGACTCAAACTATTCAAGTGTCTGGGAGCCATAGGAATAAGCATACAAGCATAACAAAGTAAGTTAAACCTAATTTATCATAGAAGAGAAAGCACAAATAAGTCACACACAATACTACATAACTCATAAAGATCGTTGCAAACCACAAAGACTTCAGGGCTCACGATTCTCAGTCACCATTTGATTGTTGTTGTCATTAAGAGAACTCCAAACTATGACTCGCACATGAAACTACCCCCAGGTCCTAGGCATAAATCGTGATTTCCAATCCTTGGTTGAAGTTCAACGAAGCTGAGAAAGGTAGCCCAATATAATCACAAGCTTCACAAGGCAGAGACACACAGAGACCATCTCTTTGATCTTTTGTCTCAACATAGCCTGCTTTTTTTCCAAACACATCCTATGTCCTTTAACACAGTGTTCAGCTTCAGCGTACCCTCATAAATCAAATAAACGCTTTGATGGTCACTCTCCATTATCTCGTAGCACACAACATTTCTTGGACTTACAGAAGGACATTAATGTCTACACACATAAACAATAAGCTCGAATGCAGATACTAAGAAAGAATCCATCAACCCAGCCCTCAAAGTGACCAACAGACTTTTGTCTAGTCACTAATGTGTAGTCTAGTCACTTTTGTGCAGTCACTAATAGACGTACAGTGCTTACTCTGTAAAGGCACTTCGCAAACATTACCCACTAACAGACCACACATACAAGAAGATCAGAAAGAGCTAAATTGTCATTTTTACCTTCCAGACATTCACCCAATGTTTTAAAAAATCTAATATAACACAGACTGTTCAATGACTGCATTCTATGCAACTGCTTTTGCATTTTAAGTTTTTTTTTAACAGTCCATGCATAAAACTTGGATAATTCTCAGACTTGGCCTGGTAAGAGACAAGTAACATTCATAGTAACAATCATGTAATAATCTCCAACAACTGGAAAGCAAAGAGAATCACCATTACCCTATCAATAACTGAGCAAGTCAGATGTTCCTCTTTCTACAAGTATGGTTCAGCTCATTCCCAAAATCACTCTCCCCATTAAGGGGCAAACCATAAATGTGACAGAATATTGCCCAGTAGTTGGAAAAAACCACATGAGCAGCTCTAAACCATGCATGGCAAAAACAGTTCCTACACACAATATACTTAATATTCACCTATGGTAGTGGAGCAGCACAGTAGTTAAGTGGTTAACACAATGCTTTACAGCAGGGGTCGCCAACCATTTTTTGCACCGCGGACCGGTTTAATATTGACAATATTCTTGTGGACCAGCCGACCGGAGGGCAATTGCCTCTGATCTGGGCTGACATTCACGTGCCAGGCGGCACCTAATCAATTAGCTTGTTTATTTTGGCTTTTTTCTTAAAGGTGTGCTGGGTGCATTCCGGCTACCACTGTATTCTTCGCGGCCAGAAGGTTGGGGACCAGTGAATTATAAGTCACTTATAAGTCAATAGCATCATAACATTTTAAGTAATGTTTCGATATTAAACACATAGCACATATTTTCCTCATATGAACATATAAAATCACTGCAACACACCAATAACCCTGAATCAGTGGGAACTCTGGGCTTGTTTTCTTGCAACAAGACAGTCCCATTGAGGGGTGATGGGAGACAGTGATACTCGAAGGGGGTTCCTTATGTCCAGTCTATTCCACAATTTAGTTTTTGTTGCATTCATTGCAGCTAACTCCGCTTCGCAGCGATATGATGTTGGAAATGGAAGCAATGTTTTCATGCTTTCGTGGCTATGTCAGGATATTCAGCCTTGACTCGACTTTGATCCAGAATGCCGGCAGAGATGTTACATCAAACATACTTTTCAGCCCGCCGTCATTTGCAAGCTTGAGGAGTTGATCTTTCTCCCGCGCTGACATGGATGATTCACTGGGGACCAATTCCTTTGCACGTCTTGGGTCACTGATGACCTCGCGTGCATTAAAGTTCAACAGTGGGCACCACAGGGAATGAGGAAAGGTGCAGCTGACTCATATTGTTTCATATTGCCAAATCATATTGTTTCCTCGCGGCCCGGTAGCACATGCTTTGCAGCCCAGTGGTTGGGGACCACTGCTTTACAGTACCAGCAACCCGGGTTCATTTCCTACCACTGTGTTTGTATGTTCTCTTTGTGACTGCACGGGTTTCCTCTGGGTGCTCCAGTTTCCTCCCACAGTCCAAAGACATACCGGTTGGTAGGATAATTGGTCATTGTAAATCGTGATTAGCTAGGATTAAATCAGGGAACTGCTAGGTGGTGCAGCACGAAGAGCCGATAGGGCCTATTCTGTGCTCTAACTCAAAAAATAAACAAGCTTTATAGCGCACAAAGAAACCAGTCAATCAGGATCAAATCTAGGTGCTGGGACACATAAACCAGCAGCACTGACAACTGTGCCATCTTCTTTCTAATCATAGTAAATCTGTCCATTTTAAATCAGACCATTCACCATTATAATCTCTTAATTATGTTCAGATAATGACTGCCCACGCCCCAACTTCCATTTTGGTTTGGTTATGCTGCTGGTATTTCATCCTTTTCCTTTGCTCTGAAATGGATAGACTGCAGTAATTTCATGTCTGTCATTTTATTATGTCATAGTATCATCTTTATAGTCATTGAGCACAGCAACAGGCCTCTTCCAACCCAACAGGTTCCTGCCAACCACAGCATCCTCTCTGTTTAGGCCCAATTACCCACATCTGGCCCCTAATACTCCAATCCCTTCCATGTACCTATGCCTCGGGTTTCAATGGTATCCGCCTCGTCCACGTGATCTAGCAGCACATTCCAGATACAGTACTCACTACACACTGTGTAAAGAAGTTCCCTCCCATAATGTCTTGTGTATGTGCCCTCTAATTATGGACTCCCCAACCCTGGGGAAAAGACTATGTCTGTTTCTGATTCTGAATGCCCACATTTTCCCTCAAGAGCCCATTTGGTTTGAATCCATTGCAATGTTTGAAGCTCCTAATAGTTTCTGATTGCTTTGAATATTTAACTGCTAAGCATGTACCTGCTCTCTGTAATGACTGCTACATCATAGCTGATTAGCTCAATTGGTGCTTCTGACTCATTTGTTTTATTTTTTATCCGATGTGCATTCATTGGCAGAACTCTCATCTGTCGAGTGTTTTCACCTTGAATATAGCCCTAATGATATATTTCTCACTTGTGTGACGTTTCACACCAATTGCAGCTAATACAATACACCGCTATACAGGCAATTTAATACTTTAGTTTTTCAATGCACATAGCCCTAAATATCATGCCCTCATGTACAAAAAAAAACTCAAGCGAAAGGAAGGTGAACAATGAACAGGATAGCAAAGCAGGAGAGAAATGGGATCATAAATACAGTGAAAGATATTTTCTGAGATCCATTAACGTAAAGAGGAAGGGTGTTGAAAGGTCTCTGGCTCTGTGGCTCAGAAGGGAAGGAGGGGGTGAGGAGGTGAGCTGTAGTGTTAGGGGATTCATTGGTTCGGGGAACAGACAGGAGATTCTGTGGATGGGAATGAGATTCCTGGATGATATGTTGCCTCCCGGGTGCCAGGGTCTGGAACATCTCATATGGAGTCTGCAGCATTTTTAAGTGGGAGGACGAGCAGCAAGCCATCGTGGTCCATGTCAGTACCAATGACAGGGGTAAGATAGGTGATGAGCCCCTGCAGCATTCAGGGAATTAGGTGCTAAGTTAAAGGACAGGACTTCCAAGGTTGTGTTCTCAGGTTTGCTACCACTGCCACATGCTAGTGCGGCCAGAAATAAGAAGATCATGCCGTTTAACATGTGGTTAAGGAGATCATTTGGATCATTGGGGTTGCACCTGTACTGAAGGAAGACTAATACCTTTGTGGGAAGGTTTGCCAGTCCTGCTATGGAGAGTTTAAACTAGAGTTGCAGGGGGGTGGGAACCAAAGTACCAGAGCAGATAGTGCAGTAGTTGTGGTGAAAGATGTTGTTAAACCTTCCATATAACCATATAACTATATAACAATTACAGCACGGAAACAGGCCATCTCGGCCCTTCTAGTCCATGCCGAACTCTTACTCTCACCTAGTCCCACCGACCTGCACTCTGCCCATAACCCTTCATTCCTTTCCTGTCCATATATCTATCCAATTTAACTTTAAACGACAACATCGTACCTGCCTCAACTACTTCTGCTGGAAGCTCATTCCACACAGCTACCACTCCCTGAGTAAAGAAGTAGTTATGTGTTATGTGGTTATAATTGATTGCGGGAGGGGGAGGACTGGCAGCTCAAAGTTCCAGATTTCTGTTGTTTTAGACATGTTAGTGCAGGAGGGATGGCATTGGTAGTTAGGAGACATTTCAGGGCAGAGCTCAGACAGGACAGACGGGAGAGCTTGTTCAGTGAGGCTATAAGGTGGAAGGGAGGGAGGAGGATGAGGGGGAGGGGAGGGGGGATGTAAGATGAGGGGTTGGGGAGAAGGATGGTGAGGAGGAGGATAGCAATTGGGGAGGATGGCAAGGAGGCAGTCGGAGGACAGCGGAGGGGGTTCGGAGAACAGCGAGGGGGGGTTCGGAGGACAGCGAGGGGTGGACAAGTGGGGAATGGAAAAGAGGAGAAGGTGTAAGGTCATGTACCATATACAGATTACAGAGGAGGAGGCTCTTGCTTCCTTGAGGAAAATTAGGGTGGATAAATCCCCACTGCCTGACAAGGTAGTCCCTTGGACCTTGTGGAAGGCTCATGCAGAAATTGCAGAGCCCCTGGCAGAGATGGGGTGCTGCAGGATTTGAGGATAGCTAAAGTTGTTCCATTATTTAAGAAAGGCTCTGAAGCTTTGTGGCTACCAGTGAGCAACCATATCTCAAGGTTGTATAATTTATATATTCTATGATGATAAATGAATCTCGAAGCTTAAGGAAGCTTCAATGAGTGCATTGATAAGGTCGGCATGCAGATGTAAAGGATGAAAGAACCACAGGTGTCAACCACAAATTTAGACCTTACATCAAGATAAGCTGCATTATCACAGCAATATTCTTGAGACTTTATTGGAAAAGGCAGAGTTTCAGGTAAGAAATAAGAGATTTAGAGGGGATCAGAGGATGACATGTTTTTCACCAAGAGGGTAGCTGGAATCTGAAATGGCCTGCCTGAAAAGATAATGGAGGCAGAATCTCTCACATTTAAGAAGCAGCTGGACGAACACTTAAATAGTGACAGCAAACTCAGCGATGGACGAAGTGCTGGTAAATGGGACTACTGTGAGTCTACTTCTACACCTCCAGGACAGGTTAACTGCATGTTTCCTACAGCAGTGACAACACACCATTAGCTAAAAGCCAGCTTGAGATGCCTTGAGGTCCTGAGGGAAACAAAATTCCCAATTCCCCCAAACCATCAGGGGAATGTGTCGACTCACAGAAAGCAGTGATATGATCATGAAGTACTGTTCACAGTAAATGCACTTTCTTCATCGCTCACACCATGGGTAGATGAAGAGCGACATCTTGCCTCTTCCACTATGACATATTTGAACTGACAATCAACTTTTTTAAAGACCAGGGGTTATGTTTCTGTACAATGACATGATCTTTGATTTGAATGCTGCCACCAAATGCCCATATAAACCTCCAATGAATACATGTTGACTTTATTGGAAACATCTTGAAGCTGAATTTACCGAGCTCTGTTATACTGCTACAATAACCGCATTTCATCAGTACTACCCATCAGCACTGTACAGCACATTGAAAACTTCATTGGTAGTTCATACTTTAGAATTGTCATGCAGAAAGCAGAAGCAAATAAAAGACTGATCAGAACAGAATGGGGAATGAAGTAAGGCTTCAATTGAACTTTAAGTGTATGGAGGGAACTACATATCCTGAGGTAGATGACAACTTTGGCTTCTATTAACTGCTTCTGATTTTGCACCAGAACAGTACAGCCCCTCCTCTAATTAAACACACTTAGTTCACCTTCTGCACCAAATTTCTCTTTCCTATATTATTTATTTTTCAGTCACTATCTTGGAACCTCCATCCCATACGAGAAGAGTCTGAATCCTGAACAGAAGCAGTAACTCAAAATCAAGTGGAAGTGCATGCTCCAGACCACCAGAAAGACGGCCCATGTACAATCTGCTTCTAAAGCTACAATCATAGCAATGGAATAACATTGACAGGTCGGGTCCATGGACAGTCATCAAACCGAAATGTTAACTTTTTCTCTCTTTGTGGATGCTGCTTGGGTTACTGAGTCTTTCAAGCAAATTTGTCACGGTTGCCACATGGTCACATAAATGCAGTGCATGAGTTGAATGTGCCAGGTACAGGAACAAACAATTTCCCACAATTTCTGTGTGCAGCAGCTCACAATTAAAATATGCATAATGGATCAAGCTTAACACCTGCTTTCTTATGAAGTGGAAGACTCAGCTGTCATAAGAACTGTCTAAAGCAGGATGTGTAATCAGCCTGTGAAACACTAGAATAGTCAGTATTATTGAAAAGCCCTTTCAGCTATTGCTTGTCATATCATTACTTCAGTATTTTCAATGGGGCCAGAAATAATGAATGATCTACAAAGTTCTTAAGAATCACTTTTCAACCACGACTGTGTGATTTAAAATAAGTGCTTCTAATTTTGCATCAAAACTGTACAGCCTCTCCTCGAAATAAAAGCATTTAGTTCAAATGATGCACCGAATTTCTTTTTCCTGTATTGTGTAATGTTGAACAACTCAAATTATACAACAATATGGCACAGGAACAAGCCCTTCGGCCTACAAAACCCACGCCTACCATGATGCAAAATTAAACAAAACCTATCTGCCTGTATATTCACATATCTGTCTAAATGTACTTTCATATATGCTTGTCACCACCCTGGCAGTGTATTTCAGGCACCCAACACTCCCTGCACATTTTCTTTGTTATGTTATTTTATCTAGTATTTAATGTTCCTATCCTGGGAAAAAGACTCTGACCAGCTACCCTATCTATGCTTCTCTTAGCTTTATGAACCTTTAGATAGATAGATAGATAGATATACTTTATTGATCCCAAGGGAAATTGGGTTCCGTTACAGCCGCTCCAACCAAGAATAGAGCGTAAATATAGCAATACAAAAACCACAAACAATCAAACAACAAAATGCAAACTATGCCAGATGGAGAATAAGTCCAGGACCAGCCTATTGGCTCAGGGTGTCTGACCCTCCACGGGAGGAGCTGTAAAGTTCGATGGCCACAGGCAGGAACGACCTCCCGTGCCGCCCAGTGTTGTATCTCAGTGGAATATGGCCGAAGTCCAACAGCAAGAAGTTCAATATCAGGTCTACAAACACGTTCCTCGATTGTAATATGACCCGGATTGCACCATCCGTTGTTAACCAGAACAGTAAGCACTCAACTCCTTTATGCTTACCGCTCTCAGTGCACTTCAGTCAGCCTGAATGGTCTGGAAGCCATCCATGGAGAAGTTTTGATCGGGTATGTCCTCGTGCAGCCCCGTCCCAGTATAACACATAACACTGCACTCCCGAAATGTTCTCTGACGCCTGGCTAGCGCCATGAACTCATCCATTTTATTACCCACCGAACTCCTCTTCTCCATAAGTCTCTGTTGTCTTGACCCGGTCCTCTTTCCTCGACCTAGTGATCCCCCTCTGCATCCTCTGTGTGTTTTCCTTCAGATTTCAGCAGAGGTGTCTGCCGCTCTGCTCGCTAAACCGGCCAGCATAAGCTCCATCAGCTGGTCCCTGGAATACACAATGCTACCATGCTTCTGTCCCACTAATGAGGCACGTCGGAATTTAACTATCTCCAGTGCTAAAAACCCAAATAAAACTCTCTCTACCAGCATGTTAGAGAGGGTGCAGCTTTGACGTGTTACCATGCAAAAAAAATACAAAACATAATGTAAGTTTAAAAAGTAAGAAGAAAAGAGTAAGAATACTGGTCTGGAACGGCTGTAACAGGTTGCATGTACGACCGGCGCATGCGCACAGAATCAGCTTGGCCGTAGCCTCCAACACTTCAGAGAAAACAATCCAAGGTTGTCTGACTTCTCTTTATAGCAGGGTTCACAACTTGGGGTCCACAGAGCCCTTGCTTAATGGTACTGGTCCATGGCATAAAAAGGTTGGGATCTCCTGCTTTATAGCCAACACTCTAATCCAGGCAACATCCTGGTGAACCTTCTCCAAAGTCTCCACATCCTTTGTGTAACTAAACACAATACTTATAAATCTGTCAATTGATCAATTTTTTAAAATTAAATCAGCTCTTGAATTGGAATAATTTGCTCAGAGTCACATTTCAAGAAGCCCACACTGTGCCATCCTTCTACCTAAGCTTTGAAGGAATTTTTTAACAAGCTTTTATTAAATCAAGTCTTCTTAATAATTTTGAAGCAAGTTCCCTCACTGAACTGCAAATTGCCTAGTGTCACACACAACATAATTTATTTATTTATTTTATTATCATTATTGGGAACTCAAGATGAGGGTCTGAAAAGATCAAAGGAGTAAATCAACAATGGTAACAGTAAAGTTTACTGCATGAGAAAGGAAAGAACGAGGACAACAAAGCCCTGATGGTAATGGAAATCTTTCTTCCTCAAGAGGTAGACAATTGAAATTGTAAGACTGAGATTGACTGATTATTATTAGGCAAAATTACTAAAGGACAGGCAAGTAGACAGGTGAATCTATGATCAGCCAGGTAACTTCAGGTTTGAGAGGCTATATATTTTACATTAATTTTTTTATAAAAAGGATTCAGAGTAAAAGATGACAAAGTGAGTCTTTGTTTTGCAATAGTTAAGATGGAGAAAGATGAATGTAGACAACTAGATCATTTAGTGCGAGAATAACCAGAGCCAATTAAGGACCAGTTGGGATATCTACACAAGAAGGCAGAAGACTTTGGAGAGGATGTTAAAGAAAACTTTATACCTGCCTTTTCCAAGGAGGAAGAATCTGACAGTCACAGAGAAAGAGAGAAAAAAGAGGAAAAACAAGGCTAAACATTGAGAAAAAGAAAGAACACAAAAGACTGGTTGTACCTAAATCTGGATGAATACTTTTGTCAACAATTGAGGGAAAAGAAATAGAAGTAAAAAATACTGAACTCCTAGTCATAAAAATGGAAGTACAATAGAGAAGAAAGGGACATAGGGAAGCTAGTAGAATGATCGGACTGTGTCAGATTCAATGTAATTTAGACCGCTACAGTAATAATACGGAGAACCTGAGAAAACTCTCCTTACTTGTCAGAATGGAGAAGCTGGGAAGTTTCCCTTAGCTGATTGAACTGGGGACAACTCTTTAAAAACATAGAAGATTAGATGAGTTCACAAAGTTGTCCAGAATCAGGCAACAAATAAAAGGAAATAAAAGGAAGTTCAAGGATTAAGAAGTAGAGAACATTGACAAGAGGAACACTTTTCATAGTAATCTCTTATAATCTGGAATGCGCTGCTAAAATGGTACAGAAAGCACCTTTCAAAACAGTAGAGAGGAATGTGAAGGATAAAATTGGACAGAGGGAAAGGACCATTCATGTTGCTCTAGTTTAGCACAAAGTTGACACTGGCTCATGAAAGCTAAAGGCCCCTCTTCAGCGACATAAGAATTCTATGGTTCCATGAATTGGTATCATGCAAATTAACAGTAAACTATTAAACCAGAAAGGTAAGTAATGCAGATGCTGGAAATCTGAATTAGAAACAAGGTGCTTGAAATGCTCATCAGCTCTGGCAGCATCTGTAGAGAGAGGGGAAAAATGAAGCAAACTTTAGGTCAATGACCTTGCATTATGTTATTCTCTCCATACATGCTGTTTGGCCTATATAGTATCTCTAGCATTTTCTGCTTGTGAAAAATAATTATCACTTTAACTTTTAATTTTTCCCAAAGACCAATTAACTGTGTAGAATACAGCTCATAGGCAACATATCCAGACAGACACTGAAATGTTGCAGCCACAAAATGATCTGTGCAAAGCAGAATTAATTCACATCATATTTTTAAACAATTAAACAATTTACATAGATCGGTCAGTTGCCCTTACTGCCAGTGCCTGTGTAGCTTGTCAACTGAGAAAATTTTTGTTTGTTGTAGGTGACCAGATTAATTTATTTTCCATTCCTAGCCACCATGAGAATTCTGCCTCTTTAAATGAAAGCTAAGACTTTCGGAAACTTTTATTAAACATGTATCATCAAAATCAATCTACACTGAAGCAACAATAATATTGACTTTACTGCATCGCTATTTAAAGATAGACAGTCCACATGGTCAATAGATTATAAAAACAAATTCTTTCAGCAAATATTATTTACTACTGTTCAAAAACTCACTTCCATTAACAGATAAGAAATGTAATTGTGGTCATAGACAAAGTTTTATTCCATGTAGAAGTATTTTAAATGTGCAAAAAAACTAATTCAGTTAGTCATTGAATAAGGCTTACCAAAAATGTAATGCAGTAATATTAAAAACACTTCATATAAATGATATTAAGATGAAGTCCGGTCAAGTCACTCGTCTGAGTGCTACTGGTACCATGTAACCTAGTACTACCTGTCGCATGGTTGGGTGGTCAGCGACTAAACCGGCTCTCCCACCAGGCTTGCCTGGTGAGGAGAGTGGCTAGACACCCTGCAGGACAAAAAACAAGACCTGTCAAAGGGCGGATGAACCCTCTCGTAGGGTCAATGGCCATCTGGCAAACACGTGCCGTGAAGCGCGGAAAGGACATCCCTTGCTTTGAAGCTTGGTCTGGCCATTCACTGCAACAGAACATCCCCCAGCCGTCTTGGACCCCACCATGCCGCTGGATCTGGGAGGGGATGTTGAGAGGGTGGGTCTGGACCTGTGCAACCCCCTACTCACCTAAAATCCACTCACGCACACGCAGTTCCTTTCTGAGGAGTGGGGTACCACCCCACTAACTGACTGAAAGGAACCATCATCATCCTATGGGATGGATAGCCAGAGAGAGATTAAGATGAATATACCTTTGTTTCAGACTATCCCAAGAACGTGGATTATCTAACACATTTATAAAGCATCAGTGTTTCAGCCTTATAGAAGGTGACCCATGATAAGTTCAAAAAGCCAAATTTTGGTATACAGAGTGAAACTGGGGGTGGCACACGACCCACTAAAGTTGCTTGCACATCTTTTAAGGGACTTGAAGAACTGACTGGGACTAAAACACACCACACTGCGCAGTGCAGCACCTGGTTGCAGCTGAGATTTCACTGCCCAATCAAGAGTGCACAGGGCTAGCAAGAACAGCCTTCTGCATCCCATTCGGCATGTGAGGAGACTGGATCCAGCAAGATATAGTCCAATATCTCCTGGAAAACTGCATATGTCTGACAATACAACAATCCACCAAAAATATACTTAAGCGATAGCAGAAATGATGTACTCAAATCAGAATTCAACCCATCAGCTTCTGGCTACTACATCGGAGTGCAGCCACAACAGAGTGAATAGCCGTTCCTTTTCTGAATGATGAGTTACGATGGATGGAATGACCTCCTTGATCTCGCTGAACAAGTGCTTCTTAGACCTGCTGCTAAACTAAAAAAATGGTGAGTACAATTTTCAAGGGGCCTGCTCTCAAAGTTTGTTACATTACAAACTGAGCACCAATTAGATTTAAAATTGAAAAAGGCCAGTTAACTTGAGAGCCCATTATCATCAACCAGTTGATTAAAATATTTTCAAAAAAAAATTATCTTGTGACATATTTTGTAGCTTCTCAGGAATGTGAGTCTAACTCCGTGTTTACTGTAAGTGAGGTATGCATATATCACGTGGTAGCGTGATATATGCATTTCATGTATTTATACCTAAAACCCCTAATGAATTAGTTAAATAAACAAGAATGTTTAGTCAACCAATACACAAGATTACTAAAATATTATTCAAATATTAAATACACAATGCCCTACATATCTTAACTTTTTGGACTACAATCATAATTAACCGAAAAACAAAAAAATTATAATTTCCACAGATCCTATTGACTAATATCCACAGTCTTTGTAAAAATGACAGCTCAAGGTTAGGGTTTTGATCTATAACAAAACACTCAGTTGCAATTTATAACAAGACTGACAAGAGCTGAAGACCTGCCTGTGTCCTTGAAAGTCCTTCATCTTCCTGTGCCCTTTAGACCATAAGATCATAAGACATAGGAGTTGAATTAGCCCATTCAGTCCATTAAGTCCACTCTGCCATTCCATCATGGCTGATTTATTGTCCCTCTCAGTCCCATTCTTCTGCTTTCTCTGTGTAACCTTTGACACCCTTACTAATCAAGACCTATCAATCTCCACTTTAAGTATGTCAGCCATCTGAAAATTATTGACTACTAGAGGGAAATTGAACTGAAGTAAGATAATAATGGGAACTTAACAACTGCCGATTAACAGGAAGGTTGGTGGAGTTGTGGATAGCGTAGAAGTTTGTTGTATGTTACAACGGGACAGCGACAGGAGGCTGAGCTGAGCTGAGGGGTGGCAGAAAAACCAGAAAAGTGTGGAGTGATTTACGTTGTAAACTCAAATTTGAAGACAGAATACAGGACTAATGACAGGATTCTTAGCAATGTGGAGGAACAGAGGGATCTTAGAGTTCACATCCGTAGATCCTTCAAAGTTGCCAAGAAAGTTGAGAGTGTGGTTAAGGAAGTGTATGGTGATTTGGCCTTCATTAGTCAGGGAATTGAGTTCAAAAGCCATGAGATGAGGTTGCAGCTTTATACAACCCTGGTTATACAACATTTGGAATATTATGTTCAGTTCTGATCATCTCATTGTAGGAAGGATGTGGAAGCTTCTAAGAGGGCCCAGAGGAGATTTATCAGGATGCTGCCTGGATTAGACAGCATGTCATATGAGGACAGGGCTTTTCTCTTTAGATCAAAGCAGGATGAGAGGCAACTTGATAGAGGTGTACAATCAGTGGCCCACTTTTTGTTTGTGTCCAGCTGTACACCTGCTTGTTAATGCAAATATCTAATCAGCTAATCATGTGACAAGCAAATAACTCTTCCTTAATGTCAACAAGACAAGGAGATGGTTATCGACTTCAGGACAACTTGCACCACTCACACCCCTCTTTACATTTTGCAGCACAGCAATGAAACTGTAAGCAGTTTCAAACTCCTGGGTGTGCATACCCGTCATACAACCTCTCACGGTCCCAGTACATTTCTACACAATCAAGAAAGCTCACCAACACCTCTACTTTTGGAGGAGGCTGAAGAGAGCTGGAATATGCACATCAATACTTACATCCTTCTAAATATGTGTGGTAGAGAATCTTAACATGTTGCACCTCCACGTGGTACAGAAACTGTACTGTGGTGGGTAGGCTGCCTAATGCATTACCAGCACCAGACTACCCACCATCAAAGGCATGTATACAGAATGGTGCTGGGAAAAGGCCAGCAACATCATGAAGGATCTCACCCACCCTGCTCATGGACTGTTTGTCTCACTCCCATCAGGGAGGAGCTACGTGGTCTCCACGCCAGGACCACCAGACTCAAAAACAGTTACTTTCTCCAAGCAGTAAAACTGATCAACATCTCTATTCCCCCCCCACACTACTTTATCATTTCCTGTCAGAATCACCTTATGTACAGACACTCCTGTAACTAGCGTCACGTTATATACATATAAATAATCTAAGTATGTATTTATCATGTTTCTTTTATTATTGTGTTCTTTATCCTAGCGTGTCTTTTATATGCTGCATCAGATCCAGAGTAACAATTAGTTTGTTCTCTTTTACACTTATGTATTGGAAACAACATTGAACTCAATACATAAAAGCATGCAGACAGGGTCAAGAGATTCAGTTGCTGTTCAGACCAAACATCAGAATGTGGAAGAAATGGACTTTGATTGTGGAACAATTGTTGGTGCCTGACAGGGTGATTTGAGTATCTCAGATACTGCTGATCTCCTGGGATTTTCACACACAGCAGTCTCTAGACTTTACAGAGAAAGGTGCAAAAAACAAAACACATCCAGTGAGCAGCAGTTCTGTGGGTGAAAACTCCTTGTTAATAAGAGAGGTCAGAGGAGAAAAGTCAGAATGGTTCAACATGACAGGAAGGCAACTGTAATTCAAATACCCACATATTACAACAGTGATGTGCAGAAGAGCATCTCTGATCAACACACCAAACTTTGAAGTGGATGGATAGGCTACAACAGCAGAAGACCACAAACATACAACCAGTGGCCATGTTATTAGGTACAGGAAACACCAAGTAAAGTGGCCACTGAACATAGATCGAGTTGATAGCCAGAGATTTTTCCCAGGGTGGAAATGGCTAATACCAGGGAGCATAATTTTAAGGTGAGTGGGACTCCATTTCGCCAATTAAAGCTTCCATAGTTTGCCAATCAAGGAGGGAGACTGAAACATAGAGGCAAATGTGGAGGTGAGCGCCAGCTGCCTGCCTTTTGACTGCTGGGCAGCGCTCTGTGACCTGAGAGAGGAGAGCCAGCCACTGTGCCCGGAAAGTGTTACCCAGGTTTTCTGCGTTTTAGATGTGGACTTGAACTACAGAGTTTTCTTTTCAGTCTTACAGTTCTTTATATTATGTGATATGTGTTTTTTGCCCAATCTTTCTCGTTTTTTTGTGTGCAGGGGTGGGGGATTTGGGGGCTGATGTGCCTTTCTAATTTTTATTCATTTTTTTGTGTGGGGAGGGAAGATTTGGGGGTTGATGATCATGCTGCCGTTCTTTTTCTTTCTTAGTTTCGCGGCTATCCGGAGAAGAAGAATTTCAGAGTTGTACACTTTGATAATAAATAAACGTTTGAACCTTTGAAAGTATGGGGGAGATTTCGGAGAAAAGTTTATTCTTATACAGAGATTCGTGGGTGCATGGAATATCCAGCCATGTGCAGTGGTAAAGCTAGATACATTAGTGACATTTAAAATAATCTTAAACAGGCACATGGATGACAGAAAAATACAGGGCTATGGAGGGAAGGGTTAAATTGATCATAGAGTTGGTTAAAAAGTCGGTACAACATCGTGGGCCGAAGGACCTGTACTATCCTGTAGTGTTCTAAGTTCGTAACACTGCATACTAATCCAAAGAGTATTAACTAACCTAGCACAGGGTCAATTAAATTAGGTTCAGTATTAAATCTATTTAAAATCATTAACCAGATCAAACTGCAATTCACAAGAATAATGTTAACACAACACAATGTAATCGGTTGTGTCAGAATTCAAATAAGCCATATTTTTCAGAGCAAAAAAATAGTAAGATCTTCCATCTCCAGTTAGTTACTCATTTATTATAATCCTCACACCTGTATTCTAAGCCAGAGACAATTTTCCTCAAGTTAAGATTTTGCACCTGTTCACAAACTGGCAGAGTAGATAATCCTTCAACATCTGCAACATACCAGCCATGGGCACCCACATTGCTATGACAGTCCATGCCAAAAGCAGAAAGTAATCTGTGGCAACAGCCAAACTAAGCACACACATGGAAGTGCACTGAGCCAGGGCATGAGATTGCAGAGTGCCTTGCAGGTTCACATCTCATGAGAAAGTACCACTTGGAGACATACATGGATGCTGTGCCCAAGAGAAATGCTCCACACTGTGAATGCTCTGATGCACTTTATGATCATGGCCTGAAGTTCAACAACTCATGAAACAGATCTTGAACTCATCTCCTCAAAAGGAATACAGCATTGTTCCTAAACTGAGTATTTTCCTATAGATAAAAATAAATCATGTCTTTTGGTGTATAATGCAATGGCTTGAGAATGCTACAAATATTCTATTCAATTTTGTAAATTGATGGCACAAGATAATCCTTTTCATCTCACAATCTTTCCAAAACTGTTGGTGTGCAAAATACCATCCAAAGAAGCAATTAAAGACCAAATGTGAATTTGGTTTAGTCCCAGAAATGCTGGCTATCTGTCTGTAATTTAACACATTAAATATTACAGAAAATCCTTCAAATTCAGTTTGTGGCAAAAAAAATTACCAGAATATAATAGTAATACTTGATTAATACTTATGCCATGGCTAGAGGCTGTGTCATTAAAAGTCTGGGATCCATGTCTGATCCTTCGTGAGAGTACTTCTGTTTTGGTGGTGTTCTCATAACTACTGCACGTGTCATGAAAGCCGTGGTAACAGCTTCCTTTCGCTGGAATAGTATCTTGGGATGGACTATCCCATTTGAAGCCTGTTTTACAAGCATACAACTAAGATGCTGGATGCATTGCTTTCTGGTAGGGAAAAAGTGATGGTAACAACATATTGAATAGCAGCTTTTGCTTCATTAATTGTGCTACAAATACACTCTTCAGCTCTGGAGGATACAAATTAATTGTGTATTAAATGGAGCAGAGTAACTTCCAAAATGAGCTGATAACTTGCACAATTTCAAGCTTAAGGTTGAGAAATTATGCCATCTCTGAGCTGAGTATTCCAGAGCTCAGTACTGAGTTCCCAACTGTTATTACTATAAACCAGCTGAGATTCAGAAATTCATACAAGCTGGCCAAGTCAACAGATGGTATGAAGCTGATAGGAAAGAAACGTCTTACATACATAGAACTTCAGCATCAATAAAGTTGAATATTTTACTCTACAGGACAAGAGTAAAATATTGACGTTTGGAGATTTGTAGTCAAATAGAAAATCATAAGAAGGGTGACAAAAGCAAGTATATAAAAGACTTCAAGGTTATTCCTGACAATAAGGCAAAATATAGATTCAAATTGGTGAAGGCTGAAATGACAAGTACAATTTTATCACATGCTTAAAATGGATATGTGGAATATAGCAAAGATGAAAACTAAATCATTCAAGCACAACTGTAATTTTTTTTCTCTTTTTAACCAGATGAACTAATATTGATCAAAATATGTTTGCCGGCCATATTTATTTTGGAAATATTTGATGTTTCAGAAGCCACTTTAGATGGTCAGTTAGGCAGTGCCCAAAGCAGAATAATTGTTTATTATCATCATTGAATTGCTTCATCAAAGACTCCTGCAGCTGAAATTGAGAAAATTACTTTATCTTGTCAGTGCAGTGACCTGAAGAGTTTAATCCAGAACGTCCTTTGTTATGGTGCTATAGACCTCAGGAAAAATTTTCAATTCATATATTTCAATACCAATCAATGAAGAATATCAAATAAAACTTGTATTATCAGCAAAGAACTTGAATCTCCAATTCAAATTCATTTTTTAAAATAGGTATTAATGACATTTTGCTCTGTGGCCATTCCACACCAAAATTCCTAATAAACTATAGTTTGCATATACAGTATGCTGCCTTTGACCAAGATAAATGACATCTGCCTGACAGTGATCAACACTACTGCAGGTTCAGGTTAACAATTTTTTTTTTGACAAAAGGCAGGACAGTGGATTTTGACAAATATCTTTTCAGATTTAACCTTCGGAGTGTATCCTTTGAAACTGTTCAGAAAATCGATTTACATTATATTCCTGTAGGTGAGTTTTCTTGTCACTGTTTTCATGGAAGCTACCTTAATAACAGAAAGCAAAATCTTGAAGTGGTTGTGGGGAGAAAAAGGTACATTAAAAATGAAAGAACATATCATGAGAAACCACCCTAACCCTAAAGAGGAGGCTAACAATGGGCATAGTCTATGCAGAATCATGGATTTTTGAGGCCAATCAACTCACAGACAAAATGTTCCTGGTTTTTGAAAGAGCATATTGCCCGATGCTACTCGACAGGAACAGAGATGGTTTGCTAATATTATAACTGTCTTGTCACATTTTAGATGTCCTTCAGACATTCCTTAATGTAAATTTGTGATACATTTGAGTAAAAAGTACAAAGATACAAAGCATGTGCTAAAAATAAGACCTTGTAATTTTTTAATAAAATGTCAAATGTAACAATTACAATATTTATAATTCTATGGACTTCATCAAAGAAAACAGATGGGGATGATGAAGACAACAATGATATAAAATATAAGATACTGATACAACTGAAGGGAAGGTTCATTAAGACCCCCTTGAAAACAAGCCTGCACATAAAATATTTTGTTCTTTTAAAGATTTGAGAATATTATGCCCTAAACAACATTTCTATTTTATACTACTTCAGTTTGCCTTTAATAGCAGTAATTTGACTTAATTTCTTCTACGAAATAATAAAATACATATTCTCAATAAAGTAACTTAAAAAATTGTGAAATCTTCCATAATCAATATAATTGGCAATATGGAAATGATAACCAGGGAACAAATGAACAGCACTGATCACAGGTATCCGGTATGTTGAGTATCGACACATGACAAATTTCAAGACCAGACCACAAAGCTCTTCCTTACTTATCTTACTTCTCCACAACATCTGCTTAATTATGCAGACAGATGTCAAGTAGCTTGCAAAGAATCTTGTTTTAATTTAGTTCTTTTCCATAAACTTTAATTGCAATGTTCATAAATCACTTTTTACCAATCATAACACTTCATGACCTATTTTGATACCAAGTTTTAATCAAAACGGTAGATGACATTTAGCATTGTTCCAGTGAATACACAGCAACCTTCAATTTAAATTAGAAAACTTATCATTGTTAAATAAAATTGAAACCAATGTATTCATTGGAATTTACTTTTTTTCCTCTATTTGAGATGACTTGTCGATGGATATTAGCTATATATCAAGGTATCACCATATTTAACGACAGAGGTCAGTGCTTAAAAAGATTCACGGATACTTACAGGCAAAAAATCCTTCACTTTGACATAAAGACCTTCCACTCTGTCTCTAACATAAACTTAAAGAAAAAGATTAAATTAATGTTTCATTATTTAGCAGCAATTTACCATTTGTTCTTGTACGCAATCACAGAAGAAATAGATCAAGTGAACTTGCACATAGCAAGAAATCAAATATTGTAAAATAAATAAAGTTATTGCAATTAAATGTTTAGCTTTCTATTAACTAGATAATCGGGTTAAATGATATGAAACATTTACAGCCAAATGAGCCAACATACCTGAATGTAAGTACTTTTTGAGTTCTGCAGAAAATAACAGGTTAATCTGGAGTCTATTAAATATTAAACAAAGCTTAAACATGAAAAAGTCAACTATAAATGCTACTTAGACTTATAGTATAAATCAGCTGACTAGTTTTGGATTATGAATGAAGAAAAAAGTGCCAGTTGATGTTTTTCGAAATAGCTGTGCAAAATGCATGTGCTGCAGCAAGTTTTAATGGATTACTGCCGTTGTTTCAGGCTGTTATATTCAGATGTTTTAGAAGGAATAGCTGATGGAAGTAGAAATATTAGATGGCGGACCATATGCTAAGAGCTCAAACAAAAAAGTTATTGGCCAAAACTACATGGGTAGGGCGAACAAAAAACAGAATGCAAAAGTTCAGCGGCAACCATTGTTCAAAATAACTGAAATAACTGGTGCTATGCCTCAAGTCAAAATGGATCACAAATTTTTCCAACTGTGATCCTTTATACATTTACCAAAAAGTATAAACCATCTTTACCATGCCATATAGTTCTAATGTGAACTAGCTCATATGCTCTTGTGGGGAAAAAAGTGAGTAAGGTGCACTGCAATATATATATATGAGGCTATAAAGACTGCCCCGGCTGCTGTGTTTCGTGGCCGCTAGTATGACAAACTAATAAACAGGGCTCCAGGCTGCTCCGGGGCTCAGGTCTCAGATCAGAGGATTCAGTTTTGATTTGGAATGCTGTTGTTGTTCGCTTCAATTGTTTGTTTTTTTCTTGTGTAATTTATAAATTATTTGATAGTAAATGTATTTGAATCTTGAAATGTGCACCTGAAAAGTAGTTATCCTATTTTTTCTTAAAAATTTCCTTAAGGCAGTGACTATCCCAATACTTTTGAGGCCAAATAGAACTGCACAATGCATGTGTGCCAAGCATTATCATAAGTGTGAATTTAAGAAAAGTCCAAATCTTCTTTTTGGAAAAGGAGGCCAAACAAAAAATCAAATGTGAAATACTGCGTGGTCTTCCAATGGAATTATCCGACGTACACTACCTTTTGCCCCAGATCTTTCTCATATTCTTTTCTTTGTGAATGCTTATTCAATTTTCTTTTGGACAATAAAGTTTGCAGACAATATGGAGATTGGTGGAGGGGCATGTAGTTTTGAGGAAGTAGCAAGGCTACAGAAGGACTTAGATTAGGAGATTGGGCCAAGAAATGGCAGATGGAATGTAGTGTCAGGAAGTGCAAAGTCATGCACTTTGGTAGGAGAAATGAAAGGGTAGACCATTTTATAAATGGAGAGAAAATACAAAAAAAAAACCGATGTGCAACAGGACTTGAGGGTCCTTGTCCAGGATTCCCTAAAGTTTAATTTGCAGGTTGAGTTTGTGGTGAGGAAGGCAAATGCAAATGAGTATTCATTTCAAGAGGACTAGAATATAGAAGCAATGATGTAACTTTGAGACTTTATAAAGCACTGGTGAGGCCTCACTTGGAGCACTGTGAGCAGTTTTGGGCCCCTTATCTTAGATAGGATGTGCTGAAACTGGACAGGGTTCAAAAGAGTTTCTCGAAATTATTCCAGGATTGAATGGGCTTGTCATAGGAAGAGTGTTTGATGGCTCTGAGCCTGTATTCACTGGAATTTAGAAGAATGAGGGGTTACCTAAATGAAACCTATCAAACGGTGAAAGGCCTTGATAAGAGTGAATGTGGAAAGAATGTTTCCTACATTGGGAGTGTCCAAACCCAGAGGGCACAGCCTCAGAATAGAGGGGTATCCTTTTAGAACAGAGATTAGGAGGAATATTTTTCACCAGAGAGTACTGAATCTGTGGAATTTGTTGCCACAGGCAGCTGTGGAGGTCAAGTCATACTTATACTTAAAGAAGAGGTTGATAGATTCTTGATTGGTCAGAGCCTGAAGGGATACAGGGATAAGGCAGGAGTTTGGGGCTGAGAGGAAAATTGGATCAGCCATGATGAAATGGCGGAGCAGACTCAATGGGCCAAATGGCCTAATTCTGCTCCTATATCTTATACAGCACTTTATTAATTTATTGCAATGCAACACTTCCGGCCTTTCGACCTGTGCTACCAGCAACCCCAACTGTGCAAAAGTCTTAGCACATCTATTTAGCTAGAGTGCCTAGACTTTTGCACAGTACTGTAGTAAGTTTATACATTGCACCATACTGCTGCAAAAAAAACCTAATTTGATGACATATGTGAATGATGATAAACCTCATTCTGATATTGGTGTCTATTGTGGATTGAGAGTGGGAAGGGGGCAGGGAGAGGGGAATCATGATTGGGAAAAGGGGAAGGGAGAGGGGAGGGAGCAGGAAGCACCAGAGAGACATTATGTAATGATCAATAACCCAGCTGTTTGGAATCAAATGACCTTGCCTGGTGTCTCAGGGCTAAGTGTGTCTGCACCCATGCTGCCCTCCACCCCTGGCACTCCTTCTCTGGCACCTGTCCCGCACCCCTCCCTCAGCTCTCCACCCTCACCATTTCTAACACGCTTTGCTCCCACTAGATTTACAAACTCACTCTCCACTCCACATTGACAAATACAGTACTGTACAAAAGCCTTAGCCACCCTAGGCATATATATGTGTGCCTAAGGCTTTTGTACAATACTGTAGTTATACCATACTTCCATGTATTTATATCCTATGCCCCAGTGAATGGGAAAGGTAACACCTCAGGATCAGGAACAGCTTCTTCCCATCTGTCATCCGATTCCCAAACAGACATTGAATCTTTGGACACTACCTCACTTTTTAAAAAAAAATATACAGTATTTCTGTTTCTGCACGTTTTTAAAAAATCTATTCAATATACATAATTGACTTTCTTGTTTAGTATTATTTTATTTATTATTTTTTCTCTCTGCTAGATTATGTATTATGTTGAACTGCTGCTGCTAAGTTAACAAATTTCATGTCACATGTCAGTGATAATAAACCTGATTCTGATTATATCTCCTTAACCACTTCATCTACAGTATCTGTGTTGTTGCTTTCAGGAATCCTTAAACACTTGTGCCCAGGCCCTTCTGTTTCTCACCACTTTATAAGTTCATACCATTCATTATGTTCACTGAGTTCTCCCTAAACACACTACCTTACATTATTCAGGATTTCATTCCATCTGCCACTTCTCTGCCCATTCCACTAACTGATCAATATTATTCCATAGTTGAAGACAGTCCTCACTATTAACAGCACCAACTCTTGTGTCATCTGAAAGCTCACACATCACCTTCTAATTCTGATCACCATACCAATGTTGGATTCAATCTGCAAAATTGCACTGGATCTATGTGTCTTACCTCACTTTGTTAAAGACCTTCCTGAAGTCCATATGGACTACATCTTCTTGAAAAATTTCCTCGTAAGATATCCCCTGAACAAAGCCATGCTGACCATCCTGGTTAATTCCTGTCTCTCCAAGTGTAGATTAATTCTGTCGCCTGGAATTTTTAAAAATAATTTCCTTACCCCTATGGTTACCAGTTTGTACCAGTCTGTAGTTACCTGGCTGAGACCTGCTGCCCTTCTTGAATAAAAGTCATAGAGAAGTACAGCACAGAAAAAAGGCTCTTCAGCCCATCTAGTCCATGACAATATTTAAACTGCCTGCTCCCACCAACTTGCACTGGGACCATTGTCCTTCATGTCCCTATTATCCACGTACCTACCCAAACACCTCTTAAACATTGAAATGGAGCTTACAAGCAGCACTTGTGCTGGCAGCTCATTCCACACTCTCACAGCCTCTGAGTGAAGTAGTGTCCCCTCATTTTCCTATTAAACTTCTCACCTTTCCCCCTTAACTTATGACCTCTGGTTGTAGTCCCACCCTACCTTTTATTGCAAAAAGGTATTACATTTGATATACTCTGGTCATCCAGCACCTCTTCCATGGCTGTAAAGGATTTGAAAATTTCTGTTCAGAGCCTCAGCAATCCCATCTCGTGTCTTCCAGAGCATCTTGGGATATATTCTATCTGCCCCCAGATGATTATCAACCTCTAAGCCTATCATAGCAGCTACTATTTCTTTGTGTTCCATTGCATTTTGTACTAGGATTCTCCAACTCCAATGTTCTTTTCCACAGTGAATGCATATGAGAAGATGCTTCACTGAGTACGTACGCTCCATCCGCTAGACCGCTTTGCTGAGCATCTATGCTCCATCCGCCAGAACAAGCAGGATCTCCCAGTGGCCACCCATTTTAATTCCACTTCCCATTCCCATTCTGATATGTCCATCATGGCCTCCTCCACTGTCGTGATGAGGCTACATTCAGGTTGGAGGAACAACACCTTATATTCATTCCGTTTGGGTAGCCTTCAACCTGATGGCATGAACACCGATTTTTCAAACCTCCGGTAATGCTGCCCACCCCATGCCCCACCTCCCCTTCACCATTTTTTCACCCCCCTTTTCCTCTCTCACCTTATCTACTTGCCTGCCCATCATCTCCCTCTGATGGTCCTTCCCCCCTTTTTTCTTTCTCCCATGACCTCTGTCTTTCACCAATCAACTTCTCAGCTCTTTACTTCATTCCTCCCCCTCCAAGTTTTACCTGTTATTACCTATTACCTGGTGTTTCGCTCTCTCCTCACCCCACCTTTTAAATCTACTCCTCAGTTATTTTTCTCCAGTCTTACTGAAGGGTTTTGACCCCAAACATTGACTGTACTTTTTTCCATAGAAAACTGCCTGGCCTGCTGAGTTCCTCCAGCATTTTGTGTGTGTTGCTCGGACTTCCAGCATCTGCAGATTTTCTCTTGTTTGTGAGAGGTATTTGTTTAAGTTTTCACTCACATCTGGCCTCCACTCACAATTGCCACTTAAGTTTCTAATGGGACAGTCTCTTTCTGAGGGCCATTCCATTAGGAACTAAAGTCCTATGCTATAGATTACAAAAAAATTCTATTTGCATGCTTGTGATTTAAGAATTTTTTTCTGGCCAACTAATATTTCAAACTAGTTTATATGATATATAGGAAAGAAAACCACTTGAATTCCTTTTTTGTAGCCCTAAAAACAGTCTTCTTTAAAATGTTACTAAGGGTCAGGTTAGGGCCAAGGGGAACATAATTTCTGGTGCCCATCTATGCAGTAAATTTGACCAAATGACTGTCAGGGAATTGACTGTGCACTGATGCCTATCTATGATCTGAAGAACAATTAGGCATTTAATACACCTCTTTGGATGTACTGTGTTGAGAATATTCTGTGGCACTCTGCCTGTATGAAAGTTAATGAAAGATAATTAGGAGAAATTGACAATTATGTAGTGCTTCTGCTTGGATGTTTTATTATGTATTTGTCAATATTCCTAATTCATTTTGCAATGTTTGATTTCATGAAATAAAATACCAAAATAAATGGAATGCTTGTAATATAAATTGCACCTCTGGGGATTTTTTCAAACTGGTTAGGAAATTTTACAAGTTAAATTTAAACAAGATGCTTATTCCATTAGAACTTGTTTACACAACTGTGCGATGTCAGGATATATCAAGTTCTATTTACTTAAGAAATGTAAATTATTTCCAGTGTGAAGACACCAATAAATCTCTTATAATGCCAGCTTGATATTCGTTATCACTGTGGCAATGAACAGAATTTCTTCTCAGACAAACAAAAGACAATTTAAAAACGAACAATGAAAAACTGACAAGTTGTAATAACAGTGATTAGTTACTAAATTCATGTGAAACAAATACAGAGTGCACATTAGAGGATATATTAAGAGCACAGGTGCTCAAATAAAAAGGTTTCATTACCAAATTTAGGTATGTACTATAGATTCATATACACTCAGTGAGACCTCTTTATTAGATACAGATGTTAACACAAATATCTAATCAGCCAATCATTGGTCAGCAATTCAATGCATAAAAGCTTGCAGACATGGTCAAGAGGTTCAGTTGTTATTCAAACCAAACATCAGAATGGGGAAGAAATGTGATCTGAATAACTTTGACTGTGGAATAATTGGTGACAGGCTGAGTGGTTTGAGGATCTCAGAAACTGCTGATCTCCTGGGATTTTCAAGCACAACAGTCTCTAGACTTCAAGCACAACAGTCTCTAGACTTCATGGAGAATGGTGTGAAAAACAAAAAAAAGTCTGGTGAGCGACAGTTCTGTGGGTGAAAACGCCTTATTAGTGAGAGATGTTAAAGGAGAATGGCAGGACTGGTTCAAGCTGAAAAGAAAGTGACAGTGTCGAGCAGCAAGTCTTCAAACACAACAGACCTTGAAGTGGATGGGCTACTGCAGCTGAGAACCACAAACATACACTCAGTGGCCACATTATTGGGTACAGGAGGTTCCAAATAAAGTGGCCACTGAGTTTTATGATTAACTTTAAGTGAACCCTATTTAGAATGACCAGTAAATGGTACAGTGTTTCACCAGTTGTGATCCCATTAGACAGAACATCCCTAATGTACAGTTTAAGGATAAAGGGGAAGCCTTTTAGGACCGAGATGAGGAAAAACTTCTCCACACAGAGAGTGGTGAATCTGTGGAATTCTCTGCCACAGGAAACAGTTGAGGCCAGTTCATTAGCTATATTTAAGAAGGAGTTAGATATGGCCCTTTGGCTAAAGGGATCAGGGGGTATGGAGAGAAGACAGGTACAGGGTTCTGAGTTGGATGATCAGCCATGATCATACTGAATGGCGGTGCAGGCTCGAAGGGCCGAATGGCCTACTCCTGCCCCTATTTTCTATGTTTCTAAAGGATACAGAAACTACTACTCTTGCGCTCCTTGGTTCAGTTTGAGGAAAGGTTAAAAGGAAATTTAGTTTATCTGGGAAAATCTATTTGAGGCAGAATAAAAAAAATGGACAGGAATACTTCATTTTCATTAGTAATGAAGCAAAGAAGCAAGAATCATTGATTCAAAATAATATGCAGAAGGATTATTACGAAGGTGAGAAGAAAAGTCTTTAACCCAGATGTCTATGAGCATATGGAGCAGGGTGGTAAGAAGTGGAAAACGCAAATGTTTTTAAAAATTACCTGGATAAGTATTTGCTATGCCATTACCTACAAGGCTATGAATCTGGAAGTGGGATTAAGTTGCATAGCTCTTTAAAGCCTAGGACAGACAAGATGGGCTGAAAAACCTTGTTGGAATATTAATTTCTGTAATTTGTGTAGTATCAATTTAGTTCAATATTTAAGAACTGCTACATTTTTGTTTGGACTATAATATAAATGTATCTCTAGCCCCACTTTGCTATTGCCCACTTGCATGAAAAGCTGGGACAATTCTCTGTACTACAGTACATTTTTATCTGTCTTTCAGAAGATATTAAATCACATTCTTTCTCAGTCCAATCAAACTTACTTTCTAGCACCCTTCCAATGAACCCAGATGTACTCAAGTGTACTGCAAATGTTTATCAACAATGTGCCAGTGCCAGAGATGCTTGAAACTGACAGGACTCTGCAATCCTGCAAAGTGTAATATTAAGAAAAAGAAAAGCAGCAGGCAAATGGAAAGCAGGTGGCAGTACTGCCATCAGTACATTCATTTCCAAGTACTGCACCATCCTGACTTGGAACCAGTCCTTCCAAGTCACTGGTCCTTCATTACTACTGGATCTAAATCCTGAAGCTCCCTGCCTACCCGACAGCACTCTGAAAATACCTTAACCAGAAGAAGAACAAAGGTTCCCTCACCACAGACCTTTTAAGGGCAAATAAATATAGATAATAAATCAAAGTTCAAGGTAAGTTTATTCTCTAAGTATGCAAGTCAACTTATACCACCCTGAGATGCATTTTCTTGCAGGCATTCATAGAACAACAAAGAAATACAATAGAATCAATGAAAACTACACACAAAGATTAATATGCAAAATAAATACAAACTGTGCAAATACAAAAAAAAGACAAATAAGTAAATAAATAATGAGAACATAAGTGGTAGATTCCTTGAAAATGCTGGCCTTGCCATTGATTCCAGATCCCAAAAAAATATCTTTTCAAAGATCAGTATTTTCAGCCTCTGTCAGTGTCAGCTTGCTGCCTGAAACCATTCTTGTCCAACACGGCAACAGCCTGCATTATGTCAGTTCTTTCACAGGAGCGGGAATTATCCAGAACAAGCCCCTCTGAGAACCAGGTGAAAAAAGGGCTTGAAAGCCAGCAAAGCCTCGTACCCAGGCTTAAATAGCAATCACACCAATCAAGTTCTTAGCATGCTTAATATTCTAAAACAAATTAAAAACTATTAAAAAAAACAGTTCTACAGGTCATCAAGTCATAAAATATTTCAATCAACTAAAAATACGTTTTTAGAACTGCAGTTATTCTGATCTTTCTTTTAAAATGTTAATTAGAATGTCTTAAGAACCCCTTCACTAGTTCTTCAAACTCCCTCAAATTACAGTTTCAGATATTTAGATTTCTTTTTACCTTTATACTTAAAGTTATAAGAAAAGAATGAAAGACTAACTCCTCTATGACATAATAATGGTTATAAGATATGCTTTGGCAATATGCAGATGAATACATTTTTGGTGTTCTTTTGAATTGTAAGAGGTGTTGTAGACAGACTGAAGTGGTAAGTATGGGAGGAATTTATTCTAAAACATTGTCATAACATAGACAAGAACTTACACATTAAACAAAGAAATCTACTTAAGGTTTACCTTTAGGGTTACCTTAAGAAGAAGAAAACAATAATTTTTGCTGTTCCTGAAAAGCAATACCAATTAGTCTTCTATCAATCAGCAGCAACCTGACAGAAGGTGTTATCAATATTAGCAAGCAGTATTTCTTCCATAACAAGCTGCTCATCGATGCTTAGCTTGCATCCTGCCAGGACCACTTGGCTCCAACCATTACAAAAGCCTTGGTGCAAATACCAAAGAGTTGAACTCCACAGATGATGCAAGAGTGACTGCTCCTTGACATCCTGAAAGCACGTTACTAAACATGGTATCAAGAAGTCCCACTAAAACTGAAGTCAATTGCAAAACACTGCCATAGCTGGAGATTCATCTTTCACAAACAAAGACAGTTGTGACTGTTGGAGGTCAATTGTCCCATAAGCAAGATATGGGAGGTCCTCAGGACAATGGCTGAAGCCTAACCATCTTTAGCTGGTTTCTGAATGATCTTCCTTTCATCACGAATTCACTTAAGGGGTGTTTACTATAGATTACACAATGTTTAACTCCATTCCCAAGTCTCCAACCAATGAAGCAGTTCCTGCCTGCACGCAGCAAAACGCAGAGACCAGGCAAACAAGGGAGGATTTATGGAAAGTAACGCTCAAACTACAGAAGTGCAGGTACAGTGACCATCTTCAACAAGAGATGACCTAACTATCCGCACTGGATACTTAATGGCATCATCCACCAACAACATTCTGGAAATCACATTAACCAGAAACAACTGGACCTCCCATAAAAATCAAATGGCTACAACAACTGATCAGAATTTCACAAATGACCCACTTTCAGACACCTCAAAGACTTTCTAAAGCCTGCAATGCATGGGACAGGAGCATAAGGGAATAATCTTCATTCACCTCCATGAATGCATCTCCAATGGTTCAGCACAATCTACAACAAAGCATCCTACTGACTGGTACTATCCACTGCCCTAAATATATATTTCCTCCTCAGTTAGCACACTATCCTCAAAGTAAATCGTGTTTATTCATCTAGGCAACTGCAAGAAGAAGAAGAAGAAGAAGAAAGCCCTTAACTCTGGGTGGAGTCATCGGGACGCCGTCATGACGGCGTTTTTTTTTTAGCAGGCTTTCTTATTTTTACGAGGCCAAGTTGCTAGCTCGACGCTCAATCCAGCACAGATGGAATGTGTGCAAGGGAGCCGGCTGAACTCGGGAGCCTTCGCTCCCAAGTCCGGCGCTGATGCCACTATGCCACCAGCCGGCTAGGCTACTGCAATGGTACCTTGTAAACCTGCAAACTCTGCCACCAAAAAAAAGGAGAAAGACAGCAGGCACATGATAACACCACCATCTGCAGGTTCCCCTGTATATCACATACCAACCCGATTTGAACATTTATCCCTGGTCCTTCTATTGTTGCTGGGTCTAAATCATGCAATTCGCAATCCAGCAGCATGGGGAAGTAACTTTAGCAGAAGGACAACACTGTCACTACCATCTTCTCAAGGGCAGTTAAGGATGGGTATTAAGTACTGATTCAAAAAAAAAACTTAGTCCAGTGTGTTTATACAAAAGCCAGCAACAGCCAACGTAGAGGAACTTAAAAGAATTCAGTTAGCTAAAACCATGTGGAACATCGCTTTGGTAAATTTCCTCCTTTGTGATTAGCTAGAATTAAATTGAAGATTTGACTTTTAGACTTGCCTGGAACAAAGGAACAACAATTCATTTCTGAAATTAACAATTCACTACTGCACTTCTCTAATTACCTCGAGAAGCCAAGTGGTTTTATTCAAAGGAATATTACAGATCTCTTTGGTTACTGATGAGATTATTGAGCTTCACAAACCAAATCTCCCAACAATACCTTGCAGCTATTTAAGGCAAGAGTGACCATTCTTACAGTCACTACCAGTACCACCCCCTACCCATCACTCAGTCCCTATTATAATGTGGCAAATTGTTTGTTATTAGACTGTTGTGCTTTTCATTTCTCACCAGCTGCGTCACGCAAGCCAAAGACTGTCCATAGTGGCATGTGACACAGCACGACTTACCTAAACTAATTGTATTAGTGCTCTGAGCATTCTACTGAACAAACACCATTAATAAACGTATCAGCAATTAGGCACATGAAGCTTCATCAGCAATTGTTTGCCTCTTTTCTATTCTAATCCAAAGGGAACATATTTACATCCACAACCTCAATTTCGAGTCAAATGTTTTTTCACTAGTCATATGATAATATTCAACCTCAGGACAGTTTTTGATGTCTAAAAGATATCCACCATGTAACCACATACACGGCTTATTCACCACCAATGGCAGAAACAAAATCCATGCACTAAAGTCTTGAGCATAAAGAGCCTGGGTAATAGATGTTAGCAATGAAAATGAAAGTGGGTTAAAAACTAGCAGGGCGTGTTGCCCCCAGTAAACTTAAGTAAATGGATTTTGGACTGTGTTTAATTACTGTATCTGGTATATATAACCTGCTATTCCAGCTATCCCTAAAACATATTGTAAAGAGCCTGAGTCAGATTTATTACCAGTCAAGTCATGAAAAACCACAACAGCCAGCAGATTGAAATGGAAGGTACTGACAAACAAATGAAAACAATATTATCACAAAGGCAAGACTAATGCTTAATCACAGGAGAATAAATTTGTTTTGTCAGTTCTATTTCAGCATTGCACCAAGCAAATGTCAAGTCACTATCCACACAATGGAGAAAAGGCAAGCTAGTCAAACCGTGCCCTCGGATACAGAATGAAATAGATGGTCTATCATCAAAATTATGATGTGATGCATTGGGGTGACGAATACTTAATACCTTAATGACTATCAAAGTTAAAGCTGTAAAAATCATTGTCCCACAAATATCAGAAAATTGTCATTAAAAACTCTATTTTGGTCTCATAACCTGATGGCTATTTACAGCTGTCCCGAATATGCTCCTTTATAACTGTTGCCAAGCATTTAGCATTGTCCTTAAAGATAAAGAAGTTTCAAAGTTCATTTTCTAATTATACTGCACAAACCACAAGGGAAGAGGAGCTGCTTATTCAACACTTTGAAGAATAACAGTATCATGCCATTTAACCAAAAAAATTATTGTGTGAAACTGAGTGCTTGATGACCAGCAGGGTCCAGTTTGGCTGAAGGGTTTGTTTCTGTGCTGTATGACTCTACTGCTCTATCACAATGTCCCCTTATTTTTAAACACTAAAGGAATCAAATAGTTTACAAATGAAACTCCTTCAAATCTAGGATTTTTTTGTAAATGTTCTATTTTATTTTAAACTATATTTGTATTCTAATTCTGGAAGTTAGTTATCTATCAAATCAATTCAAACAGACAGTATTTTTAGTGAATATAAAGTTTCTGAAAACACAACTGAAACACAAAAGTACCAGGTATCAAACTGTTCAAGCACTGAACTCTGCAATACTCCACTATTCACAATCTGCCAATCTGAGAACTAATCATTTATTCCCACTCGTTGCTTTATGTTCAATCTACATCAGTATATCACTTGTAGTTCCATGCATTTTACCCTTGCTTCTGTGTGGAATTTACTGAAAGTTTCCAGATATCCATATACATCACATCCACTGGTTCCCCCTTATCTATTGTACTAGTCACATCCCCAAAGAACTCCAGAAGCTAAGTCAAACAATGATGCTTCTGCTGAGTCCTCATATCCTTTCCAAGTTGTTACGATATTTCATCTTTTCTTAAGGATTCCAACACTTACTTTACTATTGACAGTGTCTGTAGAATTTTGGAAACAACCCTAAACTATCTCGAAAGCACATCATTTCAAAACCTTGGGCTATAGAGCATCAGGTCCTTTTGATTTATCAGCCTTCCAGTTCACTAACTTCAAAAATGCAATATTTTGGTATATTTATTCCTTCAGCTCCCCATGAAGATAGAAGCAAGGTAATTATTTTAACCCTCTTCCATATCCTCATTCCTCATGATAATTCTTCTGATTCTGTTTGTAAAGAGCCTGCGATGCCCTTGCCAGTCATCCCTTTTTCAAATCACCTATCCCAAAATCCATGCTTATGTTTCTTGGAAGTTAATTTTCATATTCTATCTCGTCGCTGTCAATTTCCTTGGGTGGGGTTGAAGGACTATACAGTCCGTGATAAGCTGGAAGGCAAGACTGATTGAATTCTAGAGGAGGTGATGGCAAAAAGTAATTGAAAATTCCGTGCAAAATAATAAAAGGTGAATCTAGAAAATAATACACAATGGAATGTACATGGCATCTACAGTCCACCAAAGCAAGTTTACTGGTCTGGTTCGCGGTGCCTAGAAAATTGCAATGTACCTCAATGAATGATGATGTGCTGATCTTCCATTAGCTTCACTGGGGCAGTGCAGAACACTGAAGACAGATCACCTAGGGCAGTCAATTTAAAGCCCACCTTCAACTGTCAGTTTTCTGTCACTACTAGTTTTGCAGTAGAACATTCTGACAGTGTGTATGTATGGAGCCAGCTGTCTAAGCTTAATTTCTTGAAACTGCTTCTTCTGTGCACTTGTAATACCACATTTTCATGGCTCAAAGGGCTTGTTGTTTTCTTGAGTATAAGGAAAATCACATTGCTGGATGCAGTGAACAGAAAATGATTTGTGCATAGCCAATCAAGTACATACTTATTCTGTAAAATCAACATAAAGCCACAAATTCAACACAGCTCAAGCATAAAAGTGGCTTCATTAATTCACTGTTGCGCAGTTATCCAATGCAGAATCAGGCAACGGAACCTATTAATTCTAAGCTGTAGATGGCATAAAAATGGTACCACACCTGTGGTGCTAACAAAAACCACCTTCCTTATATCTTTGTTTTAAAAATATTTGTCAGCAAAAAATGTTTGTCACACTTGCACAATTCATATCAAGCAGTGGCCAAGGATCAAATATGGCATGCTTTTTATCCAGTTCAAAAATCATATTCAGTGTGTTGCCTACCTGAGCCATCACATGATGGCTCACCGGGTCAATGTTAAACTGTACTCAATATTTCACTTCCCCACCTTGATTAATATAACTTATAACAGAAATGAACATTTTGTACCTATAACAAAACACAAGGGAGTAACAGAGATTATCGTGTTGTAAAAAATAAAATTTAACAAAAGCATTAAGTCAGATCTACTAATCATTATTTAAATTAATCCTTTATGAAAAGGCTTTACAAATGCAAACAAGGAGCAATAATCAGCAGTTACCATATCATTTGCTGCCCCAATTTGCAAACACTGCTTTCCTTCAAATACATCAATTAATTAGTTTACTATGTATGAAAGCATGTCATTGCATAAACTGAACAGCTCAATCAGCAGGGTTTTGATGCCGTACATCCTCATTCTCCTGAGAGATTATGACACATCTTGCCCTTTAAGTTTTTTTTAAATCTTTTCGCGTGTACAATGTAGTTCCAAGAAGCTGAAATAGAGGACACGATGAACATACATCTCCACCCTGATCCGTCTCTTCAAACTGAAAATGCAAACCTGAAAACTTCCAGCAAAGCCCCCTGGTATCAGCTCGTATGCCAATGAGCAGCAGACTTTAATTAGCAAAGACAATAGTGACCATCAGAACAACCAGAGCATGTTACAGAGGCTTCAGCAGTTGTTGAATTTTTAAAAGATCGTTGTGAACCCTGGAATTATTTCAGATCAGTTGATTTGGCCACACTGTGTAAACAGAAGTGACAGCTTTTAATGTTTTATAGCTGTCAATGTTATTTCCTCATGTAAAATGTGAGGGAAAGTCTGAAACAGCTTTGTACAGTGACGATGACAAAAGGGGACTAAAAGCTTCTAAAAGACATCATCTTTACGAAGAAAAATGTGCTAATAATTGGAATTCACATTTTTGAAGAGAAGAAAAACAGATGGGATACGGCTGTATCTGCATGCTTAACCTTCTGCCTTCAGACTCTTATTAGATCTGCATTCCGTGCTTTGAAGAATACTGGTCAGTGAAAATGAAGCTATATACGTGCATATTGTTATTTTGTTAGCAGATTGTTTGTTGTGCATGTTTTTTCATCAGTTGTGTGGATCATGTTCTCTGAGTATATGTTTAATAAGTAATATGTTATTTATTGATATTTTAGCCATTTTATGATACAGTATATAAATAATCTTTATGTGTGGCATTATATTATGCAGCCCTGCCTTACTGGCATATAGGTTCTTTGCAAATTTTGCCCTTTTCAATTCCAATGACTAAGCCCCATGTGCATTTTGGAAAAGGAAGTCAATAGACTATAAAAGATTTTTGATTAAATTGGAATTGAGTCAAAAGGAACTCATTTATCTTTAACCGGTCATACGCCTAAATTAATCTGTAGAGTAATTATTATGCATAACCAGTTTAGGCAATAAAATTTCTTGTTCTGCAAATAACTACAACTCAATACAAACAAAACTGGCTCTGGTCTTCAAGTCACAAAGCAAAATTTGGCATTTAAGAACCTGCAGATCCATTTTTGTTTGCCATCTCAATTCAGCATTAAATATTTGTTCAAGTTCAAAAAGAGAAATGCAGAAGTGTCAAATAAGTAAAGTCAGAACAGCAGCTATTATCTGAATGTTCTGCTCTCATGAAAAATAATACATGCAAAGACATAAAGATAAGATTCTGAAATAACTAACTTATAAGAGACAACAATTTTACCTCTAATTTTACACCATTTAGGGCTCAACAATTTTACCCTTTCTATTCCAACACTGCCATAAAACACCTAACCTTGTAGGAGCTGCATACTTTTATTCCCAGTGCTAGGGGAGAAAGGTGCTTGGGGATGCAAAACTGTTGGTCCAAGACTGGACAAAAATTGTTTTATGATACTGCACACCTATTAGAAAGTAAAACAGTCCCCATCTTCAGGGTGCTATCCCAGCATATTTAACTATGCTAACAACTCCCAATTTTATTTCAGATTTTATCTGAATTTCTAATATTTAGCATGCTTCCATATAACTAAGCTTATCTTCCTTCCTTTCATCCAGTGCTAAAATGAACCATCAACACAAATGGTGAAAAATTAAAGGCAAAAGGAAACCCACCATTATTGCAAAAGGACACCCGGGCTTTTGAGAGTACTTTTCGGGGGAGGGAGGTTGGACTTCCTTTCAATGTACTGTTTCTCTAAATAATATACAAAATTTTCTGGATCAGTAACTCCAAAGAAAGTCAATTGAGCATTAATGCTTTCATTCTCAAGGTAAAGTTTGCACTGAGGCTTGGTATTGGAATGTACAACACAAAAAAAAACTTAAGCATGTTCTGCTAACAGATTTAGGGAACCAGGAACACCTCAAGTTCAAAACCAATCAATTATTAGCCAAATCACTGATGAAAATGTTGTAAGGAATAATTGGTCAGAGGTCCTCGATCTACAGTTTAATTCTTTCAATGAAACTCTTGTGCATGCCTAGGAAAGCCCACTGTTAAAGTCAGCTCCGATGCATCCCGTAGCCAAATACCTTATTGAAATTACTGCTCACATATAACAACAGCTAATTAGTTGTGGCTTCCAAGGATTACCAACAACACTGAGGCAGGGTACATATAACAGGAATATGAGGGGGAAAAAAACCAGCCAAATATATTGAATAGTGTAAATGTATGAATAAAACCCCAACAATGCTGATTTTAAAAGTTAATATTCATTGCAAAAGCAAGTATGAAAGATCAATACAGTATTTATGCTTTAAAAATTATCTTCAACACTGTATATATTTTCAATTAGCATAAATCAATGGTGCAAAGTCTGAATACAGTTAAAGATAAGCATTTCTCCATTTACTTTAAAGCACCATTTTGCTATTTCTGTCCTAGCTACATGTCCCAGCAACAATGGATAACCAACCTTTGTCTATCACTTCAAATGAAGCAGCATCTGTCACGTTCCACACCAAAGTATCACAATCATACTGGTTGATGTTCCATGACCGAAAAATCAATTACAAAACTTCCATCCTGATGGTTAAATCACTCCATTGCTTTACTGTCCCTTATCACCTTCATTTATACTTGCCTCCTCATATTTTTCACCCCCTGACACAAAATTATTCTTCACTCCTTCCGCTGATATGCTCCTGCCTTCTGGAATCGCTTAAAATCCATCTTCTTTGTTACTATAATGCTTTCAAAAGCATCCTTAATATTATTCGCATTAACTCTGCTCGTGCAACCCTCCCAACTACTTGGCTTTCCCCAAACCTCAGAGAGCTGCCTCATGTTTTTGGCTTTTTCTAAACTGCTTAGAGTCATGTTTTTGCAGCATGCACTAAAACACTGTGAAAGAGCACGATAGAAATGGAAGTTGCTGCCTACAAACCTCATGATGTTTGCAAACAATTAGTGAAGCATGAGATACTGTACAAGCTTTATTTGTAACACTACAAATGGCCACATCCCACAAATTACTGACAATTTTAAACAACCTTACTGCTGATTTAATTAGTATACAATTGTTCTATGCTTGCCCAGTAACACTTTACATAGGGTGTCTGTACTTAAATAAAGTTATAATTTCTCAAGTGGAATGTAAATTTTCCAGAGGATATGTGGAGTACCCATTGTGGTGTGAGACATTGCCAGTAAATATATTCAGGTAATGCTCATAATATGCCTACACGTAAAATTTCTAAAAAGTATCTATGTCACGATGTTATGTTTTCAATTCAATGTGCAAAAAAATAAAGAATCAGTATGGGAAAAGGAATTAAGCAGATAGATTGAGTAGGAAAAATAGAAGATTAACCTGTAATCACATGTGGAACGCACACAGAGCAGCAGAGAGGAATCAATGGCATCACCGGGCGAACCTAAGGACACAGCAGACATCCCTGCAATCTCCAGCACTCCTTCCACAACAAACTAATCTTCCTAAATCAGCAGTGAAAACTGAGTAAAACATAAATACTGAAGCTACCAGCACACAACCATTGTGGGAGTCAGTGAAGCATAACTGAATAATCTCTAAAACTCCACCCGCCATCTATTTCAGTTTCAGTTATTACCTAGTAAGGTGAGTAAACTTAAAATTCAATCTGGAAACCTAAACTGTAAATATCTGATCATAGACATGAGATAAACATTAATTTTGACCAAAAACATGGCAATATCCACAAAGGCAGCAATGTGTTAGATCACTTTTACTAGTACAAAAGGAATCTCGAATATACCAGCCACATATCTCTCAGAATATCAAACAATAATTTTAGAATATCCTAAAATAAAAACAGAAAAAAAAACTGTAAATACTCAGGAGGTCAGGCTATGTGTGTGAAAAGTGAAACAGCTGATGCTTCACGATGAAGCTCCTTTGTCAAAACTGGGAAGGAGACAAAAAAAATGCTGACAAAGCTACAGAGAGGGTGGGTGTAATGAGGATATCCCTGATGGAGTAAAATCAAGGTGATCCTGGGGATAAACTGGTAAACTGGTTATCTTGTAAATGAATGAATGGAAACAGTTGGAGCAAACACATGGGAGTTGTGAAATGCAAAGCCGGAAGACTGTGCTGGCAGAACAAAGTCAGCAGATCACTTACTCCCAGAGGAAGATACAGATCAAAGATGGGGGTGGGGGTGTGGAGTGATGACAGTGGCAGAACCAAGCTAAATCATTGTCATGCATGGCAACTGATACAGAGTTATGTTAAAGCTGTAGTTTTCGATATTAAACACAAGGCTGCAACACCATGATCAGATTTTATTGCTCAAGCTTGTGTTGGGTCTCATTGTAACGGTTCAAGAAACCACACACCAATAATTCAAAGTAGGAATGGGGTGGAGAATGGGAATGCAGCAGGGCAATGGGAAGCTCAGGACAACCACTGAATACTGGTGTGCCACAAAGTGGTCACCAAATCTGTGCTTACTTCTGCAGCTCAGAAGAGTCCACACTGTGAGCAGCGAATGCAGTACGTGACACTGGGAGAAGTGATTTGACCAGATAACCTTGATTACAGTTTATTCCCATGGTCATCCCAGCCTTACCCTATCAGAGTCATCCTCTTGCCCCTCCCCATCATCTCTGCAGCATGAGTTCTGTTTCTGTACCCACAGATGCAGGTTCACCTGCTGAGTATTTTCAACATTTTATGTTTTATATTAGATGTCCTACATCTGGAAGTCCTTTTTTAAGAAACTGAACTAGAGTGTTAGAATTGAAAACAGTTTGTTGATTCACTCTGTGTTGCTCTACCACCCTGATGGAGGCAGTGGATGAGAGTTCTCCAAAGCTGATGAGGTGTCGGAGACATGGTAGTCCACGGCCTCCCTTTGTGGTACAATAATGCCACCCTCAGGGTGGAGGAGCAACACCTTATATTCCGCCTGGACAGCCTCCAACCTGATGCATAAATATCAATTTCTCCTTCTGATATATAAAAAAATCACTTCCCCTCCCCTCTTCTTCTATTCCTGACTCTGGCCCCTTACCTCTTCTCACCTGCCTATCATCTCCTCATGGGTCCTCTCCTCCTTCCCTTTCTCCTCTGGTCCACTCTCCTCTCCTATCAGATTCCTTTCTCTCCAGCACTTTGCCTTTCCTACCCACCTGGCTTCACCTCACACCTTCTAGCAATCCTCCTTCCCCTCCCCCCAACTTTTTATTCTGTCATCTTCCACCTTCCTTTCCAGTCCCGATGAAGGGCCTCAGCCAGAAACATCCACTGTTTATCATTTTCATAGATGCCACCTGACATGCTGAGTTCCTCCAGCATTTTGTGTGTGTTTTTGGTTTTCATTGCAAGAGATCTTGAGTACAAGAATAGCAATATCTTGCTCCAATAGTACAGAGTGCTGGCAAGATAAATCTAAAATACTCTCCACTGATCTAGTCTCCTTAGTCAAGGAAGAATATGTTTACAGTAGAGAGACTGCAGCAAATTGATTGTTATGAATGAAAGATTTATCATACAAGGTGAGGTTAAACAAACTGGGCCTGTTCCCAGAATAAGAGGTAATCTCATAGAAGATTACAAAATCCTTATAGGGCTTAAGAAAATAGATAGAGAGATGATGTTTCCCCTGAGACTCTTCATCGGGACTGGAAAGGAAGGTGGAGATGATATATCCACAACCAGGGGTCACAATCACAAAATTAGGTGTTGACCATTTAGAGAAGAAAAGTAATTTTTCATTCAGAGGATTTTGAATCGATATAATCCTCAAGCCAAGGAGACAGCAGAAGTTCATTCACCACATACATTTCAGAATTTTAGATATTAAGAGATTTAGAGGAAACAAGGTTTCCATGGAAAAGTGATTAACGATCAGCCGTGATCCTGATGATCACATACATGGGGCAAATGGACCTCTCCTGTTTCTATTTCTTAAGTTCTAACAATTAATCTTTTATAAAATTCATCAGTACAATTTGACCCTTATTTTGATGCTTTATTTGTCTCATACTTCAGTATGTTTGAATACTTCTATTTTTCAGTTCCATTGTCTCTTTTTATAGCCTCCCTTTTTACAGAAGTATAACGAAGTAGTATCATATCATCATGATAACTTGAGGTAGTGTAAACTATATAAATAGTTCAATATCAGCCTAGGTTCAAGGATTTGGAACAGTAACATTGATATGCAGGTTCAACAGAAACACTTATGCAGGCTTTCAACTTTTCTGCCGCAAAAAGAGCTTGTATGTAATATAATGCTAGATGGGCTTTTGTCAGGGTTAGCTATGTTCTACCTCTACTTCAGTGAGTGAGCTGATCTATGCTAGGGTACCATCTGGATCACTGCTGTACCTAGAATAGTAACGTGACAAATGCAGTAGGAGGAAATTAGAATATGCATATTCCTAATGAATAATACGCATTATTGGTCACAAGTGAAAATGAAATCAGCCATTATGTGGCTTTCTGTAAAACTGAAATGTTATTCTCAATGAGATTCTTCATTTATGTCAGATTTTTTTGCAGGTCATGAAACCTGATTAGTTCTATACCATATTAGGAAAGTTGGGTAAAGACATGTTTGAATATTCTCCGCAGGCAAACTGAGCATTAAAAAAAAGACCAGTTCATCAGGCAGGCCTACTCCCATCTTCAGAATTTGCAACGTAGTGCAACACTTTTCTGAAGTATTGATAATCTTTACCCCTAAGAATAGCAAAATTACATTCAATTTTAAGAAGTTCTCCCCAAAATACCAAACACAGATCAAAAATTATGATATATAGACCAAAATGGAACACAATACTCCAAATGCTAAAATAACAAATTTAAATGTTACTTGAACTTTGTTCTTTAGGACCTGAGCTTCAGATTGCTAAACCTCCAGCCCTCTTTTCCTACAGTTATCTTAAAACATTAACAAATCTTTGATGTACTCTAAAAACTTTCTTCTTGCACTCATTTTAAGGACAAAACATGCCTCCATTGCTATGAGCAACATAGCAATCACTTTTCCACATAAAATAGCATTTATTCTTTGTGTAAACTTGTATTTTAATTTGACTTGACTATATTAAAATTTATAAATCAAATGAAGAGGCCCATAATATTGATCATGCAATGGCACATTCCCAACAGAAAGTCTCCCCAGAAAGCTAGTGAGAAAGGAAATTAGGGAGGTCGTTGCTACTCCAAAAGAGAAAATGATGGTGAACAAAAAATATGCACCTGCAACAACAGAGACTGATTTCTTTCTCAAGTTATCTTCCACCTGTGCTGCACCATACTTATTTTCAGCATTAGCATAACACACTAAAAACTGCAACTCATAAATGTCATAAGAATCTTCATTTGTAAAAACTTATTACGCACCAATCTACAGTATTTCATATAATTGAAGGCCAATGATTTCCTACCTGCAAAACTTAACAGCACATTAAAATCTGCACCTCGCAAAGTCTCTCCAACATCATCGCCTTCTTTCTCTTCAGTTTTATATCTGTCCCAGTTTGAAACTATTTGTCTTCTCGAAAATTCATTAGGCTGATTGTACTCTTCCTTTGTTTCCACGTCCTCTTCAACCTTTCAAAATTTAAAAAAAACTAAAGCAAAACGTGTATCAGCACTGAAGAAGCAGTCAATTTGAGTGAGTAAAGCTCATAATCCTTATAGTATACCATTTTCAACATGAAATGCACCTTTGTACTTCACCATGGGTTGCCTGAACACTTTGATCCGTCAAATAAAGGGACAATCTTGTCAAGTTCATAATCAATGCTCTGTGCAATAATGAAATCTACACAGGCTTTTTTAATCCCTTACTGGCAGTAACATGTTGCTACTCTAGACCGTTTTGAAAGATTGCGTATGATTAATCTGCAGACAGCAAACTTGAACATTTATGTAATGACCACATACAACTCATGCACAGCCTTTAGGGCAAAATCAGTTACTAGAAAAAACAAACCACACAAGACATGAAACATACAAATCAGGTCTCTATGCCATGACTTTTGAGCTTCATAACTTATTCCATTCTTGCAATCAACATCCGTTGAAACCTATTTCTTCATTTTATTTAGTTAGCAAGGTAGAGCACAGTAGGCTCTTCTGGCTCTTCAAGCCATACCACCCCAGTAACCTCCCCCCACCCCCGCAACCCTGATTAACCCTAACTTAATCACGGGACAATTTACAATGACCAATTAACCCATCTGGTACAACTCTGGTCTGTGGGACGAAACCAGAGCACGTGGGGAAAACCTACAGTAAGGACTTAAAGAGGCTCCTTTCTGATGGCACTGGAATTGAACTTCAAACTCAGATTCCCTGAGATGAATAGCATCGTGCTGACCACTACGTTACCATGGCTTTATCCACTTTTTATTACGGCTACTGTTCATACTTCCAAAAATAATTGCATTTTACACATTACCTTGCATAAGTCCACAAAGTCCCTTAAAATATTTTGCAGACCTCCTTTAAACTCTTGTAGCTCCCTCCTCTATAGGTAGGGATAAATCTATGATCCATTAATTTCAAGTTCATATTTAATTGTCATTCAACCAACATGAATACCCATGAATACAGCCAAACGAAACAGTGTTACTCCACTCATTAGAAATTTAGAACAGGCCATAAACTCACAACTTTGTAACCTGGTTGGCTACCTTATGCAGAACAATGGGATGTTTTATTTTACAAATACTTATCCTGGAGACATTAAGGGGTACAAGCAGCAAATGTGAGCCCACCATGATTATTGCTTTACCAGGGCTAGGGCAACCATAGGATTTGGCATAACCACCCAATAGGTTAGAGCAGGTCAGCTGGAGGTGGCCTTTGGCAGTTTTACATAGCCACACATGCATGCTTCCCATCTTGAAGAGGCTGAAAAGGCCTAAATTTCACTGCTGCAAACTGGCATTCCTTGACGCAGGTAGGACTTACAATGCTTTGCAAATATCTACACAAAAGAGGGGTATGATTAAGGCAAAAGATATGAAATATTAGACGAGACAAATACAGTATAATAAAATAATCTGCTATCCAGTTCTTTGGAAATCCTAATGGTTCAGCATCTGGCTCATTAGGGTCTTGGTTCCAATATACCTTTTAGACATAGACATAGAGCAAGAAAACAGGCCCTTCAGGCCAAACAAGATTCCCGTCAACACTAGTCCCATATCCCTTAAACCAATCCTTTCCATGTACCTGTCCAAGTGTCTTTTAAACATTGTTAATATACTTGACTCAATTACTTTCTCAAGCATCTTATTCCAAATGCGGATCACCCTCGGTGTGATAAAGTTGCCCTCTTGGGTTTCTATTAAATCTCTTCCCTCTCCCAAACCTATGTCCTCTAGATTTTGGTTCACAATTTTTGACAAAGACTGTGTGCATTCACCCAACTACTGCCCCTCATGGTTTTACACACACATCGGGATTCTATTCCAACAATGCCTTTAGAGGCCCTGTTTCCACTCTCTTTTCAAACTCGCTGGGGCCCCGTTTCCCATGCTCCTATTAAACTCACTTTGTTTTCTCTTCCATATTCCCTTTAAGCTCAGCTGGTTCACCAGGAAGTTTTTTTTTATCGGGAAGAAGATCTAAAAAAGCATGAATTAAAGGGTGCTGGTGTACTAATTGGTTAGATATCCAAGAGTCTGGAAAAGCTGCCAAACCAGCTCCACCAAAGACCCAAGGTTAATGAATTATCAGAGTCTTACTGTAAAAGGGAAAGTATTACGGAGGTTTATCATCTTAGTCATCAGATTATTTATTTATTGACTTACAGTGTGGAAAAGGCCCTTCCAGCTGTACCGCCCAGCAATCCCCCAATTTAGTCTGAACCTAATCGTGCGACGATTTACAATGACCAATTAATCTACCACCAGGTACAGCGTTGGGCTATGGGAGGAAACAAGAGCACCCCGAGGAAACCTATGCAGTCGTGGGGAGAATGTACATACTCCTTACAGGCAGTGGTGGGAATTGAACCTGGGTCGCCTGCACTGTGAAGGGTTGTGCTAACCACTAGACTGCTGTACTGCCCTGCATGAAATATATCCAAGGCCATTAATAAAAACAAGGGAAAAATGCCAGATCCCCAACAATAATTTTTCAATTGGGCTGGCTAAAAAGTGGAGATGGAAGATTGGAGGGCTATTGTGTCATGTTACTGTTTAAAAAAGATTAACCAAATAATTACAGGAAAGTTAGCTAAACTTCCATGATGGGCAAATCCAAGGAAGAGGACAAAGCAGTTTTTGAAAAAAAAGAGAAATCAGAAATAGCACAAATATTATAAGGCAAGATTACGTCTAAACAATGGAATTTTTGGAGGGAAGGTAACAAGGAAGGACAATGAGAGAAGTGTATTTGATGTGGCCTAATTGGATTTTAGCTAAGCTTTTGACAAGATTCCAATATGGCAGGCTAGTCAAAAAGAAAAGCCAGGGAGGGATCAAAGGCAGATTGGATCCAAACCTAGTCTAGTAATGAGAAGCAAAGGGTTATGGTTGGCGGGTGATTTTGTGACTGCAAGATTTTTACCAGTGGTTCCTTACTGCCTGCTTTCGGTAATATCAATTAGGCCTAAATGTGGTGGACGTGATAAAGGACTTTGCAGATGATGCAAAATTACCTGTGTGGTTGACCATGAGAAGGAAAGCTTTAAATAGCTAGAGAGTACAGAAGATCTGTTCAGTTGGGCAGAAAAGTGGAAAACTGAATTTAATCCAGAGTTTGGGGAAGGTGCAACAGGGCAGGGGAATATATAATATAGGTTAGACCATCTCTTAAGTTACAGCTGACAGTTCTGATCATGGCATTACATGAAAAAAGTGAACTGGAGAGGTGCAGAAAACTTCTATAAGAACATTGCCAGGGGTGAAGGACAGTAGCTATGGGGCAAACTGTTTTCCTTTGAAATTTAATTGAAGGTATATAAAATTAGCTGGGCTGTAGATAGCAGAAAGATCACACTTCCTTTGGCAGAGGAGTAAAGAATGGAACATGGATTTGAAGTAAATATAGAATCTAAGTGTAAATGAGGAAATGCTATTTCTACCCAGTGAGTGGTAGTGATCTGGATCTCACTGCTTGAAGGATGGTAGAAGCAGGAAACTTCATCACAATTAAAACAGATGAGTGCTGGAAGGTAGGATTAGATCAGGCCCTCCTCTGCTGACAAAATGTACCAAATTGCCTACCACCATGTCATAAGTTTTCTTTGATTTGTGTGATTCAAACACCCATTTGAAAATACGTGGCCACCTTCACTGTAGAAACTCAGTGCAATTTCCTCTGTAACGCCCTTAGTAATTAAGTTGCAGGATTTGAGCTTTGATTCAGAAAGTTTCAACAGATCAAGGCTGAGTTTTGTAATTTAACAATTGCTAACTGTTTGCCCAGAGATACAGTGGCATGCTAAGATTTGGGCACCCCTGGTCAAAATTTCTGTTACTGCGAATAGTTAAGTGAGTAGAAGATGAACTGATCTCCAAAAGTCATGAAGTTAAAGATGAAACATTCTTTTCAACATTTTAAGCAAGATTAGTGTATTATTTTTGTTTTGCACAATTTTAGAGTGAAAAAAGGAAAGGAACACCATTCAAAAGTTTGGGCACTCCAAGAGATTTGAGCTCTCAGATAACTTTTACCAAGGTCTCAAACCTTAATTAGCTTGTTAGGGCTATGGCTTGTTCACAGTCATCGTTAGGAAAGGCCAGGTGATGCAAATTTTTTGCATGCCACTGTATATACAACAGACTTGGCAGTTTTGGTAGACTTTCATAATAATCTGTCACACTGTATGTGGAATCTAAATAATGGATTTCTATCTAATGTGACGATGGATCTGTGGTTATATTAACACAGAACAGTACAGGACTGTATGGGCCAGTTGACCCATTATGTCATGCTGATATGTAACCTGGTTCACATTCAACCTGACCCTTCCTTCCTGTATAGCCCATAACCCTCATTTTTCTTGCATCCATGTGCCTATCTAAGAGTCTCTTAAATGTCCCTGATGTACCACGCTCAACCACCACTCCTCTTAACTCTCCTCCACTGACTTTAAAGGCGGCCCTCTGGTGTTAGTCACTGTTCCCTAGGAAAAAGGCAATGGCTATTAACTCTATCTTTGCCTCTTATAATCTTGCACACCTCTATCAAGTCACCTCTCATTCTCCATCACTCCAAAGATATAAGCCCTAGCTCGCTTAACCTATCCTCATCAGACATTTTCTCCTGGTAAATTTCTCTGCACCTTATTTAAAGGTTCTGTATCCTTCCTATAATGGAGCGACTAGAACAGAACACAATACTCCAAGTGTGCATTGACCAAAATAGAGCTACAAATTATCTCACAGCTTTTGAACTCAATCCCTGATTAATGAAGGCCAACACACCATACGCCTTCTTAACCAACCTATCAACTTGAGTTGCAACTTTGAGGGATGTATGGACTTGGGGCCCCAAGATCCCTCTGTTCCTCCATACTACTAAGAACCCTGCCATTAACCCTGTATTCTACCTTCAAATTCAACCTTCCAAAGTTTATCACTTCACACTTTTCTGGATTGAACTCCATCTGCCTCTTATCAGTCCAGCTCTACATTCTGTCTATGTCCCTTTGTCACCTACAACCTTCTAGAGTAACCCCAAAACCACCAACCTCTGTCGTCCGCAAACTTACTAACCCATCCTTCTACTAACTCATCCAAGTCATGCATAAAAATCACAAAGAGCAGAGGCTCCAGAACAGATCCTTACAGAACACCACCATTCAATGACCTCCAGGCAGATATGCGCTATCTACTACCACCTTCTGCATTCTGTGGGCAAGCCAATTCCAAATACACATAGCCAGGTTTCCTTGGATCTCATGCTCATGATTTTCTGCATGAGTCTTGTTAAATGGCTTGCTAAAATCCATATACACTGAGTGTATATTTGTATTTTTTGTTGTTAAAGCCCACTACAGTTCGACATGCTGTGCTTTGAGAGATGCTGTTCTGTACACCACTGCTGTAATGTGTGGTTATTTGTGTTACTGTCACTTTCCTATCAGCTTAAACCAGTTTGGCCATTTTCCTCTGACCTCTCATTAACAAGGCGTTTTCAGCCACAGAACTGCCACTCACTAGATTTTTTTTCGCTTCTCACACCATTCTCTGTAAAGTCTAGAGAATGTTATGTGTGAAAATCCCAGAAGATCAGCAGTATCTGAGATAATCAAATCACCCCATCTGGCACCAACTCCATGGTAAAGCCATTCAGATCACTTTTCTTCCCCATTCTGATGTACAGTCTGAACAACAACTGAACCTCTTGACCATGTCTGAATGCTTTTATACATTGAGATGCCACATGACTGGTTGATTAGATATTTGCATTAGCGAGATGTACCTAAAAAAATGGCCACTAAGTGTAGACAATGTCCACAGTTCTACCTACATCAATTTGTTTTGGTACTTCCTCGAAAAAGTCAATCTGGTTTGTGAGGTACAACCTACCCTTCACAGTGCCATGCTGACTATCCCTAATCAGACTGTGTTCTTCTAAATGCTCATAAATCCTGTCCCTAAGAATCCTCTCTATTGGTTCTCCCAGTACTGACACAAGACTCACTAGTCTAAAGTTCCTAGGATTTATCCCTATTTCCTTCCTTAAGCAACATGTGCCATCTTCCACCATCCTCTAGTACTACTCCTGTGGACAGTGAGGATACAAAGATCATTGTCAGCACTGTAGCAATCTCTTCTCTCACTTCAAGATTCAAAGATTCAAGATTCAAAAAACTTTATTGTCATTCTAACCGTACATCAGCTCTGCAGGGCAGAATGAGACAGCATTTCTCAGGGGCAGTGCAATCATAACATAACAAACGCAACACTAAATAATAAACATAACAATAAATAGTAAAACACAACAGCCACATGTCAGCTAAATCAGTTATAAGTGTCCAGTGGAAGTTAAAAGTGTCCAAAGCAGAATCAGGTAGGGTAGCTATTTAGCAGTCTGACTGCCTGTGGGAGGAAACTGTTTAGTAGCCTTGTGGTTTTAGTTTTGATGCTCCTGTAACGTTTGCCTGATGGCAGAAGAACAAAGAGTTCATGGAGAGGGTGTGAGGGGTCTTTAATTATGTACCGTGTCTTCTGGAGGCATCGACTCTGAAAGAGGTCTTAGACAGAAGGTAGGGAGACCCCAATAACCACCCTCTGCAAGGCTTTTTTGTCGACAGCACTGCAGCTGGAGTACCAGGTTGTGATGCAAAAGGTCAGCACACTCTCAACCACGCCTCTGTAGAATGTAGCTAAGATGTTAGTGGGGAGTGATGCTTGTTTAAGCTTCCTCAAAAAGTGCAATCTCTGCTGGGCCCGTTTCACAATCCCAGTGGTGTTCCTGGACCAGGTGAGATTGTCCGAGATATGCACCCCAAGGAACGATGTTTTCCACTCTCTCCACTGTGGAGCTGCTGATGCTGAGGGGTGTGTGCTCAGGCTGAGACCGTCTGAAATCGACAATCATCTCCTTGGTTTTGTTGGCATTAAGCATCAAGTTGTTATCCCTGCACCAGCTCTCTAAGTGTTTGACCTCCTCCCTGTACATAGTTTCATCATTTTTGCTGATGAGCCCCACCACTGTGGTATCATCTACAAATTTAATGATCAGGTTCTCCTTGAATCTGGCTGCACAGTCATGTGTTAGCAGTATAAACAGCAACGGGCTAAGCACACAGCCTTGTGGGGATCCAGTGCTCAATGTGATGGAGTCAGAGATGTTCCTGCCAACACGGACTGACTGTGGTCTCTCTGTCAAGAAATCCAGAATCCAGCGACACATGGCAGTGTTAAGGCCAAGCAGCGACAGTTTCTCCATTAGTCTCTGCGGGATGACGGCATTGAACGCTGAACTGAAATCAATGTACAGGATTCTGGCATAAGTGTCTTTGTTGTCCAAGTGAGACAGAACTGTGTGCAGTGTAGTGGATATTACCTCCTCCGGAGAGCGATTTGGACGATAAGCAAACTGTAGAGGATCCAGCAATGAGGGGAGGCTGGCTGTGATATGAGGCTTGACAAGCCGTTCAAAACATTTCATCACTATGGGGGTCAGGGCAACGGGACGGTAATCACTCAGACAGGCTACAACTGATTTCTTTGCTACAGGGATGATTGTGGAAGTTTTGAAGCATCTGGGGACAATAGCTTGACTAAGGGAGATGTTGAAAATGTCTGTCAGGACATCTGCTAATACATCAGCACATTCCTTGAGCACATGTCCAAGGATATTGTCGGGACCTCCCGCTTTTCGTGGGTTGACCCTGGCAAGGGTCCTCCGCGTTTGCTCTGGATCAATGATTGGAGCCGGTTGGTCAGATGGTAAAAAGGGACTGGCTCTCCCCCTTGCTGTTGTGTTTGATGCTTTGAAGCAGGCAAAGAAATTGTTAAGCCTGTCTGGAAGAGAAGTGTAACCTGAGGTAGATCAAGCCTGGCACGGGGAACTTATCTGTCCTGATATTAAGCTACACTGTCAGTATAATCTAGTGTATATTAGATTATCAAGTTTTTCAAAACTAATAAAAATCTTTTCATGATTGGCGTAGTTTTCCATGGCAGTGTTCTGCCAGATTACATGGTGGCACCCTAGACCATTTCCACAGCACACTCAACATAAAACAGCTTGCTGTTCAATCACTGGCCAACAATCATGAACTCCAGAGTTTCCGTTACTGGAACCACTGTGTTGCCCAAGGAACCTGCCATATCTATAAAACTCCAAACACTGGGAAGTTCACTGAATTGTAAGAATGATGGTAAATCATTAAATCATTAGAACCAGGAATTAACAGACAAAAAAATAAATCACATCTATAATTCTAGCGAATTGCAATTAAGCTAACACTTGAATTATTGGGGGATATGAGTAAATATTGATGGAAAAATCATTTGTGAAACTAATAAAAATTAGTCATTTTTTAAAATATTAATGATAAAAAGAATATTTCTTCCATAAGCAACAGCTCCCAGAAATATCAGTCCATTTTCTTAAAAGCACTATGCATTGGATTTCTGGGCATCAATTAAATCATGTATTTCAAAATTAATTTCAAACAAATATAATAATATGAATATTACATTCTACATTAATTTCAACCTTTCTAAACATCTTCTTTCTCATCCCTCACACAATTTAAAGATTTATACTGACCCACGAGTTTGCAATTTGCAAACTATCTGAAGAGTAAATTAATGGATAGCTTCTGTAGTTAATGATGAAAGGAAAATTAACTACTACATAGGAATAAGATTTATATCCAATATCAACACAAAAAGTTTCATTTACCTGGTCAGGTAGCATCTGAAGAAAGAGAAACATAGTTAACATTTGAGGTTGAAGACTACCACAGCCTGATAAACGCAGAGCATTTCATGGGATGTCTTAAGAATAGTGGAAATGTCTAGGGGGAATCAGAAACTAAATCACTCACTGCAGGATATCTAAGCTTTGACCTGCTCATGTAGCCCCAACATTTATTCAGCTAGTCCAGTTAAGCTTCAGATCAATGATGACCCAGTGCACCAGACATCCCACCTCTCCTGGAAGTTCCAGGAGTCTCCCACATATTAATAGTGGCTCCCTGATGCCCGCAAATTATATACAATATCATGGAAATCAATTTTTTTGAGAGCGAGCGAGCGAGAGAAAGCAAGAGAGAGCGTGAGAGAGTGTGCGAGCGACAAGAGATAGCGAGCGACAGAGAGTGCGCCATGGCGGAGTGTTCCAAAAAAAGAAAATATAAAACGTACATCACCCCAGACTACACTAAAGTGTACCCCTGCCTAATAGGGGTCGAAATAACGACAGGGTTGCTCGCTGCACTGCTTGCAACAGTGACTTTTCTATTGCCCATGGTGGGTTAAGACTGTAAAAGACATGTTGAGGTAAGTTTAACAGGTGTCATTCGTTCATTAGCATAACTAACGTTATTTAAACTAGCTGGCTAGCTGCTAAGGAGCTACTGTATTGCAGATATCCCACCTCTCCCGGAAGTTCCAGGAGTCTCCCGCAAATTGATGGTGCTATCTCCCTGAAATTAGTTTTTGCAGGGTGGGATGTCTGCTGCACCCACTGCCCAGATTACTAATAAAGACAGGACATGCATGCCTAAGGTAGATGGTTCATCTCTCTTAATGGAAATGATCATTGTCTAGCACTTTTGTGGCAGTCCATTGCTAAATATTATCCAGGTCTTGGTTCATGCAGGAATTGACCATTGTGACCTTACAATGCAAACAAGGTCATCGATGAAGCAGATGACAATCACTGGGCCAAGGACACAGTCCTCTGGAAGCGCTGATGACTCGTGATGAACCATGTGCCTGTGATGCTGCTGCAAGTAAGTTTGTCACTGCATGTATTTATATATATGACAATAAACTCAACTCAATATGACAATAAACTCATTGTCTCCGGCAATGATATTCTGGGCTGGGATGATTGACATCCAACAACCACAACCATTTTCCTTTGTGCCAGTATGTAGAACAACTGCAGCTTTATCAGGCTGCCTTGATGCCACACTCCGTCAAATACCTGCCCTGAAACTGCTGACTGAAAAGCAATTGGGATTTCCTCAGGCCATAAATCTACTTCCTAAATATATTTTGTATTACATAGAATAATGTGAAATGGTCTGTTTCTTGACCAGATATATACAGTAAAAGTATTCTTTTATCAGAATGAAAATAAAGAGCATTTGAATTGTACTGAGCTGGGAGATACAGATGAACATTGTAGCCTGAACAAAAACTACCATTGATGTAATGCCTTTAAATAGCAAAAAATATCCCAAGACACTCCTGAAGAACATTATCAAACAAAATAGTAATTAAGCTGATAAAAGAACAAAGTTCTTAAGTTTGGTACGAGGGAAGAATTCAGGATCTAAGTACTGAAAACACAGCTGTTAAAGATAGTGCAATTAAGTTTGAAATGCATTCAAATTTAGGATTAGCGCAGAGAAAGCAAATCAGAAGATTAGAGTGCTCAGAAAGATGGACAGATGAAGCCACTGATAGACATGAACAAGTGCTGAGGCATTGCTTAACCAAGAGCATGTGGATAAACAGGCACAAGGTGATGGATAAATGGAATTTGCTGAGCATTTGAACATAGGCACTGTGCTTTGCATGATCTGAAGTTAATGAAGCAAAGAGAAAAACAGGCCAAATAGAATTCCTATTGAGATTGCCACAAGAAGGCAATGGCATGATTAAGTAGCTCAGCAGCAGAAACCAGTCTTTTCCTGTACATCCTTCAGAAATGTGTCTTTTAATCCACGGTACCAAGCTCAACACCACTCTGCAGAGCACTAAGTTTGTAAGGCACAATAGCTACTTATTACCATGATGTTGGTACCATACAAAATTTTCTGAACTGGAGAGATCTGATGACAGAGACATTTGAATCCACATGGTGCCAACTTGTGGAGCAGGTGTTTGTGTCCCCATGTCCCGCAGTCCCAACACTCAAAGCTAGGTACCCCACTGGCTTTAAACTTGATGCTATGCTATGAACTTGGAATGAATCCCTGCATTTCATCATATCTGAGCTTGGTGAAGAAAGGCTCCACCAAACAGATCAGAATGAGTGATCTGGTTACTCATCACTGAGATGTAGGGGCAGTCTAGATGTTGGACGGCAAGGACATTAATGAGGACCAAAAACACCCACTAATCATTGTTCCTTATTCTTTCCATTTCCCTGTATTAAATTTTATCTACCACACCTGGAAATTTTACCTTGCTCATCCAGGTGCCGGGGTAGAGATACAATGCCCCCAAATGAGGTGTAAGGTGCTCCTTCCCTCCACTAGCCCGCAGGTCACCCTTGGGCAATGTGACCCACCCCCTATCAGGGTCACGTGAAGCCATGGGAGCAGATGATGGATAGTCATATGAGCAGCTGAAGCATATCACAAGTCCTGGTTATGCAACCACTGACATAGGCAGACAAACTCTGAAGAGTATTGATAACAGTTGGGATGACCTGTCATGTAAAGACACTGCCCCAGGAGAAGGTAGTGGTAAACCACTTCTTTCATGAAAAGACCACGATTCCGCTTATGTCATACAACACAGCAATATAACGAATGAGTGAACATCACACTGCTTATGTTTGATGCAGCCTAACACCCACTGCTCCCACACACTCTGATTTTAGCACTATACATGTCTATCCTTGAAATCTAGCTGCATCTGTTCTCTCAGAGAATCCCACAACATGGTAAAAGGCCCTCTGGCCCAAATAGTCCATGCCAACTGAGATCCCTATCTAAGTTCGTCCCATTTGCCCATATCCCTCTATCCTATCCGTATGCCTCTCCAAGTACCTTTCAAATTAGTGGTGGAGAAGATGGTGGCGCGACGGCAGTGCGCACGGCCTCTCCGGTGAATGATATCTGTAATCTGTTAAGTAGGGGACCGTGCACAATTCTGATTTGATGGAGATGGACATAAGAGTACGGAGGAACATCTGGAAAACTTCTGAAATGCCCGCTTCGCTGCCGCTGCTACTGTGTGGTAACCGGACTCTCTGGAGGAGAAGGCCCCGAATCCTCGACTTTGCTTGTTTCAGCGGCCATGGCTAGGTCGAAGGCGCTCTGCAGAGGATGGCGCTCAGGAGGCTGCATTGGAAGGGCTGGTCGGAGGCTCGAAGTTATCGGACGGACGGACTCAGTGTCGGCTGTGGTCGGCTGCTTCCAAGGCATCGACAAGTTGACGGTGCCTGGAGGTTTATGGCAGGGAGTTTCTCCCCTTTGCCGCCTGCTATCGGGGACTCGGGAGTCGGTCGACTCGGGGACTTTGAGACTTTTTTTTTACTGTGCCCATGGTTTGTTCTTCATCAAATTATGGTATTGGTTTGCACTGCTGTAACTATATGTTATAATTATGTGGTTCTGTCAGTGTTAATCTTTGGATTGTCCTGTTTTCTGTGATATCACTCCGCAGAAACATTGTATCATTTCTTAATGCATGTATGCATTTCTAAATGACAATAAAAGAGGACTGAGTGTTCTCATAAACTAATCTAATAATCTAAATGTTAATGTACCCCCCCCCCAAAAAAAATTCCTTAAGCAGCTCATTCCATATACTGGCCACTCTCTATGTGAACAACTTGCCTCCCAGGTTCCTATTAAATCTCTCTGCTTCACCTTAAACTCATGACCTCTAGCTCTCAGTTCCCAACCCTGGGGGAAAAAATCTCATACAAAGGCCTGTTTCTGTGCTGTAAAGGCCTGTTTCTGTGCTGTAGTTTCTATGGTTTCTATTGCAGGTCAGTGGGACTAGGCAGAAAATGGTTCGGCACAGCCAAGAAGGGCCAAAAGGCCTGTTTCTGTGCTGTAGTTTCTATGGTTTCTATTGCAGCATATGCAACACGCCTCAGTATCTTACTCAAACTATTTTTTAGTTGTAGTCAGACAAAAAGTGGCAAAAGGAAATTAATGTGTAAACTCAAACAACAGTAATTCTGCAGATGCTGGAAATTCAAGCAACACACATAAAAGTTGCTGGTGAACACAGCAGGCCAGGCAGCATCCTGACGAAGGGTCTCGGCCTGAAACGTCGACTGCACCTCTTCCTAGAGATGCTGCCTGGTCTGCTGCGTTCACCAGCAACTTTTATGTGTGTTGCTTTAATGTGTAAACTAGTAGATTTGGGGAGGTACAAAAAAGCAAAACAATCAACTGCAACACTTTGAGTGGTGTGCTGGAACAACAGGACCATAGCATGTGCCTTAAATGCTTGAAGCTCAGTCAGGCCGTTAAAAAGGCAAAGGGATTCCTTTCTTCATTACCAAAATCTTCTCTGGGGCAAATATGAGTAGGTTTTAAAAGGTAGCCTTGCCAATGAAGCTTTATTCCCTCAAAAAATCAATAGAAGGCTCAGACAAGGATATAAAATCAGGGAACCATATACAAAGTTGCTGGTGAACGCACCTGGCCTGCTGCGTTCACCAGCAACTTTGATGTGTGTTGCTTGAATTTCCAGCATCTGCAGAATTCCTGTTGTTTGTTGTTTGAACCATATACAAAATAGGTTAACCCACATATTGAGCACGGCACACCATTCAATTACAGGAAACATGTGATTGCATTGTAGAGATATTGATAAGGGCCGAAAAAATTGACACTGTAAGGTTGAATTTCGTCCTCGTTGTTGAATTCCTTTCCACGAGGACGAAATATAAACCATACGGGTCAGATCAGGTCATTCACAGCATAATGGATGACAGTTGGTGCAACGAGTTAGCGTTTATGCAATACTAGCAGCAGAACCAGTTATAAATGTGTGCACCACGAGCGGGAAATTGAATGCACTCGGAAGGAAGGGGAAGGTGCGGAGAGATAGTGATTATTTCGGGGCAACTTGTACATCCAGCCAACCTCCTCCAGCAGCCGGGTACAAAGTCCGGAGGAAAGTGGCGGCAGCTCCGCCGTCCTGGATGCAGGGCCCGGCCCTTGGCGGATGGGGTTAGAGACCGAGCACTTGAGTCGAAGTTCACTCACATTCAACCTGACACCTGCACCCACCCCTCGAGTGGGCGCTCCTCCTACCTGCTGCTCCGGCGGCCGGGAGGCGAGGCCTCGGTTTCGGCCTCGGCCTCGGGGTGGCCGTGCCTCCCGGAAGTCGCGGCCCTGCGTCCGCCGCTCAGGCTCCGCTGGCTGCTGCGGTCGGTCCCCGGACCCACGCGAACCTCGGCCGCGGCCTCTCCCTCCTCCCCGGCGACCGCGGCCTCGGCCTCGGCTCCATGTCCGTTGCGGCGCCTCCTCCATAGCCGAAGCGGGCGGCGTATTCCGCGGAGAAAGAGAGAGATAATACGTGTGCAGGCAGTGAATAGAGCAGAGAGAAAGTCACGGAAGGGAGAGGACCCGGACCGGCGAAGGAGACCGGTGCAGGCAACGAGAGAGGAGACACAGCAAGGGGGCGGGCAAAGTGAGGGAAAAGAAGTCACAGTGGAGCAAAAAGTCACAGCCACAAAGTTACGGGCAGTGACGGGAAAATGGAGAGGTAAAGAGAGTCATAGAGAATGGAACAGAGAGGGGCGCAGGCAGTGAAGAGGAAAAAACAGAAAGAGTCACAGGCTGTGAGAGGAGAGCGCAGAGAGTCACAGGCTGTGACAGGAGAGCGCAAAGAGAGTCACAGGCTGTGAGAGGGGAGTGCAGAGGAGAGTCAGAGGCTGTGAGAGGGGAGTGCAGAGGAGAGTCACAGGCTGTGAGAAGGGAGCGCAGAGGAGAGTCACAGGCTGTGAGAGGGAGCGTAGAGGAGAGTCAGGCTGTGAGAGGGGAGCGCAGAGGAGAGTCACAGGCTGTGACAGGAGAGCACAGAGAGAGACACAGGCTGTGAGAGGGGAGCGCAGAGAGAGTCGCAAGCTGTGACAGGGGAGCACGGAGAGAGTCACAGGCTGTGACGGGAGTACGGAGAGAGTCACAGGCTGTTTCAGGAGCACAGAGAGAGACATAGGCTGTGATAGGGGAGCACGGAGATAGTCAGCTGTGACAGGAGAGCACAGAGAGAGACAGGCTGTGAGAGGGGAGCACGGAGAGGGTCGCGGGCTGTGACGGGAGTGCAGAGGAGAGTCACAGGCTGTGACGGGAGTGCAGAGGAGAGTCACAGGCTGTGACGGGAGCACGGAGAGAGTCACAGGCTGTGAGAGGGGAGCGCAGAGGAGGGTCACAAGCTATGATAGGGGAGTGCAGAGGAGAGTCACAGGTTGTGATAGGGGAGCACGGAGAGAGTCACAGGCTGTTTCAGGGGAGCACAGAGAGAGAGACAGGCTGTGAGAGGGGAGTATGGAGAGAGTCACGGGCTGTGAGAGGGGAGCACGGAGAGAGTTACAAGCTGTGACTGGAGTGCAGAGGAGTCACAGGCTGTGAGAGGGAAGCGCACAGGAGAGTCACAGGCTGTGACAGGAGAGCACGGAGAGAGTCGGGCTGTGACGGGAGCACGGAGAAAGTCACAGGCTGTGAGAGGGGAGCGCAGAGGAGAATCAAGGGCTGTGACGGGAACACGGAGGGAGTCACGGGCTGTGAGGAGAATACAGAAAGAATCACAGGCCGTGGGGAGACCAGAAAGAGAGAGCCAGACACCATTCCTAGTACCTGTGCCCAAAAACACTGGCAGTTCGCCAAGTCTGTGTGCATGCGGTATCAGGTTGATTAACAACAGACTGCATTTGTGATCTTAGAACTCAAATAATATAACCACAGAGATAAAACTGGCTAAACGTGCAGTGTGAAGAACACTGTACAATGTGTTAACGTCTTCCAATACTTTTCCAAAGTCAAGACAGATGTAATTTTTTTTACAAGAGTGCAGGCTGCCACACTCCACAACTATCAAAGGTCGTTGCGGTGTGGTCAAAGAGATGAAGGAAGTGGGATGATTCCTTGTGGTTGAAATAAAGTACCATAACAGTCCACTCCGGCTAATCAATGTGTATGGCTCGCCCGTGCTAAATGAATGACAAGCTATCCTCCAGCAGGTCCCACCACTGCTGGCAAGGTCCCTATCTGTTGTTCTGGCCGCAGCCTTCAATCTCATCATTGATGCAGTTGAAAAATCTGGTAGCGCCAACAGAAAACTGGAGCAACTCTGAACTCCCGATGGAAATGGTTAAGGCTACAAAATTGTGCAATGCCTTTAGCACCCTGCAGGTGGAGCACACTTGGACCGATTCAGACAGCTCAGTATGGCCTCACATGATTTCCTCTTCACATCAAAGACAGTCACAGACGGTACCACCGACATTAGGCTAATATTCTCTGACCACAGCGTCCTTCATGCCGCTTGTCACCTACAGGAGGGCAAGAAGGCAGGTAGGGGGCATGAGTGTTGAATGTCATGCTGCTGACCCTAGATTGGAGAACTGTGAAGTCCCTCTTTGAAATCCCAGTTTACTGGTGAGAAGCAACCAAGAGGTTCTTCATCCTCAGAGATGTTCAGAAAAAGTCATGAGAATTGCACCATCTCCACATAAGATTTGCAACAACCTCTCCATATGCAGTCAAGAGGGGTGGATGTGAGAGAGGAACTCTTAAGAGGCAAAGAGCCAGCAAGCTGTGGCCTTTACCTCTGAATCCTCCAACATCATCTAACGGTCCAAGATCCACTTTGTGGAGTAGGATGAGGCATGCTAATGCTTCTGACAGGTTCACGGGGGAGCCCTGTGATCCACATCCTTAAGGGAGAGGACAATTTAGTTACATCTTCACAGACAGACATACTAAGGACCTGAAGATCTCTTTTTTTTAACCAGTAAGACCACAGACAGCACAGTGTATCAGCACAGAACTTCCTGTAGTCTGTTACAGAGGTGCTTGACAGTAAGTGGGAGATCCTGTATCAGCCATTGTCCTTAGAGGAGGTGACAGGCCCTTGGCACAAATAAAACTCCAGGAAGTGATAGCTTACTGTCCGAATTGTGGGACTGGACGCCCCAGATCTCCAGGAAGTGTACAACATTATGCTTCTAGCAGGGGCATGTCAGACTCCATGAGGAAGAGCATAAACCACCCTCATCAACAAGCAGAAGTGGGGTGGGAGAGGAAGGACATCAGGAATTAGAAACCAACTTCACTGTGGAGTGTGGATTACAAGATTCTGTAAAAGATCACCAACCAGGTCACATCTACTCTGGGACCGATTATCCACCTAGACCAAATCTGTGGCTGCTCTAGAAAATCTCTTGACAGCCATGTACTACTCAGGGATACCAGTGCCTATGCGTAGGACAGAGGGACAGATGCCTGCCTGGACCTGGAGAAGGCCTTTGACAGGATACCATACACAAAATGGGTTTTCTGGAGGGAATTATAAATTAGATCCAACTGCTGTAAACAGATATTCATAGAGCAGTCCAAATAAATGGATAGGAGACAGACAGCTTCCTCATCATCTAGAATCAGGCAGAGTTGTCCACTCTCCCCACTTGTTTGTGTGCTACATAGAAACTTTTGCTGAACCCATCAGGAAGGACAAGAGCATAAGAAAAGACATTGCCAGGAAGAGGTGACACAAGTAGAAATCGCTCTGTAACTGGATGATCTAGCCATCTCCAGCTCGGTTCCATGGTCAGTTTTCAGAGTGATCAACATCAATGACCAGTTTGAGTGGCATTGGGAGCCAGAATCGACCTCAGGACTGTTGGCAACTGTCCATTTCAATGTCCCCTTCACTGTCAGGCCTGACAACCTGAATGTGCTGCAGATCTGGTTTGGACGAACTGAGATGTGTAACAAGAACTGGCTGGAGCAAATTAGGGAAGATCAAACATAGCTTTGTAGAAATGGTGTTCTCTGGGAATAATTTGGTAAAAGATGTGATATGCTCTAAGGATGCTGTTAAGCACAAACGTAGCCTGTTCCCCACTCCTCTGTTTGTTTCAGTACTAACTGGAGACATCTTCCAGTTTATCTGGGATCCACCAAGTCATGATGCACAAGTCCCTTGTGAATGGGGGCAAAAATGTACCCAATGTTGTTTTCATCCTGATGACCTTCTTTGTGTGTGGCTGTATCAGGTGGTGTATGGACCCAAAGTTATGTTGGCACTAGATCACTTGCGTAATGAAGTTCTAAATGATGTGGAAGATTGGACTGGTCCCTCTACCATGCAATACCCCAGTCAGCTGAATATTGCTGTACTGCCTGTCTATGTGGAAGAGTTCTTCCAAGTTAACACCTTTGACCACAAGTCCATCAGGTAGTGGTTAGCACTGAATGGATTGCAGACGCTGTGAGACAGAAGCAATTTGGATTCTGCGTGCTTGTTTCCGAAACAAATGGTCAAAGCCTTCCACTACAGATGGTCACCCCCAATATGCACAGCCCACAGGATGGCTGTGGTGGGGAAGGGACAGTCAACCACCTCTTTGCTTAATGTAGATTTGCTAAAAGGATGTGGAGGTGGAGACAGGGGTCCATGTCCTGGTTTATTCTCAGTAGTTGTGTAACAGAGGAAGCCCTGATTTATGGTCCATTCCTGGAGATATTTGCTCTAATGTGGTGTGTTCTCTTTGGTCGGCCCAAAACCTATTGGTCATCCTGGATAGGGAGACGTTTGTGAGAGAATGCTGCAAACTGGCTCACTATAGTTGTTGGTGAATGCACTGAAGCTTTGTATAACCAATGCTAAGGTTTTGTAGGGATGGACCACAGTATAGCTCCTTCTGCTACTGCACGTGCAGGGGCAGAAAAGCCCCTTGAAAAGTGAAAGGGGTATCACCTCAGAGAGCCTGTTCACAGTCAACAAATCATCCTATCCTTCTCCTTCTTCTTCTTTGAAATATGTCAGTCCTGACTTCGGACAGTTGGCTCTTAAAAAAACTCTCCCATGTCAGATGACACTAAGAGACACCTGCTCCCCATTTATTTCCAGCTCCTACCTTATTATGTTGTAGTTTTCCTAACACCAAACTTTCCTCTGAGTTCTGGATTTATCCTTAACTATCTTAAAATTCCATAGTTGTGACCATTATTCTCAAAATGCTCTCCCAAGGAAACCCCAATTACCGGGCTGAGCTCATTTCCCAATAAAAGGTCTATTATGGCCAATTTCCTGGTTGGACTACCTATATACTGTTCCAAGAAACGCTCCTGGATGCAACCAACAAATTCTACCCAGACTAAGCTTCTTGTTTGGTTACTTTTTACTTTATTTTTCTTTTGAGATACAGCATGGAACAGACCTTTCCAGTCCAATAAGCCTTGCCACCCAGCAACTCACCTATTTATCACTAGTCTAATCACAAGACAATTTACAATGACGAATTAACCTACTAACTGGTATGTCTTTGGGCTATGGGAAGAAACCTACATGGTCACAGGGAAAACATTCTGGTCCAGTCAAGATTGTGCCTGCATACAACACTCCTTCAGTTAACATCTTCTGGATAGATCATGAAACCATATATAACACTTCTTTTATGTCATTTACATTTGTTTTTCATCTTGGATGTGATTCTGGAACTGTTGGAGCTGTGATTTGCAGTTTGAAGATCGTTTGGATGATCCAGTGCTCTGAAGTCTCCAAGAGGATTCTGGGAGGCAGAGGCAGCATGCACAAACCTCAATAAGGCAGGCCGCAGGATAGCTGTGAGGCTGATGTATGACTCCATTTTGCTGATTAAAGCATTGAAGGAGATTGAAACATTGAGGTGATTGCAGAAGCTTGTTTGGGAGCTTCAGCACTCTGCAGTCTCTGAAGCAATTCCAGGAGACTGAAGCAATGTGCACGAATTTCAGCGGGTGTAAACCGATGTTTGACTCTTTCGCTGATCAAAGCTATTATTTGCTGATTAAAGCAGTGAGGGAGATTGAAGCATCAAGCCGAGTGCAGAGGGGGTAACAATACCTGTCTGTCTTTTGATAGCTCTGCTACAGAGAGGGAAAGGCCTGCCGGAGAGTGTTGCCCTGGTTTTCTGCATTTTGGTTGTGGACTTGGACTGTAGACTTTCTTCAAGTCTCATAGTTATTGATATTCTGTGTGTTTCACCCGATCTTTTTTGCTTTTTTTTTGTACGTGGAGAGGGATTTGGGGGCCCATGTGCCAGTTCCCTTTTGTTCCTTTATTTTTGTGCGGAAGGAGGGATTTGGGGGTTGATATGCTGATTCCTTTCTTTGTTCATTTTTTTGTGCGGGGAGCGGGGATATAGCAAATATCTAGCAAATATAGACTAGACGTCCAGATCACAGGAATAGATAAGTAGCGATTATGAATTCTTAGGTATAAATTTTGGAGAATAACTTGCTTCTGTTCCATATTGCTGGCCAGTAAAATAGAAAACCTGATTTTAGGCCTCCACAGTACTGGAAGTTCAGGCCAAGTTCAGCAGTGATCTGCAAACCAAAACTGAATTTAACCCTTCGGCTAATTGAATATCTTTTGAAATAAAAATTTGTGGGCAAACAGAAAAGTACTACCAAAGACTGTGGATGACTACCTAAGAAAATTAACATATATTATGACTTAATCTATGTGTGCACAGCAATATACCATGACTGGGATGTAAAACTAAATGGTCTCAAAAAACATTTGGTGCAACTGAACACATCACCATTGTTTTGAATTTACCTCCAATTATAAGAGACACACATAAAAAATAACCATCATTCACCATAATGTTCCATACTTAAATACCTAAAAGAAATAAATGAAATCAACAGCACCCCCAGAACAGACTGAGATCATAAGCACAGGAAAATCAACACAGTACATCAACCCTGAACATTATATAAAAAGAATACATAGGAACTGGTTAAGAACAGAACACTGACTTATTTACAACAAAAGAGTCACCAGCAATCACCAGATGCAGGCAAAGCACTTACAATACGGATGGTGAGATGAAGTTAAGGGCAAACTGTGAATAGAAATTACCAAATAAAATAGATTTACTCGGCTTTTCTGATACACTAGATATTAGCAGAAATGTCCAGATACAGTACCAGCAACCCTTAGGTCTCCCAGAGGGCGGAGCAAAATGTTACCCACAAGGAGCAACACAGAGGTATCCATATACACAGCCAGAGTCGCCAGTGATCCAGAAACAGTGGGAGTTATAATAACTATTGGAAAGATGATAGCAGTGATAATTTTAGATCAAATAAACGGCATGGCTTATGATTATCACCTGGAGCTAGAAACATCAATAGGCCAGATGGTCAGGGGGCAATATTAACTTTAAAATAAAGTCTGAGCAGGACTCAAATAAGATTTAACAGACTCTTTCTATATGAATTTTTTGTCAGGACTTAACATTTAAAGTATCTGGAATTATTTAAGTATTTGAATTTTAGTCATTATTTCAAATAAAAACCTTTTTGAAGTTACTACTTTCACCTTTATTATTAAAATTAAGATAAAGTCTGAACTAATCTTTGTATGCTTATTTTGGTTCAGGAAGTACAGCTGACTGAGAACTCTGCAGCAAGTCCCCTGACTTGACTGTGGAGGCCAATGCACTGGGTATATTTGAAGTGGAGTTTGGTGGGTTCTTGCTTAGTAATCGTGTTAAGGATTACGGGGAGAAGGTAGGAGAATGGGTTGAGGGGAAAAAAAAAATAAATCAGTCATGTGACCATGATTGGAACAAACTCAATGGACTGAATGGCCATATTCTGCTCCTGTGTTTTTGGTCTTATGACTTGACAGAAATAAAAGAACAAAGAACATGCTAGGGCATCAGAACAGTAATTAATTTAATTTGGTAGCTTCTTGAGCTCAAGGCATTAAAGGCAAAGGCAGTTTTTATGCCCATCCCTAAATGAATCAGTGCAGGCCTTCTGGTGCATTAGCCATGGCATAGGAGTTCCTGAATATATACTTGAGAAACAATCAGGGAACGGCCATATATTTACCAGTCAGGGTGGTGTGTAAATTAGAGGAGAATTCATGTGGTGCTTTTCCCATACACCTGAAGCCTTTGTCCTTCTTGGTGAAAGAGATCACTGGTTTTGGACGTCCTGCTGGAGAAGCCTAGGTGAGTAACAGCTGTTTATTTTGTAGACAATATACATTGCATCCTATAGGTGTCTGAAAAGTTTTGGATGTTAAGTGATAGATCACTAACTCCAGCATACACAGCCCCTAACCTTCCTCTTGAAGCCAGAGTATTTTTGTAGATGTTCCAGATGTTTCTGGCCAGTGAAGCACCCCAGAATGGTGATGGTAGTTGGATTTGACAATGGTAATCCTATTTAATGTTAAGAGAAGGTGATTAGATCTTTTTCTTGTTGCAAACAGACATTGTTTGATATGAATATTCCTTGGCACTTATCAGGCCATGCCTAAATGTTATCCACATCTTGCTGTGTGCGGGCATGGTCTGTTTCATTCACTAAGTGGTTGTGAATGGAACTAAATATCGTGAAATCATCACTGGTAGTCTCATGTGTCTCCAACCCTTAATTCTGACCTTGTGTTATAAAGGTCACTGATGAAGCAGCCAACTGGGCTTTGGATGCTGCCTTGTGGAACTCCATCAAAGATGTCCTGGGGATTGGATGATTGATGTCCAATAACTACAATCATCGACCTTTCAATGAGGTATGGTTCCAATCACTGGAATGTTTTCATCTTTGTTTGCATATTTTTTATGTTACGAAAGGTCCTTGACATTACACTCAGGTTAATGTCAAGGGCAGTCACTCCCACCTTACCTATTAATCTCAGTGCGCTGCATACTTTTGGACCATGAGGTTAAAGCCATGTGGTCTTGGCAAAATTCAGTTTGGTCATTGATGAGCAGGTTAATGCTAAGTGGCACTTGATTGTACTGTCCAGCACACTGTTGAAAACAATTATTCTGCTACTGATATTTTCACTGAAGAAATGTTACAGAAATAGACATAATTAAGATGAGTTTAGATAAATGGAAGTTATCTTCCCCTGAGCAAATGGTTCAGGCATTTGGGAACATCATTTTAAGATGCTATAACAATCTGCAAGAGAAATCATTTTGTTTCAAAGAGATTGGTTTAATCAGGGACTTGAAGGGGTCGAAACAATGTTAAAAGGAACTTGAATAGCCAATGATGGAAAATTGTTTGCCGAGCTATGGGGAAGAGGTGTGGGAATGGAACTGAAAGATGCACCCTTCTACGCCATGACCTTTCTTTCCCATGACTCTTTGTGTCCAGTTATTGCTAGAGACCGGCAACAAGCAAATTGGCGAGATCAAAGTCAAGTTCACTTGTTCCCCGTATGATTCTCCCACCAGCTGCTGCAAGCCCAGTAAGGCTGCTATTTCCTTGAGCTGACAAGCCCTTCCTTGTGATTACTGTTGAAACTTTGCACCCAGACTACATTCCCTGCTCTTGCTTCCTTCTTACATTCTTTCAAGTGCAATAGGAAGTATGCCAGCCGAGCAGCTTGTGGCAGAAGAGGCTGATCCACTTCCAACCTACTCCATTTCCTAGGCTGCCTCTCATCTGTTGAAATATAACATCTTGTTAATCACTCCTGCTGATCTGGAGAGGCACAAGGCCCTCAGTGAGCCAAGTACAGAACTTTCAATGCCATGCTGTATTCTGCAGGATCTTTGAGTGATAGAGACAGATATCATAGAAGCAGGCTCTTCAACCCAACTTGCCTGTGCCACCCAAGTTGCCTAACTGAGCCAGTCCTGTTTTCCCACACTTGGCCCATATGCCTGAAACCTTCCTTATCCCTGTAATAAACGTGTTTAAAAAGTCTTAACTGCAATGGTCTCCACCTCTTCCCCTAGCAGCAGATTCTACATATGTACCAGTTGCTGCTTGGAAAAAGTTACCCCACAGTTTCCTTTTAATTGTTTTTCTTCTCACTTTAAACCTATGACTTTTCAATGTAGTGCCCGCCCCCCTCGCCCTGGAGAAAACACAATGGCTACTTACCTTATTTCTTCTCATTATTTTATAATATTCTAATTCACCTCTCACCCATCAACATTCCAGCGGAGAAAGACCATAAGATCAAAAAACACAGGAGCAGAATTAGGCCATTTGGTTCATTGAGTGTGCTATGCCATTTCATCATAGCTGATTCATTTCCCACTAAGCCCCAATCTGCTGCCTGTTTTTCTTGACTAAATGAGAGCTTATCAACCTCTGCATTAAATATACCCAATGACTTGGCCTCCACAGCTGTCCTTGGCAATGAATTCCACAGATTCACCACTCTCTTGCTAAAAAAATTCCTCCTGGACTTCCATTCGAAATGGACATCCCTCTATTATGAGGTTGTGTCCCCTGGTCTTAGATCCCCCACCATAGCAAACATCATCTCCAGATCCACTCTTTTGAGGCCTTTCAACATTCAATAGTTTTCAATGAGGTCCCCCTCATTTTTTTGAATTCCAGTGAGTACAGGCCCAGAGCCTCAATCACTTCTCATATGAAAAGCCTTTCAATCCCAGAATCATTTTCATGAAACTCTTTGAACCCTCTTCAATGTCAGTACATCCTTTCTTAGATAAGGGGCGCAAAACTGCTTACAATACTCCAAGTTATGCCTCACCAGTGTCTTATAAAGCCTCAACATAACATCCTTGCTTTTATATTCTAGTCTTCTTGAAATGAAGGTTAATATTGCATTTGTCTTTCTCACCACTGACTCAACCTTTAGGTATTCCAGCACAAGGACTCACGAGTCCCTTTGTGCCTCAGATTTTTGAATTTTCTCTTCATTTAGAAGATAGACTATACTTTTATTTCTTCTACCAAAGTGCATGATCATTCTCCTAATCTGTCTGTCCTTCTGTAGCCTCTCTACATTCTCAACACTACCTGCCCCTGCACCTATCTTTGTTTCATCTGCTAACTTGGCCACAAAGCTATCAATTCTGTCACCCAGATCATTAACATGAAACATAAAAAGAATCAGTCCCAACACAGACCCCTGTGGAACACCATTAGTCACCAGCAGCCAACCAGAAAAGTCTGCCTTTATCCCCACACTTTTCCTCCTGCCAATCAGTTAATCCTTTATCCCACTTCAACTCTACTTCCCATTCCCATTCTGACATGTCAATCCATGGCTTCCTCTACTGCCATGATGAGTCTACACTCTGGTTAGAGGACCAACACTTTATATTCCATCTGTGTAGCCTCCAACCTGATGGCATGAATATCAATTTCTCGAACTTCTGCTAAATGCCCACCCCACCTTCACCATTCCCATTCCTGTTTCCATTTCTCAAATATCATCTACTTACCTGCCCATCACCTCCCTCTGATGCTCCTTCCCCTTCCCTTTCTTCCATGGTCTTCTACTCTCTCCTATCTGATTCCCTCTTCTCCAGCCCTTTATCTCTTTCACCAGCTTCCCAGCTCTTTACTTCACCCCTCCCCCTCTCCTGGTTTCACCTATTACCTACTACTTTATACTTCTTCCTCCTCTCCCCCTACCTTCTTGCTCTAACTTAGTGTTTCCCAACCTTTTTGAGCCCAACGTCCCCCTAAAGCACTTCCATTCTTGCCAATTCCCTCTTAGGCACAATGTACTTTCCAGTGCCCACATAGTGTAAAAACATGTCTACCATATGCCAACATGAGAAAAATTATTCTGATTTAAATTTTTATTTGTCTTTAAACCTCACTTACACAGCACCTGTGATCAATGTGATCCTTGAACTTGATGGTTTTTAGAAAGAGTTGAAATATCTGGTTCAAGTTGTGACAGCAAAAGCCTTAAGTCCCCATGCGTAACAATGTCCAAGCAGTTTCTGCTTTTTTGTGAGTATGTGCTTCACTGCACCAAAGCCTCTTTCAACAAGGTAGGAGTATGGAAATGCAGTGAAGAACAGTTTGGCTCTTCTCCAAAGACCAGTAAACTTCAAATGACAGTGTAGCCACATACCTCAAAAGCCAAAATTTTTGAAAAGAATTTTTGCTGCTTCATCATTCTGAATTTTGAAAATTTCTTCTTGTAAGCTCTCTTCCCATTCTTCCACTTACAAAGAAATGGTTTAATTACCCAGTCTGGAATTTTCAGTTCTTTTAAATGCTTGAATTGGTTCTGAAAATCCTTCTTCAGTGACTGCAAGTGTAAGTAGTACTCTTGCAAATCACTGTCTGTGAAAGAGAGTGCCATACCTTCCACGCAAGGAAACTGAAAACATTCTTCTCCCAATGTTTTGCTTACATATTTCCAATTTTCTGATAAAAGTGGGCACTGCACATTTTACTCCAGGTACTTAACATTGTATTGATGCACTTTCTGTGGCTTCTGTTTCTTTGCAGTATTAGAATTCAAGGCTTCACTGCCTTCCGACTCAAAGAGATTGTGACGTCTATATTTATCCATCATTAATGGGCCTAGATTAAAATTAAGAATTAACACTAACTGGGAATGCTTATCAGATGTTGATGACAGAAACGAGTTGACACGGTCGGTCAGGTCTTTTGCCTCAAGTTAGAATGCCGCCTACCACCTCACCTCCACCCACCCTCCAAGAATCTTGAATGCCACCCAATGACTTCTATTTCTCCTAACACCCTTTTAGGGCACATTATCGCCCCCGTTGGTTACCAGCGCTCTAACTTCTCTTCTTTTTTTCCAGTCCTAATGAAGGGTCTCAGCCTGAAATGTCGACTGTTTACTCTTTTCCACAGTTACTGCCTGGCCTGCTTAATCCCTCCAGCATTTCGTATGTATTGCTTTGTCTATGCTAGTATCTTTTCTGTAATACTATGAGCTCTTAACTTGTTAAACAGCCTTCTGTGTGGCAACTTGTCAAAGGCCTTCTGAAAATCCCAAGTATACAACATCCACCAATTTTTCTTTGTCTAACCTGCTTGTTATTTCTTCAAAGAATTCTAACAGATTTGTCAGGCAAGGTTTCCCTTAAGGAAACTATGCTGATGTTGGCCTATTTTATCATGTGCCTCCAAGTATCCTGAAACCACATTGTTAACAATTATCTCCAACATCTTCTTAACCACAAAAGTTGGACTAACTGGCCTATAATCTATTTTCCTCTGTCTTGCTCCCTTCTTGAAGAGTGGAGTGACATTTGAAATTTTCCAGTCCTCTGGAACCATGCTAGACTCTGTTAACTTTGAAAGATCTTTACTAATGCATCCACAATCCCTGGAGTATAGACCATCTGTTCCAGGTGACTTATCTACTTTCAGACCAACTAGTTTCCCAAGCACCTTTGCCCTAGTAATAGCAACTTCACTCACTTCTGCCCCCTGACACTCTCGAACTTCCAGCTTATTGCTGGTGTCTTCCACAGTGAAGACTGATGCAAAATACTTATTCTGTTCATCTGCCATTTCCTTGTCCACGTCACTACCGCTCCAGCATCATTTTCCAGTGATCCTATATCTACACTTCCCTCTCTTTCACACTTTATATATCTGAAGAAACTTTTGGTATCCTCTTTAATATTATTGCCTAGCTTACCTTCGTATTCCATCTTTTCCTTCTTTATGACTTTTTTTAGTTGCCTTCTTTTGGTATTTAAAGGCTTCCCACTAATTTTTGCGCTATTATACGCCCACTCTTTATGTTGGCTTTGACTTCTTGTCAGCCATGATTGCCTTTAGGATATTACTTCTTCTTTGGGATGTATCTATTCTGTCCCTTCTGAATTGCTCCCAAAAACTCCAGCCATTGCAGTGCTTCCGTCATCCCTGCTAGTGTTCCCTTCCAATCAATTTTGGCCAGCTCCTCTTTCATGCCACTGTAATTCCCTTTACTCCACTGTAATACTGATACATCTGACTTTAGCTTCTCCTTCTCAAATTGCAGGGTGAATTCTAACATATTATGATCAGTGCTAGGATATATTATGATACAGTCCTAGCCCCTCCATCCTCTCCTTATTATTCATATCCTTTAGTCCTGGTTAATACCCTCCTAAATCATTTTTGCAGCTTTTCCAATTAAATGGACATCCTTCCCACAGCACAACAACAAAACTATATGCAATACCCCAAATATGGTCATACATGTGGTCTTGTACAGCTATAACATGGCATCCGTCCTCCTATACTCAGTATCCTGACTGAAGAAGGCAAGCATGCCTAATGTTGTCTTTATCATTTGTATATGTGTCATCACTTTCAGGAAACTATGCACCTACACCAATAAATCTCTCCTTTCTATATATTAGATATTTATAGAAACATGGCAACATAGAAAACCTACAGCACAATCCAGGCCCTTTGGCCCACAAAGCTGTGCCAAACATGTCCTTACCCTAGAAATTACCTAGGGTTACCCCTAGCCCTCTATTTTTCTAAGCTCCATGTACCTATCCAGGAGTCTCTTAAAAGACCCTATCGTATCCGCCTCCACCACGATCGCCGGCAGCCCATTCCATGCACTCACCACTCTCTGCATAAAAAACTTACCCCTGACGTCTCCACTGTACCTACTTCCAAGCACCTTAAAACTGTGCTCTCTCATGCTAGCTATCTCAGCCCTAGGAAAAAGCCTCTGACTATCCACACAATCAATGCCTCTCATATTCTTGTACACCTATTCAGTGCTCCCAGTGTGGCTTCCTGTATATTGGTGAGACCTGACGTAAGCTGGAAGACTGCTTCGCTGAGCACCTATGTTCCATCCACCAGAAAATGTGGGATCTCCCTGTGGCCATCTGTTTCAATTCTACTTCCCATTTCCATTCTGATATGTCAGTCCATGGCCTCCTCTACCAATCGATTTGGATTTAATTCTTTCTTGCACGGAAAATTTGAAATCATTAAGCTGTCTAACTATTACAATATTTTCAACTAGAAAATCATGATACTTTAGACACAAGGCATTAACTTGTTCATCGCCAAATGTGAAGTCACAATCTACAATTGCGGAGAAATCAAAAGCTGACCATTTTTGTACCTCAACTTTGATTTCCTCTGGGTTTGATCATTTTCGTTCTCGCTCATCTGCACTCTACCGTAACATGCGTAGCACTCCTGTAACGGGTAATGATGGGTTCTGTTGCCTGAGCTTTTGGACACCGTCCAAATGCGCTTTACTTGCCAACTGACGCTCCAAAAAGAAAACTTTCCAAATATCATTCCACTTCTTTCCACTGGCAAATTCCCCACCAACTTTTGCATCACGACAAAACAAACAGATAACTCCAGTTTCCGAATCATACATAAATATTTCTCATAGCTGAACGTTCATGACCTCAGGAGCTGTCGGTGTAACAGTTTCTACTATTTTGTTAAGCCATTCAACTTTAAACAAATTTGCAGTTCTTTTGCGCTTCACGTCCTTTGCTTCTTTTGAATTCGACATAGTTAATCAATATTTTTTCCATTAAAAACTTAGTAAGCTATCTACAGGATTTGAAACAGATCTTTGTGAACTTTACGATATGAACACTGTCCACCAAACATGGCTGCCGCCGTGATGCAGCTGTACAAACCGGAACAGGATAGGTGAGATGATGTAAATTAGTGACGTGCATTGTGGTATTTGAAAAACCGACTAACTAGTTAACAGAAACAGTTGGCTAAAAGATTATTTTCAATAAGTATAATTATTAACTACTCCATTATCTTAGGTAACTAACCTTTTGTGCACACATTAATTTTCTTTGTGCGCTGGTTGAAAAACGTGTGTGCGTGCGCACACGCGCACAGCTTAGAGGGAACTATGCTCACAAGTATACATTACAAGTCAAGGCACGACTGTGCAGGCACGTGGATGTCAGCGAAATAGACCGGTGGGAAGAATTTTAAAAGAAGACAGCTTTATAGAGCGGGCATTGGAGGAGCGGGTGACAGAGTAGAGGGAGTCAGAGTAGGAGGGCTTCGGCAATAATGGGTCAAGGCGAGATAAGTTACTTGTGAAGAATATGAATAGGAAGTATGTCTATGAGGCCGGTATTCTGTACTGGGTGTCCGATGTGGGATGTCCGGGAGAGCTGCAGCTCCTTAGGGACTGGGGTTAGGGAACTGGAGATGCAGCTTGATGACCTACATCTGATCAGGGGAAGTGAGGGGGTGATAGAGGAGCTGCAGGCAAGTAGTCACACCGGGGCCTCGGGAGACAAATAAATGGGAACCAGTCAGGAGAGGGAAGGGCAAGAGTCAGACATTAGAGAGTATCCCTGCAGCTGTCCCCCTTAACAATAATTACTCCTGTTTGAGTATTGTTGGGGGGGGGTACCTACCTGGGGAAGCAACAGTGGTCACGCCTCTGGCACAGAATCTGGCCCTGTGGTTCAGAAGGGTAGGGAAAGGAAGAGGATGGCAGCAGTGATAGGGTACTCTATAGTTAGGGGAGAAGACAGGCGATTCTGTGGACGCAGGAAAGAAGCATGGATAGTAGTTTGCCTCCCAGGTGCCAGAGTCTAAGATGTTTCTGATCATGTCCACAATATCCTGAAGTGGGAAGGAGAACAGGCAGAAGTTGTGGTACATCTTGGTACCAATGACGTAGGCAGAAAAAGGAAGGAGCTCCTGAAAACAGACCACATGGAGTTAGGAAAGAAGCTGAGAAGCAGGACCTCAAAGATAATGACGCAAACACGAGGAATTCTGCAGATGCTGGAAATTCAAGAAACACACATCAAAGTTGCTGGTGAACGCAGCAGGCCAGGCAGCATCTCTAGGAAGAGGTACAGTCAACGTTTCGGGCCGAGACCCTTCATCAGGACTAACTGAAGGAAGAGCTAGTAAGAGATTTCAAATCCTGACGAAGGGTTTCGGCCCAAAACGTCGGCTGTACCTCTTCCTAGAGATGCTGCCTGGCCTGCTGCGTTCACCAGCAACTTTGATGTGTGTTCCTCAAAGGTAATGATATCGAGATTACTGCCTGTACCACACGACGGTGAGTATAGGAATAGAGTGAGGTGGAGGATAAATGCATGGCTGAGGAATTGGAGCAAGAGGCAGGGGTTCAGATTTCTGGATCATTGGGACTTCTTTTGGGGCAGTCGTGACCTGTACAAAAAGGACAGGTTGCACTTGAATCTAAGGGGTACCAATATCCTGGCAGGGAGGTTTGCTAAGGCTCTTGGGGAGAGTTTAAACTAGAATTGCTGGGGGTGGTGGAAACCAAACTAAAGAGACAGAGGAAGGGGCAGTTGGCTCACAAATAGAGAAAGCTTGTAAGCAGTATGAGAGGGAAGATAGGCAGGTGATAGAGAAAGGAAGCACTCAGACTGATGATTTGAGATGTGTTTATTTCAATGCAAGGAGTACCATGAACAAAGCAGATGAGCTAAGAGTGTGGATCAGTACTTGGAGCTATGATGTTGTAGCCATTACAGAGACTTGGATGGCTCAGGGGCAGGAACAGCTACTTAGAGTGCCAGGCTCTAGATGTTTCAGAAAGGATAGGGAGAGAGGCAAAACAGGTGGGGGCGTGGCACTGTTGATCAGAGATAGTGTCACAGCTGCAGAAAAGGAGGAAGACATGGAGGGATTGTCTACAGAGTCTCTGTGGGTGGAAGTTAGAAACAGGAAGGCATAAATAACTCTACTGGGTGTTTCTTATAGACCACCCAATTGTAACAGGGACATCAAGGAGCAGATAGGGAAACAGATTCCGGAATGGTGCAGTAATAACAGGGTTGTCGTGATGGGAGATTTTAATTTCCCCAATATTGACTGGCATCTCCCTAGAGCAAAGGGTTTAGTTGGAGTGGAGTTTGTTAGGTGTGTTCAGGAAGGTTTCCTGACGCAGTATGTAAATAAGCCTACAAGAGGAGAAGCTGTACTTGATCTGGTATTGTGAAATTAACCAGGTCAGATGTCAGGTCTCTCAGTGGGAGAGCACTTTGGAGATGGTGATCACGATTCTATCTCCTTTACCACGACATTGGAGAGGAATAGGAACAAACAAGTTAGGAAAACATTTAATTGGAGTAAGGGGAAATATGAAGCTATCAAGCAGGAACTTGGAATTATAAATTGGGAACAGATGTTCTCAGGGAAATATATGGCAGAGATGTGGCAAATGTTCAGGGGATATTTGTGCGGCGTTCTACATAGGTACGTTCCAATGAGACAGGAAAAGGTTGATGGTAGGATACAGGAACCGTGGTGGACAAAGGTTGTTGAAAATCTGGTCAAGAAGAAAAGAAAATCTTATGAAAGGTTCAAAAAGCTAGGTAATGATAGAGATCTGGAAAATTATAAGGCTAGTAGGAAGGAGTTTAAGAATGAAATTAGGAGAGCCAGAAGAGGTTATGAGAAGGCCTTGCCGAGCAGGATTAAGGAAAACCCCAAGGCATTCTTCAAGTATGTGAAGAGCAAGAGGATGAGACGCAAGAGAATAGGACCAATCAAGTGTGACAGTGGAAAAGTGTGTATGGAACCAGAGGAGATAGTGGAGGTATTTAATGACTACTTTGCTTCAGTATTCATTATGGAAAAAGACCTTGGCCATTGTAGGGATGACTTACAGCAGACTGAAAAGCTTGAGTATATAGACCTTAAGAAAGAGGATGTGCTGGAGCTTTTGGAAAGCATCAAGTTGGATAAGTCGCTGGGACCGGACGAGATGTACCCCAGGCTTCTGTGGGAGGTGGGGGAGGAGATTGCTGAGCCTCTGGCAATGATGTTTGCATCATCAATGGGGATGGGAGAGGTTCCGGAGGACTGAAGGGTTGCAGATGTTGTTCCCTTATTCAAGAAGGTGAGTAGAGATAGCCCAGAAACTCATAGACCAGTGAGTCTTACTTCAGTGGTTGGTAAGTTGATGACGAGGATCCTGAGAGGCAGGATTGATGAACATTTGGAGAGGCATAATATGATTACAAATAGTCAGCATGGCTTTGTCAAAGGCAGGTCGTGCCTTACGAGCCTGATTGAATTTTTTGAGGATGTGACTAAACACATTGATGAAGGTAGAGCAGTAGATGTAGTGTATATGGATTTCACCAAGGCATTTGACAAGGTACCCCATGCAAGGCTTATTGAGAAAATAAGGAGGCATGGGATTCAAGGGGACCTTGCTTTGTGGATCCAGAACTGGCTTGCACACAGAAGGCAAAGAGTTGTTGCAGACAGGTCATATTCTGCAGGGAGGTCGGTGACCAGTGGTGTGCTTCAGGGATCTGTTCTGGGACCCCTGCTCTTCGTGATTTTTATAAATGACCTGGATGAGGAAGCGGAGGAATGGGTTAGTAAATCTGCTGATGACACAAAGGTTGGGGGTGTTGTGGATAGTGTGGCGAGCTGTCAGAAGTTGCAGCGGGACATCGATAGGATGCAAAACTGGGCAGAGAAATGGCAGATGGAGTTCAACCCAGATAAGTGTGAGGTGGTTCATTTTGGTAGGTCAAATATGATGGCAGAATTTAGCATTAATGGTGAGACTCTTGACAGAGTGGAGGATCAGAGGGATCTTGGGGTCCGAGTCCATTGAACTTTCAAAGCTGCTGCATGGATTGACTGTGTGTTAAGAAGGCATACGATGTATTGGTATTCATCGACCATGGGATTGAGTCCAAGAGTCGAGAGGTAATGTTTCAGATATATAGGACCCTGGTCAGACCCCATTTGGAGTACTGTGCTCAGTTCTGGTCACCTCACTACAGGAAGGATGTGGAAACTATAGAAAGGGTGCAGAGGAGATTTACAAGGATGTTGCCCGGAGTGGGGAGCCTTATGAGAATAGATTGAGTGAACTTCGCCTTTTCTCCATGGAGTGACGGAGGATAAGAGGTGACCTGATAAAGGTGTATAAGATGATGAGAGGTATTGATCATGTGGATAGTGAGAGGCCTTTTCCCTGTGCTGAAATGATTAATACGAGAGAGCACAGTTTTAAGATGCCTGGAAGTAGGTACAGAGGAGATGTCATGGGTAAGTTTTTTATGCAGCAAGTGGTTAGTGCGTGGAACAGGCTGCCAGCTACGGTGGTGGAGGTGGATACAACACAGTCTTTTAAGAGACTCCCGGATAGGTACATGGAGCTCAGGAAAACATAGGGCTATGGGTAACCCAAGGTAATTTCTAAAGTAAGTACACGTTTAGTACAACATTGTGGGCCAAAGGGCCTGTATTGTGCTGTAGGTTTTCTATGCTTCAATGTTTCTATGAGTCATCTCAACTGGCACATTGCAAGTGAGAAAAATTGTTAAAAATATAACAACAATGAAGAATATTAGGATAAACTGCATAATGTCTAGCAGTTATCAACTCTATTTGATGTTTCTGGCTGGTTCGTGATTTTCTCGCTATGGTCCAGCAGCATAGGCACTGAGCCGGAGGTTACTAGCACATTAACCACGGCACTTGTTGTCCTCGTTGGGCACCACTTTCGTTTACTTGCAGTGGCTAGCGTTTATCTACTTAATTTTACCTTCTAGTTTCACTGCAGATTTAGTAAATGACAGTACTTGATAATGACCTTCCATTGAGCTCCTAGTGGTTCCTTATGCAGTTTTTAAAATCAGGACCGATACACCAGGAGTCAGGTGTGTCCTCCTTCTGTTGGCTCACTCCAAGTGGCAGAAACCTGTTGAGAAACAAGTTGTAGAGCTTGGGTTAATTTCACACAATAGTTAACTAAACTATGCAAACACAAGAAAATCTGCAGATGCTGGAAATTCAAGCAACACACACAAAATACTGATGGAACGCAACAGGCCAGGCAGCATACCTGCTGCATTCCACCAGCATTTTGTGTGTGTTGCTTGAGTTAACTAAACTAAATAGATAAGTAAATATGTATATCAGCCTCGCTGAGATCAAGATCTCCCAGCAGTGACATAGGATGCCCTGTTATTACCTTAAATGGACAGTATAGTTTTCTTGTTTGGGGTTGTTCTGATGCTACGTAAGACCAAAGGAATAGCTGTAGGCCATAGCATGATACTTAGTCAGCTGTTTGATGACATTCAACTTGTCCTGATGATTCTGGGTGATGTGGACAACGAAACAACCATTCAATGTTCATCAGTCTGCAGAGTTCCTGACAAACACTTCCAGGGAAATGTATTCCTTGGTCAGAGTCGATGTGACATGGCAATCTCCATCTAGGAATATAATCCTTGATCAAAATTTTTGCTGTGAGTGTGGAATGACTTCTTTTGTCGGAATAACTTCCATCCATCAGTATGTCTAAGTTCCCTTGACACCTTGGCAAAGATATGTAGTCCACTTGTAAATGTACGTTTGTAAAAATGGACCAGGTAAGGCAGGAGCGCTTAATTGTGCTAGCTTTTCCACTGCTTCAGGATTTGTTTTCTAGCACACCATGCATCTTTCAAATGTTTGTCGAGCTTTGGATTCCACCACCATTGGGAGAATCTGTTCATCATCTTTTTCACTCCAGTGTCTCCTTGGGTGTGTATCTGCTGTGCCAGATGAGGAAGACAGATGGAGCTACTAGTCTATGACTAGTGCCATATCTCCATGTTCCATCACTGTTGAATATCCTACCATTCTCCATCAAGAACTACTTTTCCTGGTTAGAACATTGAACTTGCACCTCTCGAATATCTTGTCTGTTCATCTGTGATACAGAGTTCAACTTTGATCCATAACTTTTTTGAATTGACTTTATTTCTTACACCTTTCACATACATGAGGGGTAAAAATCTTTATGTTACGTCTCCATCTAAATGTGCAATCTGCAATCATAGTAAATATAATAATTTATAATAAATAGAATGGTCAATGTAATATAGAACACACTCAAATCAGCGTGAGTTCATCAGTCTGATGCCCTGGTGGAAGAATATGTCCTGGAGCCTATTGTTCCTGGCTTTTATGCTGTGGTACCGTTCCCCAGATGGTAGCAGCTGGAATAGACTGTGGTTGGGGTGACTCAGGTCCCCATTGATCCTACGGGCCCTTTTTACACACCTATCCTTGCAAATGTCCTGAATCATGGGAAGTTCACATCTACAGATGCTCTGGGCTGTCCGCACCACTCTCTGCAGAGTTCTGCGATTAAGGGAGGTACAGTTCCCATACCAGGCGGTGAAGCAGCCAGTCAGGATGCTCTCAATTGTGCCCCTGTATGAAGTTCATAGAATCTGGGGGCCCATACCAAACTTCCTCAACCGTCTGAGGTGAAAGAGGCACTTTTATGCCTTTTTCACCACACAGCTGGTGTGTACAGACCACGTGAGGTCCTCGGTGATGTGGATGCCGAAGAACTTGAAGCTGTTTACCCTCTCAACCCCAGATCCATTGATATCAATAGGGGTTAGCCCATCTCCATTCCTCCTATAATCCACAACCAGCTCCTTTGTTTTTGCCGCATTGAGGGGAAGGTTGTTTTCTTGTCACCACTGTGTCAGAGAGATGCCTTCTTCCCTGTAGACCACCTCGTTATTGTTTGAGATAAATCCAATCAATGTAGTGTTGTTGGCAAATTTAATTAGCAGATTGGAGCTGTGGGTGGTGATACAGTCATGGGTATACAGGGAGTAAAGGAGGGGACTCAGTACATTGTCCTGAGGGGCTCCTGTATTGACAGTCAGAGGGTTGGAGGTGAGGGAGCCCACTCTTACCACTTGCTGGCATCCTGACAGGAAGTCCAGGATCCAGCTGCACATGGCAGGGTTAAGGCCGAGGTCTCTGAGCTTCTTGTCGAGCCTGGGTGGAACTATGGCATATAGTCCAAGATCAGCATTCTCACTAAGCATCCTTCTTTTCCAGATGTGTAAGGACTGGGAACATATACAATGAACCCAACAACTTGGGTTGTTAGGTTCATTGCATATGTAAGGGGGTTTAGTCTCTTATGTTACTGCGTAGGCGAATTAAAATTTGTTATGTTATACTTGGGAATGCTTCTTTGTTATGTTAAACGCTGAGAAAGTTTTTGCGCTAGCAGCTTGATTTGGGTTAGGAGTGTGATAAGATATGTTACGAACCAATTGGGATAGTTGTTACGTTTTTGGTGTATTTGAAGATACTGTATGCGTGGGGTTTTAGAGGCAGAAGGCGGGAGAAAGAGATAGAGGATGGACCAGGTGCTGTGATGTTCGCTAACGGGGTCGGACCCCGAGCAGGGCATTTGACGAGGAGAGGAGACGGAGACGGACTCGTGTGGAGCGTCTGGTCGACCACCATTGTTGGTCCCAGGTGGCCGGTCAAGGTGGTCCGAGGGGTCGCAGGGTGAAGAAGAAGGGTCCTGAGCTCCAACTGTTTGTGCACGCAGAGGTTGAACTTTGATAAGTGTGGCGCCTTTTATTTTCTTTTTATATTTTATTCTCTATTAATTATATAGTTCCAGTAATATCTATAAACTGTAATTCATTTAATCGTATCTGGTGTATTGTCTGTTATTTGGGCGGGGTGGGGTACATCACACAGCATCCACACAAACTAATTACCCAGTTTGGCAGGGCCGAGGGCTGTTTCCCTAGACGACAGCGAGCCAAGCGACCCTGAGGTTGGCCGGGGGGGGGCTACGCATATGTTCCCAGTTCCTCTTTTAATTCTTTGACATTTTTTCTTCTTTTATTTCTATTTCTTTTATCCCTTTCCATGCTGCCTTTTTCAAAATGTCATCCACAAATGCATTTCCACAGCTGTCCATTGTAGTCATTACGGAGTGGCATTTACATTTTAATACAGCCACTTCTGACAGAAGTTGTATGACATTCATGAGTTCTTGTACGAGTTGGCCATTCTTGATTGGGGTTCCTATAGCCATAAGAAATCCTCTTTGCCTCCATAAATTTCCAAAATCATGAACAACTCAAAAAGCATATTGAGAATCAGTGTAGATATTAGCTGATTTTCCTTTTGTCATCTTATAAGCTTCAATCAAAGCTTTCATCTCTGCCAGTTGCACAGAGCCATGCTTCCTGATGCCAGTACTTAAGTTTCAAAAATAAAGATCCATCCATTCAAATTCCTCCTTCAATCCATTGCATCAGTCTTCACTGTGGAAGACACTAGCAACATGCCAGATGTTGAATGGTGCAAGGGAAGAGAAGTGAGTGCAGTTACTGTTACAAGGGAGAAGGTGCTCAAAAAGCTGAAAGGCCTAAGGGTACATAAGTGACCAGACCAGATGAACTGCACCCCTAGGGTTCTGAAAGAGGTAGCGGTAGAGATTGTGGAGGCATTAGTAATGATCCTTCAAAAGTCATTGGACTCTGGCATGGTGCCAGATGACCGGAAAATTGCAAATGTCACTCTACCTTTAAGAAAGGAGGAAAGCAGCAGAACGGAAATTATAGACCAGTTAGCCTGACCTCAGTGATTGGGAAGATGTTGGAGGCAATTGTTAGGATGATGTTATGGAGTTCCTTGTTGCACAGGACAAGATAGAACAAAGTCAGCATGGTTTCCTTAAGGGAAAATCCTGTCTATTGAACCTGTTGAATTTTTTTGTGGCGATTAAATGGGGGATAGATAAAGGGGATGCAGTGGATGTTGTATATTTGGACTTTCAGAAGGCCTTTGACAAGGTGCCACACATGATGCTGCTTACCAACTTAAGAGCCAATGGTATGACAGGGAAGTTACTGGCATGGTTAGAGCATTGGCTGATTGGTAGGAGGCAGCGAGTGGAAATAAAAGGATCTTTTTCTGGTTGGCTGCCAGTGACTAGTGGTGTTCCACAGGAGTCAGTGATGGGACCACTTCTTTTTATGTTGTATATAAATGATTTAGATGATGGAGTTGATGACTTTGTTGCCAAGTTTTCAGCTAATACAAATATTGATGGAGGGGCAGGTAGTGTTAAGGAAACAGGTAGGCTGCTGAAGGACATGTAGATTAGGAGAATGGGCAAAAGAGAGACAAATGAAATACAATTTGGGAAAATACATGGTCATGCACTTTTGTAGTAGAAATAAATATATGCAGACCATTTTCTAAATGTGGAGAAAAATCCAAAAATCTGAGATATTAAGGGACTTGGCAGTCCTTTGCAGAACACCTTAAAGGTTAACTTGCAGGTAGAGTCGGTGGTGAGGAAGACAAATGCAATGTTAGCATTCATTTCAAGAGATCTAGAGTATAAGCACAGGGACACGATGCTGAGGCTTTATGAGGCACTGGTGAGGCCTCACCTTGAGTGTCATGAACAGTTTTGGGCTCCTCATCTAAGAAAAGATGTACTAGCATTAGAGAGGGTTCAGAGGAGGTTCACAAGGATGATTCCAGGAATGAAAGGGTTATCATACAAGGAACGTTTGATAGCTGTCGGTCCGTACTTGATGAATTTTAGAAGGATGAGGAGGAGTCTCATTGAAACTTTTCGAATGTTGAAAGGCCTAAACAGAGAGATGTGGAAAGTGTGTTTCCCATGATGGGGGAGTCTAGGACAAGAAGGCATAGCATCAGAATATAGGGGCATCCATTTAAAACACAGATGAGGAGAAATTTGTGGAATTTATTACCATAGGCAGCTGTGGAGGCCAGGTTGTTGGGTGTATTTAAGCCAGAGCTTGATAGATTCTTGATTCGACATGGTATCAAAGGTTACGGGGAGAAGGCTGGGGAGTGGGGCGCAGGAGGGGAAAAAAAGACCAGACATAAAAAAGGCAAAGCAGACTTGATGTGCCAAATGGCCTAATTCTGCTCCTATGTCTTATGGTCTTATGGTTAGTTGTTAAGAAGTCATCGGAGCACAGAATCAGATCTGGATTCAAAGAGGCATTTATTTGTAATAATTTACAACTTCATGGCACATTATTGCCCTTGCATAGTCATAGTTATCAGTCTAACAAGAATTCAGCATGTTCATTTCCATTTAGTAGGTTAACACATAAGCTGTCTAGTTTCTGCTCTGTGAAGGTAAGAAAGGGCTGCAGGGAAGGGCTTAGTCATTTTTGAATTCAACAATTCATCCATTACATCTGAAAATTGTTTGTTGACACCATAATATCAGATCAGGATCTCCCGACATTTGTGAGGCAGAGGACTGAACTTGTTAATGACCTTCTTTCTGTGGTCCACCTTGTATTCTCTACCAGCAACTTCTATCCCTATGTCCTCTCTTACATTTTGTTTTAGGGGATTGGTCTCAGACTGGGTTGGCTGTGGTGCACATGGTGAATTCCAGTTCAGCTTCTTCTGTTGACTAATGGGTGTTGGCTATTGACTCATCTGCAGCAGCTATGGCTGTTGATGAAAAGGTAACTGATCCACCTGTAATGATCTTATTCGATTTTGACAATTCGTTCCACATGTTTGGTAGCTTGCACTAGCTCACTGTATGGAACATCAACCTCAATACACTTCAGTTTTGTCAACTAAACCATCTTAACAATATCTGGTTTCAACTCATCCATAAAAGTTGACTTCAAGGGCCCATATGTAGAGTCCTCTGACATCTTCATTTATTCCCAGAACTGCTGAATAACTTAAACATGCTGGCCTGTAGTGTTCCTCATATTCAGAAACATGCTCAGAAATCTTTTGCTTGCAATCAGCCAATTCCCCCTAATCAGTCTGCATTGGTGCCTGTTCTTCGAACCACCTTGTATAATTTGTTTATCATCTCCTATGCCACTATCAACTCTATTACTCAACTGTCAGGTTTGCAGAGAAGACAAAATAGTAGCCAAGATTTGTATATGTTCTTAATATGTTGAAGCTAAACCTAGAACTTTAAACTTCCTTTTTTTTAGTTTGTGGAATTTCTTTGGATCATTTATCAATCTTTTCCAATTTAGGTGTTTGACGAAAAACCATCTGTCTCCTTTCATAGGTTCCATCTTAGTGACATAGCTGCCCGTCCCACTGTCATCCTCACTTGAGTTGCGAGAGGCTGCTGTAGAGTGCATGTCATGTCCATCCTGAAATTCTTCAGAGATCGGATAGTGGTGCTTTCTCAGAAGACTGCCCAATGTAGGGGGTGTTTCATAAAGAGAAACATCACAGGCAGGACTGCTCATTGGAGGTCCTTGCTGGACTTTCTGATACTGCTTCAGTTTATTTCTTAGCTCCATACAATACCCTTAGATTCAATTACACTAATGTTGTTTTTTCACTAGTTCAATTAATGCAAATATTTGCTCTTTAGACTTTTTACTGTTTTTGTAGTTTACCACGTTTCACATTACTCTCCCAATTGATCAGCAAACATTTTCACTTGTTCAGACTGACCACGTGTTGTATCTTTAACTGTGATAAAATAGTTAAACTCTATCCAAGTTCGTCCTTTTTCTCAGGCATTCTCAAGGTCTTATCACATGCCTTCTTTATCAACTCTACATTGATGGTATACTTCTTTCAGACTTTTGCATTAATCTTATCAAATTGAAATATTTTCTTCAGGTAAGAACTCAAACCATCAGTCATCTGTTCATACATTACTGGAGATTCAGCTCCCCCCTTTTCATGTCGTAGGTTTCACAACTTTGGCATTGTCTTAGTTTAATCTCATGTAAAACTTAATTTGCATGTACTTTTTATCACTAGGACTGCAATCAAAATGTTATTGGATTGCATCAAAATATAATTAAATTGCAATTGAAATATCATTTTAGGACCAGGATTTTGCTTTAGGATTTCAGTCGAAATATTGTAGGATTGCAATCAAAATATCATAGGGTTGCACTCTGAACTTTTTGTAAGATTGCAATTGAAGTTTCTTGTAGGATTGCAATCGATATATTATTGATTTGCAAGTGGCAATATTTCCCTCACTGGATTACAGTCTCAATGTTTTTTAAGCATTGGATTACAATCGGATGATTTCATAGGTACTACACAATATTAATATTAGTGCTGGTTTGATTTTTTTTCAGAATATCAATGTACAATAGAACATAGAACAGTACAGCACAGAAACAGGCCATTTGGCCCACAATGTTGTGCTGTATTAGCTAAAAAACAAATCGAAAACACCCAAACACTAATCTCTCCTACCTACACCATGTCCATATCCCACCCTCTTCCTCTCATTTATGTGCCTATAAAAATGTCTCTTAAAAGCCTCTGATGTACTTGCTCCACCACCATACCAGGCAGAGCATTCTGGGCATCCACAACTATTTGAGTAAAAAACTTACCCCTCATGTCCCCGTTGAACCTATCCTCTCTTACCTTAATACCCACTCTGGTATTAGACATTTCAGCCCTGGGAAATCAATACCCTCTGTCCACTCTATCTATGCCTCTCATAATCTTGTAAACCTTTATCAGATCTCCCCTCAGCCTCTGACGCTCCAAGAGAAAACAACCCAAGTTTATCCAGCCTTTTGTGATAGCACATGCCCTCTAAACCAGGCAGCATCTTGGTAAACCTCTTCTGCAGTCTCTCCAAAACCTCAATGTATTTCCTGTAGTGGGGTGACCAGAACTGTACACAATACTCCAGATGTGGCCTAACCAGAGTTTTATAAAGTTGCAACATAACCTCCTGACTTTTGAACTCAAAGCCTCGACTAATAAAAGCAAGCATTCCATAGCCTCTTAACCACCTCATGGACCTGTGTAGCCAGTTTCAAGGAGCTATGAACTTGGATCCCAAGATCTCTCTGTTTAGCAAAACTATTAAGGGCTGACAGTAGTGAAAACCAAAGGGAAGTTACTGACAAGATGAGGGAAACACTGAACAATGCCAAGACCAAGGGGAACCATCAATGCTGCCCTAAATGCCAGCTGTGTGACGGGCAACAATTAAGTAAGCCTATTGATCTAAGGAGGTGCCAGTCAATATGAGGGAAGTTAAAGTCACCCATAACAACAGCCCTGTTATTTTTCACCTTTCCAAAATCTGCTTCCCAATCTGCTCCTCAGTCTCTGTTGCAATTGAGTCTATAGAATAGCCCAATAGAGTGACTGCTCCCTTCTTGTTTCTGACTTCTACCCGTACTGACTCAGTTGATGATCATCCATGATGTCCTCCCTTTCTGCAGCTGTCTTACTATCCATGATTAGCAATGCAACTCCCCCATCTCTTTTCCCTCCCTGTTCCTTTTGAAACACCTAAACTCTGAAATGTCCAGCAGCCATTTATTATGTTTTTTTATTATTTATTTATTATCATTCTCTCTTCTCCTGTGGATAATTATCATGTCAAATATACTACTAATAGGATGGAAAGTGTAGGTCAGTAGAAGAGAACACCCCTCCAAACATTCCATAATGATCATTCAGAACATGCATGCATATCAGGATAGAAAAAAGTCTTTAGACTCAGCCAGCTCCACCATGAGCATGAGCTTCCCCATTGAAGAGGACATATTCAAAAGGTATTGCAAGAAGGTAACATCCATCATGAAGGACCCCCACTATTCAGGACATGACCTCTTCTCAATACAGGAACCCGAAGACACATACTCAATATTTTAAGAACAGCTTCTTCCCCTCTGGCATCAGATTCCTGAGTGGTCCATGAACACTATCTTGCTATGTATTAACGCCCAATCAACATGGGCAAGTTTTTCTTTTGTTTAAGGAACTTTACTTTCAACGTCTCCATTCAATACCTGAAGGCTGCCACCTTTACATCCCACAATTCCCTCTCCTTCTCCGAAGTGCACACGCGCAAAACAGGGAGAGCGCACATATGTAATACTTACACAGTTCAAGTGAACAGGACTCAACAATCTCCCATCTTTTTTATGTATATATTAAAAACATTAAATTTGAAAATAAATTTAAAGACAATTTAAATGTCCAAACAATTTGTATGTCCATTAGGATATGAGAAATAGTTCTAACTCTTGATGTTAATACAATTCTTAAGGTACCAAGTGCCTTTAACAGCACAAGAGCTAGAACTCCCTTCTTTGTGAGACAGTCAGCTAGTTGTTTCTTTGTAGTTGACCATAGTACATGATGAATTTTCAGTGCTTGGACAAGTTCTTCGATGCTGCTTATCTCTAGACGAAGCCTCTTCTCTATAACTGATTTGGTGGATTTGATGGCATCAGCCAAAAAGTAATTTTGTCTGTGACACAAGTTATTTGTAGACTGTTCTTCTTTGGGTCACATGGAAAAGCTCAGAACAGAGTGTGACCAGAAAAACAGCATTGTCAATACCTTCAGGCATTGCCAGGGTTTCTCCTGCCAGCATACTCCTTACAACTCATCGGATCCTTTTTGATTCCCAATAGAGAGATGAAAATCTTCCCTCTTCTCCCATCAGTACGATAAAATGTCCCCCTTGAGTTCCTCCATCAGAAGGATTTCAGAGTGAGGCATCACTGAAGACAACAAGTCTCAGTAAGTTATCTTTTCCAAGCTGTTGAAACTTCTAGACTATTTTTTCAGATTGAATTCATGTACACTATCTTGTTTGCCTCATGTAAAGTATATACTGTGGCATTTTTTGTGCTGGATGCCAAGTTGAAGGCTTCAAACATAATGTCAGGTGTGCTCTATCTTTCCACGCATAGAATCTGACCTATCTTTCACCTACATTGCTCAGCTTCAGCTTTACTGAGGGGTACATCCCATTGTGTGGCATGATCAGATTCCATGCGGATTGTCTGAAGATTCTTTATGTAGCTTTCCTCGTGCAGTTGTACTGTTCTGTCAACAGCGAGGACGTCTATCCCTGCATAGCAGAATCTGTCACGTTCATCCTGTCCAACCTGAAAGACTGACTTTAGCTGAGGGATAACTGTCGTAGCAAAGTTTTGTGAGCCTCCCGATATGAAGTCATCTACAAGACAGGTAAGTATTCCAATCACATGAAATCCTGAATCTTCCAGTAAGAAACAGCTGGATCCACTTGTGACATCTTTCCATCTGTTTTTAACATTATTTCCTTCACCTTTTTATACCAGTAGAGTGATGCATTTGTTAGACCATACACACACTTTTTGAGTTTCCACAGTGTTCCTTCACTACTGGCTTCAGGCGGTGTTGAATAAAAATGTCTTGTGACAAGTCCATTCCCTGTAAGAATGCGAATTTTATGTCCATACAGTGGGGTTGCCAATGCTTTTGACATATTACCGAGAGAAGTAGTGGGAGAGACGGATGCATATGTTGGTGAATCTTTCCGGAGTTCTTCTAATTTCAGTTCCTCAAAACCTCTAACCACCCAGTGTGCTTTTGATATAATTCCTGAAGGGGTTTCTTTCGGGGTGCATACCCATCTTGTAGACACTGTCTTTTGGCCAATGTCTCTGACTTCCTCGAACACACCATTATTTCTCCAACTACTGATTTTATCATGTTTTGCGATTCAAAAGACACCTCCTTAGTTACTAGGACATCTTCAACTTGACATTTCTCAGATGGTCCAGCCTGATCTCTACTTGATTCAATATGAAGTCTGTCAACATGTGACATGTCAACTGACTCTGCAGTGCCAGTGACCGTGACTGGTTCTAGGGAATTCAAGTTGTACCAACTTTTGCTTCTCCCAGTGTCTTTGCCTGCTTAACTTAAGACTTCAGCATTGTCTGAGGTACCAGTGTCTACAAATCTCACAGTTTGTCCTGTTTTAAGACTGAAACTTGCATGTTGCCTTTGCACTTGTGATAATTTCTGTTCGGGCAAGTCTGTTATGTTCCCATCTGCACTCTCTTTCACACCGTCTGTGCCACCATTGAGCAACTCTATTGAGTCCCCAACTGAACTCTCTTCATCCCTGTCTGTGCTATGTGACCGTGTGCCAGGTAAATGCTTTTCATTTTTTATGTCATTCTCCATGGCGTTCTGATGGTCTTCATTTTGTGCTTTATCTAGTCTAGAATGATGCACCTCCACATTTGTACCTCCGTGTCTCACGAATACCACAACTCCAACCCGACCAATGACAACTCCTGGACCTTTCCATTCTGTATGGTATGCTGTTTTGTAATACACTTTGTCCCCTGTGTCATATTTGTCATTTGTAGGACGGACCTGTGCCCTCAGTGCTCTTCGAATTCTCTCTGAACATTCTGCTTCAGTGAAAGTTTTCCTTGATGCATGCAGTTCTGAAATATGTTTCCCAACCCATTCACTCCTTGAAGGGCCACCTAGAGCAGGTGGTCTGTCAACCAGTATAGAGGGAAGGTTTGGATTCTGACCGAACACCAATCGATATGGTCTATAGCCATATACATTGTACATAGTGTTCTTCACCATAAGGGCCCAGTCCAGGGCTGTATTCCAATCATAGCCCTTGCTTTTCTTTACCTTCAGCATTATTTCTGTAAGCGTTTGATTATGTCACTCCACAAGTCAGTTACTCCAAGTACTATATGCCACTGTTGTCTTTGTTTCAGTGTTAAAGTTCTCTGCCGTATCTCTGAGGGTCTCTTTGTATTTACAATGCTACCAGCACCGAAAGGTGTGAACTATCAATGATGTGGAGGTACCATACTCCTTGCTGCAGTTCATATAGGTCTATGGCTACTGTTTCATTGTATTCAAATGCTGGTGGCAGACCAACTGCAGGATTGGGTTTGGGTTTTCCAAACTTTTGGCATGTCTCACAGCTGTCAATTGTCTGCTTTAGAATGGAAAAATAATCCGTGTTTTTGTTTCTTGAACTCCTGAGCAGCTTCTGAAGTCTATCAATTGAAGCGTGTCTAAACCTCTTGTTAAGTTCGAACAACACTTTGTATTTCTCATCTATGGGTCATGTTTTGTGTGACAGTTAGTACTTCATTCTCACATTGGTTCTCCCTAATTCCTTCATCTGGAATGTTCACAATGTAATGTCCAGAGCTGGTGAGCTGAAAAGAGAGTGGTTGTTGAAACATTGTTATCCAGTAACTGCTCCTGCTTTCTTTAGGGAAGATTTACTCAAGAGTAATGGAATATTCACTGGTCCCACCTCTGTTTTAATGTAACAATTTGTCTGCCCTATGTTTGTGGGTACTTTCACTTTTTTGTGGAATATACAGTATTTCCATCACCAAATTTGAATGCTTCGAAACTGGGTGTATCTGTGTTCACATCTTGTTCCAGTTTAGTTCACTTTCATAGCTTTCAAGCCATTTTTCTCCACACAGTGTGTGTGTTCATGCTGTATCAATAACAGCAGATCTTAGAGATTCGATCATGAAAATCTCTGCCTGAGAAATCTCTGCATTAGTAAGTGATTACTTCACAAACAATGTGATATGGCACTCTTCTACATCTTCAGATTTGTTATCTTCTTCAGTTGGACTAAATTGTTTGGTTCTGTGTCAACAATTTCTTGCCCAGTGGTAAATATTTTGATATACCAATTCCGACTACATTTCCATCTCCTACCGTACGTGTTTATTGGATTTGTGCCAGGTAATGGTATGCTTGTCTGGTCCCTCTGGGACCTACGCTTGCTATACTCTTGTTTCTTCTCAGTGAAGTATGCTGTTTCCTGACTCAAACTAATTCCGACTGTTGTCTTAGCGACCTTTTCTCCAAAAGTCCTCTTCAGTGCTGATTTCATAAATGCAAATATAAGTTTTCTGCATGCAGTTAACACTAGCTGTCTGACCTGTATGTCTAGACATGTAGTATCCAACAATTTAAAAGCTAATAGTCTCAGAAAGTTCCATTTTATATTCAATGCATGTGACTGTACTTCTGGTCAAAATCAGTACAGTACTATAATTAGCTATATTTTTAGAATTGTCTATAAATTTTGTCGAAGTCTGAATATGCCTCATAAATCCAATCCTTTTCTTCCTTAAAAACAGAGTCAACTGTATTTATTAGTATATTCATACTATCATCTTTGTTCAAGTATTCCACCGAAATTCCCATCGCTGACTCTCTTGCTCTTCCCAAAAACGACAACACAACAGCCAAGGCTTGCTTCATCCTCTCCAGTTCCGCAACACGAGTCCATATTCCAGTTTTCATAAGGCTTGCTGTCATCAAATGCTGGCGGCATCCTATAATTGGAAACTATCCTCTGTTACCACTGTTAACACCCAAACAACAATGACACATTTTTCACTTGTTTAAGCAACTTTACTATCAACATCTCCGTTCAATACCTGAGGCTGCCACCTTTATATCCCACAATTCCCCTTCCTCCTCCCACGCACACATGCATAACAGGGGGAGTGCGCTTGCTTACTAGATACGGGGTACTTACATATTCCAAATGAACAGAACTCAACGCTATGTTGCTCTCTTTTTGCACAATTTTTATATTTCTTTTTGTAACTTATAGAAATATTTCACGTACTACACTGTACTGCTGCCATAAAACAAGAGATTTCACAGCATACGTCAGTGATAATAAACCTGATTCTTATATGTACTTATTGGTATAACATATAGGTTTAAAAAGCCACTCCAAAAGCTATGAAATATAAGCTTCTCTGCACACCCAAACAATACCTATCTATCACCAAGGGGTAATAACTGTTCCTGAACCTGGAGGTGGGGATCCCAAAACTCCTGTACCTCCTTCCTGATGGCAGCAGCAAAATGAGAGCATCTGGACAGTGAAGATATAAACATCAGGATGCTCTTCATTGACTACAGGTCTGCATTCAATACTATGATCCCCACAAAACTAATCAATAGCCCCAAGACCTAAGCCTCAATACTTCCGTGTGCAACTAGTTTCTTCAATTTCCTCACTTGCAGACCCCAGTCAGTTCAGATTGGCAACAACATCTCCTCCACAATCACCATCAGTACTGATGCACCACAAGACTGTCTGCTTTTAATATAATTATTAATTTTTTTTGTATTTGCACAGTTTATTGTCTTTTGCACATTGGTTGTTTGTCGTGTTGTGGGTGGCTTTTCTTTTTTTTGTAATTTATTTTTTATTGAAGTTCATCATTAATTCTATTGTGTTTCTTTGTATTTACTGTGAATGCCCACAAGAAAATGAATCTCGGGGTTGCAAATGGTTACATACATGTATTTTGAACTTTGAACTGATATGCCACTCACAGAATTGGTTAAAGAACAGGAAGTGACAGGAACAGTTACACTCCAGTGCAGTCTCCAGGATCAGAATCTGGTGTGTCACTGACATGCCATGAAACATGTTGCTTTGTGTCAGCAGCACAGGGCACAACATTTAAAAAAATCACGAGGTTACAATAAAAATATAAGTAAATGGTTCAACAGAGGAATGGTGATGTAGTGTCCATGGGTTCATGGACCACATAGAAATAAAATGGCAGAGGGGAAGAAGGTTTTCCTAAAACATTTTCAGTGTGAGTCTTTAGGCTCCTGTGCCTCTTTCCTGATGTTAGTGATGAGAAGAGGTTTGTCCCCTATGATGAGGGACATTCAATTGCATCTAATACAAGAATTAGAAGCTAGAATAGGCCATTTGCCTGCTTCGATCTACTTGTATCCCTTAATACTTACAGTGTCCAGACATCTATAGGTCTTTGTTTTGAACACAATGAATCCACAGCTCTCAAGTCAGATGATTCCAAAGATTCGCTACCCTCTGTGTGAAGAAATGTCTCCTTGCTTCAGCAATAAATGGTCTACCCTTTATTTTGAAACTGTGACCCCGCTTGTCCGAGATCTCTCATTGAAGGAAAACATCCTCCTTACTTTCAAAGGCCTCTAAGAATTATGAGCATTTCACAGCCCACTCAGTCTCTTCTCATAATGACTAGTTGTCATCCCAGAAATCTGTCTAGTGGATCTTTGCTGCACTTCTATGGTGAATATATCCAATTCTAGATTACAGAATAATCATTGGGTGGACTCACCATAACCTTACTATAACATTTCTGAATGCATTTGGTTTCAATTTCTTGATTCTGCTTTCAGCAGGAAATCAGATTCATAAAGCTTGCTTTAATTAAAGGTAATGGGTATAGACCTCTTTCCACTCATGAGAAGAACTTGCTTACTTATGTTACTTCTATGGCACAATAATATTTCAGAAACAAGTTCTGCTATAAATAATTGTTATTTTTTTTTACAGGGGCTGCACTGTATTTTATTTCACTGATGTTACAGTCATTCTGTAGTAAGTTACTACTGGCTGACCAAGGACTACTTCAAGAAAAGGAACTCAAGTTTTCATCTTAGGAAGAATCAGACATTTGCAATTGAGATGTACTTGAAATTGTATGAGTTACCCTGGTTGCTTTTCGTCAATCAGCCAAATCATTTAGAATAATTAAATCAGGTTAACTATTGGAGGTCAAGAAGCAAGTTACTTCATGAGATAAAATTAGTAACTACATGTTCTCTTCCTCAGAAGAATCAGAGGAGCAAAGGAGGAGAATGCTTGCAAAAGCAACTCTTTAATTTTTGTCATCAGAATAGCAAGCATTGCTCTTTGCTTATTCTGGGTTTTGCGACAGTTTCAAAAAATGATGGAATCAGATCTCTTAAGGAATGGATCCATGACTGGTAACAGCTCCAATCAAGAGGAGGGTCAGAGCCTTTTGAAAGTAGTATCAATTTCCATTATTACTGCTATTGTGAGCCTTGTAACAATAGTAGGTAATATTTTAGTCATTGTTTCATTCAAAGTGAACAGCCAGCTAAAGACAGTCAATAACTATTTCCTGTTAAGTCTAGCCTGTGCTGACCTCATCATTGGAATTTTTTCAATGAATCTCTACGCTTCTTATATATTAATCGGCTCCTGGTCGCTAGGAAATTTGACATGTGATTTGTGGCTTGCGTTGGATTACGTAGCCAGTAATGCCTCTGTCATGAATTTGCTCCTTATAAGCTTTGACCGGTATTTCTCAATCACACGGCCATTAACGTACAGGGCTAAGCGTACTCCCAGAAGGGCTGGTATCATGATTGGACTTGCATGGTTAATATCCTTTATATTGTGGGCTCCTGCAATTTTATGTTGGCAATACTTAGTTGGAAAAAGAACGGTTCCTTCGAATGAATGTCAGATACAATTTTTATCTGTACCTACTATTACCTTTGGCACGGCCATTGCTGCTTTCTACATCCCTGTGTCAGTGATGACGATATTGTATTGTCGCATCTATAAAGAGACCGAAAGACGCACTAAGGACCTGGCAGAATTGCAAGCATCAAACCTTGCCCCTGAAGATGAAGTAGTTGTTTCCAAAAGGACTCTGTTAGCATCCTGCTTTGGATGTGTAGGCCACAAGCTCACACACAGGGAAAGATCCCAAGTATCGTGGTCTTCAAACAGAAGCACAACAGTGACTCTAAGATCCACAAACATACAGAATGCCACAGATGAATGGTTAAAACATGACAATCAAGATTCTTTTGCAAACTACCCCATGTCAGAAGATGATGAAAGGCTCACCCCAAAATCTGCCTCCTTGGCATCACAAGGACAGAATCAGAATGATGAATACCCTGGAGAGGATGACACAACTGTGTCCTTGGAAGAGCCTCCTGCGATAAATAATTATGAAAATCAAAATTATTTGGTGACCCCTGTGAAAAAACAGAAGGATAAAAAGTACATCCCTTACAAAGGTAATAAAGTAGCTGTCAAAAATAGCAGCTCCTCATCCACCTCAGACACAAGTAATGGCTGCACTGAAATAAAAGTAACACCCCGCTCAACTGTTGAACCAGAAGTTCCATATATTAGAAATATGGATCCAAATCTCAGACTGCAGATCACCAAGAGAAAACGGTTGGTTTTGATTAAAGAAAAAAAGGCAGCGCAAACACTTAGCGCGATTCTACTGGCTTTCATTATCACATGGACACCGTACAATATCATGGTATTAGTCTCAACGTTCTGCTCATACTGTATCCCAACGTCACTGTGGCATCTGGGGTACTGGCTCTGTTACGTTAACAGCACAGTTAACCCCATGTGCTACGCTCTGTGTAACAAAACCTTCCGTACGACTTTCAAAATGCTGTTACTATTTCAATGGAAGCGGAAGTGAACTGTCTAGCCAGCAGCAAGTTACATCTTTAAAATATGAGATTAAAGCAGATATTGCATAGTTCTTCCAATGTTCCACCTGTAATTATTGACTACTCTTCAATAACTTTATTTGCAAAATATCGAACAGCCTCGACAGAACTTCTTCCTTATGATTAAAGAAACTGAACAGACCAAGCACTAACTGTAACCACATGGAATGAAGTCTAAGAACTGGCACTGAATTTTTTGTGGAAAATCACATGACACTGGTCACCATACCCTTGTTACTTCTCAAGCTACCTTGTCACAATGATAAACACTTCAACATTCAAAAGACTATTACACCAAGCGCAAATCAGAGTGCTTAAAGTTCTGAATTATAGGTCAAATAATGCCATAATGCATACCTTGTGCAGAGAAAGGATTGTTTCATTTACACTGAGGTGTCTGTTTTTTTTTGGTAACTTTTTTTACTGCTCTTCCCTTCCTTCCTTAAAAGCAGTACCAACTGACAGGTGGGGCTTCACAGCAATTGATATCCTACAGCTGTAAATGTGACTGAGGATCAGCAGGCCATTGCAATACTGGAAGGGGCAAAAGATGTGAACACAAGGCCAATTTAAACCACCTCACCACATGTGCACGTGAAGTCTCTATCCAACAGAGTTGCTGGATGGTGATCAGGAAATGAAGCTCCGAGTGAATTTTCACTCCCTGCAATGTTGTAATATGAATTATAATAATCAAACGCATTGCTCAGAGTTGGAGACCTCTTCCGAAAAATAAAGGGGTTCCATGTGGCAGTACTGGACCAGGTGGTTAACACAAAAACAAAATCAAAAATGCATAACAAGAGACCAACAAATTCAGTATGATAAATACAGAAAACGCCAAGAGAAACCAGAAACAGTCCAACACATTGCAGGATCCTGCAGCAGTTTAACTCAATCTGATTACTTACACAGGCACAATCAAGTGGCAACATAATTCAGCAAAATCTTGCTTTAAACTACAAACTCATAAAATAAACCATACCTTTATTTCATAAAGTGAGACCACAGAACAACACAGCATGGAAATAGGGCCTTCGGCCCATCATATCTGCACTGACCATCAAGCACACGTTTACACTAACACTTCACCGATCCCATATTATTCTCCCATATTACCACTAACCCCCTCCAGATTCCACCACTTACCGACCCCAGTGACAATTTAGTTTCCAATTAACCTAGGAACCTGGGTATCAGAAGTACATGCAGATACAAGGAGAACGTTGGAACTGAACCCTGTTCACTGGTCCTGCAAGGCCGTGGCACCACTATGCCACCTGTTCCACAAGGAACTCAATTACTTTGAAAGTGCTAGCTAAATGAGATATTTAAAATTTCACTTTGTCCCAAATTTGAGTTTAGTGTGCAGAGATGTATGTATTATACTAACTGGCACTGTCTGTCGAGGAAGATGCGAGGACGGGTGATACAGAATATGTAAAAGGTTGCATGGACACTAATAGAATGGTTTCCCATGTCGGGGCTGTTGTGATGCATGAACATTTTATATTTTAAACCTGGTCTGGTCTATATAAGTGTTCTGTCATATAGATTAAGATTACATCCAAAACTACAATATATTCCATTTTCCACTTCCATGAGCACAAATCAATTCAGTCAATAGTAATTACAAATGGAAATGTGCCTATAGTATATTTAGATATTGACTGACCGTCCTGCCTGTAATTTTGTTAAAATAGTTTTTTCAAATCAAAATAAAAATTAAATGCAGAAAACCTTGTTTTTTTAATTTTGAGTTTTGTTTTGTTCAAAACAATGTTGTTAGAACCAAGATCATTGCTAAAGTAGTGAATGTTTCAGTGCTTTTTGTTACCGTTAAAATACATTTGCATTGACAATGCCATTATCTTCAAAAGTATTTTATCAATTCTAGTGAACTGTATAAAGCTTTGGCATTCATTCACATTACTTGCAAAAAGCTTTATCGAATATACTTTCTTGATGTTAGGTTCCGGAACTGTTTTCTGAAATTCCAGAGGAAATGTCCAATGCAAAATTTAATAATTTTTACTCATTAAGAGGTATGGTATATACATGCATAAAAATAATCAGATTTTGGGTTCTTGTGACTACCTGACCTTAGCAGTGGTGTCAGTAGTAAAACTGTATCTTTCTAATTTAAACAATTCTTTCTTTGTCAATCTTAAAACGCTCCATGAGGGCATTTGTTGCCTATGATCTGCTTACATGCTAACTATTGACATGGCTGTTGACAAATCCTGTATGCTGATTGCTGAACTTCTAAACACCTGTTTCATAATTTACATCTAATACTGTTATATTTATTTGGCAAACTGAATGGAAAGCCTTTGTTACAAAACCGTCAGTATTGCAGATGTGCAGGTTTGTATATGTTTGTACAATTGTTGTATTGTTTCAATTTAATATTTTACCACAAATGTATCATATATCTTGTCAATAAAGTCAAGTTTAACATTCTCCTAATTCACAGCCATATGTGCAAAACCTACAAATAGACCTGTTTAAGATTCATTGATTTCTTTTTCATTTAAGTTTCGAAGAACAATTCTGTAAGATATTTTTTCTTTCAGTGGAAACAACTCGCCAAGAAAAAAATACAGCATTTTTTTTGCCCTGACAGTCAATCTTCTGAACCAAACATTCGTACAGTTAAACATCCACTGGAATTATCACAGCTGGGTCTCACATCTTCAATCACTTCCAAGAAAGATATTAATAAGAATCAGGAGCTGAATAAAATCTATTTTATTCTTTTGTATAGCTTGGAAACCTAATAAAACTTATAAAATTGCATCCACTGAAAATTAGATGCTAAAATTAAATTAATTAGGGAGTCCTTCATATTCATGATTAACATTTAAAATCTATTAAAGTGGAATAAAGATTCAGGAAATTATATACATAGTATATTTGGACTAAAACCAAACAACATATATAAAATATTTTAAATAATTACAAATATTGAACAAACCACAAATAGTTAAATAAAAGGAAACTTTCTCTTTTCTATTTTTCCATGTAGTCCTCCAATGGTCACTGGCATCAGTAGGTGATGGGGCTAACCTGGAGAGGCAGAACGTGTTGGTATTTTAAGATACACAAGTTGAGACATCCACATTTGACAATTCATGCATATAGGTTTTGGACTTACTGATGTTTAAACAGGCAAATGCTGGTGGTTCCATTCATAACTGCTGGTATTTAATGACAATCAAGCCGATGAAACAGAGAGTGTCATACATCTTAGCCAAATCATCACACACATGTATTATAATCAAATTATTTTATTCACAGAGGGAAAATAAACAAATAGATTTTTAAATTTTTACTTTATATCTAAATGCATATAAGAAAATTTGCCCTGGAAATAATTAAATTAATAGCACAGTTTATAGATTTGAGGAGAATTAATTTGTGCAGAGGACAAAGAATTGTTGTAATCATACATAGGTCATCTTGAAACTGTTGCTTGTTTTAATTTGCATTTTCTATACCTCTCACTGTCAGTAGGGATCTTAAGTTTGGTTTTTCAATTGGGTTTCACAACTTTTTGTTGATAAGAGATATGCTCTCTTTCAAAACATTATCAATATTGCATTATATTCATCTACAGGTAATGTTTATTTATTCAGCAGATACCCTCACCCAAAGTCATTTTCCCAGATATTTCAATATTGGATATAAAATGGCACTACGGCAACTTTGAATATGACACTACTTAATTTAATTTCAAGCTCTTCATTATTTTCATGCAAACAATTTCATTCTTCCATCTGAAGAGATTTGAGCTCCCACCACAAACAGAAACAATCATATTTCAAAACAACTATATTAATCACATCTTTTCCACATAAAAATTTACTCATGCAGGCAGTACGATGCTGTAGAGCGAATTACTAATCCAATTTGCTGAATTACATTGGACATGTTCTTTTACCAATCTTTCTGGTAAATAAGCCCAACATGCACTTATTCAAAAAAAAATCAATGAATTGTTGAACTTACAAATGAATTATTAGATTTATTTTCACTTAATTTTTGCACCATAGTTACAACTCATCACGCGAGGTACTGCTGCATTTGACTTCCCTGTTTTTAGGCTTTACCATCATCCATGCATACTTGCACAGGTTATCTTTATTACAATCATTCTGCCAGTAAATAACATTTTTTCTGTTTAGATTGGCTCCAGCACAGGCATTATACCACCATCCTCCACCTGGTATCCCATTGAGTTCCAGTTTGGCACAATTCCGATAATAGTTGTCATTATCACTATCTTTTGTGGTGAATTTTTGGTTGTCGTGAATATAAGCTTCTGTTTCTTTCGTCAAAGCATCAGTTGCAGTTCCACGATAAAGACCAAGTCTAATTTTATATCTGGATTCTTCGTCTTCAATGAAAAATGGGTCATATTCTCCCCACTTCACCTCTCCATTCATGTTGACTAATTTGATTCCCAAACTATATTCATTTGACCTGCTAGTGATTCTATGCATTAACTCATTGCCCAACCAATGATCACCATTAATAAAGCCAAATCCTTGCTTGTAGTCCTGCCATGTTCTGTCAAAGTCCAATGAGCTATTAACAGTGATGTGCTGGATTACCGTCCACCCACCATCTGCACTGTGCATGTCACAGTAAACAACAATAAGATCCTTCATTAACTGAATGACATAGAGGCCATCTTCAGCTTTGCTTTCTGACTGCTGAAAAATCTCATAACAGTCACTTGGAAAACCTGCACAACACAAAATGATTAGTACAACAATCAGTTGAGAAATTTTACATTTTTCATCTAGGAAAAATTCATTGGAAGAAAAGGAAAATGGACAATTTGTGAAACAAGTAGTCAGACATGTAACCGCATTAAACAAGGCCTTTTTTTGCAGGTGCTGATTTCTGTGGTTTACTCTGTGTTAATATAACATTAATACTAATTCTTACATCCCAATAGCTCTACTCTCTTGCTGCATTGTATTTTACTGCGGTAAAAGTACAAAAAAGGTATATATTGATCTGCACAACTATAATTATTGCCTCACAAGGACATATACAACATCCACACTGAAGCTAATTCAGACTTACCGCCTTGCTGTCTCAAATTGATGATATGAGCATAATCTTTAGAAGTTAAAAGATGTGCATTTCTGAGTTCCAATGATGATTCAGTGCTTATCAAGGTGGTACACTTCAGCAACATCAGAAGGGTAATGGTGAAAAGGCTCCTCAAATTCGTCACTAACATTGCGCTTGGATTCTTGGGAAAAAAAAGTAAGGTTAAAAAAAAGATTACATAAACCTTGTGTCAAAAATATGAATTAAACAATTTCCTATCCATACATTGTTGCCCCAGTGTACATGATCACTTTAAACTGGAGCACACTGGTTGGCAACATAAAGGTAACAGCTTTGGCCTCACCACCAGATGGTTTCAAACAGAGACTAGAAGCTATTTGTCAGTCCAGATTAATTGCTACAATTCTGATGAGATTCTTTTGTTCTGGCAAGAGTTCCTATGTAAAAGGCTTCATGGATCACCACATCAACTTTGGACGATAGGTACAAATTGATGTCTCACTTTGAGACTCTATCCAAGCAACTGGCTGGTAATAATCAATTTTTTTGGCATTGATTGTACAGAAACTGGCAGTGAATATAGAGAAATCATTACAGTGAAATAATCTATCAATTTAATGGAAATATGCAAAGAGTAAAAATTATTAAACTGTATAATTATTAACTCATTTATTCTAAGGTTTCAACTGGTACACTAATAATTGGTTCAGTTGTGTGAATTTAATCACTCAGATACAAATACTTCTACATACCATGCTTTTGTACGCATTCTGTGTGTAAATATCTACAGTATACAGTTTAGTTATCTATTGTTAAAGTGCCAATTACTTTAAAATCCTACTTTTCTAAACTGGTCCTCCAATCTAGTTCTAACAACCTAGATATTAAAAGGAAACATATGAATGTATCAGAACTTACCTTTCAATGTGAAGTAAATTCAGTTATACACACATAGCAAATCTCATCACAGCAGAAAGAATATATGTGAAGGAACTTGTCAGTACCTATTCATACCTTATTGTACTCTGGGAAGTGCTGACATTTCAGTTCAATGTACAATTAGTTCTCATTAGTTAGGGTGCGTTCAGTAACCAAAGTCTAACATGACAAGTTTACAGGATTTCAATTGCTATCTGTGCACTTTGAACTAGATTTGTGAAGAAAAGAATGTGTATAATAAAATACAATAGCTTTCTTGACCCCTGAGTATTCCGTAGTCAATGCCATTTCTCAAGGGAGGGCCACTGCCATAGTAAGGGAGATGGATTGGTCTCTATCAGCTTTGGACATCTGGACACTGCAATTTTTTCCCATTCTCCTTTACAAAACTACTCAAGCTCTGTCAGATTGCATGGGGATCATGAGTGAACAGCTCTTTTCAAGCCCAGCCACAAATTCTCAATTGGATTGAGGTCTGGGATCTGACTTGGCCACTCCAGGACATTAGCTTTCATGTTTTTAAGCCATTCCTGTGTAGCTTTGGCTTTAGGCTTGGGGTCATTGTCTCGCTGGAAAACAAATCTTCTCCCAAGTCACTGTTCTCTTGCAGACTGCATCGGGTTTTCCTCCAGGATTTCCCTGTATTTGCTGCATTCACTTTGCCCTCTACGTTCACAAGCCTTCCAAATTATTCTTATGTCTTATGGTCCTACCTTGTTTAGCAGCCTCATGTGAGGCACATCAAAGGCCTTCAGAAAAGCCAAGTAAACAACTTCCACTGATTTCTCCCTACATTCCCAATTTCGCTCTAGATTCTAATTTATCTATATGATGGGGGGGGGGGGGGGGGACTTAGAACCAAGTGATGTTCCAGCCTGGTTGAAGAAAAAGAAATAACTTTGGCTTAATGGACCACTCAAAAAACAAAGAGCATCTCTGAAAGGACAGCATAACCGCAATACCGCCATGAAATATTCAATTCAGTGTTGGGCATTAGTGCCCGCAGTACACATTCCTCTTGAGAAAAAGTTTCAAATGTCACATTTAATCATTTTAAAGAGGAAAGTGGAGTTTTCCTCCTCTGCATTTAGATATTCTAGGCTTTATAAAGGACGGACCAAAGGATGCCTCATGTTAAGACTTATTAGTTAGCACATCTGTGAGCATGACAATTCTACTTGCTTGCTAATGGGAATGCTGCTCCTGAGGCCAAAGCGCAATAAGGACTTGTCAGAACACGACATAGCACCACTGGGTTTATAGGTAAAGTAAAGATATAATACTTGGCCTGCATCATGACTTTCCTGTTAGTGGGAGATGTCAGTCGCTAAACTTTTAAACTATAAGATCATGACAGCTAGCAATAATACATATCTCTGCTAGAGGATATAGGGCTCACGTGCAAGGGTTAAGTTCGAAGTAAATTTATTGTCAAAGTACATATTTGTTGCCATATACTACCCTGAGATTCATTTTCAAAGAAACACAACAGAATCAATGAAAAACTGCACACAAGGACACACAAACAACCAATGTGCAAAAGAATCATGCAAGTACAAAAAAGGAGACAAAAACAAAATAATAATAAATAAATAATAAATATTGAGAACATGAGTTGAAAAGTCCTTGAAAGTGAGTCCACAGGTTGTGGAACTAGTTCAGTGTTCGGGTGAGTGAAGTTAGCCATTCTAGTTCAACAGCTTGGTAGTTGAATGGTAATACAGTAACTGTTCCTGAGCCTGGTATCGTGGGACCTAGGGTTCCTGTACCTCAGTAAGTGGCCATCAGCAAAAACAAAGCATGGACTGGTTGGTGGGGATTCTCAATGATGGATTCTGCTTTTCTACTACAGTGCTCCAGTGCAAGGAACTTAACCAATTTTGGTTGGAGAATCTGGACACTGGGACAGAACCTCAAGCAGGAAGCACCAGTCAAAATATCTAATGCCAAATAAAGTATAGAATGTGAAATAAACAAAAGTTGGTTTAAGAGAGATGGATAACCAGCATGACGGAACATTAGCTGGTCCTCCTCCCTCACAGATCCAGTGACTGGAATTTGATCCTGATCTTTGTGCTGTCTGGGTAGAGTTTGTAAATTTCTCCTTGCACCCATACAGAATCCTGTCAGGTACTCCAGTTTATTTCCAAGTTCAAGGAGGTGGTACTAAATTGACTTGGCTACTGTAAATTACTCCTTAATGCAGGTTGAAGCAAACTATATAGTTGGAACTGATGGGCAGGTGACAAAAAATAAATTGGAGGCTAAAGGGAAATAAGAGGGAGAAGGTGTCTAATACAACTCTTTGCTGGGAGCCCACATTGATTGATTGCTCAAATGTCCTTCAGTATTGTCATAGAGAAGGTTACATTAAGGAAGACAGTACAATTAAAATCTGAAGGGACAATCTGACAAATGGGGAAGTTCATTTTCAGTACTGCAGAAGATGCTTGGTATGTCCAAAGCTTACCATGTCCAAAGGTCACTGCAACAATGAACCTGCTATTTCACCTTTGAACGTGATGCTTCAGGGTGAGCATATCATTTTGAACAGCAACTTCTGGATTCCTTTGTTAAAGTAAGCATGTATTGTCACCATCTATGTCTAATTTATACTTTATTAATAGCAAACCAATCACAGCATCACCTATGATGTGATTGTCATAGAAAATACATGCCACAGTGCCACATAAAGGCAAAAATGATACAATTACAGATATGAATATCATGGCGCATCGTCTCCACCTACTGATATAACATGAGATAAATGAAGGGTAGAAAATAAGGAAAAATAATTACAAAGCACAATGAAGATATCAAGTAAACAAAATCACTGCACAATCTTTTCTTCACATTGTCCCACTTAGGCAAATAAGCAATGACATAGGTCGAGGATGTCAATCTATAAAGTAGTTTTAATAAATCATAATGCAATAATTTACTTGCAAAGAAACAGTCTCACCCAAAAATTTAGTTTGGTAAAATAATTAACTTCTGCAGTTAATTTCCTAAAAATTGCATTCATTGAACTTTTCTGTTGTTTGAAGAGCTAAAAACTTTCAGTGTTTTCCTGGAAAATAATCTAAAGTTTCACAAATTTACAATTGATTTCTTCAGGAATATTTAGTAATGATTGTAATTATAAGATATTTTAAAATAATTTTCATTCCCTTCAATGCTTCAGCTAATACTATCATTCAATATGGCACATAACAATATAGGTCAATAAAGTTCTTTACCTCAGCTGAGTTAACCCATAATAATAGTTCAGAGGGAAAGCCTATTAGTTATCCATTGATTTTGTATAAGATCATATCAAGCTAAAGAATCCATACCCTCTCTGGATATGCTAAGTTACTAACCAGCCTGGTGGTGGGAAGAGAAAATTATTTAATAAAGTAGATAAAGCCATAGAAAACCATTTGTACAATGACAAAATTGTTCAAAGGTTAAAGCCTACAAACAGAAATTCAAGAAAAGACTAAAATATTATAGCCTATAAAAAACGAAATTATAAAATTTGCCTGGTGGCCGCTGATGGAGTAACAGCTCTCTGCTGGTGCTCCCAACTTACTTACTTTTGTCTCCAACCTTTTGAAATACTACTGCTAGACAGGTTATTATATTACTATGACTACCAAAGAAGCTTTGGAAGCTATTACAGGTTCAATTCAAAAGCTTACTGAGGAGTTTCAACAGCTCAGAAAAGAAGCGTCGGCTGATTTGCAACAAATCAGCACTGAAATTAAACAAATAGGTGCGAAATTAGACGATATTCAAGCGACTCTAACCAAGTATGACAAGAAAATAAAGGAAAATGAAGATGGATGAGAAAATGGATGATTTGCAAAAGCTGTATGAAAAACAATCCAAGTCCAACGAAATACTGAGAGAGAAGATTATTGATTTGGAAAACAGAAGTAGGAGAAACAACTTACAAAACTTGGGACTTAAAGAGCAAACAGAAGGAGATAATCCTAAAGAATTCTTTGCAAACCTTTTGATGGAATTATTCCCTGATATAATAAAGTTTCTGTCTTTGATTGATCGTGCTCACAGATCACCTATCTATGGATCAACTTCAAAATCAAAACCAAGATCTAGAGCGCTCTAGGTTACTCCAAGGGGAACTGACAAGACAAACCAGCAGCCCACACTCAACCCCAAGGCTACTTATAGTCCAAGCCCCAAGTTGGAAATCAGGTGCCTATGATTAACTCAAACAAGGGACAGCTGGAAGACCCGGAGTCCTGAGTCCACAGACCGGACCGTGAACTGGAATGCGGACTTCACGGACCGGACCATGACAGTCTAAGCTTTTTTTTATCTGTATATTATTTAGTCTTGGTTGGAACAGTAAATAATCTTGAGTTCTCTGGAGCTGTTCGAACAGGCTTTCTAAGGGGATGTTTTCAGTGGGGGTAAATAGCGGTTGTTCTTTGACCAATTTTCTCTCTTTGGGAGGAGGGAGGGGTATAGGGAGTTCTTTATTATTGAAGCTGATTTGGGAATCTAATCAATTCTGTTGTTTAGCTAATATATCTCAAGATTTATTATTTAGGTTTAGTACACATTTCTCTGATTGCTACTTTAACCTTTCTTATAAATAGTTTTAAAATGGATCAAAGTATTAATTTACTTAGTTTTAACGTGAAAGGGTTAAATCACCCGATGAAAAGAAATAAGATTTTTGCCTGTATTAAAAAACTTAAGGTACCAATTGTTTTTGTTCAAGAAACCCATGTACGTAAGGGTGACAATTCACGCCTTTTTATTGATGGAGATGGTCTCATCTCCATTCATTGTTTCAGGTCAAAGCCAGAGCAGTTTCGATCCTTATAGATAATAAAGTTCCCTTTGTTCAACATAAAGTAATTTCTGATACTAATGGGCATTTTGTTATAGCATCAGGGAAGCTAAGGAACAAACTAATGATATTTGCCAATGTGTATGCTCCGAATATAGATGATCCAGGTTTTTCTGAGTGTTTTTTTCCCCATTTTTGCCAGATCTAAGACTGTACTCATTGGTGATGGGTGGAGACTTTAATTGTTGCTTAGATCCAGCTTTAGATCATTCATCTTCTAAACTAATGATACCAAGTAAATCAGCTGTGTTTATTAAATCTTTTTAAATGAAATGTGGTATTGTTGATGCTTGGTGTTTTTTTTTCATCCAGTAGACAAGGATTATTTGTTTTTCTCTCATGTCCATTATACATATTCCAGGATTGATTATTTTTTATTGATAGCAAAATGATTCCATCAGTTCAATCCTGTGAATATAAAGAGATTGCTGTCTCAGTTCACGCTCCTGTGCTCCTATCTTTAAGTATCCCTTGTCTTCTTCAAACAAATAGGTTTTGGCGATTTAATTTAACTTTATTATCTGATAAAGATTTTTTAAGGTTTATGGAGAGACAAATTACTCTTTTTTTTAAGAGAATACATTAGAGGAGACATCTAATCTTATCAGATGGGATGCCATTAAGGCATATATTACAGGACAAATTATTTCTTATTCAAAAAGATTCAAAAGATTCAAAGATTCAAAAAACTTTATTGTCATTCTAACTGTACATCAGCTCTGCAGGGCAGAATGAGACAGCATTTCTCAGGAGCAGTGCAATCATAACGTAACAAACGCAACGCTAAATAATAAACATAACAATAAATAGTAAAACACAACAGCCGCATGTCAGTTAAAATCAAGTTATAAGTGTCCAGTGCAAGTTAAAAGTGTCCAAAGCAGAGTCAGGTAGAGCAGCTATTTAGCAGTCTGACTGCCTGTGGGAGGAAGCTGTTTAGTAACCTTGTGGTTTTAGTATATTATACTGCAAGTATTAAGAAAAAAGCTAATAAAGAGAGAAGTGATTTAGCTAATCAGCTGAAACAATTAAACCAAGAGTATGCCTTGGCTCCAGAACCTGCCTTATATAAAAGACGTGTTGAAACTAAAACTAAATATGATCTCCTTTTAACCTATCCAATTGAAACGCAACTCCTAAAAGATAAAAGTCAATTTTATATTCATGGAGATAATTCAGGTAAATTATTGGCTGATCAAATTAAAACCTTTATAGCTGAACAGCAGATTAAAGAAATATGCAAAGCTAATGGTGATAGGACAACTGATTATTTAGAAATAAATGATACTTTTAGAGAATTTTATTCTAAAGTCTATAGTTCTGAATCTTCTAAAGATAACACTGTAATGAACAATTTTTTAGACCAACTAAACATTCCTACAATTTCTGCCGACAACAGAAAGTTGTTGGAACAACCTATTTCTTTTGAGGAAATTGTTAAGGCTGTGCCCTCATTACATTTGAGGAAAGCTCCGGGTCCAGATAGGTTTTCTGGAGAGTTTTACAAGATCTTTTCCTCACTGCTTATACCTCATTTATGTTCAATTTTTTTCGGATTCGTTCAAGTCGGGCAGACTCCCTCAATCTTCTTATGAGGCTTCTATTTCGCGTATCCTTAAAAAGAATAAGGATCCAACTGAATGCTCTTCTTATAGACCAATTTCTTTACTTAATGTTGATACTAAGATCCTATCTAAAGTTTTGGCCCATAGTATTGAAAATATTTTACCATCTTTCATTTCCGATAACCAAACTGGATTTGTCAAAAATCAATATTCTCACTTTAATATTTGTTGGTTATTAAATGTTACTTATTCTCCTTCTAACATGATATCGGAACGTGTGGTATCCCGAGATGCTGAGAAAGCTTTCACCAGAGTTGAATGGAATTATTTATTTAAAACTTTAGAAAAATTCAATCTTGGACCCGTTTTCATCCAATGGATTAAATTACTTTATTTAGCTCACTCTGCTAATTCTCATAATTCCAAACCATTTAAGCTTCAATGTGGCACTAGACAAGGCTGTCTGTTGAGCCTTTGACTTTTTGATCTCGCCTTAGAACCTTTAGCCATTTCCTTTCGAGAATCTAATTATATCACCGGTATTTTAAGGAGCGATAGTATTCATAAAGTCTTGCTGTACGCTGATGATCTGCTGCTATTTATTTCTAATGTTCAGACTTCGTTACCCCATGCGCTTCCTTTACTCTTCTGTTTTAGCCAGTTCTCAGGTTATAAATTAAACCTACATGAAAGAGAACTTTTCCCTTTGAATAATTTGATACCAACAAATTCTAACCTTCCTTTTCAAATTGTAAGAAACCAATTTACCTACTTAGGTGTAACAATTACTAAAAACTATAAGCGCCTATTTAAAGAAAATTTTCTTATCCTATTGAATCACGTAAAAAGGATACTATCAAGTTGGTCGCCTCTTTCGTTATCGCTGATTGGCTGAATTAACTCTATATTTCCTAAATTTATATACCTTTTTTAGGCATTGCCTGTTTTTATTCCTAAATCTTTCTTTGATTCTCTTGACTCTATTATAGCCTTTTATATATGAAAGAATAAGTGTTCTAGATTAAATAAAATTCATCTTCAGAAAGATAAAAAATATGGAGGATCAGCCTTACCAAACTTTAGATTTTATTATTGGGCAGTTAATATAAGAAATCTTACATTTTGGTTATATTACATTAGTCGTGAGGATTGCCTGATGTGGGTTTTTTTAGAAGCTAACTCTGTTAATAAATTTTCTATTATTTCTCTTCTTGGATCCTCACTTCCTTTGTCTCTGAGTAAATTAATTGATAATCTGGTAGTTAAACACACTATGAGAATTTGGATACAATTCTGAAAATACTTTGGTTTACTAAGGTTCTCTCTTTTAAGTCCCATTTTTTCTAATTAATTTTTTAAACCCTTTATGATTGATGTGGCTTTTAAAGAATGGAATAGATTAGGTATTAAAGTGCTTTCAGGACTTGCTTGTAGAGGGAAGTCTCTTTTTGCTTGAACACCTATCAACTAAATATAGTTTACCCAAAACTCATTTTTTTCGATACCTACAAATAAGAGATTTTTTACGGTCTCAAGTAAGTACATTTCCTAAAAGTCCTGATAAGAATCTACTAGATGTAATTTTTAATTTGAAACCTTTTTATAATGGATCTATATCTAATATTTATAATATGCTGTTGGGAATAAGAAGTGTTCCTTTAGATAAAATTAAAAATCTTTGGGAACAAGATTTACAGACTTCAATTTCTGAGGAAATTTGGAATCAAATTTTTAAATTGGTTAACACTTCATCGTTATGTGCCTGCCACTCTCTCCTACAATTTAAAGTGGCCCATAAGGCTGATATGACCAAGGATAAGTTGTCTCGTTTTTATTTAGATATATCTCTGTATTGTGATAAATGTAATAATGGAGAAGCTTCACTCATTCATATGTTTTGAGTCTTGTAAAATATTGGAAAGAAGTATTTCAAACTTCCTCGATACTTTTCAAAGTAAACTTTAAGCCTAATCCTTTGACCGCTTTATTTGGTATTGTTGGAGGAAAGGATATTATTTTGGAGTCATCTGACTTGCACATTTTGGCTTTTATTTCTCTTATGGCCAGAAGGACGCTCTTGCTTAAATGGAAAGATGCGGCCCCTCCTATTCACGCTCAATGGTTACGTGATGTGATATCATGTTTAAATTTAGAGAAGGTTCGATGTTCAATCTCTGAATCTAGCCAAGACTTGCAAACATTGTGGGGACCTTTTTTTGACTTATTTTCAAAACCTTTGATTTGCTGTTAAAGCACAGACGATGACTAATAATATTTTTTTCCTTTTTTTCTTTACTAATCAGCTTTGGCCTTGGTAGTGGGTTAGATTTTTTTAATATAATAAAATTACTATATTTCAATGTTAAGAATTAATTAATCTGTATGAATATAGGGTAAGGAGTCTTTATATGTGATTTAATATAATGTATTGATATATTTTTTCTTGTACTCCATATTCTTACGTGTAGAATTAATAATAAGAATATTGGAAAGAAAAACAATATTGTATAAAGTTGGTGCCAGCAGGCCAATTTTAATGTCCATTGGCTCTAATCAGCTTAAATCTTACCAAATAGTAATGATACCTTAAAATTGACAAATAAGCCATAAATGTGATACAGCAAAACTTGAATACGTGAGATACAAGACTTTAAAGTATTAAATATAAATATGTAAATGAATTAATGACACTACTCAATTTGCACCATCACACAAAGTTAAGATTTGTCTAAACTCATGTAATACTCTATAAAACATTATTGCAATATTATTTTTGGTATTGCATTCTTTCTTTTGAGATGTTGCAGCGTTGTTCCTAATTTGTTCTTGTTCATCCAGCATTCTTTCTGAATTATGCTCTTAAATTAGGATTTAATTTAATTCAGCCTCAAGTGACCAAAGTCATGTGGAACCTTAGATGCATGCATCAGTATTGTGAGCAAAATCTGCAAGAAATTTACTTTAAACTGATTAGCAGGGGAGAAGGGGAGAAGAGCAAATGGAATTCAATCCATTGATGAATGAGCTAACTTATTTAGAGAGGACAATCGAGGTAAGAGAAAGCTATAGAGGACCAAAGGAACTTTCAAATAGCCTCCCTACAGATCCCTGAAGATATGCAGAAGTGTTTTGATACTTACAAGGATATTATAAAATTCCAACTAAGCCAGGGGATTGCTGGTACAGGAGATTTAGCATACAGGAAAGATTTAACAGCTTCAGTTTGTTCTTTTAATAGACACTGAGAATTAATTGAAATTGCATTGTACGTGCTTTAGAGAAAGTGGGTTGGAATTACAGTGTCAGTAAATCGGGCATTTAGATTTAAAAGTATTTGAGGAGAACCACCTTCAGCCAGATGGTGGTGCAGGGTCCCAAATTAGTAAGTCAGTCACTCTTGCATAAAATTTGAAGCTGTGTTACGAGTATAACAGACTCAATTACAACAGATTCAGAACAAAACAAAAACCAAAAAGTACTGAAAACCTTTTTAAATGCTATCACTGAACTAAGCATATTAGCAGGTTTAAAATCTAACAAGCTGTTCAAAATCTTACAAGATAATTAATCTGCAGAAACAATTTCAACACATGGTGTAGCAGCAATCTCCTTTGAAGGCCTTGATATACTTGACAAGTCTAAATCTTAGTTTGTGCATATTCATATACTGAACATCCAGTGGAACGAGCTAAAATAGGTTAGCATCCTCGTACAATAATTTGGAAATGACTGTTTTTCAAGTACAAGGCATAACTTTGCTCCTCTCCCATTCCAACATGCTCAACAGAACACTGTGAAGATTGTTTGATGACTCCCCGGTATCCATGTAGTTAAAATAACAATCAACATTACAAAATGCAAAAAAAAACACTTCTGGGTAACTTAAGAGCAATAATTGTGCACTATGAAATACCCAGACTTCTGCAGAATTAGTCGGCAAGAGTCAGTGTATCAGCTGGCTGGTGGTGCAGTGGCATCTGCACTGGACTTCGAGGCGAATGGTCACAGGTTCGAATTCAGCCGGGTCCTTGCACGCTTTCCATCTGGCTGCATTAAGTGAGCAACTCGGCCTGGTAAAAAACAGGCACATGCTAAAGTAGCAGCAAGGTTGCTGCCCAAAGTGCCACAGGGCACAGAGAGGAATAACAAACACAAAACAAGTCAGTGTATCACAATGAGCAGATCATAATCCACAATGTATTCTAAATGCAAATAATTGCCTAATAACAGCATTTTTTTTTAGAAGGGACTCAAAATCATTGATCAACCATGCACAACTACAGGTTAAACTGAGGAAGACAGGCCCTGAAATGAAGCCTTACACTAACTTCTCTTTGCGTTAGTAGAACATTCTGCTACCATGAACTGCATTTCTTGAGGTATTTAGTAAAAGAACAAAGAAAATCCTTCAATTTATTGTCATTAGTGCACTCTATAAAAGCCAAAAGTTGCAGAAGGCCTGTGAAGGTAAAATGCTGCTCTCCCCGGTGCTCTCTCCTTCCACATGTAAACTTATGAGGAATGACTGAAAAGAATACTCAAGGTGCCAATGGAAGACCTCAGGAACATACAGGATACGAAGTGGAATTGTGAAATAAAATAATCTAAGACATTGCAACACCCACAAAATGCTGGTGGAACGCAGCTGGCCTGGCAACTTCTATAGGAAGTACAGTTGACATTTTGGGCCAAGACCCTTCATCAGGACTAACTGAAAGAAGAGATAGTAGAGATTTAAAAGTGGGAGGGGGAGGGGAGATCCGGAATGATAGGAGAAGACAGGAGGGGGGAGGGAGGAAGATAAGAGCTGGAAAGCATTGTTTTATAGTAGATCACAAAGACAGGACAAGAGGAAAAGGTTGAACATGGAAACATTAGAATAATAGTTCTCTATTATTTGAAAAACATTAGGAAAATTAATGTCACCCACTACGACAATTCTGTTGCTTTTCTATCTATCCATAATTTGTCTACATATCTGTACCATCTTCCACTGGCTATTGAGAGGCCTACAATTGAAATCCTCCCTGTGTGGCCTCAGTGGATGAATCTGCTGGATGCCTTCTCTGAGTGTCGCTGTGACATTCTCCCTCATTAGGAATGCAGCTCTCCCACCTCCCTTCCCCACCCGTCTAAAACATCAAAATCCAAGTATGGTGAGCTACCAGTCCTGTTCCTCTCGTAAGCAAGGATCAGAATTCAAAGTAAATTTATTATCAAAGTACATATGCCACCATATACAACCCTGAGATTTGTTTTCTTGCGGGCGGGACATACTAGGTAAATCCAAGAAATATAACAGAATCAGTGAAAGACCGCACGCAAAAGGACTAACTACCAATGTGTAAAAGACAAAAGAAAAATAAATACAAATAATAACATATTGAGAACATGAGATCAAGAGTCCTCGCAAGTGACACTGATCATTGATGGGGTGAGTGAAGTTATCCCTACTAATTCAAGAGTCTGATGTTTGAGGGGTAATAACTGTTCCTGAACCTGGTGGTGTGAGTCTTGAGGCTCCGGTACCTTCTTCCTGATGGCAGCAGCAAGAAGAGAGCATGGCCTGTGTGGTGGTGGACGTCCTTGTTGGATGCTGCTTTCCTGCTACAGCATTCTGTGTAGATGTGCTCAATGGTGGGGAGGGCTTTGCCCATAATGGACTGGGTTGTATCCACAACATTTTGTAGGACTTTCCGTTCAAAGGCATTGGTATTTCCATACCAGGCCGTGATGCAACCAGTCAATATACTCTCCACCACACAATATACTGTACTTTGCAACCACCTGTGATTCGGTCTGGAACAGTGGTGTTGTCAGCAAACGTAAATATGGCATTGGAGCTGTGCTTAGCCTCACAGTTGTAAGCATAAAGCAAGTAGAGCAGGTGGCTAAGCACACAGCCTTGTGCTGATGGAGATTGTGGAGCTGTTGTCAACTTGAACTGACTTGGGCCTACAAGTGAGGAACGAGGATCCAATTGTACAAAGAGACATTGAGGCCACGGTATTGAAGCTTCTTGCTTAGTTTTGAGAGGATGATCGTACTGAATGCTGAGCTGCAGTCAATAGAGCATTCTAGTGTTCCAGGGTTGAGTGAAACGCCAATGAAATGGCATTTGCTGTGGAACTTTGGTGCTGGAAGGCAAATTGGAGCTGATCCAAGTCACTTCTCAGGCAAGAGTTGTTAAGTTTCATCACCAACCTCTCAAAACACTTCTTCGCAGTGGTTGTAAGTGTTACTGTACAATAGTAGGCAGGCTACCACTTTCTTCCCGTGTAATTGAATCCTGCTTGAAGTCGGTGAGTACCTTAGACTGCCAAACTGAGAAGTTAAAGATATCGGTAAACACTCCACCAATTGATCAGCACGGATCTTTAGTACTCAGCCAGGTACCTATCTAAGCCAGTTGCTTTCTGTGGATTCACCCTCCTGAAGGATAATCTCATGTCAACCTCACAGACTGACATCACAGGGTCATCAGGGGCTATGGGAGCTCATGAAGGTTCCTCCATGTTTTAGCAAGTCTTAGTGATGGCCATAACATCTTAGCATGGTGTACTTACTGGAAAACCATAGGACATATGAGCAGAATTAAGCCACTTGGTCCATTGAGTCTGCTCTGCTATTCCATCATACTGATCTTTCCCTCTGAACCCCATTCTCCACCCACATAACCTTTGACACCCTTACTTATCAACAGCTGAGACAGATGGGGGAATGGACAAAGAAGTAGCAGATGGAATATAACGTAGGAAGTTCATTGTCATGCACTTTGGCAGAAGGAATAAAAGTGCGGACTGTTTTCTATATGGGGAGAAAATTCAAAAATCAGAGATGCAAAGGGACTTGGGAGTCCTCATGCAGGATTTCCTAAAGGTTAACTTGAAGGTTGAGTCAGTGGTAAGGACTGCAAATGTAATGTTAGCATTCATTTTTAAAGGACTAGAATACAAAAAGCAAAGATGTAATGCTGAAGCTTTATAAGGCAGTCGTCAGATGACACTTGCAGTATTGTGAACAGTTTTGGGCTCCTTATCTAAGATGATGTAATGGCATTGGAGAGAGAATTATCCCAGAAATGAAAGGGTTAACATATGAAGAGTATTTGTTAACTCTTTCCCTACACTCACCGAAGCTTAGACGGTGGGGGGGGGGGGGGGAAGAATCTCATTGCAACCTATCGAATACTTAAAGTCTGGATAAAGTGGATGCAGAGAGAATGTTTCCTATAGTGGGCGAGTCCAGGTCCAGAGGGTACAGCCTCAGAATAAAAGGTACTGTCTATTTAGAGCACAGATGAAGAACAATTTCTTTAGCCAGAAAGTGATGAATTTGTGGCATTCATTGTCTCAGCCAGCTGTACAGGCCAAGTCATTGGGTATATTTAAGGCAGAGGTTGATAGGTTCTTGATTAATCAGTGTCAAAAGTTACGGGGAGAAGGCAGTACAGAGTTGAGACGGATAATGAATCAGAAATGATGGAACGGCATAGCACACTGGATGTGCCGAATGGCCTAATTCTTCTCCAATATTTTATGGTCTTCTCAACCTCCGCTTTAAATATATCCAATGACTTGGTCGCCACAGTTGTTTGTGGCAATGAATTCAACTGATTGACCAACCTCTTGCTACAAAAATTCCTCATCTTGTTCACTGTAATACTCATACATCCGATTTTAGTTTCTCCCTCTCAAATTGCAAAGTCAATTCTATTACACTGATCCAGGCTCCATGTCCATGCTATTATCTACTTTACCATAGTGATAACAGCCACAAAAGTCATCAGGTTAGAAGTCAAAACAAAAACATACTCAAGATGTTTAGATGCTATGAACAGAAAATGCAATTTCTCGGGAGGATTGTCATATATGAAACAAGAGGTTTCTGTCATCTGCAATTAAATTTGTGAAATGTTGTACCTCTATTAAATGGGAGCAAAACAGAACCTTGTTATCAGGAGAACAAATTCCAAATCATTCAAAGTGGCTATTAATAATACTATAATGATCATACCAAAAGTCAGAGCCTTATGTCGATCTTGTATTATTTTATTTTGTGCACTTGGAAATATACTGTACATAGCTCAGAAACAGTTATCTTCAATATACTTTCATGAATTTTTGACCTTCTTGTACAACAGAAAATGAACAAGGATTTGAAATATTTTTATATTACTTTCATTTCTTGCACAAACTTTATATGTATTAAAAATACTTACCAAAAGTTGCAGTAAATAAACTAGGATATTATGTTGCATTACATTTTAATTTAATTATAATAAATCTTCCAAATGTACTAGTCACTGCAAGCACACAGAATTTTTGATGTTTCAAAATATACATAAACACCAAACCCTTGTCTTCAAGAAGTCATGTTATTTCTCAGATTTTTTTTTGCCTTGTGAACAGTTGAGTGTTCTACCAGTGATTTCTCTTCAGAGCACAGATAGACAGTGTATTAACCTCGAATTATGTTCCAAAGGACTACCTCCTCTTTACTGCACCACTCTTCCCAGCCTTATTGCCACTTCCAGACTTAGATGATTTAGAAGAGAAGAGGCGAGTCATAAACTCTGAAACATCTGGTAACTCGTGATTTGGGTTCAGCATGTTCATGGACTGCTCCATCTCCTAGGACAGAAAACAACCACATGCTGTTACAATGCTTCATAAAGTACATGCAAATAAATTCAATGACACTAAATAAAGCTTTTAGGAACACTGAATACAGAAGTCATTTGAGTTTGGGCCAGCAACACGCACACACCCGTCTCAGTGTATCAACGTAAACACTGACCTCTGGCAACAAACAGAAGCTAGAACCCCACCATACAATATAGTGCAAGACCCCACAGAAATGTTGCCAGATGGGGCACTGCTTGACAGACGGAAGTGGTGCACTCTCAACAGAGCGAGAGCGGGAGTTTGTAGGACGGGAGACAATATGGTGAAGTGGAGTTTAAAGACCAGCGAATCCTGTGAGTGTGGCGAAAGGGTGCAAAACATGTTCTTCGCAACTGCCCACTCTCACCTGATTTAGCTGACATTGACCTGCTCAACATCAACCAAACAACACTAGAGTGGCTGGCTGTCTGATGTGACAAGCTATGATGATGCACATAAACATTGTGAAATACTGAGACACTTTCAGAGACAAATCCGAAATTAACAAAAAAGATTCCAAACACTACCATGCAGTTTAGAGAAACAAATATTCTTTTACTTTTATTTGTTCTTATAAAATAATGCCTCATTTTTGACCTTACATAGAACAGTAACCATTCTGATTTAACAAGGAAAGACAGGCTGGATTAAACAAAACAAAACAGATTAAGTTACAGTCACAGGAAATAAACTACTTATTCATGCTTCAAGTAATAGTTGGTGGTTCAAAACATTTGAAATCGATAAAATTGAATATACAAATTAAAGCCAATTAAGCAAGGAGCAAACAACTAAATGCATCTTAAACACTCAGCATTTAACAACCAAATTCCAGAAAGCTGAAGGTGGCTAATGTTGTGCTTTTATTTAAGAAAGGCTGCAGACCTTTGAACTACAGACCAGTAACCTAATATTGCTGGTGGGCAAGTTATTTGAGGGCATTCTGAGAGACAAGATCTACATGCATCATGAAAGAAAAAGGACTGATTAACAACGATCAGCATTGTTTTTTGTGGGAAATTTGACACATTGACACATGAATTTGACTGAATTGTTTTGAAGAGGTGACCATATCGACAGATGACAACAGTAATGCATTAGACAACGTCTGCATGGACCTTAGCAAAGCTTTTGACAAGGTTCCACATGGTAGACTGGTCTATAAGGTTAGATCACATGGACTTGAAGGCAACCTGGCCAATTGCTTACAAAATTGACTTGATGCTGGGAGATAGAGGATGGTGGTTGAGGGCTATTTTCCAGACTGGAGGTCTGTGACCATTTGTGTACTTGCAATCAGCATCAGATCTAATATCACTGGCATACATCATGAAATTTATTTTGTGGCAGCAATGCATACTTTAAAAACTATAAAGTACAGTATCTATATTAAAAAATTAAAGTAGTGCAAAAAGGGAGGGACAAAATGTGGTGTTCATGGGCTTACTGTCCATTCAGAAATCTGATGGCAAAGGGGAAGAAGCTGTTCCTGAAATGTTGAGTGTGTGGTTTCAGGCTCCTGTACCTCTTCCTTGATAGTAGCAATGAGAAAAGGGCATATCCTGGGTGATGGATGCCCTTAATGACAGATGCTGCCTTATTGAGGCTTCACCATTAGAAGGTGTCTTCATTTGAAGCTGGCTAAGTTTACAACTTTCCTTGGCTTGATCCTATGCAGAGGCCAATCCATACCAATTAGAAGGCTCTCCACATTACATCAATAGAAAACTGCCAGTGTCAATGGTGACATACGAAGTCTCCTCAAATTCATAATGAAATATAGCCACTGTTGTCATCAATACACTGGGACCAAGATAGATCATCAGAGTTGTTAACGCCCCTGTCAACTTACCCTTCCTGAAGTTCACAATCAATTCTTTGGTCTTACTAATGTTAAGTGCAAAGTTGTTACACCACCACTCAATCAACTGATCTCTCACTCACATATGCCTCCTTATCACTATCTGAAATTTTGCCAACAATAGTGTTATTGGCAAATTTATTGATGGCATTGGAGCTGTGCCTGGCCAGAGTCATGAGTGTAGAGTGAGTAGAGCAGTGAGCAAAGTACACATCCTTGAGGTGCAATAGTGTTGATTGTCAGCAAGATGTTATTTCCAATTCACACTGACGATGGTCTTCCAGTAAGGAAGTCAAGGATCCAGATGCAGAGGGAGGTACAGAGGCCTAAGTTTTGGAGCTTGTCAACTTGAGCTGAAGATATGATTGTGTTGAACGCTGAGCTGTAATCAATAAACAGCAGCATGACATAGGTATTACTGTTGTCCAGGTGATCCAAAGCAAAGTGGAAGGCAGTGATAATGCATCTGCTATAGACCTATTGTGGCGATAGGCAAACTGGAGGTCCAGGTTGCTTTTTTAGGCAGGAGTTGATTCTTGCTATGACCAACCTCTCAAAACATTTCATCACAGTAGATAGGAGTGCCACCGGGTGATAGTCATTAAGGCAGCACACCCTGCTCTTGGGCACTGGTATGATTGTCACTGTTTTGAATTGGGTGGGAACCTCCCAATGCCGCAGTGATAAGATTGAAGATGTCCTTGAACCCTCCTGCCAGTTGGTTGGCACAGGGGTTGATGGTGTACAGGGCCAAGGTTCACCCTCATGAAAGATGATCTGATATTGGCTTCTGCGACAGTGATAGCAGGGTCACCACATGAGCAGGGATTTGCACAGGTGTAATTTTATTCTCTTTCAAAGTGTGCATTAAAGGCATTGAGCTCATCTGGGAGTGAAGCATCACAGGCATTCATGATGTTCGGTCTCGTTTTGTAGGAAGTAATGGCCTGCAAACCCTGCCAGAGCTGATGTTCATCCGATTCCATCTCTAACCTCAAGCAAAATTGTTTTTTTTGCTCATAAAATAGCCTTCTGTAAGCCATACATGCACTTCTTGTATATCTCTGGATCACCTAGCCTGAATGCCACAGATCTAGGCCTCAGAAGACTATGAATCCCTGGCTCGTCCACGGCTTTTGGTTTGGGCATGTCTGGCATGTTCTTGACGGCGCACACACACATCCACACAGGTCTTAATGAAGTCAGTGACAACTGTGGCATATTCATTTAGATTCAAACATGAATCCTTGTCTCAAAGCAGTCCTGTAAGCTTTCCTGTCTCCCTTGACCATACTTTCTTGGTCCTCATCACTGGCGCGGCAGTCTTTTGTTTCTGCATATACGCTGGGAGTAGAAGCCCAGCCAGGTGATCGGACTTTCCAAAGTGTGGGTTTGGGATGGCACGATAAGTGCTCTTGATTGTGGTATAACAGGGTCAAGTGTATTGGCTCCTCTGGTTCCACAGGTGATATGTTGGTGGCATTTGTTCAGAGACTTCTTCAAGCTGACCTGGTTGAAATCCCCCACATTGATAGGGAAGGCATCCGGGTGCATTATTTCATGCCTGCTGGTTACGGGGCTTAGCTCCTCCAGTGCTTGCCTGACGCTGACCTGAGGTGGAATGTACACCGCTACCAGGATGATGGTAGAAAATTCCCTTGACAGATGAAAAGGACATTTGACTACAGGATGTTCCTGGGTGGGTGAGCAGGACCAAGACAGAACCGCCACATCTGTGCACCATGATGAGTTAATCATAAAGCATACTCCACCTCCTCTGCCTTTGCAGAAAATGGTGAAGCCATCGATCTGCAGTACTGCATCTGACATGGCGGGGGATAGCCATGCTTCCATCAAGCAAAGTACACAGCCGTCCCTGACGTTTGCAATCTTGCTCTGAGGTTTTCAATTTTTTCCCCAGAAGCCTGTAGGATCTCCAAATAGGATAGTTGGGACTGGGGGGGTCTAAAGTCTCTGTATTTCAATCGTACCTGTAGACTAGCTTGGCTTCCGCGCTTCCATTTTCTTAAATGGGAACTGCAGTCTGCCATCTATTGATCTTGAGTACTGATAGATTTTTTGTTAATATTTTAAAACAATGTTGCCTACTGAAATACCCATGAGTGTGGTTATAGGCTTAGCTGTGGTAGACCTGATTGGGTTTCTTGATGATTCCCATGAAAGTTGCAAATGAAAAGAGTCGCCGATTATCAGCGCGATCTTGATGTGCTGTGTCCATTGTTGTCATTTTTATTAATGATTGGGATGAGACTTCAGGTTGTGGGATCAGAAAGTTTGCAGAGGATACTAAAATTGGTGTATAGAAGACATTTCATTAAAAGTGAGGATACAGGCAGATAAAATAGTGAAGAATATATTCATTGATCGGAATATTGAAGTTGGGATGTAGTGCTAAGCTGTACAACTGTGTACAGTTCTGGTCACCTATTACTGGAAGATGCCATTAGACTGAAAGGATGGAAAAAAGACTACAAGAATGCTACTGGGACTGAAGGGTTTGAGTTACAAGGACAGGCTGGAAAGGTTCTTACTTTTTCTTCCTGGAGCATAGGAGCCCAAGTGGAGACTTTATATAACTTTGTAAAATTATCAGGGGCATAAATATTATGCATAGTCGCAGGGAAAGGGAGTCCATAGCTAGATGTCTTAGGCTCAAAGTGAGCAGAAGACTGAAAAGGGACCCGAGGGGCAACTTTTTTCACAGAGAGTGACCTATACATAGAACTAGCTACCAGAGGAAGTAACAGGGAGAGGTTTAGAAGGATGTGGCCTGGATGAAGAAGTGGTGGGATGGGTTATTCCTTCAGCGGTTTGATTGGGGCACGACTGCGCAAGCGCATGGATGTCAGCCAGTTAGAACAGCGAGAAGAGTTTAAAAGGAGACAGCTTAATAAAGTGGGCAACAGAGTAGAGGGAAACAGAGTAGGAGGACTTTGGCTTAATGGGGCTTCAGCGATAACGAGTTGAAGCAAAGTAGGTTGCCTGTGTAGAATACATACAGGAAGAATGTGTGTGAGGCCGGTGTTCTGTGCTTGGGTGTCAGACGTGGAAAGTCTTGGAGACTCCCAGCCTCCCGGACGGCCACATCTGCGCCAGATGCATCGAGCTGCAGCTCCTTAAGGACCATGTTAGGGAACTGGAGATACACCTCAATGATCTTTGTCTGGTCAGGGAAAAATGAGGTGACAGATCGGAGCTATAGGCAGGTAGTCACACCGGGGCCTGGGGAGACAGATAAGTGGGTAACAGCAAGGAGAGGGAAGGGCAGGAGTCAGAGGCTAGAGAGCACCCCTGTGGCTGTACCCCTTGACAATAAGTACTCCTGTTTGAGTACTGTTGGGGGATGGCCTACCAGGGGGAAGCAATTGTGGCCGTGCCTCTGACACAGAGTCTGGCCCTGTGGCTCAGAAGGGTAGGGAAAGGAAGAGGATGGCAGCAGTGATAGGGGACTCTATAGTAAGGGGGTCAGACAGGCAATTCTGTGGACGTAGGAAAGAAGCATGGATGGTAGTTTGCCTCCTAGGTGCCAGGGTCCAGGATGTTTCTGATCACGTCCATGATATCCTGAAGTGAGAAAGAGAACAGCCAGAGGTCGTGGTACATATTGGTACCAATGACATAGGCAGGAAAAGGGAGGAGGTCCTGAAAGCAGACTAAAGGGAGTTAGGAAGGAAGTTGAGAAGCAGGACCACAAAGGTAGTCATCTTGGGATTACTGCCTGTGCCATGTGACAGTGAGTATAAGAATAGAGTGAGGTGGAGGATAAATGCATGGCTGACGGATTGGAGCGGGGGCAGGGATTCAGATTTCTGGATCATTAGGACATCTTTTGGGCAAGGAGTGACCTGTACAAAAAGGATGGGTTCCACATGAATCCCAGGGGGACCAATATACTGGCGGGAAGGTTTGCTAAGGTTATTCATCATCATCAGGTGCCATGCCCAGTTTGAGCTTTGATTGCCATAGCCCACACACTCCTGTTTCAAGTCAAGTGGATCAGTTCACTGGTATTCATTTCCAGTTCTCTGGCTGCTGTCTCCATCATCATTTGTCTTTGTCTTCCTCTTGCTTTCTTCCCTTCAACCTATCCCATAATTACCGTGCATTCTAACGCCTCTTTCCTAATCACATGTCCAATGAAGTTACGTTGCCTTTTCATGATCTCATACATTATTTCTCTTTTTGTGTTTGCTCTGTTCATGACATCCTCGTTAGATATTCGTTTCGTCCATGATATTCTTTGCACCCTCAAGAACCACATCTCTGCTGCTTCAATTCGTTTCCTCATGTTACTAGATATTGTCCAGCATTCTGAGCCATATAACATAACTGGATAAATGTAACATTTCAGTGCTCTGAGGCGGGTTGTCATGCCTAGTTTAGTATTGGTCAGTATACTCTTCATTCTTGTAAAGGTGTCTTTTGCCATCCCTATTCTTCTTTTGATGTCCATGTCGCACCTGCTATCTGATCTCACTCAGCTTCCTAAGTAGCAAAAGTTCTGTACTTGTTTTATGTCTTCCCCATTTATTCTCAGCCTGTAGACAGGATTCACCTTCTTTTTGGTATCACCATACATTGTCTTTTTGCAATTGATAGATAGAACCATTTTTTCACTTTCTTCAAGAGCTATAACAATTCAGTTTTGTAGTTCTTCCTTCGTACTTGCAGTTGACAGTGTCATCTGCATATCAGAAATTATTGATGTTTTCACTGCCAACTTTGATTCCCAAGATGTCTCTTATTTTTTGTATTGTTTCACTGTACACATTAAATAAATCGGGGAGAAAACACACCCTTGTCTAACGCCTCTCTTGATTTTCGTAAACTGACTCACTTCTCCATCTATTCTTACAGCGGCAGTACAGATTTCTGATTAGGCGGAGGTCTTTCAAATCTAGATCCAGTTTTCTGTAATATTTCAAATAACTTATTGTGCTTCACTTTATCAAATGCTTGTGTAGTCAATTAAACAAACAAATCTTTTTGCACTTGAATAGCTCATTCTGATAGTATCCTTAACATCAATATTGCGTTTCTTATACCTTTGTCTTTACAAAACCACATTGTTCTTTACTTATTTCAGCTAGTATCTTACTTTTAGCTCTTGTTACCAAAATTCTTAGAAGTATCTTGGTGATATGACTCATTAAACATATGGTCCTATATAATTCACATTCTATCGCTCCAGGTTTCTTAGCAAGAGTGATAAATACTGATTTTTTTGTCTCTTCTGGTATTATTCCAGTCTCATAAATGTCACTGATTAAATCAGTAAGTTTTTCTTCAAGGGTGATAATTTGTTCTACTACTAATTCAATAGCTAAGGCTATTGGGAGAGTTTAAACTAGGATTGCTGGGAGGTGGGAACCAAACTGATGAGACAGAGGAAGAGGTAGTTGGCTCACAAATAGAGAAAGATTGGAGACAGTGCGAGAGGGAGGATAGGCAGGTGATAGAGAAGGGACTCGCTCAAACTGATGGTTTGAAATATGTCTATTTTAATGCAAGGAGTATTATGAACAAAGCAGATGAGCTTAGAACGTGGATCAGTACTTGGAGCTATGATGTTGTGGTCATTACAGAGACTTGGATGGCTCAGGGGAAGAAATAGTTACTTAGAGTGCCAGGCTTTATATGTATCAAAAAGGACAGGGAGAGAGGCAAAAGAGGTGGGGACATGGCACTGTTTATCAGAGATAGTGTCACCGCTGCAGAAAAGGAGGAAGGTATGGAGGGATTGTCCACGGAGTCTCTGTGGGTGGAAGTTAGGAAAAGGAAGGGGTCAATAACTCTACTAGGTGTTTTTTTATAGACCACCCAATAGTAACAGGGACATCGAGGAGCAGATGAGACAGATTCTGGAAAGGTGTAATAATAACAGGGTTGTCGTGGTGGGAGACTTTAATTTCCCAGATATCGATTGGCATGTCACTAGAGCAAGGGGTTTGAATGGGGTGGAGTTTGTCAGGTGTGTTCAAGAAGGTTTCTTGACACAATATATAGATAAGCCTACAAGAGGAGAGGCTGTACTTGATACGGTATTCGGAAATAAACCTGGTCAGGTGTCAGGTCTCTCAGTGGGAGAGCATTTTGGAGATAGTGATCACAATTCTATCTTCTTTACCATAGCATTGGAGAGGAATAAGAACAGACAAGTGAAGAAAGTGTTTAATTGGAGCAGGGGAAATATGAGGCTCAGGCAGGAACTTGGAAGCATAAATTGAGAACAGATGCTCTCAGGGAAATGTATGGAAGAAATGCGGTAAATGTTCAGGGGATATTTGCGTGGAGTTCTGCAAAGGTACGTTCCAATGAGACAGGGAAAGGATGGTAGGGTACAGGAACTGCGGTGTAAAAAGGCTGTTGTAAAAAGAAGAAGAGTTTACGAAAGGCTCAAAAAACTAGGTAATGATAGAGACCTAGGAGATTATAAGGCTAGCAGGAAGAAGCTTAAGAAAGAAATTAGGAGAGCCAGAAGGGGCCATGAGAAGGCCTTGGCGGACAGGATTAAGGAAAACCCCAACGCATTCTACAAGTATGTGAAGAGCAAGAGGATAAGGCGCAAGAGAATAGGACCAATCAAGTATGACAGTGGAAAAGTGTGTATGGAACCGGAGGAGACAGCAGAAGTACTTAATGAATATAAACGCAAACAACAGGAATTCTGCAGATGCTGGAAATTCAAGCAACACACATCAAAGTTGCTGGTGAACGCAGCAGGCCAGGCAGCATCTGTAGGAAGAGGTGCAGTCGACGTTTCAGGCCGAGACCCTTCGTCAGGACTAACTGAAGGAAGAGTGAGTAAGGGATTTGAAAGTTGGAGGGGGAGGGGGAGATCCAAAATGATAGGAGAAGACAGGAGGAGGAGGGATGGAGCCAAGAGCTGGACAAGTGATTGGCAAAAGGGGATACGAGAGGATCATGGGACAGGAGGTCCGGGAAGAAAGACAAAGGGGTGGGGGGGGACCCAGAGGATGGGCAAGAGGTATATTCAGAGGGACAGAGGGAGAAAAAGCAGAGTGAGAGAAAGAATGTGTGCATAAAAATAAGTAACAGATGGGGTACGAGGGGGAGGTGGGGCCTAGTGGAAGTTAGAGAAGTCGATGTTCATGCCATCAGGTTGGAGGCTACCCAGACGGAATATAAGGTGTTGTTCCTCCAACCTGAGTGTGGCTTCATCTTTACAGTAGAGGAGGCCGTGGATAGACATGTCAGAATGGGAATGGGATGTGGAATTAAAATGTGTGGCCACTGGGAGATCCTGCTTTCTCTGGCGGACAGAGCGTAGATGTTCAGCAAAGCGGTCTCTCAGTCTGCGTCGGGTCCCGCCAATATATAAAAGGCCACATCGGGAGCACCGTACGCAGTATATCACCCCAGTCGACTCACAGGTGAAGTGTTGCCTCACCTGGAAGGACTGTTTGGGGCCCTGAATGGTGGTAAGGGAGGAAGTGTAAGGGCATGTGTAGCACTTGTTCCGCTTACACGGGTAAGTGCCAGGAGGGAGATCAGTGGGGAGAGATGGGGGGGGACGAATGGACAAGGGAGTTGTGTAGGGAGCGATCCCTGCGGAATGCAGAGAGAGGGGGGGAGGGAAAGATGTGCTTAGTGGTGGGAACCCGTTGGAGGTGGCGGAAGTTACGGAGAATAATATGTTAGACCCGGAGGCTGGTGAGGTGGTAGGTGAGGACCAGGGGAACCCTATCCTAGTGGGGTGGCGGGAGGATGGAGTGAGAGCAGATGTACTTGAAATGGGGGAGATGCGTTTAAGAGCAGAGTTGATAGTGGAGGAAGGGAAGCCCCCTTCTTTAAAAAATGAAAACATCTCCCTCGTCCTAGAATGAAAAACCTCATCCTGAGAGCAGATGCGGCGGAGACGGAGGAATTGCGAGAAGGGGATGGCGTTCCCCCACTCTTCCTTCGCTACATTGACGACTGCATTGGCGCTGCTTCCTGCACTCATGCAGAACTCGTTGACTTTGTTAACTTTGCCTCCAACTTTCACCCTGCCCTCAAGTTTACCTGGTCCATTTCCGACACCTCCCTCCCCTTTCTAGATCTTTCTGTCTCTGTCTCTGGAGACAGCTTATCCACTGATGTCTACTATAAGCCTACTGACTCTCACAGCTATCTGGACTATTCCTCTTCTCACCCTGTCTCTTGCAAAAACGCCTTCCCCTTCTCACAATTCCTCCGTCTCCGCCACATCTGCTCTCAGGATGAGGCTTTTCATTCTAGGACGAGGGAGATGTCTTCATTTTTTAAAGAAAGGGGCTTCCCTTCCTCCACTATCAATTCTGCTCTTAAACTCATCTCCCCCATTTCACATACATCTGCTCTCACTCCATCCTCCCGCCACCCCACTAGGAATAGGGTTCCCCTGGTCCTCACCTACCACCCTACCAGCCTCCGGGTCCAACATATTATTCTCCGTAACTTCCGCCACCTCCAACGGGATCCCACCACTAAGCACATCTTTCCCTCCCCCTCTCTCTGCATTCTGCAGGGATCGCTCCCTACACAACTCCCTTGCCCATTCGTCCCCCCCAGCCCTCCCCACTGATCTCCCTCCTGGCACTTATCCGTGTAAGCAGAACAAGTGCTACACATGCCCTTACACTTCCTCCCCTACCACCATTCAGGGCCCCAAACAGTCCTTCCAGGTGAGGCAACACTTCACCTGTGAGTCGACTGGGGTGATATACTGCGTCCGGTGCTCCCGATGTGGGCTTTTATATATTGGCGAGACTCGACGCAGACTGGGAGACCGCTTTGCTGAACATCTACGCTCTGTCTGCCAGAGAAAGCAGGATCTCCCAGTGGCCACACATTTTAATTCCACATCCCATTCCCATTCTGACATGTCTATCCACGGCCTCCTCTACTGTAAAGATGAAGCCACACTCAGGTTGGAGGAACAACACCTTATATTCCGTCTGGGTAGCCTCCAACCTGATGGCATGAACATCGACTTCTCTAACTTCCGCTAGGCCCCACCTCCCCCTCGTACCCCATCTGTTACTTATTTTTATGCACACATTCTTTCTCTCTCTCTCCTTTTTCTCCCTCTGTCTCTCTGAATATACCTCTTGCCCATCCTCTGGGTCCCCCCCCACCCCTTTGTCTTTCTTCCCGGACCTCCTGTCCCATGATCCTCTCGTATCCCCTTTTGCCAATCACCTGTCCAGCTCTTGGCTCCATCCCTCCTCCTCCTGTCTTCTCCTATCATTTTGGATCTCCCCCTCCCCCTCCAACTTTCAAATCCCTTACTCACTCTTCCTTCAGTTAGTCCTGACGAAGGGTCTCGGCCTGAAACGTCGACTGCACCTCTTCCTACAGATGCTGCCTGGCCTGCTGCGTTCACCAGCAACTTTGATGTGTGTTACTTAATGAATACCTTGCTTCTGTATTCACTACAGAAAAGGATCTTGGTGATTGTCGCGATGACTTACAGCAGACTGAAAAGCTTGAGCATGTAGATATTAAGAAAGAGGATGCGCTGGAGCTTTTGGAAAGCATCAATTTGGATAAGTCACCGGGACAGGACGAGATGTACCCGAGGTTACTGTGGGAGGCGAGGGAAGAGGTTGCTGAGCCTCTGGCGATGATCTTTGCACCCTCAATGGGGACAGGAGAGGTTCCGGAGGATCGGAGGGTTGCAGATGTTGTTCCATTATTCAAGAAAAGGAGTAGAGACAGCCCACAAAATTCAGTGGTTGGTAAGCTGATGAAGCAGATTGCGAGAGGCAGGATTTATGAACATCTGGAGAGGTATAATATGATTAGGAATAGTCAGCATGGCTTTGTCAAGGGCAGGTTGTGGCTTACGAGCCTGATTGAATTTTTTGAGGATGTGACTAAACACATTGATGAAGGTAGAGCAGTGTGTAGTGTGTATAGATTTCACCAAGGTATTTAACAAGGTACCCCATGTAAGGCTTATTGAAAAAATAAGGAGGCATGGGATCTAAGGGGACATTGCTTTGTAGATTCAGAACTGGCTTGCCCACAGAAGGCAAAGAGTGGTTGTAGACGGGTCATATCCTGCATGGAGGTCGGTCACCAGTAGTGTGTTTCAGGGATCTGTTCTGGACCCCTACTCTTCGAGATTTTTTTCAATGACCTGGATAAAGAAGTGGAGGGATGGGTTAGTAAATTTGCTGATGACACAAAGGCTGAAGGCATTGTGGATAGCGTGGAGGGCTGTCAAAGTTTACAGCAGGACGTTGATGGGTTGTAAAACTGAGCTGAGAAGTGGCCGATGGAGTTCAACCCAAATAAGCGTGAAGTGGTTCGTTTTGGTAGGTCAAATATGATGGCAGAATATAGTATTAATGGTAAGACTCTTGGCAGTGTGGATGATCAGACGGGATCTTGGGGTCCGAGTCCATAGGTCACTCAAAGCTGCTGCGCAGGTTAACTCTGTGGTTAGGAAAGCATACGGTGCATTGGCCTTTATCAATCGTGGGATTGAGTTTAGGAGCCGAGAAGTAATGTTACAGCTATATAGGACCCTGGTCAGAACCCTCTTGGAGCACTGTGCTCAGTTCTGGTCACCTCACTACAGGAAGGAACTGAAACCATAGAAAGGGTGCAGAGGAGATTTACAAGGATGTTGTCTGGATTGGGGAGCATGCCTAACGAGAATAGGTTGAGTGAACTTGGCCTTTTCTCCTTGAAGCGACGGAGGATGAGAGGTGACATGATAAGAGGTGTACAAGATGATCAGAGGCATTGATTGTGTGGATAGTCAGAGGCTTTTCCCAGGGCTGAAATGGCTAGCATGAGAGGGCACAGTTTTATGGCACTTGGAAGTAGTTACAGAGGAGATGTCAAAAGCAAGTTTTTTTTAATGCAGAGAGCGGTGAGTGCATGGAACGGGCTGTCGGCGGTGGTGGTGGAGGTGGATATGATAGGGTCTTTTAAGACTCTTGGACACATACATGGATCTCAGAAAAATAGAGGGCCATAGGTAACCCTAGGTAATTTCTAAGGTAAGGATATGTTCGGCACAGCTTTGTGGGCTGAAGGGTCTGTACGGTGCTATAGGCTTTCTATGTTTCTAAATACAGGCCAATGAGATTAGCTCAGTTAGGCAACTTGAAGAACATGAACAAGTTGGAGTGACAGGCCTGTTCTCTGTACTATACGAGTCTAACTCTATGATCTTATAAACGTCTCCATTTTAACAATATTTGTAAAATCAACTATCACCCAAGTTTAAAGTTAGAACTTTGAGAATCTCATAGCTAAAGATATCTGGGCATCAATGGGTATATTAGTCAAGCCTTACAACACATTATGAAATGACCAGATTCGGAAACATATTCAACTATTTTATTTATACTTCGGCCGAGTATCACAAAATTATATTACCTCATTATACAAAGAGGTACAACTAGTTCTTGGAAATTATAAGTGAATTGATCAACCAAGTTAGTTAATGAAAGGTTATCAGGTGAAGGTTGCCATGAATCCAATATTTCAAATCCTGTTCTGTACTTCCCTCAAATTGCATCCCAGTTGCTCAACAGCATACCAGAAGCATTCTTTTGAAATTGATAATACGCAGTCCATTTTGAAATCCAGATGAAATTTCTCTTCACTAACTTTGTCACACAGTATTTGAATTTAACGCTGATTACTCACCCTTCTCATCTCAGGATCATTAGTGTTGACCACTTTAGGCAACAAGAGGATGATCAGCAGGGGAAGAACCATCATCATTACCTGTGAAGTTGCAACAAATACAAATCTTATTAAGTTATTATTATTATTTAAGCATGTCGTACCGGACATACTGCCATTCTTGTCTGGCATGTGGTGTCAGGATTAACCGGGTCACGTTATGAACGTTCCTGACTTGATCCTTTTATTTTTTTATGAGGCCGAGTGGCTAGCTTGACACTCAATCCAGCACGGATGGTAAGTGTGCTCGGGAGTGGCCCGACCTGGATTCGAACTCGGGAACCTTCGGTCTGGAGTCTGGCGCTGATCTCACTGTGCCACCAGCCGGCCTATTAAGTTATTATAAATGAAGTTTTCACTGACTTTCAGCACATCTGAGGAAAACTATGTGATACAACGCCAAACTTTTATCATTAAAAATAATTATGTATAACGTTGCAACCAAAGCAAGCACAACGCTACAGAAAGATGAAAAGAAAACTGTCAAACAATGTTAAGTATGTAATTTTCCCTTAGCCTATTTCTTGAAATTGACAGTACATTTGTATAAACTAAGCCAGCCAATTATTTCTAATTTATAATGGTAAATCATACCAGTAACTGCTTGAAGTGTTTATATTTCAGTACAGACCACTCAAAAGATTGCAAAAATTCCTGGCTGAATCAAACTTACCTCAATCATTACCCTGACTCCACCCAAACCCATGACTGAAAATTCTTTTGAGCAACTGAGGAATTGCTTCATGACTGCTGCTAACCTCTGAGCCTGACCTACAGCATAAAGAAGAATTAGGAAGGCAAGGGTGGTTGAATGCAGAATGGGCTTGTTCCATAAAAAGTGTACTGTGCAGCTGCTTTTGCTAAAAAAAGTTCTGCAATATAGATGAACATTAAGATGGCTTATACATTGATTACCTTCCCATTCTTCCTCAATTAGAATACAAGAATGAATACTAATTTCTTCCTTAACTACACAACTTAAGACAATTACTGTCTGTTACTTAAGAAATATCTTAAAATGCTCAATGTAAATTACTTTTTTTAAATAGTCACTGTCATTGGAGACAAACATTAATTATCAGATAAAGTAACAATTTCCCACAAATAGCAATTGTAATTCCCTGGTTCTCATTTTTATTGTTATGCTGTAGGTATTTCATTTAGCAGTTCTGTAAGAGCAGTCTGTTCTGCTTTCAGACTGTTTGGGTTACTGTTGAAGATAAGGGATGATGAGGAACGTGTACCATCCAATTAGGATGGTGGAACTGGGGGAGATTTTTTTTGGTGAGGGACTCCAAGGTTGGTCTTGGGACGTTTGTCTGGCGGGAGATGAAGAGAGAAGGTGCTGGAGAGAACAGTTCGCAGGATTCGACCCGGTGCGGGACCGTTATTTGATGAAGCCAGGTGCTGAAATCGATTGAGGATGAGTGAATACAGTGAAACGTTGAGCTCTAACTTGTGCACATTTGACTGCTTAATTACAATGGGCCCTTTTTGTTTTTCTTACTAACCTTTTAGTTAAGATTCAAAAATACGATTCTTTTAACCGTATGCAGTGTACTGTCTGTTATTTTGCGGCACTAATTTGTAACAAGGTAGCAAATTACACAGCATTCACACAAACCAAGGTTTGGGGTGGGAGAGCCGTCTCAATCTCACAGGTATGGCGGGACCAGAGAGTCTCTTCCCTAGACTTGTGCAACCAAGGAAACCAGGAGGTTTCACAAGTAGGTTTAAATTATTAGTTGGTTTGCTCCAACAATGTAGAATAAAGGCCAATTAATTATTGGGAAGCTTTCCCTTCTTTTGTTTTTGGGAAGTATTACAGGGCTGTTAGCTGGCAAAGTGAGAAAGTCATAATAATACATCCACCACTATTTAATGACAAGTAATAAAATTCCAAATAAAATTTTTTGAATATATTGTGCAGAACCATCTTTTAGCCTCCAGTTGCATAAGAACAATGTAAACAGACTTAGCAATGTATCTTTGACAAACACGTACCATAGGATTCATGAGGAAATCTGTCCAACCCCATGTTTCTCGCTTCATGAAGTATGGAGGAGGACCAGAAGATTTGATTTGTATCGGATATGGTAGCCTAATGACTTCAGATGCCTTTAAATAATTCACCTGCCTTGCCCTGGTAAGAAAGCAAATAATGAGGAAGTATTTTCTTGTCCAAAATGCAGCAACTATTTTCTACCCTTTTGTTTCATTTAGAAATTGCCCTAATTTGTTAGTGTTGATTTTAATTTATTCACATATGATCCTAAACAATGGCAAAGGCTGGGAACTATTTAAAATTTGAAAGCAAATATAAGCTTTACTAAAGTAGTTATGGTTTGTTTTTAATCTTACTGACTAAAACCAACATGATATACATTTAAAAAATGTGTTTCTAAACCTATCAAGATACATGATGTCATGTTGCAGTACAAGAAAATCAACTCCAAATGTTGGAACATTCTTACCTGATTTTACCTTTGGAGGTAATGTCAACTCTCACAGGCTCAAAGCGGTATGCTGGTGAAACAATTTCCACTACATATGATCCAGAAGGGACATCATTTACAGTGAAAGTTCCATCTGTCCTATAAAGTAAGTTATATTGTATGAAATACTTAGCCATTCAATAAAGAAATATAATTTTAAGTTCCCACACACTGTGTCACTGTAATGCAATATTAAGTACTGCAAGAAGACAAAGGACAAAATTTCTCAGTTGCACTCAATGCCTAACATATCTAATCACTGTGGAAAATGGAACCATAGTTCTGAAGGTGACGAAAACGATGAAGACATTCTTGTGTAGAAATCTAAAATGGTTCTTCAAGACTGTGTTTTGAATGAAGATTGGGTTTTCACCCATGAAAGAACGCAACAATAAAGGCACCAAAGCACTGTGTGGTAAGTGTTTTTTTTCCAAACTGAACAATGATGACAAAACAAATTCTAACTATATAAAGGCAAATTCTTATGCAAAGTATGAACATCACACAGAAATACCCCTGAAATTGGGCAGTGGAGGCAAAATCCCAGAATTAAGGAGCAGCTGGACACTGCTAGGATTGACCAATCAAATTCTTCTGGGTTGATGGATTAGGAGTGAATATATTCTTTCATATTTGCAAGAAATTTAAAAAACAATACTTGTTTTTATATACCTTTCAAATTTGTCAATGATTCTTTCTGACTGTAGAACAATAATCTTGTTATTACTTGCTAATGCTTCAAGAATATCCCGAACATATACAGATCACTCTGAGATCCAACTAATCCTCTTTGTTGATCATCAAAGGCCTTAGTGAGCTTAAATTAAAATACATCAAATCAAATTATTAATAAATTAAGTTTGCCATTTCCCCATAAGAGTTATTTGCTACATTGCATCCCAGTAATAAACATCATGAAAAGTACACAAGGGACTTCCGAACTGCACACAATCTGCAAATCAACAAGCCACTTGTAGCCACGTTGACAGAGCAACTGAGGACAAAATTTACTTCCTCAAGACACGCGTGGAGGAGTTCAAAGTAAATTTATTATCAAAGTATAATGTCACCATATACTACCCTGAGATTCATTTTCAAATAAACACAACAGAATCAATGAAAAACTGCACACAAGGACACACAAACAACCAATGTGCTGAAGCCAACAAACTGTGCAAATAGAAAAAAAAGCAAATAATAATAAATAAATATTGAGAACATGATTTTTAGAGTCCTTGAAAGTGAGTCTATAGGTTGTGGAATCAGTTCACTGTTGGGGTGAGTGAAATTATCTACTCTGGTTCAAGAGCCTGATGGTTGAGGGTAATAACTGTTCTTAAAACTGGTAATATGGGACTCAAGGCTCCTGTATCTCCTTCCTGATGGTGACAGTGAGAAGACAGCATGACCTGGATGTTGGAGTCCTTGATGATGGATGCTGTACTCCTGCATGTGTGTTTTCAAGAAGACATTCAAACCAGAGTTCCTGGATAAATCTGGAGATCTGCAATGTACTAAAGGCAAGATCTGGAGTGTTTACAACCAGTGATCCAGAACTCTGCAAGAAGTCCATGTATATCCTACAGAAGGCCATCATAAAAGCAAAAAAGCAATTCAGCGTGAAGTTAATCGGATGCATGACAGTTATGGTAGAGCTTACATGCCATTACTTTCGAAAAGGTGAAACCCAACAGGACAAATGGCAGCGATGCTTCACTCCCTGAGGAGTTCAACATCTTTTATGCATTGAAAGGGAAAACAACACTACATCATTGCAAATCCCCATAGACTCTGATGACCTTGTGATCTTTGTCTCAAAGGCTGACGTCAGAACATCCTTCAAGAGAAAATCCTAGAAAAGGCATTAGACTCCAAGCATACCAGTCAGGGTACTGAAAACCTGTGCCAACCAACTGTCCTTGAAAACTCCAGCAATCTTTAACCTCCCACTGCTGCAGTCAGAGGATCCCAGCTATTTCAAAAGGGTATCAATCATACCGCAGAGCAAGGTGAGCTGCCTCAATTATTAATTCCAGTAGACGTGAGTGCTACTGGGGATAAGTGGTTTAAAACACTGGTCATGGCCTGAATTAACTACTGCCTGAACAATAATGTGGACCTTCTGCAATTTGCCTACCGCCACAACAGCTCCATAACAGACATGGTGTCCCTGACACTTCACTTGGCTTTGGTGCACCTGCACAATCATAAGACATACACAAGGCTATTGTTTATTGATTATAGGTTAGCATCCAACACCATCAATCAACAAGCTTCAAAACCTGGGCACCTGTACTTCTCTCTGCAACCAGATCCTTAACTTCCTTACTGGGAGACCACAGACAGTGCAGATTGGTAACAACATCCCCTCTTTGCAGACAATGAGCACTGGTGCACCTCAAGGATGTGCGCTTAAGGCTGATTTATACTTCTGTGTAGTAGCCTACGCCATTGTGAGCATTTATACTTGTGTGTTGGTGTGTCTGCGTCGCTTTGCAATTCACCGCCAAAACGCTAGTTAGCAGTGGGGTCTCCATGCCACTGTGTTGAGTTTCTTCATGTTGAAAACTCAACACGAAGAAACTCAGACTTCAAACAATGGCAACTGAAACTGAAGGAGGGTGAATTTTCTGTGCTTGTCCGGCCACTGAGAGACATGGACAAGGAATGCATTTCAAATATTTTCTGATGTCGGCAGGTAGATTTGACAATTTGGTTCATCGTCTCCAACCATTTATTTCACATCAGTGTATGCACAGTATACTCAGAGACTGGCAATCACCATTCGAGTTTTAGCTGCAGGTGGAAGTCAACAGGCTGTAGCAGCTAGCTACAACTGGCGTCAAGCACAGGGTCCTCCATAATTTCGGATGTCTGTAAATTTTATGGAAAGCGTTGCAGCCAGAGTTCCTTCCCTGCTCTTCAGTTGCCCAATGGGAAGCTATTGCAGTGTAGGAGGAAATGCAATGCCACCAAACGGACCAATCACAGTTGTTGTGGTCTGCGTCGCCGCGACGTGTAGTTACATTTTTGGGGAGGTATGCGTCAGGCTACAGTGTAGGGTATGCGGCTACGCCGTACTTACGGCATCGATTTGACGCAGACGTATAAATTGGCCTTTAGCCCATTGCTCTAAGCTCTCTACACCTGTGACTGTGTGGCTAGGCACAGCTCAAATGCCATCTGTAAATTTGCTGATGACACAACTATTGATGGCAGAATTTCAGATGGCAATGGGGAGTAGGGAGTGAGAGAAAATGGCTGCTTGAATGGCATCTCAACTACTTGGCACTCGACATCAGCAAAAGCAAGGAATTTACCGCGAACTTCAAGGTGAAATAAGGAGAGCACACAGCCTCATCAACAAAAGGGTGAGAGCAGCTTCATGGTCCTGGATGTCAGCATCTCAGAGGATCTACCCTGGGCCCAACATATTGATACAATTACAAAGAAGGTATGCCAAGGCTATACATCATTAGGAGTTTGGGGTGATTGGGCAGAGACTTCAGCAAGTTTCTATAATGCACTGTGGAGAGCATTCTGACTGGTTGAATCAGCCCTCCCCAGCATTGTGGACATCTTCAAAAGGTGATGGCTCAAGGCGGCGGCATCCATTTTAAGGATCCTCACTATTGGGGACCTGCCCTCTTCTCATTACAGCCATCTGGGAGGAGGTACAGAAGCCTGAAGATCCACACTCAGTTTTTTAAGAATAGTTTTTTCCCTCCACCATCCAATTTCTGAATGGCCCAGGAACACTACCGCTCTATCCCTCCTTTGCACTATTTATTTGTAACTTATAGCAATTTTTATGTCTTAAACTACACTGCTGCCACAAAGCACAAATTTCACAACATATGTCAGTCATAATAAACCTGATTCTGGACACACCCGAGCCCTGGTTCCAGCGGAGGAGGAGACCTAGTGAGCGGAAAGGGAGCATAGCAACTGGGGCCCTAGCTTCCACATTTCCTTTCCATTGAACGAGGCCCTGGTTCTCATGCTAACTTTTCCCTGGTCCTAACGTTTCCTTTCAGTTCTCTGGGATGATTGGAATGTGAGGTGTGGTCAGAAATAATATCAATTGTCGTAAAAATCTGTTAGTCTGGCACCACCAAATTCCTGATTGTGCTAAATTTATAATTTTCAGTGGGAGGCCAGTTAAGAGTGTATTGGAAAAATGTAGAAGAACACAACAGTATCAATTTAGTTGCTAGCACAAGACAACAATTCTACTCATATCAATTCATAACAATATAACCATATAACAATTACAGCACGGAAACAGGCCATCTCGGCCCTTCTAGTCCGTGCTGAACTCTTACCCTATCCTAGTCCCACCAACCTGTACTCAGCCCATAACCCTCCATTCCTTTCCTGTCCATATATCTATCTAATTTAATTTTAAATGACAACATAGAATCTACCTCAACCACTTCTGCTGGAAGCTCGTTCCACACAGCTACCGCTCTCTGAGTAAAGAAGTTCCCCCTCATGTTACCCCTAAGCTTTTGTCCTCTAACTCTCAACCCATGTCCTCTTGTTTGAATCTTCCCCACTCTCAATGGAAAAAAGTCTAACCACGCTAACTCTATCAATCCCCCTCATAATTTTAAACACCTCTATCAAGGAGAGTCCCCCCTCAGCCTTCTACGCTCCAAAGAATAAAGACCTAACTTGTTCAACCTTTCTCTGTAACTTAGATGAAACCCAAGCAACATTTTAGTAAACCTCTTCTGTACTCTCTCAATTTTATTGACATCTTTCCTATAATTCGGTGACCAGAACTGTACACAATACTCCAGATTTGGCCTTACCAATGCCTTATACAAATTCAACATTACATCCCAACTCCTATACTCAATGCTCTGATTAATAAAGGCCAGCAAACCAAAAGCTTTCTTCACCACCCTATCCACCTGAGATTCCATCTTCAGAGGACTATGCACCATTATTCACCAAATTATGAATCACTTTTCCTAATTTTGGGCTTTCAAGATCTACTCCAGTTACACTAGCAGGAGTGATATCCTGTTGAATCCTACAAAACAAGTCCAAAATCCAATCTTTGGCCTGTATTGAGAGGCTAATTGCACCTAAGCTTATAGCTGGGAAGCAATAATTAGAATCTTGGTTTCCATTCCCACCCTAGAGTAGCATAATCTAGGCACACAACAGGCTGTCACGAGGTATATTGTCAGAAATCAGACATTTTGAGTTGGTATTAAACTGAGACTTTACGATCTCAGGTGGAAGCAAGAAGTCTGATGGCAGAGCTGACATTTCATCCCAATCTCCTGTCCATACGTATACCTCAAAAAAAATCACTAAATCAGATTATGAGGACATTACATTGCTGTTTGTGGGAGCAAATTGGCAGCTGAGTTTTCAACATTATACCATAAAAAGAAAACTGAAAGACCATTAAGGGTTTTTAAAGCAACTTGCTTTTAGGTTCTGAAACATTGAGGAATAAATACACCTTTTTTGATTCAATGAACCAGTCTAAGCAATTCCAAATAGAAATCCTAAACTGTTTCTCCACCACCGCCACTTTCCACACCCTTGTATAAACGGGCTATTTCTCCTTTGCACCAAATTTAGAGGGTTTTAGTCATAGCTAGCACCATTGTTTATACAATTAAAGAAAACACCTTGAGACTGACATCTTGCGCCTACTGGCAGCCGTAGGTTAACAGATGACCCAGCGAGCCCTCCGCCCTGGGCCTACAGCCACCTCTTCTCCCCACTCCACACCCTCTCTGCGCCCTCCCCCAACTTCTGTCCCCCTCCCCACCTCCCTTCTCCACGGCCGTTACTTGAAGAAGCCGACGTGCTCCTCTCCCTCAACCAGCACCCGCGCCGTGTAAATCCAGTCCTGCGGCTTGACTCCTGGCACCACTGCTCTGCCCTCGATCTTAAACCTTTCCCCACTGATGCCTTCGGCCTCCGAGCCAGCGCATAGCCACCAGTGAGCTGTCAGCAGCAAATACGGGAGGAACCGAGAACAGCAGCAGACCGGCGCCATCATTCTGCCTCCACCCAGGAGAGGTGCGCAGCCGCACTGTCACCATCACCTCTGACCCCAGAGGAGCCTTAGGCCCTGGTCGCACCGATTATTCTAACGCTGAAGTTTCGCAGTCTGGTTGCGATATGTGTTGGAGATGCAAGTTTCTTAAGAAGTAATTCTAACTTTATGAAAAAAAAACCTGAGATCAAACTGCGTAGAGCCAGGACTATAAAAATGGGATACCCGGAGAGAAAAAGTTAATCCACGTCTTGCATTTCAAATATCATTTTATTTTACAATTCAACATGACTTTACCTATACCATTGTGCTTTTATTTCAACGATCGACCAAATGGCCCTTTTTAAAATGATATCATATTTAAGCATGCCTTTGTTCATGTGAAAGAAAAGATGTTCAGTTGTCAGGCCATCGTTATGGGAGCACTATGTAACCGGAGTCATTGAAAATAGGTTGTAGGAGCAGACGATTCGGCCGTATCAACACACACTAAATGCTGGAGGAACTCAGAAGGTGAGGAAGCATCTATGGAAATGAATAAGCAGTCGACGTTTCAAACCGAGACGCTTCCTCAGGACTGAGAAGTAAGGGGGAACACACCAGAATAAAAAGGTGGGGGAGGGGAAAGAGGCTAGCTGGAAGGTGATAGGTGAGGCCACGTGGGTGGGAGAGGTAAAGGGCTGGAGAATAATTAATCTGATAGGAGCCGAGAGTGAACTATAGAAGAAAGGGAAGGGCGAGGGAACTCGGGGAAGTGATAGGCCTCTGAGAAGAGGTAAAAGATTAGAGTGAGAAATGGGGGGGGGGGTTAACAGGATGGAAAAATCGATATTCATGCCATCAGATTGGAGGCCACCAGATGGGAATGTAAGGTGTTGCTCACCACCCTGAGGGTGGCCTCATCTTGGCACAAGAGGAGGTGATAGACTGACATGTCGGAACAGGAATGGGAATCGGAATTAAAATGTTTGGCCACCAGGAAGCTCTGCATGTGGCAAATGGAGCAAAGGTGTTCGACAAAGCAGCCCCCCAATTTATGACAGGTTTCACCGATGTAGAGGCCATATGCCATCCTAAGAAAGACCCAATTATTCCTCAACACAATGTTGGAAATCCAGAGCAACGCACACAATGCTGGAGGAACACAGCAGGTCAGGCAGCATCTATGGAAATGAATAAACATGTAGTTGGTCAGCTATTCAGAATTGACAAGAAATTTTTTTCACACAAGACTGTGAATGCTTGGAATTGTGTACCTTAGAGAATTGTGGAAGTTTTGTTAGTATTTCAGGACAGCAAATGATTTATTTTTGGATATTAAAGAAATCAAGAGCTACGGTGTTAGTACAGGAAAGTGACTGAGAGATAAAACATGATCTTTCGGAATGGCAAAGCAGGAACAAAGGACATTATTGCATATTCTTGGATTGATTTTTCATGCTATTATTTCATATCTTGATTCACTGAGGATTTATTAAAGATACAGCAAGTTAGAGGGATAGAGCAAAGATCATTCTGCAACCACAATACGACTGGTGGTAAAAAAAAAATCTCCCTGAACTTTTTGATAATTTTTAGAGAGAACTTGGTTAACAATTTTCAAAGTTGTAATCAAAGTTGCACACAATTGTCAAGGTGAAATCAACAACCAATCAGCAATTCTGATGAACTGTCATCCATCTTCCTATATGGTATGTTAAAGCAGATACCTGATGCAGACAAGTACATATTGGAGCAGTTAGCTACTTGTGCATGGTAATTGCTTCATGATTAGCTCCCAACTAAGGTATAATAAACGTTTAGCGGTCCCCAGTATTTGACTGCCAGGAAATAGTAAAGCCCTGTAAACCTGTACTTCTACAAGCCATGTGCATCATTTAATCAATTTCCTATCTAATTATGGAGGTGCAGATAGTTAATCAGAATTTTGATGTTCATGCTCAGCCACATAACAGCTCATTATAGTTTTGTCTTACTTGTAGCATCTATTGGCCTTACATATTAACGCAGATTGCAAAATTTCCATTACTCTTACATTGCAAGGAGCATGATTTTTTTTGGCAGGAACAAACTACACCATGGAAATCATAAACCCGACTGCACAGGATCTGCAGGTAAAACTGAAATGTAGGGTCCTGAGGCCTCCACTCCCTACCATCCTCCTGTCTAATATACAGTCTCTGGAAACTAAAACTGAGGATCCCAGAAAAGACTGCGGTACCACAGGGACATCAGGGACTGATGTGTACTTGTTTCCCAGAGACATGGCTCATCTATAGTACTTCAACTTAAGGGCTTTACCTCTCTCAGTCCTGTTTGCCCAACCTGGAATATCTGGCGGCCAAGTATCGTCCATTCTAGCTGCTCAGGGAGTTTTCTGCCATCATCCTGGTTGCAGTGTACATTCCATCCCTGGCCAACGTCGGGCTGGTACTGGAGGAGCTGGGTACCGTGATCCGTGATCAGCAGTTACAAGACAGCATACCTTGAAGCCTTCCTGATCATTGTGGGAGACTAACCACACCAGCTTAAAGAAATCTTTGACTAATTACTGCCAGCATATCACCTGTGGAACCAGAAGAGCCAATATACTTGACCACCGTTAACCACCATCAGGTACACTTACTGAGTTATCCTATGCCTGTATCTTGGCAAGTTTGATCACCAGGATGTACTTCTACTCCTGGCATGCAGGTAGAGACTGAGAACTGCAGCACTTGTGGAGAGGACCACTGAGGTATGATCAAGGAAGCTGGAGGAATGCTTACAGGACTTGAGAATATACCAGATATACCCAAGACAAAAGCTGTGGATGAACCAGGAGATTTGCAGTCAGTTAATGCTGTGTCGCTTGTGACCGGTGTTATAAGGATCTATCTCTTAGTAACAATGATCTGAGAGGCACAGAGAAAATCTGTATTTACTAACAAGTAACCTTTATTGTCTCAACTAAAAAGCATGTGGGTTCACAAACTATGAAATCATCGTTGAAAGTGATGCTTTTTGTCATGTTTGTACTGACCAAAATAAATTTCATTCATTCATTCATTCACTCATTCACAAACTATCTGTGTGCACACTCACAGAATTCCCTGACCCTCCATGAACAGTCGATGAAGAGAAAAGGTATTACCCGGGAAAGGAGTCTGTGCTGGCCAGGCGTTCCTCGTGCTCCAGTTGTCCACGTGTTCATGGGGTCGTCCTCATCCATACTGGTTGCTGAAGAATTATTGTCTTTACGTACTTGGAGCTGACTCTTATAGTGTTCCTCTTTGGGTACACTATTGGCTCCAGGTCACCTGACCTACCTGGGTCATCTTCTTACTGGCTCTAGTCCAGGGCTTGGAATTGTGTACCTTAGAGAATTGTGGAAGTTTTGTTAGTGAGTATTTCAGGACAGCAAATGATTTATTTTTGGATAGTAAAGAAATCAAGAGCTCTGGTGTTAGTACAGGAAAGTGACTGAGATAAAACATGACCTTGTAGAATGGCAAAGCAGGAACAAAGGACATTATTGCATATTCTTGGATTGATTTTTCATGCTATTATTTCATATCTTGATTCACTGAGGATTTATTAAAGATACAGCCAATATTCTTCTATGTTTTCTGCCCCCCCCCCCGCCCCATTCCTTTCAGCTCTGACTGGTTCAAACAGTCAAAACCAGGTGACCCAGACACTGAGTCTAATCAGATTACAGATCATGTTTGCCACTTTACAGAATAAATAGCTACTCATCTGAGAGCAGTCTCCGGTTTAGCAGCTGAACCTTGTGTCCACATTCAATTGCTCTAATTAGATTATCCCAGAGCAAGAATCAGTTTAGAGTTCACAAAATGGAGGTGGGGACAGACAATTGGTTCATCTGCTCTCCCTCTCCTTGATTCATCAAAATCCACTGATTTGTATGCTGTAGTTCCTTCTGGCCAACAGCTACCTCTTCTTGATCCAAAGATACTGGTTTTAGGATCATTATCCTCCTCTCATTCTGTTGACTGCCCACAGGACTGCCATGGAACCCTAGTAGGTGTGCAACACTTATTCTATAAATAATACTAACATTTACTTACTAAATTCAAACACTTTATACCAACAACTGTCTCTGCTGTTTCACAAAAGCATTATCCTCTAATTTTTGCATTATTTCAGCCTTCCACCTTCTCAGTTGATATGCATTAAGCATTATAATTATCAGTGTATATAAAATTAGTGTTATAGCAGCAGACAATACTATTCTCTCCCACAGATGTATTTGAACATTTGTTCCCCAATTCCAAAACTTACTCCAAAAGCCTGGGTCTCACTCAATATTTCATTTGCCTTACTAGCACGTGTTTTAATTACTTTAGTGTGTTTAGTCCACTGATGGATTATGTCCTTTGCCTCCTCCATAACACGTGTCCAATCTGAAGTCAAGTGAGAAATTGGTGGCAACTCAGCAACAACATAGTCCCACAGATATCTATCTGTATCAGTGTGTTGGTTCTTGAAGTTCTCCTTCATTGCTGTGTCGTGCTGGCTGAGGCAAAGTTTGTCCTCCAATGGCCAGATCAAAACCAAAGTCTGTATTGCGACATTGTGACTTTCCAAAGGGTATTGTTTCCATCCCTTGGTATAACTTGTGGTGACTGTTACTACGTAATACATCTGTCCCACCAATGCATATTGTAAGAAAGACTGATTATTCACAGGCAACTTAGACAATGAACAATTTTCATGAGTGCCACAATTTGTAAGTTTCTGTTTTGTCGTTTCTTCTAGACAAGACCAATGGTCTCCCCCTTGATAACATCTTGAAAAATCTATCCCTTTTCTAGTACCATTCATAACAATAGCATGTGTTGGTGGGTTATTTAGGGATTTATAAGAGTATTCTCGTGTTATTTACCAACATTGTGAACTCTTTTCACTCTGCATCCCCCCCCACCTGCCCCCACCCCCATACAATGTTATCTTGTGTACAGTTAATAATCAAAGCATCCTTTGGAAAATACTTGGCTATAACCACCTCAATAGGTATTTTGAATGAATCACTGCTCCAACTCACATTCACTTGAGTGTGATCCCACAGAACTGTAAACTTACCATGGACATCATTAACTAAAGGCTGTTCAGTAAATGGACCTAAAAACGCTATTGTTCCCTACTGGGATATTTGATATGAACTTTCACCTTTGTAAATGTATTCTTTTACCCTCAGATATATCCCACATTTGGCTGTCTTCTCACCATCCTGTACAGGTGAGCAATAATCTACAAAACATAAATAATTTTTCCTTTGTTTGTCTTGGTTCTCCGATATTGCTTTCTGATCATGTTCCACCACCTCCCATTATTATTCGATACAAATGGTGCCTTAGGATCATTTGTTATCGTATCCTGATGCCCATGTGGTTCTCCAGTACAATAAAAATATCTGCAAGGAAGGTAGAAACATTAATACCCTTTTACATAGAGCATAGACCATAGAAATCTACAGCACATTACAGGCCTTGTAACCTACTCTAGAAACTGCCTCAAGTTACCCTACTGCATAGCCCTCTATTTTTCTAAGCTCCATGTACCTCTAAGTCTCTCAAAAGACCCTATTGTATCCGCCTCCACCACCGTCGCTGGCAGTGCATTCCAGTGCACCACTCTGTGCGAAAAACTTGCTCCTGACATCTCCTCTGTACCTGCTTACAAGCACCTTAAAACTATGCCCCCTCCTGTTAGCCATTTCAGCCCTGGGAAAAAGCCTCTGGCTATCCACATGATCAATGCCCCTCATCATCTTATACACCTCTATCAGGTCACTTCTATCCTGTCGCTCCCAGGAAAAAAGGCCAAGTTCACTCAACCTATTCTCATAAGGCACACTCTCCAATCCAGGCAAAATCCTTGTAAACCTCCTCTGCACTCTTTCTGTAGTATCCATTTCCTTCCTGTAGTGAAGTGACCAGAACTGAACACAGTACTCCAAGTGGGTCTGACCAACATCTTATATGAACCACTTCACACTTATCTGGGTTGAAATCCATCTGCCACTTCTCAGCCCAGTTCTGCATCCTACTGATGACCTGCTGTAACCTCTGACAACCCTCCAGACTATCCACAACACCCCCAACCTTTGTGTCATTAGTGAACTTACTAACCCACCCTTCTACTTCCTCATCCGGGTTATTTATAATAATCACAAAGAGGAGGGGTCCCAGAACTGATCCCTGTGGAATACCACTGGTCACCATCCTCCATGCAGAATACGAACCATCTACCACTACCCTTGCCTTCTGTGGGCAAGCCAGTTCTGGATCCACAAACAAGGTCTCCTTGGATCCCATGCCTCCTTACTTTCTGAATGAGATTGTATTGGGAACCTTATCAAATGCCTTACTGAAATCCATATACACTACATTCACCGCTTTACCTTCATCAATTTGTTTTGTTACATCCTCAAAGAATTCAATCAGGCTGATAAGGCACGTCCTGTCCTTGAGAAAGTCATACAACTATACCTCAACCTTGCAATGCCAGGGCTGACTAACCAGGTCACTTTAATTTAAACATCCAGCAGCAGCTTAATAAACATGTTCTATGTAAAAATATGATCAGGATATTGATTATGGTGCCACAGAGATCATTCTGACCGGTTGCATCATCTGGTATGGAGGCACCAATGCTCAGGCAGAAAAGCTGCAGAAGGTCGTAAACTCAGCCAGCTCCATCATGGGCACCAGCTTCTCCACCATTGACGACATCTTCGAAAAGTGATGCCTCAAGAAGATGTCATCCACCACGAAGGAAACTTGCCATCCAAGATATGCTCTCTTTCATTACTACCATCAATGAGGAGACACAGGAGATAGCAGATGCATATTCAATGTGTTAGGATAACTTCTTTCTCTTTGCCATCAGATTTCTCAACAGTCCATGAACACTACTTCATTACTTTGCTCTCTGTTGGTACTATATATTTATTTTTTTATATATTATCATAATTTATACTAATTTTATGTATTGCACTGTCACAAACATCAAATTTCATGACATATGCCAGTGATAATAAGGCTGAAAATTTAATTCTGATTCTGAAATATGGATTTGGGAGCATTGGAGGCTGTCGGGGTGGATGGTGATGTTTCAATCCCTTGTAGAATGCATTAAGCTCATAAGGAAAAGATGCTCTGTTGTTGGTGATGCTTCTTGACTTCATTTTGTAGCCTGTTATAACTTGTAGCCCTGCCAATACAGACAGCTGGTTGGTACTCAATCTTAGACTAGATTTTAAAAAAAAAGATTAGGTTTAGCTGTATTTGTCTCATGTACATCAAATAACAGTGAAATGCATCATTTGCATTAACGACCAACACAGTCTGAGGATTGTGCTGGGGGTGGCCCACAGTGTTGCCATGCTAATGATTCGGATAACAAAATTGATGGTTTAGTGGCCAAGTTTGCAGATGATACTAAGATAGATGGAGGGGCAGGTAGTGCTGGGGGAATCTGCATTACTTAAACAGATTAGGAAAATGGGCAAAGAAGTGGCAGATGGAATATAATGTAGGGAAGTGTATGGTCAGGCACTTTGGTAAAAGGAATAAAGGCATAGGCTATTTTCTAAATGGGAAGAAAATTCAGAAATCAGAGATTCAAAGAGACTTGGGTGTCCTTGTGCAGTATTCCCTAAAGATTAACTTGTAAGTTGAGTCGGTGGTAAGGAAGAGAAATGCAATGTTAGCATTCATTGTTTCCAGAGGTTTCAGTATTGGATTTACATTAGCTGCCTTGACCCCAGATCTTAAATTCCTCCCTTAACACTTCCGTTTTAATTATAGGGAGCAAACTATTCAGCCCACATGGCTTGTAGCTTTCTATCCCTAGGTGATTCAATTGTTAATATGGACACTTCTTAAATGGTGACAGCAAATCTGCTTCCACCACTATCTCCGGCAGCACATTCCAGGTATTCACCACTCCAAGTGAAGCAAGTTTCTCTCACATCTCCTGTCAGTATCTTATCCCTAAGCTTAAAACTATATCTTCAACTTTTATGCTCCTTAATCTTCCTCCATCTTTCCTGACACTTCTTTCTGTAGGTTAGTGTCAATAATGGAGGTAGTAAATAAACAAAATGGTTTTGACAAGGTACCTTCAACAATAATGTGAGTGCTTTACAGCACTTTTTAAAATGTACTTTATTTGTTTTTGCACTATTTTAATCTATTCAATATACACACATATATATGCTTAATATAATCAATTTACTTATTTTTTGCCCTTTCTATATTTTCATGCATTGCATTGAACTGCTGCTGCTGCTGTGTTAGTAAATTTCATGACACATGCTGCTGATAATAAACCTGATTCTGATTACAGAGTTATGATGTGGATGTGGTGAGGACCTGCAAGTACCTGGGGATGCTCCTGGAAGACAGACTTGAGTGGAGCACCAACACAGAGACCGTGTACAAGAAGGGCCAGAGCCACTTCTACTTCCTGAGGAGACTGAGGTCCTTTGGAGTACACAGGCCTCTCCTTCACATGATCTACCAGACTGTTGCCACCAGTACAATCTTCTATATGGTGGTGTGGTGGGGTAATGGCATCACCATGGGTGATGCCAAAAGGCTCAATAAACTGATTAGAAAGGCTGGCTCTGTTATAGGAGTCAAACTTGACACACTGTAGGCTGAGCCTACAAAAAATCCTGGCAATTCTGGGCAATGTTTCTCACCCTCTGCATGCCACCTTGGCTGAATAGAGAAGCACTTTTAGTCATAGACTGAGGCAACTGTGCTGCTCCAAAAAGCACTATGAGGTCATTCTTACTGTCAGCCATTAGGCTCTAATATCAGTCAACCTATAGCTGGGGAAGTGATGAACCCCTCCTGTTGGGCTGTTTGAGTTAACTTATTTTTTAATTCTTTCTTACTTCTCTTCTAATATTTGTGCTCTTGTGATGCTACTATGACACTGTAGTTTCCTTTGTGATCAATAAAGTATCTATCTATCCATGATAATTTAAGAAGTCTACTTAATACTTCATTAAAGCCAAGCCCTCAACACAAATTGATCTACATCAATTATAGAGAAAGAGAACTTTTGGGAGAGAGACACACAGAGGCAAGGGTTGAGGAACAATGGCATCTCATTGGGTTGCCAACCTGGAGATTACAGAAATAGACAAGGAATAAATAGAGATTTTAACACAAGGATTGGAATTGTAATGCCAAGACAGTTGTGTACTGGGCGTCAATGTTGGCTGTTGTCTGTATGTTGGCAGACACAAATTCGTATATGGGCAGCAGTGTTTGGATTGTGCACAAGGTTATCCTAAAAAGGTGATGACAATCAGGATTTGAGACAAGCAACAGACACAAAGGTTAGGACTTCAGTAGCAAATGAGCTGAGGAAGGGATGGAAACCATTTAAAAAAATAAAGGTGGAATGAATGGTCATAGACCACTACAGCACAGAAACAGGCCCTTTGGTCCTTCTAGTCTGTGCCAAACCATTAATCTGACTAATCTCATCAACCCTCACCTGGTACATGGCCCTCCATTCCTTTCCTATCCACGTACCTACTCAAATTTCTCTTACATGTTGAAATCGATCCCACATGTTCCCCATTCACCCTTAACCCATGGCCTCTAGTTGCAGACTCATTCTCCACTACACCGCAAAGCCAATCTAATCCAATTTACTATGGCATCTTGAATGCCAAGTGACTAAACATATTAAATTAATTTCCCACATGGGAACTTGACAAAGGCCTTGCTAAAGTCCATGTGGACAACATCCACTGGCTTACCTTCATTAACAGTCCTGGAAATTTCCTCAGAAACTCTCTAAGATTGGTTAGACATGACTTGCCATGCACAAAGCAATGTTGACTATCCCTAAGCAGTTCCTGTCTATTCAAATACTTTTGCATCCGGTCTTCCAAAAACTTTCCCACTGTTAATGTCAGGCTCACTAGTCTTATGATTTCCCAGCTTATTCTTAGAGCCTTTCTTAAGCAACAGAACAACATTAGCTTTTCTCCAAACCTCCGCACCTTACCAGTCGCTAAGGATGTTTTAAATACCTTTGTTAGGGCCCCTGCAATTTCTGCACTAGTTCGAGGGAACACATCATCAGGCCCTGTGGATTTATCCACCCTAATATGCCTTAATACAGCAAACACCTCATCTATATTCTGGAAAGGGACCATGGCCTTGCTGCTGCATTGCCTCGCATCTATAGATTGCATCCATGCCAAGTAAATACAGATGCAAAAAAAATTACAATTTTCCCCCATCTCTTTCAGCTTAATGTATAGATTACCATTCTGATCTTCCAAAGGCCCAATTTTGTTCCTTGTTATCCTTTTGCACTTAATATATCCATAGGAGCCCTTGGTATTCTCCTTCACCTTGTTTGCTAGAGAAACCTCACGTTTTCTTTTTGCCCTCTTGCATTTGTTATTCTCAAGTACCTCATTTGTTCCTTCCTTCCTATACCTGCTATGCACCCCCTTTTTCTTAACCAGGGCCTCAATCTCTCAAAAACATATTTCCTAAAACTGTTATTCTTGTCTTTTATTCTGACAGGAACATACAAACACTATACTCTCAAAATGTCACTTTTGAAGGCTTCCTATTTACCAAGTACTGTAAACCTTTGTCAGAAAACAACCTGTCCCAATCCACACCTATCAGATCCTTTCAGATACCATTAAAATAAGCCTTTCTTCAATTTAGGATCTCAATCCTAGGACCAGACTGATCCTTCCAACTAACAACTTAAATGCACAAGGGAGATGCATGTGTTCATCAGAATTTCACTCATTTCAGGGTGCTGGAGTGAAAAGATCATGTTAGTTTGGAGGCAGGAGGCTGCAGAGGAATAGTGGGATGTGGAAAATGCTTCTGAAGAGGAGCTGAGGCCAACATAGGTCACTGCAATCATATTGAACGTTGGTATAAACTTCAGAGGCCTGTTGGCCCATTCCTGCTCCTGTTTTGTGTTCTTGTTGACAGGAGTACATAATCCAGACCAATCCACTGAGTGCAAAACCACGTAGGTCCACCTACATATTCCATATTTGTTAGTGCAGAGCCATGTAGGTCCACCTACATATTCCATGTTCTTTAGTGTAGAACCATGTGGGTCCACTTATATATTCCATATTCTTTAGTGCAGAGCCGTGTGGGTCCACCTACATATTCCATATTCCTTAGTGCAGAATTGTGTTAGTCCACCTACATACTCCATATTCTTTAGCGCAGAACCATGTGGGTTCATCTACATATTCCTTCATGCAAAACCATGTGGGTCCATCTGCATATTCTATGTTTCTTAGGAGACCATTTGGCCCATTAAATTGATAGTGTCCCATGGAGCCATCATTTTCTCCCTATAATTGAGGATTACTCTCCTTATATTCCCACCCAGCTTCTAACACTTACTTATATTTTTGGACCAATTTGTGATGGCCAGAAGGAGAACGTGCAAACTCCACACAGTCAGCACTGGGAGATCAGGATGCAACCCCGCTGGCTTGTGAAGCAGCAACTCTACGAGCTGCACCTGCTGCTACTGTGCGATCGAGAATCTCCGGAGGGGAAGGCCCCAAGTCCTCGGCTTTGCCTAACTTGAAACTAATGGCATTATGATCACTAGATGTACAGTAACATGTTCCCCTATATAATAAACTTCAGTCACATGCCCTGTCTCATTCTCTAATAAGAGATCTAGTATCACACTCTCTAGCTGAGACTTCTATGTACCGAATAAGGAAATTTTCCTGAACAAATTTGACAAACACTTTCCCATACAGCATTTTACAATATTGAGAGTCCCAGTCATTGTGACAGAGAAGATAATAGGGCTGCAAGTCAAGTTTGGGGTAAGTAGAATACCATTGTAACAATAGGAATGAATTCTAATGCTTGTGATTTGTTTGTACATGGTTATGGCAAACATAGTTAATTTGTAATGAAGAATAATTGACCAGGTACATGTTTCTCCACTAGATGCTGCCTTGACCTGAGTTTCTCTCCAGCATTTATTTCAGATTTCCAGCATCTAGTTTTCGCTTTAAAATTCAATATATGCATCTTTATGTACATTAGCAGCTATTTCTTGAGCCAAGTCAAAATCCAGTTTACTGTTATATACACAGTGCATATATGCATCTGTGTGATGAACAACTTACTTGCAGCAGAATCACAGGCACATAGGATCATAATCAATATTCACAATAATATAAACATAAATTATACTCATTCATAAAATACAATTAGAAGAAATAAAGCCCATTTTAGTGCCAAGTGGCCAAGGTGTTGCTTAGCTGTACTGATTAGGGTTTTGCCATTTGGTTCAAAAACAGAATGGTTGAAGAGAAGTTGCCATTCCAAGCTGGCGGTGTGGGACTTCAGGCTTCTGTGGTGGGATCTTTGATGACAGATGTTGTTTTGAGGAAGCACCTCTTGCAGATACAACCAGAGATTGAGAGGGATGCGCCTATTATGTATTGGGCAGAGTCCACTAATCTCGGCAGCTTGTTATGTTCCTGTGCATTATGATTACTATACCAGATCATGATGCCACCTCTAAAATTCGTTCCCTAAATCTATACTAAATTCTCCTTTCCATTAAAAGTACACATTATTAACTATCCCTGTATCTAATCAGTTCGAATTACTGCTAAGTGAATTCTTAAAGGACAAAGTCCACTTAAACAGTATCAGTCAACGCAATAATTATTTTGGTAGTTTCAAAAATCAGTTATTTTAAAAAGGAAACTTGCATGGTTTGGCAAACAATATAAAGTAAATGCACTCTGTTGGGTATTAGATCATACTTTATGATTATTAGGAAAATGGAAGAAAAAAGAAATAGAGTATGTTCGGGTTTTAGCTGGACATGAGATCTCCAAATTATTCCATGAAGATACCCTTTTCTTCCAGTTTGCCTGTGGAGTAAACATGAGGTTTGGTGTTATGCCAAAGTCCATTGCTTTTTGTCATTGTCTACTATAACAAACAGAATAGCTAAAACCTTTTTAAAAAACCCTTCAAATTGTACTGACTACATTCCAAATGCTTTGTTTTTTTAAATTTAAGATACTGTGCTACTATCTGCACAAAATGGCTTGGCATTGTCATGAAGTTCAGTTTCTGCTCATATACTGAAATATGGGATAATAGATTGTACTTGTATACTACACTGGCAGGTCAGAAATCCTCAATTTCTTACATACATCTTTTTCAGACTGTTATGCGGGTGGGGAGAAGACATTTTGTAGAGTTGCCTTAGGTTAAGCTTGGTGTACTGCAATAGCTTCATGTATTTTGAATGTACTTGTGAGGATACATCAGCATATTTGTTTTGCCCTTATACGATATGCAAAATATGCAAATATCCAGGCTGAACCCATTACTTTTGGTCTCATGATTAAAATCTCAATGAACATTATCAGACTTCATATTACCAGGATGTGAAATGAAGTCTACACATTTTACAGATCCTCTGAATTAATGTACAGCCACTTTACCCTCCTCATCTACCACTTCTCATAAATTAGACTGCTCCAACAGAAAGAATTTTTCATTATAACACCTCCTCACTTTTTTACCACTTAATATGCAGTGATTTTGAGAGTGCTCCTATTGCAAAACAGTGGCATTTGGTTTTTGAATAATCCCAGGCTTTTCACCTGCACCATTCTTCCAGGAATCAATTCCACATGTTAATCAGCAAGTTGGAAGATTATGGATTTCAGTTCCATTCTAGAGAGGAGCACAAAATGTACAAAGAGCTTTTATTGCTGTATCTTGAAAGTGCTGTATCACTGGAAAATCTTAAGTTCTATGTACAAGAGTCATTCTAAAATAATTCCAATACATCGAGGTCAAATTTATTGTCATTATGAACAAGCTTACTTGCAGCAGACCATGAGTTTCAAACCAATCACTGATGGCCATGGACTAGAGATGCAGAGAATGTTAAATATCTAGGTGATACTGTGTGTGGTTTGCACATTCTCACTAGTATTGAATCTCACAAAGCAATCTCATCCCATTCCCCAGACACACTTATTTCCCCTCTCATCCTAAAGATCTGTTTTTTCAAAAATGGTTAATTGATGACTAAATTGCCACACTGTGAAGGTGAAGGGGTGTTGATGGCAATATGGGACTACAAATTATTAGGAAAATTTAATGGGGGAGTAGTTCTGTGAGTCAGCACAGACTCAACAGACTGAAATGGGCCACCTTGGTAATACAATGTCAAATATGCAAATAATGACTGATTTATGTTTCCAATATTAATGAAGTAGTCTATGTAACATTATAATCTTTACCAACATTATCTAGAAGAACAATTGTTGTTACATAAACACAGGAGATTCTGCAGATGCTGGAAATCTGGCATTTTGTGTATATTACTCTGCAGGAAGTCAGTAGGTCAAACAGTTCATCAGGGCAGTTGTTACATCTAGATTTGATTAATGTGCAAATTGAGTGTCTAGTTTACAGATACAATCTTGGGATTCTTTCAAAAGGTTGCCCTGCACAGTTTATCAGGAGGGTGCAAGTCTATTGAAAGATTATAGAAACCTCAACAAGCAAAAGTGAATCCAAATAGATTGCCTAAATTTGATATCAGCACTGTAACAATGGTAATTTTCCATGATTTAAAAAAAAACAATTATATCTTGGTTCTAAGCTTTGAATTTTTAAATCTAAGATGTGTTTGCTTCAGTCAGCAATTCCCACAACTGAGATTACAGTCATAAGTACTTGAACCAACCCAGTTTGTTATTCTTTATAATCTCAGTCAATTTAGCGAGTGGTAAGCTATGTCACAGAGAACACGTTAATTGTCTGCACTGATATACTTCTGAAAAGCTACTTTATCTATTCAAAGATATTTGGACAGGTACGTTGATAGGAAAGATTCAATGGGATATGGGCACCTTGCTTCACGACGGCTGGGTCGAAGGACCCTTTCCGCACAGCAGTACTCGATGACTCCAAGTAGAAAGCAAATGCAAAAGGTTCACAAAATAACCTTTCATAAGAAAGCTATGCACATGTTGTGAATGAATACTATGTAAAGTCAGAACATTTATTTAAGTGCAAACTCACATGAAATGTCTATTTTAATGGTACAATTAAAAGAATACAGTTCTATGCACATTTTGTTAAGGTCACCTTGCTACATGATTAGTAAACAACTGCATGCTCAACTATGGAACTTTACTGAACTGATAACTTACTGCTCTACTGTCATTTGCAAATTTTACAAAGTTGAATCAAATATACAGAAAATACATTCATAGTGTCCAATTGCACTGAAGCAGCATTTCAGTGGCAGCTGATTGGCACTGGTGTGACAATATTGAAGAACACAGATCTCCTGTCCAAGTTAGGCTGTATAAATCTGGAAAGCAGAATAGTGTCACTTTGTCAGCTCATGGAGTCGAGTTAAATGCTGCTTGGCTAATAAACCACTTCAATATGAAGTAGCCTCGCATGGTTCAATAGTGGTTTTTAGAACATTGTCAGCAATGAATGTAGTGCTGAGCTACTGTTGATTACTCCCTGCAGTGCTGGTCTCCCAAACATTTCAACAAACACAGTGATTTATGTGGAGTCGTGAAGCAGATGCTACTGTTGATAGTCTTGGAAAATAAAGTCCCCTGGATGCTGCATATACTTAGTATAACTGCTCCAGGTATGTTCCCACATTCTGCAGAAACAAAAATATTTAAAATCATTAAATTTTTCCTTGCATGAGCCTTAGAAGCTCATTTTAGAAACAAATCTGACATACAAGGGATGATTGATAAGTTCATGGCCTAAGGTAGAAGGAGTCAATTTTAGAAAACCTAGCACATTTATTTTTCAACATAGTCCCCTCCTACATTTACACACTTAGTCCAGCGGTCGTGGAGAGAAGTTGGCGTCTTGGACCTCCAGCAGTGGTGATTGATAAGTTCATGGCCTAAGGTAGAAGGAGATGAGTTCTACAGCTCTTGTTACATGCACGGGCCATTCAGCTCCTTGAGTGATTATGCAGAAAGTTTGAAGTTAATAACTCATCTCCTTCTACCTTAGGCCACAAACTTATCAATCACCCCTGCTGTAGACCACTTCTGGAGGTCTAAGACACCGACTTTGACAAAGAAGGGATTCGTATGCTCCACAACCACTGGACTAAGTGTGTAAATGTAGGAGGGGACTATGTTGAAAAATAAATGTGCTAGGTTTTCTAAAACTGACTCCTTCTACCGTAGGCCACGAACTTATCAATCACCCCTTGTATAATTAAAACTAAATGGATGTGAGACAACTGTGCATCACCGTCTTATCGAGGTGACCTAGTTAGTACTTGCACAATTGGCAATTTACATGTGTATTCCAGATTCTATAGGGGGAAACTGCAAAATATATATTTTGTCTATTTGCAATATTGGTAGCTTAAATAAAGATATGTTTACCCATCTTGAGATATGTTTCAAGACAAATTCTAAATGATGTACCTGTCTGGTACAAATCATATTGAACTGAAAACTGACATGCAAGGGGACAGAAATAATGAACAAATCAATTACACAAGATAAAACAGCAATACTTAACTATTAAAATCATTAGAAAAGCCTATGCTATGTAAATAAATTGACACCTGGAAGGCAGGTTATCGCTACTATGAAATGTGACAGTTCTGGGCATAAAGTTTAGGACTCCTGAACAAGTTCTGAACTTTTGCTCAACTGATCACCAGTCCTAGGCTAACTGCTTTCTGCAGTAGACAGTGAAAATCAGCAGGCAAATGTACATTTTTAAAGATTATCTAACACAATAATTGGAAAGTCAGATTTATTTTTTTTATTCAATTAATTCAAATATTAAGTAGCTTTTGAGGATCTTTGAATGTCTGTGAATGTGGGTGGGACTTTATTAGTTCTCAGAGCAATTCTTAGGGCAGGATTTCTACAGATTTGGTGTGATAAATGCAGTGCCTCAACAATATGGTGCAGTCTGCTTTACTTTAGATGCCACAACAGTGGGTGCAGGTTCCAAAAGCAAATGAGCAACTAACTTGAAAGGTCCAATGGTCAGTGGAAGATCAGTGCCAATTTGTCTACTTTGGAATTCTTAATTCTATGTGCATACAAGACTAATTATGTCAAAATTAAATAATTTAAAAACCTTTTTGATTCATTTCTAAAGTAAAAGTGCTGTTTCACAACCTTATCTTTCTTTCTCAACCTTTATTTGGCTTTCCCTACATGGAGTTAAACCCAATTTATTATTCCTGCTTCAATTTACTCCATTTACATTCTGTCCATCTCAGAGCGGGTTCTTCAATTTGATTGGCTAGAGATTGATCTTGACATGTTCACATGTTCCAGAAATAGAGAGAGCACTCTCTAAGTAATTGCAAATTCAAAATTTCAGAAAAGGTTTGTGATGAATGGTTAAGGGCAGTGCCTCACCAGTGACCAGTAGTTAAAACTGAATAAAGCAAAGATACCATAAGCAAACATTTCTTACCTTAGCCACTTTTCCAGTATATCCTGGAAATGAAGATAAATGATAGCCCTGTTCTCGTAGCCGTCGTAACTGATCTTTCATAATCACAATGTTTCTAGAAGAAACATTTAATTTTAAATTTCAAGTTGCCCTGATTAACATTGTCAATGAATAATATTTTTAAAAGAAAAATTACACTTTTACGTAGTATTTAATATACCAATCTGGGGAGAAGCCTCTAAACAATATATTCTAATAGGCATCATACAACTATACAGAAAGAGACTGAAGAGCCACTGATGAATTCCCCACAGAGGCTAGCTGTAAATGATCAATTAGTACAATAACTTCCTTTCAAGCCTTTGCTACTGTGGAATAAATTCAGTGCAATATAAACTCAATGCCAACAGTAGCTAACTGAGGGCCTGCAAGAGTTTTATGCACTGGTGATTGCTATCTACAATTCAATAGGAACTTAGTAAAATCGGTAAGCATGTTTTCTTTAAAATCTGACAGGAAGACATTTTCTACAAAGAAAAGATTTTTTTTGGGTTTGATTGGGACAGGATATTTAAAGAAATGTTTCTATGTTTATTTAAAAAGGGAAAAGTTTTTGCTTACCGGTCTTCTACATTGGTTGCATCACTATTTTTTGCATTTGCGGATAGCTCTGGCCACCATCGCTTAAGGACAGCCCATAGCCAGTTCAAACCAACAATCAAGTATCTGCGAAACATTTTGATTTATTGTTTGAAATATATTGGCAAAGATATTTACTATTATACATTTTAACAGATCATGAACCAATAGACCTTTTTCATAAAATTTGTGTGTTGTGATGATAGTCAAAAGTACAGCTGCGTCTGAGCTTTACATTAGTCTGATACATGCAAACTAGATGAAGTTTGCTTCTGTGATCAATTGATTTGATATACTGTGGGTGTTGTATTATTCATTTCCCATGGCAAGAATGCACTTTGAGCTGATGTGGTTCAGGTACAAATATAGTTATAAATCCTGCTGGACGATCTGGATAAGGAGATCAAAGATAGTCTGCATTATACATCTTTAATGCAGACTACCACCTACTGATCAAGCCCCACAAAGTAAATCTTCCTCACTACCTAACTCCTCAACAATGTGGAATTTCTACTGATTCTTGAACTCATTATCCCTACAGACATTAGTCTGAACTTGATCCAGCCCATGAAATTCCTGGTGCACTATTTAACTAGACAGAAGCTGACTGGAGTTGCCATAACGTATTCAAGAGCCTCAATACAAACTCAGATCCTGGTATTTACACCAGCCCAACAGATATCATGCAGCTGCTGTGCACACCATATCAGGTTCATGTACATTTCGTGAATAGAGGCAAGTGATTCAGTCTGGATTTATTAAAATAAGCAACTTAATTTGTAAAGAGTTACAATTAAAAATAAAATGGTTACAATTTAGCTACTGATGAGTAAACAGATCTAATTTCTTTCCAAAAACCCTTCCATTTGGGTACTGAAAAATATTGCCAAATAAATCAGTCAGCTTTGCAAACTATCTTTACAATCAATGTGAATTCTCCTCCTTGGTTTTCCAATCCCCAACTCAGAGACACAACACAAAAGCTGTTTTCTACAATTTTAAATATACTTACTCTTCAAACCTGCTTCTTAATAATTCTTGCACCAACGGTAATAGATCAACACAACAACCTATGGAGATGCTTTCTTTCTCTTCTTCCAAACTATAGCCAAAAACAAGATTAAAAATCACTTGACTAAACCACAAGCATCTTGATGGTAAAAAATTAATTAAAGTATGTCAAATATTACCTCTTTGTAAGTACAGGCAGACAATCTGCAACAACAGCAGTGTCCTGTATTCTACAGGTAACAGAAAGATTCAATGTCAAATACAAAAGGATTGAAACACTAACTAAAATAGTATCAATATAAAAGGTGCACTATTTCCTACAGTTCTGATATGCTAATTGTATACTTCATTCAGGCATTACAATGAAGATTTCTTGCGTTATTGTACATTTGTAATGGAGAGGAAACAGAACTCAATGTTAAAGATGAATAAAACACGGTGAATGACAATTACCTGACCAAATAAGCTACTAGCTCACTTGCACTTTTTTGCCAGAAAGTCAGAGCCACACTAAGTCTTAGGTTTCTACCAAATAGCACTTGTGTCATAGTAGCATGATCCTTGGAAATCTGTAATAGAGAATCAAACAGCAAGATTGACAATTTGACAGAAAAAAAATTAACTTGTGCACAGAATCTATGTCCTGTGGAAATGACAATTTACATTAACCTTGAAGAAAGCCCCTCAGAAAGATTTAGCAATCCCTGTGTTCTCGTCTAACAACTTGCTAGAAATTGATTGAAGGGTATTAGATCAAGGGTAATTCCTGCTGACTTCCACTAGCCAATCAGATTGAATTACTCACACAGACAGCAAATCAAAAACATAACTTTAATTAACAATTCACAGAGCCTAAATATTAAAATAAATGCTTGAAAACAAATAAATATCACAAATCTTTAAAATAATGAATTATTTTAAAATTCTGTTTTGCCCAAAATGTCGACTGTTTACTTTTTTCCATAGATGCTGCCTGGCCTACTGAGTTCCTCCAGCTTTTTGACTGCACGTATTGTAAATATTTTAAATTCATATCAATTCAAAATGATTTCTCACTGTTCCACTGAAAACTCTGCAGTCCAGGATTAGGATAAAATCCCAAACCTTCAATTTCACATATTAGTGAAAATAAGGTTGAATTTCGCCCGTTTGTACCATGACAGCTATTTGCTTATAGTTTACACTGCTTAGTTTACTTCATCCTTGTCTCTGTTCCATCTTTTAAAAATCTGAAAACAGGTTGAAATTAGAGGAATGCTTGAGAATATTTCGAAAACCATTTTACTATTTCAATGGATTAATGTTTACTAATTTAATAAGGAACAGTAAATAACTAAATACTACTTAAGTCATTTATGTTTTGTTTGCCCACAGATCCCTGAAGTTGCCTCACAGGTAGATAGGGTAGTTAAGAAAGCTTATGGGGTGTTAGCTTTCATAAGTCAAGGGATAGAGTTTAAAGGTCGCAAGGTAATGATGCAGCTCTATAAAACTCTGGTTAGGGAAAACACTTGGAGTACTATGCTCAATTCTGGTTGCCTCACTATAGGAAGGATGTGGAAGCATTGGAAAGGGTACAGAGATTTACCAGGATGTTGCTTGGTTTAGAGAGCATGCATTATGATCAGAGATTAAGGGAGCTAGGGCTTTACTCTTTGGAGAGAAGGAGGATGAGAGGAGACATGATAGAGGTGTACAAGGTAATAAGAGGAATAGATAGAGTAGATAGCCAGCGCCTCTTCCCCAGGGCACCACTGCTCAATACAAGAGGACATGGCTTTAAGGTAAGGGGTGGGAAGTTCAAGGGGGATATTCAAGGAAGGTTTTTCACTCACAGAGTGGCTGGGGTGTGGAATGCATTGCCTGAGTCAGTGGTGGAGGCAGAATAACTAGTGAAACTTAAGAGACTACTAGACAGGTATATGGAGGAATTTAAGGTGGGGGGTTATATGGGAGGCAGGGTTTAAGGGTCGGTACAACATTGTGGGCCGAAGGGCCTGTACTGTGCAGTACTATTCTATGTTCTTTACTTTGAACCATCCAATAACTTCCTCTGTTAATTAGCTCAGATTTAAAATAATTACTTATGCAATGCATATTGAATAGGGATTAACAAAAAACTCAAATTTAAAGGTAATACATGGAATAACTTTGGAATATTCTCCATACTATCACATTGAACCACGACAGACCATACCATATGGATTTAGAAATAGCCATTTATAACAATTTAATGGACTGTTTCTAGGAAGTATTAAGCCCGAAGGCTGTAAAGTAAATAATGCTGACTTTACATGTAGGTGAAGCCAGTCAAAAGACACAAAGCTAATTCCAGAGTTGTCTGTCATTTCATCATGCTCCTAAGGTAATTAGAAGAAACACTAGTTAAGTAAATTAAATGAAGTTGTTATTGACAGCTGAAATTCAATGATAGCAAATGTGCTACTTGCTATTTCCTTGAATGCAAATAGGTATCAGGAAATAACAATATATGCAAAAATAGTTTGAAACCCAAATTTGCTGCTCCTGAAGATTTGCTCTGTAAATGCAATGCACGATGTGACAAACAAGAAACAGCTAGGTCTGAACACTAGTTGATTTCAAGGTAGCTCACCTGAATACAAGACTAAGGTTTGATTAGTGCAATGTTCTGTGTGGTGTTGGTTTTGAGCAAGAATGAATAACTGATCATTGCCAGTGATCAGAGTTTAGAAATAATTGTGTGGATAATGACAAGAACAGATCAAGACTGGTTGCAATCATTACCTCAACATTCTTGCCAAAACCAATAACACTCAGTTCTCCCTCACTATCTTTTTTCAACTCCTTCAAAGAATGGTTTAAGTATTCATTAAAAGGTGTTCTCTTTTAAAGCAAGTTCTCAATCACCTATACCAAAGCCTAGTCATGCCTTAATATGAATTGTGTTAGACAAAATTACCCATTTCAAGTTGTTTATAATAAAGATGATGTACACATACTAAACCCTGTATGTGAGGAGTATGCCACTTAGTCCCTCAAGCCAGCTTCACTACTCAAAAAGAGAATGGATGATTTGACTGCAACTTTTAATTCTGCATTCCCATCAAACCCATGGAAGTATTTCAGTTTGGTTCTCATCAAAAATCTATTCCACTCTGCCTTCAAAGTATTCAAAGTCTCTGCTTACAACATCCTTTGATGAATGGAGTTCCAAATATTCTCAAACAGGAGTTAAAACATCTGCTTCACCTCCATCTTAACAGGGTGGACCCTCATTTTTAACTAGTGATCCTTACTCCTAACTTCTCCAACAGGAAACATGCTCTACACATATTGTCAAAAGCCTCTTGATCTTGTGTTTCAATCAAATCACAACTTGTTTTACCTTTCCTTGTAAGATAACCCACCCATTCCAGCTATCAAGCAAATCAACCTTCCCCTGGCTTCCAGTGCATCCTGCCTAAATAAGGAATTCCAGATGTAGTCCCACTAACACCCTAAATTTCTGCAGTGTAATTTCAACAATGCTGTAATCACTTTGACTAGCAAAACACAATGATATCTTTAACTTCCCTTATTAGTTGCTTACTTATATAGTAGTGTTGTGAAAATTGGACACCCAGGTCCATCTGCATCTCAAAATTACAGAAACTCACCTTTATATAATACAAGACCATAGACTATGATAAAGTAGCAGAATTATGCCAATTGAGTGTGCCTCACCATACAATTGTGGCTGAGTTTTTCCAGCCCCATTCTCCCATCTTTGCTCCATAACCATTAACACCCTCACCAATCAACATACTTACAATTTCTTTCCGCCATAACAATTTCTAATTTTCCCACATTATATTCCAGTTGATAGATTTTTCAATATCAACATCCATTTATGTAAACTGTGAAAGCCTAAGGCCTTAAGCATTGATACTGTCGTGTAATCACTTACAATTTAATTTATATTCGCTATGTAAATTAGCCAGCCAATCTTCACTGGACAGTATGGATTATAATATTCACCATTGTGGGTCTCCAATGGTGTTTGAACACACACTAGTGCAGATGGAATCAGAATAGTTCACTTCATAATAACTGATGAGAAACCTATAAAACTAAAACTAAGTTGTACTATTAACTTTATAAACAAAGGTTTATACCAAACCTTTATAAATCATTGAAAGGGCCAAGGTAGCAATAATTCTCCTGAAAGCAGGGCACACATCAGAAAGGATGTCAAGATTTTAGAGGGGGTGCAGTGGGGCTACACTAGAGTGGACCTGGAATAAGGAACTTTATTTGAGTGGGGCAAAAGTAAGGAAGAAAATGCCTATTAAAGTCCTAGGGCTTTTCAGCATGAAAAGCAGATCCTTTGGCCCAAATCCTTCATGCCGACAAAGTTGTCTAATGGAGCTAGTCCATTTGCTTGCTTTTGGCCCATTGCTTTTAACCTTGCTTATCCATTGTCCTGTTCCATTTAGTGCAGATTCAGTTGAAGTTCAAACTAAGTTTAACTTGTTAAAGCAAATCCACTTCTAGTGGCGGAATGGTCAGTAACCAGAGAACACAGACAAATGACTCAGAAAACCAGAAGAGGAATTGGTGGGGGGGTGGGTGGTGAAGAGGAGAACATTTTATTCTCTTTATACACAATGTATTGCTTAAAAGATAGTGAAAGTAGATTCAGCAATAATTCTGTAAAAAATGCTCGATAAGTGTACCTGAAAAGGAAACATTTATATGGGTTTCCCAGAAAGTGGGAAACAGAACTAAACAAAAACAAATGATTTTGTATAAGCTTAGACTGATGACAAGTCTCCAAAGCTGCATTGTTCAAACATTCTGTGATTGTAAACCATTTCACAACTGATGGAATGTTTGATACCCAAAAGAGAACTTTTTTGCTTTACTTTAATAAAAGGGTTCTCCACGAAAAACATTTGCTCAATTCCAGAAAGAGGCATAAATAAAAACTTTGTAATGTGATAACAGAAATAGATATCCCACCTGTGCAAAATAATCAGCATATGTCACAGAAGTACCGTCAGTCTGTGAAGCAGGAAATTCACCAGAGTTCAGCTGTGAGTTGCGATTGTCATTACATACTTTAGGTACAGTTCCTGAACATAAAACTTCATTTTCTTTATTTGCCATGTCACAGCTCCAAAAGCTTGGTCGCTGCTTTTTGATGTCCACGTTTCTTTGGACTCGATGTCTAGTTTTCTTTTTAGAGCACACTGCTTTGACTGTTTTAGGTAAGGTTTCCTCAACTTCTTCAGTAGAGGATCTGTGGAGACAAACCCAGCAACTCTCAAGATTACAGTTTGTAAATTCCAGGAAATAATATTCAATAAAACACATGAAGTGGAAGTATTTCTATTGTGGCCCTTCTTTACTTAGAACTACAAAAATAACAAAATCTTCTCTCTCATTTCATTGAGTTGGAGCAGAGCCACATAATCTTATAGTGGTACTATACCGGTCATTGCAGAAACACTTCAGGTGCACGGGAATTTCTCCATTCGGAAATGTATCAATTCAAATCATTGATTTTTTCCATTGAGTTCTAAATTAGATAAATCAAATGCAAACTATACAGTGGCATTAATGGTTCATTTGGTTTATTTCTATTATGGAGTTCTAATGACAACGTTGGTATTTAAGTTTTTACTGTGTATTTTTTATATTTCTCACCATCATCCAAGTACATTTCCAGTTGAGAGGTTGAGTAAAAACAGCTGGTAATTTTCAATCAAGTGGAAAAAGAATGCATTAGGATACCATATTTTAAATAAAACCAAGAACTGCTGGAAAAACTCAGGAGGTCATGCAGCATTTATAGAAAGAAACTTATTTTTGGTTCTGGGACGCTATGTCAGAATTGAACTTAGAAAAGGAAAGAAAGAGTCTGAGATGGACCATGTAAAGAGAAGAGCAGATGGAAGTTGGCTGCAAGGACATTTGAGTTCTTCTTAAGTGCACGAAACAGCAGCAATTCAGTTGAGAAGAGTTTGGGGATGAGTCCCAAAAGGTATGACTGAAACAGAGACTGTTCCATTTAATCCACAAAATGACAGGTATAGCTTGAAACCAGGTGACTGCCTAGTTACATCTTAGACTGGAAAAACGAGTGGAGTTGAAGTATAAGTTATATGTGAGGAGAATTTCATAACTGTAGACATTGGAGCAGAATTAGACCATTCAGCCCATCAAGACAGTGTGCCATTTGATCACAGCCCCAATTTTTCAAGCCCAATTTTTCTGCTTTCTCCCTGTAACTTCTGATGCCCTTATTAGTTCAGCCAAGCAAATAATATGTTTTGGTGGATGGGAACTAGTTGGGCCTCCATTCAAGGAAGAAGCAGAAGGCCCCAGACCCCCTAGATGTGGAACAGAGGTGTAGTGAGTGTACATCCCTGGTGAAGGTGAACCAGTTAGGACTAGTGAACTGGAAACTGTTGAGGTAGCAGAGGACATCCAAAATGTCATGGATGAAAGCAGGAATAAATAAGAAAACACAGAAGAGAAAGAATGGAGTCAAATTAGGAAGAAATAAGTTGAGTAGATCAAAAGCAGGAGTGGGCAGGCTCTGGCTATAAACGAGATAGTGACCTGATGTCCAATGGTGGTGTCTTGGTCTACAGGGAGGTACGAAGGTGTGTGAGAGCTGAAAATTGGCTGCTGCAATTAGGGTCAACAGACTGTAATAGTGCCACTCGTCAGGTTTGATACTGACCTGATAATAATCGGGTTTGGTTCTTAGTGTGCCTAATTCTTCAAATCCTAGGGAGATAACCAGAATGAGTGGGTGGAGTGGAAAAATTAAGGCTTGCAATATCCTATTGGCCAGATCCAGGAAGTACAAGGCAGAGGTGAGGGGCGTTCAGCTGACTGAGAATTCTGGAGTGGGGAGAAAAGGTCTAACATCTGGGATAAGGACATATGAGTAAAAAGATAGACAAGGCAGAGGTGACACCTGAAGAATTCAATTTCACATTACTTGCTCAAAGAGTTGTAGGCCAGAAACATTTATAGTTTCTTTTTCCATAAATGTTGCCTGACTTGTTGAGTTTTCCTAGCATTTTGTTTTCATTTCAAATTTCCAGGATGTGCTTTTGTTGATTTTCATTTTGGATTTCAAGCTTGGCTTCATAAGTGACATTGCAATGTTGTGGGTGTCTAAGAAAAACTTACTGCAGTTATCATGCAGTACTCTTAACAGCAATGACAAGGAATTCTTTGCGAGTACATTCCCCTTAACAACTTTTCATGTGCATATGGCTTTTACTTCAACATCTTCACGCCTTACTTCACAGCAGAGCAAGTAGTTTCTGTACTGAGATAAAAGGTACACCTTAAAACCTGCTTATTCCATCAGAGTACCCAAAGGAGCTCTAGAGACAATTGAGAGATTTGAAGAGACTTCAATATCTATCTCTTTTTCTGCTGTTTGTTGCAAATTCAGTAGCAGGTTAATTATTGAAAATGATCTTAATGAGACTTACTTGGAGTGGGGGGTTTGAAAGGGTGGAAGGATACGTTAGCTTGTACTTCATGCTATAAAGGGGGATTATGTAAATGCCTGAAGAGATGAGGAGTAAGAGTTTACCTGTACAACAATTTTCCTCTTCCCAGCTGTCAATTCTTTCATTGCTGCTCTTGACCCCCCCCCCCCCCAGGATTTCGTCACCTAACAAACCAATTCTAACTTGTTTCTCCAGATTACCAAGCTACTTCTTAGTATTTGTTTAGCTCTGGAAGCTGTGTGCTAGCAAAGATGAGTCTTGGCAGCAAAATATGGATCTGCTTTCTTATATCCGATGAACTTAACTGAAATCTGTCCAACTAATATTGTACTTTAGTATATATTGTATATTTCTATGTAAGTGATATAGCTGAAAATCATGTATAAAGTTAAATTCAATCAACATTTTAATGAAATTTACAGGTGGTTACATTGTAGCCGAAAGGCCATCAAGCAAAAGTTAGGTATTCTTACCGAAGAATCTTAGGAGTCGCCTCTTTACATTCCGAAAGTTTAACCTGACAGGAAAAAAAGACATTATGAATTTACAAATTTGAGAAAGTAGCTTCCTTGGTTGCTTTTCTATCCTCATGTTTTAAATGTGTTACATTACAAAGAAAATAAACAACCTGACAGACATGCAAAATTGGGAAACTAAAAATAATTTTGCAAATATGTGGTTTTCATAAATGGAGCATACTAAGTCAGTTGAATTCACTGTCTGCAGCTTGACTTTTTTTTATTATTAGAGCCATAAATAACCGACGCTTCTAGAATTTTAAGGGAAATACAAAAACTTCGGAAATTATAAAATTGTGAAATTTAAGTCCTCCTGAGTGAACATCAATGAAAATGAAAATTTAGATTCTGTGTTTCAGGGATTTTGTCTCCCATCAATAATCAACTTTTAATTACGACTGCATACAAAGTCGTAGAAAGATTTATTTTACTTTCCATGGGGGAGGGGATGGGAATTTTTGTAATTACGTAAAATACAATGACAGGAAAAGCTAACCTAGCTGACTTCGTTAAACAGCACATTCTGACAAGACACACCAAGGAAATGCAGGATTAGCATCAGGTAGCAAAGTTTCCACTTGTATAATTAAAAATAATGTGAGAATATCTATACAGCTTCCAAAGACACACCATAAAAGTAGAAAACTGGGAATCTTATTTAAAATTCTAAGAACCAAGTACAATGCTTTAGCATAACAATGAATAGCCTAGTTTATTTCAAAGCAGTCGACAACTGGTCTAAGTTTGGACAAACATGTCCTTTTTAAAATAAAAACCATTTAATATTTGAATACTCTGAATGAATGACACTGTTCTTTCAATGACGTTTCCAGCTAAAGTTTTGAAATACAGATATGCTAACAGCATAGTAGCCTTGTGTTTCTATTTTGCTTGTACATCTTAAATTGAACCTAAAATTCATAGGACTTTATTTGAAAATGTTCCACATGAATGCTCTCGTATTATATCTTTAGACATTAAGTTGGTTTATGTATTGAGGAACAGTGGAAAATTGTTTTGCATGGCATCCATACAGAACATTTCATATTATCTGTGCATTGAAATAGAACATGAAAAAAACAATGCAGAATAAAGTTAAAGGATGTTTTGTCCCCCTCCCCACTGCAACCACATGGTTTCTATTGGATCCTCTAGTATCTTCCCACATCCCAATGGCATGTAGGTTGACACTTCAGTTCACCAATGTAAACTACTCTTAGGATGTGGAACAGCATTAGAATCTGGGGTTTAGTTGAGAGAAAATAGGAAAAATTAAATGGGTTAGGGTACAGTTAGTAGGTAAATAGTTCTTGATGGTCGCAAAGTACACGTTTCCAGACTATTGTTATGACAACCTTGGTTTTAACCTAAATAGGTTTAATTCTATGAACAAGGAAATTCTGAATTATAAGCCAATCAAAATTCAAAACACCACACACTTGAGGCAAGGTAGGATACAGGTGTCCCCCACTTTTCAAACGTTGGCTTTATGACACCTCGCTGTTACGAAAGACCTACATTAGTTACCTATTTTCACTAACAGAAGGTGCTTTCACTGTTACGAAAAAAGTCAGTGCACGCCCTGAGCAGCCAAGCTCCTCCCCTAGAACTGCATTCTAGCTGGCATTGCTTAAATACGTGCCTGTGAGCATCTTTGAGCATCCGTTAGCAAGATGAGTTCTAAGGTATTGGAAAAGCCTAAAAGAGCTTGTAAGGGTGTTACATTTAGCGTAAAACTAGACATAATTAAGCGTTTCGATCGTGGTGAACAAAGTAAAGGTGAAGTGAGTTTGGCTTGTGGAAGTTGGCAAAGATGATGTTGAAGAGGTTTTGGCATCCCATGACCAAGAGCTGATAGATGAAGAGCTGGTGCAATTGGAAGAGGAAAGGATATCAATTGAAACCGAATGCAGTAGTGAACGGACTGAAAGAGAAGTCGTCCAGGAACTGAACTGAAGCAACTGCGTGAGATTTTTGCTGCAAATCACAACAATGATTGCAGAAAAATATAACTTTAATTTTGACAGGGTACATAGATTTAGGGCATATTTGCAGGATGGTTTGAGTGCTTATAAAGAACTGTATGATAGAAAAATGCGCAAGGCTAAGCAGTCAAGCATACCGTCGTTTTTCAAGCCTTCCACATCAGACAACGAACCTCGACCTTTGACATCGAGGCAGGCAGACATAGAAGATGACCTGCCTACCCTGATGGAAACAAGACAACGATGAGATGACACCCCAGTGTCCCACCACCACAACCTCCGATGACTCAGCCTAACACATCATCAGTGCGCTGTCTTCCCAATTCCATTAAGTGATACTACACTGTACATACATTATTTCTACTTTATATAGGCTGTGTATTTTTGTGTGTTATTTGGTATGATTTGGCAGCTTCATAGCTTAAAGGTTACTGGAGAGAATGTTTCTGCCGAGAGTGCTTGCATGAGATTTTCACTACGGTGGACAGTGCAGCAATGATGCAGAAAAGAATTTCTACTTTATATAGGCTGTGTATTTATCATATCATTCTTACTTTTACTATATGTTACTGTTATTTTAGGTTTTGTGTGTTAGTTGGCATGATTTGGTAGGTTATTTTTTGGGTCTGCGAACGCTCATAAATTTTTTCCCATATGGTAATTGCTTCTTCACTTTACAACATTCCAGCTTACGAACCATTTCATGGGAACGCTCTACCTTCAGATGACTGGAAAAACCTATTTAAAAGTTGGAAGTTAATCAAGGGGTTTCAGATTTCAAAGAAGATGGTGCCAGCAAACAATCCAAGGGTGACATCCTCCAGATGGTTCACAAAACTACTACTTTCACTTCTTTTAGGTCTTATTTTTCTTTCAAATGTGGTTCTGCTACTGTTGGAGCATGCGATCTACATTTTGGTGTTCTGCTTTTGGGCTGATTGATTGATCTGGAGCTCTGCTGTCCCTGAGGGTTTTCCATGAGGCTTCGAGCAAATGGTGTGGCTGAGGGCAAGAAGCCTGGAGATTGGGCACAAGCCCATGATAAACTCCAATTCTCGCCTATTAAAGCGCTGAAGAAGATTGAAATCATCAAGGCGAGTGCGGAGGTCGAGCGGGTGTCCAGCTCCCTCTACCAGCCCCTTGCTCGCTGCTGCTGGAGGAAGGTATCTGCACGCGCCTGTCTCTCTCTCTCTCTCTCTCTCTCTCACTGTTCCCAAAGGAAGGTCTCTGTGTTCAAATTGATTCTCTCTTCCTCAATGCTGTCAGAGGATGGTGCCAGAGTTTGGGTCTTCGGCAAGATTTAATCAATATGGTTTGTGGATTGGATCTGCAGTTCACACTGTGATGTGTTTCTGGTCACTCCTTTTTTGTTATTTTGGGCAATTTTAAATCGGGGCGGCCTACAGATAATGAACAGAGCTGAACTGAATATATTGGACTCTTTTGATTTTGGGTTTTATATTCTTTTTTTTTGCTCACTTTTTGGTTGCCATTTGTACAATTTTTTTTGCACGTGGGGGGGTGGTTTGATGTTTTTCTTTGAACGTTTTCTATGGCTTTTTCGTAGCTGTCCATGGGGAAGACTTATCTCAGGGTTGTATACTGCTTTCACACTTTGATAATAAGTAAACTTTGAATCTTTGAAAAAAATCTGAGACAGTAAACATATTGTTACATACTTCTGTAGGTGTTTTTTTTTAAAAACAGTATTTGCTTCTGCCCACTGTGCTGTTAATATCACTGTCTCATGAAGGTCTCTTAACAGAACTATCCATCATTAACAATCCCCATCACCTTTTTTTCATTGCTACCATCAAGGTGGTGGTTCAGGAGCCTGAAGACACACACAATGTTTTAGGAACAGCTTCTTCCCCACTGCCATGAGATTTCTGAATGGACGTTGAACCCATATACATTACCTCACTATTTTCTTTTATTTTTTTGTCTTTTTGCACTACTTATTTAATTTGTGTATGTATAAATACAGTTTAAAATTTGCTATTGCAATGTACGTCTGCCGCAAAACAACATACTTCATGACATCTGCCAGTGATTTTAAACCTGATTCTGATATTGCTCCTTGATAACAAGAAAATGAGTTATGCAAAATAGTGCCAAAACATAATTAACCTTCCCATGTTAGGTTGTTCTTTCAATACAGAGATGTCAATTCAATACTGAAGGACCCAAATTTTAGAGAAGGATTAAGGTACAGATTCTGTCACTATCCAAAGTGATCTTGTCTTGTGTGTGCCCTATGTGTTATTCCGGGAGCTAGCCATAGATAGGAAGACAGTATTTACTGAACATTTTTAGTTTCCCTGCAAAAGGTGGTGACAGTTCACTTTCAACAGCTACAGTTGTGACGAGAATACACATAAAATTAAGATGTTTGTTGGCCTGGGTTAGCATCAGTGACATCAGCAGTTGGTCTGCCACCTGTCCTCAGGGGGATGGAGAGATAAGGAACATGAAGCAGCATGTGGAGGTGTTAATGAAGGAGCCATCAGTCTGGGTATTGCCAAGATCGGCTCCCCCTTTGAACTCTGAACTGTTTGAAGTGATGGACAGGCGATCTGGAGATGTGTAATGAAGGGACGGTAGACAGTGCTGTCTGGAGCGGCTCCCCCTTTGAACCCTGAACTGTCTGAAGTGATGGACAGGCGATACCCCAGCAGGGGGATAAAAAGGGACAGGTTCGCTAAGGCAGGACACACACGACACCCGAGGTAACGAGACCCTGGAAGCGGTGCGCCTCTCACGAGTCGGTGGGAAGTACCGGACAATGCACAGGGTGGAAAGGTACGATCAGCGGGAACCCGGTGTGTGTCCGCCCTTGCTTGGGTGTCGGGTTCACTGCAGAGGATCGAGCGCATCTGGAGGAGGGGTCACAGTCGGTGACCTCAGGTGACATCACCAAGGACCCACCCGGAAAGCTGCTTGTGAGCCATATCGCCGGTCTGTGAGTGGAAGCCGTGTCTGAATGATCAGTCGTTCCCGTTCTCTCTCTCTCTCTCCCCCCCCCCACGTTGTCCATCGCCATGGCAACGATTACTGTGTACTGAACTAAATTGGACTGAACTTTTGTGTCACTTTGAAATTTGGTCATTTACCCCTAGACAACGATAGAGCTTGATTGATGCTGTTATCTTAATTCTGTGCACATGTGTGGTTATCATTGCTGAACTGTTGCATTTATTATCATTTCGATTACTGTGTTGCTTGTTTCTTTAATAAAACTTTCTTAGTTCTAGTAATCCAGACTCCAACTGAGTGATCCATTTCTGCTGGTTTGGCAACCCAGTTACGGGGTACGTAACATAAGTGGGGTTCTCGTCCGCGATTTTGAACGCTAAATTTGGGACGGAGTAAATTGGTTGGGTTAAAATTCCCGAAAGAAAGAAAAGACAAACAGCAGAAATGGAGGCTGAGGAATTTATAAAGGCGCCGACCTTGGAGGCATTAGAGGATGCCAGGAAATCGGAATTGGTAGCTGTGGCCAAATGGTTGAATCTTGCTAAGGTGAAGTCAACAATGAGGAGAGAGGAGATACACAGAGCTATTGTAGAGCACTATGTATCTAAAGGTGTGTTTCCCCAAGGCGAGCTGGGAGTGGTGTCCATTGAAAAACCTGCTGGAGACGCGGTACAGGTACAGCTTGAAAAACTGAGACTCGAGCACGAGTTCCGGGTACGACAGTTGGAGCGAGAAGAGAAGGAGAGAGAGAGAGAGAGAGAAAGACAGTTGGAGGGAGAAGAGAAAGAGAGGGGCAGACAGTTGGAGAGAGAAGAGAAAGAGAGGGACAGACAGATGGAGAGAGAGGAGAAACAGAGGGAAAGGGAATTTGAGCTGGAGAAGTTAAAGATAAGGGCCGAGCAGGGGCTCGTGCCGAACCAAGGCGGAGGGTTCCGTGCGACCCAGGAGGTTAGACTGGTTTCCCCATTTGACGATACCGACGTGGATCGGTACTTTCTCCACTTCAAAAAAGTGGCTATAAGTCAGGACTGGCCGAGGGATAAATGGGTTGTCTTACTTCAGAGAGTACTGAAAGGGAAAGCCCAAGAAGCTTACTCCGCTTTGTTCGCGGAAGATGCCCAGAGGTATGAGGTGGTAAAAGAGGCCATCCTCAGGATTTATGAGCTGGTCCCGGAGGCATACCGGCAGAGGTTCCGGAATGCGAGGAAGCAGTGGGACCGCACGTATTTGGAGTTTGCCCGTGAGATGCAGACATATTGTGAGCGTTGGTGCGCCTCGAAGGGGGTAGAGGGGGATTATGACAGACTGCTACAGCTGATCCTGATTGAGCAGTTTAAAGGTTGTGTCCCTGAGGGTATGAGACCCTACCTCGATGAGAAAGAGGCAGCCACGTTAGCCGCAACTGCTAAGTTAGTGGATGAGTATGCGTTGACGCATAAAATGAAGTTTGCCCCGAGTAAAGGCTACCAGAAGGGTAGTCAGGACGGCGGGGAGAGTCCGCCGGAAAAGTCAGAAAGTAAGCGGGGACTAGTGAAAAGGATAAGGTAGACCGGGAGCAGTCTGGTAGGAAGTCTCCCGGGGTCGTCTGTTATAATTGTGGGAAAGCCGGACACTTTGCGTCCAGGTGCTTTGCCCCAAAGGAGGAGACGGGAAAAGGAAAAACAGCGATTTTGAATGGCTGTATCGAGCTGTTAAGCAAACCGCTAGGGAAAGACAGGTCTGAAAAAGTTCAGGAAGGGCGCGAGAGGTTTATCTCGGCCGGATTGGTGTCAGTTAAGGAGGGGTTAAAACCAGTTCCAGTGCGGATCTGGAGAGACACGGGAGCGTGTCAGTCACTAATACTGAAGTGTGTATTAGAGTTTAGCTCAGAGATCCAGACTGGGGAGGTAGAGGTCAAAAGTGTTGGGGAAGGGACAGAGTCAGTCCCTTTGCACCAGATACACTTACAAAGCAACCTGGTCTCTGGACTAGTCACGATCGGGGTGAGGTCCGAATTACCGATGAAAGGCGTGGAAGTCGTTCTCGGTAATGACATCGCCGGGGGAATCGTGTTCCCAGTCGTGAGATTGACAGGTCAGCCTGCCAGCAGTGAGGCCCCGCCCATGGACTCACAGGTTCATCATGGGGCTGCGGTAGTAAATTTAGCTGACACGTTTCTGCCAACCTTGTGCGAGAAGAGGGTAGAAAATGGAAAGAAAGAGTGTAGTGAGACAAGAGGCAGTGAGGGAGCTGGGACAGACGTAGCAGTAGCCAGGAAAGAATTTGTGCCGACGCAGGAGTGAGACGAGGGGCTGATGGTTTTGGCGGAGGCAGCTCTCTCTGACGCAGTTTTAACAAGGGAACTAGTAGGCTATTGTGCGGAGGAGGAAGTGCTAAGGAAGAAAGGGAGACCAAGTACCGTGAGTGGGGGGTGGTGCAAAAGAGTTATGGGGATGATAACATGGCCCACGAGGTACCCCCCGGTGGACATTTTGCGGTGCTGGAGGAAACAGTTGGTGGAATCATGAAAGAGGTTTACCGGCTGCCCAGGGGGAAGGATGTTATTGATCATGACCGACGCGAACTGAGACGGTCACAGGCTTTTGATATGCTAACAAACCTAGTCGGTGCTAGCGTGGAAATCAATGAAGCTAGGGGCCCCCTGATAAGAGGAAACAACCATTTTGAAATGATTAGTATGGGATCGATTAGATGGGAGAAGGCTATTGTTTTGGTCAGGTCTACTGATAAGATCTCTCCCTTAATCCCCGAACAAAGCGAATCTTTAGCAGAATTAATTAAACGACTCGCACCCGTGTGCTTGATTGTCCCGAGGCGATGCAAAGAACTGGGACGTTGGGTGATGTCTGTCACAATAGGGCAGCCTAGCAAACAACATCCATATATAATGAGTAATTCAGTGACTAAAGGGCTGATGAACACAGAGGTGTGTATTGGCAATTTAATACGGCTGTCTGAAGCCAGCTTGATAGTGAACCTTGAAAAAAATGAATTCGGCCACACGAAGGTCACTTACCTGGGAATTGTGGTGACACAGGGGCAGCTGGCAGCGATGCAAGCTACAGTGCAGGCTATCGCTGACCTCCCAACCCCGACAGACAAGAGGGCCCTCAGAAGGCTCTTGGAGATGGTGGGGTACTGTAGGAAGTTTTGCAATAACTCTGCGGTCACTACCCCACCCCCTCCTACTAAGCCCATACGAGAGAAAACTGAGTCGGAATGGGACGACCCTTGTTATTGTGGTCCGGGACAAAACCAAATGAGAGGTTACATTGATCGAAATTCATCAGTGTTTTTGGCCACTATGAAGTTTGCTGAGTTGGAGCCTGGTCTAAGGGATTATTAATAACACATGTAAAAGGAACAGAAAATGCGATGACTGTCTGTCAAGGTGTTGACAACCTCAAACTCGCTGTGTTAGCCAAATAGCTGATAAAGATGTATATTTGTGCGTGTATCAAATAACGCATTCATGTTTGTAATTTTTACCTCCCGGTAAAAATCCTTAAAGGGGGGAAAGTGTGACGAGAATACACATAAAATTAAGATGTTTGCTGGCCTGGGTTAGCACCAGTGGCATCAGCAGTTGGTATGCCACCTGTCCTCAGGGGGATGGAGAGATAAGGAACATGAAGCAGCATGTGGAGGTGTTAATGAAGGAGCCATCAGTCTGGGTATTGCCAAGATCGGCTCCCCCTTTGAACCCTGAACTGTTTGAAGTGATGGACAGGCGATCTGGAGATGTGTAATGAAGGGACGGTAGACAGTGCTGTCTGGAGCGGCTCCCCCTTTGAACCCTGAACTGTCTGAAGTGATGGACAGGCGATACCCCAGCAGGGGGATAAAAAGGGACAGGTTCGCTAAGGCAGGACACACACGACACCCGAGGTAACGAGACCCTGGAAGCGGTGCATCTCTCACAAGTCGGTGGGAAGTACTGGACAACGCACAGGGTGGAAAGGTACGATCAGCGGGAACCCGGTGTGTGTCCGCCCTTGCTTGGGTGCCGGGTTCACTGCAGAGGATCGACCGCATCTGGAGGAGGGGTCACGGTCGGTGACCTCAGGTGACATCACCAAGGACCCGCCCGGAAAGCTGCTTGTGAGCCATATCGCCGGTCTGTGAGTGGAAGCCGTGTCTGAATGATCAGTCATTCCCGTTCTCTCTCTCTCTCCTCCTTGTCCATCGCCATGGCAACGATTACTGCGAACTAAACTAAATTGGACTGAACTTTTGTGTCACTTTGAAATTTGGTCATTTACCCCTAGACAACGATAGAGCTTGATTGATGCTGTTATCTTAATTCTGTGCACATGTGTGGTTATCATTGCTGAACTGTTGCATTTATTATCCTTTCGATTACTGTGTTGCTTGTTTCTTTAATAAAACTTTCTTAGTTCTAGTAATCCAGACTCCAACTGGGTGATCCATTTCTGCTGATTTGGCAACCCAGTTACGGGGTACGTAACACAGTCCAAACATGGTAGTTGGTTATGATATAACAAATGGCTTGCTTGGCTATCTTAAAAGGGCAATTAAGATCGGGAAGGCCTACAGATAACAAAGGCCAGGCCAAGGAGACATGGAAGCTTTGTTCCCTTAAATGACATTAATGGCTAGCAGCAACCAACTGATTTAAGTAACCAGCCTGGATTTATGCCCAAACTGGTGTTATTGACAGACAAGGTTTTTCATGATTTAGCAACATCATGAACACCTTAAAGCGGAGTGAATAAAAATAAACAAAAACAAGGAGTGGATAGATGATTACATTGTAGTTTTTAATTACTTTTCATAAAGAATGGCTTACTAATCTTTGATTGCACTAGCCTCTCTGGCATTATCAGATCTACTGGACAAGGTTTATGTTAATAGATCAATCTTGTGGTCATTACTACTAATAACTATTTTTGAAAAAAGTTGCACATTATTAACTACATTTAAATTCCACACCTACAGAAAGATTGGTAAAAACAAGAAAGAGTGGAAATACTCAGCAGGTCAGGCAGCATCTGCAAGAGGGTGCCTCAATGATAGACTGAGAGTCTTATTGGAAATGGCAGGGAAAGAGAGAGCAAGATGCCTCTATATTGGGAAAATAAAATGTAGATTACTTTGCAGAGCACTTGATTTCAATCTGCAGCAGTAGCCCTAACCTTCCATTTACCTGCTGTTCCATTTTCTACCCCACTCTGACCTATCTGCCCATGGCCTCCTGCACTGTTACAATGAAACTCAATGCTAGCCTGAAAAATAACACCTCATTATCCAGCTGGGCACAGTGCAACCTTCTGGATGCAGTATCAAATCTTCCAGCATTAAATACTCACTTTGTTTCTGTCTGTTATAGAACTGGGCTTTCATTTTTTAAAAAAAGTCATCATTTGAGATTTTGACTGTTTTTCTCTTTTAGGATCCTTTTGTCTGCTGGCCATGCCCCATAACCCTGCCATTAGCTGTACATAATTGTAATTGCTATATGTACAAGAGACAGAAAAAATCTTATTCTTTGCATGGCTTCCAAACTGATTATTTCACATCAGTACTTCGAGCTAATACAAGGGAAAAGCAATAACAGAATGCAGAAAGAAGCATGATGTGCTTCCAGTGCCAATTAACCCATCAAATTGCACTATAATACACAAACTCATCCTATCCTAATCTACAAGTCACAGAGCAATACAGCATGGATACCGACCCTTCAGCCAAACTGGTCCATACCAACGACATTACCCACCCAATTAGTCCCAATTCCCTGTGTCCGGCCCACATCCCTCTAAACCCCAACTCTCCATGTACTTATCCAAGTTCTTCTTAAATGATACTATCATACCTGCATCAAACACTTCTGGCAGCCCATTCCATATACTCACCAGCCTGTGCATGAAAAATTTGTTCCTCAGGTTCCTTTTAAATCTTTCCCCCTCACCTGAAATCTAAGCTCCCTAGTTTTGGACTCCCCATCCTGGGAAAAAAGACACTGTCCACCTTATCTAGGTCTCTCATAATTTTAGACATTTCTACACAGTTACCATTCATTTTCCACATTACAAGGAAAAAAGACGTAACCTGGACAATCTCCCCCTATAATTTTTTAGTCCTGGTAACATGCTTGTAAATCTTTCTGCAGTCTTTCCAGATTACACATCTTTCTTACAAAAGGGTGACCTAAACTGTACACAGTACTTCCAAGTGTGGCCTCATCAATGACTTCTACAATTGCAACATAATGTCCCAACTCCTATACAGGTTTCCCCCGCCATCCGAAGGTACAGCGTTCCTATGAAACGGTTCGTAAGCTGAAATGTCGTAAAGCGAAGAAGCAATTACCATTTATTTATATGGGAAAATTTAGTGAGCGTTCGCAGACCCAAAAATAACCTACCAAATCATGCCAAATAACACATAAAACCTAAAATAAATAACAGTAACATATAGTAAAAGCAGGAATGATATGATTAATACATAGTCTATATAAAGTAGAAATACTTTTCCATAATCATTGCCGGCACTGTTCGCCGAAGCGAAAATCTCACGCAAGCGCTCTCGGCAGAAACACAGCGCAAGCGCTCTCCAGCAACCTTTAAGCTATGAAGCTACCAAATCATACCAAATAACATGTAAAAATACACAGCCTATATAAAGTAGAAATAATGTATGTACAGTGTAGTATCACTTACGGGAATCGGGAAGACACTGATGATGGTGTGTTAGGCTGAGTCGTCACAGGTTGGGTGGTGCAGTGGCCCCCACCCTCTAGGCCGCCGAGTGATACATTGCCGCGAGGCATGCAGGGGTCCAGCGGTAGCCAGGAGGCACACAGCACATATTTAAGAAAAAAAGCCGAAATAAACATGCTAATTAATTAGGTGCCGCCCGACACGTAATTGTCGGCTCAGATCAGTGCCGATTGCATCGCCTCTGATCTGGGCCGACATTTACATGTGCGGTGGCACCTAATTAATTAGAACGTTTATTTTGGCTTTTTTCTTAAAGATGTGCTGTGTGTCTCCCGGCTACTGCTGCATTCTCCGCGAATTGGTACTGTATCTGTCCGCGGCTTGGGTGTTGGGGTGGTGGGACACTGGGGTGTCATCTCATTGTCTGTTTCCATTAGAGCAGGCCGCTCATCTTCTCCTATGACTGCCTGCCTCGATGTCTGAAGGTCGAGGTTCATCTGCTATGGCTGATGTGGAAGGCTTGCTTGACTGCTGAGCCTCACACATTTTTCTATCATACAGTTCTTTGTAAGGACTGAAATCATCTTGCAAATATCCCCTAAGCCGACGTACCCTTGCAAAATTAAAGTCGTACATTACCATTGCAGCGAAAATCTCACGCAGTGGCTTCACGTTCATTTCGCTACAGCATTCGGTTTCGATTGTTATCCTTTCCTTTCCCAATTGCATCAGCTCTTCATCTATCAGTTCTTGGTCATGGGATGGCAAAACCTCTTCAACATCATCTTCATCAGCTTCCACAAGTCAAACTCACTTTGTCCTTACATCGTTCACCACGATCAAAACGCTTAATTATGTCTAGTTTTACGCTAAATGTAACACCCTTACGAGCTCTTTCAGGCTTTTCCAATACCTCAGAACTCATCTTGCAAACGGCTGCTCAATGCAACGTGTTAAAGCAATGCCGTTCCGAATCCAGGGGACAGCGGCTGCTCGGGGCGCACACGGCTTTTTATCGCGCGATTTTTTTCGTAACAGTGAAAACACCTTCTGAAAGCGAAAACAGGGTACTAATGCAGGTCTTTCGTAACAGTGAGGTTTCGTAAAGCGAATGTTCGAAAAGCGGGGGACACCTGTACTCAATGCCCTGACTGATGAGGTCATTGTGTTAAATACCCTGTATACCACCCAGTCTACCTGCAATGTCCCATTTACTGGAAACTAACCTATTTTTGTTTTTTTCCAGTTCTGTTGATCTCACACCTGAAACGTTAGCCACTTTTCCTTCCTCAGATGCTACCTCATCTGCTCAGTGTTTCCAGCATTTTCCGTTTTCAATCCAGATTTCCAGCATCTGTAGTTTTTTGATTTCCATGGCAGGATTTGAACTGTTTTCTTGATTGGTAGACCAGTGTTCTGGATTAGTGGTTGAAAATCAAAAAACTTCAGGCAGTAAAATCTGAAATAGAAACAGGAGTGCTGGAAATGTTCAATAAGTGGGGCAGCACTCTGTGGAGAAAAGAAACAGAATTGCATTTCTAAGAATGATCATCAGAACTGGAGAAGTGATCCAAAAAATAAGAGTTAAAATTTCAAAGTCAGTTTATTATCAAAGTACATATATGCCACCATATACTAATGAGATTCATTTTCTTACAGGCATTCACAGTAAGTGCAAAGAAACAAAACAGGATCAATGACAATCAATGTGCAAATGACAACAAACTGCAAATACAAAGACAAAAGAGCAAAATAATAATAATAATAATAAATAAACAATATCAAGAACGCATATTGTAGAGTGCTTGAAAGTGAGTATATAGGTTGTAGAATCAGTTTAGCATTGGGTGAGTGAAGTTGAGAGAGCCATCCTTTCTGGTTCACGAGCATGATGGTTGAGGGCAAATAACTCTTCCTAAACCTGGTGGTGTGGGACGCGAGGCTCCTGCACCTCCTCCTCAACGGCAGCAGTCAGGAGAGAGTATTACTTGGATGGTAGGGGGCCTTGGTGAACAGATGCTGTTTTCCTGCAACAGCTCCTCATAGATGTGCTCAATAGTGGGCGGAGAGGGGGTGGTTTAACCCACGGACTGAACTGTATCCACGGCCTCCTCTACTGTAAAGATGAAGTCACACGCAGGTTGGAGGAACAACACCTTATATTCTGTCTGGGTAGCTTCCAACCTGATGGCATGAACACTGACTTCTCAAACTTCCGCTAATGCCCTACCTCCCCCTCATACCCCATCCGCTATTTATTTATAAATACATTCTTTTTCTCTCTCTCCTTTCTCTCCTTCTGTCCCCTTCACTATACCCTTGCCCATCCTTGGGGCTCCCCCTGCCCCTGCTTTTCTTTCTCCCTGGGCCTCCTGTCCCATGATCCTCTCATATCCCTTTTGCCAATCAACTGTCCAGCTCTTGGCTCCATCCCTCCCCCTTTCAAATCTCTTACTAGCTCCTCTTTCAGTTAGTCCTGATGAAGGGTCTCGGCCCGAAACGTCAACTGTACCTCTTCCTAGAGGTGCTGCCTGGCCTGCTGCGTTCACCAGCAACTTTTATGTGTGTTGCTCGACTACTTTTTGCTGGCTTTTCCTCTCGAGGACAGTAGGCTGAGACGCAACCAGTCAGAATATTCTCCACCATGCATCTATAAAAGTTTGTCAAAGTTTTGGATGACATGCCAAATCTTTGCAAACCTCTAAGAGAGGAGCTGCTGCACTTTCTTTGGCAGTTACATGCTAGACCCAGGACAGACGCTATCCTCTGAAATGATAACACAGAGAAATTTAAAGTTCCTGCCTCTCTCCGCCTCTGGTCTCCTGATGAGGGCTGGCTCATGGACCTCTGGTTGCTTCTTCTGTACAGAATTCACCTCTTTGGTTTTCCTCACATTAACTGGGAGGTGGTTGCTGTGGCACCATTCAGCCAGAATTTCAATCTCTCTCCTATATGCTGACTCATTGCCACCTTTGATTCAACTAATGATAAAGATAGCTTTAACAGACTTAAAATTGGCATTGGAGCTGCACTTAGCCTCAGTCATAAATATACAGTAAGTACAGCAGGGGGCTAAGCATAAGCGTCTGTGCTGATGGAGATTGTGGAGGAAAGGTTGTTGCCAATCTGAACTGACTGGGGTCTGCAAGTTATGGAAATCGCGGGTCTAGTTGCAAAAGGAGATACAGAGGCCTGGATCTTAGAGCAGAGGGTGCCAACCTGGGGTTCATGGAGCCCTTGCTTAATGGTATTGGTCCATGGCATAAAACAGCTTAGGAACCCCTGTCATTGAGCTTATTGATTGGATAATAGTGTTGAATGCAGAGCTGTAGTCAATGAAAAGCACCCTGATGTATGCACCTTCATTGTCCTGATGTGCCAGGGTTGAGTGAAGAGCTTATGGGTTGTAAATTTAGTTGGCTCCATCTTGCGTACTAGCCTACAAAGTACCCAGGACATCTTCAAGGAGTGGTGTCTCAGAAAGACAGTGTCCATTAGTAACGACCTCCAGCACCCAGGGCATGTCCTTTTCTTACTGTTACCATCAGGTAGGAGGTGTAGAAGCCTGAAGGCACACTCAGCGATTCAGGAACAGCTTCTTCCCCTCTGTCATGTGATTCCTAAATGGACATTAAACCCTTGGACACCACCTCACTTTAATATATATTATCTCTGTTTTTTGCAGGATTTTAAAAATTTACAGTAATCGACTATTTATAATTATTTTACTTGTTTTCTTTCTTCTATATTATATGTTGCATTGAACTGTTGCGCTAAGTTAACAAATTTCACGACATATACCAGTGATAATAAACCTGATTCTGATTCTAATGAAATGGCATTTGCTGTGACCTGTTGTGATGGTAGGCAAATTGGAGTGGATCTAAGTCGTTCCTCAGGCAGGTGTAGATTTGCTTCATCACCAACGTGTCAGAGCCATAGAAAAGTACAGCACAGAAACAGGCCTTTCAACCCATCTAGTCCATGCAGAACCATTTAAACTGCCTACTGTTATTGATCTTCACCGGTACCATAGCCCTCCATACCCCTACCATACGTATATCTATCCAAACTTCTCTTAAACGCTGAAATAGTTTAAGCAAAGCATTTCATCACAGTGGACGTAAGTGCTACTGGACGATAGTCAGTGAGGCAGGTTCATGTTCTCCTTGGGCCTGCTTGAAGAAGATGGGTACCACAGACTGCCCAAGTGAGAGGTTAAAAATATCAGTGAACACTCCAGCTAGTTGTTTAGCACATGGCAAGGTACCCCATCTGGGCCAAATGCTTTCTGTGGGTTTACTCTCCTGAAGGATGATCTCACATTGGCTTCAGAGACTGCAATCACAAGGTTGTTGGGGGCTAATACAGTTCATGAAGGTGCCTCCATGTTTTGTCCGTCAAAGCAGGCATAAAAAGGCAATGAGCTCATCTGGGAGCAAAACCTTGTTGTCATATATGTCACTGTTTTACATTTACAGGAGGTGATAGCATTCAAGCCCTGTCACAGCTTACAACTATCCTTCTGTGATTCGTTTGATCAGGAATTATCACTTTGCATGTTAGATGGCTTTCTAGAGGTTGTAACTGGACCTCGTATTTTATTTGGTCACTAGACCTGAACACCACTGATCAGGCCTTCAGCATATAACAGATCTCTTAGCTCAGGCAGGTTTCTGGTTGAGGAAGACGCTGAATGATTTTGTGGGGACATAGTTGTCCATGACTGACTATAAAGTCCTTGACAACCATTGCACATTTATTCAGATCCTCTGATAAGTCCTTGAACATGGCCCAGTCCACTAACTCGAAGCAATCCTGTACCTGTTCCTCTGCCTCCCTCAACCTCCTCTGTTGATCTTAGCTCTGGAACTTTGCTCTTTAGCTTCTGCCTGTATGCAGGTAAGACAGGCAGATGAACAGATATCCCAAAATGCATTGCAGCTATGGAACAGGAGGCATTCTTAATTCTTATTAATAGTGTCGAATGTATTAGGACGCCTGGTGCTACATTTTGTTGATAATTGGGCAGAGATTTCTTCCAGCAAGCCTGATTGAAGTCCCTGGCAATGATTTGAAAGGCACTGGGGTAGGCTGCTTCTTATTTGCCTATCGTAGCATTCAACACAGAGTGCTTGCTTAACATCAGCCTTTGGTGGTATTTGAACAGTGGTGAGGATCACAGAAGAATTCACACGGTAAGTGGAATGGACGGCATCTTGTCATTAGATGTTCCAGGTCGCAAGAACAAGACTGCTACATCCAAGAACCACAAAGAGTTTACCATGAAACATAGAACCCCCCACTTCTTGTACTTTAGGGTCATATTCTAATGAAGATTCTCAGTTTTGAAGTTTTCAAATAACCTAGCTTCAACAGGCATAGGAAGAAAGTTTCAAGTTTTCATTATTATTGTCTTTGTGTAAATTACTCCACCTATAATTCTGAAGTTTTTGACTTTTGGGTTGCAAATTGGCATCAAAATAAACAATTTTGATCCACTCTAATGAATCAATTAAATAATTTTAACCCTTCATAAATCTCCACAATACAATTATCAGATGCTTTCATGATTTTATTCTTGAATTATTCTGGCAAATACACTCAGTGGTCACTTTATAAGATACACTTACTCATTAATGCAAATATCTAATCAGCCCAGTCATATGGCAGCAACTCAATGCATGAAAGCATGCTAACATGGTCAAGAGACACACTTGTTCAGACCAAACAACAGAATAGTGAAGAGGCTTTGACTGAGGTGGTTTGAGCATCTCAGAAACTGCTAATCTCCTGAGATCCTCACATACGACAATCTCTAGAATGTATAGAGAATGGTGTAAAAAAACAAAAATACATCCAGCAAGTGGCAGTTCTGTGGGTGAAAACACCTTAATTAGAGTGATCAGCGGACAATGGCCAGACTGGTTCAAGCTGACAGGAAGGTGACAACAACTTAAATAAGCACATGTTAAACAGTGGCGAACAGCAGAGCATCTCTGAACGCACATGTTGAACCCTGAAGTAGACAGGCTACAGCAGCAGAACATGAACAGAAACCCATTGTCCACTTTATTATCTATAGGAGATACCCAATAAAGTGGCCACTGAGTGTATATGCTGTGCATGTTGGGATTTTAAGGACAGAAATGACGTGTTTAGATTTGAATTCCATATTTTTAAATTTAGTCCGACAAAGAATTGTTTGCCTCTAAAATAACTCCTCTCTTCTTACTTGAACTCATTTCATAAAGCTAAAAATCCATTCGCCTCTGAATAATTTTTGTATTTCTCTCTTAGCCTTAAGTGATGTCTATGGATTTGTAAATTTCTCAGATTCTTTTCAGGTCTTTATTTTTACAATTCTGACAACATCCTCATTCAGTTTATCAAGCTCTGAGTCTTTGGACTAAGATTGAACTCCTTCAGCTATTTTTTAACCATTAATGTATCACTGTTCCTTTCCAAATGTCTGACTCATTCTTCATTACTTGCTCTACAACCCAAATCAGTGAATTCCACCTTTCACATCAGTAATAAATATAGTAACGGAAGCCCCAGTTCAGAGCACTGCAGGCCAACATTAATCTCAGTCATCAAACTGTATAGACATTATGTATTTCTTACCTCCAAGTTAAAAAGTCATCAGTAATTCCATTCTTGTTAGTATTTGCAATTAGAAGCTTCCAATGCATTCTGGAACTTCATAATTAGCACCCATAATTTCTCATCGAAATTATGTTATTAGAAACTTTAAAATACACAAGTTAATTAGTTGTACAAGTCCTTTCTAGTTTACTAATGCCCAACTTATAACTTGCGTTGGAAGGAGCGCAACAGGATTCATCCTTTAAATCAAACTTTAAATCTACTTGGTTTTGATTTGTCTAACTATTTCATTGTGTTGCAGGTTGTAGTAACTAGTTCCAAGGGTCTATAATCATTAGCTTTTTCCTCTTCTATCCTTCTGAACAATACAAGTATTTGCCAACTTTACAGCCTAAAGAAAATTTTGAGATCAAGAGTCATTCCAAGATCGTTAACTAAAGCATTTAGTTTTCTTTTTGTCTGCTGAATATAATATATAATTTGTTTAACCTCACTTCTAATTCACTTTTCATATCTCATATGGTGCTATTTCATCAAAATGCATCTAAATCAGTTCACTAAAGAAACAATGCCATAAATATTATCATTCAAATGCACCTGTTATAGATATTTTGTCACAGTTGCAAGGAAAATGTTAAAGATTATGCTTCAATCAGAAATGAAGAAGTGATTAAAGATGATGACAAATATGATTGAGGCACCATACACTGCTAGTCCATACACATAGACAAGCAATTTATGGTTCTCACTTGTAATCTCTACAGACTGGGAGCCCATTATTGCCTGTAAAGCGGTTAGTACAACATCTGAAGCAACTGAAGATCTGGACATCATATTACCTGGAAGTTACAGCACAAGGACCGAAGAAAAACAATGATAAAACTCAATATAGAATGAAGAACCTGTAGGTTACATCATAGCACTGGCTGCAGAAGAAACTGGTGAGAAAGCAAGCTTGGTGTACTGCACATACTGACCATATTGGAAAAAGGAAAATCATAACCATTGATCAAATGAGTTTTCTCACAATACAGTATGTGTAATATCATGCAGTCTTTTAAATATACATTTTCCTCACCTTTTTCATAGTCTCATCGCAATCAGAATGCATTCTTTTACCAAGTTGCTTATCTTCAATAAGTTCATCCTCCACTGCAAATAACACACCTTGCCTGACATTTTGAGTTCTAGATGCCATAATCACTTGCAATCCTAGGTTGGAAACACATGAGAATATTTAATATATACTCATCCCTTTAGCTGATTCCCAGAAAACTCAACGAATGTTTCTTATGAGCAATGCAATTCTTGATTTGCTTCTCTGTGTGGTCCTTGATCCTGGGATATTCAGCTTTCTTACAAATGGCACAACACTACTGAGTTGGTCCTTTTGGCTTAATATTATCATTCATTAGAAGTGCCTACTATTTATAAACTCAAATCTTCTTAAGACGTATTAAGTGTCACAGAAATAAAAAAAAAGAAACAGCTGGTATTAGCTTCAGCCAGATGAGCAAAGATAGATCAGCAAGCGCAGAAGTAAGCAGGGTTAAGATCCCCTGCTTAGCTGTAGGTACAGTTGGTGAACGTTGGGTCAGGGATTTGCAACAAGGTAATTTAAGTTAAGGCATAATATTCTAATGGAATGAATGACTATACACTCAGGGATAAATGGGATGCTGATGATACCCAACCAGACATCTTCTAAATGCCCGCAAACCAGTTATACCAACCAGATTCCATTCCATTCTGATATGAAGCTCATATGCTCCACTCCCTTCAGTCCTCACTAGCCATTAACATCAGAATATTTAAAACATATTAAAGAAAAAAACATGCTAACTGTTCCAAAATTTATACCTTAAACATGGATTTGAAAGAAATAACTGTCCCTCAATTCAGTGCCATCAGATACATCAAAAATTAAGCATCATCATCTGGGGTTTTCTCCCTAATTAACCTCATTTTATTCTTTGGAGAAAATTAAGGCAGCAAGAAATATTAGATTTTTTTTTTGCTCAGATCAACTTTACCACCAGGCTCATCATCTGGCAACCTATTTTCTTTTACATGCCTATCAATTTCACCACAGTGGTGTTGCTGATGATTCTTGCATTGTAGTAATGCCTTGCTCATATGAATACATACACAGACATGGAATGACAATTTTGGAAGATCAATTAAATAATTAACATTCACAAAAACTCAGCTAAGTGTGGGGGAAAAAGACAAAATATTGTGCAGATACTAGAAATCTGGAGAAACACATACAAAATGCTGGAAGAGTTCATCAATGGAAGGAGATGAATAATTGATGTTTGGGCCAAATCCTTTCATCAGGACTGGAAAAGGGCATAAAAGCCAAAACAAAAGGGTGGGGGGCGGGGAGGAGCACAAGCTGACAGGTGAAAGAAGCAAAGGAATGAACAAGATAAAAGCTGATAGGAGGGGACAGTAACCGTTGCACTAAAAGGAAGGAGGTGGCGAACAAGAGGGTGGAAGGTGTGGGTGATGGAAAGGTCTTGAGAGTGAGGGAGTTGAAAGAGAAAGTGTGAAAAGGCCTGAGATACAAGGGAAAACAAAGAGAGCAGTAGTTACTGGAAGTTAAAGAAATCAATGTTGTACTGCAGGTTGGAGACTACCAAGATGAATATGAGGTGAGACGATAAGTTGGGTAATGAGGTTGATCTGAGCAACAAAAAAACTCAATGGGCTAAGTTACCTTCATCTGCATTCTCAGAAAATATGAGATTTGATCCACTGTTTAGTTCTGAGCATTAATAACTGTAATATTTCTTTCCTTGTATATGGACTACTTTCCTATCAGATTCAATCTTCATCTGCTCTTCACTCTTTTACCAATTACCTTCCTGTTTCTCACACCATTTACACTTCCCCTCCCTCCTCCACCTACCCATCTTTCCCTCTCAACTGGGTCTGCCAGCCAGCCTGTTCTCCTACCCAACCCCTCACCCTTTTATTCTGGCTTCTGCCTTTGTTCTTCCTAGTCTTAATGAAGGGGCTCAGCCGGAAATGACAACTATTCATTTCTCTTCATGACGCTGCTTGACATGCTAAGTTCCTCCAGAATTTTGTGTGTGGAAGTAAAAAGAGGTCACTTTAAAGGGAAAAAAAATTATTAAATACTTTTATGGGCAACTATAGGCCAGTTAGCTTAACATTTGTAGTCAGAAAAATGCTTGAAGCTGTCATTAAGGAAGAAATAGCGAAACATTTAGAAAGGAGTGGTTCCATAAGACAGACGCAGCATGGATTCAGAAAGGGCAGGTCCTGTTTGATAAACTTACTGGAGTTCTTTGAGGACATAATGAGTGCAGTGGATAGAGGGGAACAGGTAGATGTCATATACTTGGATTTCCACAAGGCGTTCGATAAGGTGCTGCACGAGAGACTTATAAATAAGATATGGATGCATGGAGTCAGAGGAAGTGTATCAGCATGGATAGCGGATTAGTTAACCAATAGAAGGCAGAGAGCTGGTTGGTAGTCTGTGGTGAGTGGGGTGCTGCAGGGGTAGAGGCTGGGCCCGCAGTTGTTTACCATTTACATTGATGATTTGGAAGAGGGGACTGAGCGTATCGTAGCAGTATTTGCTGATGACACTAAACCGAGTGGAAAAGCAAATTGTACAGATGATGTGGAGAGTCTGCAGAGGGATATAGATAGGTTAAGTGAGTGGGCCAAGGTCTGGCAGATGGAATGCAACATTGGTAAATGCGAGATCATGCACTTTGGAAGGAATAATAGAAGAGCAGATTATTATTTAAATGATGAAAGATTGCAGCATGCTGTTCTGCAGAGGGACTTGGGAGTGCTTGTGCATGAATCGCAAGAGGTTGGCTTGCAGGTACAACAGGTTATTAAGAAGGCAAACAGAATGTTGGCCTTCATTGCTGAGGGATTGAATTCAAGAGCATGGAGGTTATGCTGCAACTATACAGGGTACTGGCGAGGCTGCATCTGGAGTACTGTGTGCAGTTCTGGTCTCAATACTTGAGGAAGGATATACTGGCTTTGGAGGCAGTGCAGAGGAGGTTCACCAGGTTGGTTCCAGGGATGAAGGAGAGATTGAGTTGCCTGGGACTATACTCTCTGGAGTTCAGAAGAATGACAGGGGATCTTATAGAAGCATACAAAATTTTGAAAGGGAGAGGTAAGATAGAAGTAGTTAAGTTGTTTCCATTGGTAGGTGAGACTAGAACCAGAGGACATTGCCTCAAGATTCAGGGGAGAAGATTTAAGACGGAGATGAGGAGAAACTGTTTTTCCCAGAGAGTGGTGAATCTGTGGAATTCTCTGCCCGGGAAAGCACTTGAGGCCTCCTCACTAAATATATTTAAGAAACAGTTTGATAGGTTTTTACATAGTAAGGGAATTAAGGGTTATGGGAAAAAGGCAGGTAGATGGAGCTAAGATTACGGACAGATCAGCCATGATCTTATTGAACGGCGGGGCAGACTCAATGGGCCGTATGGCCTACTCCTGCTCCTGTTTCTTATGTTCTTATTCTTATGTAAATAATGCCAGTCAGCTAAATTTACACAATTTTTGACCCCAAGTTGAAGATTCCAATCCCACTCAATTTTCATTCAGCTGCAATAGCACTACAGGAAGTATGAGAAGACGCTCTTTTGTTTGATACAAGAGATCTTATACCACTACTTTAAAAAAAAATTATTTCCCCCCCCCACCCCATAACCTTCACTAATATTCATCCTTTAACCCAGGATATTTGGACATTAAAACTACGCTGTACTCAAATTGGTTCTATGCTTCCTGCAAAAACAACTACTACTTAATTCCAGTTGGGCTCTTTGGGCCATATTCAAAATGCAAAGTGTGCAAATAAATAGCACTTTTTCTTTCCTTTTTCATTGCCATGGTAAATGGCAGATCTATTTAAGCTTAAGCAGACAAGACAGTAATCCTGTGATGCTACATAAAGTGTGAAATGTTTTCAAAACTACATAATGGAACCTGAACCCATAAAATTCTGAAACTTTTAATGACCTTTTGAATAGCTGACAATTGAACCTGTTTCTGAAGATTGAACAAGTTATCATATTAATCAGTAATGCAAATTTAGAATATAGTTATTCTTCCTTTTTTGTCTAGCATTTTTAGTAATCAAATAAAATACATAATTACTTCTAACATTTTAAAAAGGCAGAACACAAATAAGGTTAATGTTCATCTGCCTTCAGATGAAATTCATATTCCACATGTACATGGACAATGCGAAATTGAAGAGAGAATTCCACATTAACTGAATGATTGTCCATCACTTTGCAGCATGGACTGGAGAAACTAAAAGGCAAGAGGTTAAAAGCACCCAAACAATGCTGCAGGGCGCCCTACTAATAATTATTGAAGCTATGTACAGTCACAAGCAATTATGTCTACAGCTCTACTCCCTCTGAAACTTTTCTTTCATCAAGTGACATTGTCTGCTTTTTCACATTATAAATTATTGAACAGTAATCAAAAGCTAAGTATTTTATCTGAGATGAAAGGAGGAAATAAATGTCACAAGCAACATACCTCTGAAGATAAGAGTTAAAATTAAATTGCTTTTTCTCTTCTCCACTAAGTTGCTTCTACTCATGACTACCTCGAATAAAAACACAATATGTTGCAAACATTCCGCATATCCGGAAGCATCTCTGGAAGCATCCATAGAAAGTAAAACTATTGTTTCAGGTCCAGGATCCTTCATCGAAACTGCCTTTCTACAGACTGCAGATTTGATGAGTGTTTCCAGAATTTTCTATTTTTATTTCATATTTATAGAATCTACAGTTCTTTTTGATTTTCATCAACTAATACATAACTAGACAATCTTCCACTCTCTAAGTTTTGTAAACTTGAGTGGCATCCAGAAGGCTGTTGTAACAAAACATTTACCATCATGTTTTTATCTAATGTGCTAGCTAAGCAACACCTTAACAGAGAACCAGTGAGAGTCAGCAAAGCCTGGGTAATATGCTTCTTATTCTAGATTTCTAAACCCACCACAACTTTGCCTTTCCCAATCTATGCAAACACCTTCAGCCCTAAACATTGAGGTATTCACACTTCCTCTAACCCTGATCTAGAAAATCATTACATTCAGGTCTTCCAGTACTGGTGGCTACACTTTCAGGCACCAAGGGCCACTCAGCAATTTTTTTAAAACCATCCCATTTCCATAACTGTTTCCTGGTGTTTTTATCTTCACTGGAAATCAAAGTGTAAAGAGAGCAGGGTGTGAAATGGGATTGAAACCAAAGATTTGATCAGCCTCCCTTACTGAATGAAACACTATGATTGAAGGGCCATAACGTTCACTTTGACTGTACATGTCATGTCTGCAGCTTTTAGTGTCCTTATATCTTCATACAGAATAATGTCAAATTCTGATGATGACAATGCTCTTGTGAAGTGTGTTTACTTGTTGTCTTACATTAAAAGGGTACCATAGCAAGTTGGTATTGAGACACGGAGATGACTTTTGAACTCTACTCCTTAACCCCAGCCCAAAATTAAGGCGAGAGAAAACTCCAGGATGAATGTAACTGTTACATTATGTTCAACTCAATTTATTTAATGGAGATATTTCAGCATTCAGATAGTGACAGAGCACTGCACACTTCAAGTTAATGATCCATTAGAACCAGCAATGGAAATCGCCCACAATGCTGAAAAATATCAACATTCATCACCTGGAGTTTATGAAATTACATTGCATTCTAACTGAATTTATCATTAAGGGTGGTTTTAATTAAATGTGCGAATTTAAAGTTGTCTTATAATACAAACTTTTGTAAGTGATAAGATATTGTTAAAATCAAATTAATTCACTGTAGCATAATGTGCATTTGTACTAGGACAAATATTGGAATTGGTGCAGTTTAAATATGCAGGTTTAGTGCAATAATGGTTCACTAAATAGATTTCTGGATGAGGTGTTTATTGCATGAAAAGTGATAAGTGTAGATAAACTGCACTGAATTTTAAAAATTTGAAGTAGTATATCATTAAGACAAGGTTCTGAGAGAGACTGGACAAAGCAGTCATCACTGGTATTTGGGCAGTTTCAGGCAAGGGATCAGCTATTTCAAAAAGAAGTCAAATTTTCCTTTGTGCAAAGGGTTCTAAACCTTTGGAAGGCTGTGAACGCAGGGAAATGAAAAAGTCATAGTACTGCTATAACAATGGTAGTACAGGCGGCTCCTTGACACCTATAGCTCATTCATATTTCGAAGTCTTTAGAACTTCAATTCACTATTAACTTACAAATGCAAAGCCACTTTCAAATACTCAGCTTAGTTTTGTGAAACTTATATGCACATATAGGATGTATACAGTGATTAATTAGCTTTGTAAAGAATAGATTTTTCTATCTCAGCAGTACCAAATAAATTAACAACTGTCAAATAATGGAATAACTACCCGATAACGCACAATATCTCTATGACAACTTCATTTTTTTTTCATAAATTTTCTCACGGCCACTCCCATGCAAACAAAATGGATCCAAATGAATGCAGATTCGCCGTTGATAGGGCGGGTCCTTCAATATCATTTGAGATTTGTCTCCAACTTTAAAAATCAGTAAAGTCATGATGCTTTATAAAGCAGTTGAGGCACGCCAGATGTGGGTATCAAAAACGTTTTATACTGACAATAAGGATTTCTCCCAGTACAAAGGGTTTAAACAGCTCACCAAAGAAATTCCAATGGAAATTAACCGGCTCATTCCCCACAGCTGAGGTGTCAGTGCGGGGCCTCAGGCTCGGCACCAGCTACAAGGAACACGGCCACTCACCCTAACATTTTACAGCATTTCACCGGGATCTGCCAGTTGCCAGAAACTGGGCCAGGCGTCCTTCAGACCCCGCCGCTCTTCACTCATCCAACCCTTAATGATGGGCGTCAGTCACCGCCGACGTAGCCCTGCGCCATTGAAAAGAACCCAGAGGCTCACGGGATCGCTCTGCTCTTCCAGCCAGGAGGACCACGGCCCTTGGTGCAAACGACTGACAGCCGGCAGCACGCATGCCCAGAGGCGCGGCCTGGCGATCAATCTTCAACTCTGTCAGCAATTTATCTCTCCTGAGAATTATCAAAATGCAAACGAAATGCGTCAGCTTTTAGTTCCCTATTGACAGAGGCAAATGTTCAGGATCTGAATTTTCTATAAATGGAAATCTGAAATTCTGAGACATCCCATAACTGAAATTGTGAGGAGAAATTGCACGGAATAAGTCCTAACTCATTTGAATATAAAATGAAATGCAAGGGTTTATATTAAGAGTTGATTGATGACCTAAAGAAGGGAAGATGGATGTAACCAATCCTCATTAACAGAGTTGCTGTAGAGATGGTGGCAGCTTCAAGTTCCTTTGCATTTGTATTACACCAGCAGTCTCACTTGATCCCTCCATACTGATGTGGTGATCAGTAAGTGCATCAGTGTAGGCACCTTCTTAGGTTTCTGAGAAGATTCAGAATGTCCGCGAGGATTCTCTCAAACATTTCCAGGTGAGCTATAGAAAGTGTCCTGGCTTGGTTCTAGTCTGACAAGACTGTCACAAAGTGTTAAACACTGCCCAGTCCATCACAGGCTCATGAATTCCTTCCAACACACCTTCTTAACCACCCTGTAAACTTGATCAGCAACTTTGAAAGATCTATGTACATGAAACCCCAGAGCCCTCTGCTCCTCCATACTGCTAAGAATCCTGCAGTAAACCTTGTACATGGTCTTCAAGTTTGACCTTCTAAAGTGCATCACTTCACACATGTCCTGATTGAACTCCATCTGCCACTTCTCAGCCCAGTCCTGCATCCTGTTAATGTCCTGCTGTAACCTACAACAACATTCCACATTATCCACAACACCACCAACCTTCACGTCATCTGCAAACTTAATAATCCACCCCTCCACTTCTTCATCCAAGTTGTTTATAAAACATCACAATGAGCAGGGGTTCCAGAGCAGATCCTTGCGGAGCACCACCAGCTATGAACCTCCAGGCAGAATATACTCCATCTATTACCACCCTTCGCCTACTGTGATCAAGCCAATTTTGAATCTATGTAGCTAGGCTCCTGACTTTATGAATGAGCATACCACAAGGAACCTTGTCAAATATCTTAGTGAACCACATCCACCGCTCTGCCTTCATTAAGTAGTTTTGGCACTTCCTCGTAAAAGTCAATAAGCATGTGAGATACGACCTGCCCCTCAGAATACCATGCTGACTATCTCTAATCAGACTATGCTTCTACAAATGCTTACAAATCTCGTTTCTAAGAATTTTCTCCAGTAGCTTGCCCACCACTGATGTAAGATGCACTGGTCTATAATTCCTAGGGTTACCCTTATTACCTTTTTTTAAACAAAGGAATAACATTTGCCATCCTCCAATCTTCTGGAGTTATATTGCAGATATGAATTCAACCAAGAGCCAGTTTTCAGTTGTTAATGTAAATTGCAAGTGGAAATCAATTTGTTGTTAAAAGGACAGCTTTGTAAACATGACTGCCTTCAGTGCGTAGGCTGCGAGTAAACAGCAGGAGGCTGGCTGTTCAAGAGATATGGCTTGCGAAGTGATGTGACCAAGAGACTTTCTCATATACTTCACCCAAATGTAAGACAATGAGATTAACGGGTCTATAACAAATCAGGCAACAATGGCTAAGTTATATGCACCATTGTGAATGAGCTCATGAAAGCTTGAAGATCGTACTGATTTAGTTACAGGTAGATTGATATATTTTATCAATCAACAGTAGTGTTGCAACGAACGAATGAAGCGAACGCAAGTGCAGGACACAGGCACGGAGATTGAGTTCGGATGTTTACGCAGACGTGAACGTTGAACAGCAAACAGGAGGGATTTGGACACGGAGCCTTGACACAGAGAGATGGAGTTTCATAGGTAAACCTTGAAACTGGAGCAAAACTTAGAACATATGGTCCTAAGCAGCTGGGAAATGTTAATTACCACACCAGCAAGACCAACGATCTGACGACTAGTGGTTGTAACGCTGGGGTTCTTATGCTGCAGGTCTTGATGGAAACCACATGTGTCGTCATCAAAGAGAATTAGAAGCAAATGGGAATTTAACGGTCGGAACCGTGGCACAATCAAAGGAAATTAGGAGAAAGATAGGGAATTAATGATCGGGACCGTGACAGAACCCCCTCCCCCCTCAACGGGAGCCTCCAGGTGAACCACCAGGCTTGTCCGGATTGTGTCGACGGAAATCACGGATGAGGGAAAGGTCCAGGATGAAGGAGTGGGTAATCTAGGTGCGTTCCTCTGGGCCGTATACCTCCCAATCGACCAGGTACTGGAGACCCTGTCTCGGCGGTGCACATCCAGTATTCTCCGGATGGTGTATGCTGGGTAGTCGTCAATGATCCCGGTGGGTGGAGGGGGTTCAGCAGGAGGGCACAAGAGGCTGACAGATACAGGTTTCAATTGGGAGACGTGGAACGTGGGATGAATGTGCATGGATCCGGGCAGTTTGAGTCTGATCACCGAGGTGTTGATGACACTCTCAATCTCGAATGGTCCAGGTAGCGAGGAGCGAATTTCTTGGGTTCATTCTTGAGGGGGATGTCTTTTGAAGAGAGCCAAACCTTCTGCCCATGCTGATAATTTGGTGCAGGAATTTGATGGCGATCGGCAATCCTCCGGTTGCAGTCAGCTGAGCGGAGCAGAGCCGCGCATGCATTCTTCCTGACCTTGCGGCACTGACGGAGATGGGTCTGAACAGAAGGCACAGCAATGTCGTCTTCATGTGCAGGAAACAGAGGGGGTTGGTAACTGAGGGAGCATTCGAAGGGAGACAATCCAGTGGTGACCAGGGAGTTGTGGGCATACTCGACTCAAACGGGATGGGTGCTCCAGGATGATGGGTTGTTGGCGGTTATGCAGCACAGTGCTGCTTCAGAATCCTGGTTTGCTTGTTCTGTTTGACCATTAGTCTGCGGATGGAAGCCGGAAGACAGGTTTACTGAGGCTCTGAGGGCTTGAAAAAAGGATCTTCAGACTTGAGAGATGAATTGGGGACCCTGGTCAGAAATAATGTCAGAGGGAATACCATGAAGGTGGAAGACATGATGAACAAGGAGGTCGGCTGTCTCACGGGCTGTAGGGAGTCTGGGAAGGGCTACGAAGTGCACAGCTTTGGGGAAGCGATCCACCACGGTGAGTACGGCTGTGTTCCCACGTGAAGGGGGTAGTCTAGTCACGGAATCCAGCACAATGTGAGACCGGGACGGCTAGAGACAGGTAGGGGTCGAAGCAGCCCAGCAGGTGGTCGGTGAGAGGCTTTTCCACAGAACAGGCTGAGACGAAGGAACGGATGTCCGCGTCCATGGAGGGCTACCAGAGGTGCCTCTTCAGAAGGGACAGAGTTCGATCGATTCCGGGATGGCAGGCGAAATGAGAAGTATGTCCCAACTGGAGAACCTGAGATGGAACCGAGTCAGGCACGAAGAGATGATTGGAGGTCCGTTGCCTGGGTCAGGTTGAGTCCGTTGGGCCTCTTTGACTATGGATTCGATCTCCCAGGTGAGGGTAGCCACTACACAGGATGGTGGAAGGGTGGTCTTGGGGTTGGGAAGGCCCTCCTCGGAGACATATTGACGGGAGAGAGTATCGGACTTCCCGTTCTTGGAACCAGGACGATAGGAGAGTGTGAATCTGAAACGGCCAAAAAATAATGCCCAACGGGCTTGGCGGGAATTCAGTCATTTCGTGGTTTGGATGTATGCAAGATTCTTGTGATCTGTCCAGACGATGAATGGATGTTCATCTCCCTCCAACCAGTGACTCCACTCCTCCAAAGCGAGTTTGACAGTCAGTAACTTCCAGTTCCCTACGTTGTAGTTCCGTTCGGCGGAGGATTGCTGGTGAGAAAAGAAGGCGCAGGGATGGAGTTTCTGGTCTGCGCCGGAGCGTTGGGAGAGGACCGCTCCCACCCCAGAGTCGGAGGCGTTGACTTCCATAATGAATTGGTGAGAGGGGTCAGGTTGGACCAGGATGGGAGCGGAGGTGAAACGCCTCTTCAGCTCCGAGAAGGTTGAGTCCGCTTCAGGGTCCCAGTGAAAAGGGGTCATAGGAGAGGTGAGTCGAGTAAGGGGCACTGCCACCCAGCTGTAATCCCTGATGAAGCGACGATAGAAGTTTGCGAACCCCAGAAATCGCTGGAGTTGCTTGAATGTCGTGGGTTTTGGCCACTCTGCCACCTCCTGGATCTTTTTGCCCGCTCTCGATGATGTACCCTAAGAAACTGACAGAAGAGACATGAAACTCGCACTTCTCAGCCTTCACAAATAGTTTGTTCTCCCAAAGCCTCTGCAGAATCTGACGGACATGGTGGGTGTGTTCCTGAAGACTGTGGGAGAAGATTAAGATGTCGTCCAAATAAAAAATAATGAAGCAGTTAATAAAGTCCCTAGGGACATCGTTTATCAGGGCTTAGAGGACAGCGGGGGCATTGGTGAGACCGAATGGCATGACCAAGTATTCGAAGTGACTAAGAGGGGTGTTAAAAGCTGTTTTCCATTCATCTCCCTCCCTTATCCTGACCAGGTGGTAGGCACTTCGTAGGTCCAACTTAGAGAAGAAGGTGGCTCCGTGAAGGGGTTCGAAAGCAGAGTTGATAAGGGGCAGTGGATACTTTTTCTTTATGGTTATGCTATTCAGGCCCCGGTAGTCAATGCAGGGGCGCAGTGAGCCATCTTTCTTCCCCACAAAGAAGAAAGCTACACCTACAGGGGAAGGTGAGGGTCAGATAATGCCTGCCGCGAGAAAGTCATTTATGTAAGCCTCCATTGCTTCCCTTTCTGGTCGGGGCAGGTTATACAGCCGACTGGTGGGTAGAGGGGCTCCAGGGAGAAGGTCAATTGCACAATCATAAGGGTGGTGTGGAGGCAGGGAAAGAACCCGTTGTTTGCTAAACACTTCTCCCACATGGTGATACTCTGCTGGAACCTTGGATAAGTCGGGGGTTTCAGTAGCAGACGAGGTGGTGGTGACTTTCACAGGGGAAAAGGCCGATTGTAGACAGGTGGAGTGACAGAACGGACTTCAGCTGACTATCTTCCCGGTGGACCAGTCAATGTGGGGATTATGGCGGCTTAACCAGGAATACCCAAGAACTATAGGAGCTTGAGGAGAGGAAATTAGGTTAAATCGTACCTGTTCCCGATGGTTCCCGGAGAGAATAAGAGGCAGGTGTGGTGTGCAGTGTGTGACTCAGGCCAGGAGTCTACCATCCAGTGCCGGGCTTCCAGAGGGGTACTCAACGGCTCCCGAGGAATTCTGGCCTGGGAAGCTATGTTTTCATCCAAAAAGTTTCCGTCAGCGCCGGAGTCCACTGGAGCTGACAGAGGTAGGGACTGTTGGTTGTAACGTAAAGTAAATTGGATCTGCATCTGGGTTCGGGGGACGGAAGGGAATGTCGTCTGGCTCACCGGGGCCCCCTTTTCATTGGTGAGCCTTCTCCTTTGGTCGAAGGGGAACAGGTAGCACAGAAGTGGCTGAACTGGCCGCAATAGAGACACTCCCCCGCTGTCAATCTCCGGAGTTGCTCTGTGGGAGAAAGACCGTTCCGTCCCAGCTGCATGGGTTCGCCTCCTGGGGTGGTGGAGACAGCTGGGCTGGGAGCTATTCTAGGAGCAGGGAGAAGAGAGGCTTGTGTTGGTGGGAGACGGTAATGAGTGCCGTTGAGTGGCCAAAGGTGGTGGATGACTAATTCTTTCCCTATGGTGGTCTCGAAGACGATTGTCCAATCTGGTGGCTAGGGAGATCAAGGAATTCAGGCTATCGGTGTAGTCTCTTGCCGCCGACTCGTCTTTCACCATGTCGCTGAGACCATTCCGAAATACACCTTGAAGTGCCTCATCGTTCCACCCCGAGTCAGCCGCTAATGTTCGGAACTCCACGGAATATTGGGCAACACTGTGTGAGCCCTGACAGGGAGTGAGTAGATACTTAGCGGCATCTTTACCACGGATGGGGTGTCAAAGATCTTTCTCATTTCCGCGATAAAGGTGGGGAAAGAAGAGCAGATATCCGGTTGGTTTTCCCAAACAGCTGTAGCCCACGCTAAGGCACTTCCCTACAACAGCCCCATGATATAAGCTATCATTGACATCTGTGGAGTATGTAGATGACTGCTGTTGGAACACCAAGGAGCATTGCAGAAGGAAGGCCCGGTACTTCCCCAAATCCCCAGCGTAGTGTTCTGGTTCTGGTACTTGCGGCTCTCTTGGTGGGGGTGTTGCTGACATGTAGGGGGTTGCCACTACAGGCTGTCTCGGCTGGTTAGACAGAGCTCCAGGAGTGGATGGGGTAAAATGAGTGGATACATGGTCCACCTGGCCACTGATCTTTATTACATTAGCAGACGGGGAATGGAGGTTCTCCATGACCTCCTGGAGAAGCTGATTGTGCAGACCCAGTAGGGAGCCCTGACTGGTGAGGGCTTGTTGCAGGGTATTCGTGTCCGCTGGGTCCATTGTGGCCAGATCGTTCTGTTGCAATGAGCAGATGAAGCGAACCCAAGTGCAGAACACAGGCACGGAGATTGATTTCGGATGCATACGCGGATGTGAATGTTGAACAGAAAACAGGAGGATTCTGGACACGAAGCCTTGACACAGAGAGATGGCGTTTCATAGGTAAACCTTGAAACTGGAGCAAAACTTAGAACACACGGTCCTAAGCGGCCGGGAAACATTAATTACACGATCGGGACTGTGACAAGTTGGAATATCTGTACAGTCATAGAATCAGTTCACACAACATTAATGTTGAGTTGTAGCGTGGAAACAGGCTCATGGATTTGGTGATTGAGACAGAAAACACTGAATACAAATAAGCATATGAATCATTTATTTACAAGCAGTAAAAGGTTTGATCAAACATCTAAGCTCCACCAAGTTATACAAACTATAAAACTAGATATTCAACAAATAGATACTTAGCGGCATCTTTACCACGGATGGGGTGTCAAAGATCTTTCTAAAAGATACTAAAAGTGCACATGGAGCATAATATAAGACACAGGAGCAGAATTAGGCCATTTGGCCCATTCAGTCTGCTCCACGATTCAATTATAGCTGATCCTTTTTTCCCCTCCTCAGCCCCTTCTCCAATCAAGCTCTAGCTTAAGTAAACCAAACAACCTACCCTCCACAGATGCCAGTGGTAGGTAATAAATTCCACAAATTAACCACCCTGTGGCTAAAGAAATTTCTCCGCATCTCTGTTTTAAAATGACACCCCTTTATTCTGAGGCTGTACCTTCTTTTTCTAGGCTCTGCAACCATGAGAAACATCCATTCCACATTTACACTGTCTAGGCCTTTCAACGTTTGAAAGATTTCAATGAGATTCCCCCTCATCCTTCTAAATTCCAGCGAGTACAGACCTAGAGCTATCAAATGTTCCTCATATTGATAACCCTTTCATTCCTGGAATCATCTTCGTGAACCTCCTCTGAACACTCTCCAATGCCAACATATCTTTTCTTAGATGAGGAGCTTAAAACTGTTCACAATACTCAAGGTGAGGCCTCACCAATGCCTTACATCCTCAGCATTACATCCCTGCTGTTGTATTCTGGACCTCTTGAAATGAATGATAACATTGCATTTGCCTTCCTTACCACCAGCTCTACCTGCAAGTTAATCTTTAGGTTGTTCTGCACAAAGATTCCCAAGTCCCTTTGCGTCTCAGATTTTTGGATTTTCTCCCCATTTCAAAAATAGTCTGCACATTTATTTCTACTACCATAGTGTGTGACCATGCATTTTCTAAAATTGTATTTCATTTGCCACTCTCTTGCCTATTCCCCTAATCTGTCTAAGTTTGCAGCCTACCTGTTTCCTCAACACTACCCACCCCTCTATCAATCTTCATATCATCTGAAAACCTGGCAACAAAGCCATCTATTCCATCATCTAAGTCATTGATATGCAGCATAAAAAGAAGTGGTCCCAACACCAGGAGCTGTAGAACACCTTTAGTCACTGGCAGTCAACCAGAAAAGGATCCTTTTATTCCCATTCGGTATCTTCTAGCAATCAGCGAATGCTCTAACCATGCCAGTAAGTTTCCTGTAATACCATGGGCTCAACTTGGTAAGCAGCCTCATGTGTGACACCTTGTCAAAGGCCTTCTGAAAGTCCAAATATACAACATCCACTGCATCACTGTTATCTATCCAACTTATAATCTCCTCAAAGAATTCCAACAGGTTTGTCAGACAGGATTTTCCCTGAAGGAGACCATACTGACTTTGTTCTATCTTGTCATGTGTCACCAAGTACTCCATCACTTCGTCCTTAACAATTGACTCTAACATCTTCCCAACCACTGAGGTCAGGCTAACTGGTCCATAATTTCCTTTCTGCTGCCTTCTTCCTTTCTTCAAGAGTGGAGTGACATTTGCAATGTTCCAGTCCTCTGGCACCATGCCAGAGTCTAATGATTTTTGAAAGTTCATTACTAATGCCTCCACATTCTCTACCGCTACCTCTTTCAGAACCTAGGATGCAGTTCACCTGGTCCGGGTGACTAATGTACGCTTTGGTCTTTCAGCTTTTAGAGCACCTTGTAGTAGTAACTGCATTCACTTCTCCTTCACACCCTTCAACATCTGGAACACTGTTAGTGTCTTCCACAGTGAAGACTGATGCAAAATCATCATTTAGCTCATCTGCCATCTCCTTGTCCCCCGTTAGTATTTCTCTGACCTCATTTCTAGCAGTCCTATATCCACTCTCATCTCTCTTTTATTTTTCACATATTTGAAAATGTTTTTACTATTCACTTTGATATTGTTTGCTAGCTTGCTTTCATTTTTCATCTTTTCCCTCCTAGTGATTCTTTTAGTTGCTCTCTGTCGGGTTTTAAAAGCTTCCCAATCATCTCTCTTCCCGCCAATTTTTGCTTTGCTGTATACCATCTCTTTTGCTTTTGCATTTGCTTTGACTTCCCTTGTCAGCCACAGTTGTACTATTTTGCCATTTGAGTATTTCTTTGTTTTCGGAATATATCTATTTTGTACCTTCCTCATTTTCCGCAAAAATTCACACCATTGCTGCTCTGCTGTTAGCCATGTCAACATCTTCCAGTTAACTTTGGCCAACTCCTCTCTCATAGCACTGTAATTTCTTTTACTCCTCTGAAATACTGCTACGTCAGACTTTACTTTCCCCCTATCAAATTTCAAGTTGAACTCAATCATATTGTGAACACTGTCTCCTAAGGTTTCTTTTACCTTAAGCTCCCTCATCACCTCTGGTTCATTACAAGACACCCAATCCAGTATAACTGATCTCCTAGTAGGCTTAACGGCAGACTGCTCTAAAAAGCCATTTCATAGGCATTCAACAAACTCACTCTCTTGAGATCCATTTCTAACCTCATTTTCCCAATGGACATGCATGTTGAAATTTCCCATGACTTTCATAACATTGCCCTTTTAACATGCCTTTTCTATTTCCTGTTGTAATCTGTGGTCCATATCCCAGCTACTGTTGGGAGGCCTGTATATAATTGCCACCAGTTTCCTTCCCAATGTTTCTGTGAAGTATGCCCTGCAGACAAAAGGATAGAAAGAGAGCAAGTCTCCCACACATGCTATTTTATAACCCTCCCCCCCCAAGGCGCCTGGAACTAGAAGTTGCTATTGTGGCTCACAAGGCAATCAATGGGAAGAGCTGCTAAAGTTTGTAAACGGACCAATGAATGTTCGACATGGCAGCGGCTTTCGACTGGCAAATAAGTCACATTCCCACACGATGAAGATGTCTGGAATCTCTGTCTTCAGGAGATTTTAGATCATCCATGTGAATTACTTCGTCCCAGCAAAGGCGTCACCCATTGCAGGTATATAACTCAAAGGAAGTAATGTCAGTCTCAAAATTTTGAAGTAAACAATGTCATTGTAACAATTGAAACTTTATTGCATCACTTGCTATTAGCTTTGATCTTAAGAGTATAAAATCTTATGTCATTTGAGTTTTTCGGTCTCCACTGAGATGGTTTCCAGGAGAATGCTTGTATGTCGTCATTTTCAATGTCTGTTGAGTGACTGAGATCTCAGGTATGACTGTGGATGCCGGTGACACTGGCAAATGCAGCATTTCAGCCCTTTCAGAATATTCTTGATGTGTCAATTGCATGAATCACAAATCTGTTGGATCAAAGTACTCCATGGGGCAGTTAGAAAATTCAGCGAGTACAACAGAGGGGCAGCAACTGCTGAGCTTCTACTTCCCAATTCCAACAGTCTGGGTTCAATCCTAGTTTCTGGTGCTGTCTGTGTGGAGAATGCAAGTTCTCCCTGTGACTGTCTGGGTCTCCTCTGGATGTGAGAGGTTCCTCCCACATCCCAAAGATGTACAGTTTGGTAGACTAATTGTCTGTTATAAATCCACTCCCCCCCATGTGCAGAATCTTGTGGGGGTGAACCTTGTTAAAATGGGTTAGCATAGGATCAGTGTGAAAATGGATACTCAATGGCCAGTGTGGATTTGATGGACATAAGGCCAATATCTCTCTATGACTCTATTGGCTGGTGCTTTTCATTACACACGTTATTTTGGAGGTAGATGTCACAGGCAATGTAGAACACATACATGTATAATGTTATATGGCATATTGTGATGACACAGTGCTAATGGAAGTGAATGTTTACAGTGATGGGCATTGTGTCCACAAAGCAGGCAATATTTATTTTGAACTGCAATGAGCATTTTGAATATTGTTGAGGCTCCACTAACCTATACATTCTGTTACATTCCTAATATACCTTTAGATGGTGAAAAGAAGGGAGTAACACCCCCAAAATACTTGTTTTTTTTCTTGATCTTACAGTCAGAGTAGTTATGTGACTAGGCCAATAAATCAGTGATGCATTGTGATAGAATTGGCAATAGCCCATGCAAGTTTGAAATAATGAAATAGCTTGATTGTTCTGATGAAAGGTCCTTGACCTGAAACATCAACTCCAATTCTTTCTCCCCAGATTCTGCTGAATGTTCATATTGAGCACATATACTGTAAATCACGAAATTTGTAGTGCTTGTAACAGAGAGACTTTAACCTACATGTAGATTAGACAAGTCAAATAATGGGGCAACAAGTAGAAAAAGAATTTATGACATGTGTACAGAAGATATTGAGAAACCAAACGGGAGAAAGATTATTTTAGATCTGGTACTATATAATCTTGTTGTAGAGATCTTACCTGAAGATTGACTATAATATGACAGAGTTTTACAGTGAATCTGGAAAAGATGTACACTTTAATTCAAAACCATTGTTTTCAATCTAAGGAGGAAACTAAAAAGTGTGAGAGTTGAATTGGCTGTGATTGGTTAAGAGCATTGAAGAATATTCCTGTAGACAGACAATGATAGGAATTCAAAAATATAACATATGATTGCAAAAAAAAAATCCTTTGAAGTACGTGATCCCAACTGGAAATGCGAGGCATCCATAGATGGCAGGAAGAATTGAACATAGTATTAAAGGAAGATAAGGCAGGTGCAGGAGCTCAGCTCAGCGTTAAACTTATTATCAACATGCGTGTTTGTTACTACATTCTACCTTGAGATTCCTTTTTTTTCAGTCATTTACAGGTAAAAAGAAATATAATAATATTTTATGAAAAACTATACATAAATAGACAAAGACTGACAAACAACTAATGTTCAAAAGAAGACAAACTGTGCAAAGAAAAATAGTACTGAGAACATAAGCTGTAGTGTTTTTGAAAATGAATCTGTAGGTCATTGAATCAATTTAGAGTAGTAATGAATGAAGTTATCCATGCTGCTTTGAGAGCCTGATGAATGTAGGGTATTAACTGTTCCTGAACCTGGTGATGTGGGACCTAAGACCTGTGTACTTATTGCCCAACGGTAGCAATGAGAAGAGGGCTTGGCCTGGATAGTGGGAGTCCTTGATGATGAATGGTGCTTTGTTGTGGCAGCGCTCCATGTAAGTGTACTCAATGGTGGTGTGGCCTATGGTGGATTGGGTTATCCATCACTTTTGGTAGTATTTTCCATTCTTGATATTGATGTTTACATACCAAAGGTTCAAAGTACATTTATTATCAAAGTATGTGTGCGGTATGCTACCCTGAGATTCGTATTCCCCACAGAAAACCATGGAGCAAAGAAAACTATGGAACCTGTTCAAAGAGAAACAGCAACTACCCTCCCCAACGCACAAAAAAAAGCCAAAAAACACAGAATATAAAAACACAAAATCGAAAAGAGTCAAGGCATGTTCAGTTCAGCTCAGTGTTCGTTAACTGCAAGGCGCCCAAATTCAAAGTCGCCCAAATTAGGAACATAAAAAAAGATTGACCAGAAAAAAGAAGCACAACATAACACGAACTATAGAGTTCAATCCATAAACTGCATTGATTAATCCTTGTCCAAGAACTCCAGCACCATCCTACGACAGAAATAAGGGAGGAAGAGAGAGAGAGGGACCATTCGAACACAGGGACCTCCCTTTGGGAGCAGTGAGTGAGAGGGAGAGAGATACCATCACACACAGGCACCTTCCTCTGGGAGCAGCAAGCAAGAGGCAGGTAGACAGTGCAGAACACCCCCTTGCCTTCTGCACTCGCCTTGATGATTTCAATCTTCCTCAGCACTTTAACTGGTGAGATTGGTGAGAAATGGAGTTGATCATGGGCTTGCACCCCATCTCCAGGCTTCTTGGCCTTCATTCAAAGCCCCCTGGAACACCCTTGGAGCCAGCAAAGCACCAGATCACACAATCAGTCCAATAACATAGCAACAACATGTAGTTCACAGGCTTCAACTGTAGCAGAACCACATTTGAAAGAAAAAGAAGACATAAAAGAAGTGAAAGATACACTCACAACACGCTGGAGGAACTCAGCAGGTTGGGCAGCATCCGTGGAAAAGATCGGTCGATGTTTCGGGCCCGAACCCTTCGTCAGGACTTCCGGCCGGAAACGTCGACCGATCTTTTCCACAGATGCTGCCGACCTGCTGAGTTCCTCTAGCGCGTTGTGAGTGTTGTTTTGACCCCAGCATCTGCAGATTATTTTGTGTAAAGAAGTGAAAGAAGTAGTTTCCCGAACTGTCTGGGGGGATGTTGACCCTGGTCTTGTTGTTCACTGGTGCCATCCTGTACCATGATGGATCTGATTAGGATACTCCTTACAATGCATCAATAGAAGTTTGTCAAAGTTTTTGGTGACATGCCGTATTTATGCAAACTTGTAAGAAAGTAGAGGGACTGACATGCCTTCTTTGTGATGACACTTATGTGCTGGTCCTAGGACAGATCCTCTGATATGTTAACACCAAGGAGTTTAAAGTTATTGACTCTCCCCACCTCTGAAACCCCTAATGAGGACTGGCTCATAGACCTTGGTCTTCTTCCTCCTGTAGTCAATAATCAGCTCCTTGGTCTTGCTGACATTGAGCGACAGGTTGTTGTTGTGGCAGCACTCAACCTGATTTTCAATCTTTCTCCTATATGTCACCACTCTTGACTTGGCCAATAACAGTTGTGAAGTCAACAAACTCAGATAAGGGACAATCATTAGTATAAAATGAATAGAGCAGAGGGCTAAGCACAGAGCCTTGTGGTGCATCCCCTGTGCTGATGGTGAGTGTGGAGGAGATATTATTGCCAATCCAAACTAACTGGCACCTGCCAGTGAGGAAATTGAGGGTCTAGCTGCACAGGGATGTACCGAGGCCCAGGTCTTGGAGTTTCGAGGAGATGATCGTGTTGAATGCTGAACTGTAGTCAGTGAAGAGGATCCTGAAGTAGACATCTCAGGTGTTCCAGAGCTGAGTGAAGAGCCAATGAAATGACATCTGAAGAGGCAGTAAAACAGAACTTAACAAAGGAGAACTGAGATACTAGAGTCATAGGGTAATGCAGTACAGATGCAACCCTACCAGTCCATGCCAGTCAAAGAGCCACTCAGCTTGCGCAAATTTCCTGCGTTCAGCCCATAATCTTCTAAATCCTGTCCATCCATGTACCTACTCAACTGCTTTTTAAATGATACTATTGTGTCTGTTACAACCACTTCCCCAGCTGCTCATTCCATACACTCACCATCCCCTGTGTGAAAAGGTACCCCTCAGGCTCCTTTTTAATCTTTCCCCTCTTACCATAAACTTACATCCCTAGATTTGGACTCCCTTATCCTGGGGGGAAAAACTATTACCTTTTCTATGCCTCTCATATTTTAAATACTTCTATGAGGTCACTCCTCATTCTCCTTTGTTCCAAGGAATAAAGAGCCAGTCTGGCCAACCTCTCACTGTAACTCTGGCCATCTGGTCCTGGAAACGTTCTCAAAGACCTTTTCTGCACTTCTTCCAGTTTAACCCCATCATTCCTATAACATGGTGACCAAAGCTGTAAATAGCAGTCGGAGTGCAGCCTCACCAATGAATTATATTAGAAATATTTTATATAGCTTTGTTGATAAAGCAATGGAGCATAGAGTATGAAAGTAAATTGTTGGGAAACAGAAACATGGGCTATAAGAGTTGCTATTATAGGTAAAGTGAAAACAATTAGTGAGCGAGGACAATGAGCCACTCACTGACTGAGACAGAAAAAGTTATAATGGGAAATAAGGAAATGGAAGAAGAATTACTTTTTGCTTGACTTCACTGAAGAAGTACCAAAAAAATCTGCTGGAATACTGGAGTATCAAAGGCCACAGAACAATGATGAACTGAAGGAAATTACTGTTGGATGAGTGATTGCATTGTTTAACATCCCCCTACATTCTAAAGATTACAGAATGATTCCTAAACACAAGAGATTCTGCAGATGCTGGAAATCCAGAGGAACACACACAAAATGCTGGAGGAATTCAGCAGGCCAGGCAGCATCTGTGGAGAGACCTTTTGGGCTGAGACTCTTCATCAGGACTGTAAAGGAAGGGGGAGAGGGGAAAATTTCCTGATGGGTTGTGATAGGAAAATATAAAGAACTGCAACACTGCAAAAGGATGAACAAGGCAGACAAAGGACTAACTTAACTTAAGGAAATTAATATTGCAGGAGCTGCAATTTGCTTTAGATTCAGCCTCATACTTTGGCAAGTCTCTTAATGTTCTTTCTGAACATGATGCGCTTTTCATTTGTTCAGATGGCACTGCCGATATATGGCGACGTTTTGCGGAGAGCTCGCAAAACTGCTAGCTATTCTACTAAATATATTTCTTCTGGACTATGATCACTGCAATCTGCAATCTGTAATTTCACTTTGGGTGATGTGTATTTGGACTTCAGGCGGGATTGAAACGGTGGGAACTGTGCCTGAAAGTGAAAAGTAAACTGATGTTTAAGCAATTTAAACTCCAAGTCAGATTAAAAGGTAAAGGCATTGAGGCCTGCCGAGGGTGGAGGATGAAATGGTGTTCAACTCACTTCTCAGTGTCAGCCAAGATTTCCCATCTGAATCAATCCCATCTGCCTGGGTTTGACCTGTCTCCCTCTCTTGTTGCTGCTATCATCACGTGGATGGTGCAGAAGTCTTGGTTCTACGCCATCAGATTCGGGAGTAGTTGCTGCCCTACAGCCATCAGGCTCCTGGACCGGCTTCACTCGTTTCAGTATTGAACTGACTCTGCAGGTGTGGCCCGCAGTCAAAAGGTTCCTTGGTCGGTTTCTCTTGCCTCAGTGCTGAACCGGCTCTGTGGCTGTGAACTTACTTTTGGGGACTCTGCAGTTCAGGGTTTGTGTGTTATTTGTTACTTTTTTATTGTTTGCATGATTTTTCTTCTTTTTGCGATTCCATTGTGTTTCTTGTTTTTGTGTAGCTGCCTGAAAGAAGATGAATCTCAAGGTTGTATATGGTGTACATACTTCGCTAGTGAAGTTACTTTGAACTTTGAACTTTACTGATAGAATACAGCAGTACATGATTGGACAACTTTGATGGCTTCTATTTTTACCCTCCAGTTTGTATCCGAGCATTCCCAGCAATGATTTCTCTACTCTGCCAGCACTGTTTCCTCTAAAGGCCCTCAGGGACACCTGCTGTTCACTATCCTCATCGACATGACCTTATCCATGGATGTGTGGTCTGATTTGGTAAATAAGGTAACTTGTAATTTGATTCCGTCACTGCCTCATTGTCACATTATAGTAATTGTCATTATCAAAGTCACATTATCAGAGGCCTCAATTTCTGCCATTGCTTCTGATTTTCTAACATGGGCTTTCTAACTAGTGAAGAGTCCTGTCTTATAGCCTTGGAACTGAACTTTAGCCCTCAAGAGAAATGAACTCCCAAGTAAAAGTAATTTCAGAAACAGAATCAGGTTTATTATCACGGGCATGTGTCGTGAAATTTGTTAACTTAGCAGCAGCAGTTCAATGCAATACATAATGTAGAAGGAAAAAAAACAGAATAAAATATTAATAATAATAAATAAATAACTCAATTACAATATAGAAACCATAGAAACCATAGAAAATCTACAGCACAGAAACAGGCCTTTTGGCCCTTCTTGGCTGTGCCGAACCATTTTCTGCCTAGTCCCACTGACCTGCACATGGACCATGTCCCTCCATGCACCTCCCATCCATGTATCTGTCCAATTTATTCTTAAATGTTAAAAAAGAACCCGCATTTACCACCTCGCCTGGCAGCTCATTCCATACTCCCACCACTCTCTGTGTGAAGAAGCCCTCCCTAATGTTCCCTTTAAACTTTTCCCCCGTCACCCTTAACCCATGTCCTCTGGTTTTTTTCTCCCCTTGCCTCAGTGGAAAAAACCTGCTTGCATTCATTCTATCTATACCCATCATAATTTTATATGCTTTATCAAATCTCCCCTCATTTTTCTATGCTCCAGGGAATAAAGTCCTAACCTATTCAACCTTTCTCTGTAACTGAGTTTCTCAAGTCCCAGCAACATCCTTGTAAACCTTCTCTGCACTCTTTCAACCTTATTTATATCCTTCCTGTAATTTGGTGACCAAAACCAAACGCAATACTCCAGATTCGGCCTCACCAATGCTTTATACAACCTCATCATAACATTCCAGCTCTTATACTCAACACTTTGATTAATAAAGACCAACGTACCAAAAGCTCTCTTTATGACCCTATCTACCTGTGACGCCACTTTTAGGGAATTTTGTATCTGTATTGCCAGATCCCTCTGTTCTACTGCACTCCTCAGTGCCTTACCATTTACCCTGTATGTTCTACCTTGGTTTGTCCTTCCAAAGTGCAATACCTCACACTTGTCTGTATTAAACTCCATCTACCATTTTTCAGCCCATTTTTCCAACTGGTCCAAGTCCCTCTGCAGGCTCTGAAAACCTTCCTCACTGTCCACTACACCTCCAATCTTTGTATCGTCAGCAAATTTGCTGATCCAATTTACCACATTATCATCCAGATCATTGATATAGATGACAAATAACAATGGACCCAGCACTGATCCCTGTGGCACACCACTAGTCACAGGCCTCCACTCTGAGAAGCAATTCTCTACTACCACTCTTTGGCTTCTTCCATTGAGCCAATGTCTAATCCAATTTACCACCTCTCCATGTATACCTAGCAACTGAATTTTCCTAACTAACCTCTCATGCGGGACCTTGTCAAAGGCCTTACTGAAGTCCATGTAGACAACATCCACTGCCTTCCCTTCATCCACTTTCCTGGTAACCTCCTCAAAAAACTCCAATAGATTGGTTAAACATGACCTACCACGCACAAAGCCATGTTGACTCTCCCTAATAAGTCCCTGTCTATCCAAATGCTTGTCGGTTCTGTCTCTTAGTACTCCCTCCAATAACTTACCCACTACAGACGTCAAACTTACCGGCCTATAATTTCCTGGATTACTTTTCGATCCTTTTTTAAACAACGGAACAACATGAGCCATTCTCCAATCCTCCGGCACCTCACCCGTAGACACTGTTATGTACCCCGTAACTGGGTTGCCAAACCAGCAGAAATGGATCACTCAGTTGGAGTCTGGATTACTGGAACTAAGAAAGTTTTATTAAAGAAATTAGCAACACAGTACTCTAATAGTAAGGATATAAATGCAACAGGTTAGCAAAGAATAAACACACATGTACACAGAACTAGGATAATAGGATCAATCAAGCTCTATCGTCGTCTAGGGGTAAATGACCAGTTTCAAAGTGACGCAAAGTTCAGTTCAATTGAGTTCAGTTCAGTTCACAGTAATCACTGTCGTGCCGGTGGACGGGGGGGGGGGGGGGGAAGGAGAGAGAGGGCGAAAGCGAATGAATATTCAAAACGGCTTCCACACAGACCTTCGATATTCCTCGCAGTCAGCTTTCGGGCGAGCCCTTTGTAATGTCTTCTGAGGTCACCGACTGTGACCCCTCCGTTTCAGATACGATCGTTCCTCAGCGGTGAACCCGGCACCCAGGCAAGGGCGGACACGCTCACCAGGTTCCCGCCGATCGTACCTTTCCACCCTGTGCGTCTCTGGCTTGGTCCCACGAACAGCCCTCCAGAAACTCCCACCGACTTGTGGGAGGCGCACCGCTTCCAGGGTCTCGTTACCTCGTGGTGTCGTGTGTGTCCTGCCTTAGCAAACCTGTCCCTTTTTATCCCCCTGCTGGGGTATCGCCTGTCCATCGCACTTCAAACAGTTCAGGGTTCAAAAAGGAGCCGATCTTGACAGTTCTCAGACCGGTGTCTCCTTCCGTTAAGCTCTCTCGTTCTTCATTAACATTTCCAAATGCTGCTTCATTGTCTTCCTTATCTCTCTTTCTCCTGAAGACAGGTGGCAGATCACTGCTGATCCCACTGGTGCCAGCACAGGACAGTTAACATCTTAGTCTATGTGTACTTTTTGTAACCCTCTTTCGTCACAACACCAATATTTTAAATATATCTGCGAGGGCCTCTGCAATTTCAACACTAGTCTCCTTCAAGGTCTGTGGGAATACCCTGTCAGGTCCTGGGGATTTATCCACTTTAATTTGCCTCAAGATAGCAAGCACCTCCTCCTTTTCAATCTGTACAGATTCCATGATCTCACTACTTGTTTCCCTTAATTCCATAGACTTCATGCCAGTTTCCTTAGTAAATACAGACGCAAAAACCCATTTAAGGTCTCCCCCATTTCTTTTGGTTCCGCACATAGCCGACCACTCTGATCTTCAAGAGGACCAATTTTATCCCTTACAATCCTTTTACTCTTAATATACATATATTAGATAGATTAAAAATTGTGCAAAAACAGAAATAATATACTGTATATTGAAAAAGTGAGGTAGTGTCCAAGGGTTTAATGTCCATTTAAGAATTGGATGGCAGTGGGGAAGAAGCTGTTCCTGAATCACTGAATGTGTGCCTTCAGGCTTCTGTACCTCCTACCTGATGGTAACAGTGAGAAAAGGGCATGCCCTGGGTGCTGGAGGTCGTTAATAATGGACGCTGCCTTTCTGAGACACTGCTCCTTGAAGATGTCCTGGGTACTCTGTAGGCTAGTACCCAAGATGGAGCTGACTAAATTTACAACCCTCTGCAGCTTCTTTCGGTCCTGTGCAGTAGCTCCCCCCTGCCCCCGCCCCCCATACCAGACAGTGATGCATCCTGTCTGAATGCTCTCCACGGTACATCTATAGAAGTTTTTCAGCGTATTTGTTGACATACCAAATCTCTTCAAACTCCCAATGAAGTATAGCTGCTGCCTTGCCTTCTTTATAACTGCATCAATATGTTGGGACTAGGTTAGATCTTCAGAGATCTTGACACCCAGGAACTTGAAACTGCTCACTCTCTCCACTTCTGATCCCTCTATAAGGATTGGTATGTGTCCCTTCGTCTGACCCTTCTGGAAGTCCACAATCAGCTCTTTTGTTTTACTGAAGTTGAGTGCCAGGTTGGTGCTGTGACACCACTCCACTATTTGGCATATCTCACTCCTGTATGCCCTCTTGTCACCATCTGAGATTCTACCAACAATGGTTGTATCATCAGCAAATTTATAGATGGTATTTGAGCTATGCCCAGCCACACAGGCATCGGTATATAGAGAGTAGAGCAGTGGGCTAAGCACACACCGAGGTACCCAGTGTTGATCGTCAGTGAGGAGGAGATGTTATCACCAATCCGCACAGATTGTGGTCTGGTTAGAAAGTCGGGGATCCAATTGCAGAGGAAGGTACAGAGGCCCAGGTTCTCCAACTTCTCAATCAGGATTGTGGGAATGATAGTATTAAATGCTGAGCTATAGCTGATGAACAGCATCCTGACATAGGTGTTGTCCTGGTGGTCTAAAGCCGTGTGAAGAACCATTGAGATTACATCTGCCATTGACCTATTGTGGTGACAGGCAAATTGCAATGGGTCCAGGTCCTTGCTGAGGCAGGAATTCAGTCTAGTCATGACCAACCTTTTAAAGCATTTCATCACTGTAGATGTGAGTGCTACCGGGTGATAGTCATTAAGGCAGCTCACATTATTCTTCTTCGACATTGGTATAATTGTTGCCTTTTTGAAGCAAGTGAGAACTTCCGCCTATAGCAGTGAGAGGTTGAAAATGTCCTAGAGTACTCCTGCCAGTTGGTTGGCACAGGTTTTCAGAGCCTTACCAGTAACTCCATCAGGTCCTTCTGCCTTGCAAGGATTCACTCTCTTTAAAAACAGCCTAACATCGGCCTCTGAGACAGAGATCACAGGGTCATCAGGTGCAGCAGGGATCTTCACAGCTGCAGTTATATTCTCCCTTTCAAACTGTGCATAGAAGGTGTTGAGTTCATCTGGTAGTGAAGCATCGCTGCCATTCATGCTATTGGGTTTTGGTTTCTAGGAAGTAATGTCTTGCAAACCCTGCCAGAGTTGTTGTACATCTGATGTCGCCTCCACCCTCATTCGAAATTTTCTCTTTGCCCTTGAAATAGCCCTCCACAAATCATACCTGGTTTTCTGATACAGGCCTGGGTCGCCAGACTTGAATGCCACAGATCTAGCCTTCAGCAGATGACATACCTCCTGGCTCATCCATGGTTTTGGTTTGGGAATGTACAGTAAGTCTTTGTAGGCACATGCTCATCCACACAGGTTTTAATGAAGTTGGTAACAGCTGCAGCATACTCATCCAGGTTCGAAGATGAATCCCTGAATACAGTCTAGTCCACCGATTCAAAGCAGTCCTCTAGGCACTCCTGCGCTTCCCTTGTACATACCTTCTTGGTCCTCACTACTGGTGCTGCAGTCTTCAGTCTCTGCCTATACTCAGGGAGTAGAAGTACAGCCAGGTGATCAGACTTCCCGAAGTGAGAGCATGGAATAGCCCGGTAGGCATTCTTGATGGTGGTGTAGCAATGGTCCAGTGTATTTTTTCCTCTAGTATTGTAAGTGATATGTTGATGGTAATTGCTTAGTGATTATTTTTCAGACTGACCTGGTTAAAATCTCCTAAAATGATGGTGAAAGCACGGTTTCATGCATGTTGATCCCATTGCTCAGATCATCTAAAGCCTGATTGATTGGCCTGAAGTGGAATGTGTACTGCTACCAAAATGACCCTGGAGAACTCTTGTGGTGGGTAAAAAGGATGGCACTTTAATTGCTAGATATTCCAGGTCTGGTGAGCAGAATTGAGACAGCACTGATATATTTGTGCACCAAAAAGAGTTGATCATGAGGCATACTCCTCCACCTCTGCTTTTGAGAGACTCTATAGATCTATCCTGACAGTGTATAGTAAGCCCATCGATCCGAATCGCTGCATCCAGTACGGAAGGAGTTAACCAGGATTCTGTGAAACAAAGGACACATTCGGTTCTAATGTCCTTCTGATTCAGCACCCTAGCTCTGAGATCATCGATTTTATTCACCAGAGACTGTACATTTGCCAGCAAGATAGTCAGTATTGGGAGTTTAAAGCCCTGCTTCCGTGGAATCCTACGTGGACTCTTCCATCCACAATCAGTGTTGTTTCCACCAGTTTTAGGCAGTGACAGTTAAATGCATTAAGATATCTTTGTTGACTGTACGGACCTTGGAAGAAGTTGTGCTTTTTAGCTGTATCAGGCTGAAACAAGAATATTTAATCATATCCATTGAGAATACTGCTGCTACTAATTTGTGGATAAAATAATATTTGAAACTGGGCAAATTTGCATTGCCCTCAGATTCAGCCATGTTATTTTAAAATGACTAGTTTACTTGACAACAACAAAGATCTACCTCTTTTATTCAAGGCTGGCTGGGAGTCAGTGCTGCCCATCATATATGAAATAGAAAGGCATGAAGGCAACGCTAATGAATTTCAGCCATTACAAAGTTAATTCCATTGTAGGCAGTATTTGAAGTGTTCATTTGGATAGATTTTTACAGGTCTTGACATCAACTGGGTTTCCTTTATAAAACAACCTGCCTGCATTCTGAAAGCATCTAAGCACATTGCAGTCATTGAAATACTCTTTGAATCACTGAGGCATGTTAAATTGCAGCAGATTTACATACTTCAGCAATGAGACAAACGATAAGGTATTCTGTATTTGTTGAATGTAGGATAAGAATGTTCAGAACATAAAGAACTCCCTGCTGTCTGTTACAGTAGCATTGCAATATCATCTGTTTTCACCTGAAGGGGCAGGCAAGTCCTTGATTTTGCATTTTATCTGAAAGAGCTCACTTTCAGCAGCACTCCCTCAGTCCAGGACTGATTTGACAGCATGTATTGTGTGCTCAGGTCAGTGGAGTAGGAGTTAAAACCACAGTTACTGGACTCTTTGTGTAAGTGCTGCCTGCTAACCACAGTACTGCTTTTAGATCACTCATCTAGCAAAAGAAACTTAAAGAAACTTCATGCCTTTTCATGATGATCCTTTAGCACCCAGGTTGCATCTGTGATTATTTGCTCAAGTGTCAAGTCTTCACAGTGAGGCTTGAATCTACAGCTTTCTCACTCAAAGTTGATTGCCATAGAGACCAGTTACACTTTACATGGCAGCTATTAAACAATAGATTAAATGTGATGCAACTTCATTTGCCCAAACTTTTTGCCAAATCAAGTAACCAGAAACTTCCACAAGGTGGCGATAAGTAACCACTGAAAAAAAAACAGCCTCTTCCCCAAGGCTCAGCAGTCTGGCCCTGAAAAGGTGGACTCCACAAAGCTGCTTTCATTTCTGCAGGATGAACCAGAAACAAAATCTCAGTACATGCAACTTCCTGTCCCCAAATCCATAGCTCCAAAGGGAAGAACCACACTTAATAAATCAGTGCATTGGAAAAGACCACACTATTTCAATGTGTTTACTTCATGGTGGGAAATTGAGTAAAGACCCTGGGGGCAGTGAGCTGGTCAGGTGAGACATACAAGTTTAATGTTCCTGGTCTTGGAATGGCTAAAATGTACATTTGTGGTTTTGCTTCTCCAGACAGTGCCAGTCCGGTGAAGTGTTCAACAGAGCTGAAGTCTCCTCAGAATAAGTGCGAGAGAGAGAGAGAATAAGTTACAGAGTACCAGGAAACAGAGAGAAAGAGAGAATTTGGGCTTGATGGGATTGCTCTGCGGAGAGCTACATTGATTAAATGGACCAAATGGCTTCCTGCTGTGTTGTAAGAAGCAATTCTAGTTTCACAAGCCAGATAATTATTAACAAAGGTTTCGTCTGTTACAGACGACTATGTTTTCTGTGTGATTGTATTTTAATGACATCTTATGTGTGCTTACTTTCTTATGTGCCTTGTGCTGTGTGTGACTGTTGGTGCTGTGTTTTGCACCTTGGCCCTGGAGTAACACTGTTTAATTTGCCTGTACTCATGTATGGTTGAATGACAATTATACTTGAACTTGAAGGTTTAGCTTGGGCAGTGATGCAGAGACATGCAGTGATTTGATGAGCTGCCTGTTTTGTATCCCACAGAGCCTCCTTTTCCATTGATCTTAATCTTGATTGTGAAGCTGCTCACCCAAAGTAAATACATTACCTTTGGAACAGAATAATTCAGTGCTGACAAGTGTAGATTTAAAAAAAACCTGAACTGTTCTTTATGTTGCTTCCGTGACTTTCATGAAGCAGGGATGTTTGCACATTAGGTTTTAGATATAAAAGGCACATTCAGGAATACCTTTATTCATTCTTCTTTGTGAAAATATTTCTTGGCTTTTGTTTTTCTTCTTTTTACATCCAATTCAACAATTCATCAGCACCCTGCCTTAATGCTACGTATCAGTTTCTATCTTTGAAGATCAAATTTACATAATGTAAAACCAGTTAGTGTTTGGACTAGCTAGGATCCGTGAAGACAATTATGTTTGCCAGAAAAGCCCATGTTGCCTCTGCGTATAATAAAAGCAGACAACTTAAACACAAGAAGATCAGCAGACACTGGAAATCCAAAGCAACGCACACAAAATGCTGGTGGAACTCAATAGGTCAGTCGGCATCTATGGAAGTGAGCAAACAGTCCATATTTCAGGCTGGGGCCTTTCTTCAGGACTAAAATGGAAGGGGGAAGATATCAGAATAAAAAGGTTGGAGGGAGGGTAAAGAGGCTATCTAGAAGTTGATAGGTGAAGCTAGGTGGGTAGGAAAGGTAAAGGGCTGAAGTTGACGGAATCTGATAGGAGAGGAGAGTGGACCACAGGAGAAAGGGGAGGAGAAGGGGTCCCAGGTGAGAAGAGGGAAAAGGCCAGAGTGGGCAGTAGAAGAAGGTGGAAGTGGGATGGTAAAAATCAATCACCGGAAGGAGAAATTGATATTCATGCCGTAAGGTAGGAGGCTGCCAAGACAGAATATAAGGTGTTGCTCCTCTCACTCTGAGGGTGGCCTTGTCTTGGCATAAGAGGAGGCCGTAGACCGACATGTTGGAACAGGGATGGGAAAGGGAATTAAAATGTTTGGCCACTGGGAAGTTTTGCCTTATAGATACCTTTTTTGATCTTTGTAGATCACCTTTGTGAAACTATAAAGCCAGATTAAGGCTAAAGATAACAACGATGTCTGGTACTATTAGAGAGCCAGACTAAAGCCAAGTAACTCCAACTTCATTAATCAACAACTCTGGCGTTGTTATATACTGTATCTGATGAGTTGCCATTAAGTCACAGATTTTGAATGTCTGCCTATAACCAATTGCTGAAACTGAAATACAAAAACCTTTTCATTGTTAATTTTCTGTCAGATAAAAGGCTAAAGATAATAGGGGTGGCAGGCATTATTATAAGTGATGGTAACGTGGGCCTTGCTGGCACATGTTACGACCTTCATGGGTCCTGTCTATTTCAAACTGTAAATATTTTAAAGACACACAAATTTGATTTTCATAAGATGTAATTGACATGCAGTATTGAGGGAGCTTGCTGCTGCCTTTCACGTGGATTTTGCTACTAGTAAGGTTGAGGTAAGGTGTTATGCAGCTTATGTTGCTTATTGCATTCTCCTTAGTCATAAATCCAAACATTTTCCTGATTTACACCTCGTTTCTACTCACATCTTCTGGGCCTTACTGTTATTCAGGTGCCCACCTCTTGTTCCAGTGATCCCGTCTCCAATAGACTGGAACTACCCATCTTCTCTTCTGGATTTTTATATTAAATCTTCAGAGCCTGGGTGCGACCAGCGAGCTCAGCATTTATTGTCTGTCCCCAGTGGTCCTTGAGAGGGTGGTGGTGCATTTTCTGCATTCCTGCTACACTGCTGTTGAGGAGCAAGTTTAAGATATTAAACCCAGCGATGAAGAAGTCTGGCTTAAGATGGCACTGGTGGAGCACAGCGGTGACTTGTTGGCTGCAGGAAAAACTATTAACTACTTTATTAACCACACTTTTTCTGGAAAACGATCGCTGCAATCAATAGCCTATAACTTCCTTATTGGAATCAAGTTTTTGAACCGTCTGTACCACCTGGCATTTTTGTGGTGTGAATTGAAGTCTTAAAGGTGGAGGTTGATTGTGGTGTGATGTGTACGGGCCAAGTTGAGATGGTGAGGCCTGGACCTGAGAGTGGGGAGCAAATCGGTGTTTGACTGCTGGAGTGGACTTGGAGGCAATTTGAAGCAGCAGAATCGAGGTGAGGCAGAGAGCAAGGAACAAGCTGGGTTTGACCAATTTGAACACGATGCAGAATCGAGGCAGGGCCCAGGTTCAAGAGCTGGAATGACTCATTATTTGGCTGATTTAAACACCGGGCCAGGTTGAAAAGGTCAGGGTATTGGAGACAGAGCCGAGATGTGGGCCAGTTTGCTCGCAAAGTTTACTCATGTCTGCACTGAACTGAGGCCGTAGCCTGTGACTGGCTTTGAAGCTGTGGTCTCAATTTTGAATTTCAGTCCTGAATGTTATTTGCTTACTTTTATTGTTTACAGAATTTGTTTTTTTTTCCCCTGCACAACGGTTGTTTTGATGGGCTTTTTAAAAATGGGTTCTATTGTTTCTTTGTTTTGAGGCTGCCTGTAAGGAGGTGGGTCTGAAGGTTGTATATAGTATATGTACTTTGATAATAAATGTACTTTGAACTTTAATATATTTCCAAGTCAGGATAGTATGTGACCTGGAGGGGAACCTGAAGCTGGTGGAGATCTTATATGTCTGTTCCCCTCATCCTTCTTCCATATTTCCTGATGACTTAGGAGGAGGCCACTCAGCCCATCAGTTACTGCTGAGTTACAGAGCAGCTCCATTCTGTCACTCATTTTGTCCCATTACTGATTCTTCTCACATTCTATCAGCTCCCCATCCCAGATTGTGCTCCCAACCAGAGCAGCAGGGGCAGCCTGCTGTGGCCAATGAGCCTACCAGTGTACACATATTTGGCCACCCGAATAAACCCATGTGATCACAGGGAGAGCATGCAAGCTCCACATAGACAGCACTGGAGCTCTGGATAACACCCAGTTCTCTGAAGCTGTGAGGCATCAGCTCACTCTGCACCACTCTGCTGCTCCTGGTGGTAGAGGTGATGTGTTCAAGACGTGCAGTGGAAAAACCTGAACAAAGAACTGCAGTGTAGCTTGTAGACTGCAGCCACCATTCATGGATGGTAGAGGCGAGGGTTGGTTGATGGCATGCCAAACAAGTGAGTTGCTTTGTCCTGGATGGCACTGGGGTTCGTGAGAGTTATTGGTGCTTCACTCATCTGGGCAGGTAGAGCAGACTCAGTCACACTGCTGATCTGTGCGCTGTAGGTGGTGGGAAGGCCTCGGAGTATCACGATGTGATTTGGATGTCACAGGTTTCAGCCTCTAACCTGTTGCAGTGGCCACAGCAAAGCTGGATGAAATTCTAAATGTCACTGGAGACACAACAGCCGCAGATGTGGGAATATGGTGCAAAACAGCTGACAAAGGAGACTCCTGATGAAAGATAGGGAACCTAACCGTCAACTGTGCACTTCCCTTCACATATGCTGCCTGACCTGCTGAGTTCCTCTAGCAGTTTGTTTGTTTTTGTAAATGTCACTCCCTGTCATGTATCCTAAGGTAGCAACATGGTTACAGCACAGAAAACTGCTGGAAGGTTACTTATAGTAACATTTACAGAATTCAACAAACTTGCAATTCTTTACCTTTTATTCTGACAGGTACATTCAATCTTTGTCCTCTCAGAATTTCATTTTTGAAGGCCTCCCACTTACCAAGTACATATTTGCCAGAAAACAGCCTGTCCCAATCCACACGCCCGATCCTTTATGTTACCATCAAAATTGGCTCCAACAGTCCTTCTTCCCCCCACTCATATGTTTTGTGTTTTATATACAGTATATGAATGCATGATGATGTCCTTATATTCTCCATCACATGATTTAGTTACATGTTAGAACACAGAGAATACCACGTGTGACCTGCATCACAAACTCCAGTCACTGAAACCCATCTCCACTGTTTAATCTGCCCAGTAATTAATTACTTAAAAGCTCTTGTGCTCGACTTATAAAATACTCTTATACTGTGAAAGGACTAGATGGAATAAAGTTTGTCAAATGTGTTCAGGGGAAAGTTTCCTTAATCAGTACATAGAAGTCCCAGCGAGGGAGTGTGCAGTACTTGCTCTGCTATTAGGGAATGAGACAGGGCAGGTGATAGACATTCGTGTAGGGAAACACTTTGCCTCTAGTAATCGTAATGCCATTAGTTTCAAGTAAATATGGAAAAAGATAGACAAGAGAAATTCTGCAGATGCTGGAAATCCAAGCAACACATACAAAATGCTGGAAGAACTCAGCAGGCCAGGCAACATCTATGGAAAAAAATACAGTCAACGTTTCGAACCGAGACCCTTCGGCAGGACTGGAGAAAAAAAATGATGAGTATATTTGAAGAGTGTGGAGGGGAGAGAGAAACACAAAGTGATAGGTGAAAGCAGGAGGGAAGGGATGAAGTAAAGAGCTGAGAGTTGATTGGTAAAAGAGATGTAGGTCTGGAGAAGGGGGAGTCTGATAGGAGAGGACAGAAGGCCATGGAAGAAAGGAAAGGGGAGAGGAGCACCAGAGCGAGGCAATGGGCAGGCAGGGAGATAAGGTGAGAGAGGGAAAAGAAGGATGGGGAATGGTGGAGTGAGGCATTACTGGAAGATTGAGAAATCGATGCCATCAGTCTGGAGGCTACCCAGATGGAATATAGGGTATTATTCCTCCAACCTGACTGGCCTCATCGTGACAGTAGAAGAGGCCATGGATGGACATATTGAAATGGAAATTGGTAGTGAGGGAGGAGGTGTAGGAGCAGGTGTAGCACTTGTTCTGCTTGCAAGGGTAAGTGCCAGGAGGGAGATCAGTGGGGAGGGATGAGTGGATAAGGGAGTCGCGTAGGGAGCGATCCCTGCAGAAGGCAGAAAGTGGGTGTGAGGGAAAGATGTGCTTGATGGTGGGATCCTGTTAGAGATGGCATAAATTCCAAAGAATTATATGCTGGATGTGGAGGCTGGGTGGGTGGTAGGTAAGAACAAGAGTAACCCTATCCCTGGTAGGGTGGCGGGAGGATGGAGTAAGAGCAGATGTGTGTGAAGTGGAAGAGATACGATTGAGGGCAGCGTTGATGGTGGAGGAAAGGAAGTCCCTTTCTTTGAAAAAGGAGGACATCTCCTTCATTCTAGACTGAAGAGCCTCATCCTGAGAGCAGATGTAGTGCACTGGAGGAATTGAGAAAAAGGGATGGCATTTAGAAGTATTTTGTTAAAATATTTATGACTAAGGAGGACATAGGCAAACAGTTCTTGATTAGGTGATGGCATGGCATCAGGTCTGGAAGGTCAGCTTGTTTGGCCCTCTCTGTCCAGATGACCAGACTCAAGACAATTTTCGACTTGATTTTGTTCCATTACAGAATTTATTTCAGTCAGAGCTAGTTGCACAAAAAAATCACTTGCCTCAGAAGCTGTTTGTTTCGAATTGTTCCTAGTGGAGATTTGCTTTAACAGTTCATCATGCAGCAGGGTTATGACAGAATACAAAGGCCATGTTAAGCTTCACTGCCTGGTAGCAATGGGTGGCCATGTAGTTCAAATTGCTTCCAAAGACATACCAACTTTTATTTCTCAGTGCCCCCAGACCTCTTACTTCAGCAGAGCCAAGGGTCCCAATTATTGATAAGAAGCAGAAGTCAGACCTGTTGGCCCCTTGGGCTTACTCCACCATTCTGGCTGATGTGATTGTGGTCTCAGCTCCATTCCACTGCTTATTCCCCATCATGCCTGTCACCCTGACTGAGTCCAGCTCTGCAGAATAAAGAGGCCCTGCTTGGAAATGTTTCAAAGTTGTGAGACTAGGAGAAGGATCACCTCAGGTGCCTCCCACTCTCCTACTCATCCACAAGGCCCTGCCCAAACTCCGCATCTCCCACTGTCCAAATCAAAGAGGCGGCTAGCTGGAGAGATGCAAATGGGGCCCTGACTATTTTAGCACAGTTAACCCAATTATATCGACTTTGCTATACAATAGGTTATGTGATGTGTGTGACTCACCTAGCTCCTCCTCCAACTCAGTGGCTGACAAGGCTTGGTTAATAAATACGCCACTTAAAACAAAATTATGAAGTTGAGCTGTGATTTAACCGTTCCTGATTGCCTATGATCCAAAGACCCATCCTCCCACATCAGCTCCGAGATATCTACAATGTTTTGATCAAATTTTAAGGAAAGTTAAGTCCTTTCCTTTTCAAAAACAGAACACAAGTCGATGCTAAAAATGTCAAGTGGTTTTGCTACATCAATTTAAAAGCTAATCCAACACAATTAAGGTCAGTTTTTATTGGCCGTGTAATACTCTGGAATTTTATGCTTTATTTTTCAAGTAAAATTTGGAGAAAACCATTGGAGATAAAACTGGATCCTGGGGACATTTGGAGCAACATTTAAATGAATGTGTTTCCTTCAGCAACATATTACCATACATGGGTATGGTAAGTTTATCCAAAAATAATAAACTTACCATACCCATGTCGCTTTCTAGATTCTAATCTGTACTTCTTTTGCCTTTCTTCTGTCTTGCATTATGTTCCATCCTGATCTTTATTTTAAATGTTTGTGCCCTCACACTACTTGCTTTTTTACTTCTGTTGATGTCTATTTATCAGTGGCTAACGCCCTGTAATCTCTGCCATTTTGAACTTTCCTGCTTCTGATTTCTTCAGACTTTTGATGTTCATGCCTTCCTTATTGTTTTTGCTCTTAGCCCAAAATTCAAGTACCCACTCTTCACCCAACCTATCAGCCAATAATTGTGACATGACCGTTTCAAACCCACTTTCAGTCTTGAAAAATGCCTCATTCATTGCCAATCCTCCTCACTTCTATTAGTTGTTGAGAAATTTAACCTTAAATTAATCTGGAATCTTCTTAAACCCATTGTCCCTGCTGGAGCCTAGGCTGCTAGCAGCAACTTGCCGGAGTCCTCTGTCCTAGGTCAGTCATTAGACGAAGAGCTTTTCTCTACCAGGAATGAGATGTTTGGAATTTCTGTTGCACTGCTTTTTTACAGAGTGAAGTTTCTAGCTCAATGCTCAACCCTCCTCTTTTCACAGCTGGGCTTTTGGGCTATCTATGGGTCAGGTAGCATCTGTGGAAGAAAAGGAACAGTCAATGTTTTGGGCCAATATCCTTCATTTGGACTGAAAGATATAGGGGAGATGGTCAGTATAAAGAGGTGAAGGGAAGAGCTAGGTAGTGATAGTGAGGAGGTGTAATAGACAAATGGAGGAGGGAAGAGTGGAAATTGTGACAAACCTTCCTTTAACCTACCTTAATGAAGCCTGATGCAGGGTCCCAACCCAGAGTATCAACCATCCCTCTGTCTTCACAGATGCTTCCTGACTGATTAAGTTCCTCAGGCAGTTTATTGTTGGTTCAGATTCTAGTATCTACAGTCTCTTATGCCTCCATGTTGTTGCTTTCATCCATTCTAGTACGACTATCAATCTGCAACCTGCGGTTAGGAAAATGAAATGGAAATGTTGACAGAATTCAGTACAGTTCAGTGGACTTTATTAGAGGTTTAGCTTTATTAGTTTGGAGAACAGACCGGGAGAAACCTCCTTCCCCTTCATTTAAAACTAACTTCTACCTGATTCCAACACTGGTGCTTTATTTTTCCCATGAACAGTGTTTGGAAGGTACTTACACAGGGAACAAAATGCCAGGAGATTCATTCATAACATAATTCCATTTTCCCCTTAGATGCTGCTCAGCCTGCTAAATTCCCCCAGCAGATTGTTTGTTAGTTTATACACTATTATTCCTTGACAGACCAGTGCAGTACTGAAGCTGTGCTGTACTGTCAGAATCACCAGCCATTGAAGGATGTTTCACACTCATCCTCTCAGTGGGACCCTTTGACATTATTTCACATTGGAAGTATAAAGTCCGAATACTGACCAAGTCCTGGAAATGAGATTTAATGGACATCATGGGCCTGATGGACGGAAGCTTCTGTTTCTATGCTGTATGACTCTGTAACTCTGGGAGTTCTCTGTGTCACATAGTCAATATCACAAAAATAGATTAGCAGGTCATTATCACGTTTTTCTTTGGGTGATCTAGATTTGGCACAAATTGCTTCTTTTTTCACGTCATTTGTAATTAGTTGCAATTTTCATTAGTTGTAGGAAATGTTTTATGGAGACCACCCTCAAGTTCCCCACTTTCTCGCCCATACCTATTGTAGTTCTCTAAGAACACAGCATGGAGACAAATTACCTCCCAGACATCTGTCTGTGTTGATCACAAAACAGATGTTCACAGTGAAAGAAAATGGAACCTGTTCTGACTTGCATTCTGATTCTCTGAATCTTTCTAATTTCTTATTCACTCCATGCTATGAATGTCGTATGTTTAAGGACTGAGACAAACATGAATCTTTTCAATATCTTATGGTCCATCTATTTAGCAAAGTATACCAGTTTGATAAAACTATCTCAGCTGTCTTTGAGAATATCACAATTTTCAGTCAATGATTAAAATAGGCTCAGTGTCATATGATAAATATCCTTCAAGAGATATGCTGATTGCCATGATCATATGCCTGTTGGGTATTTACCATATGTAACACCAAAATGATTATTTTCTGTCATTTCATCTTGTTATTTAAGTAATCTACAATCATGGAATGGAGATGTCGGTTACACCTTAGTGGCTGTACTTCCACCTCGAAAAGATTGTGCCTTCACATTTCATGCCAAAGATGGAGCACAAAATCTAATGCAGTAACAAGGGAAAGAAAGCTTTGGTGTTGGAGGTTCTCCTTTTCATCATGTGACAAATCAATGATTCATTCATCTTCTCCGATGGACAGAAAAGAGCATATTGCACTATTTTACAAAAAGAGCAGGGAGTGCTCCCCCCTGTGGTCTGGTGAAATGTAGACTTCAACCAACACTTACTCAGTCATTAGTAGATTACTGTTCACTCTGTGCAAGTCAGCCTTTAATAGCCTAGGTAGATGCGCTGAGTGGCTTTCTATCTTTCAAACAATGACAGCAGCAACATGTCAAAGGCTTTTCAGGGCATCCTGAGGTTGGGATGGCCCAAGACTTGCTGGCTTTATTCGTTATTTAAACGTTTATTCGAATATTGTAAATAATTCACTGCTATCTTTAAACCAAATGTACGTGGATGAAGAAGTGAGCCCAAGAATTCTTTCTCAGACCTGTAGCATTAAATATATTTTATAGTAGCAGTTGTAAACTGCTTTGGAAATTCATTTAGGGTTAGGATGACATCAGTTAACATATTACCTTTTGTATCTCAATGTTAACTTCCTGTAATCTGATACAACACACAAGTCCTTTGAAAATCAACATTTTGCAATTTCTTATCATAGAGAAAATATTTTGTCCTTCTTCTATTGCTGGATGAGAGGAATGGCTTGCTGTTGATGTGGCTGATAGCTCTGGTGTGCCTGAAGAGCATGCACAACATGGACAAATGAAATTCACACTACAGTACTATTCAATGTGTGTTACCACACACCATTGTGTTGATGCTGCTTCTGCCAGGCTACACCATGGGGAACGGCAATAGTTGGCAGAATGGATGTGGAGACATTAGCCGGCCAAGGTCAGTACCAAGATGGGTCAGCTTTTGTTTTTTTTATATACTACAAGGATAAAGAGAGTTGGGGAAGGAGGAAGCAATGGAGGAGAGGAAGTAGAGATGATGTTGAAAGGGAGAGAGGGCATATTTGACAATTCATTTTTTATCAGTGGTTTGTGACCATCTCACTTTCACCTGATGGTGACTCCAGCAAATATTATCCCAAATCCCCAGATAAAATTCCCACAGCTTACCTACCCTCTGTTGCTGATCGTATCACACTGTGGATTTGCTAATAGGGTGTGGAAAAATGCAAGAGTCCTTGTCCTGGTTCATCCCCAGCAGTTGTACTGTAAAAGACCTATAGGTTGTTCCCGGGGACATACATCAAGTTCCGCTGGAGGTCCTTTGGACTTTCGGAGGATACTTGTTGGTCGTCCAGCACCGCAAAAGTCTGTGCTGTAATGCTGCAGGTATATGTACTGAGGATACACTGAAGCTCACTGCAGACAATGCTAATGCTCAGCGGAGAAGGACCACAGAATACTGCAGGTTCCTTCCGCTACCACACGCAGAAGGGTGGGGAAGGCCCCTCAAACAATGGAAAGGGTACCACCTCAGGAAGTTAAGTGATGACAATGGTGCAATGTTTTGTTTGCAGTTTTTTCTCCCTTTAAGTTTTCACACTACATAATGTACTGACAAAAATGTAAAGTTTTTTTCCCTTTACTGTTTCTTCCTTTATATATATATGAATAAAGCCGATTCTGAGGAAAAAAAAATAAAAGGATGTACACAGGGAGTATTTCAGTGTTTTTAAAAAATCAAAATACACAGTATTGTACAAAGGTGTAAATAATCCCTCCCTTCCTCCTCCCACCCCCAACATCCTTTACTGCTTGCTGTCATGTGCCTATGTCTACACATCCACATTGCTGGCCTAGAGGTTGCTGGCTGCCTGATTGATGGCTACTGTCTCTCAGTAGAGGAGCTGGCAGATGGCCATCAAAAGTAATCTGCTAAGAAAATAGAATTTTTTTTTTTGATTTATAGAAAGTCAAAGCAATATTTTAAAGGCAAGTCATGACAAGACAACTCCGTCATGTGGAATGTTCCTTCCGTGCAAGGCAAGAAATCAGGGAATCTTCCAGTGTTGGGGTGAACACACGTGCAGGAAGTGTGTCAGGCTTTGGGTCTGACCCACTGCAAGTCTGGGTTTTGGAGCAGGAGCTAGGACAGGAGTTTCTGTAGGGCATCCATCAGGCTGTGATACTTGTGGATAGCATGCCTTTAGAGATAGTCACACCTCAAACTAAGTCAGCAGAGGTTGAAACTTAATGGATAGTGTTAAAAAAGAAGGCAGAGAGTGCAGGAGTCCCTAAAGTTATCCCCTCTCTTAAAGAAATATCGTGTACACTGAAGAGGCAATGGTTTCTCAGCAGACGCAGTAACAACCAAATACTTTGCATTATAGGTGACTTCACTGTACTGAAAGGGAGGAGAACAAGTGGGAGAGCCATGGTGAAAAGCAACTCAATTGCACAGGAACAAAGTGGAGTATCTGTGATTGCAAACCTGATTCCAGTTTGTCATGGAGTGGCTGCGGAACATTCTGGACGTTGAGGGTAAGGGTGAACAGCCTCGGGGTACATGTCAGTACCAATGAGATATTCTTAAGCTAAAGGGAAAAGGTTCTGCAAATTGAATATAGACAGTAATCTCAGGATTACTCCCTTTTTGCACAATAGCAGGAGCAGAATACAATGTGGGTGAGAAAAGGCATGGGTGAGGAATGGCGGGGAGAGCATGAGATATAAATTCCTGATGTTTTGCAAGGTGTTTTAGCAAAGCTGAGGCCTTGACAAGATGGTTAGATTGCACCTAGGCACAATTGAGGATGATATCTTTCATGGAGATGTTTGCTAGTGCTGTGAGGGAAGTGTTAAACTAATACGGCAAAGGGAGAGGCATCTGAGAGGGAGCCAGAGGAGAGGGAACAAAAGATAAAACTGAAACTCAGAAAAATAGAAAATAAAAGAGGAAGAGAGGGAAAAGAAGGGTGAGAAGCAAATCAGGCAAAATAAAGCGAACGGATGAGTAAAAAGTGGTAAAGGAACAACATTTAGAGCTACATATCTGAATGCACACAGCATCAGGAACAATGAACTAATGAAACAAACAGGGGTTAATCTGTCTTATCTGATAGCCAGTATGAAACCTGCTTATAGGAAGATCAAAGATGACAACTTGATATGTAGGATAGTTGACGTGGTAAAGGTTGACAGACAGGTGGAAAAATTTGGTGGGGTAGGTTTGGAGATAATGTAAAGTAAGTACAAATGTGAGAGTTGATTCAGGCTCAAAAGATCCATGGTCCTTTCCTCAAAAACAGAAAGGGAAAGAGAAAGAAGCTTGGGGTAGCGGCAGTGTGTAGGAAATGCTGCACCCCACCCATTCAAAACAGTAGACACAGAGTAGCAAATAGTACGTGAGTGTGTAAAAAGAGTAGCGCATTAGTCATTGGTGACAAATACTCCATTGTGTTCATCAAATTTGAAATGAGAGTCACAGGAATCAATTTGTGCAGCACATTCGGGATATTTGCTTCGAATTATGGAGCCAAATGAGGAAGCTATTTCAGATCTGGTAAATTGTAATGTGACAGGTCTAATAAATGATCTCAGAGTAAAAGATCTCATGGCAAATAATGGTTAAAGCATGATTGATTTAGACTTTCAGCTTGAGATTGTAAAATGTAGGCCTAAAATAAGGAAGATAATTACAATGCAATGAAGATAGAGCTGGCCCAAGTGGAATGGACAAATAGATTAGCAGTCAGAACAATAGACAAGCAGAGGTGGATGTTTATGGAGATAACTCTTGACTCCCAGCAAAAACATATTCCAGTCAGGAAGGAAGTTCTAATTGGGAAGGGGTGCAGTAAATGAATCAACCAAGTCTAACTAAAGAAATGAAGTAGGAATTAAATTGCAGAGATGAACAAAGTGAAAGTAAAGTGCCTGAAAATTGGGATACATTCAGAATCTGGCAAAGGAGAAGTAACAATAATCATAAAGAAAAAAAAAAAATAAACTGCAGAAAATAAACTATAAAAAATAAATAACAATACAAATTAGTGAAAATATAAGAACTGACAGTGTGATCATACTTTTTTGAGAACAGAAAAGTCCAAGAGAGCATAGGCTGATGATGGGGAAATAGTTATAGGAAACAAGAAAATGGCAGAGGATTAAATGCAAACTTCACTTCAGTCTTTACAGTAGAGGATATTACAGATATAATTGAAATACTAAAAAAAACTGGCAACCCACACAAAAGCTGGAGGAACTCAGCAGGCTAGGCATCATCTATGGAAAAAAGTAAACAGTCAACATTTCGGGTGGAAAGAGGGGAGCTGGGTCATGTAATATACTTGAATTTTGAAAAGCCAAGGTGTCATCTGAAAGGTTACTTGCAATACTTGAGGCCATGGCATCAGTGATAATATATCAGCAGCAATAGAAGAATAGCTAACCGGCAGGAAAAAGTGAATAGAGGTAAGGGAAATAAAAATAAAAACTGCAGGTGCTGGGAATCTGAATAAAAACAATAAATGCTGGAAACAGGCAGCATTTGTGGAAAGAGAAACAGAGTTAACATTTCAGGTCCAGGACACTGGCAGAATCAGATCTATTATCTAAGACTGAGGTACAGAAGAATATCTCCTCTTAAAGGGTTATGAGTCTTTTGAAACCTCGCCTGAGAAAAGCATGGGGGATGTATCCTAGAACACATTTGAAGCTGATGTGCGTATTAATCATTGAGGATATTAAGGGCTATAGGAGGAGGGGGGAAAGCGAATGAGGAAATTTATATCAACCGTGATTTTAGTAAATGGTAGACAAGTACAAGTAAGAAATACCCTACTCCAGTTCCAAAATCTAACACGAGATAAAGTGAAGTGTACAGACAGAACTTGATTTACTGGGCTGTACCCCACCTAGCAGTGTCATTGATGAAAGAATGGGTTTCTTAGAAAGCCCTAAGGCTGTGTATGAAGTGAAACACTTGGGCTGGGTGAAACAATAGCAGATCCACTTCCTCTGCAATTACAGGTTAGATTAAAGATTAACTTAATTTGTCACATTTTCATCAAAACATATATTGAACTGTATTGTTTGCATCAATGTCAAACAAAGTCTGAAATGTGCTGGGGGCATGTGCCATCGTGCTTCTGGTGCCAGCATAGCATGCCCCGATTTACTAACACTAACCTGTACGTCTTTGGAATGTGGAAGGAAACCGAAGCACCCAGAGGAAGTCCACCCGGTCATGGGGATAACGTACAAACATTGGCGGGAAATGAACCATGGTCTTACAGTTTGCACTGCAGAAGTTCACACTAACTGCTAAACTACCATGCCACCCATTTCAGTTCAAGCCACATAGTGCCCAGACATCAGTTTGCAGATCTAAATATACTTTGATTCAGGATTTTTAGGAATGACTTACAAATGAGTGCATAATACATTAGTCATTTACTTAACAAATTAGCTTTTATTCATTCTGTATGTTCACATAGTAAAGAAAATATTAGTCATCATTATCTGTCTTTGATAGTTTCACTCTTAGTTTTTTAACTCTCAATATCATCTACTATGTCAAGTGCAATGCCTTAGATTAGAATCTATTTTCAAATTTGTTGCTTTAATCTTTTTTCCATAAAACCTCACTGTTTGGCTAACTCAGCCCCAGGATAAGCATTGGGTATCTGAAGATGTTCAGCTTTCATTGATAATGGTGAAGGCTTGTGTTTTTTTACATTTTGCCTATATTTCTCTGATCATAGCTCTTTTGAACTTTTGTGTTCTTCTTATTGAGCTTGAAATCCACTGTTCTTCATGCCTGTATCCTACAACCTTATGTTATTGCAGGTAGGATCAATTTCCTGTGTCCTAAGTTGCATTCTTTCTTGGATGTCAAGTGATACCACCTTTGCATTCTTCACCTATTTCTGCCACTTGATCTATAGATGATGAAATATTTATCTTTCATATATTTATTGAAATTTGGTACCATTCTATTACATTTAGTAAATTTATTACATTTACAATAAATTTATTACATTTATTACATTTGGTGCATCCACCCACTCTGCATGATCCCACCAGTCTCTTCATCCATCTCATTTAGAATACAAATCCATGAAAACATGAGCCTTTATTCACTTTTTGTTAATCATACTAAAATGAAAGCTTTGCTAGCTTTCTGCACATTCCTAAATATCTATCTCTAATTTGTAACTGATAGAGCTCTCAATTCATAGCTTGCATCATTGCAACTATTCTGTACATAAATTATTCAATAATTTATTGAGCATCTTGAACTATTAAAATACTAACTTCATTTTAACAATTATTTTTGTTTCCTGGTATGTATCATCACCCAGAGGACCTATTATTCTATCAGCTGTCCTTGCAGTGTTTCTAAATTGGAATGCCTATAGATTAGTTAACTAGAAAAAAACACACATTTCCACAAAGGTCACTGTCATTTTAACAGGTGTCTTGGAGATCTTACTTACTTGTTGTAACACTTTCCAGGCAGTTTACTTCACATTTTCCATGTGAAAAAATATGCCCGTTTCATTATTTGGTCTTGGTCATTATTTAGATGTAAACTCTATGGATAAATGCAGTCCTATCCCACCCTAAGGATATTACAATATAAAAAGCATATTGATCAAAAAGGAATAAGGGATAGATTTTGGTTTGGTTCCCATTTAATTTTGCAGTCATTAATGAAAATATTGTAATTAAAGACAGTAATTGACCCTAAATAACTGTCTATTGCTTTCTGTAATATCCACAAAAATTTAATGTTCCTTTCATCAGGTATCTGGCTTCATAATAAATGCACTACTGAAACTTTTATTTACTGGCAGCCAATACATAACAACAGTTCTACAAAGGTGAAATGTGCAAAACTAAGTGGAACATAAGCTGCAGGTTCTGACTTAATTAAAGATTAGAAGGACATAATTTTCTAACATTGTAGAAAAGAAAGTTTTACAGAAAATTACAATTGCATAGGATACATAATAAACATTAACAGCATATACAGTGGCAATGCTATAGTTACAAACTATGAATCTCTGTATCCACAGGTGGGAAGGTTGGTGCCAAAGTTTGTTAAGGACACTGTGGACTGAATTACATCACTTTAGTGCATTCACTTAACATAGTGTGCTTCTGTGGTAATTTTTTAATGTATGTTAAGTGTTCAGTTATTCTGTAGATTCATCACTTGAGATCAATAGATTTTTGGACAGTCGACAATTGAATAGACATGGAAATCTGGCAGGATAGAGGACAAGGAGAGACAAGGTTACTCACGATTATACCGAATGATACAACAAGTACAACCGCCCCTTTTGCTCACACCTGCTTCCAATTCTTGTGCTCACAGTAAATTACACTCCTTTGTATTCAAGTGCAAATCTGTGCAGGAGCCAAGGGTATAAATTCACTATCATCTTCATTCATTGTGATCACACTAGCACTCTCATGCAGTTATTGGTGAATGCAATTAAAATCAATTTAACAAAAACCAAACAGAAAACAAAAATCCCAATAAATTGGTATGTGTAACTGCAGTAATCATCACTTGGTATATGTAACTGCAGTGGTTTATTTGCAGGTCTGTGGTAGTATTGGCAAGGAACAGCCTTTGAGGTTTATGGTACCACCTCAATTTATCATTTGAGAATTTTCTCCTTAACCAGTAATGATCGGCTGCCCACTAAGCAAATGGAATTTAAAAAATGTTATTTCTAAATTTCTGCAATGGTATTTTGTTGAAAAGTATTTGATCTGAACCTGTTGAGAAAAAAGAAATGGATGGTCAACATGTTTAGACTATGGTCAGAGTCCGGCTGGAATAAAATCTTAAGCTGTATCTTGGAACTGAGCAAGGTTTATCGAGAAACATTTTAAAAAATGTTTTTTGTGTGTGTAGGGGAGCACTTTGGTTCCAGTGATCATAACACCATTAGTTTCAACTTGATCATGGACAAGGATAGATCTGGTCCTAGGGTTGAGGTTCTGAACTGGAAGAAGGCCAAATTTGAAGAAATGGGAAAGGATCTAAAAAGCGTGGATTGGGACAGGTTGTTCTCTGGCAAGGATGTGATCGGTAAGTGGGAAGCCTTCAAAGGAGAAATTTTGAGAGTGCAGAGCTTGTATGTTCCTGTCAGGATTAAAGGCAAAGTGAATAGGAATAAGGAACCTTGGTTCTCAAGGGATATTGCAACTCTAAAGAAGAAGAGAGAGTTGTATGACATGTATAGGAAACAAAGAGTAAATAAGGAGCTTGAGGAGTATAAAAAGTGCAAGAAAATACTTAAGAAAGAAATCAGGAGGGCTAAAAGAAGACATGAGGTTGCCTTGGCAGTCAAAGTGAAGGATAATCCAAAGAGCTTTTACAGGTATAGTAAGAGTAAAAGGATTGTAAAGGATAAAATTGGTCCTCTTGAAGATCAGAGTGGTCGGCTATGTGCGAAACCAAAGGAAATGGGGGAGATTTTAAATGGTTTTTTTGCGTCTGTGTTTACTAAGGAAGCTGGCATGAAATCTATGGAATTAAGGGAAACAAGTAGTGAGATCATGGAAACTGTACAGATTGAAAAGGCGGAGGTACTTGCTATCTTGAGGCAAATTAAAGTGGAGAAATCCCCAGGACCTGACAGGGTATTCCCTCAGACCTTGAAGGAGACTAGTGTTGAAATTGCAGGGGCCCTCTTCAGATATATTTAAAATGTCGGTGTCTACGGGTGAGGTGCCGGAGGATTGGAGAGTAGCTCACGTTGTTCCGTTGTTTAAAAAAGGATCGAAAAGTAATCCAGGAAATTATAGGCCGGTAAGTTTGACGTCGGTAGTGGGTAAGTTATTGGAGGGAGTACTAAGAGACAGAATCGACAAGCATTTGGATAGACAGGGACTTATTAGGGAGAGTCAACATGGCTTTGTGCGTGGTAGGTCATGTTTGACCAATCTGTTGGAGTTTTTTGAGGAGGTTACCAGGAAAGTGGATGAAGGGAAGGCAATGGATGTTGTCTACATGGACTTCAGTAAGGCCTTTGACAAGGTCCCGCATGGGAGGTTAGTTAGGAAAATTCAGTCACTAGGTATACATGGAGAGGTGGTAAATTGGATTAGATATTGGCTCAATGGAAAAAGCCAAAGAGTGGTAGTAGAGAATTGCTTCTCAGAGTGGAGGCCTGTGACTAGTGGTGTGCCACAGGGATCAGTACTGGGTCCATTGTTTTTTGTCATCTATATCAATGATCTGGATGATAATGTGGTAAATTGGATCAGCAAATTTGCTGATGATACAAAGATTGGAGGTGTAGTAGACAGTGAGGAAGGTTTTCAGAGCCTGCAGAGGGACTTAGACCAGCTGGAAAAATGGGCTGAAAAATGGCAGATGGAGTTTAATACAGACAAGTGTGAGGTATTGCACTTTGGAAGGACAAACCAAGGTAGAACATACAGGGTAAATGGTAAGGCACTGAGGAGTGCAGTAGAACAGAGGGATCTGGCAATACAGATACAAAATTCCCTAAAAGTGGTGTCACAGGTAGATAGGGTCATAAAGAGAGCTTTTGGTACATTGGTCTTTATTAATCAAAGTATTGAGTATAAGAGCTGGAATGTTATGATGAGGTTGTATAAGGCATTGGTGAGGCCGAATCTGGAGTATTGTGTTCAGTTTTGGTCACCAAATTACAGGAAGGATATTAATAAGGTTGAAAGAGTGCAGAGAAGGTTTACAAGGATGTTGCCTGGACTTGAGAAGCTCCATTACAAAGAAAGGTTGAATAGGTTAGGACTTTATTCCCTGGAGCGTAGAAGAATGAGGGGAGATTTGATAGAGGTATATAAAATTATGATGGGTATAGATAGAGTGAATGCAAGCAGGCTTTTTCGACTGAGGCAAGGGGAGAAAAAAAACAGAGGACATGGGTTAAGGGTGACGGGGGAAAAGTTTAAAGGGAACATTAGGGAGGGCTTCTTCACACAGAGAGTGGTGGGAGTATGGAATGAGCTGCCAGACGAGGTGGTAAATGCGGGTTCTTTTTTAACATTTAAGAATAAATTGGACAGATACATGGATGGGAGGTGTATGGAGGGATATGGTCCGTGTGCAGGTCAGTGGGACTAGGCAGAAAATAGTTCGACACAGCCAAGAAGGGTCAAAAGGCCTGTTTCTGTGCTGTAGTTTTTCTATGGTTTTTCTAAAATCTGCTTCAATCACGTGTTTGCTAGAATATTCTGGGGAAATACATTTTTTTATAGAAGAGAATGGAGGCAATGTGAAAAAATCAGAATAAGTGCTGTCTTTCTCGGGAAAAAAATCCATCATGCTATATTTTATAAGGGTACAGATTTCCTGTAACCAATATTCTCTTAATCCAACATTGTGCTTTATCAACAATTTAACCTGAACCTCAGTTGGTTAAACTACCAGATTAGACTAATTTTCAGGTGTGCTATGTGCCAACAGCATATAAAACGTTTTTTTTTATCGGTTTCCCTCTTGCATTGTACGTTCTAACTCTGGCTAAGAACACAGGTACTGTATGTGACTTGCTTCAGGACATCAGGAAATAAAATTATTGCTTTTCCAACATTTCCAAACTAGCCAGTCACACCGGCTGTCAGGAAATAGAGGAGGCTTGACCCTAAAGCAGTGCAGTGGAGACAATTGAGCAGTGAACAATAACTTTATTAATAGATTGTAAAATAACAAACCAAAATTGGTCACAAAATTTAGAGAGAACAGAAACTAAACACAACATACAATAAGGTAGACTTTAGTCAGGGAGTGTAAAAGTTAGGAGCAACTAGTTGAGGCTGGCTGCTTCGATGAGTGAACAAAAACTGTTCTTCTTCATCTTGTAATATTTACTGGCTGTTGACAGACCAACACAAAGTGCATTCCACCACCTACCGAGTTGGAGTTGTTACTACCCCGTAACTGGGTTGCCAAACTAGCAGAAATGGAACACTTGTTGGAGTCTGTGATTACTAGGAACTAATAAAGTTTTATTAAAGAAATAAGTAATACAGTACACTAATCGTAAGGATATAAATGTAACAGGTTAGCAATGATAATACACTCATATACACAGCACTAGGGTAGTAGGAATCAACCAAGCTCTATCGCAGTCTAGGGGTAAAATGATCAGTCTTAAGTGAAGCAGAGTTCAGTTCAGTTTAGTGCAGTTCAAAGTAGTCGCTGTTGTTGTACCATTGGAGAGAGAGAGGGAGAGAGAGAGTGGGAGATGCAATTGGTTTTAGGCAGACCTTTTGATGTCTTCTAATCCTGCTGTGGTCACCGACTGTGACCCCTCCAGTCTGGATACGATCGTTCTTCCGTGGTGAACCCGGCACCCAGGCAAGGGCGGACACACACCCCAGGTTCCCACCGATCGTACCTTTACACCCTGTGAGCCTCTGATTGGTTCCCGTGAAACGGTCCGCCAAACTCCCACCATTTGTGGGGGCACACTGCTCTTTCCAGGGTCTTGTGGCATGTCCCGTGCCTTAGCAAACCTGCTCCTTTTATCCCCCTGCTGGGGTATCACCTGTCTATCAAACTTCAAGCAGTTCAGGTTCATGCAACTGGTCTGTCATTATCTAAATTGTGTTTCTTTCCCACTAATCCCTCTCTTCTCTCTTATTAGCATTTTGAATGTTTCTCCATTGTCTTTCGTTATCTCTCTCATTAGCATCATCCGTCCGGTAGCTCTGCTTGGTGTAACACATGACAGAGTGTAGAGCAAAGAGACAGGAAGTATACCCACTAAGTTCACCCCCCCAAAAAAACTCTCAAATAATATCAAAAAGCCTAGTGCTTTTCAGGAAGTCAAATACACACTTAAATACATTACAATAGCAGTGATATCCTAATAAGCTTTCCATGTTAAGCTCTGTCTGACTCAAAGATCCTAATTTAGTAATTAGATACGGTATTTCCTTTGAACCTCATAGGAAATGCATTCAAACAAAATATGCTGCACCAGTTCTAGACAAGTACACTCCCTGCAAATACTGGTATCATGCATATTAATTTTGAACAGAGAATTATTAAACCTACTATGTCTAATATGTAAATATAACTTCTTCTCTCCTTTTATATCCATTTCCAGTTGAGTTCCTACCATTCCCTGAATTATAATAAATACCATCCACTCTTTTCCTTATTCCAACTCTGTTGCCACAGTGATTGAATAGACTTTTTAATTAGGGTTTTCTCCTTATGCAAAGGCACCACTACATTTATACGCTTAATTTTATGTGATTGCTCGGCAGGAATGTCTGCCACCTTGTTTCCTTCAACCCAAACGTGGGCAAGAACCCGTATGAAATGTATACATAGGCCTAGACCCTGCAGCCTCTACAGATGTTGTCCAATCTCAAGAAGAACAACTGACCTACAGTTGGAAGTACCTGTTTAATAGATGCCAAGACCAAGGACAAGTCAGAACACAGAAGTACATAGTCAGGGCGTACCTTCGACCCATTCCAAGGCTAAAATGATAGCAACCATCTCAGATGTGAATGCTGATACTTTGATAAACTTTTCTTAATAGTCACTCGAAACTTTGGAAGATAAATAGAAACACCTGGTCACCGGATCTTTTGAACCATCTATGTAGATATGCAAGAATCCATAATATCTGCCTTGTATATATTGCTGAACTTCCTGTGCCACTGGTAAACAATCACTCCTCATCTTGATGTTTTGCTAGAGGCCCAAATCAACTGTAGGCAAAGGGAAAAACTATGGAGGAGAGACAGAAAGGGGTACACTGGGACCATAATCCACATTAAACAACCCAAGACTCTGTGCCCATTCATTTCCCATCCACCCAAAACTGAGGACCTTACAAATACAGTGCTCCCAACACTGTACTAATATTGCCAATATTAAATGATCAACTTTTTTCCTCTTACGTTAACCCAATAAACAAATGCTAACTGTAAACTGCAAAGTTGTAAAGGTACTTCACCCATTTCTGCCAGTAATACTGAAATTAGGGATGATTTAATAGCACCAGAACATAATCTCAATGCTCACGCTTGAACCTTATCTAGGTTGACCCACAAGCAACACATTCATAATTAAAGACATATCTGATTAAAGCAATATACATTTACCTAAGTGGCCTTCTCCTACCCCAATCACACCCAACTAAGCACCTGAGCACATTAAGGTCTTTTTTCAGTCTTCCATCCACGTAACTAGACTCTTTACCACTGACTCTTGTTTAAGAGATTTACCATATAACTTCAGATCAATTGTGAGTATAATGTTCCTTTTAGAAAAATAAATATCTTTAGTCTTTGTGAACGAAAATTTAAACACCACTGGCATTTCCATTCCTCTACTTCATTAATAGCTGCCTGTATTTTCCTAACTATAACTTATATTCTTGCCTCTCTTCCACTCTGCACTATCATCAGTATATAACAACTTGGAAATGTCTGAACCAACATTTAAGAAAATATTATTAATCATAATATTAAAAAGTAGTGGGCTAACGCACTCCCTTGTGGAGTCCCATTGTCATCCTCATACTCCTTAGAGAATATTGTTCCCAACCCAACTTGTATCTTCTTATCACATAAAAAGTCTTGAATCCAATTGAACATTCTGCCACCTATTCCTATTGTTTCCAGTTTAAGCAGCAATCCTTGTGTCCATAACATATCATAAGCTTTCTTTACATCAAAGAAAACTAACACAGATTCTTTATTAACTTGGGCCTTACAAATATTATATTCCAAACTTAACACTGAGTCCATGGTCATTCTCCCTTTATAAAATCCAGAT